>NC_060045.1:9103082-10353082 GCF_905333055.1 Maniola jurtina
CCATGGGATCTTTAAAAACCTAAATCCACGGGGACGAAGTCGCGGGCATCCTCTAGTCCATAATAAAATTATGAATGCGAAAGTGCGCCTGTCTGCTGTTTGATGAAATTTGATACAGGGATACTGGATAGCTTGTAGCCCGGGCATAGCCAATTTTTTGCCCCGAAAAATCAAAAAGCTCAAAACGGGATTCTTAAAAAAACCTAAATCACTGCTCTACTACTAAATCTATCGTTCCGAAAGGATCTTGACAGAGATGTTTAGTTTTATTGTTTATCCCGGAAAACCAAAAAGTTGCGAAAGTATGTAAAAAATATCCACGTGGATAAAAACGCGGGAAGAAATGTATGCCTATAGATTCCAATTAAACCCGTAGCTTAACTTTTCCGACTTTACATTCGATATCTCCGATCGGAAATGAAACAACTTTGCAAAGTAAGCAATTAATAAGTAACGGAATTATACAGGTCCTTGCTAAATAAATTAAAAATACTTCACAAATTGGATTGGATATCGAAGTTCAAAAGTCAACAATATTAAAACGAGGTTAGGACAATGAATTTTAGTCACCAAAGGGCGCGCTTAAAGCTTTATTTATATCATCCATACTAATATTATAAATGCGAAAGTGTGTCTGTCTGTCTGTCTGCTACCTTTTCACGGCCCAACAGCTTAACCGATTCTGGCAAAAGGTACAAAGTTAGCTTATCCCGGGGACATAGGCTACTTTTTATCCCGGAAAACCAAACAGTTCCCACGGGATCTTCAAAAATCCACTCGAATGAAGTCGCGGGCATCCTCTAGTTTAGTATATTTTAAAGCCGAAAAGATTTCATTGTTACCAGCGTGCTAGAATCTCCCAGATTTTAATTTAGTTTTTTTTTGTTTGAAAGGTGGCTTGATCGAGAGTGTTCTTAGCTATAATCCAAGAAAATCGGTTCAGCCGTTTGAAAGTTATCAGCTCTTTTCTACTTCCTGTAGTTACTGTAACCTTCACTTGTCGGGGGTGTTATAAATTTTTAATTTACACTTGTGAATAGAGTCTTCGGCCTCTTTTCTAACCCTGCATTTACACATTCGCCATCCCAGCGCGCATGTCATGGTCATGTCAGTTGTCTCCACTGTGGGCGGTAAGACTAGACCGGAGACAAGTATGTGAGCAGATAGTTAGCATCACGCTCATCACCTGACGTGACTTTTTTTGCGAATGTGTAAATCATCATCATCATGATCAACCCATCGCTGACTCATTACTGAGCACTAGTCTCCTCTACGAATGACAAGGGGTTGGCCAAAACCCACCACGCTGGCCAAGTGCGGATTGGCCGACTTCACACACTATAGAAAACTCTCAGGCATCAAGGTTTCCTCACGATGTTTTCCTATAGCGCTAAAGCATTGAATGTGTAAATATGATTGTAGAGTTGTAGAAGCGACTCGCTGCCTGTCAATAACTAAAGAGAATATTTAATTTGCCTTCCGCCTTTATTATATCCTTACCTAGTTTCCTGAGCGTACTTTGTTTGTAAGAAAGTTCGTCCCTTGAAGTTTGAAGCGACTGAGCAACGGCATACTTCCCCACCTCTACAGTTAAGACCGTGACGTGATTTCATTACAACTCCAGAAAGTTCTATTTATTATATTTTTATCGATTTTATAACGATATCTAAATATTGACATGCCATTAAGTATAAGTGTTAATATTCTGGGATTACAAATATACAAATGCGCACCGATATCTCGATATGTGAGAAAGAGACATTAAATCCTGAATCCCTCAGTCGCAATGACGTTTAAGGTCATTCATCCTAAATTGCCCTACTTATTCCCATCACTGATATTATTATTATTATTCTGAAAGCTATTCCTTTTTGTCGTGCGTCAGACTCCAAAGCTTATGGTAGAACTGCAGAACTAGTTTATATTGTTTTCAAGTTTTCCAATAAAACTTCACGTTTTATCTCTCGCGGGTTTACCTAAAGTGCCTTTTACTACTCCACCCAGTATTCTCTTTGAGGAATAGATATGGGGCTGTTCGAACGTTTATGTCATATTTATGAGCATTATCCTTTACGAATGTGATAATGTTTTATGGGCAGATTGCGCCTTACGGCATTACTTACTATTCAACGCTTCGAAATATTTTAATGGTGTTTAAATATTCTTCCTTAGGTGCAACGCAGACAGACTAAATGGAGCGGAGCCAAGGCGTCTTTGTTGTCACTATGCAGTTGAATAACGATACCAGAGACGAATAAGTAGCTCGTAGCAACGTAGCTAACAGTAAATATGGGTAGCTTGGGCTCAGCTCACCATGCGGCACGCCTTCTTTGCGAATGTGTGAACACCTTTACTAAGCAAAGCGAGCGTAAACCCCGCTGTAACATAGTAACAATAATGTGGCAGTACCTTCTATAAATTGGGATGATGACTAGGTCAAAATAAATTATTTCTTAGGAATTATTAAATAGAGGGTCTTCCGAAATTCGCAAAATCCACGTCCGCTGTTTTGAGTTTGCTAACCATTTTTAATTAATATCGATTTAACTAAAAAAATTCGTCAAATTATGTCAAATATTTATGACGTCACATCTGTGAATTTCATACAAGCTTGACGTTTGATAAAAAGTCACTAATCTGACCAGTAGTCGTCATCCCTATTGTAGCCGTAGTCTCTACTCTAGCAGGCTCTGCCAAAATGCATTGCTCTTTGCATCTGCCCAGGCCAAAGTGATATTTTAATTAAGATTATTTTGACGATTCAAAAGCACTTGTAAAAGTTTAATTGAATAAAAATAATTTGAATTTGAATTTGAATTTAATACATAGGCTGCACTAAAAGTATCGGGAATGGAATATTTCCACTGTCCCTGTCATATTAAAATCTTTTTAATTGAAAACTCCTTGGTTTTAAAAATCGAATACCATTTATTTATTTAAAAAAAGATTCTCGATCTTTTCACAATGTCTTGTCAAACTTGTTTAGTTATTGAGAAAATGGAATTGACTCGAGAAAATTCTAGAGCGATGATTTATTATGACTTTCGAAGTGGTTTAACACAAAAACAGTGTGTTGACCGGATGATTTCTGCATTTGGTGATGAAGTCCCATCTAAAACCACAATTTATCGCTGGTTTGCTGAATTTCAACGTGGACGTGTCAAGCTCAGTGATGATCCCCGTCAAGGTCGTCCAAAAACTGCAGTCACCCAAGAAAACGTTGATGCTGTGCGTTTAAGCTGATTGAGGAAGATCGACATGTGACATACCGCGAAATTCAGGCAACTTTAGACATTGGCATGAGTCAAATACAAATAATCTTGCATGAACAATTAGGTGTAAAAAAGTTGTTTTCCCGATGGATACCGCATTTGCTCTGTGAAGAGCAAAAACCGGCTCGCGTTACTTGGTGCGTCAGAACTCTCGAAAGATTCCACGCAGGATCCTCAAATGCTGTATACAACATAGTATCAGGTGATGAATCCTGGATATACGCGTACGAACCCGAAACAAAAAACCAGTCACGAGTTTGGGTGTTCGAAAATGAGTTAAAGCCAACAAAAATTGTTCGTTCACGAAGTGTTGCAAAAAAAATGGTGGCCACGTTTGTCTCCAAAACCGGCCATGTTGCAACTATTCCTCTTGAGGGACAAAGAACGGTTAATGCAGAATGGTATGCTAGCATTTGTTTGCCACAGGTCGTTTCTGAACTCCGTAAAGAGAACTGCAACCGTCGCATCATCCTCCATCACGACAATGCGAGTTCTCACACCGCGCACAGAACAAAAGAGTTTTTAGAGCAAGAAAACATAGAATTATTAGACCATCCGCCGTACAGCCCCGACCTAAGCCCTAATGATTTCTGTACTTCCCCTAAAATAAAGAATACATTGCGTGGTCAGAGATTTTCATCACCTGAAGAAGCTGTGGACGCCTACAAAACGGCCATTTTGGAGACCCCAACTTCCGAATGGAATGGTTGCTTCAATGATTGGTTCCATCGTATGGAAAAATGTGTCAAATTTCGCGGAGAATACTTCGAAAAGCAATAAATACATTTTTAAATAGTAATGTTGTGTTACTTTCTTGATTCCCGAAACTTTCAGTGCCGCCCTCGTACGGCTTCCCAAAAAAGAAGTGTAATGTTTTCAGGGTTCACGTATGTATGTATGTGAGATTCTTTATTCCACCATTCTTAATTTGTTAACGCCTGAACAGATTATGTTATGGGGTATCATATTTAGAATTATATTTCCTAGAGTGGCAATGCTAAAAATATTTAAAAAAAAACCATAATATCTTATTAGAAAAAATTATAAAAAACTCATAGCAGTATGGTGCCATAGTATTCAAATGCACTTTTTAGTTAGTTTTTTGGTAGAGCAGTTGTGTTTTAATTTTTAATTTTTTTTAATTTTTTAATTACGAACCTGCGACTGAAAAGTTTGATATTTAAAATTTCTGTATAGCAATTAGTAAAAACAGACAGACAGACATACTCCAAAAAAGAGACATACTAAGTCCTCTACAAAGCATAAAACCATGTCGAGGAGTCCGCTTTGAAATTCATCAAAGCACCTTTTCAGGGATTCAAGTGCCCAATTAAAATTAGAGTCCGAAATTCGTGTTTCATTGCTTGTCCCACTCACATTTTCTACCCTTCGTTAGGTGTTTTTTAATTGACGAAAACCTTTAAATTACGGTTTCACCTGATGATACGATGCAGTCTAGATAAAATTTCCTAAGTTTTTATTCCAGTCAGCGAAACGCTAAATCATGACAGCATGATTTTGCCGGCAAGGTAGAAATTAGCCACGGTTGAAGCTTTTCAAAAAAGCGTGTTTATGCTCACGAATTCCATTGGCATAATGTGTTAATGTGATGTGTGTTAATGTGTTAATGTGGCATAATGTGCTTTAGAAGACGTGTTTAAGGTATTGGACTGGAATGGTCGAGGCATAAACGTGAATGGCGAAAATATCTCACACTTGCGATTTGCGGATGACATAGTCATACTGGCTGAGTCGCTGCAACACCTTGAGGAAATGCTGATCGAGCTTAGCTGTTCTTCCAGACGAGTAGGTCTTGAGATGAATATAGACAAAACGAAAGTCATGTTTAACGAACACGTTACCTCAAGACCCGTCACCGTCGGCAATGTCAGCATCGAAGTTGTTCAGGAATATAACTACCTCGGCCAGATTATAAAATTCGGTAGAAACAACTTCGACAAGGAGGCTGACAGAAGAATCCAGCTGGGCTGGGCAGCATTTTCAAAGCTACGTCAGGTCTTCGAATCGTCGATACCGCAAAGCCTTAAGACTAAGGTCTTTAATGAGTGTGTCCTACCTGTGATGACGTATGGAGCTGAAACGTGGACACTGACAGTTGGCCTCGTCCACAAACTAAAACTCGCTCAGCGCGCTATGGAGCGAGCTATGTTGGGTATTACTCTCAGGGATAAAATCCGGAACGAGGAAATTCGCAGGAGAACAAAAGCGACCGACATAGCTCAAAGGATTAGCAAGCTGAAGTGGCAATGGGCAGGCCATGTCTGTCGCAGAACCGACGGCCGTTGGGGCAGACGTGTTCTGGAGTGGAGACCGCGTACCGGTAAGCGCAGTGTAGGACGACCTCCTGCCCGCTGGACCGATGACCTGAAGAAGGTGGCGGGGAGCGGGTGGATGAGGAAGGCGGAGGACCGTGTTTGGTGGCGCGCTCTTGGAAAGGCCTATGTCCAGCAGTGGACGCTTACAGGCTGATGGATGGATGGATGGATGGATGGATGAATGTGTTAATAAAAAGTTATAAAGGAATGTTTTTCTATTGCAAATATAGTAATTAATAGAGACCGGATTATATGCAATTGCATATTTGCATATGCATTTGCATGTTTGACCTATCTTCATAGATTATTTCACATTTCACCAATAATCTTGTGATGATGTATATCTTCGATATTTTTTAAATATTTCAGGGTAGGATAAGTTAATGAATGAACCAATGAAATTTTACATTACAATAACCCGACATAACACCTCAGTTCAAATACCGCCTAGCCACCTCACCTGATTGTGGAACGATCTTTTTCAACTTGCAAAAACATTTTGAGTGATCGAAGGCATCACCTCAATACCGAACATTTGGTACAGTACCTGATTGTTGAAGTTGTTTTCAAGAGTATAAAGTATTAAAAAAAATACACAGTAGGTATATTACTGTAGTTGAATAACTAATAAAAGTAATTTTGAAACAAAAATACCAGTTTTTATTGTTTAATGTTGCATATTTTGATACTTTTCGTGCATATTTAAGCATTTTTCATGCATATTTCAAGCTTTTTATGTTGCATATATTCCGTTCTCTAGTAATTAAGATGGTGAGAAAATCGTACTTTACTTAACTTTATTATACTCACAGACTTGACGAAGTTCCTGTACTTAACGATCTTCTTGAACTAACTTCTAAACTTCAAGAAATATCAAAGCACTGACTTAAGAGGGCTCTCTCCGTCATACGTTTCATACAATCGTAGTTCCAATTTCATTTGAATACTAAGCAACCAAAGTCCATGAAATTTTGCAGACATATTCTAGAAACTAATATCTATGTCTGTGGTTTTCCAGATTTCTGTTAAAATATTCGGTTCCAAAGTTACGCGGCCTTAAAAATTTTCATACAAATCTTTGAGCCCCTGTAATTTTAAAACTACATATTTTTAGAAAAATCTAAAACACCACAGACACAGATATTAGTTTCTAGAATATTTCTGCAAAATTTCATGGACTTTGGTTGCTTAATATTCAAATGAAATTGGAACTACGATTGTATGAAACGAGTGACGGAGAGAGCCCTGTTAACTTTAGCAGTTAGATTTATGAAATGACTTGCATGAAAGATAAGTTGTAAAGTAAACTGCAGACATTTTAGAAACATCAAGCTGAAGCAATTAAAAACTGCGGAGTTGTTACGTGTGATTTAGGTCTCATATTTTAATCATCCCCTCACAATAAGTGAAGCATCAAGACATCAGCAGAAATGGTTAGAAAAGGGAAGCGGCGCAAGTATGCCTCCCTTATCTAGATTTACACTTTTATTCAATTTGCCGTAGCGACCCTGGGTCCATGGCTTTAGTAACAGAAGGACCGGCTCATTTTTGCGCAAAGAATCAGCCTGACTGCTCAGAGCGAAAACGCAGCCAATGTTCTTGTCACCATTTCACGTGTACATGATTTGCATTGTAATTAGTGTAGACTAGCTTTAAGTTTTATTGAAACGTTTAAAAAAATGAGTTAAGCTGTACAAAATTAATTATATTTTCTCGCATTAATTAATTAATAACAAAGATTACCTTCGTTACGCTGAGTTTGGCATATCTGGGGTACTTAATATGAAAATTTTCGACAAAATTTCATATAGCAAAATAATCATCCAAAGTCAAATAATATTCAACGATTTATCAAATCCCTTTGGTATAGCAATCGTAAATAAATAAATCCGTTGTAATTCTATCCCCAGGAACACTCTAAACTCAAACTCACGAACTCTAATCAAGTTGATTAACGGTTTCAATTCCGTTGAACCAATTTATCTTTTTAGTCGGTGTCTGCCAGTTCACAGTTTATTTAATCGTGATTCGGGAAAGCCTGAAAATTCGATTTTTACGGATTTTTTGACTCTTTTTCTTCCCCATTTATAACGTGTTATAAATCTAAGTGCTTTGTCCGTCTGTATTTCTGTTTGTTGTATGTCTTTCTCCGGCATTGTAGCGCCTAAACCCATATGAATGCGTTTTTAGAGTTCCGTACCCCACCCAAGTAGCACACGAGGCTGCTTATCAGCCAAATAACGGATTCCCATCACGCTTAAAGCTGAATAAAAAAGCTGCATAAAGGCTGTATAGGGCCCTATACAGCTCTTATAACTCTTAAATGGGCACAAATTATTCAGCCTTAAGTACAAATAGCTGCTTAAGAGCTGTGTAGCAGCAAATTAACAGTGTTACAAACGGTAACGATAGTACTATGCGCTGAATATCGACTGACTAAAAGATCACAAGTTACTCTTTATTCAGAAAATACGTAATTATGTACGCTCTACTACATGTTTTAAACCGGTAAAAGTTGCTTGCGGCCTGTTGAAGTAACAAACTTACTTATAGCAAATTAATCCTATAGCTGCCAATTGAACACAATTGTTTCGTGGAGTGAATTAAATACGTGGATGATATTCAATATTCTCTGGTACATTTTTTACATATTAATATAAGAAAAATGATTGGGAATGTAATTTTACTGACATTATACATAGTTATTGTCTAAGAAAATTTTAATGCGCCACGAAAATATTCGGTTTTTAATTAATTTTGTGATATAAATATGCCGTTATGAAAACTTGGATAAACAATTTTTAGAGCCTTGAAAAGAATTTTATGATAAAAAGTTATTATTGTGATATCAGGAAGCAAAAACTAATGCAAAAAATTCCTAATTCATACACAAAATATCATAAAAGTTGAAAAATTAATCAGTATATTTATATAGGTTATACAATAAAATGGTGGATCATGTTAAACAGCGACGTGAATAGTTAAAACTCTTATATTCTGCAAAAGGCTGTCTAATAGTTCACTAGTGTACTGTAATTCAGCAAAAAACTGAATAAATTTACACATGTGAACTGTATGCAGCTATAAGCTGTTTTCTTTACTTTTATTGGTTCACAAGCTCTACCGTTAGCCATAATGTGAACAATTAAACAGTTGATAAACAGACTCTTTAGGGATCCGTATTATTATATCTAAAACCACCTCATGGATAACTTGTAGCACAGAATATATAATAGTACTATGTACTTGTAGTTCAAAGTTGTCATAGCGATATTATTTAACTACCTATCAAATTGGGTAGAAAGATATTAATAATATATACTTAGATATTTTTTATTGTAAAATATAAACCATTAACATTTAAGTTACCCTTTGACTGATTCCACGCACATATTCAGATAAAGTCTGATTAAAGATACTTATGTGAACCACTATAAAGTAGAAGCCGTTAATTCGATACACTAGTGAGTCTCTAAGCAGCTGCGAGGCATCTAGTGAATGTCTAAAAAGTCGCTATGCAGACACTATCAATTGCAGTATAAAGGCTGATTAGCGGTAGACACATTCAGCAATAAGCAATAATGTAGGCCACAAATCATCCATTATACAGCTATTAACTTTATAATAGTTCACTCGTGCCCCTTTAATAAGTCTGTGTAATAGGAGTTCACCAAATACCTTCTTACACAGCATTTGGCGTAATTTTATCCACTAAACAGCCCTTACTACGGTTAAGGCATTAGATTATGTTAAAAGCTGAATAGGGTCATAGAAAATATACCTTAATAGCACTCTTAGCTTATTAATGGTAGTTTTGTTGGTCTTAATCAGTTTTAATGCAGCTCTTAATCAGCCTAAGCTGTTTAAATATCACTGACAGCTATTTTACAGCTGTAGGATCACTAGTGTACTTTTAAAAGAGTCTTAATACGCATAGAGTTTCAAATAGGTCTAAAAGTGAGTATTTATACAGCTCTCTGTGCTACTTGGGCAAGGATGCTCTACTGTCAGGCTGCCCTACCGCGGTAATTTGACAGCTATAGTGTGACAATCATCTCTGACTGACTGACACTCGCTCACTATTGGCTACAATGCAAATAATTCAGCCAATCACAAAAAATGGATTGTAATAATGATTGATGCAGCTTTTCCGGAATGGATCTACTCAGATCATTATAAATGATCAGTGATTACAGACGCGTTACTCTACTGTAAGATTAAGATACTGCAGTGACATAGGGATTAGAATGTACCAAAAATTGTACCATTGTTTGTAAGTACTTAATAATTATCAATTGTAAGCTTGAGAACCTTACGACAGTTGAGAAAATAGCTGATAATGTAAGTATTTTCATCTGCACTGCACGTATTTTCATCAAACATACGAGTAGCTACTCGTAAAGCCCATTTGGATTAAAAACGATTTCCAAAAAAACCGCATTCAAATCGGTTCATCCGTTTGAATGCTATTGAATTATGAATTCACAGAACTCATGGCATTAAATAGCCCTTCTCTTTTGTTTGGGGATTAAAAAACAATCCATTATTATTATAGGTCATGATAATTTACTTCGGAAAATAATTTGTATTGCAATCTACCGTGTTACGCAAAATTTTCCCACAGAACCGAGAGCTTAATGAGAAATCACTTCGCCAAAATTGTGGGCATTCAATCTTTTAACTCTTGCCACGTTCATAATTGAAAAAGTTTCATTCAGAGGTTTTCTGAAGCCGAAGTTCAAATGAGCAACCCTCAGAAAAAAGGCTTGAATAATTCAGCATCAAATTATTGTTTAATGGAGTGAAAAATGTCTTAATAATATCAAGGTTTTCTAATTTACTTCGGAGTTGTAGAAATTCAGTCTCTTTAAAATATAATTGTATAAGTGTAAGTAATATGTGTAAGTATAAGTATAAGTAAGTATTAATATAATTAATTCATCTTACAAATTCTCCATACTAATAGTCTGTCTGTCTGTCTGCTACCTTTTCACAGCCCAACAGTTTAACCGAATCTGACGAAATTTGGTACAGGGTCAGCTGATATCCCGGGGACGGACATAGGCTACTTTTTATCCCGGAAAATCAAAGAGTTACCATAGGATTCCTACAGAACCATCCACTTTACGGATTTGTATGAAAGGGTCTAGCCGGATAAGCATAGCGAATCGGCCCCCAAATGACAACCTATTTCGAAACTTAGGTATCAATATCACCTTGATGTACGAATACGATTTATACAAGTTTCGCCTCCCTACTCCGCTTTTTCCCTGAGATATTAAAAAAAATGTGCGTGAGTACGACTATCGTTCAAAGTGTCATATCTCGGAAAGTTTTACAGATACAAACGTGAAACCAACGCGAGATTTTAGGTGACCTTTAAGAGCATATTTTATATTTTTTTCAGATTTTTGGAATGGTTACGAACATTTTTTTTTAAATAAATAAAAATTTAATTATTATTATTTCAGTGTTCCTTCTTAGGTACAATCACTGAAAAAAAAATGTTATAGTACTTGACATGTACTAATACTTAAAAAAAAATCGTTTGAAAAAATATAGTGCAACACTGCAAAAAAAAATTAAGTTCCACGGAACTAGGTTATACAAGGATATAGACATAGGCACATGTACAGTGTTACTAGGTAAGTCGACCTAGATTCGTTATAAGGTTGTAGGGGAGGTCAAATGCTATCAAAAAGTCCATAATACCTATCGGCGAAAATAGCCCGTTTTTGAGTTTTTTGGGTTTTTAGGAAAATCAAGAATTCGTTTTTTTTTAATTAATAAAAAAAAATTAGAGCATTCTTTTAACCTTTTATACAGTTTACGAATAGCAGACATCCCAACTAATAAATAAGTACTAAAGAATAACCTTTAAATGTTTTGCAGTACAAGGTGATATTGATACCTAAGTTTCGAAATAGGTTGTCATTTGGGGGCCGATTCGCTATGCTTATCCGGCTAGACCCTTTGGTACCGATGTAGCTTACCTCTCTGTAATTGACATAGGCAACTTTTTATCCCGGAAAATCAAACAGTTCCCTCCCCTCCATCTTTATAAATCTAAAGCCAAGCGGACGAAGTCGCGGGCATCCTCTAGTATAATAATATAATATTAAGAAGGTGCTTCTATTTTAAGTCATTATCTTGGAGCTCAAAAAATTAAACGCTAGAATGAAAGACTAGATAATTACTTTTCATGGCATGAATTGAAACTAAAAATAGTTTTTTAATGAAAATTCTGACGAAGAATGAAAGGCGAGGCTTGAGAAAATTTACTTAGAAGGTGAAATATAATTTTAGTGTTTACTTACACTTGAAAGAAATTTCTAATAAAATCTTTTTATTTTCATACAAAAATATAATTAAGAATGCTAATCAAATAGAAGATGAATAAAAGTAGAACCTTATAAAATGAAATTATATTATTTATAAGTATATAAGGATTAAAACCTGAGGCAAAGCAGCTTTAGGGTACGTTTCCACTACTGAAGCTATAAGGATCGAAGAGCTGTTAAATTAGCCTTATAAAGTATCAAGTTATTGTCAGATGATGAAAATTTTTATTAAAAAGTGTCATTATTCAAAAATAACGTGATAAAAGTCAGATCATTTCTCAATAATCTACTTGGTCGAAAAAACACATCTCTTAGCATCCACTCCGCTCCACTTCAGTGGAAACGCACTCTTAAAGGTGCCCACGCACTCGAAGTGAACTGCAGCCTAACTGCGCATTTGACTGAACAGACGCGACGCGCGTACCGCGTAGCGCGTCACTGCCGCGCGTCGCGGCTGGAGAGAATATCGTGCGGGGCGCTGCCGCGACGCGTTCAGTTCAGTCAAATGCATGGGCACCATAAACAGAGACATTCAGCCTCCTAGTTTGATCACGCTTTCCATCTTTACGCCGAAGCGATCGTCCAATTTTCGATCGAACTTCTTACCTAGTTTTTTTTAACAGTTCAATAGCCTACCCTAACACAACGATCTCTACAACTATTGAAAATTTAATTACAGGTGCACTGGAAAGCATTGAATAAAGAGAAATTACTAATTCAGCGGCTTTAGCGCCACATTGCCAACTCATAAGGCAGCAGACGTAATAACATTTCAAGTAAGGCGGCTTGGTTTGTTAAGTGCAGATAAGCTGTTCATAAATAATAATGTGTACCTACTGAGCGTAAGATGTGTCATAGGCGAAAGGCACTTCTCCAAAGTGAAGTGGAGCCAAGTTGCAGCTTTTTTTAGGGATCCGTAGTCAACAATGAACCCTTATTTAGGTCATGTCCATCTGGCTGTAAATGTTAAAAGAAAAAAAAAATACGTGTAAAGTGGGGACGAATTTTTGCTCTCGTCTAAGATAGAGTCTTGTGGGTGTGGTTGGATAAGCCTTTCAAAAATATTGTGGGTGTGTGAAACCATTTTTCGATTCAGGGATAGAGCAATCTCTTTGGCAACCTTTGGAGAAAGAAGTTTGCTAACAAGAACACGGGACAGTGAAAATTAAATAAATAGAATTAAATAAGTTAAATAGGTATTATATAATCCAAAGTATTCAAATAATCCACTTTCTCTTTTAAGCAAATTGCTCAGCCTCTCAAAGCATAGTCCTGACTAGCTAGGCTAGTTATAACTTCTATGGATAACTCAAACAGCCACAAAATAAATAAAGAATATTTTTTTAATCGAACAAAAATGCCGATGCTAATAAATGTTGAAAATGAAATCGTTTGGAACGGTGCACACACTTGATTGGTATTTAAGTACCGGAACCAAATCGCTTGATTTACTCCACCGAGTTAAGTCCCAGATAAATCAAAATACAGATAAAAGCTCTTTTTTATTTAAAAAAACAAATAGCGAGCAAACTAGCAGGCGAGTCACCTGATGTTAAGTGATAACACAACCCGTGAACATTTCAAGCACCAAAAGCACCGCCAACACGGTCCTTCCCATCCACCCTTTGAATAACCCCATGTATCAGAATAAATAATAGTACTTACATGTTAAAATCTAGTGGTAGTTACGTTCAAAGTTTGCTTGTGCGTGGAAAATAAGATCTGGCACAACGGGCTGGCGAAGTGCACCAGGCACCCAGGTGGTGAGAGTGAAATTGCTTACGGTGGCTTGTTATAGCAAATTCAAATAATATTACATAACTAGAAGATGCCCGCGACTTCGTCCGCGTGGATTTAGGTTTTTAAAGATCCCTTGGGAACTGTTTGATTTTCCGAGATAAAAAGTTGCCTATGTCAATTACAGGGACGCAAGCTACCTCGGTACTTTTCATACAAATTGGTTAAGCGGATGGGTTTTTGGGAATCCCGTGGGAACTCTTTGTTTTTCCGGGATAAAAAATAGCCTATGTCCGTTCCCGGGATATAAGCTAACCCTGTACCCGTTAGAATCGGTTAAACTGTTGGGCCGTCAAAAGCTAGCAGACAGACAGACAGACAGACACACTTTCGCATTTATAATATTAGTATGGATATTATAAACAATATTGCAGTATAGCAACTAGTATTTCCTAGTATTTCAGAAACCCGTAGGTTAAATTAAATTCAGTTCATTTGATTCCAGAACAGAGTTATTGATGAATTGTTAGTTCTGAGTTTAGATTCAGTTTGTACCTATCTACGTGTATATTCTGTAAAATACTCTATTCGACTTTAAGATCGACGTCGAGTATTTTGATAGCCTGCAGCATGGCAAGCTTTACTAAAACTTACTACCCTTGCCTTGTAAGACCTAACTGTTGCTTTAATTTTACACGCAAAATCTTTTTTAGAGATGTTTCATTTTTGCTGTAATACCATCGCAGTAGTACCAATGTCCTATAATATAGTGTTTTTCATAATGGTGAGTGGGCTACGCAGACTGAACCGTCTATATACAATATACATAATTTATCTTACATATTACTTTATTTATTACTTGTACTTGAATTACATTGCACAACAATTTTTAGACCAGATTTTTGTGTTCAAAGTACCTAAAAATAACAGTCTAACATATAACTTATTAGTCTAACATATACAAATTGATTCGTCTATCAATCCGTATACATGTCAATCGCTGAGTCAGCGTTCCAGTCGCGGATGTGTGTCTAGAGAATAACACAGCTATGTTATTGTTGTATAAATGCTCTAAGCATTCGCCCAACAACGCAATTGTCTAGCAGAAATGCAATTTCCCGCCTGCCAATATAACATTATTCAATTTACACGGCTTCGGGAAAATAAATCCCGGTTGTTCGTTATAAAATTATTAATTACGAAAATTTATCATCGGTTCATGTAAATGTCTTGATGATTTAGTGGTTTAAGGCGATGGAACTACAAAGTCGCGGGTATGAATTCTGTGTGGTCATTCCTGAGTTTGTATACGTTCAAACATGATGTGTTGTATTATTCTTCCAAATCACTTTCAATGACGAAACCTTTCAAAGTAACTCATCATAGGAAGTAATAAGTGGCATGTTTTTACATTATAATATCTCGTTATTTAAACCACGAAATAAGCCTAAAATCACAAGAATAGATTGACTTAATTCAAAAGCGCTTATAAAAGTTTTTTTTTCTATTTCTATTAAAGAAATAAAAAAATATTTTCTAATCCTCTCCAGGGATTCAAGTCTACGCGTGGACCCCGCTAAATATTTTAATTACGACCAAGTGTCTCATCTAAAGTGTTTCTTAAGCGTCTAATGTTGCATACTAATTACTTTTATTTAAATGAACCGTTTCTTAAGTTTTCCGAGAGCTTTTCTTATTATTACTTAATATGTACTTTGAACGCGAAAATGTTCAAGTTTTATTGTCTAAAATTGCATTTGGATTTTTTAACCGCTAAATAAAGAAAGCAACTGTAAAAGGGCATGAGTTATCGGTAGGTGCTATTAAAATAAGATAAGATACAATAAAAAACTACGAAACAAAATTTAAGAATCCTGTATTTTCAAAGTTCGCAATATATTGCAAATAAAAAAATACTAAATCACTGAAACTTCATGATAAGGTAAATGGTTATTGGCATTGGATTGTGTTAACAGGGCTCTCTCCGTCACTCGCTTCATACAATCGTAGTTCCAATTTCATTTGAATATTAAGCAACCAAAGTCCATGAAATTTTGCAGACATATTCTAGAAACTAATAGATGTGTCTGTGGTTTTTTGGATTTTTCTAAAAATATGTAGTTTTAAAATTACAGGGGCACAAAGATTTGTATATAAATTTTTAAGACCGCGTAACTTTGAAACCGAATATTTTCACAGAAATCTGGAAAACCACAGACATAGATATTAGTTTCTAGAATATGTCAGCAAAATTTCATGGACTTTGGTTGCTTAATATTCAAATGAAATTGGAACTACGTTTGTATGAAACGAGTGACGGAGAGAGCCCTCTTAAGGTAGTTATTATTAATAACGATAAGTTTTTTCTGACGTTCTGGTAACACCCTATATATCCTTTGGTACATAAACAACTTAAAAGGAAATTACACAAAACTTACGAGAGCGAACTTATAGAAACTTCCGCTACAATTGCTTGCCTCCGCAATTTGAGATGTAGTAAGTAGTTAGCTGTAAGAAAAAACATGACAAAAATGTTATTCATCTTTTCAACTGAAAGGAAAAAACAAGACAATAATTAAGGAGTGTAATTGAACGAAAATAAATTATACAGGAGAAACAAAAAACTGAATTAAAGCTGTTAGAATTTTACTGTATTACTACAGTAGAGTTTGATCGATATTATCACGAACTTTGGATTCGATTTTAGCACAGTTTTGCGCCGTTTTGCTTGGAAATTAGTCTATGTAGTAATATTAGTGATTGAACTCATGAACTTTGAGGTCAATTTTAGCGCAGTTTTAGGCCGTTTTGTTTAGTTCAAATATATATTCAATGGGGCGAAAAAAAAAGGATTTTGGTCAGAAATGTAAATACACCGTTTTATTAACCAGCTCCTCAATTAAAGAATTTTGCTAAATTTCCTTTTCATTTTAACTTTAACAAAATAAGTAATTAGTTAATAACGTTTAGGTAAGTAGTTTTCTCGTAAATTAGTTCAAGTTTGGATTGAAGAATTTTCTTAAATTTTCCTTTCCTTTTTTCTTGAATAAAATAAATAATTAGTTAGTAATGTTCTAGGTAGCTTTTTCGTAAAGAAAATTCTCGTCTGGAACTCTGAAGCTACTCAACCAATTTTATTAATTCTTTCACCATTAGAAAGCTACTTTAACCACAGTTAACTTAAGAAATATAATACACATTAAGTATGTACCGCGGATGAAATCGTGGAAAAAACCTAGTCTTATTTAAATGGGTCCAAGTCGTTCGTTGGGACGATGCGCGACACTTTGAATTTAGCCAAACAATCTAGTATTTGTACAACTAGAAACGTTAATAGTTTTCGAGTATCGAAACATTATAACGCCATATTAAAATGAACTTAAAGCACTTTGTTTTATGGTCGTTCATTCAAAAATGGCATTCGTATCCGAGTAATGTCTCTTTTTTTCGCAAAGGTGCTAACATTGAAGTGATAGTATTACGATAGATACTTACTCGAAATTAAGATGTGAGAACTGGATCAATATTCGTTTCCAAAGGAAGGTTTTCACCCCTGCTTCACATCAACAATAAAATGTGCACATGTTCAATTTATACTTTCCAACGTACCTACCTAGGTAAATCTAATATTGTACTGTAAATAAGCCAGGCATCACAAACATGCAATTTCTCGCAGTATGTAGATTTTATTTAATCTAGGGTGAAAGGGTAAGAAAACGTAGCTACGACAACAAGCTTGCATAAAATATGTTAAAATATTGTAGCTTCCTTGTACACGTTCAACCTACATTTCTTGTATTTCGAGTAATAGCGAGGAAATGAGCTTGATGTTAAGTGATTAGGTACACTCGCCCATGTAAAGGTCAGCGCAGACCGCGGGCGGAGAGAAGTAAAGCGCGTTGAGTAGCGGCTAATACGATTAGGTCATCATGATCAACCCATTGCCGGCCCACTACTGAGCACGGGTCTCTTCTCAGAGTGAGAAGAGTTTAGGCCATAGTCTGCCACGCTGGCCCAATGCGGATCGGCAGACTTCACACACCTTTGAGAACATGGAGAACTCTCAGGCATGCAGGTTTCTTTACGATATTTTCCTTCATCGTTAAAGCAAGTGATATTTAATTGCTTAAAACGTACATAACTGAAAAGTTAGATCGGGATCGAACCCCCGACTTCCGATTAGGAGCCAGACGTTCTAACTACTAGGCTATCTACTACTAGTCACTAGATTTAAATATAGCTATATACTTATGACTTCAAGTTTATTCTGTAGATAATGGTACATGCCACGATTAATTTGGTGTTTTAACTGCCGATATTACGACTCATTGCCATTAATCGTGGTATGTAAATACTCGTTATATCTACAATATAAAATGTAGATACAGACTTTGATTATAGTTGGTCCACTAGAAGCGAAATACAACTTAGCACTAATTTCACGCGGGCAAAGAGGGCATAAGACACTATGTAATATGATAAAGAAGAAAAACAGAAAATAACAGTAGGTATATTTATATACTAAACATGTTAAAAGAAAGCAGCTCTCCGTAAAGTAACTCCGAGAGTAATGCAAAGTTTAGAATCAAGAGAGCCAAGTTTCAAACAATAAAACAAAAAATAACACCCCAGGGAAAATGTTTGTGGATCTTGAAATTTCCTGATTTCTTGGACCTTTTATAGTAAAACATTATAAAGTGAAGGAGTCACTACCCGTGTATAAGTAATATGGGAAAGTGTGTTTGTTTGTTGATTTATTGGTTTGTCCTTCAATTAAGCCGCGACGGAGCAACAGATTGATGTGATTTTTTGCATGGGTATAATAATAATTAATAGAATTGTAATATGTACTATCTTTAATTAAGTATTTTTCTATGTTATACTTTACAGCGCCCTGACGGGGCTTCATGTTGTAATACGATAATTTTTTTATGATGCAGGACATGAATGCAAATAAATAAAGAATAAAGATTGAGAGGCTACTTTTTGTCCCGGAAAATTAAAGAGTTCCCACGGAAGTTTAGAAACCTAAATCCTTGCGGACAAAGCCGCTGGCATCAGCTAGTCAGATTAAAAAAATCTAGAATGCGAAACTGAACCAAATCGCAGCAGCCTGCGAAATCACGTGAAAAGAATACAAATTTTGACCAAGGCTTCATCCATGTAGATTGAGGTATTATTTTAATGTTTTAGGTACAGGTAAACCGTAGGTAAACGGTCCTATGGAAAAACTTCGAATCGAAGTTAGAATAGGTACCTTAAATCATTTTCTTACGTAAACTCTACCTTCTCTATAAATAATACTTTAATAATGTTTCCTACATAAAAAAATTTCAAAAGAAAAATAAAACCGACTTCAAAAACCACAAACACTAAAAAGTAAAAAATAACTTTTATTTAGCTACACATGTAATGTACCTAGGTATGAAGTCGAGCGAGCATATTAAAACAAAATTAGAAATCCAAGAGTGAAGCTCGCCCGACTTCATACCTAGGTACATTACATGTGTAGCTAAATAAAAGTTATTTTTTACTTTTTAGTGTTTGTGGTTTTTGAAGTCGGTTTTATTTTTCTTTTGAAATTTTTTTATTTCACAATTTTTAGTGGTCCCACTGTACTATAATATGCTATGCCCAGTTAAAACCCTACTGTTTACTAAGCTATTGCACTGATCGCGAGCAATTTGCTCCTATCTATTGAGGAGTTCTGTTCTCCATCTCCGAAGATATTCGAAGATATTCATCAGATCTTCACCAAATTTATATGGGACCACCTGCACAGTATACCCTTTCAAACAAAAAAAAAATTTTCCAAATCGGTCCAGGGGTCTTTGAGTAATCGGGGAACATACGTAAAAAAATAAAAAAAAAAAAAAAAAAAAAAAAGATTCCGACGAATTGAGAACCTCCTCCTTTTTTGGAAGTCGGTTAAAAACTACTTTTAAAGCTAATTCTTTATTTAACAATGATATTTTATGCACAAAAGGCAAGTAACCTTTTCTTTATTCATGCTCTCTCTTAGGAATAAACCTTGTATTAAGAAAATCACATAGAATCCTTTATGTAACTAGAACATTAACTTTGATTCAATTTTCTTAAGTAGGTACCTAGTGCGATTTTTTAACTTATAAACTGAAGTTTTCAGGGTTCAAATACTTTATATCTTTATTTCTGTTCGTCAACCTGTAACTCTTTCAAACACCCTTTCAGAAAGTAAATTCTACTGAGGAAAAAAAACAGCAGTTACCCTTTCATTCCAAACGATAAAAACATTTTTTAGATTTTTGAATTCAAATACAACAAGAACTTAAACATTGACTTTTTTAGTCAACTTAATTTTATTTTTATTAATATTAATACTTTCTTCATAAAAAACACAGTTAAAACTTTATTTTTTATTCCGCATGAGAATAAAAAGTTCTCACCTTTATAGCATGTATGTCAGTTTCCAAGTCTTTTTGCAAAGGTTTAATTTATAATTACAACACTTTAATTTATTTACACCTTTACGTTAAAAATATTATGATGATTAGATTATTTAAAAGCACTAAATATATTAATTTAATTCGTAACACTATAAGTTAATACTAATTAAATCCGAATTAATGAAATGGCGCCGAATTTTTCACAAAGTACAAAAATATAATCAAGACATTTAGAATCACTACAAATTACAATTACACTGTATTTGTTAAAAATTTAAACCCGAAATTTACAGTACACGTTTTTACACAAAAGAATTGTTTATATTTATGACATAGGTTTATGCCACTTTGTAGTCAAGTCTCACACGCGGAGGTCACATCGATGGCGCGGTCTAGGCACGACTGAGGCTGTCATCGGCAAATACACCATTGAAAAATGAAAATACTGAAAGCTAGATTTATGACATAGGTTTATGCCACTTGTAGCCGAGTCTCACATGCGGAGGTCACATCGATGGCGCGGTCTAGGCACGACTGAGGCTGTCATCGGCAAATACACCATTGAAAAATGAAAATACTGAAAGCTAGATTTATAACATAGGTTTATGCCACTTGTAGTCAAGTCTCACACGCGGAGGTCACATCGATGGCGCGGTCTAGGCACGACTGACGCTGTCATCGGAAAATACACCATTGAAAACACTGAAAGCTAACGTTGACCGCAGGCATGCTTCCGGTAGTCGGGAAAACTAGGTTACAGTCGCGTGAAATAGAAGAGCAGGAATTGAACGAAGTGGTTATTCAAAACTACGAGCTAATTAATAGACAATTATCATTTGTTTCTTCTGCATTGATGCGTAGACAGTGGCGTGGAGATCATAGAAGTATAAAAGTACTACATATTCATTTTACAATATGACTAGTGGTGTGCAGACTAGTAATATTGAAAGATGAGCATTGTGCTATTTCACCTAGGGTAAGCAATGCTTGTATGCCTTTATGATCATATAGAGGCCAATGCTTATGCTCTATAATCATAGAGGCATACAAGCATTGCTTACCCTACGTAAAATAGCACAATAAAAATAGGGTAAGCAATGTTTGTATGCCTCTATGATCATAGAGGCGTATAAGGTAAAATAGCACAATGTTCATCTTTCAATATTATTAGAGATGTGTAGGTCATAAAAAGGAACCAGTGCTGCCCTGGCCTAGAACCCTATGCACACCACTGTGTGAAGAGTTGTAGACCCTATTGGACGCTACAGCGAGCCCGGGGATATTTACATGTGCGAGGCTCTACCATAGAGCTGGTAGAAATTGGGGGTAACGCTTCTTAAGGTCACCTTCTGTGAATTTTGCTCCTTACACCAAAGTAATCGAGATGCCACTTATATGAAAAACCTATTATGATGTCAATAAGTACCATCACGAGGAAGTCATAGGACTAATAATGTCATACACAACACGCCATTACAAATTAGGGTTGACCACAGGCATGCTTTTGGAAGCCAGGAAAACTAGATTACAATCACGTAGAATAAAAGAGCAACTAAATAGGATGAAGTTGTTATTCAGTTGCCATAAATCGTTTTTCTTAGCTTACAAAATATGGTCTACTACTAAAACTATTGGTAACTTTTGGCCTTACAGATGCCCTGCCTGAAGTTTCAGCTTAAGGGCTCGTAAAAAATCGAAGCAGTCTTTCTGAGGGAGCCCCTTTTGAGGTTTGGACCTCGGCTTCGGATGCTAGTAGGTACTAACCACAGGCCCGCTTCCAATAGTCGGGAAATCTAGGTTTCAGGTCACGTGAAATAAAAGAGCAGTTGAATAGAGCTACAAACGCAGGGGTTATTCAAAAATATGAGCTAATTAATAGACAGTTGCTTTTGTATGGAACTTCATTAATTATAACATTTTGTTTTATCTCCAGCCCGAGCACAATCGTAGCACACATTTATCTTGCAACTTTTGAAAAGTTTTGTCGATGAAAAGCTGTGTGTTATTGGGCTAGTATGTTATTGGGCTTGGCTTGCAGCTGATAGGATATAGCTAATTTATCATTAACCCCCGACCCAAAAAGAGGGGTGTTATAAGTTTGACGTGTGTATATTATGTGTATCTGTCTGTGGCATCTTAGCTCCTAAACTAATGAACCGATTTTAATTATTATATTTTGTTTGAAAGGTGGCTTGATCGAGAGTGTTTTTAGCTATAATCCAACAAAATCAGCCGTTTGAAAGTTATCAGCTCGTTTCTAGTTACCCTTCACTTGGCGGGGGTATAATAAATTTTTAATTTACACTTGTTAATCATCTAGTTAATGTGAGTGGCAGTGCCGTTCCAATTAGATGTAAAATAAATAAAAATAAAATAAATAGCTAATGATTCAATGATGCCATATTTAAACAAGTACGTATGGGAAATTAATTTATTTTTATACTAGAGGATGCCCGCGACTTAGTCCGCGTAGATTTCGGTTTTTAAAGATCCCATGAGAACTATTTGATTTTCCGGGATAAAAAGTAGCCTATGTCCTTCCCCGGAATGTATTCCAAGTCTGTACCAAATTTCATTAAAATCGGTTCAGCGGTTGGGCCGTGAAAACGTAGCAGACAGACAGACAGATAGACAGACAGACAGACAGACAGACACACTTTTGCATTTATAATATTAGTATGGATTACACAAATCCATAGTCTAATGCAATGATTTATGAAAGATATTTGTTCAGTAAAATGCTTTTCTTAGATTTTGGGCATAAAATCATTTGGGTATTAATAAATTGGTGATTTATCATTTGAGCGTTCGTTTCTGAGTAAACAAACGTGACATTGGAGTCAGCTTAACAGGGCTCTCTCCGTCACTCGTTTCCACTCGTTTCATACAATCGTAGTTCCAATTTCATTTGAATATTAAGCAACCAAAGTTCATGAAATTTTGCAGAAATATTTTAGAAACTAATATCTGTGTCTGTGGTGTTTTAGATTTTTCTAAAAATATGTAGTTTTAAAATTACATTGGCTCAAAGATTTGTATGAAAATTTTAAGACCGCGTAACTATGAAACCGAATATTTTAACAGAAATCTGGAAAACCACAGACATAGATATTAGTTTCTAGAATATGTCTGCAAAATTTCATGGACTTTGGTTGCTTAATATTCAAATGAAACTGGAACTACGATTGTATGAAACGAGTGGAAACGAGTGACGGAGACAGCCCTCTTAAATATTTCAATTTATTGGACGGCAGAATGTCGTAATTAGAAAAGCTACTCGTAAGAAATTTGACGCTTGAGTACCTAAACAAACAACTTTGGAAGCACCAGTCACGAATTTGTTTATTCAAAAGTGTCTTACTGTACTATCCACGGAGAATTTTTTTAGTATAGGGCTCTCTCTGTTACATGATCCCATACAAATGACAGAGACAAAACATCTCAGTGGACATTAACCGTTTTGAGACACTAATACAAACGTTCGTGTACTAATTTCGTTTGTGTTTGATAATGAAACCTATGTTTCGAATTGAATTTTAAATGTTTTTTGAAAACATATTTGTGATTAATTGGTTATTCAAAATGATTACCGCCCTCTGAGTTTTTGTCTCTGTCATTCGTATGGGATTACGCAACAGGGAGACCATATACTAACTTCTTGCCGTAGATAGTGTTAAATAATACACCCTTCAGACAAAATTATTAAGGAAATAACGTTCTCTAAATAACCTTAAATACCCAGGATAAGGGTCGGCATTTTTACTTTAAATAAAATATATTTACTACTTAAAAATAATAGAAATAAATACGTTCACCTACTTAGTATAATCATGTTCTATTTTAAAACTTTCATCTGCACGTATCAACCTTCACCGCGTGGTGAGCTTCAGATACTTGTGGGTGTTTATTGTTGTGACCTAGCCTCTTTCCTAACAACGTCATTCCGAATGCGGTATCCATGTGCAGAATGGAATATTTTTATTTTCCATAGGCATAAATTCTTCTTTTAGCGAAATAATTATTAAAAGTAGGTTAATGTTAAGCCCATGAATCGTCTATACATATATAAAAGACTTGTCCTTACTCCTAACCATCGATATTTAGAATCTATTTTTCAACGACGCTCCTGACTGACTGTTTAACTAACTGATTGATCTATCAACGCACACCTTGAACCGCTGTTAGTGTAAAAAGCTTGAAATTTTGAAAGTTTCTTCCATTTATAATGTAAGCGTTCACCAAGAAAGGATTTTTGGAAATTCCACTTCTAAAAGGGGTTAAATAGGGCATGAAATTCTGTAATTTCTGAAGTTCTATCTATGAAAATAAGTATTTGAGAAGCTTTTGACTCTGGTACCTATTAAACTTCAAGTTGTGAACAAAATTAAGTAATCCACACTAATATCATAAAGACAAAAAGCGTCGTTGTCTTCAGACAAGCGTGGAGCGTCCAAAGTGTAGGTAAATCCCTCGAATCTTTTCAGTACCATTGTGAAAACAAGAATGAACAGTAGGTACTGAGCGAATACATGAATGTGTAATTAGTTGCAAAAGGTGAGCTTGCACGGGACAAAGGGACCCACACATCTGTGTCACTTTTCCGAGTACACTAATTTACATCTGTACCTTTGCCTTTTGTGCTTCAACGTGTTGCTGCAACAATGACACGAAGTTTAAACTCGAGCTTGTAATTTACACTAAATCACTGCCCATATTGTTATAAATGCGAAAATGTTTGTTTTTTGGTTTGTCCTTCAATCACGCCGCTACAGAACAACGGTTCGGGGTGATTTTTTGCATGAATGTAGTCGAAAACCCGGAAAGTGATAGGTTTTATCCCGGAAAACTTAAGAACCTAATCCATGTGGACATGCGGGCATTAACTAATACAAAATAAAAACGCGAGCGAAGTGAGCGTGGCATTTTTGATGTATTAACTATTTATGAATTTTAAAGATCACCGATAAGACCATGTTTTGGTACGTTATGGTTCGTAATTTCAACAGTCATTGTAAGACTGGACGTAGCAGGACACTGGGCACTTGGTATACTAGATATTTAGGAGACTAGACCTGTGACTAGACATTGTGGAAACTAGTCGTCATGAAACACTGGACATTGTGGGACTGGACGTAATAGCACACTGGGCACTTTAGCATACTTGGATATTCTAGAGATATCGTCAGCCTGAACGTTTCGAGTGATGATAAAAGTCAAGAGTTCGGCTGTAAATTAATGAGCTCCAATAGTAAAGCAGGTTTATCTTGCAACTAATTACTTATTTTGTACTCCTATATTCATTCAGAAAGTCTGCATATTCTTGTTTTCATAATGAAGCTGAGAAAAATTCGCCGACTTCACCCGTTAGCGTTCTTCCGCTCTAAATATTTCCAGATGTTTTTCTTACATTTGAAATTTACCCTGTTATAAATTTATTAAGAAATCTCTTCTACATCTTGGTTAGTAAGATTCAGACAATTTTTACCAAGGAATGCATTATTATTCACATTTTTAATGACTATAGAATTCTATACCATTTTAAAATATTTGAGGTAAGTACCCACTTAGTAGTAGGTAATTTTTTATGTTTCAGATTATTTCAGATGTGGCACTTACTGTGTAAATTTTGAAATGCATAATAATAATAAATGAATACCAGTGTAAATTAAAAATGTATATCACCCTCGACAAGTGAAGGTTACAGAAACTAGAAAAGAGCTGATAACTTTCAAACGGCTGATTTTCTTGGATTATAGCTAAGAACACTCTCGATCAAGCCACCTTTCAAATAAAAAAAACTAAATTAAAATCGCTTAATTAGTTTAGGAGCTACGATGCCACAGACAGATACACATGTCAAACTTATAACACCCCTCTTTTTGGGTCGGGGGTTAAAAATGTAACTAATTAGTGCAAGAAATGGTAAAAATTTCAATATTATGCTAGCGAGAATATTTTATGCTTTACATATTTTGTAAAGTACTAATATATCCGAAAAGCGGAGCTTAAACGTACCAAATTAATGGCTTATTAAATTCTTATGTCGCCTCGCCTCTGCCGGTAGACTGTACCTACCTTTGTAGGTCGCGATATCAAAATTCTCTTTACGAAACGCTATTTAGTAACAAATAAGTAATTTAAAAAGTTTTCAGATAAGCCCCGACTGCGGTTTGCAATGCATCTTTTTACGCCATTTTGATTTTTTTAAGAATTTTATGTACCCAGTGACATAAGACAGATCTAATGACGTATCATTAATCAAAATTGAGTGAACCGTTGAGTAGTTACGACTTTGAACGGGCATACTCGTACATACAGACATACAGATCAAACACATAACCCTCCCTTCCGACTTCGGAGTCGGGTAAAAACAAAGACTAATAAAAGAAGAAAAAGATCTCTTTAACTTTTGCGTTTTTAATTTTCTTGCCTTCTCGTTTCAAGTTATTAAGCTACTAATTTTGTTAAAAACTTTGCTACTGGGATGTTTATTCAACGTCCACCCCAAGCTTGGATAAAGGAAAAGAGAAATCATAAACGGTTGAACATTTGTCGTAATCACAATCTTCCATTTCAAGAGTTTGTTCCGCAATTACATTTTTTTAATCACACTTGACACTAATATTATAAAGGCAAAAGTTTGTGTGTGTGTGTATGTGTGTGTGCGTGTGTGTATGTTTGTTACTCCTTCACGCAAAAACTACCAAACGGATTTGGCTGAAATTTGGAATGGAGATAGATAATATCCTGGATTAGCATATAGGCTACTTTTTATCCCGGAAAATCAAACCCACGGGATTCCAAGAAACCTAAATCCACCCGGGCGAAGACGCGGGTATCGGCTAGTGACTGATATTCCCGTTTCGAACCCCGACCCCACATAGAAGACCGATGACATTTTAGCCACTAGGCTATCAATTACCTTACTATAAGTACTTATGTGTTTGTTAGCATTTACAAAAACGTTTCTACAGTAATAGATATTTCATAAAAGCTTCGTATCTTTCGCATACAGGATACCATATCAAAGATTTACTATCGGTTTTGCCTTTGCTCGTGGGTGGATATTGTTTCCGATGCTACTTTTTATGAGGAATATTCATGCATATTAAATTTTCCTTATAAAACTCGGAGCAGTTGTGTTGAATTTAGGTACTTTTATCAATATTGTGTTACATTAAAAGTATGGCAACAATATTTCTTTCTTAGTTTCAGACTTAGCAGAGAAAAACGACTGCAACAATCATGTGATCAATAAATTATAACTTTAGTACCTACCTATAAAAGCAAATTAATAATCAAAAATTAATTCTTAAACAAATAATAACATAAATATTTTTTTATTTAGATTTTTATATAGAGTTTTATAAATTTTGGTGAGTTGTGTTGAATTAATTCCTTCAGGTCCAAAATGTTGAATCTAAAAATGTTGGACTCGCAAAATGTTGAGTCCTAAAATGTTGATTTTGCAAAATGTTGAATTTTGGAATTCCCAAAATGTTGAATTATTCCGTTACCATTGAAGACCTGCAAAGTGACAAAAGCTAAATTTGTTACGGAAAATCAAAGAGTGTCCACGGGATTTTCAAAATAAATAAATCCACATAGACGAAGTTGTGGGCATAATCAAGTTATAAATAATTGCTTCTCTCTCTGCGTCGTATTTCTCATTGCTAAGGGTCGTGACCCCTTTCGGTTAATTGCATAATTGTAGGAATTTTCTTGGGATAAATAAAATACGTGCTGAAAATTACATTACATCGTACCAAAAATTCTAAGAGAAAGCTCCAAGTCATAATAAATTATTTAAAAAAAAATTGCTGGCCTTCATAAAACATCCATACTAATATTATAAATGCGAAAGTGTGTCTGTCTGTCTGTCTGTCTGTCTGTCTGTCTGTCTGTCTGTCTGTCTGTCTGCTACGTTTTCACGGCCCAACCGCTGAACCGATTTTGATGAAATTTGGTACAGACATTGTCTACATCCCGGGAAAGGACATAGGCTACTTTTTATCCCGGAAAATCAAAGAGTTCCTGCGGGATTTAAAAAACCGAAATCCAAGCGGGCGAAGCTGCGGGCATCCTCTAGTTTGTAATAAAACAGAATGCACAAATGACACTAGTTTCACCATAATAAATAAGATTTATTGAAGTGTTAACGTTAAGAATTAAAGTCAAAGTATCTATTTTTATTAATGAAAATTACAAACTTTACATTTTAAATGAGAAAAAGTAATAAGTTTTCAAGAGATTGAACTCTCTTTAGTACCCTATCAAGCTCTCGTTGATATAAAAACAAACGACTCCGTCTTATAGCCTCAGTGTTTTTAAGAAAAAGTGCTCTTCATTTACGGAGAAATTATTATGAATAAATGTTTGAATTACTTAATGGAGAAGAAAATTACATTTTTCCTTACAAAGTCTCAAGTTCGTACCCTAAGGCTAAGAACTTTAGCAGAAAACGCATAAAATTCCACTAATATGTGACAATATTGGAACGTTATGATATGGGAGCTTCATGATCAATAATATCACACTAATATTATAAAGGCGAAAGTTTGTGTGTATGGGTGTATGTGTGTGTATGTTAGTTACTCCTTCACGCAAAAACTACTGGACGAATTTAGCTGAAATTTGGAATGGAGATAGATAATATACTGGAATAGCACATAGGCTACTTTTTATCCCGGAAAAAAACCTAAATCCACGCGGACGAAGTCGCGGGCATCGGCTAGTCATGGCATAATTGTAACTAAGACAAACAGACAAATCAACTTAATAGTTTTTTGTTCTAAATTTGATTTCCGAAAATACCAAATAATGAAAGTTTCTATCATAAACTCTACCGAAATTCATGCGCGGGAGACGGTGGGTATCAGACGCAAGTGTATTGACAGTGGATGGTCCATTATTGGATTGGTCACCGTGAAGAAATATCTGGGAATTCCCTAAAACCGGGAAAGTCAAAATTGAACACGTGGCACGAGGAAAGCTATATTTTTAACCCCCGACTCAAAAAAAAGGGGTGTTATAAGTTTGACGCGTGTATCTGTGTATCTGGCTGTGGCATCGTAGCTCCTAAACTAAAGAACCGATTTTAATTTTGTTTTTTTTTTTGTTTGAAAGGTGGCTTGATCGAGAGTATTCTTAGCTATAATCCAAAAAAATCAGTTCAGCCGTTTGAAAGTTATCAGCTTTCTTTTCTAGTTACTGTAAACTCCACTTGTCGGGGGTGTTATAAATTTTTAATTTACAGTTATGCTATGGATGCTACCGAAACGAAAGGATGGGCTATCGCGCAAATTGATTACATTTTCACCCACTTAGATTATAAGCTACAAGTGTAAATTAAAAATTTATAACACCCCCGACGAGCCAAAGTATCTGAGTTTTCCAAAACATCATTTTCAAATAAATAATTATGTATTTAGGCAACGTCCATCTTGACAGCTTGACATTTGTCTATTGACATATTTAAAATTATGAACCTAACGGTTATCTAACCTTCTTTTCTACAAGAAAACTAGAAAAGAGCTGATAACTCTTAAACGGCTGAACCAATTTTTTTAGATTATAGCTAAGAACACTCTCGATCAAGCCACCTTACAAACAAAAAAAAACTAAATTAAAATCGGTTCATTCGTTTAGGCGCTACGATGCCACAGACAGATACACAGATACACAGATACACACGTCAAACTTATAACACCCCTCTTTTTTGGTCGGGGGTTAAAAAGGATGAATAATAAAACCAACACCAAAATGTAGGATCGTAAAATGCATTTTGCGGTTTATTGAACAAAGAATTCGATTGATGCTCTTTAGCTTATACAAACTGATACATGGTGTCATGATATAATTTGGATCAGTAGGTATCCAAATTAATATTTGCCTAATCATTTAGAAATTGTGGTTAAGTTTGAACATTTCAATAATAATAATTAATTACATTTAACTGTAATTAATTTCTAATTGCAAAATTAATAGCAAATTGGATTAGTTCAAACCTCTGTGAAGTTAAATAATATAATTTAAATGCCTATCATGAAATACGCGATATTATAGGCCAGAAGAAAATTATTTAGGAACCGGGGCTATTAATGGATCTTAAATTGACCTTAAAACAAGTGTAAATTAAAAATTTATAACACCCCCGACAAGTGAAGGTTACAGTAATAACTAGAAAAGAGCTGATAACTGTCAAACGGCTGAACCGATTTTCTTCGATTATAGCTAAGAACACTCTCCATCAAGCCACCTTTCAAACAAAAACAACTAAATTAAAATCGGTTCATTAGTTTAGGAGCTACGATGCCACAGACGGATACACAGATACACAGACACACAGATACACAGACACACAGATACACACGTCAAACTTATAACATCCCTCTTTTTGGGTCGGGGGTTAAAAAGGAGGTGTATGTACATAAAATAAGGAAATGATGTTGAAGATAATGATGACAACGCAATTTCAGTCAACTGCAGTCAGGTAATTCACACACAACCACGTCATAGCAATTTCTGCCGCTTAAGAGGGGTCTCTCCGTCACTCGGTCCATACAAACGTAGTTCCAATTTCATTTGAATATTAAGCAACTAAAGTCCATGAAATTTTGCAGACATATTCTAGAAACTAATATCTATGCCTGGTGGTTTTCCAGATTTCTGTTAAAATATTCGGTTTCAAAGTTACGCGGTCTTAAAAATTCACATAAAAATCTTTGAGCCCTTGTAATTTTAAAACCACATATTTTTATAAAAATCTAAAACATTACAGGCACAGATATTAGTTTTTAGAATATGTCTGCAAAATTTCATGGACATTGGTTGCTTGATATTCAGATGAAATTGGAACTACGTTTGTATGGAGTAAGTGACGGAAAGAGCCCTGTTAAAAGTGTAATCAGTCTGAATAGACATTATGACAGGTAATAATAACGTTATTCCCAGGTTTGAACTTGGGTTATTGTATTTTTAATCCCCGACCCAAAAAGAGGGGTGTTATAAGTTTGACGTGTGTATCTGTGTATCTGTGTATCTGTCTGTGGCATCGTAGCGCGTAAACGAATGAACCGATTTTAATTTAGTTGTAATCCTAATAAAGTACTGATGTCAGTACTTTATGGTTATATTTAAAAAAAAAAAGTTTTTTTTTGTTTGAAAGGTGGCTTGATCGAGAGTGTTCTTAGCTATCATCCAAGAAAATCGGTTCAGCCGTTTGAAAGTTATCAGCTTTTTTCTAGTTACTGTGACCTTCACTTGTCGGGGGTGTTATAAATTTTTAATTTACACTTGTTTTATTGTATTTTCAGTCAATATTTTTATCAAAACGAAATCTGTTCAAAGCTCGTTAGATTATCCCAAACTCAGAAGTAAAATTATCCTTGCGAACCTCGTCATTATAAGTTGTAGATAGCTGTTCGACTGTATGCCGCATTGGTCTCTTAGTTTGAACGCTATCGTTAGTTTTAGTTGACATGTTATGAATTTACCACAGAGCGCTAAACTTGCCGTTTTTACAACTCTCACTCCCACTCCCACTCTCTTTTTTAGGGTTCCGTATTTCAAAAGGAACCCTTATAGGATCACTTTGTTGTGTGTCTGTCTGTCCGTCTGTCCGTCCGTCCGTCCGTCGTGTCTGTCAAAAAACCTATAGGGTACTTCCCGTTGACCTAGAATCATGAAATTTGGTAGGTAGGTAGGTCTTATAGCACAAGTACTGGAATAAATCTGAAAACTGCGAATTTGTGGTTACATCATTTAAAAATAATTAATTTGTGTGTCAATTTTCAAAGTAAGATAACTATACCAAGTGGGGTATCATATGAAAGGGCTTTACCTGTTCTAAAAAAGATATTTATTTATTTTTATGTATAATAGTTTTTGATTTATCGTGCAAAATGTTGGAAAAAAAACCCGAGTACGGAACACTCGGTGCGCGAGTCTGACTCACACTTGGCCGGTTTTATTGTCTATCTCTCTCTCTCTCTCCTGTGTATCATATTCTTCTTTTTACTGAGTGCGTGACCACTTCCACTAGTTCCACTTTGAACTTATTATGTAGGCTGCATAATAAAATTAACTACGAGTAAATTATCTCATTACAATATGTCTGTGTATTACATTATTATTAAAAAAAACTTATGTCTAGCTAATGCAATAACTGTGCAAATTACTATACACCTAATTTGCTATATCATCTAAGCTTCAAAAGAATAACTAAACTAATTTTGATAAGGAGAAAGTTTGTATGTGTGTGTGTATGTATGTTTGTTACTCCTTCACGCAAAAACCACTGGACGGATTTGGCTGAAATTCGGAATGGAGATAGATAATATCCTGGATTAGCACATAGGCTACTTTTTATCCCGGAAAACCAAAGAGTTCCCACGGGATTCCGAAAAACCTAAATCCACGCGGACGAAGTCGCGGGCGTCAGCTAGTAATAATATAGTTTCAAAATAAACAGTCAGTAAGTTCCGTCTTGAGTTAATTACAGTTATTAAGTGACAAACTTCCTGCAACCGGCAACTTGGTTATAAATAGGGTAACCATCGAGACCTGAGTTTAAAATAGGATATTTTTAACCGATTTCAAGGTATTTTTAACCCCCGACCCAAAAAGAGGGGTGTTATAAGTTTGACGTGTGTATCTGTCTGTGACATCGTAGCTCCTAAACGAATGAACCGATTTTAATTTAGACACACACGTCAAACTTATAACACCCCTCTTTTTGGGTCGGGGGTTAAAAAGAAAGCTACGCGTGCAAACTGTTAAGTTTCGGAACCTAGCAGCGTGACATATAATCTGTACTATGTTAGTCAGTTAGTTTACTCTTTTAAATAATATACAAACAACTCATTGTCTACACGAAGCCAATTCTCTTAATTAATTTTTCGAGGATACTAATATAATATTTAAATAAGCAATTTGCGTTTACTTGGCGGTCTTTGTAATTTTGGAAATAATTCAATCTCTTAGATTACGCATTTTGATTGTGTCTTGAGTTTTTAATTTTGTAACAAAGAAAAATTTCTTTGTGAGTTATTGCTAGGATTAATTAGTAGATAAAAATGAAATGGTTTTTTTTTTGTCGGCAATTTTATTGTAAATTATTCTCTGTTTTTATCCTATAACTTTAATTTGACGTCGGCGGTATATTAAGGACTTATTAAATTCAAATGATCTAATTTATATTGTTATGTGTGGCTGGCGGGAAGTTGCTGGATGAGGAAGGCTGAGGACCAGGTGTGGTGGCGCTCTTTAGGGAAGGCCTATGTCCAACAGTGGATGTCCACAGGCTGATGATGATGATATGATTATGTACGACTTTTTAGTACATCCTACAAAAAACGGTAATACCCTTGTGTTTAAGACATCGGCCTCGGGGGTAAAGGTTTGATCCAGAGCACATACCTACATGTAACTTTCAGAGTTTTGTGCTCTTTAAGAATCACTTGTTTTAACGATAAAGAAAAACACCATAAGGAAACCTGCACGGCTAAGAGTTTCCCATAATGATTTCAAAGGTGTTGAAGTCTGTCAATTCGCACTTGGCCAGCGTAGTAAGGCTATGGCCAAACCTTTTTCATTCTGAGAGGAGACCTGTGCTCCATAGTGAGCCGGCAATGGGTTGATGATAATGATATTGGTGACATTTATGAAAACCTACAGAATGGTTTGGTAGTTTAATGGAAAATAACATGGACATTGGACGTAATACCAACTTAGGTATACTACTAAAAGTTAAACCAAATTGTACGCGACCGGACTTTCCATAGCTTTGGTAAAAACGCCAATAATTCAAAATATTTATTTCATGTAGACTTAACCTAGATATGTAGGTATGTGTGATGACTACTGTTCAAAAAGAAGCGCTATTAACATTCTATTAACCATATTAGGTAAATAAGTGTAAGTTAAAAATTTTCAACACCCCCGACAAGTGAAGGTTACAGTAACTAGAAAAGAGCTGATAACTTTCAAACGGCTGAACCGATTTTCTTGGACTATTCCGCGCCTACGATCTAAAGTATCTGAGTTTTCCAAAACATCATTTTCAAATAAATAATTATGTATATCTAGGCAACGTCCATCTTGACAGCTTGACATTTGTCAATTGACACTTGAATATTATGAACCTAAGGGTTATCTAACCTTCTTTTCTACAAGAAAACTAGAAAATAGCTGATAACTTTTAAACGGCTGAACCAACTTTTTTGGATTATAGCTAAGAACACTCTCGATCAAGCCACCTTTCAAACAAAAAAAAGTAAATTAAAATCTGTTCATTCGTTTAGGCGCTACGATGCCACAGACAGATACACAGATACACAGACACACAGATACACACGTCAAACTTATAACACCCCTCTTTTTGGGTCGGGGGTTAATTAGATGTAAACTTGAAAATTACAAGAACAAGCGTACAGTGCACAAGACAAGGCCCAGTTTCTACTGAGAACAGCCGGCAAGAGACACCCCTAATAATATTCAAATTTTATAACGTTTGTATTTCTGTCATCATACCGTAATTTATTATTAATTATTTGTTTTAAAATTCAAAAAGGGACCTTTAAATTTCGAAGCGTTACCTGCCTAAGGCACTAGTCCCACCGCCGATGAGAAAGCAACTTTTCGCTCATGAAACACGCACAATCGCTGTGTGCACATATCAATACAAGTGTAAATTAAAAATTTATAACACCCCCAATAAGTGAAGGTTACAGTAACCAGAAAAGAGCTGATAACTTTAAACGGCTGAACCGATTTTCTTGGATTATAGCTAAGAGCTAAGCTCAAGCTTAAAGCTCGATTAAGCCACCTTACAAACAAAAAAAATTAAAATTAAAATCGGTTTATTAGTTTAGGAGCTACAATGCCACAGACAGATACACAGATACACACGTCAAACTTATAACACCCCTCTTTTTGGGTCGGTCGGGGGTTAAAAACACATAAATACTTGTATATTAATACATATTTAATCGCTGACTGTGCACACTGTCGGCGAGAACTCTCTTACCACTAGTTTGTTGTAGTGACATGAACTATGAAAAAAACATCTCTTTGACGCTCTCTTGACGTTCAAAATTCTAAATTAAATGTATGTACATAATACCTCGGCGAGCAGTTCAATTAGTAATTCGACCGTCGAAAACTCGCGCACCGCTCATAGCCAAGCGACAAAACGAGCCCAACTACACACATGCTTCCCGTTGCTTTCGCGTTCTAGTTTTTAGCTTTTTAGCTTGTTTCTCGCTAATCGTTGGCGTTCGGACAAAGACCTAATGTTTGAACAACAAAACTACCTTCATTACAAGGTCCAAGCCCAAAGTTTGCTACTCGTGAATATTTTATTACCCAAGGGTCACCCGAAATTTAACTCACCTACTCATAAGTGACCATGGCGAAATCTGGCGCTATGAATTTGTTTGTATTTTTGGGAGGATAAAGGTCAACAAAGATCAACAAGTTTTTGGACAGATGTTACTTTATTAGTAAGTTTCGTCAATTTATTAGTTTTTTTCAAGATCAGACGATAGTTACTCCATCAGTCAATCAGTCATACCGTAAATCATAAATATTATTACAGCTTCGGAGGATGTTGGAGACCATTAAAATACTTTAATTTGAGATCACAACTGTTTTATTTAAATTATTATGGAGTTAAAAAATACAAAATTCTAGCAAGACGCCATGACACCAACATCGCAAAGTCGAGAGTAACAGACAAACATAATACATAGACTACTGAAATCTCTCGAACTGATAAAATTGCCATCAACTATGAACGATTCACGCTACACCACGTACGGGTTGTGCCTCACTAGCGGAACTTTATCATGGTTTATGGGGGGCATGTTCTAGCATGAATTAGTTTATACAATGTAGGGACCAGGCATACGCTGCGTACCTGTAGGGAATAACACGAACCTACTCTTAATGTAAGTAATGTTTTTCTATGTAAGTACATTTTCCAAAACAAGATGTTTCTTTATATATATATAATTACCTAACTTATTTCCGCAACATTATTCACGTGGACTACACAAATTTCGAACCCCTATTTTACCCCCTTAGGTGTTGAAATTTCATAAATCTTTTCTTAGCGGATGTCTACGTCATACCTATCTGCATACGAAATTTCAGCCCGATCCGTGAAATAGTTTGAACTGCGCGTTGATAGATGAGTCATTCAGTCGGTCGGCCAGTCAGTCAGTCAACTTTGCCTGATATATATGTAGTTTATGTTACATTTGTTAGTTAGTTGTAATTTTTTGTAATTATTGAGTCTATCAAGCCCTACTCCCGATAAGACAGGTGGACACAGTAATTTATTTAGAAGTTGGAAATATCTATCCCTAATATAATTCAGAAAGCAGAGGCTAGTTTCGGACCTGTCTAAACTAACCTATCTCAAAGTTTCACCCTGTATAACCACAATAGAATCAATCCCAATATACCGATAGAAATTGGATCTGGGTGCCTAGATTCAATTCAAATTCATCCAGCTAACTAGCCAACAATTTGGGATTCGACAAACATTATTATTGGAACCTAAACTAAATCTCTATTGTGAACAGTTGAGATAGATTGAAGGACAACTTCTTCACATTTGATTCAAAATTTTTTCATAACTACCTACTTTAGATTTAACTTCCTATTTCTCTACGGATACGGTGGAGCACAGTGGATATGTTGAACACTTCCTAGAATAACATTATGTCGTTAGACCACTGACACTAACTAGCCTAGCACAGAAACGTAATTAACGTGCATATTTTAGTCTATTTTACGGCCGAAATGGTCCTGTCTGCCACATCTCAACTGACACCATTTGACATTTAACTGGGACACGACCTACCTACAAATTACCCACCGTGTCAAATAGCTGCGTGGAAATTACAGCGAGAAAATTACAATCCAACAATACTTACTTATCCAACCTAGTCGTAAAATTGCATTTGAAATTGCACTGTTTGTGATTGTGAATAATCAGGACTAGACTTCATCCCCGTGGATTTAGGTTATAGAAAACCTATAAAAACTAATAAATAAATTATAAAAATTATAAAAAGAAAAAGCATGTGCCACAACATGGCCACAACGTTCACATAGTATGTCCATTGTCCATGCGAAAATCACGTCTTACATCCGTCGCTCCGTTGCAGCGTGATTGAAGGCCTAACCAAGAAACAAACACTTTCGTATTTGTAATAAGTATATGCGTAGTGATATATACTGATTAAATGATATATAAATGCATAGCTTAAAATTGAAGTTTTGCATGTTTTTCTTTATTTGTTTGTGTTTTAGAACATAAAAAATTGACTAACATACGAATCAATTTTCTAAAAATCTACCCGAGAAGAATCTGTCGCGGGAAGAATTTCAGAAAATTAATTCTAAGAACTACTACACAGTGAGACGACGCTCATTAGATATGTTTGTGATAAGCCAGCTTTACGGTCATAGCACCTACTCCATTACTAAAAAACAAAATTGATCAAAATTGGTTCTGCAGACTTCTGTCAGTCTCGTCCCTGTGACCCCACATGACTGCTCGATCCAGACGTCTAGATCATTTGACTGTATGAAGTATCTTTTTAACCCCCGACCCAAAAAGAGGGGTGTTATAAGTTTGACGTGTGTATCTGTGTATCTGTGTATCTGTGTATCTGTGTGTCTGTGTATCTGTGTATCTGTGTATCTGTGTATCTGTGTATCTGTGTATCTGTGTATCTGTGTATCTGTCTGTGGCATCGTAGCGCCTAAACGAATGAACCGATTTTAATTTACTTTTTTTTTGTTTGAAAGGTGGCTTGATCGAGAGTGTTCTCGATCAGCTATAATCCAAAAAAATTGGTTCAGCCGTTTAAAAGTTATCAGCTATTTTCTAGTTTTCTTGTAGAAAAGAAGGTTAGATAACCCTTAGGTTCATAATATTCAAGTGTCAATCGACAAATGTCAAGCTGTCAAGATGGACGTTGCCTAGATATACATAATTATTCATTTGAAAATGATTTGTCGGGGGTGTTGAAAATTTTTAATTTACACTTGTTAGTCTAGCTGTTATCGTTAGAATGTCTAGTCTCCCTAGCAGCCATAGAGTCTGAAGAAGAAACTTAAGGTTGCCTCCGCCTTTTTCCGCTTTTCTCAAGGCCATAGCCGAGTGCGTAGCAATGGGAGCAAAAATTTGACGCTCAACAGCTGCTGAGGATAATAATTCACGACATATGTCGCGTCTAACATTGTAGAAATGGGCATAATACAATTAAATATAACACATTTAGTAGACCCAGTCTAAGGTGTCTTTAATCCCTGCCCTTATAGGTACTTCTCACACGTTAACAGGGCTCTCTCCGTCACTTACTCCATACGATCGTAGTTCCAATTTCATTTGAATATTAAGCAACCAAAGTCCATGAAATTTTGCAGACATATTCTAGAAACTAATACCTGTGCCTGTGGTGTTTTAGATTTTCCAAAAATATGTAGTTTTAAAATTACAGGGGCTCAAAGATTTGTATGTGAATTTTTAAGACAGCGTAACTTTGAAACTGAATATTTTAACAGAAATCTGGAAAACCACAGGAATAGATATTAGTTTCTAAAATATGTCAGCAACATTTCATGGACTTTGTTTGCTTAATATTCAAATGAAATTGGAACTACATTTGTATGGAGCGAGTGATGGTGAGACCCCTCTTAAGACTTAAGAGCTCCCATCAACCTCATCCCTTGCATGTCTACCCTCATTCAAAGCTTAAGCCGTTCTTTTACAGGTAAGAGGAACCCTTGCTTTAACTATGATAGGCACTTGCAAATAGTTTAGGTATTTTCTTCTTAGGGTCCCGTACCTCAAAAGGAAAAACGGAACCCTTATAGGATCACTTTGTTGCCTGTCTGTCCGTCTGTCCGTCTGTCCGCCTGTTAGTCTGTCCGTCTCTCGTGTCTGTCAAGAAAACTTATAGGGTATTTCCCGTTGACTTGGAATCATGGAATTTGGCAGGTCTTATAGCACAAGTAAAGGAATAAATCCGAAAACCATGAATTTGTGATTATAAATATAATTAAAAAAACTATAATGTGTTTTAATTTTCAAAGTAAGAAAATTATACCTACCAAGTGGGATATTTATTTTTAAGCTTAATAGTTTTTGATTTATCGTGTAAAATGTCGGAAAAAATACCCGAGTACGGAACCCTCGGTGCGCGAGTGTGGCACGCACTTGGCCGGTTTTTTTTTTTCTTTTTTTTATCAACAAATTGACTACCATACGGATACGCACTTTCTTATTTTATACATTCTTATGATACACGGTAAAATAAATTAAATTCCAATACACTATATTATTAAACTTCAATTTAAGTTTAATACTTATAAAGTGGTACGAGCAAGCATGATGCCAAGAAAATGTGGAGAATCTTCCCATTCAAGGCCCAACTATTTACCAAGTGTATGCTGAAAAGTTTAGACCGTAACTAATACGAATTTGATTACTTTATTTTGAGTTTGAGTTAGGTTATCTGAAAATTGTCTGAAACACTTCTATACGGGAACTTAAAATTTTCATCAAATTACGGGTCTCAATTTTACAAGTTTTATTCTCTTTAAACGCAGGTAATAAATTAAACTTCACTCGACCTCATTGAGCACTTTCAAAGTAACTATGTATATAAATATTGTAAGTACCATTGCGTTGTAATGTATGGAACTGTATGAGACATGGCATACCGCTTGCGTGGAGCGAACGTTCGGCTAGACCTAATGCGTGCAGTTACGAGTATGTCTACGGATTCACGCGTATCACTACGCGCGTGTCACGTATACGTGCTTAGTGTGAATCAGCTTTAAGCGAAATGAGTCTGACACTGTAAAATTGTAGAACGTACGCACAACAGACGGAAACGTTTAAGTGCGGAAACCAGCCCAGAGAGAAGAAGAATTGTAGAACGTATTGGGAACTACAGAATGGACTGAACGATAGTAGTTAGGTTTTTATTCAGAATTTTTTTAAGTATAACTTTTTTAGACGGAACTTGAGAGATTGCTTGATCGTATCTCAGTTTTTTTATGGACGGAAGTATCGTTAATCCATCGTCTACGTAGAATTAGATTATCGAAATCCTCTGGGAATTCTTTGGTTTTCCGGCATAAAAGTAAACGACCTCCCTGGCGGAGTGGTAAGCTGTGATCTTATTAGTCCCGGGTTCGATAGTTATCGTTATCCCGGAATCGAGAGTTAAAAAAACAGCATGAGAAAGTAAAACTAAAATACAGTTTAATTTTAATAAAACCAAAATTAAAACTAAAAAATAAAATAATAATAATTAAATTAAAAACTAAAAAGAATTAAATTAAATCTAAAACCTCATCGAGACCACCTCAGCGAGGCTTTGTACCCAAGATGCTGGCAGCATTACCCTTTTGTCTTATTCAATCTCATAACACAATACCTTAAAATAATTACTGACCTACTCAAAATGTATTACTGATGGACACATTATTTTATTTTTATCACACACTTGTTCTATCAATTCAACTTCTTCTTTTGAAACATTGTTCTTATCTGTAAAACATTTCTCTATTTCTAGAATTGTTTTGTTTTTTGTTTCGGGCAAAACTTTGTAAAGAATACTAATAAATACCGATGATGTTACAGCGGAGAAAAAAAATGTTCCGTGCGAATTGAAATAAATAAATAAATAAGGAAAAATTTTCAATATGCTACCCATAACAGTGTTGGTTAATAATGCGAAAACAGCAATGAACAAACTTCTACATTTTACAGGTGTCATTTCGCCTGTCAAACAGCCACACAATATCATAGGACCACAACTTATTGCAATTGAAAAACCCGTCAAAATGAATAAAGTTAAGTATTTGTTTTCGAGTACAAATTTCAAATAAATTAAATATAAATAGGTTGATAAAATAAACAGAAACATTGCTCCCATAGACGATGAGCCTAATAACAATGTACGCCGTTTTAGAAACCGATTAAGAAAAACGCCGATATACATTCCAAGCACTGTAACACCATCTAACACCAGCATTCCTTGGTATGCTGCTGATTCACTCAGAGTAATTGTTTTAAAAATATCTATAGAATACCCCGTACAGGCTAATTTTCCTGAAAAATTATAAAGGCATGTTGTAAGTAAACAAAATATTAACGGTTTATAAAACCCTTTATCCGATATCGAGTTATATAATTTAATAGCACAGTGCTTTTGTTTATTTAATTGACGTTCTTGTTTTCGTCTTAAATTTTCTTTTTGCGAATATATTAGCTGCTTAAGTTCTTCTTCAGAATCTTTGTCATCTCCCTTCAACCATCGATGACATTTGGCGCATTCTTCAAAACGTCCGTTAGTGGCCAACCAAAAAGGTGATTCAGGCCAAAATAATATGCTTATATTATAAATACAGCAAATAAATACCAATATGCCAATATTTTTCCAATGGTAAAATGTTCCAATAGCGTTTGAAATCCATACACCCCAAAAAAATGTTGCACTTTTAAAAGTAAAAAATATGCCTCTATAGTTGGGAGACGTGTATTCCGTGAGTACCATGACAGCGCCCGTTGATGAAACTGCTGGGAATATTCCTTGTAAAAACCCACTTATTAAAAGTTCAGTGACAGTTGTACTAAAGTAAAATAATAAAACACATACAAATGTATTAATCCATAGAATAATGTATGGTGCTTTTCTTCCATATCTCTCTGCAATTATGGGTAAAATTAAAACCCATGGAAAAGATCCGTAGCAAGAGCCTGACACTGAAATAAAAGTTAGAAATAAAAACCGGCCAAGTGTGAGTCAGACTCGCGCACCGAGGATTCCATATACTGTAATATGGAATCCTCGGTCCTCCTTACACAATGTCGAAAAAACATGAATTTTTTCGACATTTTGCACGAAAAATCAAAAACTTTATGTATAAAAATCAATAAAAATCTGTTTCAGATTGTACAGATTCAGCCTTTTCATATGATATTCCACTTGGAATGTTATTTTGAAAATTGCAAATACTATTTATCTGTTCATGAACATATTTTAATTATTTTTGATGATATAACCAAAATTCACGGTTTTCGGATTTTCACGCTTACGTGTGCTATAAGACCTACCTACCTGCCAAATTTCATGATTGAGTCAATGGGAAGTACCCTTAGGTTTCTTAACAGACACGACAGACAGACAGACAACGAAGTAATAGGGTATCTTTTTTTTATTTTGAGGTGTAAACCCTAAAACTCAGTAATTTACAAATAGTTCCGTGTGGGTAAATCATAAATAAACTAACACAACCAGGACATTGTTTCCGTGCTAATGGCTGCAGTTGAATTTGCTTGTCTCCGTATTTGCGGAACTAGAACTGTCGGGGCACCAAAAAATAATCCATAAATAAAATAGTTTAATGTCACTCCACTGCATACAAACATCTGAAAGTAAGAAAACTTATAATTTAATAACCTTATGCCCGCGACTTCGTCCGCGTGGACTACACAAATTTCAAACCCCTTCTTCACCCCGTTAGGGATTGAATTTTTAAAAAATCCTTTATTAGCGGATGTGTACATCATAATAGCTATCTGCATGCCAAAGTTCAGTCCGATCCGTCTAGTAGTTTGAGCTGTGCGTTGATAAATCAATCAGTTAGCTTTTCCTTTTATAAGTATACTAGCTGATGCCAGCGACTTCGTCCGCGTGGATTTATGCTTTTCAAAATCCCACGGGAACTTTGATTTTCCGAGATAAAAATTAGCCTATGTTATTAATCCAGGGTATAATCTATCTCCATTCAAAATTTAAGCAAATTCGGTAAAGTAGTTTTTGCGTGATTGAGTAACAAACATCCAAACATCCACACTTTCACATTTATAATATTATTAGGATTAGGATTTAGGAAAACTAAGTAGCTTTTATGTGAGTTGAAATGAATATTGATATGCTAACTCTAAAAAAAACTATCCTTCAATACGTACATAGATGGAATAGTCAGTAAATTGCTATAAACTACTAGGTTTTATCCGGCGCAACTGCGAGTCTTTAGTCATTAACGTGGTTTATTCTGCCTTCATTCGTGGCTTATTAGAATACGGTTCCAGCATATAGGAATCCATCCTATAAAGATTCTATACTAATAATCGAAAGGGTTCAAAAACGTTTCCTATTCCGGTTGACGGTTCATCAGAGTTAAAAGGCATATTAACTTCATACAGACAAAGACTGAGCTTTTTTAGAATAACCTCACTTGAAAACCGTCGCTGGGTATCCGATCAGGCACTTCTTTTCAAAACTTTAAACTACGGAATTGACTGCCCGAACATTTTATATGTACCTCAACTAAATTTTTTTGTGCCCCGTGAAAATTCACGATTTTCTTCGTAGAAGGCTTATATTATTAGGGGATTTAGAACCAACTTAGGAGAAAACAATTAGAATATGTCACAAAGATAATAATCCTTTTAAAACTGCAAAAATATAATATAACTTCAAAAATACAACGAGAATGATATCCTCACCTGTCTTATTAGTGGTTTCCATGAGGTCTTTGTGGCGCTGGTAATGGTAAATTTATGTTTTTCGTATAATTCCTTCATTGTTATCGGGGTTTTAAAAATAACGTGTTAATGCAGGCTTGTCTGTCATCCAAATACTAAAATTACGAAACGACGGCAACACAATGATGCACCTTATCTTATAAAAATGGTGTAAAGCATGCAGACGTCCGCGAATTTGTTTGAATTACTGTCGTAAATCTTAATAAGTCTATCGAAATTTAGGTTTTGCTTTAAAATACAGGTAATTCTAGACAAAAGAGTATTTGATTAAAATTTTAAATTGCATGTAATGCAATCCGCCTTGTACGATGTCGTGCAGAAACCAAAGGAGTATAGGTTTAATGAAAACTGTCAAACCCCTTTGAGGTTAGTCCACTTCCATCTCAGACTGCATCATCACTTATCACTAGATGAGATTGCAGTCAAGGGCTAACTTGTATCTGAATGAGAAAAATAAATTGCGTAACCCTCAATGTCTTTACCTATTTCCATGCATAAAACCGGCCAAGTGCGAATCAGACTCACGCACCGTGGGTTCCGTACTTGGGTATTTTTTCAGACATTTTGCTTGATAAATCAAAAACTAATATGGACAAAAATAAATAAAAATCAGTTGTAGAATGTACTGGCAAAGCCCTTTCATATGATACCCCATTTGGTAAAGTTATCTTACTTTGAAAATTGAAATACATTTTAATTTTTTTAAATGTACTTGTGCTATAAGACCTACCTACCTACCAATTTTCATGATTCTAAGTCAACGGAAAGTACCCTATAGGTTTCTTGACAGACAACAAAGTGATCCTATAAGGGTTTCGTTTTTCCTTTTCAGGTACGGAACCCTAAAAATCACGTCGAACCTCTGATTGATGGACAGACCAACAACTTTCGTATTTATAAAGATAATGGATAGTGAGGTAGCCATATTTCTATGTAGCGTACATCTACAACTACTCGAACCTACTCGTATGTCCACATGACACAGGCCAGACGGACTGGGTAAAACTATAACGGATCTTGGTTACAGAACCCTAAAAATAGTTGCTAGGCAATTTCCAAGAAAGATGAGGAAAATAAAAATCCAAGCGGATAAAATTCAATAGCCATAATCCCAGCTGCTCGCTGCAGAAGGGTTCTCACTGTTTGGATTTCGTAACACTCCAAATGATCTGTTGACCTAAAAGCCTCAAACTTGGCGCCTAATTGCGGTATTGTTCCCAGTGGTTTGCATAAACTTAATGTCGCATACAATCTTGATTGTATCACGAAGTTTTAAGCTTTAGGAGTATATGATTGCTGTATAGTTGGAGGGCGGTTTGTGCTAGCCATTTTGTGCGAAATCCTAAAAGGATAGTAAATAAAAATCAAGAAAAGTAAAACTAAAATATTATTTATTGATTAAAATCTTATTCGATCTAATTATTAAAGTACAAACACAATACCTTAAAATAATTACTTACCTATTCACAATGTATTGCTGATGGAAATATTATTTTATTTTTATCACATTCTTGTTCTATCAATTCAATTTCTTCTTTTGAAACATTGTTCTTATCTGAGAAAAAATTTTCTATTTCTAGAATTGTTTTATTTTTTGTTTCGGGCAAAATCTTGTAAAGAATACTGATGAATATTGTGATTGTTATAGCGCAAAATAAAAATGTTCCGTGTGAGTTAAAATAAATGAATAAATAAGGAAAGTTTTTTAACGCAATAGCTGCAACAGCATTAGTCAATAATGCGTAAACACTCAAGAACAAACTTCTACACTTTACAGGTGTCATCTCGCTTGTCAGACAGGCACACATTATCATAGGACCGCAACTTATTGTTACTGAAAATCCCGTCAAAATGAATAAAGTTAAGTATTTGTTTTCTGATATGACTTTCAAATGCACTAAATATAAATATGTTGATAAAATAAACAGAAACATTGCTCCTATAGACGATGAGCCTAGTAACAATGTACGCCGTTTGAGAAACTTATTAAGAAAAACGCCGATATACATTCCAAGAACTGTAACACCATCTAATATCAGCATCCCTTCGTACGCTGTTGATTCACTTAAAGTTATTGTTTTAATAATATCTATAACATAACCTGTACAGGCCAATTTTCCTGAAAAATGATAAAGACATACTGTAAGTAGACAAAATATCATCGGTGTATAGTACCCTTTAGCTGTTATTGAGTTATACAATTCAATAACACAGTGCTTTTGTTTCTTGTTTAATTGATGTTCTTGTTTTCGTCTTAAATTTTCTTTTTGCGAATATATGAGTTGCTTAAGTTCTTCTTCAGAATCCTTGCCGTCTCCCTTTAACCAGCGATGATATTTGGCACATTCTTCAAAACGTCCCTTAGTGGCCAACCAAACGGGTGACTCAGGCCAAAGTATTGTGCTCATATTATAGATACAGCAAATAAACATCAATATGCCAATGTTTTTCCAATGGTAAAATGTTCCAATGGCATTCGAAATCCATACACCCCAAAAAAATGTTGCACTTTTAAAAGTAAGAAATATACCTCTGTAGTTAGGAGACATGTATTCCGTGAGTACCATGACAGCAACCGTTAATTTTATGGCGGCGTTCATTCCAAACAAAAACCCACTTATCAAAAGTTCAGTGACACTTGTACTAAAATAAAACAATAGAACACATCCAAATGTAACAATCCATAAAATAATGTATGGTACTTTTCTCCCATATCTTTCTGCAATTATGGGTAAAATTAATGTCCATGGAAGAGCTCCATAGCTAGGGCTTGACACTGAAATAAAAGTTAGAAATAAAATTGGCATTTTACGAATAGTTTAATGTGAGTAAATTTATAAGTAAACTCACACAACCAGGACATTGTTTCCGTGCTAATGGCTTCAGTTAAATTTGCTTCTTTCCGTATTTGCGGTACAAAAACTGTTGTGGCACCGAAAAATAATCCGTAAATAAAAAAGTTTAATGTCACTCCACTGCATACAAACATCTGCAAGTAAAAAAAAATCTAATTCAAAAAATTATGTGAATTGAACCTGTACTGACTCTAGTCAACAATAATATAAACTGCAGAAATATAAAACTCTTTAACAAGTGTAAATTAAAAATTTATAACACCCCCGACGATCCAAAGTATCTGAGTTTTCCAAAACATCATTTTCAAATAAATAATTATGTATTTAGGCAACGTCCGTCTTGACAGCTTGACATTTGTCTATTGACATAATATTATGAACCTAACGGTTATCTAACCTTCTTTTCTACAAGAAAACTAGAAAAGAGCTGATAACTCTAAAACGGCTGAACCAATTTTTTTGGATTATAGCTAAGAACACTCTCGATCAAGCCACCTTTCAAACAAAAAAAAACTAAATTTAAAATCGGTTCATTCGTTTAGGCGCTACGATGCCACAGACACACAGATACACAGATACACAGATACACACGTCAAACTTATAACACCCCTCTTTTTGGGTCGGGGGTTAAAAATGGGGCAGTCGTCGGCATTCCCTTTAGTTTTAGACCCTTGCTTATTATGTTAAAAAACTAGCAGCTTACTTTTTTTCTTTATTGTTTACAAGTTTTACAACATTAATTAATACTACATTTAATTGAAAATATGATGGCCATCTTCAGAAAACTGTAAAAAGTGTATATGTACTTTATCACTACAGCCTTTTATATTTATAATAATTAATTTATGTAGAGATGGTAGAGGTCTATTAATATAATAATGTAAAGTTAACACTTACTTGTACATACCTGCTTTACATAAGTGCTTGTGCCCCATCACAGCACGGGGCCCCATGCTGTGCCTAGCCTAGTGGTTAGGACGTCCGCCTCGGACGAGGTTGGGGGTTCGATCCCGGGCACGCACCTCTAACTTTTAGGAGTTATATGTATTTTAAGTAATCAAGAGACCTGCATGCCTAAGAGTTGTCCATAATGTTCTCAAAGGTGTATGAAGTCTGCCAATCCGCACTTGGGCAGCTTGGTAGACTATGGCTAAAATCCGTCTCACTCTGAGAAGAAGCCCGTGCTCGTTAGTGAGCCGGTAATGGGTTGAACATGATATACATAGGTAGGTACAAATATTATAGATGACGTCAAAAATACAACGTGAATGAAATCCTCACCTGTCTTAATAGCGGTTTCCATGAAGTCTTTGTGGCACGGGTGATAGGAAATTTATCCATTTCACATAATTGTTCCATTATTTAGATAAGAATAACGTGTTTATGCTAGCTTATCTACCATCAAAATACTCACGTCACGAAATAGTGACAATAGCGTACCTTATCGTAAAGGTTTAATGGCGTAAACTAGCAGATGTCCGCGATTTTGTTTGCACTATCGGAAACATTATTGAGTCTCTTACGCAGACATAGTCAGGTCGCAACGCTAGACATGCCTGCTTAACGCGTGCCCACAGATGTCTCCGCGTCGGATTTTAGAAGCGAACACCGGATTACGCGAGGACTACACATCACAATTAGCTATAGAAGCCTCCACCACATAAGTCCACATAAGTGGATATTTCTATGTTATAATTTAAATATACTGGGTGTAACTAGAACGCTAGTATAAAATGAAAATTACTGATAAGTGATAACATGCCATAAAAAACTACGTTTTTTTTAAAGTTCACTATATATTGCAAATAAAACATCTGACTGACGCTAGAGGTCAAAGAACGTTCCGTAAATAGGCCACTCGAAGTCAATATCGCGACGTAGGTGGAGAAAAATCCTTTCTTAGCGCATGTCTGCGTTATAATAGCTATTGGCATGCTAAATCAGCCCGTTATTATTAGCTAGTTATATACGAGTATAATTTAGTTTGAGCTGTGCGTTGGTAGATCAGTGAGTCAGTCAGGAAGCTTTTCATTTTTATATTTATATTTTACATTTAAATAAAGAATTATATTTATTATTTGATACCGAAGTGACGGGCAGATAAAGAAAAAAAACGAACTCTTATATGCACATAAGAGTTCGTTTTTTACCGTTTTGTGTGGGACACGAAGAGGATAATTATTAAGGAAACATGTATTTTTTTTTTTATTTAAGTATTTAAATATTATCAAAGTACAAACTTAAGGGTAAAATCTTTAAGATTAAACCTTAGTGATGGAATTATATTTTAATCACACACTTTATTTAAGTTTAGCAATTCAACTTCTTCTTTTGAAACATTGTTCTTATCTGAGAAACATTTCTCTATTTCTAAAATTGTTTTATTTTTTGTTTCGGGCAATACTTTGTAAAGAATACTAATGAATACTGACGAGGTTATAGCGCAGCATAAAAATGATCCATGGGAGTTGAAATAATGGAATAAATAAGGAAAGTTTTTTAACGCAATAGCTGCAACAGCATTAGTCAATAATGCGTAAACACCCAAGAACAAACTTCTACACTTTACAGGTGTCATCTCGCTTGCCAGACAAAAACACATTACCATAGGACCGCAACTTATTGTTACTGAAAATCCCGCTAAAATGAATAAAGTTAAATATTTGTTTTCTAATATGACTTTCAAATGCACTAAATATAAATAGGTTGATAAAATAAACAGAAACATTGCTCCTATAGACGATGAGCCTAGTAACAATGTACGCCGTTTGAGAAACTTATTAAGAAAAACGCCGATATACATTCCAAGAACTGTAACACCATCTAATATCAGCATCCCTCCATATGCTGTTGATTCACTTAAAGTTATTGTTTTAATAATATCTATAACATAACCTGTACAGGCCAATTTTCCTGAAAAATAATAAAGACATATTGTAAGTAGACAAAATAACAACGGTGTATAAAACCCTTTAGCTATTATTGAGTTATACAATTCAATAACACGGTGCTTTTGTTTCTTGTTTAATTGATGTTCTTGTTTCCGTCTTAAATTTTCTTTTTGCGAATATATGAGTTGCTTAAGTTCTTCTTCAGAATCCTTGCCGTCTCCCTTTAACCAGCGATGATATTTGGCACATTCTTCAAAACGTCCCTTAGTGGCCAACCAAACGGGTGATTCAGGCCAAAGTATTGTGCTCATATTATAGATACAGCAAATAAACATCAATATGCCAATGTTTTTCCAATGGTAAAATGTTCCAATGGCATTTGAAATCCATACACCCCAAAAAAATGTTGCACTTTTAAAAGTAAGAAATATACCTCTGTAGTTAGGAGACATGTATTCCGTGAGTACCATGACAGCAACCGTTAATATTATGGCGGCGTTCATTCCAAACAAAAACCCACTAATCAAAAGTTCAGTGACACTTGTACTAAAATAAAACAATAGAACACATCCAAATGTAACAATCCATAAAATAATGTATGGTACTTTTCTCCCATATCTTTCTGCAATTATGGGTAAAATTAAAGTCCATGGAAGAGCTCCATAGCTAGGGCTTGACACTGAAATAAAAGTTAGAAATAAAATTGGTATTTTACGTATGGTTTCATGTGAGTAAATTTATAAGTAAACTCACACAACCAGGACATTGTTTCCGTGCTAATGGCTTCAGTTAAATTTGCTTCTTTCCGTATTTGCGGTACAAAAACTGTTGTGGCACCGAAAAATAATCCATAAATAAAAAAGTTTAATGTCACTCCGCTGCATACAAACATCTGCAAGTAAAAAAAATCTAATTCAAAAAATTATGTGAATTGAACCTGTACTGACTCTAGTCAACAATAATATAAACTGCAGAAATATAAAACTCTTTAAAAATGGGGCAGTCGTCGGCATTCCCTTTAGTTTTAGACCCTTGCTTATTATGTTAAAAAACTAGCAGCTTACTTTTTTTCTTTATTGTTTACAAGTTTTACAACATTAATTAATACTACATTTAATTGAAAATATGATGGCCATCTTCAGAAAACTGTAAAAAGTGTATATGTACTTTATCACTACAGCCTTTTATATTTATAATAATTAATTTATGTAGAGATGGTAGAGGTCTATTAATATAATAATGTAAAGTTAACACTTACTTGTACATACCTGCTTTACATGTACATAAGTGCTTGTGCCCCATCACAGCACGGGGCCCCATGCTGTGCCTAGCCTAGTGGTTAGGACGTCCGCCTCGTAATCGGAGGTCGAGGGTTCGATCCCGGGCACGCACCTCTAACTTTTCGGAGTTATGTGTATTTTAAGTAATCAAGAGACCTGCATGCCTAAGAGTTGTCCATAATGTTCTCAAAGGTGTATGAAGTCTGCCAATCCGCACTTGGGCAGCGTGGTAGACTATGGCTAAAATCCGTCTCACTCTGAGAAGAGGCCCGTGCTCATTAGTGAGCCGGCAATGGGTTGATTATGATATACATAGGTAGGTACAAATATTATAGACGACGTCAAAAATACAACGTGAATGAAATCCTCACCTGTCTTAATAGCGGTTTCCATGAAGTCTTTGTGGCACGGGTGATAGGAAATTTATCCATTTCGCATAATTGTTCCATTATTTAGATAAGAATAACGTGTTTATGCTAGCTTATCTACCATCCAAATACTCACGTCACGAAATAGTGACAATAGCGTACTTTATCGTAAAGGTTTAATGGTGTAAACTAGCAAATGTCCGCGATTTTGTTAGCACTATCGGAAACATTATTGAGTCTCTTACGCAGGCATAGCCAGGCCGCAACGCTAGACATGCCTGCTTAACGCGTGCCCACAGATGTCCCCGCGTCGGATTTAAAAAGCGAACACCGGATTACGCGAGGACTACACATCACAATTAGCTATAGAAGCCCCCACCACAAATAAGTGAATATTTCTATGTTATAATTTAAATATACAGGGTGTAACTAGAACGCTAGTAAAAATGAAAATTACTGATAGTTACTGATAAGTGATAACATGCTATAAAAAACTACGATTTTTTTAAAAGTTCACTATATATTGCAAATAAAACATCTGAATGACGCTAGAGGTCAAAGAACGTTCCGTAAATAGGCCACTCGAAGTCAATATCGCGACGTAGGTGGAGAAAGATCCTTTCTTAGCGCATGTCTGCGTTATAATAGCTATTGGCATGCTAAATCAGCCCGTTATTATTAGCTAGTTATATACGTGTATAATTTAGTTTGAGCTGTGCGTTGGTAGATCAGTGAGTCAGTCAGTAAGTTTTTCATTTTTATATTTATATTTTACATTTAAATAAAGAATTATATTTATTATTTGATACCGAAGTCACGGGCAGATAAAGAAAAAAAACGAACTGTTATATGCATATAAAAGTTCGTTTTTTACCGTTTTGTGTGGGACACTAAGAGGATAATTATTAAGGAAACATGTATTTTTTTTTTTTTTTTTATTTAAGTATTTAAATATTATCAAAGTACAAACCTAAGGGTAAAATCTTTAAAATTAAACCGTAGTGATGGAAATATATTTTAATCACACACTTTATTTAAGTTTAGCAATTCAACTTCTTCTTTTGAAACATTGTTCTTATCTGAGAAACATTTTTCTATTTCTAGAATTGTTTTATTTTTTGTTTCGGGCAATACTTTGTAAAGAATACTAATGAATACTGACGACGTTATAGCGCAGCATAAAAATGATCCATGGGAGTTGAAATAAATAAACAAATAAGGAAAAATGTTTAACACGGCAGCCATAACAATATTGGACAATAATGCGTAAACAGCTAAAAATAAACTTCTACATTTTACAGGTGTCATCTCGCTTGCCAGGCAAAAACACATTATCATAGGACCGCAACTTATTGTTACTGAGAATCCCGTCAAAATGAATAAAGTTAAATATTTGTTTTCTGATATGACTTTCAAATGCACTAAATATAAATAGATCGATAAAATATACAAAAACATCACCCCCACACACGATGAGCCTAACAGCAATGTACGCCGTTTTAGAAACTTATTCAGAAAAACGCCAATATACATTCCAAGCACTGTAACACCATCTAACACCAGCATTCCTTGATATGCTGTTGATTCACTTACTGTAATTTTTTGTATAATATCTATAGCATATCCAATACAGGCCATTTTTCCTGAAAAATGATAAAGGCATATTGTAAGTAGACAAAACATTAACGGTTTATAAAACCCTTTATCCGTTATTGAGTAATACAACTTCATAACACAGTGCTTTTGTTTATCTAATTGACGTTCTTGTTTTCGTCTTAAATTTTCTTTTTGTGAATTTATGAGCTGTTTAAGTTCTTCTTCAGAATCTTCGCAGTCTCCCTTCAACCAACGATGACATTTGGCACATTCTTCAAAACGTCCCTTAGTGGCCAACCAAACAGGTGACTCAGGCCAAAATAATATGCTCATATTGTAGATACTACAAATAAATATTAATATGCCAATATTTTTCCAATGGTAAAATGTTCCAATCGCGTTTGAAATCCATACACCCCAAAAAACTGTTGCACTTTTTAAAGTGAGAAATATGCCTCTATATTTGGGAGATGTGTATTCAGTGAGTACCATAATAGCGACCGTAAATTGTATGCTGGGGTTCATTCCTTGTAAAAACCCACTTATTAAAAGTTCAGTGACACTTGTACTAAAATAAAACAATAAAACACATACAATTGTAACAATCCATAAAATAATGAAGGGTACTTTTCTTCCATATCGTTTTGCAATTATAGGTATAATTAATGCCCATGGAAGACCTCCGTAGCTAGGACTTGACACTGAAATAAAATTTAAAAATAGAAATCAGTACTTTACAAATAATTCCGTGTATGTAAATTATAATAATAAACTCACACAACCAGGACATTGTTTCCGTGCTAATGGCTTCAGTTGAATTTGCTTGTTTCCGTATTTGCGGTACAAAAACTGTTGTGGCACCAAAAAATAAACCATAAATAAGAAAGTTTAATATTACTCCGCTGCCTACAAACATCTGCAAGTAAAAAATTCTGATTCGCAAAAATATCATGTGAATTGAAATAAATGATAATATGCTAACTATTCAACAATGTAATATACTGTAAAAAATCCAAAACACTTTAAAAATCATCTTCAGCACTATGATTACTTTCCGTTACTTCTTAACCGTTGTTTATTATGTTAACAAGTATGTAGCTTTCTCTATCCCTACAATCTTGCAAAAGTATAGTTTGTGCGTATTCGTAATACCTAAGTAGGGTCAATTATTATTTATTGTAGAAGACATTAAAAATGCAAAGTGAATGAAATCCTCACCTGTCTTATTAGTGGTTTCCATGAAGTTTGTGTGACGCTGCTGGTAAATTTATCTTTTTCGTATAATTGTTCCATTGTTTCCATGGTTTTTTTAAAATATAATTGTGTTAATGCAAGCTTATCAGCTGTCGTCCAAATACTCGTGTCACGAAATTGCTACAGAATAATTACGTATACCTTATCGTAAAAGTTTAATGGTTTAAAACTAGCAGATGTTCGCGACTTACTTTGAATTATTCATACTAATATTATAAATGCGAAAGTGTCTCTGTCTGTCTGCCTGTCTGTCTGTCTGTCTGTCTGCTACCTTTTCAAGGCCCAACATATTAACCGATTCTGACAAAATTGTGTTAAGGGGTTAGCTTATATCCCGGGGACAGGCATAGGCTACTTTTTATCCCGGAAAATCGAGGATAAAAAGTAGCCTATAACGGATGGATGGACAGACAGACAGACAACAAAATGATCCTATAAGGGTTCCGTTTTTCCTTTTTTAGGTACGGAACCCTAAAAACAGATGAAGTCCCTTCTAAGGGTTCGTTTTTACCATTTTACACGGAACCCCAAAAGAATAATTAAGATAACATCCAGTAAAACATTTTTTTTATTTAATTAAATGTTACTATAGAAGGTACAAACATAAATCTTAAAACTAAATCATTACCCACTCAACATGTGGTAGGTACTGATGGAAATATGTTTTTAGTAGACTCTTCTTTTAAGTCTATCAATTCAACTTCTTCTTTTGAAACATGTTTCTTATCTGAGAAACATTTCTCTATTTCTAGGATTGTTTTATTTTTGGTTTCTGGCAACACCTTGTAAATAATACTGATAATTATTGACGATGCGATAGCGCAGAATAAAAATGATCCGTGTGAGTTGAAGTATGTAAATAAATAAGGAAAAGTTTTTAACACAATACCCATAACAGCATTAGTTAATAATGCGTAAACAGCTAAGAACAAACTTCTATGTTTGATTGGTGTGAACTCGCTAGCCAAACACACGCACATTATCATAGGACCGCAACTTATTGTTACTGAAAAGCCAGTCAAAATGAATAAGGTTAAGTATTTGCTTTCTAATATAACATTAAAATGTACTAAATACAAATAGATCGATAGAATAAACAAAAAAAATACTCCTATAGAAGCTGTGCTTAATAACAAAGTCCGCCGTTTTAGAAACTTAATCAGAAAAACGCCGATATACATTCCAAGTACTGTAACACCATCTAACACCAGCATTCCTTCATATGCTGCTGATTCACTTACAGTAATTGCTTTAATAATATCTATAGCATATACTGTACAGGCCAGTTTGCCTGAATTGTGATAAAGGCATGATGTAAGAAGACAAAGTAATAACGGCTTATAAAACTTTTTATCCGCTATTGAGTTATAAAGTTTAATAACACAATGCTTTTGTTTATTTAATTGACGTTCTTGTTTTTGTCTTAAATTCTCTTTTTGCGAATATATGAGTTGTTTGAGTTCTTCCTCAGAATCTTTGTCGACTCCCTTCAACCAACGATGACATTTGGCACATTCTTCAAAACGTCCCTTAGTGGCTAACCAAACAGGTGACTCGGGCCAAAATAATAAGCTCGTATTGTAGATGCAGCAAATAAATATCAATATGCCGATATTTTTCCAATGGTAAAATGTTCCAATGGCGTTTGAAATCCATATACCCCAAAAAAATGTTGCACTTTTAAAAGTAAGAAAAATGCCTCTATAGTTGGGAGATGTGTATTCAGTGAGTACCATGACAGCGCCCGTCAATTGTACTGCGGGGAACATGCCTTGTAAAAACCCACTTATTAAAAGTTCAGTGACAGTTGTACTAAAATAAAACAATAAAACACATACAAATGTATTAATCCATAAAATAATGTATGGTACTTTTCTCCCATATCTCTCTGCAATTATGGGAACAATTACACCCAATGGAAGAGATCCGTAGGCTGAGCTTGAAGCTAAAATAAAAGTTAAAAATAAAAATTAATACTTATCTTACAAAAATTCATTCATTCTTCGTATAGTTATGTATTTTATAAACAAACCAGCTTATGCCCGCAACTTTGTCCGCAAATTTCAAACCCCTATTTTATCCTCTTAGGTCTTGACATTTTTTTCAATCCTTTCTTAGCGGATATCTACGTCATAATAGCTATCTGCATCCTAAATTTCAGCCTGATCTGTCCAGTAATTTGAGCTGTGCATTGATAGATCAATTAGTCAGTTAGTCAGTCACCTTTTCCTTTTATACATTTAGACTTACACAACCAGGACATTGTTTCCGTGCTGATGGCTGCAGTTGAATTTGCTTGTTTCCGTATTTGCGGAATAAAAACTGTCGGGGCACCAAAAAATAATCCATAAATAAATATGTTTAATGTTACTCCACTGCATACAAACATCTGCAAGTAAAATACTCCTAGATTAAAAAAAATCTTGACTTATGTTAAAAAGTTAGTTTTATCCCCTTTTCATACTCTTTATATTATTTCCATCCAGGATGATTTACACAAAACTTAAAAAAAAACATTATTTTTCAATCACCAAAAAACTGGAATAAATTTGACATTTTACAGTTTTTATGAAACCTGTCAAAACGTATTTTTCAGTTAAAGTATATTTGGTGATTGAACAATCATCCCTTACTAGAATGAACGTGAATGAAATCCTCACCTGTCTTAACAGTGGTTTCCATGAAGTCTTTGTGGTGCTTTTAACGGTTTTATCCTTTTCATATAATTTTTCCATTGCTAAGGGGTTTTTGAAGTGACAACGAATACTTATTTAGGCGCATTGAGCGTTTTTGAGATGGGTTGAATCTTTAAGGCCGCGTCATGGACTAATGTTATTAGTGCTTGGAGTGCCGATAGATGTAAAAACTAAACTACTGTAAATGGTTCTAATTTACAAACTAGTTTTTAGGTTTTAGTATTTAATAAGAGCTATAATTTATTTGAAAAACCATTAAACCCTGCTATTTCATAGTTTTAAGGTTTGACTTCTGTTGGCAGTGTCCAATTACTAGTTATCTATCAATAATAATGTCCTATGAGCTTATCTATCGTCCAAATGTCACGAAATAGCGACAAAATAATAATGTGTACCCAATCGTTAACATTTTTAATAGTATACAACTAAAGGATGTCCATGAATTTGTTTGAATTATCGAAAATTTGTATTATTGAGACCATCAACATTTGGGTTTCACTGTAACATACATTTTTTGGCACTTTATGAGAGACGTGAGAAATAAGTGGATATATTCTTAGTGAAATAAGAATGGTGCCCAAGAATGGAAAAAGAAAAAGAGGTCGCTCTTGTCAGAGATGGGAGGATGACATACTAGAAATGGCAGGGAATACATGGAGAAGAAAAGCCAAAGAGAGAACATGGAGAACCCTGGAGGAGGCCGTTGCTCATGGGCAAACTGAATGAAAAGAAAAAAAAGAAAAACAAACAACAACACCAGTGTCAAAATTATTTATTCGTTTAAATTATATGAACATACATTAACGAGCATGCAATTCAGTAAAATAAGACTTATATATACTATTATTATATTATATAACATACCTACATAATATAATAATATTAAGGAAAATCAAATATATTGATTTTCCTTAATTTCCACTCTCATTAGAAAAATAAATAAATGAGAGTGGAAATTAAGGAAAATCAATATATTTGATTCAAATCCCAACCGTTTTGCATACAATCCGTGCCTAGACAAAAATATTAAATGTTATTACATTTCTATACTATTTTTAATGCTTTAGGAGAAAATAATGGGAAAAGAGAGCATACATTACAAGCTGTAAGCAAATCACTTTGCAAAAAAGGATTTCACGGAACGAATATAATTTAAAAATAGCAATAAGGCCCCATCTCTAAACTGAATGTCATGTGTACAGGTCTTACTAGATGTAGAGCTTACGCTTTGAGAGCCAGAGACATTTGCAGGATGAGGCTTAATGGAGCTTCTAAGACGTATGCCTCAGACGAGAGGCTGGAATTAAGGGCGACTGTGTGTGCTATTTGCCTACTATACGTAAGTATGGATGTAGCCGTTCACTATAGTTGCTGCTATACCTGATTTGAATGGAGTTCTTATTGGCGTCTAACTCTCTGTATCGTATTATTTACTGTGGAGGGCAGTTACCCGTTTCTACTTTCTAGTATTAATCATACAATGGTAGGGATTTTCTTTAATGAATAATTAATCTGAGCTCAAAGATCCCGATAGGCTTTGCTGGCTTTTCATCAAGCATGATTATCGTCAAGCGTGAGCCTATATCTCAATTTTAAAAGTTCACCAATGCACCAGAAAATTCGTGATAAATTAGTATAAAAGTCACTCACTAAACATTATTTTAAACAATAACTGTACTAACTCAAGCATCTGAAATTCCAAACAGTTTACTAATGACATCGCTTAAATTCAAATTCGGGTAGTAAATAGAGATTAATTCATATCCATAAATTTCCCAGTCAAATAAGCACTAATGAATACAGCACCTGGGGGCATCTTTGTAAATGCTGCGAATTTATCAAGGTTCACGCGAAATACTTTGAAAATTATTCATAGTACGTGGGTGTGTCATTGCCCCTTGGAGACGAAGTTACTCGGCACTGTTTATAACGTACCTTGGTGACCTCTGAAAGTTAGTTATAGCATGCCCCCGACACTCCATACAAGCCAACTGATTTAATTACCTATTATGACTACTGGAAAACTAGCTTGTCCGTATACGATTTGTGTTGTGTATAACGGTAAGACTGAAGTCTGACTGCGAACATTCACTGGCGGAGTAACGAGGCTTTGACAGTCCCTTGTGCTCCGTCTTCAGCGGTGAGATGGAACATCGTGAGGTTTTTAGTCGGTAGGAGTTCGACTCCGACATAACCACTGTTCTCCCCCGTGGCCGGTGGTATCCATTATGGATTTTCCTCAATAAGGCTGAGGTCTGAGCGATTCATCATTCGAGCGGGACAAGGACAACGCAACATAAACACTTTTTATTATGTATTAAGGTTTGTTGTCAAATGCATGTCTATCTTGCAATTTATATATAAAAATTGGTCAAGTGTGACTCGGACTCGCACACCGTCTCCGTATCGTCGCTAGTACAAGATTATGCACTTTTTAATTTTTTTTATTTACGTGGCGGTCATTTTGAAATCTTTATTATTGTTGTAGCGGCAATAAAAATACACAATCTGTGAAAATTTCAACACTCTACCTATGGTTCATAAGATACAGCCCGCTCACAAACAGACGGACGGACAGCGGAGGCTTAGTAATAGGGTCCCGTTGACATCCTTGGGGTACGGAACCTTACAATTGGAAACCGAAGTCTTGAACACTAGGCTTTCACCGCTTTAAACAAATTCAATTGTAATTATTACATACAATTGTCGCATATCCTACGCTCCGCCTCAGGAAAGTGGGAAAGTCGTTTGTGGGAATGAGTGTAATATTTTATAATAAAATTCCACAATCAATTTTAGACTTGCCTTTACACAAGTTTAAAAAATCGATTAAAAGTATGCACCTGAAAAAAGCTTATTATACAATCGAAGATTATGTAAATGACAAAAAAGCTTGGATTTACACAACCAGCAGCTCCAGCAATACACGGCGCTGCAATTGATTGTATACAGTATGGCATATTATTGTAAATTGTACATTTGAAAAGAGCAACCGCCGAGTTTCTTGCTGGTTCTTCTCGGTAGGAACGGCATTCGAACCAGTGGTAGATTATTTTGACTATTCAAAAGCACTTGTAAAAGTTTAATTGAATAAAAATAATTTGAATTTGAATTTACTCGCTGAATACGAATTTCGATCAAACTTTGACAACCGAATTTTTTATAAAGTTTTGTTTATAAAGTTGAGCTTACAACTGAATGAACCCATACGGTTCATTACGCAAAACTTTTCCATAAAACCGTGCTATTTAAGTTTCACAGTTGTGAAGCGAGTCAATAAAATCAAAGGTATTTTGAGCCCGATCAGGCGTAAAGTGAACCGTGAAAGTGGAACAAGTTTTCGAGTCAAGTGGAACGTCAATACAACTCTACGGCTGCTCTCTGGAAATATTCTGGAATATTCAAAACTAGCTGATGCCCGCGACTTCGTTCGCATGGATGTGGGTTTTTTAAAATTCCCGTGGGAACTCTTTGATTTTCTGGGATAAAAAGTAGCTTATGTGCTAATCCAGGGTATAATCTATCTCCATTCTAAATTTCAGCCAAATCCGTCCAGTAGTTTTTACGTGGAGGAGTAACAAACATACACACACACACACACACACACACACACACACACACACACACACACACACACACACATACAAACTTTTTCCTTTATAATATTAGTGTGATAGATTATTCATTGATGCACTAGTTTATGCCTCCAACTTAGAAATAGAAATTAGTGTATCTCACAAAGAGTTTTGCAAAAAGCGACAAGGCTGTAAATTGGTAAATGCCTCTGCTTTTTTTAACCCCCGACCCAAAAAGAGGGGTGTTATAAGTTTGACGTGTGTATCTGTGTATCTGTCTGTGGCATCGTAGCTCCTAAACTAGTGGTCCGATTTTAATTTAGTTTTTTGTTTGAAAGGTGGCTTGATCGAGAGTGTTCTTAGCTATAATCCAAGAAAATCGGTTCAGCCGTTTGCTATCTATAAGGTAGACCCACTCTAAAACGGATTTTAAGAAATTCCTACGCTATTTTTATAAGACCCAAGTCGATGCCATTTACCATTAGCGTCCTCGTATTCTCTCGGTAACTTGAACATTTTACGCTGTAACTCGTTCGTAGGATGTGGTTTTAATGGAGCTCTTAAAACGTTTATGATATTCCCTTCCCTGTGTCAGACTAAAATAAAATATTATGTGTGTACGAGTGAATAAAACCGAGAGTTTTCAACAAAAAAAACATTTACATAATATTGTAAATGTTTGACAGATTGTCGTATGTGACGAAAACTTTATGAGCCTCGTGCGCGCTGCCTTTTATTTTTTAAACCCCGACCCAAAAAGAGGGGTGTTATAAGTTTGACGTGTGTATCTGTGTGTCTGTGTATCTGTGTATCTGTGTGTCTGTGTATCTGTGTATCTGTCTGTGGCATCGTAGCGCCTAAACGAATGAACCGATTTTAATTTACCTACTTTTTTTTGTTTGAAAGGTGGCTTGATCGAGAGTGTTCTTAGCTATAATCCAAAAAAATTGGTTCAGCCGTTTAAAAGTTATCAGCTCTTTTCTAGTTACTGTAACCTTCACTTGTCGGGGGTGTTATAAATTTTTAATTTACACTTGTTACTTTTATCTACTGGACAATGTACTCCTTTTATTCCTTTTTAAACCCCGACCCAAAAAGAGGGGTGTTATAAGTTTGACGTGTGTATCTGTGTGTTTGTGTATCTGTCTGTGACATCGTAGCTCCTAAACGAATGAACCGATTTTAATTTAGTTTTTCTGTTTGAAAGGTGGCTTGATTGAGAGTGTTCTTAGCTGTAATCCAAGAAAATCGGTTCAGCCGTTTGAAAGTTATTTACTTTTTAGAGAGTTTTGTGTCGGGGGTTTTAAATTTTGAATTTATATCCCTAATAATTATTCGTAATGATCCGACCGCCTTTACACCGTAAATATATTCCGTTATGGTTATTCTTCTTCGTCGTAACACTCTTGGCAGAGCGGTCGTGGTCATCACGAGGTGACGTCTTTGAGTACGCCTCACGAGCATTCGCCATTTTTCCCTGCTGGTCTTCTGTTATGGTATTGTTTCCAATATTGTCTATTTGTGTGTAATACAGAGTTTTGACATACTTATACGTATATTATCTATACCTATTCGTATCTAATATTTAATCATGAACAGGATGATTATTATTAAAGAAACCAAGAAAATCATTGACTTTATAAAGTAATATCGTGATTTGTAAGCCACAATGTACATAATAAATTATATGTATTATTATTTGAACCAAAGATAAACAACGGAGAGTCTAAAGCAAAGGCGAATTAACTTTGAGCCTTTATCTGAAAGTCAACCCTAATCCAGAACAAGATAAATCGACCTAATACGGTGATTAAATTTTAATTGAAATTATTGTCTTTGTTTGTCTAATAGATTTTGCTAATTGATTCAAAATATTCTAAGACAAAGAAAAGCCTTTCGCTGTGTTCAAACCAGTTCAAACTTCAAAACCTATAATATCTATTTATTATGAGTAGGTATCCTAAAGATATCATAGGAAATATAGCCTTATCCATACTATATACTAGCTGATACCCGCGACTTCGTTCGCGTGGATGTAGGTTTTTAAAGTTCCCGTGGGAACTCTTTGATTTTCCGGGATAAAAAGTAGCCTATGTGCTAATCCAGGGTATAATCTATCTCCATTCTAAATTTCAGCCCAATCCGTCCAGTAGTTTTTGCGTGAAGGAGTAACAAACATACACACACACACACACACACACACACACACACACACATACAAACTTTCTCCTTTATAATATTAGTGTGATAATATTATAAATGTTAAAGTGAGTCTGTCTGGCTGTCTGTCTGTCTGTCTGTCTGTCTGCTACCTTTTCACGGTCCAACAGTTTAACCGATTCTGACGAAATTTGGTACGGAGTTAGCTGATATCCCGGGGACGGATATAGACTACTTTTTATCCCGGAAAATCAAAGAATTCCCACGGGATTCCTAAAGACCCATCCGCTCAACCGATTTTTATAAAATTTGGTACCGAGGTAGCTTGCTTCCATGTTATTGACACAGACAACTTTTTATCCCGGAAAAAAAACAGTTCCCACGGGATCTTCAAAACCTACATCCACGCGGACGATAGTTCGGGCATCGTCTAGTAATAGTAATAAATTCAATAAGTATTTAAAAAAATATACCGTAGTACCTGTCATACAACGAATTAAAATTCATGGAATTAAGAATTACCTACTTCGTAGGAAGGTAATGTATCTAATAGTACTTAAAATTTATTTGTTATAATTACAATTTATTTTTAAGTTTTTCTGATAGTAATAATTAATTTATCACTTGGTTGTGAAGTTATTTCAAAGGAAAGAAGCCAGCAAGGAACTCTGTTGTCGTCTCATTTCGCGTAACTCAATATCTTTATGGACCCCTTGGTGAAATCCATCCGTATATCGTATACCTCCAATGTCATAACAAGAGCGCCTTTATATCAATTTTATGCATAAAGTATTACGTACCTACATAAAGTTTCACTCGGTTATATGATATTGTGCCCTGGAGTATAATAAAATGTGTCGTTTCATACCTTTAGGCCTTGTCGGCGTCTAGGTTCTAGTATAAAATTTTCTAGATGACAGTGATTCATACAGCAGCCTAAGTATGATAAGTGCGACATATCACTTTCACGGCTTTCGTAATGTTTTATTGGTTTTAGAGCTTACCTTAAGGCCTCATTCGTACGAGAGAAGAACTAGAACAAATGCATTCCCAAGTAGGTCTGTTCACACATCAACGCTTTTTTAACGCTTGTTCTAATTAGAGCTTATACCTAATTTTTTTTTGATATTTTTATTTTGTTGCTCCTTGCTAATTATTCACCATAAAATTAATCTATTATTGATATATGTAGGTATCAGTGCGTTTGTAGGTATTATATTCTTGTAAATATAGAGTACCTAAGTAAATGTACTTTAATTAAATAAGTCAAATAAGTGTGACTCACTGAAAATATAATTTATAGACAGAGTTTTCATGCAGTTTCTATTCCACCGCGGTTAATGGCCTCATCTGGTGACTGGGCAGGCTCATGTTTTGCGTAAGGCCAGACTGGCAGTACAACGAGAAAATGCAGCCAGTATTCTTAGCACCTTTCCACGCTTGCACGATTTGTACAATAATTAGACAAGGCTAGATTTAAGTTTTGTTGTAAAATTTTAAACAAATTGTAAACCAACAAAATAAAATAAAAACCGGCCAAGTGCGAGTCGGACTCGCGCACTGAGAGTTCCGTACTCGGGTTTTTTTTTCGACATTTTGGACGATAAATCAAAAACTATTGTGCATAAAAATAAATAAAAATCTGTTTTAGAATGTGCAGGTAAAGACCTTTCATATGATATCCCATTTGGTATAGTTATCTTACTTTGAAAATTTAAACACATTTTAATTTTTTTAAATGATGTAACAATAAACTCACGGTTTTCAGATTTATTCCTTCACTTATGCTATAAGATCTACCTACCTGCCAAATTTCATGATTCTAAATCTAGGTCAACGGGAAGTACCCTATAGGTTTTCTTGACAGACACGACGACGGACGGACGGACAAACAGACAGACAGACAACAAAGTGATCCTATAAGGAATCCTATAAGATAGACAGACAGACAGACAACAAAGTGATCCTATAAGGAATCCTATAAGACAGACAGACAGACAGACAACAAAGTGATCCTATAAGGAATCCTATAAGATAGACAGACAGACAGACAACAAAGTGATCCTATAAGGAATCCTATAAGATAGACAGACAGACAGACAACAAAGTGATCCTATAAGGAATCCTATAAGACAGACAGACAGACAGACAACAAAGTGATCCTATAAGGAATCCTATAAGATAGACAGACAGACAGACAACAAAGTGATCCTATAAGGAATCCTATAAGACAGACAGACAGACAGACAACAAAGTGATCCTATAAGGGTTCTGTTTTTCCTTTTGAGGTACGGAACTCTAAAAATCGTAACAATAGAGTCACGTCGCTTTTGAAATAAATTTTGGATACTCTATCATATCGCAGTTACAATACCAGAGTGGTGTAAACATAAAAAAAATGTTTTCCGCTATCAATTTTTTTTTACGTTCCTGTTGCGAGCACAATGGCGTCCGCCAAATATTTCTGCGTAGTACAAAAGGTATTCAAAAATCCTGGCGCGGGGAAATAATTCAGATATTTCAGCGAGTTTTTTTCGGAAACTGTTGCAATGTCAGCGCAGCTTTTTCCACTTTACGTTGGCCCTGTATTTATGATCGTCAAACATTGCTTCTATGGATGAATTCTATAAATTGTTTAGATCTTTTTTTTTTAATGGAAATATTACAAGAAAACTTAAAGCTAGCCTTATCTAATTACTATACAAATCATGCCCGCGTGGAATGGTGCCAAGAATATTGGCTGCATTTTCACGCTGGACAGCTAGGCTGATCCGTTGCGCAAAAAATGAGCCAGCCCTTTTGTCACCCGATGAGGCTATTGAACGCGGTGAAATGTCTCGTAATTTTTTTTTTAGCACTAAGACTCCATGGCCCCAGGGTCTCCACGGCAAACGGAACAAAAATGTAACTCTCAATAAAAGAGGCATACTTGCGCCGCTTGCCGTTTTCAGCCATTTCTGCTGCAGCTGCTTTAGATCTGGTTTAAGACCTTATTGTTCCATAAAGGAATTTCCACTTTAATGGACCTTACAGGCTATGTTATAAAACAAATAAGTACAAAATTACATCTTAAAACGCACAATAAATACATGTTAGTAATTAGATCAAAAGAATCTAGAAATTCTAATCTGTATCCATCCTTCCATACTAATATTATAAATGCGAAAGTGTGTCTGTCTGTCACGTCACGTCGTTTGCAAAGATGTAAAGATGTCATAAAAATCCGCGGGAATATGAAACTGTTCCAACTCAGCTATCATGAATGTCTCTGAAGCTGTAAGAGCTTCATTAAGCTTTGTCTTGGTAAATATCTTGCTTCGCTCAAAATATAAACGTCGCTAAACCAACCGCACATACTCACGTAATTGAATTAATGGTCTCCTGTCGTACTTAGTTGTTTCAAATGAACAAATAATATAATGGAATTTAATGACAAACACGTGTATAAGCTTACATTTTCATTATATTTAGTAGGCTTTACCCGTGGCATTGTCCGTGATAGACATTTTTTATTCGAATATAATTTTGCTCTAGAGTGCGATTTATTTTTGTTTTAGCGGCAACAGAAATACGCATAGACAACTCTCTAGCTATTACTGTTCATGAGATACAGCTCCCTGACAGTGAGGGATGGGCAGAAGGACGGACAAACAGACAGCGGAAATTTAGCAATTGGGTCCCGTTGATACCCTACCGGTACGAAACCCTAAAATTATTGTTTAATACAAAGAAAAAAATACAGGATAAACTTAAAAACAAAGGTGACCTTATCACAACAGTGATCTCTTCCAGGCAACCCATACTTGAGAACATAAATAAACTGTAAGACGGGGAGTCGCAAATAGGTATACTTATAATCAATGATCATCAATGAGTATGATCAACTAGCTGACGCCCGCGACTTAATCCGCGTGGATTCAGGTTTTTCGAAATCCCGTGGGAACTCTTTGATTTTCCGGGATAAAAAGTAGCCTATGTGCTAATCCAGGATATTATCTATCTCCATTCTGAATTTCAGCAAAATCCGTCTAGTGGTTTTTGCGTGAAGGACTAAAAAACATACACACACACACACACACACACACACACACACACACACACACACACACACACACACACATACACACACATACACACAAACTTTCGCCTTTATAATATTAGTGTGATGATCATCTTAAATTCGTTTAGTTCACCCGTTTGATGCATTGTTTCAATATTAAATTTCCTATTACACCGCACCACTCACACAAAAATGAACGAGTATCGGAAAAGCGTAACTCAGTTACCTAATATTTCGGCTGATAAATTGGATGATGGGAAATCGGCAACGTGTAACAAACAAGATAGGTACGCGTATGTTATTTAATTGAACGCGAGTATATATATATATATGTATATATAGCGAAAATGTCGGAAAATATTTCACCTTGTTTATTTTCCAGTTAGTTTGGGTTTTCAATTTTCTGACATGCAGTCCAATTATTTTAGATTTCTATTTATTTTTTAATAAATTGGTAGATCGGTTTCATAGAATCTAAATAATTTAAAATACATATCAAAAATTGCTGGACTCATCCCCACCCATCGGCGGTGTTCCCACTACAACAATGCAATCAATCGTTAAATCTAATGTGAATTTTGCACACTTACATTCATAAGTGCGAAAATTCACTTTCATTGAAAAACCAGCTATCAACGCTTTTGATCTTGATCATAATTTCTAATTACATTAATGTAACAAAATACTTTCCGTGAAAAATCGAATGAAGAATCGATACAAGTGTAAATTAAAAATTTATAACACCCCCGACAAGTGAAGGTTACAGTAACTAGAAAAGAGCTGATAACTTTCAAATGCCTGAACCGATTTTCTTGGATTATAGTAAGAACACTCTCGATCAAGCCACCTTACCAAAAAAAATAACTAAATTAAAATCGGTTCATTAGTTTAGGAGCTACGATGCCATAGACAGATACACAGATACACACGTCAAACTTATAACACCCCTCTTTTTGGGTCGGGGGTTAAAAATTATTTAAAAGACGTAATAATGCCCATATCTGATAAGTACACTCCTCAAACTTTTACCGAAAACAAAACCTTTCCAAACGTAATAATGTTAATTTGACACGGGGAAGGACATGTGCCAAATCACGAATGTAGAGAGAACAAAGAAACTTTGGCGTGTTACGTAAGTGTGCTTTCAGGTGAGCCACAATCTTATAGTAAACACATCATTGTCCATTAAATAACACATGCATGTTAGATGGAATAAGGTAGGAATCGATAACCAGCGGTACTGACTGACTTCTTTTATCTAATGCAAGCAGAATAGTTCCCTAAAAGTAAAGTTAGTAGCGTGTTTTGAATGCAGCAAGACTTTCTAAGACAATGCTTTAGATTTTACGGTTTCAAACACATTTATTATAGTTGAGTTAAACATAGTTGCATACCTATTTCTTTGGATACCTTTTAAACGAAATACTTAATATTTTGCCATCAAGTTTGCAAACGAAGTACAAAGAGGACAAATTCACATTACTTACTTTATTTTAATTACTTTTGCAACTGATCTGCCACTGATTTGCGACCACCGTGCCGCCATTAGTAGTTTTTTGCTACAACAATACAACTACAAGAAGCTGCAGCGATCTATTTACAACACGATCACCTATCCACAAAGTCGCGTATGTGGTCCATCTGTTTAAACACTAAGGGTTGAATTCCGAAATTCTATTTTGGCGAAACTTCTGGAATCCGAACTGACCGTCGAATGGCCGAAGCATTTGATCGTACAAATACGGACACCGATAACAAGTTATGTTTTTGTTTGTAACTTTTGAACTAAAAGTTAGCATCCTCATACCTATATACGAGAGATATCTGTTGTCTTAAGAGAGGTCTTTCCGTCACACGCTCCATACAAACGTAGTTCCAATTTCATTTGAATATTAAGCAACCAAAGTCCATGAAATTTTGCAGACATACCTATTCTAGAAACTAATTTCTGTACCTGCGGTTTTCCAGATTTCTGTTAAAATATTCGGTTTCAAAGTTACGCGGTCTTAAAAATTCACATACAAATCTTTGAGCCCCTGTAATTTTAAAACTACATATTTTTAGAAAAATCTAAAACACCACAGGGACAGATATTAGTTTCTAGAATATGTCTGCAAAACTAAATGGACTTTGGTTGCTTAATATTCAAATGAAATTGGAACTACGATTGTATGGAGTAAGTGACAGAGAAAGCCCTGTTAAAGGTGATCGCATACTATAAGTTTAAAACTGATTTGTGAGACGTAAGAAATGCTGATTCAACAGAAGTCGGCGTTATGGGACTATCTATTACAAGATATATACAAAACTGTTCCATTAGATTGTTAAACTTAATGAAACATTATATTTACATGAATACTTTAAAAGCTACCAATTACAATCTGGGTATCTTTAAAACAAGAGTGAATAGGCACCTTCTAGGTAAACGTGTCCCATCTTAGATCACATCATCACTTTCCATCAGGTGTGATTGTGGTCAAGCGCTTGCCTATAGTGAATAAAAAAAAAAAAAAAAGCTTTTATAACGCCCACAAATCCTTTTTTGAAGGCGATTGAAAAGCTATACAAAAAGATCTCTCTCTGGCTTTATTCAATTTTACGACATCGTTAATTTGCGTCTCTCCCAGACCATTTAATGCTTTTGTAATAACAATAGCCTCCATATTTTAGTAAATGGGAAAACCAGTATTTACTGTAATTAGTTCAACGCCATTTTCCGTTCGTTTTTATGTAGGTACCTATATTCCTTGCTATTATTTAGTAAAGAATAGGAAATAGGAATAATGCCTATTAATCAAATCAGCAACTTTACATCAATGTCACAACGCTCGCTAGTATGGGAGCTTGTATGAAATACATAGATGTGACGTCATAACTTCCTCTTCTTCCCGTCGTATTTTCTGCTGGATCGATAATTTAAAATGGCAAACTTAAAATTAACTGTGGATGTGGATCTTACAATTTAACAGTGGATATGGATTAAGGCAGACCACCAACCAATTGGTTGGGGTTGGTGTGGTCCTGCGTGGTGGTGGTGCGTATTGCTTGCTTGGTGGCTGGCTTTTCCTGCATGTTTAGCAGTGGGAGGGCGGGCGGTGCATATCGCCTGCTGCATGTGGCACCATACAGATTTGTCTGTTTCAGCGGATTATATATAGCAAAACTAAGCTTTTGGTGCCTTGTACAGGACTGTTCTTTTAATTATATGATGAAATTTTAAAGTAAGTAATAAATACATTTTTTCATACGATGATCTAAACTTTTATTATGTGGCGTATTTTAAGTGTCTCGTTCTTCAAAGCAAAAACTAAACACTGAATTCACATGGTGTCTTTCTATTTGACACGGATGCTTTACCCAAAAAAATGTTTAAGATACAAAGCAAATTTTGTCACATTAGTAGCGATAAAATTAAAACTACATACAAACTTCGTGACTCACTGACAAATCAATGCACAAGCCTAACCGCTAGGTCTAGAATAAGCATACAAGAACTCTCTTTATGAGAAGACCCACATTAAGAAAAGATTACCAAGAAATATGTTTAAAATTATTAATCCGATAGGATCTACAAAATCTTAAAACCAAGCAGACTAAGTCGTAAGTAAAAGGTAGTTAATGAATAAAAAATTAATTTATTTAGATAAACAGTTTCCCCGCTAGCAAAAATTTGTTTCACTTTATAAACTCGTTAACCATATTTTACTTTTACGACTGTCCTTGACATACCACCGAAAGTTTAATTAAGCCTTAAATAATTTTACTAGAACATTTTATACGCTTATTTAATTAAATATTTTACGACGTCTAAAGAGCAGGCGAAAACCCAGCCACCAACTAAAGTCTGTATGGTGTGAGGTGCCAATATGAAAAACCGGCCAAGTGCGAGTCAGACTCGCGCACTGAGTGTTCCGTACTCGGGTATTTTTTCCAACATTTGGCACGATAAATCAAAAACTATCATACATAAAAATAAATAAAAATCTGTTTAAAAATGTACAAGTAAAGCCCTTTCGTATGATACCCCACTTGGTATAGTTATCTTACTTTGAAAATTGAAACACATTTAAATTTTTTTTTAATGATGTAACCGCAAATTCACGGTTTTCAGATTTATTCCTGTATCTGTACTATTAGACCTACCTATCTGCCAAATTTCATGATTCTAGGACAACGGTAAGTACCCAATAGGTTTCTTGACAGACAGACAGACAGACAGACAGACTGACAGACAGATAGACAAAAATATATATATGGGTTCCGTTTTTCCTTTTGAGGTACGGAACCCTAAAAATTATTATTTAAAGACTAACATTTTTTTTTGACTAAAATTAGTCTAAAAATTTTCAAATTCATTTTAAGTTACCGACCTTTGTTAAAGCCTTTTAAAAACTGAAATCAATTTATACAGGCACCGGTGTGACCGGTAAATCTAGGTCAACCCGATATTTGGGGATGCGCTGCCATAGGGATGCGGTCACCCGGTGCAACTAATTCACTAATTCCACTTTGTTCTTTTTTATGTATGTATGTATGTATATATGTAGGTATGTATGTGGGTATGTATGTTTGTATCCAGATTCTGTGTGTTCCACCGTAGCGCCTAAACTACTGGGCCGATTTTGATGAATGAGGTGTCAATCGATTCGTCGTAAGGGTCCGGGTGACATAGGCTACATTTTATACGAAAAAAATTTACCAAACGGATGTTACATGAAAATAGTGGGGGTCTCGAAATTTTTTTTTTGCTATTGTATCGAGTGGGGTATCAAATGAAAGAGGAGAAAATTCTGAGTTCATAAATATAAATGTAATACAACATTAAAATATTCCAAGCGACAGAAAAACAATTTTTCTATAATATTTCAGCGTTTATTATCAAAATTGTACGCGTTTTGTATTACACGTCGCTTTCATTTCTCGACGATTCCGGGGAAAACGTCTCGGAAAAGATATAAGGCTGTTCACTGAATTCAAAGGTACGTCTCTACTCGTAATTATAACGATTTTCTCCTCATCTGAAACGTGTTCTAAATATGTATGGATCTAATAAATTCTTTTTTACCATAACGTTACGTAAAATGTTCGGTACATTTTTAGGGTTCCGTACCTCGTGTCTGTCAAGAAAACATCAAATCATAAAGGCAGGTAACGTAGAGGGAAAAATTTATCTATTTATCTGGCTATCTTTGCACAAAAAGTCAAAATAAAAAGTCAAAAAGGTTAAACTGTGAAAAATTAAAAAGCTAGCAGATAGGACTAGATACACTTTTATTTTATAATATTGGTATGGAAGTTTAGATTTAATATTTTACTCGCATTATAATCGCCAATAACAGATTTTCTTTTATTATACTTTCTTAACCGTTATTTTTCATATTTTCGCAGTCAGAGTAAGAGGTCCTATTTTATAGGACGGAAATTATTTTTACGCTTAAAGTGGTAAATAAGGCCCTTCTCTGAGCCATAGAGGCTATCCAGCGTTATAAATGATCATCCCTGATGACATCGTTTAGGGGAATATGAGTAACTTGTCAGACCTTTCGTGTAATTTGTCAGGGATATTTATTAAACTCCCCCTGTTTAATACATAGGGTAATAATCGTAGACGATGATGCAACACAATAAGGGGCCTTAATAGAGTATTACTCTAGGTACGTTAAGATAAAGCACCTCGTATTTTAGGGTGGGGCGCCAGCCAGGTAACCTCCCAGTGTGCCTGGATGCTGCTGGTCCCTTTTGGATGCGTCCGAGGGGAAGAGCAGTGTTCGGGCCGGTGCGCCCCGGTAACATGGCTAATAATTTCTCTTCGGAGATATTGTTGGCTATGGCTAATGACCTGGCAGGGGGGAGGTTTCTCCGCGTGTCCCTCTGACTAGCACAGTGGACGAAGCGTAGGATGGGACGCGGGCGAGGCGCGCGTCCCAGGGTCGGGGGACGCACTTCGTTGGTGCGTCCCGGAGGTGCGGTGGTGGGGACCGAGCAGGTCCCCGGTGGAGGGTCTGCCTCGGCAGACGTCGCTGGCTGGGTCGCGGTTGTTTGCTTCGGCGTTCCCGTGACCCAGTCGCCAGGCGACGCGCAGTAGCGCCGCTGGGGTTTAGTGGGTATTCCGGTCGCCTCTCGGCCGGCGAGTCCCACATACCCTCCCTCAGCTGGCTGGCTGCCTCACGGCTGGCTGGCTAGCTTCCGGGGGGATGCGTAAATGCATTCCCCAGCGTCAAAAAAAAAGGGTTATTTTAGGGTTACATATATACCAATAGAACCTTAAGGTGATTGGAAATAATACCAGTTACAAAATAATGATGAAGAAACCATTATTGTTATCTTTTTTTGCTAAAAATAAATATTCTCAAAGGTGTGTGAAGTCTGCCAATCCGCACTTGACCAGCGTGGTGCACTATGTCCTAAACCCTTCTTATTCAGAAACTAGAGGGCTGGTGATGGGTTGATCATCATCATCATCATCAGCCTGCGGACGTCCACTATTGGGCATAGGCCTTCCCTATAGAGCGCCACCACACTCGGTCCTCAGCCTTCCTCATCCAGCCACTTCCCGCCAGCCGCTTTATATCGTCGGTCCATCGTTCTGATGATACCGTATGTGATCTAAAATCTAATACAATTCCCTATCGACGTATTGCCTACTTTGAGTTCACAGATACATATTTTTACTGTCGTTAACACGATAACGCATAGAGGTGTAAAATTAATGTCGCCATAGCTTCCGGGTCAGCGGCCACCCTTACTCGGGCTTGAGTAATGACTGGTAATGTGACGTCACATGTTTCACGTCCTATTAATTTCTATTATTGTCCACTTTTTATGCTGTTTTAACCGACTTCAAAAAAAGAGGAGGTTCTCAATTCGTCGGAATCTTTTTTTTAAATGTAGGTATGTTCCCCGATTACTCAAAGACTCCTGGACCGATTTGAAATTTTTTTTTTGTTTGAAAGGGTATACTGTGCAGGTGGTCCCATATAAATTTGGTGAAGATCTGATGAATATCTTCGGAGATGAAGAACAGAACTCCTCAATGGGTTAGGGCAAATTGCTCGCGATCAGTGTAATAGCTTAGTAAACAGTAGGGTTTAACTGGGCATAGCATAATATTATAGTACCTACAGTGGGGCCACTAAAAATTGCGGAATAAAAAAATTTCAAAAGAAAAATAAAACCAACTTCAAAAACCACATACCTACACTAAAAAATAAAAAATATTTTTTTTCATATACTTATTATTTCAATATTTCATATCATTTTGAAAAGTTAAGTTTCTAACACAAAAACCGTCCAGAAATTGAACAAGCAACTGAAACGTTTATTTCAAGACACGTCTAATATATGATTTTATAGACAAGTTCCAAAGAATACGTCGAGTAGCTACTTACAAGAATACAGACAAGTTCCAAAGAATACGTTCGAGTGCCCTCAAACATCGCGTTGACCCACATCAAATAACGGAAATAGCTCTATATCATCTGAAAGGAGAGTCACATTATTTATAGTAATATCGAGGTTTAGAGATGGACCATTTCACAGCTAGCATGTAAAAATAAGAAAGCTTTTTAGCCTGTGAAATATCACGAAGTAGATCTCACCAAGCTTGGAAATAATTATATTTAATCTCGCTTCGTTTTTAAATTTTGCCCCCTCGCATGGTCATCGACCTGAACTAAGAAGCTAAAGAGTGTGCAAGTAAGAATACTAGAATCTTTCTAACACAAACAATAGAAAGAGAAAAACATTTAATTAAATTTATTAGCAAACGGTTGAAACGAATCTTTGACAAGTGTTCAAAATTTATAACACCCCCGACAAGTGAAGGTTACAGAAACTAGAAAAGAGCTGATAACTTTCAAACGGCTGAACCGATTTTTCGGATTATAGCTAAGAACACTCTCGATCAAGCCACCTTTCAAACAAAAAAATAAAATTAAAATCAGTTCATTAGTTTAGGAGCTACGATGCCACAGACAGATACACAGATACACACGTCAAACTTATCACACCCCTCTTTTTGGGTCGGGGGTTAAAAAGAGCAACAACCGTCGAATTTTTTACTGGCTTTTAGGAAAAGCATTCCAAACCAGCAGTGGTAGATGAACTTGACGATTTAAAAGTAGGTACTCTTATGAATGAAAAATCTTTCTATTTCTATTGCATGTGTGAAAATTGACTTTCGTAAAAAACTACCTGTGAAATATCAGCGTTATTAATCATGATCATAGTTCCCAATTAATGTAGCTGTAAAATCGCTTGTGAAATAACTGTGAAGAAAAATAAATTCACCAAATGAAATTGATTTAAAAGTAGCAATAATACCTACCCATCTCTAGTAAGGTATATGGAAAAGATACGAAAACCCTTTCTAAAAAATTATTGTGGCAATATGTTACTTTATTTACCTTCGAATTTATATACCTGCCTGTGGTGGATTGATGAGGCCCGACATCATCATGATCATCCATCGCCCGGTGCACTACTGAGCACGGGCTTCTTCTCAGAATAAGAAGGATTTGGCCATATCCTACCACGCTGCCCCAAGCCAAGTGTGGATCGGCGGAGTTAACTCACCTTTAAGAGCATTATGGAGAACTCTCAAGCAAACATCCTTTGTTGTTGTTTTCCTTCACCATAAAGCCTCACAAACGAAGAAAGGCCAAACTGAATATACAAACCTGCATCAGTTCGGTCGTATTGAATGCACATACACGGAACAATCTCATCAGTTCATTTCGATTTGTGGATTTAACTGAATCTCTTCAGTACATCCGGCCGCTTTCGGCGCGTCGGTCTTTATCCCGAAACATCCACATACAGCACAAAGTTTTATCCGGTCAGGTGAAACCAAAGGTAAAACTGTCCGTAAATAGTAAAAGACTTGTTAGGGATTGGCTATACCTCAGCCAATTCAGTCGCGAAAGGTGTATCTACGATCTACAATAGTCTATTGATAAAGGAAAACTGACTAAAATATCAGTAAGTATATACATACATCTAATTCCGCTAGGTCTAAAAAACTTGAAATTTTACTTACTTATAAATAGTTACAAGCTTTTATTTAACTTGCAAGGTTTATTAAGTCAAATCTTGCAAGTATGTTAGTTAGTTTTCTTTTTTAAGTCAAATCTTGCAAGCTGAATTAGGACTACTTCCTGTTGCCTATCTATGTACCTTCAAAACTTGTCAGAAATTATTCTTCATTCCTTCCAACGTCTACGTGCAGGAAAAATTTTAGAAGAGATCTTAAAAGTATAAAACCACATAGACGAAGTCGTATGCATTAGCACGCAACTTCGTCCGTTAAAAGTATTTGCACATTTTGCAAAGGCAAATACAATAGGAGAGTAAAATAAATTCTATTCTATTCTATTCTGTACCTCGTCCTTGCCGATCCATATTGTAAAATAAACACTCCGGTGGAAAAATACACTAAAGAATGAGCTTAGTGCCGGTAATATGTTTTATTAGAAGAGGAACGAGAAAATTTTTATCTGAGCAATGAAGCTGGCTGTCCACTAGATAATAATGCTCGAGGAAAATTGACGGTAACTAAGTTAAGATAAAATGGACCATTAAGGCCAGGTCCAAATCTAGCGAAATTTTGCGTCAGAAAAACGCGCGAGAAAAATCTGCTATGCATTGAAAGTTACATTATATTATTACTAGCTAATGCCCGCGACTTCGTCCGCGTGGATTTACGTTTTTCAAAATCCCGCGGGAACTCTTTGATTTTTCGGGATAAAAAGTAGCCTAAGTGTTAATCCAGGATATAATCTATCTCCATTCCAAATTTAATCCAAATCCGTTCAGCCGATTTTGCGTGATTGAGTAACAAAGATCCTTCACATTTATAATATTATAGAGGTAGAGGTAGTTTCCGTAAATTTTAGTTAGTGAAACAATTATTATTAGGTACTCCTTTATCAACGTTGTAGAAAACTAAGTCAAAGTCTAAGTCATTTATTCAAATTGGGTACTATTGTACACTTTCTGATTGTCAAACAAGGATGTAGTGGTGATAATTAATTATGTTAACTTAAAACTAAAGCTACGAGGGTTTCAAACGCGCCCAGGTCTGAGAAGAGCATAGATATGTTATGGCATAGCGTAAATTTACACTGCTCCTCAACTCCACTACACTCTGAAGGTGTGTGTTGCACCTTAGACTTGTTTTTAAAAATAAGAAGTGTAATTAATAATTATAATGTTCATTAAATTATTATTTACACCACATACGTAAGCATACCTAATATTTTGTTGTTAAATACATTAATCCCATATAGTAAGTATTATGTGGACAAAGTGATGTGTAGACATTGTAATATGACGATCCAGCAAAGACACCTTGACAGGTTCTCTGAAGATGTTACATAATCCCACTGAATAGCTAATACCTTAAGATGAATTGGATATCCTGACATATAAACATATAGCGGTTAGGCATAGGTACATATACATACGCGGAGTTATATGTTTGAGAACAACTAATTCTACAAAACAAAACTTGTATACGAAAAAGTAAAAAAAAAATTGCCATCCCAAAAATTTCTAGAAGTGCAGAACAGTTACTCGCAACATCATAATTATATATGTATGAGGATTTCAATACAGAATATTTTATGAAACCATCTCGCAAACTTTCCCTATTGAATGAAAAAAATATTTAAGAAGTTCCGGAGAAATTGGTGTAAATATCATGAATATTGTAGACTTTTGTACATTTATGCTTATTAATTTGTACATGAGAATGCACCTAGGTGTTTTAATATATTAAAACTTGTCTAGACGTAAGTAAATTACGGTAGTGCAAATAATATCAAAATCAGTTCAGTAGTACGAATGTATACACATATATATGTATATGTTACGGGCAATTTGATAAGTCCGGGCACTATTAATAAGGGCCGGTCTGTATTAATAATGCCCGACTCAATTGGGCAATGTGATTAAAACAGCATAATTAATCACTTTTCCCGGCCATTATGAATAATGCCCACCCTGTCTTGGGCAAAGTAATAAAATAGGTGAACTGTAGTGTTTTTGTTAATTAAATGAAAGAACCTAACCTTACCTAAGCTTTTTTTTTATACGTGGGAAAATCCTCATGGATACCACCGTGCTCGGCGAGGCGAGGTGGTTATGTCGGACTCTTAACGACTAAAACCCCACGGCTTACCGTCTCAATCGTTGTTGCTGGGCACAGGGACACGAGCGTTTTGAACTGCGACCCGGCTAACGGTGCCCGCCAAGGCAGGCACAGCTCTGGGACTAAAAGGGGCCCCAACACCGTTTAAGGCTCGCTGGAAACAAGGGCTTGCCTTCCAACTCGAGGACCTACTCTCCCGCGGGTAACAGACTCCCCGTGTCTATTACCCGGAGGCCCTACTCAAGGGGGCAAGCGACGGTCGTGTGCAGCTCGCCTGCGCCCGATTCTCTTGCAGCGCATGGGATGAGAGCTTTCGGCTTCCTCTCTCAGCCGCTCCACTGCCTCCTTCTGCGTCATTACTTCCTCGCTGAAGGAGACCATCGCTTGCCAGGCTCTGTCACTGTCCACCATGGATTTAATCATTGCGGGAAATGTGAGCTCCTGCCCCATAATATCCACCAGTGACTGGCGAGGCTTCGTCCACGCCTGGCACTCTGCCAGCGTATGTTGTGCCGTGTCTGAGACACTACCGCACTGGTGGCTTTCCTCTGTGGGCTCTCTTCGCGCCACCCTGCACAGGTATCTTCCAAAGCACCCGTGCCCCGTAAGAACCTGTACAAGGTGGAACGTGAGTGCTCCATGCTTCCTCTTCGTCCAATCCTCAATCCTTCGTCCTTATGACCAGCAGTGGGTGACTCGAGCTTCCTCTGCCAATGGAAGAGGAGCTAACCTAACCTAACCTTAGCTAACCTAACCTAAGGCCCTCCCCCCGCACGTACGCGCCCCTGCCAACGGCCGCGGTCCAATTTATCACATTGCCCGGCTACAAGTAGGGAATTATTCATACAGCCCGGTCCAAGTGATAAATTCAAGCTATCTCAAACACTGATTTATTACATGGACCATGGGCCGTCGGGAATTATTAATAATGGCCGGTCAAAGTGATAAATTAATCACTTTGCCCATCGCTCTTGGGCATTATTAATAATGGCCGGTCCTTATTAATAATGCCCAATTAATCACGTTGCCCGTAACATATATACATTCGTACAAACCTACGACGTCCATACGGATCGAATACATAACCAAATTTTTTTGAAGTTGGTTAAAATTGTTGAGCCCATTAGAGCCGCCGACAAAAGTGGTCCATTGTTTATATTTTATAGGTGGTCAAGCAAAATCTGTCTCAGCTAGTCTGTGTTGGACCTAAGAGCTCGTTCACACAGGCTGCGTAAGCGTAGACGTAGCGCGTACCATTGCGTGCGGCACACCGCTTACGTGGCGTGAACGTTCACGTAGACGTAATGCGTGCAGTTACGTCTATGGGTTCACGCGCGTCACTACGCACGTGTCACGTATACGTACTACATACGCAATTGGTGTGAGTCGGCCATAACCATCACCACTCCTATTTTATACGACATAAAGACTTCTTGACACGGACAGACTTTCGACTTTTCAATAGAGCCCGTGAAAGCGTGTTTGAATAAAGCATTCTGAGATTTGAGAGTGAGATTTGGTACAGTTAATGATTTAGCGCTTTGAAATGAGGTCAGTGGCTTAAGGCGCTTGTTCCACCGCCGACGAGGAAGCGACTGGCTATCGACTATTTACATGACCACCCAAAACAAGAAGTGTACTTAATTTTTTCAGGATATATGTATGTGAGATTCTTTATTCCACCATATAAACTTCTCAATGCTTGAGTTTTTTCCTGCCCGTTTGCTCAGAAATTAAATGTACGATGTACTTATCTTGATCGCCTATCTCGCGCGAGTAATCACCCATCGCACTCCCACATTCGCTACAGGGCCCAGCAATAAAACTAACCCATCTATACACTCGCCTCTCGTGGTTCGCTCACTCGTTTCTAATTTTTAGCTCAAAATTTAATCCAAAATTCAAAATATTTTTATTCAATAATTTTACAACTTGCTTTTGAATCATCAAGTGCATCTACCACTGGTTCGGAATGCCTTTCCTAACCAGAAGAACCAGCAAGAAACTCGGCGGTTGGTCTTTTCAAAGGTTTGTTATACAATATTATGCAATGTATAAAAGTAGGTAATTGAAGTTCCGCGCATTGCTGGAGCGAGCTGCAGGTCAAATCCACCCTCTTTTATCATTTACATAATCTATGATTGTATAATACGCTTTTTTCAGGAAAACTCGAAACTCGCTATTCACTCGTCGTAGGTGGTGGGACAAATGGTTAAGGGTCGACTTATATCTACCTATAGAACTCTGGTGAAGCTCGCTAATCTTATTAACAGGCTATAAATTCTGCACCAGGTACGGAACGTAAAGGTGGACACAGTGCCTCAATCATTGTCTATTAACACCATTTGTAACAAATTATGGTTTTCTATTTTGTAGAGATACTAATAATCCCTATCACCTAGTGAGACTTAAACCTTATACTAATACTAGCTGATACCCACGACTTCGTTCGCGTGGATGTAGGTTTTTTAAAATTCCCGTGGGAACTCTTTGATTTTCCGGGATAAAAAGTAGCCTATGTGCTAATCCAGGGTAAATCTATCTCCATTCTAAATTTCAGCCCAATCCGTCCAGTAGTTTTTGCGTGAAGGAGTAACAAACATACACACACACACACACACACACACATACAAACTTTCTCCTTTATAATATTAGTGTGATTAGTGTGATAGTGTGATTACTATAGTAGATATGAGTTTTAAGTCTCACTAGGCGGACAGATGACATCAAACGAGTCGCAAGGAGCCGATGGATTCAGACGAATCAACACCAGGGGTGCCAATGTCCAGTAGAGGATGTTAATTGGTTGATGATAATGATGATGATGAGAGAAAGCAAAAAAAATGAAAATTCAAAACTGTCACTTACAACTAGTTTTATCTTAAAGGTAGGTTATCCCGGTGTCTCTACCACTTGGATAGTTAAGCTAGTTAAGTTAAGCCAATTCGAAGAATCGCCAGAATAAATAGTGTCATGTATGAAACAACCTGAAAAAAGACCCCAGCTCAGCGTACTGCTGTATGTCTTTGCACAAACACAAGAGCAAAAAGTTCTTTGGCCATAGTCCACCACGCTGGCCAAGTGCGGATTGGCAGACTTCACATACCTTTGGAAATATTATGGAGAACTCTCAGGCAAGCAGGTTTCCGCATGATGTTTTCCTTCGCCGTTCAAGCAAGGGTTAATTGCTTAAAACGCACAGAACTCTGAAAAGTTAGAGGTGCGTGCCCGGGATCGAACCCCCGACCTCTCGAATGAGGCGCGCACGTCTTGACCAGTAAGATTAAATTATACTCACTAAGATTAAATTTTCAGGAATGCCAAGTGATCGAAATTGGGGGCAGATAGTCACACTATAATATTATAAAGGAGAAAGTTTGTATGTGTGTGTGTGTGTGTGTGTGTGTGTGTGTGTGTGTGTGTGTGTGTGTGTGTGTGTGTGTATGTTTGTTACTCCTTCACGCAAAAACTACTGGACGGATTGGGCTGAAATTTAGAATGGAGATAGATTATACCCTGGATTAGCACATAGGCTACTTTTTATCCCGGAAAATCAAAGAGTTCCCGCGGGAATTTTAAGAAACCTTCATCCACGCGAACGAAGTCGCGGGTATCAGCTAGTTTATTTATAAGCATTCATGTTTAGGAAAAATCGCACCCGATGACAAGTGTAAATTAAAAATTTATAACATCCCCGACAAGTGAACGTTACAGTAACTAGAAAAGAGCTGATAACTTTCAAACGGCTGAACCGATTTTCTTGGATTATAGCTAAGGACACTCTCGATCAAGCCACCTTTCAAACAAAAAAAAACTAAATTAAAATCGGTTCATTAGTTTAGGAGCTACGATGCCACAGATACACACGTCAAACTTATAACACCCCTGTTTTGGGTCGGGGGTTAAAAAAATAAAAATACATATATAGGTACAAATAAAAGACGATTTTCGTGGAATTTTCCATCATATATCGTAGACAGTTTGCTATTAACTTAGAAAAATTTCAAAGCGTACCTATATACACTTTCAGACATCACCTTCAATACTGTGCTGACCCGTATCAAATATCGGAAAATCCACGAATAAAATCCGCGTCAAAGTGGACACGGAATATTTCCATTTCTAGCAAATTCCAAATCTTTTTCGTAGTTCCAAATATTCTATTGCTGTTATTGAAAAAAACTGCTATGAAATCTTCTTTATTTAACTTTTAAATATGTAAACTAACATTGGTGATAATTTAACGTCAACCTAAAACTAAAGCTGCGAGGGTGCCAAACGCGCCTTCGTCTTTGGAGAGGCTTATAACAAACACAGCCGCGTATTGATTTTATTATTACGATTTCACAACATAGCCGCTATAACTGCAAATAATAAAAATTTCAAAAAGGCCGCCATGCAAAAGAAAATAAAATAAAAAGAAGGTGCATAATGTTATATCTTGTACGATGGTACACCACTTCCTATGCGAATCCAACTCACACTTGACTGGATTTATCTAACTACAGGATATAATTAAAAACCTACATTTACTATCGCCAGGCTTAAGGTCTTATTCTTTTGCTACTTTAACTGAGGACCTAGTGATGAGACCCCCAAAAGTTATACTAAAAGCTTCACCAAACTATTCACTCAGAGCATATTAAAACTTCTACATGACCTATTACCCCTAATACCTTTAAGGGTGAGGTCAAACGAGCGAAATTTTGTGAGTAGTGAGTCACGTAATTTACACTGCATTTGGTTTCTGAGGCAAAATGCGTCGTTTGACAGTAATATTAGAGCGTTCATGCAAGGGTTCATCAAGAGTTGGCAGGTGCGTTTGGCTGAACTTTTCTTTCTTCTCTCGGTAGGAAAGACATTCCGAACCAGTGGTAGGTGCTTTTTACGATTCAAAAGAACTTGTAAAAGTCTAATTGAATAAAAATATTTTGACTTTGAATTTGAATTCTCTGGGCTGGTTTCCGCACTTAAACGTTTCCGTCTGTTGTGCGTGCGCTGCCCCTCCCCGCCGAAGTCTTCACTCCAGCCATCCAAGCTTGCTCCAGAAGTCGAGTAGACCGCCCAGGTTGGCGTTTGGCTGATATGGATCCGTTCCCCGCATCGTGGCAGGGTGGCGTGGTGGGGTGGTTCTGATACCGGGTTACTTATTTGTCGCTATAAGCGCCGCCACCCACTTTTCCATTCACGTAATAACCACAAGACGCGCCACGCCGTATAACGCACAACGTTCAAATTCAAATTCAAAATGTTTTTATTCAATTAAACTTTTACGAGTGCTTTTGAATCGTCAAAATAATCTACCAGTGGTTCGGAATGCCGTTCCTACCCAGAAGAACCAGCAAGAAACTCGGCGGTTGCTCTTTTCAAGTATTCAATTTACAATAATATGCCATACTGTATACAAGCAATTGCAGCGCCGTGTATTGCTGGAGCGAGTTAAATCCAAGCTTTTTTGACATTTACATAATCTTCGATTGTATAATAAGCTTTCTTCTGGAGCATACTTTTAATAGATTTTTAAAACTTGTGTAAAGGCAAATCTAAAATTGACAGTGGAATTTTGTTATAAAATATTACACTCATTCCCACAAATGACTTTCCCACTTTCCTGAGGCGGAGCGTAGGATTTGCGAGCCTATTACGGTTTCTAGTTTGCCTGTCGTGGCAACTCCCCGCGTCTTCCTGAACCATACCTTAGTTGGGCAAAAGTCTGGACGTTTTAGATGCCAGGTCACGTTGCCCGGTCGTTACCTACTCATGCTCGAGCAGAGGGCTGGGGTGGGTACTGACCCGGAAGATATGACGTCATTTCACACTTCCACGGACAAAATATTGCCCACATTTACAATGACATATTTGTTATGTAGTGTTAATAAAAATGTTATCATTTAAAGAAATAATGCCAGGATAGTAATATTAGATATAGCAATGAAAAAAAAATACTTACTGGGAAACTATTGTACTTCAATACAAATTAACACCGTCGCACTTTTACGTATTTAAGTTAAGTATCATTTAACAATAAATGATTATTAGCTACGTTAAAGAAAAACCTGAAAATAATCTAATACATTAAGTCTAGCTTCATACTAGTAGGTACTAGTGGATGCCCGCGGCTTTGCCCGCGTGGATTTCGGTTTTTTTTTAAATCCCGTAGGAACTCTTTGATTTTCCGGCATAAAAAGTAGCCTACGTCCTTCCCTAGGATGTATCCCAAGTCTGTACCAAATTTCATTTAAATGGGTTCAGTGGTAGGGCCGTGAAAACGTAGCAGACAGACAGACAGACACACTTTCGCGTTCATAAAATTAAGTATAGTATGGAAGTATGGATAAGTAGGTCACTACATAATGTAGCAAAACCGCCTAGGAAAGTTAAAAAAATTCTCTTTCTCTTCTAAGCTCTCGGCATTTGCTAAGAGTGATAATCTCTTTTGATAAAAGTAGCGGTTTCAGATTATTTATAGATGCCAAGGGATCTTTATAAACAACAGTGCAGTTACCAACTTACGAGTATGTCCTCTCTCACCCTCACCAGTATATAAAAATAGAAATATGTACTAAGATTAAAAATATATTTTTGTAAAGCGGTAACGGCATAAAGGTGATGATATTATGACACGTCACCTCTGTAGCACGTCTTGCGGCTTTGCGAATTTCAAAGGTTGTATATTTATGTAGGTATATGCCCTTTCGTAGCACGATTACGCACCACGTAGGCCGATGCTACGCCGCACTGTTTTTTTGATATTTATATGCTAATGTACTTGCATTACGTACCTACGTAAGGTTTTATAGGTAAATTACTAGATATTTCTTAGTAAGAGTAAAGCCATTTTATATTTATCACCATCATTTTTTGAATTTACAAAATATACTACATGACTTTATATTTGTTACATCGCCATTAAACCCACAGTCGGTTTTTCTGTGTATTGTGTTACTAGGTACAGCAAAGAATAATGAAACTAACTAGAATTATAATTTATAACTAACGGTCCTCCATTGTGGTTGATGGACAAACCAATATACAAATACACTTTCGCATGCATTTACAATATTAGTAAACTGATACCGTCACCACAAAAAAGTTAATACAAATTAAAAACTTCCCTTCTTTTTTTAACCCCTACCCAAAAAGAGGGATGTTATAAGTTTGACGTGTGTATCTGTTTATCTGTGTATCTGTCTGTGGCATTGTAGCTCCTAAACGATTGAACCGATTTTAATTTAGTTTTTTTTGTTTGATCGAGAGTGTTCTTAGCTATAATCGAAGAAAATTGGTTCAGCCGTTTGAAAATTATCAGCTCTTTTCTAGTTTTCTTATAGAGGTTTCTGTGTCGGGGGTTTTTTAAATTTTGAGTTATTGAATAGCCAATGAATCTATGGAATACATAATTAACTACTATGCTATCAACATCATCAATCTAAGTCGTCAGGCATCATTAGGCACAAACACCACTGACCTAGTTCACAAGTATACAAGCATGTAGTTGAAACACAAGTATGTAGGTTGGATCAAATCAGCGAAGACTAACAAGTGTATCCATCGAGATTGGCAGCGATATTGAGAGCAATCTCTCTATCTGAACGACGGTATAAGTACCCGCTAGATATATAAATTTCGTGATTATGTTCGTACTAGCTGACGCCCGCGACTTCGTCCGCGTGGATTTAGGTTTTTCGAAATCCCGTGGGAACTCTTTGGTTTTCCGGGATAAAAAGTAGCCTATGTGCTGATCCAGGATATTATCCAAATCCGTCCAGTAGTTTTTGCGTGAAGGAGTAACAAACATACACACACACAGACATACAAACTTTCGTCTTTATAATATTAGTGTGAAGTGTGATCTTAAAAGGAGTCTCCAAAAAGCGCACCCTAACGCCATTCAAACGAAGTGAATAAATGATTTGAGTTTGACTTGTCTTTTATTTTTATAGCAAAAAGAATTTTGTTTACTTTACTATTTTTGTCTGTACTTTAAATTCTACGGTAGGCGCATCTCAATAATAAATCTTCTTCACTCAGTTCATGTAATTACCGACAACAGTGCGCGGAGATAACTGTATTAAATTCGACGAAACCCTCGGTCGCCTCCCGTAAGATACGAGTAACTTGGCGAACCTGGTACACAACCGACAAATTTTCTCTTGTCGCTTTGTTGACGTGAACGCGTAACTTGATTAGTACGCGGAAACACCATTTATAGGGGTACAATAAGTACAGAGAAACGCAAACTGGGGTAACAAGGTTGATTATTCAGACGACTAGCTAAAGGCAGCAATTTTCTCACGTAGATTTAGTTTTATAGGAAGTTCTAAAAGTTACAAAATTATCTTTGATTTTTTTGGTATAAAAAATACAAGTAGATGTTCATGTCCAGGATGCAAGCTGTTTTGCTTTATCAAGATCAATTCATCAGCGAAGTTGTGAAAAAATAACTAAGATTTTTATATTGTTATTTATACAATGTACTTACTATATTATTTTAGGCATTTATAATGTTTGTATTTATAATATGGATGGAATTTTGTGAATTCCCAATTCTACATGACATAACGAAGTGTACAGTGCTTGGCTGCATCGTTTTCTCCATTACAAATGGTCGCAACCCCTTCCCATTAATTACTCATAATTCATTAATTCATAAAACCCTACAGTTCACTTGGGATGATGCGGTCGGCTCTCAAATCCTGCCACATACGGCTCGACTAATAGTAAAGCCACACGAGGCGTTCCATTGATATGTAAGATGTTACATAGAAATCACTGTACGTACTAAGCCATGCGATGCGTTGCGTTGGCGGTGCGGTGCGATAAGCCATGCAATGCGTTGCGTTGGCGATGCGGCGCGCGGCGCCTGATAACGAGTCGCAGAGAAAACGAAAAGGTCAAATTCGGACCACCTAATTGGGTCACCCATTTATTGGACCACATCGCAATTGACTCATATATGAACTTCCGAAATTAGACCACACGTCCTTCATGGCACACATCAAAATAAAATAGTGAGTAGGTATTAGTTAAAAAAATGTTACTATAAGAAAATGTCTGCTTCGTGTAAATGCAGCGTAGGTACCTAATAATGGAGGTAAGTATGTCATAACATAAGCAGGAACATTTTCACAGTATGCACGTGCCCTAATGGCCGAAAGGTGTTATAATTAGTAATCTGCTTAGTCTTGGGTACGGTATGTTAATTAGAATTCCCCGAGCTTCAAATTGGCCCATTAACACGAGAAACATGCTCAAGTTTGCTGAGCTAATTTTTGACCTTTAGGTATGCCGTGACTTTTAAAAACCCAGAATATTTTTAAGAGGGGTCTCTCCGTCACTCGCTCTATACAAACGTAGTTCCAATTTCATTTGAATATTAAGCAACCAAAGTCCATGAAATTTTGCAGACATATTCTAGAAACTAATATCTACGCCTGTGGTTTTCCAGATTTCTGTTAAAATATTCGGTTTCAAAGTTACGCGGTTTTAAAAATTCACATACAAATCTTTGAGCCCCTGTAATTTTAAAAATACATATTTTTAACAAAATCTAAAACACCACAGGCACTGATATTAGTTTCTAGAATATGTCTGCAAAATTTCATAGACTTTGATTGCTTAGTATTCAAATGAAATTGGGACTACGTTTGTATGGAGTGAGTGACGGAGAGGGCCCTGTTAACGTAGATTACATTGCACCCGTGTGAAGTCGGGGCAGGTCGCTAGTTCAGAATAAATCAAGACAAACATGTTTCAGAATAAGAAAACAAAGGATTTATATTGCACGCACACATTGTTCCAGTCTGCAGTCTAGACTTTAACGAGGGTTCCTGGAGGGATGCTGGTAATAGGGCTGTCGACCCCCCACGGGGATTGTTCTATCTACTAGCTTGTTCCCAGCATGCGTTGCAATGCGACTCGCGCTTCACCTATTGTACGTCGATGATACTATGTCGCAAAGTGAACGCAAGTGTCAACAATAACTGTACATCCCTGGAACTATTTTTGATATTAGAATTATCATCCCTTGTGTCCAAATAAATATCTAATCACAGACGTAAACTTCTACAACTATGTAGTTAGTTATCTCGTTTTTCGATCTCCGCTATCTAAAAATGAATCTTGAATTGTTACTTTCAAAATATTAATATTTTTTTCGTATAGTTTTGTTATGGCACATCCATACGCTAATTAAATTTAGAGCCGATTTTTCAATTGTCAAATCACTTTTGTCTGACGAATAAATTTGACGTATTGACAGATTTCTTATACAAAACATTTCAAACCCTCAAATTTATTCCTCAGATAAAAGTTATTTGTCGATTGAAAAGTCGGCCCTTAATCGTTCTAAAAAAGTTAATTTTACCCATTCTCAATGTAAAATCTTATAATTGAGATCTGCAACTTTCATCTCGAACTTTATTTGCCAAAATACCAAATCTTAAGATTGACCTTAGAGGTTTAATAAACCTAGGGGAAGCGGAATTTCGGCTTTCGACTATTAGATACAGTAGCCGGCAAAAAACTTGAGCATTGACGCGATTAGCTAGCAAATGGCGGGTGCACGCGATTGGTTGATCAGTCGGCGCGGGTGCATGCGATTTTCGCTTCGAGGATTCGCCAACTTTCTTCTACTACACCTCTTGGTCCAAGTTGTTTGCCGGGCACTATACACATACAAAGACCTTACAAACCACACAAACACCTCAATCGCTTACTGTTGAGTATCAAGAGGAAAAGTCTCAAAGTGTTAATGAATCACAATAAAAGTTGTTTTGTCCGCCTTTCCGCCGCCGCCCTACATATTTCTCCGGTGAGTGTGTGGATTGCTTTGTGTGGCCCTCGACTCGGGCCACCTGGGCCGTAAATTTGGCCTAATTACACTTGTATGTCTTTTTCTGGAGGTTCAGGAGCCTGCGATTTCAAAGAAAAGGAGCCTTGATAGCCCCGATAGCTCAACGGTTAAAGGACCGAACTGAAATCCAAAAGGTTGCCGGTTCAAACCCCACCCGTTGCACTAATAATAATTGCTGTGCCTGTTCCTAGCACAAGCTTAACGCTTAATTGAAGGGGAAAGGGGATATTAATCAGCATGATAAACTTGGCTAATATTCTTTTTTTTTAATGATGATAACATTACATCCGAGTAGATAGCTCTATTAAACCTTAGCACAATGACAATATATCATCATCATCATCACGATCAACTCATCGCCGGCTCACTACAGAGAACGAGTCTGCTGTCAAAATGAGAAAGGATTTAACCATCCACACTGGCGGACTGACATCACACACCACTGACCATAATAGTCTCAATCTAATTCTCAAGCATGCAGGTTTCCTCTAGATTTTTTCCTTCAACGTTAAAGCAAGTGATATTTACATAATTACTTAAAACGCACATAATATGTCCGAAAAGTTAGAAGTGCGTGTCTGGAATCGAATCCGTGATCCCCCTATCACTGATTTTCAGCCGCTATAATTTAAGGGATGATGACTACTAGTCAAATCAGCGACTTTTTATTAAACGTAAAAACGCTCGTTTAGTAAGGGAGCTTGTATAAAACTCACAGATATGACATCATAAACATTTGATGTAATTTGATGTACTTTTTTTAGCTTAATCGATTATTTAAAAACTAGCTGATACCCGCGACTTCGTTCGCGTGGATGTAGTTTTTTAAAAATCCCGTGGGAACTCTTTGATTTTCCGGGATAAAAAGTAGCCTATGTGCTAATCCAGAGTATAATCTATCTCAATTCTAAATTTCAGCCCAATCCGTCCAGTAGTTTTTGCGTGAAGGAGTAACAAACATACACACAAACACACACATACACACACATACAAACTTTCGCCTTTATAATATTAGTGTGATGGTTTGCAAACTTAAAACTAACCATTGATGAGGAATTGACGAATTTTAAAAGACTCTCTATTTAACCATTACTAACAAGTGTAAATTAAAAATTCATAACACTCCCGAAAAGTGAACTGATTTTCTTAGATTATAGCTAAGAACACTCTCGATGAAGCCATCTTTTAAACAAAAAAAACGAAATTAAAATCGGTTTTTAGTTTAGGAGCTACGATGCCACAGATAGAAACACAGATACACAGATACACACGCCAAACTTGTAACACCCTTCTTTTTGGGTCGGGGGCTTAAAAATAATTTATTTTTGACATAGTCATCATCCCCATTACCCCTAATTGAGATACGTTATCACGTTACATCCCATACATTTTGGCACAAAATGTTTTAGAAAGTTTTAGGTCAGAACCTAATGCAAAAATAAGCATAGGATACGACAGTGACCTAGATTTCTCTTTCCATTTTAACGACTGTCAAAGCTACGAGCTTATCTAGTAACATACGGTATTCTCTTGTATTACCTAACAGTTCCAGTCTGGAGAGAATCAGATTTTTACACTAAGCAACGCATGTAAAAGAAGAGTTGCCTCTTATATTTATATATATATTTATTTTCATGTACCAAAATTGTAGTTACAAAGTTAAGATAAATTAAGCTATGTACAAAGGAAATGCTTATCTCTAAACAGAGATTTCTTCCAGCTTCCCCGTGCAGGTTGTGAGTAAGGTGCATAAATACGTGGAATAGGTCCCATGGTACTAGATTTATAAAATGGTTAATACAAGTGCTACACAATAATATTTACACAAATATCTTCCAATAAATACCAAAATAAAATACTTACATACAATAATAATATAATAATAAATAGTTATGCATAATATAATAAAATACGAATAACAGCCGTGTGGCACCGGCAGAGTAGAATGTTGCCACCCCATCTCAACCCGTGGGTGTCGTAAGAGGCGACTAAGGGAAATGGGGAATCTTACCATCCTGATTCCCCAAAATTAGCTAGCTGGCTATAAAACAGCCTCCTCGGGGACTTGAGTGGACCCCGAGTGATGTAACTGCCACTCAACCCCAACCCATAAACATGGAGACAATTAATAACAGGAAACGTATAGGGCCGCTTCCCGGGGGCGAGCGCCGGGGCACGTCTGGAGCTGACGCTGGACGTTCCAGCATGCAAACCGTCAGTGACTCCTTGCTGAGCAGGCGGGCAGGAGTCGGGGAACCCGAAGATAGTACAGCCGACCAAATACGGGGCGGGGAGGGGACGGGGGATGCTTTGCAGAATAGGGCTTCGCCCACAGATTCTGCCGGCTCAACCGCTATGACCACAGATGAGAATATAAGCGATGATAAACGAAGAAAGTGGTCAATAGATGAACTTACGGAACTTATGTTTTGCTATTATAAAGCAAGAGCCGACGGCTCAGGTTACTTGGCTAGACTACAAAAACTTTTCACGGAGAGAAATCCTAATAACCCTAAAATTCATAAATTTAATGGAAATAAGTTAGCTAATCAAGCACGTACAGTTTTAAAACACAACATTATCTCAAAAGAACTATTAGATCGAGTACAAAAACAAGCAGAAGGTGTTATATCAACAGAAAACCCTGAACCGATTTCAAACGAGGAACAGATCATAACACCAATGCAAACACATAGCACACAGCAACAGCAGCAAAACACACATCAGGTACAACACACACAAAATACATCAGAACAAGCAGAAATAATAGATCAACTGACACGCAACATAGAAGTGAATGAAGACCAAGACCCATTAATTATACAGTTACTTCAAACGTTAGCTGAAACAAAAGAGACACCAATTGAAGAACGCTTACTATTACCTAAAGCTAAAATTAACAAAAAATTTATAGATAGCTTAAATTTATTAAATAATTACCTACCTAAATTACTAATAACTAACAATAGTTTGCGCGAAGTAAATAATATTATATATGCATCTGCTAAAACGCTAATAGTTAACAACAATCAAACACCTTACGCGTCTAAAAATACAGTCAAACCAAAATCTGACCCACCGTGGAAGAAACGAATACAAAGCAAAATCGATAAACTTAGGAAGGAATTAGGGCAGTTAGTAGAAATACAAAGAGGAGTAAACACGCTTAGGATGGTAAAAATTAAAGACAGATTATATACCAAATACAATATACAAAGCGAGAATGATCACAGTAATACAGCAGAAATAATAAAACAAAAAATTAAAGCTCTTGCAGGTAGAATAAAGAGATATGTAGATATGAATAACAGAAAAGAACAAAATAAATTATTCAATGTTAATGAACACAGATTATATAGAAGTTTAGGTAGTAATGGTAAAAAAGACATTAAAGTACCAGATAAACAAGGATTAGAAGAATTCTGGACCTCAATTTTATCGAACCCTATAGAGTATAATTACGAAGCCAATTGGATTAAAGAAATAGAACATGCATCAAGAGAAGTAATAACAACAGACATACAAGAAATAACAGAAAATCAAGTTAAAAGTGCCCTTAAAAAACTACTCAATTGGAAATCACCAGGATTAGACAAAATACAAAATTACTACTTAAAATATTTGACCAGTGTTCATAAATACTTAGCTTTATTGTTCACTAATATAGTTTCGGGTGCAGAAAGGTTGGAAGAATGGTTTACTACAGGTCAGGTTATACTGATACCAAAAAACGAAAATACTGAAGACCCGAAAAATTGGAGACCAATAGCGTGCTTACCAACAATGTACAAATTGCTCACTTCAGTGTTAGCCGACGTAATGTATAGCCACTGTAAAGAGAACAATATAATGGCAGTGGAACAAAGAGGATGTCGACGAGGGGCTAGGGGTTGTAAAGATCATCTCATGACTAATAAATCCATATTAGAAGATGCTTATCAATCACAGAAAAATTTGAGCATGGCGTGGATAGATTATCAAAAAGCTTTTGATAGTGTATCTCACGAATGGCTTCTTAAGTTACTAGATATATATAAATGCCCAACCACCATAAAAAGATTCCTTCAGTTAACAATGCCTTTTTGGAGGGTGATTATGACAGCCCGTGGCTCCCAGGATTCGATAACTACTGAACCGATTTATATTAGGAGAGGCATCTTTCAGGGCGACTCCCTTTCACCATTTTTGTTTTGTTTAGCCATCAATCCTCTCTCATTTATACTTAATAAGTATGAAATGAAAGGATACAAACTCAAAGATAGCGTCTGGATAAATCATTTGTTGTATATGGATGATCTAAAGATTTATGCAAATAATACAAATAACTTAAAAGTACTAATAGACAGCGTAGAAATATTTACCAATGACATAGGTATGAGATTCGGTTTAGACAAGTGCAATATATTACATATTAGTTCTGGATGTCGAAGCAATGCAATAGGAGAAGGACATATATTATTAAGTGGGGAAACCTTCGAACAGCTTGAACTTGGACAGAAATATAAATACTTAGGAGTTCAGGAATCAGGAAAAATAGAACATAATGCTATTAGAGAGCAAATAACAAAAGAATATTTCAAAAGAGTTAAAAAGCTACTAAATACACATCTTAATTCACGAAACCTGATAAAAGGTATAAATACATATGCTATTCCAATCTTAATCTATTCATTCGGCATAATAAATTACAAAAATAGTGATCTCAAGAAAATAGATGTTAAAACAAGAAAAATGTTAGCAATGAAAAAGGCACATATGCAGAAAGCAGACGTTGAAAGGCTATACCTACCGGTAACAGAAGGAGGAAGAGGGCTTATAAATGTAGAGTTCATGTATAAGTCACAGATAGTGAAATATAAACAATATTTAAATGAAGAAAGCGATTACCTTATTAAAGCAATAGTACAACACGATACACATAGGGATAAATACTCAATAATGAAGGAAGCACAAGAGATAGAAAGAGAGTTACATTTACAACAAAAAAATATACATACGAATAAAGAGATTAAGGACGCAATAATAAAAAGACACAATGAAGCATGGCGAAGTAAACAGTTACATGGCCAATTTCCTAAGAAAGTACTAGATCAGGCTAATTTATACAAGGAACTTTCATTTAAGTGGATGAAAAGGCAACAGATATCTCCAAGCATTGAGGCCTCAATATTTGCCATACAGGATCAAGCCGTCATGACGCGACAACATCAACGCGACATACTAAAAGAACCAGTAGATGGAAAATGTCGCCTATGTGCAACCAAAGATGAAACCACGCAGCACATTATTTCAGGGTGTGAAAAATTGGCAGGGACCTATTATGTCAAAAGGCATAATAATCTTGTACAATACGTCTACTGGTGTCTGGCCAAAAAACACAATTTTGAAGTCTCCAACCTGTGGTGGAAAGAAATTCTCACCCAACCGCAAGTTATAGAAAACGCAACCGCAAAAATCTTATGGGAAATGCCAGTTCAAACTGATGTCACCGTAACTCATAACAGACCCGATTTAATTTACATAGATAAAAATAAAAACCGAACATTTTTAATAGATATAACAGTTCCATCAGATTATAATATAGGGCCTAAAGAAATAGAGAAGTTAAGTAAGTACCATCTTTTAAAAGCCGAAGTCAGTCGTTTGTGGAATACACAAGCGACAGTAATTCCAATTGTAATAGGTGCGACGGGTGTAGTAGCTAGGAGCATTAGAAAATATATAGATATATTAGATACCAACATCGACATAAGTATTCTTCAAAAACAAGCAGCAATACACACTTCAATTATAATATCCAAAGTGCTAGGAGATACTGTTTTTGTTCACAACACACAGCCGGAACAACATACGCTACGTGATAATATCGCAAATTAAGAATATGTATGTGTATATGTATGTAAGAATGTGTAAGAGTATATAAATTGTAATTAATAATAAAAAAAAAAAAAAAAAAAAAAAAAAAAAAAAAAAAAAAAAAAAAAAAAAAATATGTGTAGTAGCGTAGGTTTTATAATTTAAATATGGTATTATGTATGTATGTGTATGAGTATATAAATAGTAAAAAAATAAAAAAAATAAATAAATAAATAAAGTTGTAGTAGTAGCGTAGGTTTTATAATTTAAACATGGGGACATAAATACCTTTTTTCCTGCGTGTGGCGGGACGGGGTATTTATTTGAACCGACCAAGATAGTCGAGAGAGGAAAACATGTCAAATACGAATAAATATAATATATATAAAATATAATAAAATACTCTATTGTAATGATAGGTAATACTGCTTCACTCTGTATTTGAATGAATGTACTGAGCGGCAATTCACTCTAATATTCTCAGGAAGTGAGTTCCAAAGATGGGTGGCTAGTACGGTGAAAGATTTGCTGTAGAAGACTGTGTTACAATGGGGAGTGACGAGAGGATTTTTTGAGACACAAGACCGCATAGGCCTAGTAGGAGGGAGCGAGAATTGAAATCGCTCTCGCAGATAACCAGGGGAAGAGGTATTGAGAACATTGTATAGAACAGTCAAAATATGCAAATTGTGGCGAAAGCGAATAGGGAGCCATTTAAGCTGACGACGGTAGTCGGAAATGTGATCGAATTTGCGCAGTCCATATATAAAACGTATGCACAGATTCTGAAGCCGATCGAGTTTGTCAAGTAGCTCCTCAGTGGCGTCTAAGTAGCACACATCAGCATAGTCGAGAATTGGAAGCAACAGAGAATGTGTTAGCATGATTTTGGTACGTAGCGGAAGAAAATTCTGCAGTCTCTTCAAGGAATGGATCGAATAATGCAAACGTTTACTAAGCTGATTTATATGTGCTGCCCAAGCGAGGTTGCCATCCAATGTCAACCCTAGGTTTTTTGCTGTGAATGTGTAAGCAACGGGTGTGCCATCATAAGAAACCAAAGGCAAATCATTGAAGTTAATACGATTTCTTAGCGGCCTACTTCCAATAATCATAACCTGAGATTTATTAGGGTTAACTAATAAACCAAAAGAGTCAGCCCAATTTTTGATGGCAACTAGATCTGCGTTCAAAGCAGTTATCTCTGTATCCAAGTCTGACAATGTTGCATGCCTATAGAGCTGCAGATCGTCTGCATATAGGTGGTAGTTAGAAGTAAGAATTTTGGTGATTTCATTGATGAAAATTGAGAAGAGAAGAGGGGATAGTACACCGCCTTGAGGTACACCAGTAGAGAGGCAAGCCCAGTCAGAGTTAGCCTCTTCAGAGTGCACCCTCTGCAGGCGACCATGAAGATAGGAGTGAAACCAGTCAATCGCAGAGGAGGATATGTTAAGAGAACGAAGGATACCAAGAAGGATATCAAAGTCAACTGAGTTAAATGCGTTACTAAAATCCAACAAGGCGATAATAGTCACTTGTTTGTTATCCATTGCATAACGAATGTCATCAGTGACTTTGAGTAACGCTGTAACGGTGCTGTGCGAGGGTCGAAAACCTGATTGGAGGGGACTCAGCAGATTGTTCTTAAAGAGATACGTTGATAATTGTTTAAAAACAGCATTTTCAATAATCTTTGATAGGATAGGTAAAATCGAAATAGGACGAAACTGTGAGAGGGAATTAGGATTAGCAATTTTCGGTAGGGGAATAACATGGGCCTTTTTCCAGTCTGTGGGAAAGATCTTATGAGCCAGGGAGAAGTTTAATATGTGAGTAATAATAGGCACCAAAAGATCTAAAATGAGTAATATCATGTCACGGCTCAAGCCATCACTACCGACAGCTTTAGTTGAAATGGAAAGGATGTATTTCTTGACATCCTCCTCCGCAATTTCTTGGAAACAGAAAGTTTCGCACAAAGGTGGGGTAATGTTTGTTAACTTTTGAAGAGTTACAATTTTTTTAGAGTCAGAAACTAGAACAGGTGGGGAGGAAAAATGTGTGTTTAGTGCATTTATATCAACAGAGTCTACTAACGTACTATGAAATTTGCCCACACCTAGGGATTTAAGAAATCTCCATTTTTCGGATGTAGAAGCGTTATCTATGGAGGAATGGATATAGCGGCGCTTGGCATCCCTACACATCCTATTGCAGAGATTACGCAATTTCTTATAGGCTGCCACATTTTCGTCAGTCGGTGATTTTTTACATTTAGTCTTGGCCTTGTTACGTTTACACATTAGCTTCTTAATTGAGTCGGTCAGCCAAGGTGCAGGTAAATGCCTAATCCTGACAGGCCTCAGTGGAGCATGAGTATTATATAAGTTAATGAGAAGAGTTGTGAAAAGTTTTACTTTATTATCAATATCCAGTGCATTATAAACACAGGTCCAGTCAATTTCCGACGCATCTTTCCTTAAACACTCAATATTAATATTTTTGAAATTACGTTGCAAAATAACCTTATGCTTACGTTTTGGCGAGCGCACTTTATAGCGAAGATATAAAAGATCGTGGTAGGAGAAGGGAGCAGTGAGCTGACCATGCAAAAGAACGTTTTGAGGACACGAAGTAATTATCAAGTCTAGAAGAGAGGGAACAAAACTCGGGGCGAAGTGGGTTACTCTAAGATTGAGAAATATAGAGCGCACTGTGACTTTGTTTAGACTTAAGACACTATTAAATCGAGACAGCGTTATATTTCTGACATAAATCGGTCTCGTTTTAACTAAAACTTAAGTCTGAGCAAAGTCAAAGTTTGCTCAATAGATCTTAACCTGTAACTTAATATGTAAGTTACAAATATTTATATGAAACCATTAAAAGTTAACAGACAGATTAGCGATTGAGTCATAGGGCAAAGGACAGCTAGATTAACGGACAATCACATTTTTGTATCTATAATATAAGTAAAGATTGACCCAGTGGTCAAGACTATTTAATAGAGGGTTGTTTAAATAAAGGGAAAAGGGTTGTGTTACTTTTTGGCTTTTAGGTCGTTTTGGCGACTTGCCAGATTTGGTCGAGTGTCTTCTAACCTTCAAATATACAATTTTGTGAACTGTGTATAAAGTAGCGGCAGAAATCTTTTACTATCTGAAACCTAATACTGGAAAAACTCTTTCACTTAAAATATTCTTTGTTCAAATCAAATCCAAATATACCTACTTTTACTTTTTAACCCCCGACCCAAAAAGAGGGGTGTTATAAGTTTGACGTGTGTCTCTGTGTGTCTGTCTGTGGCATCATAGCTCCTAAATTAATGAACCGATTTCAATTAAGTTTTTTTGTTTGAAAGGTGGCTTGATCGAGAGTGTTCTTAGCTATAATCCAAGAAAATCGGCTCAGGCGTTTGAAAGTTATCAGCTGTTTTGTAGTTTCTGTAACCTTCACTTGTCGGGGGTGTTATAAATTTTTAATTTACACCCTACTTGAATATATTATGCGGGATCATCTATATTTATAATGGAAATCACTCACGATAGTTTAAACGCTAAAGTATGAGATTATATTTTCTTGTAGTAAAATATTTACTCTAGCAACGTAAAATTTAGTTTATGAGCGATTTTTGTAATATTATGTTTCAGCATAGTACAGAAGCTACAAGTCAAAGTTAACGTTAAAGTCAAACGAACGTCACGAGCATACAGAATGCTAACTTCATCAGCACCGTTATTTGGATAAGCAAGTTAACTACAAAACTCTACGGAGTATACAAAGCTTAAGTGCAGAACATTTTGTATAGCTGTAATTATACCTCAGTGAATTACTATTACTTATTCGTAGTGAAGGTTTTGCAACAACACAATTTATTTGTAACTAGGGGATGCCCGCGACTTCACCCGCGTGGATTTATTTTTTTAAATCCCGTAGGAACTCTTTGATTTTCCGGGATAAAAAGTAGCCTGTGTCCTTCCCCGGGATGTATCCCAAGTCTGTACCTTTCATTAAAATCGGTTCAGCGGTTGGGCCGTGAAAAGCACTCTTTCGCATTTATAATATTAGTATGGATCGTGGCAATGCAGCCCTACGAAAAAGTCTTTATAATTTTTACCCTCCCCTTTTTCTCAATTACTTATTACAGCTTTGCTTGTGAATGTATAAAAGACTTGAAAAATGTATAAAGCTTCCTTGGATTGTGTGGAACAGCGGATGAAATATTGGAATTTTTGTATTTTCATTTCATATGGTAAGAAAAAAGACTGACTTTTTCTGATTGAAAGAAAATATTGTGTTTATTTTTTTCACTGGTGTTTGTATTTTAATGTATACATAAGTGTAGTAGAGATTAGATCACATAGTTTTAGGACACAAGCGGTGGTCAAACAATTTTTGACAGTAAAGTTGTTCCATGAGTGTTTTAGCGAAAATCCTCTAGTTTGTCTATAAAATGACCAAAAATTCGCGGTTTTCAGACTTGTGCTACAAGACCTACCTACCTGCCAAATTTCGTGATTCTAGGTCAACGGGAAGTGTCCTATAGGTTTCTTGACAGACACGGCGGACGGACGGACGGACGGACAGACAGACAGACAGACAACAAAGTGATCCTATAAGGGTTCCGTTTTTCCTTTTGAGGTACTTACAAACGTACTGAGGTACTTAAAAAGCTTAATCGGGAGCTCCAGTGTAAAGTCAACCCCGTTTAAATTTCTGTATCTATCATCCACAATACAAGCTTAATGCCTGCGTGAACCGTTTCAGCACATGTATTACCTTCGTTATTGTTTTCAGATACGCGGCGGAGTTTAATAAAACCCAGTGACGTGAGGTTTACGCTGTTTATCGGAGCGACATGGGATATTGCCCGTAATAATTGCCTCGTCAGGTATTGTGACAATAGTACTATATTGTGTACTTAAACTAGAATAGAATAGAATTTATTTGCTAATTCAACAGATATTAAACACAATATACATTTATAGAAAGTCTTAAAATTTAACTTAGTATAAGTATCATGGTAACAAAATGGTCCAAACTCAGTTAAAATATGAAAACTGAAATGAAAATGAACATCTCACAACAAAAATAGTACAATTTGGCGGCCATATCCGCCGTGTTTCTGTGTGTGAGTGAAGTTTTTTGAAAATTGCACCGCTTACAGATTTTCAAAAAATTCACTCAAGCGAATCGAGAGCGGGCCACCTAGTTCTATAATCAAACAGGTAAAACTAATAAACGAAGGGAACTATAAGAACAGACATAATTTTAAACATCCTTTATCCATCCATTCAACATTGCTCACTTTTACATTGATTGAGCTAAATCGCTATGGAACTCCAGCGTAAATAATTTTTTCGATGAATAATAAATAATGATGGAAAATTGGATAAATGTCTTAGATTTTACGAATAAAACGCCGAAGCTTATGTAAAAAACAAGTTATTTATTCTGTTTCATCTTCGACAGTAAAAGCTCGACTGATGTCTCGACATAATTTAAGTAAGGAACCGGAATCATACTTCTTCGTTTCTTTTGTCTTTCTTTTTTGTGAAAAGGCCAATCTTTTGAATGATAAAATTAATTTAGAGTACGTCTAAGGATGATAGTAGATAGATCGACGGCCTCCTTGTCGCAGTGGTAAGTGGGTTTCGAATTTTATAATTTCTAAATTTCTGGTCTGGTCTAGTGAGAGGGTTCGGCCGTGGCTAGTTACCACCCTGCCGTGCCGTGCCGTGCCGTGCCGATGCCGTCTAGAAACCAAAGGCGTATGGGCTTAATGAAAACTGCGATACCCCGTCCAGGTTAGACCGCTTTCATCTTAGACTGTATCATCACTTACCACCAGGTGAGATTGCAGTCCAGGGCTAACTTGTATCTGATATATAAAAAATATAGTTTCTTGCAGTTCTCCATGCAATTTGTTTGAGGTAATATAGTATACTTGCTATCCTATTAAGACCACTAAAAAAGTTTTACGCCAGTCGATATAAAGTTCGTTTATGGAAGAACTAGCTGATGTCCGCAAATTCGTCAGCTTAGCTTGATAACCTAAATGATTTTCGAAACTCCCTCGGAAACTTTTTAATTTTTCGGGACTAAAAGTAGCCTGTAAGCAAGCTATCTCTATGCCAAACGCCAAACTCGTCAACGGATGGGCAGTGAAAAGCTAGGAGACAAACAGACATACTTTCGCATTTAGGTATAATATTAGCTGTGATATTAGTATGGATGTGTCTGAAAATTTTTAGCTGAATTTCGTAAAAGAACATGTTTTATGTGGCGTAGCTTGCCGTAGCACTAAAAGAAGCGGTTAAACAAAAAAATATTCTTCAGAATGATTAAAACTGGAAGAGCCTAGAAATTTCATCTGACCCAAATTCAGAGAGTGAAGATTTATTGTTATAGGTTGGGATAATGAAAAACATAGGCAGCGTTTTACCGAGACGTCGGGATGGCGGCAAAAGGAATTCCCCTTAAGTGTTTGTAGCGTGCGAAGGGACGGACACTTAAGGGCTTGGAAAAACAAAACGCGCGGCGATAGCGCCGCAACAGCACAGCATAATATCACACACGTGTAAGATTTGAGAACCAAATAAGGCTAAGTGATAAACCAGGCAATTAATATATCCTCAGAATTGTGATATGACATTGGATGAGATCCATCATGCTAAATTGTCACATATTGATCGTGAATAGAATAGAATAGAATAGATTTTTATTTAAGCAGATTTTTACAAGTGCTTTTGGATCGTCAAAATAATTTATCATTGGTTCGGAATGCCGTGGTATAGCAAAGTCGTTCACGGCATAATAATCATGAATAATGCAGGTAACTACGTTAAACTGAAGCTGATATCAGTGAGCTTATGAGAATGCGTGTGCATTTGAGAACATATGAACGTTGACAGAATTCGAGCGTCGAAACACTAATCTAATTAAAATGATATAAATATTTAAGTCAAAAATTCAAACTTATTGATTTTAATTTTGCAAGGTTTCCGTTTGTTTAATTTTGCAAACGTATGGGCGAATGAAGTCTTCATACAAGGATCTAAAGATCCATTCTAATTTACCAATAAAAGTCTATCAACGTTGGTGACTTGTAAAATATCATGCTAACAATATTGATTTTTGTTTAGCTAACCCTAAACGAGGGGATATGCTTTTATACAGTTGCTTCTAAACGTATTACAACTTCAAGAGGCTACGTGTAACACGCTACCGCCACGCGTTGTGTATATTCGAGCCCTTAAGTGATTGTAGCGTGCGAAGGGGCCGCCATTTAAGGGATGAATTGCTGACATTGAGGAGAATTCTTTTTGTTTGACAAACTACTCTAAATAGGCTACGAATCCTGATAGGATTAGCTCGCTAAAATAGATTTATACAATAGATAAAACCGGTCAAGTGCGAATCTGACTCACACACGAAGAATTTCGTACCATCGTAAAAGAAGTACTTAACCCTTTTTATTTATTTTTAATGTATATGGCGGCCATTTTGAAATTGTAGTGGCAATAGAAATACACACTCTGTGAAAATTTCAACTCTCTCTACGACTACTTATTACGGTTCAAGAGAAACAACCCGCTGACAGACAGACGGATGGGCAGCGGAGGCTTAGAATTAATGTCCCGTTTGCACCCGTCGCGTGCGGAATCCTACAAAGGCAAGAAATAGGCTTTTTGCCAACAACGCTCTTGTTTGTGAGAAAACAAGATAATCAGACCCCTGAGTATAACTTTTCAAGTAAGCGGTAACTGTGCGATCTGCCAAAATTATCTGGAGACATCAAATGTTGTTTTCCGAAAGTTAAGGTAGAAATAAATCATAAGACGCGGCTTACAGGTATCTGGTTAATACTAATACACTGAACTGAGTACACCAAACTATTTGCTAGCTGAAGTGGCAATGGGCAGGCCATGCCTGTCGTAGAGGCGATGGCCGTTGGAACCGGAAAGTCCAGGAGTGGAGACCGCGTTTAAGCAAGCGTAGTGTGAGACGCCCTCCAGCACGATGCACCGACGATATAAAGCGGCTGGCGGGAAGTGGCTGGATGAGGAAGGCTGAGGACCTGGTGTGATGACGCTCTAGGGAAGGCCTATGTCCAACAGTGGACGTCCACAGGCTGATGATGATGATGATGACTGAACTGTGCACACTATCGGACGTAAGACGCGAACGTAATCTCGAGCGCTCTAACATTAGCGGACATCCGAGAGATATCTGGCCGGAGGACTGTGCATACCTATCCATCGTCTGAGCTGCGGGTGAGCAAAAACGACTTTTGCTCACTGGTTTTGGGCAGCAAACGCGCCCTATTTGAGCTAGAGAGGTGAAAAAATATTTTAAGTTCGAAAAGCTTTTCTCCTCGGCTTTGCTCATGTAAAATCAAGCTATTTATTAGTCTGATTTTGATCTAAAAAATTATGTCTATGTTTAATTATTTTATGCTTTTGAAAAGAGAAAGCCTCGTTTCTCCTTTGTATAAATTATCATGTAAGATAAGTAGGTAGGCTCGTAAGTAGAAAATCAACCTTTTTATGTCGAAAACGGATTACTTCAAAATAAAATATGTAAGTATATTTTATATCCAGAATTTAGACATTGATGTTTTCGTTTGTACATGGCGCAAATAAAACGTAAAAGATTTTGTCAAATAAATTGTACGATAAGTATACATACTATACTACTGAACAATTTCTTTCATCCCATCTTCGACGTCGTTACATCGCCTCGTTTAGCCCGCCTTATTTCAAAGATGCGTGTCAGGCAGCCTCCCATAAAACCCGCGTTATATATCATGACAATAACAATTGTTTTATCAAGTAGGGTGACAATTTGAATGGATCAGCATGCTGGTTTGCTAACGATGAGCCACCGAGATCATTTGACATTGAGGTTCTACATTGCTGCTGTACTGAGTGGTATTAAAATAACGTTTCATAGAAAACCTTCAATGAATTAAAAATAATTTCACCCATAGACAACTTCTTGGTGCCCGCAGGTTTGTGTCCGTGTGATAGTAAGTAAAATTTAACCAAAGTGAAACCAAACCACTTCCTGGTTAGCCCGCTTCCATCTTGTAGTGCATCATCACTTACCACTAGATGAGATTGCAGTCAAGGGCTTGTACTATTTGAATTAAAAAAAATTGTGCCAAAAGTGTCCCTATCTTGAAAAGTTTGAATTTCAGTTTTGAATATATATTCATTTATTATGTCCAATTCCAATTTGGCTCGATGACTCGGTCAAATAAAGTTGTGAAACATGACCCTTAGTATTTTATTTATACAAAAAACCTAAAAGATCATTGGACTAATAAATAAAATAAATCTTCCCAATGAATACCAGTATTTTATTCATTCAAACACTCAGTAGATAGAGCTAGGAAAATTGATGGACCTGAGATGGTGAGATCCAATCACTTACCAGCGTCTAACGTATACTGACACGCAACTATTAGGTACTGTCCCTTATCCCACTTTACAACATGAAACCGCGGTAGTTTGATTGAAATGTATTAAAGAACCCATCAAGTGCATATAGGAGTCACACAAAGGCGAAAGTTTGTGTGTATGTGTGTATGTATGTGTGTGTGTGTATGTGTGTGTGTAGGTATGTTTGTTACTCTTTCACCAAAAACTACTAAACGGATTTGGCTGAAATTTGAAATGGAGATAGATAATATCCTGGATTAGCAAATAGGCTTTTATCCCGAAAAATCAAATAGTTCCCACGGGATTTTGAAAAACCTAAATCCACGCGGACGAAGTCGCGGGCATCAGCTAGTAACACAATATGGCAGACACGATTTCCTTTTCTTACTTTTGACGCGTTATACTAGCTGTAATTTTTCATGTAATTTTTCAGAATCCCTTAGAAACTATTTAATTTTCCAGGTTAAAAAGTAGTTTGTGTTAATCCAGGGTATAATCTATGTCAATTCCATCGTCCAGTGGTTTTTGCGTGTAAAAGAGTACATACACACACACGCACACACGCACACACATAAGCACGCACGCACGCACATACGCGCATACAAATACATTGTGATTAACAACTTATAACTGTTACTTTGAAGCCTTGATACTGGTACGTTCTGTAACATTTCAAGAGATACAATTTTATCCAATCTGCCTATACAATGTACACAGCTAGTAGCTTCTACTTTACTGGCGTTTAAGCTCGATTTACGCGACTGATTTATTTACCCACGATTCAATTTACAAGTTTGTGTTCATACATCACTTAAACGGGCATGATCATTGCAATACTAGACTAGGTTTCACAGTTACTCGTAGACCGTGAAAAAATGTATTCTATGAATTTATCTACTTAATGAGAAAAAACGCTAGCGCGCTCGTCAGCGCTTTTTATACAAACGTAGTTTTGCTCTCATTTCAAAACTAAGCAATCAAATTCAATGTAGGTAATTACCTCTACATATTAGAGCCTCAATAGCTCAACCGGTAAAGGAGTGGACTGAAAACCGAAAGGTCGACGGTTCAAACCCCGCCCGTTGCACTATTGTCGTACCTACTCCTAGCACAAGCCTGACGCTTAGTTGGAGAGGAAAGGGGAATATTTAACATGGCTAATATTCTTTAAAAAAAAATTGTAGAAGCAAATATGTCTGTAGTTTGTTTTACCGAAAAAAATTAGTGGTTTCTTTCAAAGATTTGTAGAACCTTATATTATACTAGCTCATGCCCACGATTTCGTTTGCATGGACAAACCCCTTATGGGTTGAATTTTCAAAAATCCTTACTTCGCGGAGGCCTACGTCATAATAGCCGCATGTCCAGCCCGAACCATCCAGTAGTTTGAGTTTTACGTTGATAGATCAGTCAGTCAGTCATCTTTTCCTTTTATATATTATTTAGATTATAATCATATTTTTGAAATTTAATAATCTAAAGGAGAAAATGTTTCCAGAATATTCTAGAATGTTTATAAGCTATTATGTGCTGTGGTGCCGACGGCGCTTCAATAGTAATAGTATTAATGCCCACAAAACCTGTTCCATTTACGAAGTGGTTGAGTTAACAGTGATGGATAATGCCACTTTAAGCTGGATTTCGCTTGCAACGTAATCAGCTTTCATGTTTTTCTGTGTATTTTTTAAACGTAGCTTCTTAATGGGTGTTTGGGATGGGAAACGTAAAGTTAAAAGTGAAACAAACGAACACGGCGATGAAACGCGCCTCATTGGTTGGACAATGTGCTTATATTCATAAATGAGATAGACAATACGCTTTTTGTGATGTAAAAAAAAAAAAAAAACAGGTTATGAGACATAAGACAATCTGTTAAACATTCACATGTTTCATGTTTTTTGGTGGAAATCATTGATTTTGGAGCACCACCCTGAGGTGGAGACTATGGAATGGATACTTTGAAACGACTAAAAAGTCACCATGTTAGAGTGAACTAGAATGACAGAACTCTTGGTTTGATCATGAAACGACGATATTATGTCAAATATTTAGGCTTAGTACAAGTGTAAATTAAAAATTTATAACACCCCCGACAAGTGAAGGCTACAGTAACTAGAAAAGAGCTGATAACTTTCAAACGGCTGAACCGATTTTCTTGGATTTTAGCTAAGAACACTTTCGATCAAGCCACCTTTCAAACAAAAAGAAACTAAATTAAAATCGGTTCATTAGTTTAGGAGCTACGATGCCTCAGAAAAATACACAGATACACACGTCAAACTTATAACACACTTCTTTTTGGGTCGGGGGTTAAAAATAGGTCTACTTTAGGGCTACCTGCCTCAAATGTACTAACATTTGATGCCTGCCAGTGATGTCGAAACCTCGACGTTTTATTACAAGTTCCCTAACTGTCGAGAACTGTAACTTTATCGTGTACTGAAATATTGAAACAACTCTAAAAAAGTTTGCTATTTGTAAAGTTTAGTATTAATGGGAAAATAATGTACTAAAATTTTTAAATTAAAAGGTAAATTGGAACCCAATACCTCATACCCATAAACCGTCTACATTCCATCGTAGGTAAAAAGATTTCTTCCCGAGAATTTCTGTGCTAAGAATTTTCTAGAGGACGATTATCTACGAGGAATTTAGAAAATAGCGGGGATTACCTCGAGGGTCAGGTTATAGCGTGGCTAAAAGAAGATGGCCGCATATTACCCGCGAACTAAGCTCAGCATTCCGAATTTTCTCAAAAATAAAAGCACTTTTCTCGTTTTTCACTTGAGTCAGTTTTCAAGTTTCTTTTTTATTTATTTCAGTTGGGTTCAGTATGTCACGTCGTGCACATGATTAAGCCACAAGACTTGACCCAAAAAGTTTGCTAATTAATCGAGTTTATTAAGTAAATGTCTGCCGCGATAGTTCAGTGGTAAAAGAGATGAATCTTGTTTTTTTTCATATCTATTTATAAAAAATCTCTCTTCCAGAAAGGTCCTTACGTAGCAGTATTTGTTTGTCTTTCAATCAAGCTACAACGGAGCAACGGATAGTTGTGATTTTTGCATTGATATAGTTAAAAACCTGAAGAGTGAAATAGGCTACTTTTTATCCCGTTAAATCAAAGAGTTCCCACGGGATTAGACCTAAATCCACGCGGACAAAGTCGTGTCTGTAAGCTAGTAATCTATATGGTAAAAGACTAAATTTTTAACCTTTCCAAGTCATTTGCCCTTAAGTGCCTTCCAAGGGTTGGGTGCGTTAATAAATGGTGTTTAGTTTTAACCGAATAATTAGGACAAGTTTGCACACTAAAAGTTTTAATTGAAAGTGCCTAAATGCGTTGCCATTTACTGAAGTCACGCACATATACAAGCTACATATACATAGATGTGTTGAGTAAAGTGGCTATAAGGAAACACACAGAACCCTTATGAATTTCATTTAGCTCACAGTTTCGTATGACGAGTATGCAGAGTTTGGTGGTAGGTAGGTATACGCACTATGCTGTTTTCCGTTTCGAAAGCTTAAAAACTTATGAGGCCCTAGTAATAAAACTTTTTGAGTTTACGAACGTTTCCGGTAGTAACCACGACTAATTCAACTGAGTCGAAATATATCGGCAGTTAAAAACACCATATAAAGTGACTACAATAAGGTATAAAATGAGGTATTTTGTTTGGTAACTAAGAACAGTAATTTTGCTCAGAGGTTCCCTTTATAATATAGACAAGGATTAAGGCTGGATTTTTCGAAATTCCCAAGGGAGCCAAGCTGCGGCGGTAGGTTTGCGCCAACATAATATGTAGTATAGGTCTACTACCTATGTCATAATATAGAAGACCCTTTAAATTTTCAAATAATGCAATAATATTATTTCTTTGATTTTAATCTTATTTTAGTTCAATAAACTTTTACATGCAGCTTTTGAAGTCCTTCGTAAATAATATTAATAAAATGTACTGTACTTATATAACAAAATACTCAATTTTTACTCTTACAAGAAAAATAAGTAGTTCACAGTTGAACGCACTAAAGCTTTTGACCACTGATGTGAATAAAGAATAAGTGTTCAAAAGTTATTTGTAAAAAATATTGCTTCTCTCAAGATTTTTGGTTGAAACTTTGACGTAAGTTTTCTGAAATGTAACGAAAAAAAATAACGGATTCGGATCGGATGCAGTGCGTAATCGGCTTTAGGTATAAAATAATTTTGAAGTCAATTTCGCACACAATACAATTTTGTGCCGTTGTCATACATAGCATTATGAAACCCGCATGTTGGTTTATAGAGGTCAACACGAGGTCAATCTCGACCGCCAAATGACAACACATACTCGTATGTGGAAAATTATGACGTCATAATTCAAGTGGACATTCTCTCGTTAGCTATTGATTTGGTTCCACTGACCTTTTACTATAAGTACGCTGGACCTGCGACTGCCGGCTTGTCTTTGGATCGACTCGATTTTCGGTATTCTTAACCCCCGACCCAAAAAGAGGGGTGTTATAAGTTTGAAGTGTGTATCTGTGTATCTGTCTGTGGCATCGTAGCTCCTAAACTAATGAACCGATTTTGATTTAGTTCTTCATCAAGAGTGTTCTTAGCTATAATCCAAGAAAATCGGTTCAGCCGTTTGAAAGTTATCTGCTCTTTTCTAGTTACTGTAACCTTCACTTGTCGGGGGCGTTATAAATATTTAATTTACACTTGTCATCGATAGCATCAGTGAGCATCATGTGAGTGTGCTCGGAACTCAATGTTAGTGATAAGACATTTTATCAACATAGAGTCAACACCATACGAAGACCATTTGACATTAAAGTGTCAATTTTAATTTACCTGGGTACTCACTAGTGGGCCGGCGCTTTAAATCGATGGCACAATTCTTTCAGCGTACTTGGACGCCCATTTCAGTGTTTCGTTCTGAAATTTCATCGCACAAATAAAATAAATTGGTGTACCTAACTTTCTGAGAGTTCTAAATAACTGCCCTTTATATCATTTTCATTTATACATTTTCAAAACCCAAACCAATTGTTAAAATTTTGTCTTTCTTTGTTTTGTTTTGTTTGTTATGTTGTCTTTCACTTTGTCTGGACTACTGCTGGAAACGGCTGAACTAACTTTGATAGAAGTTTCTCCAGGAGGTAGAAGAACATGCATGAAATGATGGAGACTTTTTTATACTCCGGGAAAGGTTTAAACGCGATATTAAATAATCTAAATCCACAAGAACGAAATCGCAATCAAAAGAATTGATATCTACTCTGCGTCTAGTTTTTATTCATACTTAATCTTTTTCTGTATTACTCAAAAACCAATGAAAGCAAAAGTTAAAATTTTTATTTACAAGTGTAAATTAAAAATTTAAAACACCTCCGACAAGTGAATGTTACAGTAACTAGAAAAGAGCTGATAACTTTCAAACGGCTAAACCGATTTTCATGGATTAGGTATAGCTAAGAACACTCTCGATCAAGCCAGCTTTCAAACAAAAAAAAACTAAATTAAAATCGGTTCATTAGTTTAGGAGCTACGATGCCACAGACAGATACACAGATACATACGTTAACACCCCTATTTTTGGGTCGGGGGTTAAAAATAGCTTGTAATAAAGAAAATGATACGTCAGTAATTTTCATAATATTATTATCTTCATAAAGTTAAAATATTTTTAGCAGAAATGTATAAACCTTGTTCCACGTGAAAATAATTTCTGAGTGTAATTTAATTTAATAACCTTTACCTTTCATATTATAAAATGATACCAGCCTAGATGTGGTTAACTTTCAATGTAAAGGGAATGATATAAAGGGGATGCTTATAGTGAAAATGATGATGATAATGATAAAGACAATGATGATTACCAGCCTAAACGTCCATCTAATACTGATAAGCCACCAAACGAATATAAAACGAAGACGAAATTTAATTTCAACTTTAAAAGCGCTTAACTAAATTTCAAAGTAAACAAACGATTTGCCTCCAGAACCGGGACCGTGGAAAACAAATTAGATGACGTTTCACTAAATCCGTCGCACAGAGAGCTTACAGTTTTCCTCTACTCGTTGCCAGTGATTTTTTTTTTCTTGTCTAATGAGATGACTGGGCCTCATAAGAAACCTCAGAGTGATTCAGCGAGCGATGGAAATAGCTATGCTTGGAGTTACTCTACGTGATCAAATCAGAAATGAGGAAGCCGTAGGAGAACGAAATAACCATATGTTGGTTACTTTGGTTCTCCTTCGGCTCAGCTCTGCGGGTAGGTTATATATAGGTTTATTTGCTGGAGTCCTATCCTAAAACATAAATAAATTACATTTTAAAATTAATGTCTTATTATTTTAATATAGGTACTTACTATGATAAAATTATAGAGGGATTATGCAAATTCCATTCCATTCCATTCACTAAACACGGTCCTCCGCCTTTCTCATCCACCCGGTCCCCGCCACCTTCTTCAGGTCATCGGTCCAGCGGGCTGGAGGTCGTCCCACACTGCGCTATATCACACTAATATTATAAAGGCGAAAGTTTGTATGTGTGTGTGTGTGTGTATGTTTGTTACTCGTTCACGCAAAAACTACTGGACGGATTTGGCTGAAATTCGGAATGGTGATAGATAATATCTTGGATTAGCACATAGGCTACTTTTTATCCCGGAAAACCAAAGAGTTCCCACGGAATTTTGAAAAACCTAAATCCACGCGGACGAAGTCGCGGGCATCCTCTAGTGGGATTATAATTATGCATAGGGACCTTAAGGATTTTGGTCCTGAAACAATATTTCGTCGTAGTTTACATCTATTGGTATTTTATCAGCTTGTATAAATTCTGCTTCGAGTTAGCAGCCCAATTCTAATAGAAGTTGGCACGCGTGTCCTCATGAATATGTAACGCTGAGAATTATACGTTTCGTGCACTTCGAGATCTGGGGATTCTGCTCTTATGTAGAGATACATTTTTAAAATACAAAGAATTCCTTTACGTGAAGTAAAATACAAACCGTGACAGTGAGTGGGCGGTTTCTGCTTCAAAGTTATTTTTTTTTTGTGAAAATTCTTTCATTGAAATTTCATTTGAAGAGAAAGAATTTTTACAAAATACATAATATTTTCCTTTCTTAAGCTTCCTTAGTGAATCGAACAACTGCCCGTTTGTAATGCTGTTTAGAAGATGCCTATATTATTATGATTATACTCTTGCTATAAGATTGGTAGGTAATTATTTCGTAATGGTAGTCGTTTAAAACCAATATAAATCTTTTCATAATACAAAAATTGAAAAACGCAGCTGCCATTTTAGATACTAATTTTTCAATTTTCTTGAAATGATATAGCTAAATTTAGTTTTATGAAGTCTGAAAAATATCGTACCTTTTTCAACAAGAACTAGGTCAATAATTGAAAGTAAACATCGTTAGAGAACTTCTTTATAGAAAAACATCTTTATTAAAAGAAAGTGTATCTTGCTTTAAAGAAAAATATCTATAAGTAAGAATATAACTTAATTTTAGCCCAATGCCTATAATGTATAGCTACTGATACCAATCTTCTAAGAAAAATTACTTAAAAGTAGGTCGTTACTTATCTCACTCCTCTTATCTCACTCCTCTTAATATCTCAACATCCAATGCCAAAGTCGAGACCTCTTTGGAGAGACTGTTAAAAATTATACTTTAAAAATAACATGTTTATTCAAGCCTTATTAAGTTCAAGTATAAACTGCAGTTTCGAATGCATCGTATCAAGAAAAGTGGCTAAAGATTCGGACAGACACGACGCGGGACGAGACAGCGCGGTAGGATGTCACACTGAACCTACCTGAGCACGATTTATGTAACACAAAGAAATAGTACGGCTATTCCGAACAAAATTGTGATCTAAAAAGCTGTCTAACCTATTGTAACACTGGCCATCAAAATAGTTGTTCTGAATGGCCTATCTAGTGCGTAGTAAGAGACCATTGCAAGGAACTGGAACATTTCGTAGCACAATGATGGCTACAAGCTACAAAGCGCTACGCAGTGTGAACGACTTCATCAATTACGTACTAGTAAAATAGTACTACTTAGAGGAGCCACTATTTGCAATTTGCACGCCTGTCGCGCTTTGTTGGTCCAAATCAAATCAAATTATTTTATTTGCTTAAATGCGGGTTAAATAGGTCTTACAAATTTATATTGGTATCACCACATTTGCCATGGAATGGCGTGCAAATTTCGTGCATGAAACATCAATGGTTAAAATCACTCAAAGTCCATATCTATCTATTTTATGTCAAAAAATTCTTTAAGTTCATAAAAATTGTGCATGTTAAGCCATTTAAATAGCTCAGTCCTAAATCTATTCAAAGGCAACAATTTGATACTATTAGGGATCTTGTTGAATATTTCAATACTCAACATGACACAATTTTTTACAAAATACTTAGTCCTAGGTATATAGTTCAAAACTAAACGATTAAGATTCCTACTACTACGGATATGATTATAATATGTATTGCTTGCAATTGTAAATAATGACTTGTGTTTTTTAACAAAGCAACAGATTTCAAATATGTATAAACAGGGAAATGGTAGTAATTTTAATTTTTAAATAATGGTCTGCAACTGTCCAGAGGTGCAGCACCGCACATAGCACGTATACATTTTCAAGGCTTAAGTTTTATGAGGACTACCTCAACTTATAACAATGTTGCCAACTTTTCTGTCCAGTATATATACCTACTTCTTGCGTTTGTATGTAAAGTAAAACGTGATAGCTTTTATACTAACTTTTTTATGTTAAGACTTTGGTTGGGCTCACAAAATATCACCCTCATTACATTTTTTAAGATTCACAATCGAAATTTGATTTTGGTTCCCTATCAAAAATACACGCTCTACATATTAAGTATAGCTGATGCCCGCAGCTTCGCCCGCGTGGATTGGTCAGATCCCCTGCAGCATCAGGATTGAGGAGTTGGACTCCAAATTTTTTATGAAACAATGTCGCAAAGTTTCTCTATCGATTAAAAAAGAAATGACGCAAATCGGTTCAGAAACCTCGGAGATTTCGGTGTACATAGGTAGAAAAACACAACTCCCTTTTTGAAAATCGGTTAAAAAAGTAGCCTATGTTACTTCCTGGTCAATTCTCTACTTGCCTGTGAAAATCCCGTCAAAATCGGTTCAGCCGTTCCCAAGATTAGCCTTTTCAAACAGACAGACAGACAGACAGACAGACAAAAATTTTAAAAACGTGTGATTCAGTTATAGTAACGTTCAAATAACCATATGACCTTAATATGCGGTAGTTATTTCGAAATTACAGACAGACACTCCAATTTTATTTATTAGTATAGATTTAGGTTTTTAAAGATCCCGTGAAAATTTGATTTTCCGGGATAAAAAGTTGCCTAAGTCAATTATAGGGATGCAAGCTGCCTCTGTATCAAACATTTAAATTGGTCAAACGGATAGACCTTTAAGAATCCCGTGGGAACTTTTTGATTTTCTGGGAAAAAAGTAGCCTATGTCCTTCGCCGGGGTGTTGGCTAACTCTGAACCTTTGATCAAAATCGGTTTAACTGTTCGGCCGTGAAAAGCTAGCAGACAGACAGACACACCTTCACATTTATAATATTAAGTATGGATTTATTTTGCGGGCTTCATACGGCCATCTGATCTTGACGCAATAGTCTGCAATACGCAAGCACGTTGGCCGGCCGAATGCATTGGAATAAAGTGTACTGGAGCCATTAGGGTTACTTACGTAGTTTAACGTGTACATCTTTAAGATGAGTTTTTTAAGATGTAAGGGTGTATGTTCTACACTAGCGAATTGGGTATATAATGTAAAGCTAGATGTAGGTTTGAAAAAAAAAAACACTCTATCCTACCTACGTCTTGACATCTTATTCCATCACATAATACATCACATACTTCCTTGACGTCCAATATCACATTTCGCGGCAACTTTCGCTCGGTAATCGATTTAGTTGGATCACATTCCCAAGTAGGTATAATATTTATGGCGCAGAGGCTTTAAGACAACGAACAAGATATCACCCGAAACCAAGGTCAGACACGTAGACACAAAAAAATCCGGCCAAGTGCGAGTCGGACACGAAGGATTCCGTGCCATCAAACAAAGCCCATCAATCTATAAATGTTGGAAAAGGATTGAGTTCCAAGAAAAAAAATCTGTAGGTATTCTAACAGAGAAAAATTAAATGATTTCAATTCCCATTTTTAACCCCCGACCCAAAAAGAGGGGTGTTATAAGTTTAACGTGTGTATCTGTGTATCTGTCTGTGGTATCGTAGCTCCTTAACTAATGATACGATTTTAATTTATTTATTTTTTGTTTGAAAGGTGGCTTGATCGAGAGTGTTCTTAGCTATAACCCAAGAAAATCGGTTCAGCCGTTTGAAAGTTATCAGCTCTTTTCTAGCTACTGTAACCTTCACTTGTCGGGGGTGCTATAAATTTTTAATTTACACTTGTAATTTGGTTTAGTGTCATTAGCGTTAAATAAAGTTTAATAGACACTGCTCGTATATAATTAACTATATTAATAGGACTTCATAACGTTATTATACACAATAGATCCCAAGCATTATTATTATGTAAGTACAATAGATCGCAAATTCCAAACGCCCACCAGCAAAGATTGATCAATCGACCAGTTGAATGGTTGCGGTTGGATGGGTATGCACTAATTACTATCGATATTAACTAATAAATTTCAACATTGTATAGTAACGTGAATCAATAATTGTCTAGATGTATTTACCTAGGACTGGGTTACGAATATTACTAATCCTCCTTTCATTACCGTCTGTCGTACAAATAATAAACTTGAACCAATATAATTATAATTATTAATGTAATAATTATATTTAATATTTATTTATAATTTTTATTAATATAATAATTTAATTATAACACAAAATGAGAAAACTTAATAAATACCGTTAACACATATACATTTTATCTATATCTATATATTACTAATAAATAAAATTGAAGTATCTGTCTGTTTGAACGGGCTAATCTTCGGAATGGCTAAACCCATTTTAAAGGGACTTTCACAGACAAATAGAGGATTAACCAAGGAGTAACATAGGCTACTTTTTAACCGACTTTGAAAAATGGATGATGGTATGTACCTACACTGATATCTCCGAGATTTCAGAACCGATTGGCGTAATTTTTTTTAATCGATAAAGGAACTTTGCGACATTGTTGCATAAAAAATTTAGATTCCAACTCCTCAATCCTGATGCTGCAGGGGATCTGACCAATCCACACGGGCGAAGCTGCGGGCGTCATCTAGTTATGATAATAATATTCATCCCGATTCTGTTGACCTATTTTAGGATTAAAATGGGTGGTTGGCCTCGGGTCCCCTTTCGGACATTGACTATAATAATATGATGTTGTTTTTAACCCCCGACCCAAAAAGAGAGGTGTTATAAGTTTGACGTGTGTATCTGCGGCATCATAGCTCCTAAACTAATGTTGCAGAAGTATAGGGACAGATTTGAATAATAGACACTTTCCAATTTCACTTCACTGTATTTTTGAGAATAGTTTTCGCTTACAATTATTATTTCTCAATACCCGTCTTTATTCGATTCCTTCGCTATTTCTATCAGTTTGACAGATATATTTTTAAGGTAGGTAGGTACTAGTTTTCGGGTAGCTATTTGACAAATTACCACAGAGGTAAACCAAGGTGATGTAATAGACAATTAACGTAACAATTATATCAGCTAAATGTAAAATACGACACAATATGTATTGATCTAAATAGTTAATAACTAAATGTGATTTATAATCCATTCCCGCCAATTATTTATAAATAATAATAATTAATCTGATATAGGTCTAGATGTCTATGACTCATGATATAAGGCAGCATCTTGAGGTAGTTGTTAACACTCGGCCATCCTGGAAAGGCCGTGCCCCACGGCCCGCAGATAACATCCCGGCTTTAGCATCATCGGCCACCTGGCAAAAGAAAAACACCGAACAGTAATATGCACTTAAGAGGTTACCTAAAAAACGCTTGGTCAATCTGTTTCGCCACCAAGTGATCAACATTAAAAGGCTAAATAATAATAGTGTCTCACTTAGTCAACCATGGTCATGTAGACATTCATAATTTAAATTAGAAATATGTACATATGATATAATATTCAATAGATTCATTTTAGTTATTACCTACTTCATATTAAAATTGTTATTGATTTTCTTCTTTTTTTAATGACTTGCTATAAGATTTAGGTATTAAATAAAAATAACTTTTGATTACCAGTGGGTATGTGATTAACATTGACGAAATATAAGTAACAGATTTCGTTGTAGGGAAGCTATCTACTAGCTACTATCCAAAATTGTATGTACTTAAATGACTATCAAGATAAGTTCTATACAGCTGACGTCATGACTCATGAGACAATTTTATTAAGAAGCTAAAATTGATTTAGAATTATGTTTGGCTCAGCACTTATTAGTTGCTTATTGTGGTACACGGGAAAAGTTAGGTATCAAATTGTAACATCTCGCAGGTTTCGGTGGTATCTTTCGAGGTCGCTAACATAATATTATTATCATGTTAGTAACTAGGTAAGTAACTGACTTTCGATGCTTTAGCTTTTTTTCCTATTATACAGATGAATTTGCCACGGGGATGACACCTATAAACCTGGAAAGCAAAACAGTTTCCATATTTATAAGAAATTTCATTTCTAGCCCTTTTTCTTTTTTTAATCCGTACTAAACGTTTATTGAATTTCATACTCATTTTTCTCTAATGTATATGTAATTTTCAATTACTTGATATTTTTATAATTGTAATTGATATTAACAGGTCGGCAGAGGGTTTTGTTTTAGCAGAGTTTATTTTTGGTACTTTCAAATCATGTTGTACATACGTAGTATATACCTTTATTTTTCCCATTTTGAATAAATCATGCAGCATAAATTTTTATCATTGAAAGGTCACACAGATATTATAATAGGTATATATTATAAGTAGTAAATAGACTTGATAAGCAAAATAGACTCGTGGCGTAGGTCACACAGACCGTTTGCGTAGGTCACACAGACTCGTTGTGTAGGTCACACTGACTCGTTGCGTAAGTCACTCAGACTCGTTGCACAGGTCACACAGACTCGTTGCTTGGGTCACTCAGACTCGTTGCACAGGTCACACAGACTCGTTGCTTGGGTCACACAGGCTCATTATGTAGGTCTTATAGACCATTTGTGCAGGTATCCCAGATTATTTGCGTAGGTGACAGAGTGCGTCGAATAAGTAGCTCATTCAGATTCGTTGCATAGGTCATGCGGTCTTCTTTGTGATTTCATACGGATTATTCATAGGAAGATCTCACAGACATATTCTAAGGATATGCCTCAAAGTAGGTACAGACATTGTACTTAAAATGCATTTTTTTTACTCAGAAAGTGAATTTCTATGAGGAATAAGGAACAGAATAAAGCATAAGTACGAGAGAACAAATCTTATTTCCACAAGAAACAAGAAACAGGATTGATACAAAACAAGGCATCTAGGAGAGCAATTTCGAAAATGAAAGAATGTCTTTTAGCACTTATCCGCACTATTTGAGAATTTATAAAGTTACCAAGGCTTGAGATAGTTGGCAAATATTATCATGTCTCAGTTATTATTATTATGGTATATTAGATACCAGAATGCAAACAAAAGGAATTTCTTATTTTATAAAACACTATTACTCCATTAATGGGCCATCCATGTCGAAAGTTAATTAGTAATTAATTAGGGCATATAGAGCTTTAGACATAAGTTTAAAAAAAATATTTTATTTTATTCATGACTTTTGTGTTTTTGAAACATACTATATTTACTGAAGACAACCATACTGTTGGTCCGACGACATCACCAAGCTTGCGGGGAAAACTTGAAGGAAGCTCACCCAGCATTCAGAAGAATGGCGTGTACGTGAGGAGACCTACTTATGTCTAACAATGGATAAATAAGGGCTAACAAGAAGAGGATGTTATTTACTGTAATGCTTATCAACGGTAGTGAAAATAAAGTAAAGTAGTCTTGACTCTTGAGTCTACTAGCCTCTTTTACTACATTATCTATTGTTGTATTTTATCAATCTTCACTCTCGATGTTGACATATTTTTTTTAAGAAGAAGTCACTTTGTTTCGAAAGTTACCAAGACATTTCGTTACGGAAGTCACTCAGACTTTTCGTTACGAAAGTCGCTCAGATGTTTCGCTACAGAGGTTATTTAGACGTCCTGTCAGGGAATTCACTCAGACGTTTCGTTACGGAAGTCATACATGCGTTCCGTTATGGATTTCACTCAAACATTCAGATAGGGAAGTCACTCAGATGTTTCGTTACTGAAGTCACACAGACGTTCTGTTAGGGAAGTCACTTATTTCTTTAAGTGAAGATACTCAAAAATATCTTTAGCGTAGACATTCAGACATTATCTTGATGTTAATCAGCATTTACTGTTTTAGTAATATCATAAGATTTTCTTTCGTTTCAAAATTAATAACTGTTGTTTTTAGTAGGTTATCGATATACGATATTATCTAGGTTATATAGTCTATAATATGTGTAGTTATAGTGTTATGTATTTAATAAATGTAGAATATGTATATTTTAAGTGTTTCTTATTAAGTAAATCAATAAGTTAAATTTTATGCTTGGACGTTACGACGTCCTAGCTCGTTTACGGCAAAATAAGGTCATAATATCACAATCGCAATCACCTCTAATTGTTCGACGCTCACTCATTTCCGGCTATGTCAATGCATTGTTGAGATAAGAATACCAATCACAGCGATTGAGATTGTAATAATGATTGATACAGTCTTTCAGCATTCGAACAAATTGTCTTCCTATAATTCGTAAAATAAAATAAATTAAACCTATCATACTGTTACTTATAAACTTCTGACCTTTACATAATCCTATTATTGAATTCCATGTACTATACTAGCCAATAGTTAACGTAGTTTGGTACAATAGTCTCTTTTATATAAGTACCCATTTTTAGTATATATGATTTGTCAAAAACAAATAAAATAAAACTAGTAGCTCAGTTTGTTGTAGGCTCTACTCAGACCTAGCCTAGGCGCGTTTGGAATCCTCGCTTAATTTTGAATTTATGCAATTAATTGTCACCATTACATCATTATCTTATAAATTCAATTGACGATCAAAGTGTTCCCAATTGTGTAAATGATTTGTTTTTAACTATGAAAATAGTAGGTAAGTATACATTTATCTAAAAATAAGTTCAGTACATACTGGCACTATCAAAAATTAAGTTTCCGATATAGGTTAATCTGGCTCTATTTTCTGGTCTTTCTGGTTAGGTATCATCCAGTAATCTCTATTATAATTAATTTTATAAATTTAATTATGTACATTAAGATTATTTGGCTGGAGTATTGCTGTTTTTCTTACTCTCATTGGGTTTGTCATACAGTCTTTAATTTGCATAATTCACACAGACTTATTTATATAGATATTTGGGGAGTCATTCACCCGTTAGCATGAATAGGTCACACAGTCACTAAAGTTAGCTAAGGATTAAATTATTAACATTTTATCCTCACATTTTAAAGTACCATGGTGAACTGATAGCCATCGCTAGTTGCGGTTTATCCTAACAAATCAGAGTAATTACATTTAGACATGAGCCTTTAATTTTTGGACTAGTACAGAGTCTGCTTCATCACCTACGTTCATAAGTTGTATACCTACATATTTCAATGCGGTTAACACCTCCAGAAATGAAATAGCTTAAATTATTTTGTCACAAGTTAGAATATTACTTACTATTAGAAACTACTCATTTATTTCAATTGTAAAAGATGTTATGGAAGAGCGGGGCCGTCTGCCACAAGTACTAGTAGCAAATCTAGGCACTTACTGGGATGGTGCTAATTTCTATGTGTTCTCTGTAAAATTATTTTAACGAAATAAATATTTTTGTATTTGTATATACTTTATTAATCAGCACACTGAGCTATGGCGGTAGAGGCGGTTGCCAGAATTTTTGTGATTCAATTCATTCCACAGGATTAGCGGTGTTTGGAGTACCTACTTAATAACGGCGTATACAGGTTATTTAATTTGTAAATAATAATCTCACAAAAAAAATGATTTGATGATATACCTAAAATTATTAATTTATCTAACGATGGTAGTTGACAAAATCGATATTTCACTCATTCAATGCCATACGATCTGTTGCTAAGTGAATTGGCCTACATCGCAGAGATAACAATTAAGTAGATACTTATTTTTTTCTGTTATAACACACGCATGCACATTTTTTTACATAATCTGCTAAGTGATTGTATGTATGCGCACCCAAAACCTCCTCTATGATAAAACTTTAGATACTTATGGTATTATCAAATCATTTGAAAAATTAGCTTCCAGTATCAATGTGGGCAGGCAAATATTCTATCTGCACTAATGTTAATATTTTGAGAGGCATTTGCATATGCTCAGAAAATTGATGGTTAGAGTGAATATACCTAAAACGACTCACCGGGTGCGGGTATGCTCGACTTTGTTGCTATGGCGACACAGAAGGACGAGTGGCGGCTAGCACGGTACGGCGAGTGGCGGCTAGCACGGTACGGCGAGTGGTGGTTGGCACGGTGCGGCGAGTGGTGGCTGGCACGGTGCGGCGAGTGGCGGCTAGCACGTTGCGGCGAGTGGTGGCTAGCCCGTCAGTAGATTACAGCTGCTCTTCTTGTCCCCGCGTGGCGAAGACGTAGTAAAGTTTTATTCCCCTTCTCTTCATCTTGAAGCCTGCGCCGAAGTAGTAGATTCTTCTATAATTTTTCGATGATGATATGTAGGTACCCTTAATAAAGTAAGTAGGGCTTCTGGTATTGGTAGACCGTAATTTTGCTTCTATAATTTTTCGATGATGTAGGTACCCTTAATAAAGTAAGTAGGGCTTCTGGTATTGGTAGACCGTAATTTTGCTTCTATAATTTTTCGATGATGTAGGTACCCTTAATAAAGTGAGTAGGGCTTCTGGTATTGGTAGACCGTAATTTTGCTCGTAGGTATTTCAGCTTCAAGTCCCCTGATATTATAATACACAGGGCAGTTCTCGGGTCGCATCTTGAAGATGAGTTTGCGTCGATATAGGCCCATGATGTTATTTTCTAAGAGAGGCGTGGTGTCTTCAGAAGAGAAGAAAAAAAATTTTCTTTTCACGTTCTTCAATGTTCTGCTCTCTTCTCTTCTTGTGATCCCACTTCTGACTGTTGCAGAAGTATAGGGACAGATTTGAATAATAGACACTTTCCAATTTCACTTCACTGTATTTTTGAGAATAGTTTTCGCTTACAATTATTATTTCTCAATACCCGTCTTTATTCGATTCCTTCGCTATTTCTATCAGTTTGACAGATATATTTTTAAGGTAGGTAGGTACTAGTTTTCGGGTAGCTATTTGACAAATTACCACAGAGGTAAACCAAGGTGATGTAATAGACAATTAACGTAACAATTATATCAGCTAAATGTAAAATACGACACAATATGTATTGATCTAAATAGTTAATAACTAAATGTGATTTATAATCCATTCCCGCCAATTATTTATAAATAATAATAATTAATCTGATATAGGTCTAGATGTCTATGACTCATGATATAAGGCAGCATCTTGAGGTAGTTGTTAACACTAATGAACCGATTTCAATTTAGTTTTTTTTAAAGGTGGCTTGATCGAGAGTGTTCTATTAGCTATAATCCAAGAAAATCGGTTCAGCCGTTTGAAAGTTATCAGCTCTTTTCTAGTTACAGTAACCTTCACTTATCGGGGGTGTTATAAATTTTTAATTTACACTTGTTTGATTTTAATTAGCCTACCGAAAAAGCCGTACCGTACGTATACTACCAAGCGATTTAGCGTTCTGGTACGATGCGGCGTAGAATTATTTGATAGATACATAGGTGCCGATTAGGGGTATGGTTTAATAAGACTGCCATACCCCTTTCAGGGTAGCCCGCTTCCATCTAAGACATCATCATACACTTGTATCTGAATAAAAATAAAAATAATATATGAAGCTCCTTCGTAAAATATCTTACTGACGATAAAAAAACATAATTTTAGAAAAACTGCGAGAAAATGTATAGTTAAATAAAACCGTAATAAATCTTTTTATTACCTACTAACTTATCGTCTTCTAAAAGTACCTAAATCTCAAGAATATACGGTATACCCACAAAATAGTGCTCAGAGCTCACTGGGGACCTGATAAATCTCAACTTTAACTTCTCCTGAATTATTAAACAAGCTCTGACTTTATATTAAAGCCCAGCGCCTTACGTTAACCCGTCTTTCGGAACGCAATAATTGTTACTTAATCTAACCATTTTCTGAACATGTAGGTATAAGGAAAAAAGACTGACTGACTGACTGACTGTCAATCAATGCACCGCTCAAACTAATGTACGGATCGGGCAGAAAAGCATACACATAGCTATTATATGGCGTTTTATATATTTAGATAATTATATAATATGCGCCTAGCCATTTAAGTACATGAATCCCATTCAATACTATCGAACCTTCTTAATAATAAAATCAGAGTCGTTTGCTCTTTGAAGGTTTCGGTTTAATCATAACGTAAATACTTAACTGAAATCTTCAAAGGGACATCTGCAGTTGCTTCAGAAAAACTATTTTTAAAGTACTAATGCAATGAGACAGAGCTTGGTTGCAATCGCAACTGTGGTCATGATGCAGTCAATATAAACTTATAATAGATATGGAATTCAAAATGACTCTCTCCGTCACTCGCTTCATACAATCGTAGTTCCAATTTCAATTGAATATTAAGCAACCAAAGTCCATGAAATTTTGCAGACATATTCTAGAAACTAATATCTGTGTCTGTGGTGTTTTAGATTTTTCTAAAAATATGTAGTTTTAAAATTACAGGGACTCAAAGATTTGTATGTAAATTTTTAAGACCGCGTAACTTTGGAACCGAACATTTTAACAGAAATCTGGAAAACCACAGACATAGATATTAGTTTCTAGAATATGGCTGCAAAATTTCATGGACTTTGTGACGTTTGGGGGTCGGTCAGTGGTGAAGAGATTAAAGAAACACCCCAAAGTCAACACAAGAATTTATTTAGTAGTAAGTAGGTAGGGTCGTGAGTTTTCGCTGGCGTCACTACAGTCTCTAAGGCTTGCAGTAGGCGGTACTTCCCTGCTGTGCCGTGCGGTGACGTCCCGGAGGTAGCGGGACCCGGCGAGATGGTCTTCGAGGGAGGTGGAAGATGCGCTGGTTGGTACTCGGTGGCAGGCCGCCGGCCAGGTGCGGAGAGGTTCGTGGCACCAGAAGAGGGTGCCGCGAGGTGCGGCTGGAGGTTCGTGACACCAGGAGAGGGTGCCACGAGTAAGCGTGCCTGGCGTAGACCAAAGGAGCACAAAGAACTTCGAGGGGTACCGGGAATCTTGAGGGTCACAGTGAAACCTGGAACGCACATTCCAGTGGGTGAGCAAAGTTTCTCACTACGCATCCGATCGTGAACCACGCGGTACAAGCAAGCGGAAGCACAGCGTGAGATGGTAGTATGCGTGGTCACAATCAGACGGAGTTACAAGGAAAAGAGTGAAGCTACGTTAACATACAAAAGAAAAGATCATATTAAATGCGGAAGGCAGCTAGTAATAATTTACAAAGTAGGTAGGTATATTATATTATCAAGGTGAAATACTAACTATTAAAAGGCTATTATAGGTCTAATGTAATTTGAAAAAGATTAAATGATTATTTTAACAAAAAGAAAAGCTTGCATTGGCTAAATACAATAAAATATGGTAAAATGATTTTCTAAAGAACAATGCAAGGTCATCCATGACACATGGATTAGCTACAAAATAAACTATCCTACGGCGAATAATTCAGTACTTACCCGTATAACGGGTTTACAAGATCACTGGAGTAGTTGGTAGTGCAGGATATTGTGTTCCTGTATTCCCAACAGGAACACGTTACCTTTAGATATGTTCACTGCGACGCGTCTGACGTGAAAAACGATTCGAGCGTCACCCTAACCATTCCTGCGCACGCGCCGCGCGGCAGAGGTGCCCCCTGCTTCAAGCGGCTGCACGGGACAACTCGTCTAAGACGCAGTGGTGGCGGGTAACATTGTCCGTCAGTATTGTGTCATGCTTTGAATTATTTATTTAAAAAAAATGTAACGCCTTCACAACGTTACAACTTTGGTTGCTTAATATTCAAATGAAATCGGAACTACGTTTGTATGACGCGAGTGACGGAGAGACCCCTCTTAGTAAATAATTATTTGCTCAGTACATTCGGGTATTATACGTACATTCTCATTAAAACCAAATAATTACTTTTGCCCATTTCATTGCAATTGGGGCATAAACACTGGAATTCATAGTCAAGATAGGAGCTTATTTAGGGGACCATTCAGACGACCTGTGTCACCTTCAACCTTAATAACATTGTATACGAGTGTAAATTAAAAATTAATAACGCCCCCGACAAGTGAAGCTTACAGTAACTAGAAAAGAGCTGATAACTTCCAAACGGCTGAACCGATTTTTTTGGATTATAGCTAAGAACACCTTGTGATAAATTAAAATCGGTTCATTAGTTTAGGAGCTACGATGCCACAGACAGATACACAGATACACAAATACACACGTCAAACTCATAACTCATTGGGTCGGGGGTTAAATAGTTAATATGATCTATGTCATCTGAATGGTCTCCTAAAGATGCGCTATCTTGACTATTAATTCCAATGTTAGTTATAAATCGATCACTTAGTTCAATTTGCTTTAACTACACAATAGTCAATTTTACAGGAAAGCTGTTTTTAATTTTAAATGACTACATACCTACCTACCACAAAAATAATTTAATAGCTCATTGCAATAGGTACCATACCATATGCTAAACTATATTGAACTTATATATTTTTGTGGCAGTCATAATATTATCTGAACTTAATGTTCTCCTGTAAAATCGACAATTGTGTAGTCAATGCAATTGTGAACTAAGCCCTCGAAATGTTCACACCATTGCACTGTATTTCAGGAAACAGGCGAGCAGCTACTCGGTGTGAAAGAGAAGTAACAATAAGGGCCTTTTCACACGGCGTTGTTAGTTGACTCAGGCGTCGGCGTCGGCTGACAGTTGACATGCAAAAATGTCATGCACTGCAATTCGGGCATTTAGTGTTATAAATACAGGCTTCACTTTGTACAAACAGCGACAAAAGTAGGTTTGCAACCGCCGTCCAGTGTAAGCGGCTATGGTCGGGTGCAAACGTAGCTTTGTCGCTGACTGTACACTGTTTTTCAGGAAACAGGCAAGCAGCTACTCGGTGTGATAGAGAAGTGACAATAAGGACCACTTCACACGGCGCGTCGTTAGTTGACTCTTCACGAACGGGCGTCAGCTGACAGTTGGCATGCAAGAATGTCGTGCATTTAGTGTGATGAGTAGATAGTTTACTATGTACGGAACAGGGCTAGCAGCTACTAGGTGAGACAGAAAAGTGACAATAAGGGTCTTTCCAGACGGTGTTGTAAGTTGACTCACACTTCACGAATAGGCGTGGGCTGACAGTTAACATGCAAGTGTCGTTGTATGCAACAGACAGACAACAAAGTGATCCTATAAGGGTTCCATTTTTCCTTTGAAGGTACGGAACCCTAAAAACCTTAAAAAAGATCAGCAGTTTTAGTTTAACTATTAAGTTCACTAGTTAACATAAACTGTGTATTTGACCTCCCTGGCGCAGTTGAAAACGAATTCTGGTCATGTGGTTAGGTAAGTCATAATTAATGTCCTGGGCTTGATCCTAGCAAGACCAATTAGTAAAATAATTTCTATAAAGACTCTGATCTAGTCTAATCAAGATACTCTACTGGCAAAAACGTATATACTGCCAAGCGATGAAGCGTTCCAGTACGATGCCACATAGAAACCTATTAGGAGTAATTGTATGTCATTTAGTAAGGACGGTCCAAAGTTAATAATTTGGAAAAATAAAAGAATGAGGTTATATGGGTTAAATCGATAATCTACTCTTGCAAGCTCTTCGGGAATTGAAGAATAGAAATAATTCACATAACAATCCGCTAACCGCGATTGTAATAAAGTGCACTGAAGCCAATGAATTTTCTACATCAGTCGTAAACAAGGGTAAGTAAGAAAATGCTGACCAATGCACCGGAGTCGTAAAAAAGTAATAGCCCTCACCACTGCACAGTGAAAATACAAGACAAAAACTATAAATATTTTCACATCCTGAAAAAACAGGCCAAGTGCGAGTCAGACTCGCGCACCGAGGGTATTTTTTCCGACATTTTGCACGATAAATCAAAAACTGTTACGCATAAAAATAAATAAAAATCTGTTTTAGAATGTACAGGCTAATCCCTTTCAGATGATACCCTACTTGGTATAGTTATCTTACTTTGAAAATTGAAACACTGATGTAACTATTGCTATTATATGTTACTTTAATAGGCTATTATACTTATTATATGCTATTATATTGTCACTATTGCTTTACTAGCACAGTCAACTAATATGCGCTGTCACACTAGCCCCTAAATAACCCACCACCATAATAGAATAGTTAATATTCTGCGATAAGAGCCTATAGATACTACATAGTACATACTATGTAAAAATAAAAGTAATAATGAAAGACAATAGCTATAAATATTTCTCTAATCCTGTAAAAGGGTTCCTAACTTTATAGCAAACAATAAAGTCTTATTGATACCATATACTCCCATTAAACTAGGTAGGTATAGCCGTTAACCCGCGTTATATAAACCTTTTTTATCTTCTACGTATATTATATTGGTAAGCCATTGCAACTAATAGGCTCTTTATGCACTGCATCCGATCCGAATCCACGAAAATTCAGATCGAAAAAACTTGGATCGAATCCGGATTTCGATTTTACAATGTGTCCGTTTCGACGGACGCTTTTACGTACTCTTCAATCCAAAACGACTCAGATTTGTGTCGGACGCAGTGCGCAAAGTTCATAATACAAACAATGGTTAATTCGGTCATTTTTTTCAAAATAGGTACCATTGAACCATCTTTGATTGTCAATTGTTGAATTTGTAAGATTATTATTGATGTAATGGTGATAAAATTAACTACGCAAACTCAAAACTAAAGCTCCGAAGGCTCCAAACGCGCCCTGGTCTGAGAAGTCCACAACAAACTCAGCCGGGTGTTCCTTATTATCGAGCGATGCTCCGAATTGGAGATGTTCTCGGCTTCAGAAAACGAAATTCAGATCTTGTGCGCAACTCCTGATACCAATAACACAACGGCTACTTTGGATAGGGAATTATCGTATTCGGATCAGATGCAGTGTGTAAAGAGCCTTAGGTAGGTAGTCTTATTTATTTCCACTAACCGATGAGGAAAACGTAAAGCTTTATCTGTATAAATAATCTGACTGACTAAGATATTAACGTACAGCTTAACCCGCTAAACCTAGAAATTAGATATACTACATGCACCTTCCTAAGTTCTCTCTGTAATATAAATTCCCAAAGAGGACTTTCAAAAATTTTATGCAAGCGAGGTCGGGGCGGTCAACTAATATTTTAATATAATCTTTATAAATGTCAGCTTCAGCATATTATAGCTGTGTAAGCCCATCTAAGAAGGAAAAAACTATAACCCGACTACGGAAAAAATGAGACAATTTAAACCCGACTTGGTACAAGTAAAATAAACTAAAAAGAAAGAAACAAGATTGTGCTTAGTGCTTTCACGTCTTGAGTGAGTTTCAATACAAAGGCCGTGGTCGTGTGTTGTCGACAGCGTATTTCTTATCCTTGATTAACGGCATTCCCAATGATTTTATTTGTCTACCAAATTAGAATATTTTCTTTTTGCTGTCGACAACGCACGACCACTAGTTTAGGCGCTACGGTGGAACACACAGAATCTGGATACAAACATACATACATATTTACATACATACATACATAGACTGCTAAAATCATAACCCTTCCTTTCGGCTTTGCCGTAGTCGGGTAAAAAAACTATGCTCTTTTTGTCTTATAATCAGAGAGTTGTTACGAGCATAGAGCAGCAATCAAATGCAAAAACTCAACCCAAAGCTGACTGGTGTATAAGTTTGCCATTCGAGCTTTTTATATGAATCAACCATACAGTTGTCATAAGTATGTAAGCCCTAAGGAAAAAAATCTACTCTTGTCCGAATCAGAGAGTTGTTAATAGAGCAGCAATTTAACGCCAAAACTTTAACCCAAGACCATTAATGTGTGTGCGCCATTCGAGTTTTTTAAATGCTTAATTATTCAGCAGTGGACAAGCTTTTGGCTTCTCTTTCTCAATGCCAATCAATCAATCATCTATTTGCCTTCGCTATCTTTCTCTTTATCATGAAATTATGCAACTCTTGTCTCTAAAATGTAAAAGGGAAAAATATGTATACCTAATTTAAAATATGTTTTACTTACATCTTTGTGATTGAGTTACGTCTTTTTAATGCCAGATGTATGCAGTTTGCCGCTCCATGTCCTAACTCAATGACCTTAATGAGGGTTAGGTACTATCCTATCTTATCAAGAATTACAATCTTACCTGGAAATGGATTCAAGCCCCCAGGGGTATTTAGGATTTCAAAAGACCCCGAATTTAATATAATATAATGTAAGTAAATAGCGGGAACGTACCATGTTCAATAGGATGATTTCAATATATCGATTTTCACAGCCCATCCGTTGAACCGATTTTGACGTACGGGGGTACTTGCATCCTGGAGATGGACATAGGATAGGTACTTTTATCCCAGAAAATCAAATACTTTCCATGAAATTCCACGCGGACGAAGTTGCGGTACCAACCATCTAGTTCCTAATAAACCAGGCAACCCCTTTTAAACTATCAGTAATCAGAGTGATAAGGTTCCAAATAAACTGTCTCCATAGTATCTACCAGAAGGTCAATTCATAAATATTCAAACACGTAGTCAGGCTGAAAGGTCCTTTCCGACTTTTATTTTAAAATTGAAGGTTCTATAAATATTTACAACTCATCAGGGATTCCACGGCGTAGAGGAACAAACATCATTGAAGCTGAAAAAGCGAGAATGTAGGTCCCCGTGTTATATCTGAACAACCATAAATGTGATACGTACGGGGAAATGACGGAATATTGAATATCATTTTTAATGGTGCCCAAATGAAATTCTGGTTATTATCGTTCAAATATCTATACTAGCGACCGAGGCCTCACTCGATGAAAATCTAAATGCTCTTTGTTCACTATCCCGTGGGAATTTCGATAAATCCAGCCTTTATCCAAGCCTACATTATAAAGGAAACCATTGTGCATAATTTCAGCTTTCAAGGTTCTGGGTTTGGGCTGGGCGTTTATGAGTGAGTGAGTCAGGACTAAACTGACTGACATAATATCAACGCACATCTCAAACGGACCGATCTAGAAACTTGAGATTTTATATGTTAGTTTTCTGTAATGTAAAAAATGAAAGAAAGGTTTTCAGAAATTTCTGAAACTGCTTCAGCTAGTTATAATCATTGAAGTATTACGTAGTAGTTATTGTATACAACAAAACGGTGATATTTCTGATGAAAATGCTGATTTCGATCAAACTGTACAATTACAGTAAAGTTTCAACAGCTTTCACTTTTTGGTTTTCCTGTAAAATTTCATTTCGCACAATAACACCGTATCTAAATTTTTTTAAAGTCTTATGATTTACCCCATGCACTCGTAGAATAAGGTTTTTCCTTGAGGCTTAAATTAATACAAAAGTATGGGTTCCTAATAAATATAAGCATCTACAGATCAAGATAAATAACAAATATAACCTCAAAAGCTCATTTTTGAGCTTTCAGACCAATTGCGCTACACCGCAGTAACATATTTTCTGGTTTATCTATTTAGAAGCTCTATACATACGAGTAGCAACGATTTAATCCAAAGATTGTGTAGTGAATTACAGGAGAATTCTGCAGATGAATTGGAATGCCATAAGGCACACCGTCAATAAATTAGCTGAAACAAGGGATCCATTCATAAAACCGTAAACGGCTAGGGCTTACCTGATCTCAATTCGAAAGGCATGATATCAAGCGTGAAAAGCGGCGCCCCTCCCCTGCAGCGTTTCCCAGTCACAGTTGTCCCCCACCACCCCGCGGCATTGCACGGCTGCTAATGCATTCACACACACACACATGCACTTCCACCATGAAGTAACACCACTTTGTACCGTAGTTAAAGGTACAGTAGGTAATCTGTCAAAGGGTACACATGACACACGGAGTGTTCCCGTCACGTCAAAAAAAGGTTCAGGACGGTACAGCACAGCGTCCGCAGCGCTGGCGGTCACACATCTGACGCTGGGATGCGGCGCGCGCCGAGGCGCCCCGCGTTACCATGGTAACGGTCCGGGCGATCTACCTAGTACCTCGTCCTCTCTCGCATACAAAAACAAAAATAGCGAAATTAATTGCGTAATCGTGTGAAAAGAACATTTTTCGCATAACTTCATTAACGGGTTAAAGTTATTAAAAGCCTTTGAAAGCGAACTATTTATGTACCTAGTTATTTTGATCTTAAGCTTTCAAGTCCATCTGCAAAACCACGGTCGGCCGTGGAGTGCAGTTATCAATATTTGAATCATATCCAATTAGTTATGTAACGAAACGGAGAGGTGCTAAAGGGTACTAGAGGGTTAAACATCCCTGACTGGTGTAGAAGAGGACCAGTATTGCTTTTTGTCATTATTGTCAACCGATAGACCTCCACCGCTGGACATAGGTCTCTCGTAGGGACCTCCAGACGCCACGGTATTACGCCGCCTGAATCCAACGGCTCTTATAAGCATAAAGAGGCATAATACCGGCGCTATTATGCCTCTTTAGTCTATATGTCTATATTATTGCTTTCTTTACCGTCAATGATAAAGAAAGCGATAATAATACATATAAGATAGCAACAAAAATAGGTTTGCATCCGCCAGTAGGTACAAGCAACTATGGACGGGTGGAAACCTACTTATAGCTTTTTTGCTGACTCTACCTACATGACGCAATTTTAAGAGTATTGTTACCAAATTAGGTACAAGGCGATGATTACTTAAATAATTCATTTAAAAGTCTTTTTTTTTATTTGCCTTCATCTAGCGAAATTTACCAAGGTAAGTCCATTAAGTCGTTTTAGCGTTCCTGCCCATAGGGTAACTCTGCTGTCTGTCTATCTGTTTGTCCGCGTGGAACGAGTCTCCAGCTCTTAGACGAAATGAATTACAAACCTGAAATGTTATTTGATGTAGACCCAAAACCGAATATTGAACTAGAAATTCTATTAAACGTTTTTTTATTCGTCGCTTCATCCTTCAGATATAAAGAACGTAGCGACTCATATAATAACGATCGAACTTCACTTCAAGAAGTTCGTTTGATCATCTAGTATAGGGTGCATATTTGACGCGGTATGTATGAGGTCTGCACCTCTATGATCAATAACTCAACGTCACGGATGCGAAATAGGTTAATTGCTGCATTCAGAAAACAGCTGATTGGAGTATATTTTATTTTCAGGTGACACAAAAATATATTTATTTTATAAACGACCGGTGTTGCCCTAAATTGGATTGTTCTCGTAGATATTCAATCAGTATTTTGTATGGATTTTTGACATAAATGGCAAGTTTCACGAACGAGCGAAGTCATGCAATATACCTCTTCTCATTACTTATCTTTATATTATAGGTAGCTAAGTATTATAGGCTATATAGCCGGTACGCCTTTGCCGGATTAAGAATCTTCTGTTCTAAGGTTGCCTGAAAGAACGCTATACTAAACCTCAAATTTCGACAAAATACAGAAAATAGGTCATTGCATATAAAGTACATAAAAGCCTATAGTAAGTCTATGGTGTTAAAATAACTTAGTTAATCACCCAATATTGTGCGTACTTAAGTACAAACTTATAACCACCGAACCCTTTTCACTCAAAAACTCGCATTTGTCCGTTTTTTTTTTCAAATTTCGATACCACTGGCTAGAACCACACTAGAACTATCAAAACTCTATTTAACTAAAGAAAATTGAGTAAAGAATGTATTACAAACTTGACTTTAAGTGGAGCTTTTGTGTCTCGCTTTTGAAATAAGTTTTTACCCAAGTAGATACGTGTGCTAAGTAAAGAGATAGTAGATACTTTGTTAGTAGTCACCCCCTCTACAATGATAGGGATGCGACGAAGTTGATGTAAATTGTAAAGTTGAACGAAAGACAAGAATATTAAGTAAGCGCGATGAACACGTCTCATTATGGAGTAAAATAAGTTGTACTTACTTGCGACACGAATCTAGTAAAGCTTAAAAGTTTATAAGAAAATATATACCTACCTCTTCACTTTGTCGTTTTTAGAATTCCGTATCCGGGGGTGGGAACCCTAAGGAAGAAAGAAACCCGTACAAATATCAGGGGGTTTTTCAAACAAAAGACTTGAAGGTTGCCAATGAAACCCTATTACGCCTCCGCTGTCCGTCCGTAAAAAAGTATGTAGGTACAGTACTCTTTTTGATGGATTACGGAACCCTTCGTGTACGAGTCCAACTCACACTTGACCGGTTTTTTCAGTCAATGTAGAGCGATGCCTCTTGTTTTTGTATCCATCCAAGGTCGAATCCATCGAATCAAAGGTTCTATGTAAGCAAGAAAATGTTTTATTTTATTGAGGTCCATCAGTGGCGCATTAAGGGTAAGACGAAGAGGGCGGCTCCAAAATAGATAGAGACTTAAAAATATTTTTACGGAGTGTGTAACTATTGCTGTTATAACAACTAAAAATAAAAATAAAAAACAAAATGGCTGTGGCATGTAATTTTTAGGGTTCCGTACCTCAAGAGGAAAAACGGAACCCTTGTAGGATCACTTTGTTGTCTGTCTGTCAAGAAAACCTATAGGGTACTTCTCGTTAACCTAGAATCATGAAATTTGGCAGGTAGGTAGGTCCTATATCACAAGTAAAGAAATAAATAAATAAACATAATAAAAAATTAAAATGTGTTTCAATTTTGAAAGTAAGATAACTATACCTAGTGGGGTATCATATTAAAGGGCCTTACCTGTATTCTAAAACAGATTTTTATTTGTTTTTATGCACAATAGTTTTTGATTTATCGTGTAAAATGTCAGAAAAATTACCCGAGTACGGAACCCTCGCTGCGAAAGTCTGACTCGCACTTGGCCGGTTTAAAAAAAATGCTTAAACGTGGACTATGGTAAGGACCCTGGACAATAGATATTAAGTAACACACTCTATGAAAATTTGAATTCTCTACCTATTACGGTTCATGAGATAGGTACAGTCCGCTGACAGATGAACGGACGGAGTATGGACAGACAGCGTACTGCGTAGGCACCCTTCTTGTGCAAAACCCTATTTAAGAGCACCTAAAAGTAACAGAGGCCTGATTCAACGGTCTCAATCCGCCCCTGAGGTCCATATTGATTTATTTCGATGGACTAACGTAACGTTGTTATTCACAAAGGAAGTCCTTAGAGCACCTCTTTAGAGAACTGTCGCTAGAAAAGAGCTTTTTCTTAGAAGTTAGTTCATCTTGTTCTAGTTTAGAAGTAGGTGTCTAACAAGATTCTGAGACTGTAACACGACCACGATAAAAAATAGGCACCGTCCGATCCAGTTACAATATTGATTCCTTGGAATCAAGATTTCTATACTTATTGAAGTGAAAACTTTTTGAGGCGCGTTGGAGAATTTTGGGATGGGAAAAAACTTCAACGTCACATCACCGACATGCTAATTTTAGCTTTGTGGAGATAATAATTCAATGATGTTAATTATAGTGCTCGGAGTAAAATTTTTGTAAAAACTTAATGTTAGTGGTTTTAATTTACAAATTATGAAATTTTAATTCTATGAAATAAAAATTAATTAATTTGATAATCCAAAATATGATATTAATGTATATCATAGTCTGAAGTTTCCACTGACTGCCATTTTTAACCCCCGACCCAAAAAGAGGGGTGTTATAAGTTTGACGCGTGTATCTGTGTATCTGTCGTGGCATCGTAGCTCCTAAACTAATGAACCGATTTTAATTTAGTTTTTTTTTTGTTGAAGCTATCTTGGCTTGATCGAGAGTGTTCTTAGCTATACCTAATCCAAGAAAATCGGTTCAACCGTATGAAAGTTATCAGCTCTTTTCTAGTTACTGTAACCTTCACTTGTCGGGGGTTTTATAAATTTTTAATTTACACTTGTCTAAATATTAGGTAGGTACTAGGTATATTGTTATCGAGAAAACTATAATGCATACATTTTGAGACTTCACTCGCCATTTTTAACCCCCGACCCAAAAAGAGGGGTGTTATAAGTTTGACGTGTGTATCTGTGTATCTGTGTGTCTGTGTATCTGTGTGTCTGTGTATCTGTGTGTCTGTGTATCTGTGTATCTGTGTATCTGTCTGTGGCATCGTAGCGCCTAAACGAATGAACCGATTTTAATTTACTTTTTTTTGTTTGAAAGGTGGCTTGATCGAGAGTGTTCTTAGCTATAATCCAAAAAAATTGGTTCAGCCGTTTAAAAGTTATCAGCTATTTTCTAGTTTTCTTGTAGAAAAGAAGGTTAGATAACCCTTAGGTTCATAATATTCAAGTGTCAATTGACAAATGTCAAGCTGTCAAGATGGACGTTGCCTAGATATACATAATTATTTATTTGAAAATGATTTGTCGGGGGTGTTGAAAATTTTTAATTTACACTTGTCCCTCTATGTGTCAACTATCATGTCGAAATGTAATGTAAAATGTACCTACGTGCTATATACATATATCTACTACCTACTTACCTATAGACATGGAACCAGGAAAAGAAAAGAAGTATATAATAAGAAAAGTAAATTGGACTCAAAAGTTTCACAGAATGGAAAAAAAATATTAAGTAGGTATCTGTCCCAATATCGTTTGATTTATCGCTAAAATTTTATATTTTGGATAACATTTAGAAAACAAAATATCGATTCAACAGAATACATAAAATTATTATACTTATTCCTGATTTCCCCACGGAATACCTACTTTGTGGTTCACTGACAATATGCTCTTAATCCCAAAAGGAAATGAAGCAATTTTTATTTATGAGAAATTTTTTCACACCGAGAAATATGCATAATTGCTAAGTACTCATCATCATCATCTCAACCAATCGCCAGACTACTAAGGGACCTCGCGCACTACGTGGTACGCGACCAGAGTCAGTGGCCGCAGCGTCGTCTACTTATTCGATAATTCAGTGTCTAACACCGATTTCTAACATCACCGGACGTGGACTCACGCTAAGGCCTCAAATGCGCATGGACTAACTAGTCCGTCCAATCCACCCATCCCAACGGCAGCCTAAGCCGTGGTCCGAGATTCACAGGAGCCTTAGGAGGTCGTTGCCCTCGACCTCAATTCAATTATTTCTTCGAGCCCTAGGGCTCATCCCAGGCGGAGCTCCGCGCTCGCCAACCCATCCGTTGACGCTGTAGCGGCCAGTAGGGCCTACACAGCATAGTCAATCCAAAACTACAAAAAAAAGTGTCTAACACTGAATAATAGCCAGCGAGCTCATTCGCTTGCATTGCATTTGATATAGTACTTCTGTTTTTGGTACCCAAGAAAATATATACCTACGTAAGTAAGATGTGTATCGTTTTTGAGTATTTTTGACTCGTTCTCCCGAAGCTTTTATTATGGATTCAGAGTTAAGAGGGCTCTCTCCGTCACTCGTTTCCATTCGTTTCATACAATCGTAGTTCCAATTTCATTTGAATATTAAGCAAACTAAGTCCATGAAATTTTGCAGACAGATTCTAGAAACTAATATCTATGTCTGTGGTTTTCCAGATTTCTGTTAAAATATTCGGTTTCAAAGTTACGCGGTCTTAAAATTTTCATACAAATCTTGGAGCCCCTGTAATTTTAAAACTACATATTTTTAGAAAAATCTAAAACACCACAGACACAGATATTAGTTTCTAGAATATGTCTGCAAAATTTCATGGACTTTGGTTGCTTAATATTAAAATGAAATTGGAACTACGATTGTATGAAACGAGTGGAAACGAGTGACGGAGAGAGCCCTGTTAAGACCTAAAATGGCGAATTTAAGTAGTCCCATTTCTAAATTCGAGGACATAAAACTTTTACGTCGCTTCTAAGTTACTATCAGCTTCACGAGCAATTTGAAAATTAGGTAGAACGTGTCCAGTTTTTTAAAACGAGAGGGTTTTTACTTTTTGCGAGCGAATAGACGCAATGAACTAGTTGTAAAAATGCTGGGCAATTATATTGTTTCAGGGTTTACGGCTCGTATAACTTTTGCTACTATATTTTACCAGGCGTTACAAAAAATCTTTTGTTAGGATTCCGTACCCAAAGGGTGCCCACGCCGTCCATTTGTCTGTCTGTTTGTCAGTGGGTTGTATCTCATGAACCGTAACAGGTAGTGAGTTGAAATTTTACACAGTGTGTATTTCTAAATTACCGCTGTAATAATTATAAGTACAATACAAAATGGCCACCATGTAAATTAATAAAAATTAAAAAGTATATAAACTTATACTTCGTACGGAACCCTTCGTGTGCGACTCCGACTCGTACTTAACCGGTTGTTTAATTGTTTACTAGCTATCCGATATCTGTAGGTACTATAGTAGGTAGGTAATAATATACCTAAGTTTAGGAAATTAAAATAAACATTATCCATTCCGTAACAATTCCTGGAAACCTAAATTTGATATTCGAACCTAGATAATAATATTAGGATTAAGCATATTATTATGATATTATCATGTTATGGAATAAAGGGGCTTTATATTCTAGTCTAAAGGTGGATCCACACCTGTGCAGTTGCACGAACTGTGCTCACAACGCGCATCGAATGCCTGTGGAGTGTGGACGCGTCACTGTCTCTCTGTGCGTGTATGTCGCAAACGTGTTCTATCATGTTAATTGTACTTACTCCCAAAAACTCACGAACATTATTAATATTGAGCAATCCATGACAAGTACAACATGTACGCAAGCCGTTTGCAAACCGCTAATTATTGTAAAAATGTCAACATTATGTTCTTATGGAATATGGTGCGCATTATGCGCGTGCGCAGGTGTGGATCAATTTTGCTCTAGTTAAAACACCTTGTTTCGTTACTACGAGTTTTTGCGTGAATAAAAGTTTGCTACAATTTTAATGCAGGCGCAAAGGGATTTTTACTTATACTACAACTAACAATAATAATCAAAGATGATAAAAGAAATATGTTTCCCTGATTAGAACTAATTCAAAAGAGACGTCGTGTGTACTTATTGTACCTAGTAAATGAATGAATGTGTATTTGACTATGGTAGTTACAAAAGTCTTTTTACGGTTAGCGGGTGGTTCAAGTAGATATTTGATCCTTTGTTGTACAAAACTGTCAGGTTATAGGTAGGTATTGTTTGTCTAGTGATAAGTACTCCGCAGGTACTCATCATTATTAATTGTTGAACGAGTGTATAGAACTTTTATATAATTTTGTTTTGTTTGCGTCTTTCTTTGTAGTTTGCCATTGTATTTATCCGGAAACAGGCGAGTTTGATAAATTATGGGTTTAAAAGCGACTTTCAAGACTCGAGAGCGAAGCACACATAAACTACAGTACCTACCTAATGATAACGTAGGCAGAGAAATTCAAGTTGGATTTTAATTTCTAATATTATAATATCTTAACTCTTATTAATAATAATAATTAGCTCATGCCCGCGACTTCATCCGCGTGGATTTACACTTTCAAAATCTTTGATTTTCCGAGATAAAAAGTAGCCTATGAGTTAATCCAGGGTATAATCTATCTACGTTCCAAATTTCATCCAAATCCGTTTAGCCGCTTTTGCGTGATTGAGTAACAAACATCCAGACATCGACTATATCGATTTAGCGACATTTCCCAACCATACCATGGAGAGCACATAAAACTGCTGGTCCTGCCCCTGATCTCTCCGGTCGTGTCGGATTTGCGTCCCATTGGACTATGAGAGTGAGGGAATAGAGAGAGTACCCGTGTTTGTGCACACACTGTAGCATATAAGTATATATCGTATGACGGACCCATTCGTATCTCCCGCGCAAATGGCTAATCTGAGTAAAGATTGACCAAGTACCGTGGGCGAAATTCGGTCGGGAGCGACCAAATTTCGCCCACGGTACTTAGTTAATACTTAGGTATTTCTAGTCCTGTCCAGTATCAGAATAATTCGTACATCTGTACATATCTAGGGTATACTCGTAGGTATTATTAAAGAAAGTTAAATGGCACAAAAGGACCCTCGAATGTCGCGATCTGCGAAACCCAACTTCGGTCCTTACGTAAAAGCATTTTTACCTGCCCATCATTCTGTCCTGGGCCTCTTGCATTCAATGGATTCCTTTGTATGGGAAGGTCAGCAGAGAATTCCTGGGAAATAGCAGATACATTAAAGCCATGTGGGATTGGGATTGTGTGTGGTTGATGGAGATATTTTATTTGTGTTTAAGCTAAGGAAGACATAATATTTTGGAGTTTTGGGAACAGTTTTACATACGGATACTATTTATTAACGTCTACACAAGGTTTCTATTACAAAGTAGGTACATTACAAGTTCCAATTCAAGATAACCATCCCCGAATCTGCCAAAGACCAATAGAATGGTGTTGCCACACCTTACGTAATAGGTACCTCTACTAATTATTATTATTACTTGTAAATTATTGTGCTACTATTATGAACTATTTTACTAGGCCAACTCTTACTCAAAGATTAAGTTTTTCATACACGAATCTGAAACATAACTAAAATTGTTTGGGCTACATACCTACCTACCTATCTATTACAGAAATTAACTAAACTTATTACCAGTCAAGTAAAGTCAAATATATTAAGCTATTATAATAGTTTTTATATAATTAAAAAAAGTTGTTAGGTATGTAATTATAAAAAAAATTGATGTTTGTGCAAATATGCGGCTAAGTTGCTATAATAGCGATCTCTTCCAGGCAGCCTTACAGCCAGGTAGATTCTAAAAGTCATAAAAATCGGGTTTCGTCCAGTAGCATTTCAAAAGGGCACTTGTGAACCCTATTACAGCTGATAATTGAATTTCAAGAGACAAAGGGGTATCTTTTTGTCACTTTAAGACTCAAGTGTTTTCTTTAACTCCTCGTTACCCACAGCTATTTTTTCAATGAAAATGTCGTTCACTCAAGCATGATTTATTAAAGAATAGGAGATTCGTTATTGCACTTTTGTTTGGCTTGGACTTTTTAAATTCTAAATTAATTTAGTATGTTTAACGTTGATAAAAAAACAGATACTTTATTATAAAACCATTGTGAATCAATATACTTACAAAAGTAATGTGTAGAGTAATAGGTAAATAAATCATACAACATTTAAGAGGGCTCTCTCCGTCACTCATTTCATACAATTGTAGTTCCAATTTCATTTGAATATTAAGCAACCAAAGTCCATGAAATTTTGCAGACATATTCTAGAAACTAATATCTATGTCTGTGGTTTTCCAGATTTCTGTTAAAATATTCGGTTTCAAAGTTACGCGGTCTTTAAAATTTTCATACAAATCTTTGAGCCCCTGTAATTTTAAAACTACATATTTTTAGAAAAATCTAAAACACCACAGACACAGATATTAGTTTCTAGAATATGTCTGCAAAATTTCATGGACTTTGGTTGCTTAATATTCAAATGAAATTGGAACTACGATTGTATGAAATGACTGACGGAGAGAGCCCTGTAAAGACAGACATACAACATTTAAGTACTTACGGTAGGTACAGCTTTTATTGGCAGAAGAAAACTCAAGCATGCAGATTTCCTCACGTTAGGTATTTATCTAATTGCTTAACACTCCTCTGAAAAGATAGAGCTGCATATCCAAGATCGAACCCTTGATCTCCCGATTAGAAGACGGATGTCTGTATTACTAAGCTATCACGGATAGCCATGAATCTATACTTCTATACTTTTTTAATAAATAAAATTGGAGTGTCTGTCTGTAATTTCGAAATAACTACCGCATATTAAGGTCATATGGTTATTTGAACGATACTATAACTGAATCACACGTTTTTAAAATTTTTGTCTGTCTGTCTGTCTGTTTGTCTGTCTGTCTGTCTGTCTGTTTGAAAAGGCTAATCTTGGGAACGGCTGAACCGATTTTGACGGGATTTTCACAGACAAGTAGAGAATTAACCAGGGAGTAACATAGGCTACTTTTTTAACCGACTTTCAAAAAGGGAGTTGTGTTTTTTACCTATGTACACCGAAATCTCCGAGATTTCTGAACCGATTTGAGTCATTTCTTTTTTAATCGATAGAGGAACTTTGCGACATTGTTTCATAAAAAATTTGGAGTCCAACTCCTCAATCCTGATGCTGCAGGGGATCTGACCAATCCACGCGGGCGAAGCTGCGGGCATCAGCTAGTTATAGATTAAAATTACTAATCCTTTCAGCGGCTCCGAGTGAAACTAAGTAAGTAGTTGCTTTTTTCACCCCCACTTGAGCACACGTGCGGGGTTTTTTATAGCACCGACACGTAATGAACCGTATACTCGGAAACCGTCGCCCTGCGGCCCTGCCCAGGATATCCTGTTTGAAAAATAAAAGAGCTACCCCACACCTTTGTAAGAACAAATCGTTTATTACGAGTGTTGCTGCAAGGCAAATTGAACTGTATGATTTAGGTTATAAGGCTTAGATATCATATCAAGGAATTGTTTGCCATGACGCGTCTTGCTCTTGGGTGTATGTTCAAAAATAAATGTTCCACTGTGGTTCCGATTTTAATGTAATAAATATATACATACCTGTACAAACCAGTAGGTGTACAAACATTTGAACTTTTGCAATGGAATAGCTTCTCAAGTAAAAAAAATTGTACGCTGGACTATATCCAGTATCCACCTTATAAGATACTGGCTGATACCCGTGACTTTGTTAGCGTGAGATTTTTAAAATCTTAAGCCGATTTTCTTGGATTATAGCTAATAATACTCTCGATCAAGCCACCTTTCAAAAAAAAAAACTAAATTAAAATCGGTTCATTAGTTTAGGCGCTACGATGCCACAGACAGATACACAGATACACACGCCAAACTTATAACACCCCTCTTTTTTGGTCGGGGGTTAAAAAGTAACGCACCAATTAAACTTTTTGATAAATGATACAGTTGTTACAAACCTTTTTATAGGTTTCCCTTAAACTTTTGGTTTTTTTTTTAAATAAATACATTTATTTTACTTATAAGTAAGAAGGCAGATAATAATTGTAACAAATGCTCGAAAAATAATATACCTATCATCAAGAGATGCTAATTTGCTATTGGCGAGTAAAATATTAGCATCTCATTGTAAACAGCTTCGATAAAAAGCCTTTGGCTTGGAAAGTGTAAACAAGTCTATAAATTCTGTTAACAAATTACTCTTGTATTATAAATTGTATCTGTCGGTCTGTCTGCTACATTTTCACGGCCCAAGAGTAAACCGATTTTGATGAACCTTGGTACAGAGCTAACTTACACCCCGGGGAAGGGCATAGGCTCCTTTTTATGCCGGAAAATCAAAGAATTCCCACGGGATTCTTAAAGTCTTATCCGTTTAACCAATTTACACGGAAATAAACACTTGCGACCCGGAAATTGACATAGGCAACGTTTATCCCGGAAAATCAAAGAGTTCCCACGGGATTATCTGAAAATCTAAATCCACGCGGAAGAAGGCGAAGGAATCATCTAGTTCCTTTGATAGTAGTAATAAAGCATATTACTTTGACGTATAGATATGTATGCTTTGACCACAAAGAGCTTACTCCCCATAAAATAAACCGTAATTTTCCCAAGCGGATTATATTATTATGTATTTGGCGTAGCAATCTTGTATACTTAATGTAAATGTGCGAAATATTTCATTCAGAATGTACCTACCTAAGTTGTAAAAGTATAATAATATGTTTCGACACGGTGATAAGAGAAATCTAAATTCTAATTAAAGCGGGGTGCCATGAACCCGTGACATTGCCAAGGGCTCAGAAACGGAGTGACAATGTGCAAACTTGATATAACATAAGGTTTGATAAGATTGAGTGCTCAAAATACGAGAATTGGTATAACTTCCGAAGTGGTTATAGAATGCTAGTTGATGCCCGCGACTTCGTTCGTGTGGATATAAATTTTTCGAAAATACCGAAGGAACTATTTCATTTTCCGGAATAAAATTAGCATAATATGTGTTAATCTAGGGCCTAGGGTATACTCGTAATCTATCTCCGTTTTAAATTTCAGCCAAATCCGTCTAGTAGTTTAGTTAGTTAGGTGAAGGTATTGGACTTATTTCCCTATCTCTACTTTTTCCATGTACATGATGTCTAATAGGTAATTTAATACACAAAGGCTACTTTTTATCCTGGAAAATCAATCTGTTCCCACGGGACTTTCAAAAACCTATATCCACGCCAACGAAATCTAGTGTTGTAGGTATACATATTATATTGTAGTAAAAATCTATTACATACTAGCATTTATTAATTTTAATGATTTAAGAACATTTAAAGTGTTTTAAAAGCATTAGGACAACCTACACTTAGGTAAACTATTTAATACAAGTTTTAAAAGGTTTGTCCAGACTAAGACACATTAAAAACTACCACCATTGATTTACCCCTACCGGCGGATTGCATTTCACGTTCGGCTACAACCATTCTGCCTTCGTTCTCTCTCTGACTCATTCACCGAGCGATTGTTGCGGCTCTTCGCTTCAAAATCGTTCGCCAATCGCCGTTCGAATTTCGAAAGACGAAAACTTGTCTAGTCGCACGCCGACCGTCGGATTGAGCGTATCGCGCATGCGTACAACCTCACCAACGAACTAAACTTCGAAACAACGTAAATAAACAAGTGATACGATCTGGTGCCTGAATTCTATTGTAGTGTGTGTCTATTTTTAATTAAAACTACGATTTTTATTTCGTAGACTAACATTTTGTAACGCAAAGTGCCAATTTGTGCTGCGAATTTGCGTGTAAGTACGCTCTTTTGTTTTTTTTTCTTTGCGCGAACCGGCCGCCAGCAGAGATTGTGCGATTTGTTTTAATCATTTAATGCAACTCTGCAAACCTGCAGCGTGAAGATTTATTGGGTTTTTATTGTATTAGTCAACATTTGATTGGGTATTTATTATGTACTTCCTATTAAAGCTTTTTTTATGCGTCGTTTAAAGAATCAGCTGTAAGGTACCTACTTACTCGTACTTATGCTATCAGTTCCGCTTTTTGGATAATCTTAAGTAAACTTGGCCTTTTGTAAATCTTTATTTTATTACTGAAGCGGTGATAGCCTAGTGGTAAAGAAGTCGGTTATCCTATTCGAGGCGTCCAGAGGTTCGAGCTTCGATCCCGGGCACGTATTTCTAACTTTTCGAACTTTTGTGCGTTTTATGCAGTTAAAATATCACATGATGATTACGAAAGTACTGATCAGTAGGTAATGGGTACCTGGGTACCTACTAGGTACCTTCCTAATTTACAGATTATGTACCTACCTGTAGGTAGCTTAAGTATATTTACTATTTACCTAGGTTCAGAACTACAGAGTACAGACTAAGACTACCTAATAAGATTTGTAAAATTCCAAAAGTTTATTCTAATTAGGTAGGTGCACGTACCTATTTATATAAGTTCACTGACCTTCCCACTCGAGACAAAGATAGGCAGACGGCTTAATCTAGACCCAAATTAAATTGCTGCTAACCTGTGCTCGTTAATGTGCCTAACTTAGCGGTTAAATGCCTTTCTAAAGAACGATTGACTACGATTTCACGAGATGGTTAGTGAGAATTTAGTTCAGTCTGAAAAGAATGCATTGACCATAGACCAGGCGCTGACTCAATGAATATAGATCTAGAAATACCTCGTAGCAATACTTACACCTATGAAACAGAAGCTAAGATGAAGAAGAATATCTTGATTAACAACAATAATTAAGATCTGTTAACTAACCCAAATTCGCAATAAAGAAAATTGAATTGAATTGAATTGATCTTGAGTCAATTGAAAAAAAAAAATCTTAACCACAAATCGAACTTGGAACATTTTACAAGCAAGTTTTCACAGCATAGGTACAGTACAATAGGTAAAATATTCGGATAGGATACCTTGGAAAAGTACTTCCTTAATAGTACGTAGGTACGTGAGGTGCCTGTTAGACGAGAATATACGATCAATAAATAATAATTATTCACCAATCACAATCTATGACTAATAATAATAAACCCATAAGATTTTTACTACCGCAAAATTACAGTTATGATACCTTTACCTATGTACATCATACCACCTATTACGACAGGCAGGTGGGTAGGTAGTAGTTACTTACTAATTAGATGTCTCATGCCACACATTTCATAGTTGAGTCACGAACTCACGAATTGGGAATTTGAACTGTCTTTTACTTGGAATCGATATTTCTAAAAAACATCAACGTTTTACGATGCATTGTTTATCCATCAATCAGATATGCCAAGCAATCGAGGCAAACGAAGGCAAACGATTAATAATAATAATTGTCCAAAGTTTGTATGATAAATTAAAATGTGGGGGGACTCATCTAAGATTTTGCCTTGGTTAGACGTCAAAATGCAGCATAGGTGGGCCTTAGGTAGGTATTTACTCTGGTAGTTACTACTTACTACTAACCCGTGAGTCGTGACGAATAACTCCAGAGTCCCAGATTTCTAATGGGATAACAAAACCTGGTACAAAGTTAAGAGATCCTATATTGATCCGGTCCAGGAGGAATTGAAAACGGTACGTATTGTTTTCGTAGAATAGAATAGATTTTTATTCAACTAAACTTTTACAAGTGCTTTGGAATCGTCAATTAATTTACCACTGGTTGGGAATGCCGTTCCTACCGAGAAGAACCAGCAACAAACTCGGCGGTTTCTCTTTTCAAATGTTCAATTTACAATAATATTCGAATACTTGTAGACTGCAGGTTTTGTTCTAATGGATAACTTTACTTTAAATAGTAGATACGTATAAAAATATAAATACCTGCCTATAAAATTAAATAAAGTATTAAATCGCAAAGGCACGACCAATTAGCTAGCGGCGATCAGTTGCCTCTGTTGGAATAGCTTCGCTAGAATGTTGCGAAAATCTTTCGACATCGCCATTCGAAACACTAAAGCAAGTTATACACGGACACTGGCTAAGAATGCCGGCCACTCTGAACAGGTGCGCCATCCGACGTGTTCAGATTGACCTGACTGTCTTTGATGATTCTTCTAACCATCAACCAGATATAAAGTTCAAGAACTGAAACCCAACTCTCCTCGGACAAAGAGCAGAATTCTCAGACAGACTCATGTATCTAATAATTTGAAATCGCTTCGTATGTAAAAGTCCGTGGAATTTTGACTATGTAAGGGTGCAGACCTTTACTATGCCGCGCAGTCCGATAGTAGAATACTACTTACTAACACACTTCAATCTGGTGGGAGGCTTCGGCCGTGGCTAGTTACCACCCTACCGGCAAAGCCGTGCCGTGCGATTTAGCGTTCCGGTACAATGCCATGTAGAAACCAAAGGGGCATGGCTTAAATAAAAACTGGCATACCTCTTCCAAGTTAGCCTGCTTCTAACTGCATCATCACTTACCACCAGATGAGATTGCAGTCAAGGGTTAAAAAATATATCCTACTAGCTGACGCCCGCGACTTCGTCCGCGTGGATTTAGCTTTTTCGAAATCCCGTGGGAACTCTTTGGTTTTCCGGGATAAAAAGTAGCCTATGTGCTAATCCAGGATATTATCTATCTCCATTCCGAATTTCAGCCAAATCCGTCCAGTAGTTTTTGCGTGAAGGAGTAACAAACACACACACACACACACACACACACACACACACACACACACACACACACACACACACACACACACACACACACACACACACACACACACACACACACACACACACACACACACACACACACATAAACTTTCGCCTTTATAATATTAGTGTGATAGTGTGATAGAATACCGACAGGCAAGCGCAACCGCTTCCCATGTTCTAAGCTTTGGAGCTTAGAATTAACCAGCGAATGGTCGCCAATGAGTCTTCTGGCGTGACGATCCACCGAATCCAATACATCAAGCTAGTTGGCAGAGCCATACCAAAAATGGCTGCTGATCTCCATGCAAGATTGAACTTGAGCTTGGGATTGAATTTCAGCTAATAACAGCCATTGTGATAGTCGCAATGAAAAAATTTAGCAGTAAATCGGCAGGTGTGCCTGCCACAGGAGGCAGACTTGTGTGTAGCTTGCTTAATAAGTTAGGAGCGGCTGCCAAGCTTCTTAAGTTCTAACCTACGAGTGTAGGTCCACATTCCTTTTTAATTAACACCATTTAAAACCATGGGAAGTAGTGTGTGGAGAATGAAACCCGAATCAGTTCGTAGTCGAACCGATTGCTGCTAATTGGCAGAAAAAAGAGGATGTTTAATTAACTCAATTAGCGTTTAAGTATAAATTTGCATTTTATTACCTGTCCAATGCTTGTCCATCAATAAATTCCTTGTTTGCGAATTCTATAGGTACCTACTTTGGTAGCTTTACTGATTCTTTTGTAAGACAAATTGACTAATCGAATTAGAATTGGAATAACCAAGATGGTAAGCAATGCCTCGCTGTGGTGTGGTGGTCTCGATGAGGTTTTAGATTTAATTAATTTATTTTAGTTTCAATTTAATTTTTTTCAATTTTAATTTAGATTTAAGTTTATTTTAACCCCCGACCCAAAAAGAGGGGTGTTATAAGTTTGACCTGTGTATCTGTGTATCTGTCTGTGGCATCGTAGCTCCTAAACTAATGAACCGATTTTAATTTAGTTTTTTTTTTGTTTCAAAGGTGGCTTGATCAAGAGTGTTCTTAGCTATAATACAAGAAAATCGGTTCAGCCGTTTGAAAGTTATCAGCTCTTTTCTAGTAATTACTGTAACCTTCACTTGTCGGTTATAAATTTTTATTTACACTTGAATAGAATGTAAATTAAATAATATTTTACACATTATGATAATAAATAATTTTTTTAACAAAATTAATAAGTTATTTGATTAAGTAGGTATCTACCTTGTTAATAAAAATTAAAATATAATAATATTTCATGGTCGGAGCGATGGCAGTGGCGTTGACTTCGCGGCCTCGACCCCGTGAGACCACGTATTTTTAGTTCCCATTTAACATACCTAAACGAAACTAGCATGTGACTCACGCTAGGTAGGAAGTTTTGCGAACTTTGCCTTTGGAAAAATAAATTTTTTAGAGTTCCGTACCTCAATTGTAGAAATAAATAACTAGATAATCAGTTGTAAGGAAACCTATTCTATTTACATATAACAATAACCTCAAAAGGAAAAAGGAACCCTTATAGGATCACTTCGTTGTCTATCTGTCGGGGTGTCTATCTGTCCGTCTGTCGTGTCAAGAAAACCTATAGGGTAGGTACCTCCAGTTGATCTAGAATCATGAAAGGCAGGTAGGTAGGTCTTATAGCACAAGTAAAGGAAAAAATTCGAAAACCGTGAATTTGTGGTTACATCACAAAAAAAATTAAAATGTGATTCAATTTTCAAAGTAAGATAATTACTATACCAAGTGGGGTTTCATATGAAAGGGCCTTCACCTAACTAAATAAGTAAGTAGTTATATTCTATCTAAAAGCATAAAAAGGTAAGAAGCGCTTCCATTTAAACTGAAAAGGATCCAGACATGTACAGTCTAGAAAAGATTAAAATGAATTAGTTACAGTCTGGTTTGCCAAAAAGCAATGATAACATTCGCCTTTGATACCACAAGTCAAGGATCATTCATGCAATAATTCACTTTCAATTAGGATAGCCTAGCTATTAATCATTTGAACATGCAGTGCAGTATCAATAAAGGCTAAGGCACACTTGAACGTTTCCAACGCTCCTTTTAAAAGTTTTAATTGGTCGTTCACACTGAAACGCGAGCATGCATCTTTTTAATCCCCGACCCAAAAAGAGGGGTGTTATAAGTTTGACATGTGTCTGTGGCATCTGTCTGTGGCATCGTAGCTCCTAAACTAATGAACCGATTTTAATTTAGTTTTTTTTGTTTGAAAGGTGACTTGATCGAGAGTCTTCTTAGCGATAATCCAAGATAAGCGGTTGAGCCGTTTGAAAGTTATCAGCTCTTTTCTAGTTACTGTAACCTTCACTTGTCGGGGTGTTATAAATTTTTAATTTACACTTGTTACTCATATTATGCTCCTGCAGTCATATCTCATGTGATTTAATTTAATTTATGGAAACACACAGTGCAATACCTAAATGACAGACAACATATTATATAAAAAACACTATATTTTTGATTTTTGATAGGCTAGCTTATCTACCTACTGTCTATGGGATCACAAGATATACAATTCAATTGCATGTGTGAAACATAAACTATGTGACCTATGCGTCAGTCAAATTGGCTTAATTATAGAGTTCATCAATCTCAAGGGAAATAATGGGGAGGTCTAAACCATAATGTGACAATTTAATTGGACGACTAGAAATTCCTACCACAGTGAATTGCAAACGATACAGTCATAACATAACTAAATTATGTTATACTGGCTGATGTCCGCGACTTCGTTCGCGTGGATTTAGTTTTTCAAAATCCCGGGAAAATTAAATTTCCGGGATAAAAGTAGCCTATGTCATTCTTTAGGTCTTTAACTATACCCATTACGTTCCCATTACCCATGTAAAAATCACGTCAAACCGTTCCTCTGTTGCTGCGTGATTGAAGGACAAAACAACAAAATATACCCTTCGCATTCGCATTTATAAAATGGGTTGTGAATTTGTGATGTTTAAGGTCGTCTTCAAAGTAAACAATGATTAGTAAAGTCTGAGAATAAAGTAAATATGTGAGAAAAGTCAGGCTTTTCATATTCGCCATATTGGATTTGTCACCACGTCTAAATATAACACCTTTGAAACATGTTTGAAACACTGAAATGGACATTATTATAGGTAAATTATACTATACAAGTATGCTGGAAGACGTCTTCACCCATAAAAAATGACAATTATTTTTTGTGCCGATTCTAAGCGCCCCACCGAGCGTACTAGGATTTAAAATTGACACTTTGTCAGTTAAAAACCTAAATCCTAACTGATGAAGTTGCGGCATCAATCATCTAGGACCTAGGTGTTACATAGTCTGATGAACACATAACCCTTCATTTACCTCGGCGTATTTGGTTTAAAAACTGACTGAGGTCTATATTTTCATTTTGCTGTTAAAAGTTTAAATTTTGCTGTTAAAAGGCGACAGCGTTAAATCTGACTCGTTTTGACTTAAACTTACCTAAATCTGAGCTGAGTCAAAATATTATGCTCTAAAGATCTCAGCCTAAGAGTCAGGAAATTAAAACCGGATGAGCTTGACAAAAAGTCAGCATTAGGACACTTTTGAACAAGCTTACAAACAAGAAGAAGTTTAGTGGAACTTAAAGCGATTCTCAGGGGGGATCGTATTTGGTAACGTGGGAGTGTTGGAGGTGCTAAATAACTAGGACCTGGCGCCTTAAGGATACCGGAATCTTTACGGGTCTTTACGAGTGTTTCGAAAGGAAGTTTGTACAAGAAATACTTTGTCTGTCTCAGATGACTACTTACCTACCTTAGTATTTTTTAAAGCAAAACACCTTTCTATTTGAATTCTTTGATTTGAAATATTTATTTTATAAACTGAAAAATAACTATACACTGGTATTCCAATAATATAACCAATAATACAATAATTATTATTACATTACGTACCAAACAGTCGTTAATAGTAAAATTTAAACTGCAGGATATTCTTATGATACAGCTAAAGTAAAGATGGTATTTTTTGGAGATGATAATACTTTACTCTAAAGATACATACATCAAAAGAATTTGAAACTAAAGAAAGCTGAGGTTTACAGTTACAATTATTATTCTGCCGTGTTTATTTCATGTGCCTCCATACATTTACATGTGAATTGTTTAAACTTTAATGCATTGAAATAGTACGTTAACTGTGCTTTATACTATAAAATGTCAAGACCTTTATTATTTCTTAAGTTCATACGACCTTAAGCGAAGTCTTAGGTTAAACGGTACCTAAAATATCACTTGATAATATTCCTGACTACTTCCCGCAAATAATTGCGCATCAAAAGTTTTATTTCCTATACTGGTAGAAAAGTCAGTTTATTTACCTAAATAAAAAAAAACCGGCCAAGTGCGAGCCAGACTCGCGAATCGAGGGTTCCGTACCCCGAGTACGGAACCCTCGATTCGCGAGTCCGACTTTCCGACTTTTCCGACATTCTGCACGATAAATCAAAAATTTTAAGCATAAAAATCTGTTTTAGAGTGTACAGATAAAGGCCCATTCATAATATGATACCTCACTTGGTATAGTTATCTTACTTTGAAATTAAAAATACTAATTATTATTAGACTTGCAACGAATAGTATATTCGGCAGTATACCGAATACCGAATATTCGGCGAGGCCCCTGACCGAATAGCCGAATATTAGGCAAAAGTATTCGGCTGGATTTTTTATTAAATTGGATTCAATTATGTACCTGTTTTATGTACCAATGACTACTTAATAAATGATTATAAAAGAAATGAGAACTTTACCCTTCTAAATTTTGATTACCACAATAATTCAAATACATAGAATCCTCCATTTTTCCAATTCAGAAGATGATTATGTACCTGTGTTATGCACCAATGACTACTTAAATGATTATAACAGAAATGAAAATATGAATATATAGTATATACGTAATCAATCGATTTTAATTTTTCATTTTACCAATTATTTCTCTATGACAAAATATATTATTTAAGTATTCGGTATTCGGCCGAATATAATAAAAGCAGCCGAATAGGCCGAATACCGAATAGTAACCGAATATTCGTTGCAAGTCTACTAATTATTATTATTTGTTTATGAACACATTTTTATTTTTTTTGCGATGTAATTACAAATTTAAGGTTTTCGGTCTTACTTTGAAATTAAAAATACTAATTATTATTATTTGTTTATGAACACATTTTTATTTTTTTTGCGATGTAATTACAAATTTAAGGTTTTCGGATTTTTTTCTTTACTTGTGCTATGCCTATCTGCCAAATTTCATGATTCTAGGTCAACGGGAAGTACCCTATAGATTTTCTTGACAGATATGACAGACGAACAGACAGACAGACAACAAAGTGACCCTATAAGGGTTCGATTTTTGTACGGAACCCTTAAAATAAGTGCTACAAGTTGCTAAAATATTTCAGTAGGATACCTATTTGCCCTAACAATAGAATGTAAATAAAGCCTAGTCATTTGTACCAAGATGAACTAGCAACCTATTAAGATTTTAGCGAAGGCTAAATTACAGGAAATAGTTACTTGAATAGGTTTGGAATATTTAAGTATTTTAATTTATTTAAATGTTTGACTGTTACGTAATTAAAAATCTAAATAAGCTTTATTGTTATAGAAATAGTCTTGTTGACTCAAATATTTAAAAATCTTAGAAAAGATAATACAGTCTTATATTGTATATAATACTAGCCGATGCCCGCGACTTCGCCCGCGCGGATTTAGGTTTTTCGAAATCCCGTGGGAACTCTTTGATTTTCCGGGATAAAAAGTAGCCTATGTGCTAATCCAGGATATTATCTATCTCCATTCCAAATTTCAGCCAAATCCGTCCAGTAGTTTTTGCGTGAAGGAGTAACAAACATACACACACACACACACACACACACACACACACGCACACATACAAACTTTCGCCTTTATAATATTAAGTGTGATAGCCCTTCATTAAATGGCAATAGAGCAACATAAATCTAGAAATAATAGATTAGTTACCTAACAGTTATTATAAAAATTGAAATTGTAATTTTAAAATTTAGTCCTTTGTTTTATCTAAACGTCAAAATGGTTTTAAATTTTAATAACTGTATACAAATTAGAATAATTGTTGCTAGTGATAAAGATATCAGAGCAAAAAATATTTCATGTGCGGATGTAATGACAGTAAACTTATTGTATCAGTGATTTCAAAAATTTAAACTCCTTTGTTTTATCTAACAACATGACAAAATGATTTTAAATTTTAATAATTGTATGCAAATTACAATAATTGTCGTTAGTGATACAGATATCAGAGCAAATATTTCGGATGCGGATGTAATGTCAATAAACTTAGTATCACTGTTAATGAATTCCCACATGTAGATATTTGCTGGAATAAGAGCTCGATTTGCATATAGTTTGAGTATTTTAATGAGGCTGGCGTTTTTAGGATGTTACATTTAAAACCGTGCAAGATACAGATAAGATACCGTTGATCGTTGCAACTTAAGAATTTTCCGTTTCCGACATTTTAGATTCATGTCTGGAACGAGATCATTTACAGTGGTCGGATTTGCAAATCAGTTTCTTTAGGTTTTAGATATAGGCTAACTGTTAGTTTGCATTTTATATGCTTAGCCAAGTAAAACATATTGCGATCTTTAGACAGTTCATAATCTCGCTAGATAGATTGATTATAATCGAACCGTATTTACAATTTTACGGTGACATGATGTCCAGTAAAACGTTACGGTCTCTCTGAGAGGTTATAAAAAAAGTAAGACATATTGCCAACTTTTTATTTAGTTTCTAAGTGGCAGACCTCTCAATTAATAAGTAATGAGTACAAAAATTAAAATAAACTTTATAGGTTCTCCGGTTAGGGCTCCGAAACTCCAGTTTCATAATTACTATTTTGTTATTTTGACAAAAATGCAATTTTTCTTAAAAAATTACAGAAATTTTTGGTCTGCAGATTATCTTCAAAACTTCTACACATTCTCAGTATTTCTCAGGTATCTAATAACGTACAAAATATTATATTTTGGGACGACAATTTAAAAAACATTAAAAAGTTAAAAGACATTATTTTCCTTATTTTTTTCCTGTTGATCATATCGGCCCATTTTCAATCACAAGCGCAATTTTATTGATTACTATTTTAAGAATTACTTAAGTATTATAGATAACCCCTTTGACTTTATCCTGTTCTATATACATTTATATGTAGATAGGTATTTGAGCCATATCGTCTGACGACCAAACGCCGCGTAGATACTGGGACTTGGGAGCAGCAATAAATCACCGCGCAATGAGAACATTACTCAGATGTTATCATCTATGAGTCATCTTCAATTTTATCACATCAGGCTTAGACATGTCGTGACCGGTCGATGTGTGTCGTGAACTTGACTGATCCAACGCCATTTGTCAGTCGCCTGTTACAATTAAATTGTATGGATTAGTGTAGTGTAATCAGCCGTTGACAAAGAGCCGGGTGATATTCATTGCTTGGGCTGCCATCAACAAATCACTGATATGGAACAAAGAAGCTTTAAAACTTAAGAGGTGGAGCTAGCAAGTTAAAGTGACAATGGGCTGGTCACGTCTGTGATTTGCCAGAACACTGAAGTCAGAAGATTCTAGGTTGGAGATGGCTAAAACCGTAACTAAAACGTACCTAGACGGATTATATGCCTCGTATAGAAAAGTGGTGGACATCGACGTTGGTGCTAGCTGAGAGAGGCCAATGTTTATATTAGACCTACTCCACTCCAGTAATAAAATTAGCTGTCCCACGAATTAGCGTAATTTTTTTTTCAAGAGTTTATCGTGGTCTTCGTTGAAACTAACCTGGATGTTCCCAAGACACCCTTCAAACTAGACCAAATTTGAGGAAACCCGGATGAATAGCAGCCCTATGATGACTAGAGAGGAAGCGTCGTTTATATAGCGTGTGAGTGTGACTATGAATTTTGATGTAATTGTCTGTAATTGTGGTGACTGAGTCGCGGTTAATAGCTAGGAGAGAAAAGAATTAATGAGAACATTAGAAACTGTGGAAAGCGATACACAATGTTTGAAAATTGTATTTTATTTTAGAAGTTATGGGGTTTCGAGTGAACAGCCTTTAGCTTGAAAAAAAATTAGTAAATTATTTATTTACTAGTTGAAATGGCAATGTCATGTCAGTCGCTGAAATTGACCATGGATGGTGCAGACGTTATCTGGAATGGAGTCCGTGTACCAATTAGCGTAGTGTATGACCTGAAGAAGGTCGCGGAACCGAATAAAATGAGGACGATGGAAAACCGTTATTGGTGGTGGCACGCTCTTGAAACGCCCTATGTCCAGGAGTGGACGCATGCAGGCAGATGGCAGATGGATTGGATTAAATATTAACAAACAGACTTTTTTTATTCCATCACTAGCTGTGCCCGCGACTTCGTTCGCGTGGAATAGTGACTTTTCGCGCTTTATATAGCCACGGACACTCAGGCGCGAGGCGCCGTGATTCTTTAAATTGACATAACTTTTTTATTTATGAACCGATTGACATGAAATAAACACTAAATCCTAAGTGAAGCTTACTACAATATATTAGTGAAAACCGTATCTAAATCGAATAAGCCGTTTCTGAGATTAGCGTGCACAAACACACAGACAAACAGACAAACAGACAAACAGACAAAAAAAAAATTAATTACAATTTCGGGTTCGGCATCGATATAATAACAACCCCTGCTACTTTTTTTTTATATATTTCCATTGTACAGACACCACTTTTCTACAATTTTATTATATGTATAGATAAGTTTGCCCTTGTCTACAATCTCACCTGGTGGTAAGTGATGATGCAGTCTAGATGGAAGTGAGCTAACTTGAAAGGAGTATGACAGTTTTATTAAACCCATGCTCCTTATAGGTTTCTACGCAGCATCGGTTGGTGTCTTCCACCATAGAGACAATTTAGAAATTATTAATTCCCAAACTGTCCCTGCCGAGAATCAAATTTGGGACTTATCACGACAAGACAACAGCGCTCACCACTCCGCCAAAGGGAGACTAAAATCATAAACCCCTCAGTCCAGTAATTTAAAAAGCTCCAAACCAACCTCAATGGCTCCGCTGCTAAACTCGTTTCATTGTGCCAGTTTAAATTGTTCATTTTCTTTCGTGTCAGTTTATAATTTTCAAAGGAAGTAACTTATTAACAGGTTTCTTTATCTTTATGAGTCGCTCACTCGCTTCTGATTCACGACTGACCAACTCGTAATGTTGAACTAATTCGTCATGATTTATTTGAGTTTTTGTTTGTTGTGTCTGGAGGTGTTCTTATAGATCACATTTTTTTTTGTATTGTAGGAGTAGGTATGTGTGGTCCAATGTCGAAGGATTTTAATGACAATCTTATATATGGTTGTATGGTTTTATGGTCCTGGGGTAAACATGCAAGGAGGGGGCCAAAGACAGGAAGAAGTACACTGAGTTCTTCATAGAGCTTGTTTTAAAATACCTATCTTAAAATTTTTAAAACGATTAAGAAACGAGACGAGATGTATCAATCATTTCAATTTTAAATGTAATGTGGGTGTGTGCTGTTTTACTGGACATGGATATCTAGAGTGTAACAAAATTATACGCTGTAAGCGTATGAGGATAATGATCAATTTGTATTGAACGTAGACAACTGATTAACTACCCGCTCCGAGCTAGTTCATATGAGCAAAAAACTTGGATTACTTCGCACATAATGACCCCTTGTGGTTTCAACAGCGGATATCCTCCACATATGTTTTAAAGGAAACAAAAAGACGACCATGTTTTGTACCGTATGACGGAGAGGTGTATATTCTTACTAGAGGCGGTAATATTCCCCGAAACGGTTTCAACCTCTGGTGAAAGTCATCTGTTTTTTTTTTTGGCTTCCTGTTTACTGTATCTGTTACTAATATTGCCATATTTAATATTGAAATGTATGGAAACTTTTGTGGTTATGTTACATTCTACAGCAATAAAAAAAATTGATATGATAAGTATGTTTCTTTAAAATGTTTATTAGTTTCAACCTTCGTTCCGACTTTCAATGTTATGTGCACGTCTTTGTTAAGATTGGGGCGCTTTTCTGTCATTTTATTGGAGGTTTGCTTTTCTATAGAATATCATCTCACTGTATGAAGGAAATAAAAAGTCAGCCATGTTTTGTACCGTACGGCTACCGTACAATTTTTTTCTTGCCCTAAGGGCACATTCGCGTGCCGAAAATTACCCGCAAAGGAAATATTCAACCGCTCCTCGCAATCTTAGTAATAGGCATTCACGAGCATCAGTAATTTCCATGCGCGAAAGGTAAATGCGATCTTATTCGTGTTTTGCTTGCTAATTTATTTTATCACGCAGCATTTATTCTTCAGATGCTACTTCATCTTCGGAGTTTGAGTAAGTATTATTTCACAACACAACCTCTCGGAAAAGATCTTGTTCTCATCCTATACCATTTTTTGGGAGTCTTGAGATAGAAAGCATCTAGAGGTCTTGGCTTCCTTTGATCTTTTCTTGGATGATCATTGATCAGGCCATCATTCAGACTTCTCTCTTAATTTTTAATGTTCTCATGCCATATCTCTCGCAGAAATTCTTGAGCTCAAAAGTTCTGTATCTATCAGATCATCAAAGTCCTTGGGTCTTTCCTTAAGTTGATTAGTTGGAACCGCCGTCGGTATTTCTTATTCATTATTAATTCACCTTTGACATTATTCAAGTAAAGGGCTCGTAATTCATAGAATTTTGTTCCAATTATTCAGGTAGCCTTTTGAAACTTGTTGGAATAATTTGTTACCGTCGGAAATCAGAATCGCGTCAAATATTGACTTACATAACTGTATAACCTGTATTATATTATATAATTTATGGTTTTTGATCATTTTTACATATTTTATGAAATAGCATGAATTAAGCATTTGTTTGGTAAGCAGGCTGATTGCAATTTGCAGCCAAGCGCTAGCCTATACCTAAATTAAAAACCCCTAAAAAGCCAAATCGACAGTTACTTCCAAAATAAATGGATATGAATTTATCCATGTAATGTTAATATAATCTTTGCAATTTGCAAAACAATATGGGCTTATGGCCAGATATTATAAAATGAACTGATCATTTCAAGAAGTCAAATTCGTGCAAGTTTACACAATGTCGAAAATGGCCACCGACAGGGGACGATGGAAATTGCTGAGCCACTCGAGATTGGCAGAACCAGTAAATGAAAGATAGTAAACCAATAAAAACCAGAAAGAAACCAAGTATTATCGCTGATGCACTACCAAAAAACATTATCAAAACTTTAAGGTTTTTTTTAATTTTAATTATGTTTTTCAGTATTCAGTGCTATACGATGAGAGATTTTTATACCTTTATTTTTTACTAGCTGATGCCCGCAGCTTCGCCCGCGTGGATTGGTCAGATCCCCTGCAGCATCAGTATTGAGGAGTTGGACTCCAAATTTTTTATGAAACACTGTCGCAAAGTTCCTCTATCGATTAAAAAAGAAATGACGCAAATCGGTTCAGAAATCTCGGAGATTTCGGTGTACATAGGTAGAAAAACACAGCTCCCTTTTTGAAAGTCGGTTAAAAAAGTAGCCTATGATACTCCCTGGTCAATTCTCTACTTGTCTGTGAAAATCCCGTCAAAATCGGTTCAGCCGTTCCCAAGATTAGCCTTTTCAAACAGACAGACAGACAGACAAAAATTTTCAAAACGTGTGATTCAGTTATAGTATCGTTCAAATAACCATATGACCTTAATATGCGGTAGTTATTTCGAAATTACAGACAGACACTCCAATTTTATTTATTAGTATAGATTATTATTTCTATATCTACAGATGCTAAATGATTCACATTTTATGAAGAAGAGTAGAAATAGACATTGTTATCGCCTACATACCTAATGTGGTAGTCTACTCATTCAGCTTCCCAATGAAACGATGGTCAGTAACTACCTACTTATTCTGTAGGTAATGACGGGTGTTGGCCGCTTGAGGCAAAAGATAATGAGCGAAGTGCCGTCGAAGATCGATACTTGATTTTATTAGAAGCAAGCCGGCCCAATTTTGAATTATAGCTTTACTGGGTTTTTAGAGTTCAGCTTCGAAATATGGTTTTCTTCTAAAATGGCCCATTGGCCTAAAATGGCTTACCCCATTGTGTAACTTTTATGCAATGTGACAATCGAAACCTTCTAGTTAGCTGCCAGTTTCCACTACTGGCTAAATTCCTAAACTGTCACAGCAATATAATCTAAAGCAATCTTTTGTCTTTTTGTTGAAACCACTAATCTTAGCATTGATTTTAGAAGCGCCCCCGTACAATCTTACAGTTTCGGTTCAATATAATTATTACCTACTTACCTTCGTCTGGTGAAGAAATGGCAGCGGTCTACGGATTTACTTGACGATTCTAAAGCACCTTGTGATATTTTATAAAATTTAATTTAGATAACAAACTTTCCTATACGTTCCATTACATTAACTGTTTTATGCTAATTTTCGGCAGGTGTGCCATCAAATTCAAACGCTCCCTCGTTTCATTTTGTAATATAGCTAGTTTGGCAAACCTTGGCCACGTTGTAGGTACTTACCACTATATGATAGCTAGCGTTCACACATTATAGGGGCATGATTGATGACACCAATTTGTCGCCAGCTCTTCCGTGACAGATTGTTGAAAGTTTGAGGCACAAAAATTTGTCATGAAACAACAATTTGTAATAAATGGTGGAGGAAATTGTATGAGGAAGCAGATTACGTTAAAGACTACTTAATGATATTATGTCTCTGGTCTTTTCCGAAGTCATAAAAGATATGACTAGTGTTATCTATTCACAAACTTTTGGACACAAGCGGCTCGAGACCATAGAGTGGACATACACGGACACCTCGTGCTGCTGATCTCTGAATAATATACACGACTGTTCGAGCAGTCGTTATCAGTTGCTCGATCAGTTGTCAATTCAACTGCAGTTGACTGCTCGAACGGTGTATACGACAATGAAGGGAATGCATTCAATCATGACTGCTTTATTTTGCACGTATATAGCGGCACGTCATACTGTGTGACTTCCTACAAGACCCCAATGTCCAGCCGTTGTCCAACAACTGAGACAACGTTATTTAATTAATTAACTAAACATTGTAGGACTACTTTGCTCTACTTATTTCTAAATGCTTGTTAGATCTCTAATTCTCTAAGGGCAAACAATTCAGTGTTACATCTAAGCTTGAAAATCGACGGGACCCTTGCTTTTAACCGGTTATTGCTACTACCTAAGAAGGCAGGTTAACCGTCGGCCAAATCACTGTTGATGATATATGATTGCTGAGATTTGTGTAATGACGGACTGACGGCTTCCAGCCGCTTCTAAATTTGGATTTTTGTTTTATTTACTAAGGAGTAATGAAATGCGTAATTTCGTTGTTAGATTAATAGTATCAGCTATCGGGCAATTGGATTTTACATTGGAGTAGAGTAAAGACTGTGGTTTGGTTCATACATTGCTAGAAGAAGACAGATCACTGCTTACACAAGAAAATATATTTAATAAAGAAAAGTAATAATAAAATAAAGTCTAGGTAATAATAAAATACCTGCATAAAGAAAGATACGAGATACCTAAAAGCATAGTACTTATCTACAATGTCTACAATAGTAGCACAGTTTTACAATGTATAAAACTGTGCTATTAGTTAGAACAACGCAACTTTTGGTGGACGGGAATTGAATAAAGACGAAAAATGCAAATTACGTAAATGTTAGAAAAGTTATTGTTTTGAATTTTTATATTGAATTGAATTGAAATATTGAATTGAATTGTGAATTCCATATTTGTAGAAAGAGTAAAACGTTTGAAGTAGGTAAAGCTAATTATGACAAACTAGACATTAGCAATTTTAAAACGACTATCTACTTTACCGCTAGCGATTAATCGTATCCAGTTATTAGCTGTCTTCCGCAGGACGTCTCTTCATCTAGTTTGAAGTCGTCACATTGCCCTCAGTATATTTTTCTAGGAGCATAATACCTACATATATTGTGATTAGTCTTTTGTCTCATCAACGACTTTATGTCTATAGTTCAACTGTATCTTGAATTTACTTTCCTTGGTTGGTTCGGTTTACATAAGTAGATGAAAAAAATGATATGGGTTGAGTTACGCATACGGCATAAGTAAGTACGGCATAAGTAATTCGGGTGGTCGGTGGTTCGATCTCAGGCACGCATCTGTAACTTTTTGGGAGTTCTTGCTGTAACGGTGAAGGAAAAAATCGTGAGGAAACCTGCATGCCTGAGACTTCCCCTCAACGTTCTCGAAGGTGTGTGAAGTCTGCCAAGTCGCACTAGGTCAGCGTGGTGGGCTGTTGCCTAAACCCTTCTCATTCTCAGAAGAGACCTGTGCTGACATTGGCCAGTGATGGATTGATCACGATGATTATGATGACATGAAATAGGTAAATGATTTTTTCCGTGGGGAAACCTCTATGCCTGAGAGTTACCCATAATGTTCTCAAAGGTTGTGAAGTCTGCCAATTTGCCAGCCAGCGTGGTGGAGTGTGGCCTAACCTCTTCTTCATGCTGTACCTGCGTCAATGATATAATAAGGCGATAAACGACAAATATTTTTCAATAAGTATATGTTTATTTTTAAATGATTTGAGTTTATGAAGCCATCACGTTTCGATAATCCTTTTTATAGAAATTACCTGTTCTGTAATTTTTTGAAACAGTATTACGCGAAACAAAGCCGTGGAACATGCGCGGAAAACTGATTAAGGATTCTCTTCCAACGTAAGCTTTATGCAAATAATTTAATGCTGGCGTACGAACATTGAATACGGCAGTATTAACTTTGGGGCCCGCATTCCTACGAATGCCTGTATAAATTTAATGGTGCTCGAGTAGGTACGTAAATACATACATTAACCATGTTCTAGTGCAGTGCTTCCCAAAGTTCTATTCCTTCCCATGGTTTTCATATCTTAACGCGGCGGTCTCCGTTTTCGTCGATACTAAAGTTTACTAAAATGGAAATAAGTTAGGAACGCATGGATCGAAAAATTTGAAATTAATATATAATATTTTTCATTATATCCCCTTGGATTTGGTCCGATAAAAACATGATTGGACAAACTTTCCTCGATAGAAAAAAAATCAGAAGTTTGGTCTAAAACCTTAGACTTTTGGGTTTTTCTCTTTAATGACAAAGCTCTTAAAGACGTAACTTTCACCATAGGTGTAAAACAATCAAATAAATAATTCGGTCCGATCATTTCACAGTAAGTGCTATATTTCAAATTATATTCTAAATTATTTGATTTCACGCTTCCTCGCTTATTCTCTTCAAATCGCGTACAGAGCGAGTACAAAGAATTTTCGACCCTATTGTTGAGTGTTATGGGCCGTAATTACGTTATCTTGTCAGTCATACCCGTCGCCTCAGCGCGGCAGGACCTGTTTCGGGTTTCATAAGCATTTTGTCATACTGTAATTGTACAGAATGCCATAGAGTAGTAAATTCAGTACTATGTTATAAAGTATTTTTATTTAGGATTTTTCTAGATTTTAAGATAAGTTTATATTGTGCATTTATTACATTAAAAAAGTAATTATTTTAAAAAGAATGCAGTAAACAGTACATTGCAGTGTAGTGAAGCTAATATTAGGTCATTATAGACCAGGACTTATAATTTGAAAATAAAAATTAATTAATCTGAGTGCTCTATCCCGGTAGCTCAAAGATCAAAAACCAAACTTGTAAAATGCATAAGTATTAGAAGATAAGATGGAAAAAAAACTTTATTGATATCAATTTAAAGGTTTTTAGGGGAAAGTACTAATTATTATGAAAATAGGATGAGAGGAGACCGCGTATAAGCAAGCGTAGTGTAGGACGTCCTCCAGCACGATGGACTGATGATATAAAGCGGCTGGCGCTCTTTAGGGAAGGCCCATGTCCAACAGTGGACATCCACGGGCTCATAATGATGATGATGATGATCATGATTATTATGAAAATGACATCCACTTTCAAGTCCGAGATGTTTATCCAAGGTGTTATAATTTTTAGTTTCTTCACTTGCTATACAATGATATCATTTATTAGGGTTCCGTACCTCAAAAAGAAAAGCGGAACGCTTATAGGATCAATTTGCTGTCTGTTTGTCTGTCTATCTAACTGTATGTCTGTCTATCTGTCCGCCTGTCAGTCTGTTTTGTCCGTGTGTGTTGTGTCTGTCAGGAAAACCTATAGGGTACTTCCCGTTGACCTAGAATCATGAAATTTGGCAAAAACCATGAATTTATGGGTTCATTAAAAAACAATGTGTTTCAATTTTCAAAGTAAGATAACTATACCAAGTGGGGTATCATATAAAAGGGTTTTACCTGAACATTCTAAAACTGATTTTAATTTATTTTTAAGCATAATAGTTTTTGATTTATCTTGCAAAATGTCGGAAAAATACCTGAGTACGGATACGGAAACTTGGTGCGCGAGTCTGACTCGCACTTGGCTGGTTTTTTTATGTATATACGTCACTAAGTAGTCAATAATAAGTTTGACCAAAAATTGCAGTGTCATAAATGTTTTATAGATCAAAAAAATAATCATACTATTAAATATTCCTTCAACTTAGACCTTATTGTCACAGCTTAAAAGTTGAAAATGTGCAAAACAAAATTTCATACGTACTTAATACTTTTTCTCATAAAACTAGTTCAATTTACAAGAAATGAAAGATCCTATTGTGTTTGCCTTTGTCAATACAAAGGATCTTTGTGGCTTTTGTGTTCTCACTCACGTATACTAACATTAAAATATCGATGTTAAAATATTCGTTGTAAAACTTACCTTATGCAGTTATTCTTAAAGTATACATTAAATTGTTATTAGGACGAGAGTTGCTTCGTTTTGGAATGCCAAATCAGTGTATCAATTTTTCTTGTTTTGAATCGAAAGGTAAGAACAGTAATAAAATGTAACTACTGAAATCGTTTGTTCGTAGCTTTTATAGGTTCGTGAGAAGTAGTATTGTTGTATGATAATTTGGTCAATTTACAGATCAAATTTCTCAAAATCCTGTCTTAGTGCGGGTCTACGTTATATAGAGAACCAACTGCACCTTTTCAAACTTCAAAATCCCATCAGGACCAGTCCTGGCACAATTGTTAGTTAGTGGTAGTACCTTTTCACCCCCACTTTTTTTCATATTACATCCGATAGGTCAATTTTTTTCGTATAAAATAGCCTATGTTACCCGGATCTTTACGACAATTCGATTTACACCTCATTCATCAAAATCAGCCCAGTAGTTTCGGCGCTACGGTGGAACACACAGAATCTGGATACAAACACACACACATACATATACAGACTGCTAAAATCATAACTCATAGGCTTTGCCGCAATGGGGTAAAAAAACAGGCTGAATTGAGAACCACCTTCTTTTTGGAAGTTGGTTAAAAATTAAAAAGGGAGCAAGCAACAGACCATTTAGACTATTTACTTTTCCAGACGTTTTAGATACTATCTCATTCAGCGTTTATGTCATCCAACTATGTAATTTGACGTCTGGCTAATGAGGTGTTCTAATCATACAGACTATTCACAATTCCAGACGTTTTGCTACTTGTGCATTCTGTTTTTATGGCGTACAGCTAAGTTGACTCTCTGCTGACTGGGTAATCTGCTTTGATGTCATCTAGCTGAATTGTCTATTGGCTTACTAGGCACTTTGCTTTCATGTCAGTCAACGTAAAATTGTCTTTTAGCGAAAAGGTAATGACCTCTTTTTCTGGATGCCTAATGATAGGCATCCAGAAAAAGAGCTCAGCTTCTGAATTAGAGAACATAATTACTACAAATTTAAAATTTGAATCAATGGCCCGAATCTGAATATAACAAAAAAGCTATAAAATATTTTAATCTCTGTCTTGACTTTGTTCAGTATCATATAAAAACATTTCTCCAGCGCTTTGACTTTGAACCTTAACGTAAACAGTTAAGTTAGCGTATTGAATGTGTGCATACCTACTTATGCTCTTTTGGAATATTTCACCTAATTAGTTAACTTTTATGGCTATTAGCTCCGAGCGGGCCGGTTTGACTGTAACCATATTGAATAAACAAAAACAAGGATTATAAACAAAACAGCTTTTTATACAACACGAAATATATTATAATGTTATCCTGTTATGGCTGCAGGTGCATATAATCTCTTTCAGGTGTTTTTGCACGCCTAGCGCGTGTGATATTTTTTTACTGTAAACGTTTTGATAATATGAAAAAATAGGATTTTACGATCTCGGTAATTAGTGAAATGCAATAAATAGTTACTTGTGTAATGTCCGTGCTAACTATATTTTCATTGAATTTCAGTTGAGTGTAATTTCTATAATCTCAGCATCTATAATTGCAATAAGATATAGAAAATATAAGATTTACCTATAAATGTAAGTAATTAGGAACGACAGTATTATCATTATCAATAAGTGAAAATTTCAGAAACTTGGACTGGTCCATGCTATAATCTTTTATCCATGTGAAGTATCTTCTTTCAAGGCCAAATGTAATGGTCACCACAGTAATGACCAAAACTGGCAGATAGGGGTTTATAATGAGAACGTTAACGTAAAATAGACCTTAACCGCCTTGTTTTATAGCTCAAATTAATCCATTCATGTAAAGCCAGTCAGACAGAACCAGAAATTAAAATCGGTGTAATTGAATTTAGGACCTTAAGTCAAGGTTATTTAGGCCCATTTTAATTTAATGTTACTGTGTGTGTGTGATCTCATTCTATGAAAGTTGGTGAAATGTTAAATCTCCTACTATAATAAGCATACAGGTTGAAAAAGACACCTATTAGCATGATTGTAAATAGATCTCATTCATTATTTCTCGTTGTTGACAAAACAATAAAAGTACATTATAATATTGTTTTTTTTTATCAGTGACTGTTTACTAACTAATGATAGTAACTTGGCAACAGTGTGCATTAAAATCCATACTAATATTATAAATGCGAAAGTGTGTCTGTCTGTCTGCTACGTTTTCACGGCCCAACCACTGAACCGATTTTAATGAAATTTGGTACAGAGTTGGGATACATCCCGGAGAAGGACATAGGCTACTTTTTATCCCGGAAAAATGAAGAGTTCCTACGGGATTCAAAAAAACCGAAATCAACGCAGGCGAAGCCGCAGGGATCCTCTAGTAGTATATAAAACAATATTTAACTTGTACAAATATTTTTTATAGATACGCAATGTTATATATTACAATAAAGTAACCCAGCGAAGTCGAATGTAATCGATTCTGATGATACCTACAGATTAATTTTTTTAAATAAATTTTTAATTATTTCATAATAAATATTTTTTATCACTATAACTTTGAATTTTAAACTTATACATAACTTGACTTTTTACTCCATCGTAAACACTGAAGTGGGGTGACGTAATGATTAAATGCAGGAGCGATGTGAAAATAATAATCTACACTGTGGCGATGCGCAACCGGTTCAGGGGCGTCTAAGAGAGATGCCGATACAATGTGTATCGCCATCTCTAGATTTGAAATTATACCTGGAATATACCGTCCCCTTAAGAACCTTTTGCTTAGTTTTTGGAACAAGGGCAGGATACAGAAGGCAGTTATAACTTATTGAGACGGCACCTATTGAGAGGAGTATCCTCTCTCTGAAGCCCTGACCATCAGCTGCTTAGCTCCTCTCCTGCAGCTAGTGGGACCCGTTTTATTCCATCATTTGAAGGCCCAAGGCTCCCATTACGATACATTTTGTATCAGGCAATTCCGTCCATCATGAGTCCATATGATATCTAGTCTATAAGGCTTTAATGTTACCATTTTGAATTGATAGGATGAAAGTAATGCGAAAGATTAGGAGATACAGTGCAGAAAGTCAGTTATACACCCTTTTGGAATTTTTTCGCAAACTTTCCTAATTGCTGACAACCCTCACTTTTTAGACCATTATTGTGGAGGTAGACTTACAAAACTTTCGAGTTGGTTTCTTCTTATCAAATCAAAATGGATATGTGGGTTATAAAATTGGCAAAGCTGACTGCAAAAGCTTTCGTCTCAAGGACGCCTAACACAATGTAAGATGAATATCCATAAGGTCCATTGTTAGGTCAGCTCTATATTAATCCGGTATCTGGGACTTTGTGCAAAAGCCTATTGTGATTTGGTCTCGTGGGCGTATGAATAAAACCTGTATTGGGCAAACCCTTTGGAACCTAACTATATTTAATAATTGTAACCGTAACTCAAAAGGGTGATTCTTTTTTGTCACCATGTATGTTCTTCTAGACATAAGGAACTTCTCAACGCTTTATACATATCTACAAGGGGAACTCTTACCTATGTCTTTCTAGCTATAGATTATTTTTCTGAATTGGAGAAATGTCTTTCTTTGTGCACAATATGGTGAATCATTTTTATAGTGAAAAAATTATGAATAGTGAACAGAAATCATCACTAAATCAGAATGTGAATTACCTAGTCATGCGACATCTATATTGACAATAAACCTAATATTATCCTTATTTTCTACCTGGGCCTTATTCCACCCTCACTCGAAGTTTGATAATTGTTACTAATGTTATAAACATTGCTAAACATTTTTAATACCATTGATTAATAAATCAATTACGTAGTCATGCTTTGTTTTTTCTTCTAAGATAAATCTCATTTAGTTCGAGACTTTTGCTAATTTTTTCACACATTTGTTATAAATTAAAGTTCATCGAATTATAATTTATAATACGACTGAGAGCCCACGTACAGTCGTCTATCATTTTACACCTGGAATGGAAACAAGCGGACCCAAAGAGGTGTTATGTTCTAGAGGTGATATCCCACAAAATTTTACTAGGGGACTCGTGCTTTTTGCCGTGCATTCAGTAAACGGGCACTGAACCTATTTTTACTCCGTCTGGCAATATAATATTGGTATCTTTACAAAAAAAAAATATATATGTCTATTTATCTTTGATGCCACTCTTTTGATACTATACCAAGAATAAAAGAGATAAATATCTGCCTATTTAAGACTTCCATGACTTTGTATATAGGTAACTAGCGACCCGCCCCGGCTTCGCACGGGTGGACATTTATTTTTTCTTTTTTTCCGGGATAAAATATAGCCTATACGGATTCGGAAGAATCCGTCTAAGTAATAGTAAAAGAAATCGGTCCAGTAGTTTTTGAGCCTATTCAATACAAACATACAAAAATACAAAGGTTTCCTCTTTATAATATTAGTATAGATATAAGGTTAAAGCTTTTTTTTTTTCGACCATCTCGCCGTCGTTGTACACTTGTTTGTACATTTGTATTTGCATACTGTACGAAGCGAAACTTCTGGCACCTCCCTATTTTGTTCTCTATGGTCCACAACTCTATGCCCGGAAAGGAAGCAAGTGGACCAAACTCGTCGCGTGAGTTTGTTGACTGACTGAACTGGTTATGATGTAACAGACGAGGCTGACCGTCAAACAATGACTCAGCTAGCTATTATGTGTCGAAGTTTATCTCTATTTATCGTTATGAGCTTTTAATAGGCTTTTCTATTATGTAGATCTATAAGATAGTTCAGTGGGTGTAGCTCTGCGATTAATTTTAGTATTTTATCATTGATAGTGTCAAGTTTGGTTCCCGGTACATATAAAATTTCTTGAATTGATCAGTTTGATAATAATAAAACAAATGATAACTATTTTTGCGCACATTATTTTTATTCACCTTTTCCTTTATATTTTTCAAAATAATGAACTCCTTAAAATTTTCTTGATTTCAAAACAGCTAACTTCCTAAAACAGCTTCCTGTCCTTGTTCCAATTTCTATATTTTTGTACTGTTATAAAAATAATAAAGGGTATCACCCGAAAAAGTGTTCGAAATTCAAAATTCAAACAAGGCGTTGTAACTTGGCCGCCATTCACCCGTCCTCTTCAAAAACTGGCAACACTACTGACAGGTGTGTTCCCGTCGTGCCCCTTTTTTCAACGTCCGTTTTCTACAAAAATAGCATCTTTAAAAGGACCAAAGAGCCTTACGAGGCGTCATCCAAATTTCTACTTTCACTACCAGATGTAGGGTTTTAATTTCACCGTGTTTAATTTTAAGCGGTACGAGTGGTAACAATGAATGGATCATTTCCCATACAATATGTTACAACGGTTAAAGCCATCGGGTCACGGTAAAAGCAGTTTTATTTGGATCGCATTGGTGTTAAGATTGATCGATTATAAATCGGCTACCTCATTTAAAAATAAGCGACCATAGTCACAGGAGATTGTTTTTCAATTTATTTCGGGATACGAAATCAAGGCTTTTGTGATTCATGAATGAGAATTATCTATAAAAAGTTATGGGAACTATAAAACCTTTAGCGAACTGCGATAACGTACCCGAGGATCAGGAGATAGACTCAAAATACAGTCGCAAAAAGTCGCTGAATTGTAGAGCCAATCTCTTGAGGATACTCGGGTGGTGTCAAAGTGAAAAGTGGCTTGAGTGTGTGAAATTTTGTGTGGTGCCACGTGGTTGTGCATTTTTTTGCTTCTCCTGCATATGACACATCTGAAAGAAATGCTGCAAAAAATGCAAAACTCAAACTATCTTAATTAACAAGGCTAAAGAGTAGTGTCATCCGTTTCAAATCATAACAACGCGAAATAAGGCAGCATTTTAGTCTTACTTCGTTTAATTGTAGGTATATTATTTATAAAAAATATACCTATATGGTATATGGGGTATACCTTTTTTTTAATATCTACATTTCTAATTCATCTGAACTGTGTTGTCTCTTATATGCCGTCATAAAAAACAAATGTCTTTCTTTATATTTCTTGAGTCATGATCAACCATATTACGTACTTACTCCATTTTCTCTATGATATGCATAACAATAACTTTTACATTCATAAGTCGGTCAACATGAGTCGATTGTCTAAAGATATCGATTGATATACGTCAGATCTAGTAGGTACAGACGATTTCTTTAAATTCGATTCCCATCATTTTTTTCTCGGTTCATAACAATATCGATTTTCATGCTTCACACGCGATGTATATTTCCACCATATTGGGTTCTTCTCACGTTACTAACGTGAAGGCGTCTTGATAATTGATTTCTGGGTCATTATTCTTCGGCGTTTCGAAATCATTGGCATATGATTTCGCTAAGTTTATTAAGTAAATTATATATCTTTGCCACAGAGCTGTGAGTTTTATTTATTTTTGCGTCTTTATCTTCAATTTTTTCTTCATTGCTGAAGGTTATGAGTGTGACCCCAAGTTATTGCTTTGTCGAGGCGAAATCAATATCTGTAGACTGTAGACCCATCGAACCGTATCGAGTTCGTAGAACCATTACTCATTCTGAGAGGAGAGCTGTGCTTAGTAGTGAGCCAGCGATGATGATAATGATAGACCTGTTAGAACTCAAATCTAAACCCCTGCCTGTCACAGCAAGGGCATTCTTATCAGATTAGCAAAATCGGTCGGTCGGTCATTGGTCAGCAATAAAAAAGAACGGGGAGAAAAGATTGCGAATCTTTTCAGTTCAAAGACAGTTTATGTCTAACCAGCTATTCTTATTTTATCTGATCTTCGAAAAACACCGAAAAATAAGAAAGCAGAAAGCAAAATCACTGATGCAGTAGATACGGCTTTGCGACTAAGATTCTAAGTGGTCGTAAACAAAGCCACATTTTTTTAATTACATACTCCATTTTATTTCAGAAATCTTCAACTATGCCTATTTGTTGAGTCTCTCGAAAAGCAGATTCTTCTCTCGGCTAGAAATTTTGGCAGCTAGGTAGTTTTTTCGAAAACCATACTTTTTCGTTAGTCTAAAACTATTTGGTTATCTGGTCTTTACATCTGTTGATAGTTGTCAGGTAAATGCGTTAACGCTTGGTAAATTAAACTTTTAAAACCAACATTTACCTTTCATCGTTGAACCTTATAATGGCCTCACGAATTCACGATACTGCCGATTTGATATTTGTAACTGATGGTATTTAAGCTGCTGGCTCTATTCCTTTTATTTTTGGGAAATGTCAGCTTGCCAATTACTTCCACTGTTTAGCCTTTGTTATTTTGTCTTTAATGTTTTGCTCCCACATTAAAAAGGCCGAAGCGACCGGCCTGCCCGCGAAATTCAAATTTAATTTGGTTTTTTGCAATTTGTAAACTAATACGACAACGTAGGCTTATGGCATTCTGATTCCGACAGTGGCAGTATCATCCTCACAGGTTTATATAAAAATCTTTACTTGAAAAGATCCAGTTTAAGAAATTAATTAAAGTATCGACTATTCTCACAAATTAGTCGATACTTTAATTAATTTCTTAATCATTTTCGCCATAGCTTGTGTCTGTTTCAAATTAGCACTGTAGGTATATTTGTTTCGAAATCTTAGTATTCCCCAGCCGTAATTCATCAACTTACTCTGTCTACTTTTATTCTTCTTTGAAATTCTTGTTTGTTCTTCTTTATTTGTCTTTAAAACAAGAGTGAATAGGCACCTTCTAGGTAAACGCGTCCCATCTTAGACCACATCATCACTTTCCATCAGGTGTGATTGTGATCAAGCGCTTGCCTATAGTGAATAAAAAAATAAAAAAAATATTTAGTTTTTTACGTGCATCGGTATATTCAAGAAATCAAAATGCAGTTGCCAGTTGCCTTAGTTCAAATACTTTAGATAGTATAACAATGAATCAATGATAAAATCAGTAAGTTCAAGAATGCAAAGGTTGTGAACAAAAAAGTAGTGATGTGGGTTTAACAGGGAAGGTATTTGCATGAGACTGCTCTCAACAAAAAAGATGAACCGTTCATCGACTCATTTGCTCATCAATAGAAATGTTAAGTTGAATAATCAGCTAGTCATCTTTAATGTATGAGGTTTCGCGGTATAGAAAAAGATGAATCTCGGAATATTGTTAGTAGTTTTGCGAAGTAAATAATGGTTTTAGAAGAGTTACTACTTACGTGTAGAAGTAGTTATTTTTTTAAATTTTGAGCTAATACGGGCTAAGGAGTTGCTCGTACTAAACTGACGCGGACGTTATCACTTTGATAGTGATACAATAAAAATTATACCATTGACACGTTACGTTCAAATTACCTGGCGTCTAGTACAAAATTCGTGCTCGGTGGTGAGTGAGACAGAAGATGCAAAACGCAGGTACAGAGAGAGAAATCGCTCTACAAACGTGAATTCTTTTTTAAAATTTATGACATATCGTTGTAATAATATTGATTACAAATTGTTATGGTAGAAAAATCATAAGAGCTCAAAATATAGGAATCTTTCTTTAACGTTAGCGTTACTTTTCAATAAATGTAATTATAACTAAATAAACATGTACTGTGAAAAATAAATATGTAAACGTTCATTCAAATGGTCAAACGAAAATACTAGGTTCGAGTGTATGTAGTAACAGAAGATCAATTAATACAAGCCAAATGTTTATCTTCGACTCTCAAAAGCATCAAAGCCAGACAGTATTTACTGACCTAAGCAAGTTTACTTAGTGTTGATAAGCGAATGACTTAGGATTTAGTTCTCCCCAGGAATAAATCTCCGGGGACGTACCAAACAGAGGTAAAATGAACGAGAATTTTATATTGGAAAAGAAATTCAAGAGTAACGAAATGAGTTTTTTTTCCAACGGCTCACGGGTATTGAAAAATATGTCCCATTTTCCAAGAGTTTTATTCAAATTTTATGCATTTAGAACCGTCTATTTTTTTTCTTTGAATAGGCAATGGGCAGGGCTCTTAGTTTGAATCATGTTCGAATGGTGACGTTCGCACCGAGCACAGCCTTGGAATACCCCCACCTGGTATGCGACAGGTCGAGATGGCAATCGGGGTATGAGGTGGGGGGACGACCTGCGCACCCGCACGTCATTCGCGCTATCCCGCATCGGGTTAGTGAGGGGACTGTTTGGGTGTGCGGAGCGTCCCCACCGCGACCTGCCATCTCGGCTTCTCGCCTAGGTACTAGGACAGATTACATCAAATGAGTCTTAGGAAGCCGCTGGATTCAGGCGGCGAGCGGTAAGACCAACAGGTATGCGTGGAAGCCCCTACAATTGACCTACGAGTATCTCCGTATATCATAAAATAGATGATGCCCGCAATACTTACGTCCGCGTGGATGTAGGTTTTATAAAAATCGCGTAGGAACTTTTTGCTTTTGCGGAATCTAACTCCTAACTAAATTTCATAAGAATCGGTTAAACTATTGGGCCGTGAAAAGCTAGCAGACAGACAAACAGACAGACACACTTTCGCATTTGTAATATTAGTATGTATAATACTTTTGATGTTTATTTATTTTGGCTTATTTTAGTAGTATTTGGTTATGTGCTCAACAAACTCAAATAATCATACTGTCCTTTTCCATATTACGGAACATTGTGAAAAGGAAAAAACTGCGAACTTTTTCGATTATCTTAGGTCGGTTTCTACTTACGTGTGCCTAAGTCCAAAATGTTCGAGAGTTTTGGATAACAAACTTTTTCTGATCAATCTCGTTCTATCTTTGGCTACATCACTATCTTTGATCACGCGTGTGGCGATCTGCCAGCTTATGAAATAAATAAAAACCTGTCAAGTGTGAGTCGGACTCGCATACGAAGGGTTCCGTACCAACATCATACAAGACCTAACACTACGTACTTTTTTTTTAATTTGCATGGGTGCCATTTTTTTTTTCAAAAAAACAGCGAGCAAACGAGCAGGGGCGTCACCTGATGTTAAGTGATTACTGCCGCCCATGAACATTTGCAGCACCAGAGAAGCTGCCGATGCGTTGCCCACCTTGGAATTTGTTAGTCCGCCTTTTGAATTTTGTAATCTAGTGGGAACACCGCCGCTGAAGGTTTTCTGTTATATCGACAATAAAATAAAAGACACACTGTGAAAATTTCGATTCTCTAACTACATTAACGGTTCATAAGGTACAACCCGCTGATAAACAGACGATCGGTCGGACAGCGGAGGCTCAATAGGGTACCGTTGGCACGCTTCGGGTACGGAACCCTAAAATAAGGTCCGTCTCTACCAAGGGAGGAGTCGTTGAAATTCTGTTTGGAACTGTGATTCCACCGTGGCATAATAATGGTGTATTGAAACGAAATCTGGTGAATATCGCTCTCACCAGTCCATTAACTCCCCACCATTTTATCCAACAGCGATAAGCGATTTACGGTAGAGCTGAGCAAGCCGAATTGGAAACAAGGTCGTTGTGGAAGAGTGGCGTGCTCCGAATAAAATTACTATTTAGAGTAGGTAGTTACGAGTACGTAAAGAAGGCTGAAGGAAAGACGCAAATTGTGATGCATGAAGAACTAACTAATTACTAAGCCATAGATTGTTCGGTAGGTACCGCGATCAAGTTATTAATAGTAAAGTTATTAATATAATAGGGATTATTGACGAATTTTGGTTGGTTCCGGCGGACAATGTCCAAGTCTTCTATATATAATACTAGCCGATGCCCGCGACTTCGCCCGCGTGGATTGGTTTTTCGAAATCCCGTGGGAACTCTTTGATTTTCTGGGATAAAGTGTAGCCTATACCCTTCCCCGGGATGTAGTCCATGTCTGTACCCATCAAAATCGGTTCAGTGGTTGGGCCGTGAAAACGTAGCAGACAGACATACAGACAGACAGAGACACTTTCGCATTTATAATATTAGTATGGATCTAGTAGGTATGCTAAAGTGCCCAGCTTCCTATGGAAGCGACCGGCTGAACTTTCAGTTGCCCACAAGATAGTATAGTTGTTTTGTTTTATTGTAACTTTTTACGATTTGAAAAGAGCAACTGCCGAGTTTCTTGCTGAACCTACTTGAAATATTTAAATAAATTGAGATTTCGATTTTGAATTATCTTCTTCTCTTACTCTTAAAAAAAGTTTTCTTTCTTTCTTTTTCTTCTCCATGTGTCTGACCATTAGTTAGTCGTCAGTTTTCTTAACATCTTGTTCAAGAAAGAAAGAAAATATAAAGAAATGTTTAAGTAAGCCACACATGTTATAATTTCTGAGGGGTCCGGGTGCCTAAAGGCTAAGGGTTGGTTATCCATGGCTAGACGGAAAAGTTTTCTCCGATTGTTTATATGTCTCGTAGCCATGACTTCTTGCTTCCCACTCCTCTTTAACCGACTTCAAAAAAAAAAGGAGGTTCTCAATTCGTCGGAATCTTTTTTCTTTTGCTAATGTTAAGGCACAAATGGTAATCGTTACTTTATAGTTTCGTAGATTATTACGGGATCTCGTGCCGGTCGTTAACAGAGAGGTAAGGGGGCAAGCTGCACGCGCTGGGGCAGCTGTTGCACGCAATGCTGCAGTAAAAAACAGTAAAAACTAAAGATAGACGTTCTTTTACGTTTCCAAGTTCAAAGTCTTTATTTTATTAAGTTAATGTTATGTTGCAGTTGCTTACTTGCTGTTTTTAGAATCGGTTTGATTACGACTACGCGTATATTAGGTAATTAACACGAGACCTGGTACAGGGATGTTTTTGTAGTGCCCAAAAATGCCAAATTCTAACAATAAATGTAATGAAAACATCCAAAAATGATTTGCTGGCTAAAAAGAGATACACCGTGTAAGTATGCGAAGAGATAGAATGTTGGGGAGTCCATATTAATTCATGTTCAATGTTCATTCACTCTCTTCATTCTTGTAATTTGTAATAATATTTTCTTTTGCTTTTTACAGGTACTTCAGATCACAAATCTTTGTGAAAACCTGAGAAAATTGTTTCAAACTAAGAAAACTAAATATAAGTGATAAACGTAAGTACGAAAAGCAATAACAAAAAATGTTTCGTTACCTACACCTAGTTTTTTTAACCATTTTCGTAAGGGTTCTTGATTATTTTTAACCCCCGACCCAAAAAGAGGGGTGTTATAAGTTTGACATGTGTATCTGTGTATCTGTCTGTGGCATTGTATTGTAGCTCCTAAACTAATGAACCGATTTTAATTTAGTTTTTTTCGTTTGAAAGGTGGCTTGATCGAGATGTTCTTAACTATAATCTAAGAAAATCGGTTCAACCGTTTGAAAATTATAAGTTCTTTTCTAGTTACTGTAACCTTCACTTGTCGGGGGTGTTATAAATTTTTAATTTACACTTGTGTTTAGAGATTTTGCACAACTGAATTAGTCTCAATATGTGTCTATATATTTATCTACAATGTCAATCTTTGCTGCTGCTGTAAGAAATCTTCAGTAGAGATAAGTTGTCCTTTGTGCTCTTCTTTTCATTGTACTTTTTAGTTTTATATTATAACTTAGGTAAGTACATGGATAAAGAAATTTTTTTTTTTAATAATAGGAAAGTACTTCATAAGTATTTATTTATTGTTTTCAGTTAGAAAATACTTAGGTGTAACGTGTTGTTTACCTACCTATTGTTTTCCAGCAAATACATTACTTAGTATGAATTATGACACTATTTGAAATTGACGCACAATTCCCTGTTATTTCCGCTCGATATCAATCAATTGTGTCTCAATGGCCGCCACTTAAATGAGACAGTACAGCTTATTGCTATCATTTTGTTCTTATTACCCCTTTTACGCACTCATTTTACATGAGAGTTGAGTGCGACAAATTACGTTCGAATCCACTTTATTATTTTTCCGTTAAGTTGCAATTTTCGTTTCGAATTTCATGTGTCAGTGGACTCACTGACAATTTAATTGTGAACTCCAATTATAAGCTGAACCCCTGATAATATATGACGTGGTTACATTAATCCATACTTTAATATTATAAATGCGAAAGTGTGACTGTCTGTTTGTCTATCTGCTACGTTTTCACGGCCCAACCGCTGAATCGATTTTAATTAAATTTGGTACAGACTTGGGATATATCCCGAGGAAGGATATAGGCTACTTTTTATCCCGGAAAATCAAAGAGTTCCTACGGGAAAATCGAAATCCACGCGGGCGAAGCCGCGGGCATTTCCAATCTGTGATAAAAGCGGTGACAGCCTAGTGGTCGGCCTGCTATTCGAGGGGTCAGTCCGGGGTTCGATCCCAGGCAAGTACATACCTACCCCTAAACATTTTAAATGCGAAAGTGCAGCTCACTGCTCTCATTTTTAATCCCCGACCCAAAAAGAGGAGTGTTATAAGTTTGACGTGTGTATCTGTCTGTGGCATCGTAGCTCCTAAACTAATAAACCGATTTTAACTTAGGTTTTTTTTTTGTTTGAAAGGTGGCTTGATCGAGAGTGTTCTTAGCTATAATCCAAGAAAATCGGTTCAGCCGTTTGAAAGTTATCAGCTCTTTTCTAGTTACTGTAACCTTCACCTTTCGGGGGTATTTTAAATTTTTAATTTACACTTGTGTTTTTATTACCCCGTTTATGCACTCATTTTACATGCGAGTTGAGTGCGACAAATTAATTATGTTTATCCACTTTATTATTTTTCCATTAAGTTGCAATTTTCGTTTCGGATTTCATGTGTCACTGAACTCACTGGTAATTTAATTGTAAATTGCAATTATAAGCTGAACCCCAGTTTTCAGAGGTTAACCTCCGCAAATATGACGTGTTTATGTTGAATTGACGTAGGTATGAAGTTGTCAAATTACGACCATGTAAAGAATGACAGATTATAACTACGCTCCATCATCCATTGCTGGTCCACTACTGAGCATGGGTTTCCTTGCAAAATATCAGAATAAGAAGGATTTAGGTTCTCCTTTCAGAAGGATAAGGCCATGTCCACCACGCTGGCTATGTGCAGTTTGGCAGACTTCACATATTTTTGAAAACAACTCAAGCATTCAGGTTTTTCTCATGTTTTCCGTCAAAGAAAGTATAATTTGATTGCTTAAAATTGAAACACACATTACTCCGAAAGGAGCGTACGTCATCAGGATCGAATCTCGGACCCCAGAATAGGACTCCAAAGTCGTAACCACTAAGTTCTACTTCGCTTATGTCATGTTGAACTTGAAAACTAATTATTGCACTCAGTCTTGATTGTACTCTGAACTAGCACGCGCCGAGCCGCTAGATAGAGTAAACACAACATTATTGATTACGATCCCATAAGTAGGTATTTAGTTTGGCAGTTATGAGATAGCCGATGGATCGAATAACAAACACACATCATGTACCTCAACACACAACTCTCCCCTACTCGGGCAAAAAATATTATACTCATATAAGCATCACTCTACCCATATTACAAATGCGAAATTGTGTTTGTTTATTGGTTTGTCTTTCAATCACGTCGCAAAGTAGCAACGGAACGACGTGATTTGTTGCATGGTTATAGTTAAAGATCTGGAGAGTGACATACATAGACTATTTTATCACGAAAAATCAAAGAGTTTTACACCCGTATTCACAAACATTACTATGAGGTTTCATAGTGCGCTCGAACGCACAGTGTAGGTTTCACCAATCGGATGACCGTATCACGTCAATTTACAATGATCTGATTGGTGGAACCTGCACTATGCGTTCGAGCGCACTGTGAGACTTCATAGTAAAGTTTGTGAATACGGCCGTTAATCTCGTTGGATTTTTAATCCACGTGGATGAAGTCGGGAGCATCAGCTAGATATATTACAGCTGCCACGAGCTACAACAGACGATCAAAGCTATTACAACATGGACGAATGGACATTATCAACCGATGTTTTACACCAGCACAAATCCATTAAGGCTGATCCACACAAAAACATTCGCAATAGACCGCTCGAGACTGTTACGAAAGACGCTGCGAAGCGTGAACATTCCTCTGCCGTGCCCACTGAGCATGAGCCAGCTGATAAAAACGTCAAATATCCATATTAATGTTTTCCAGATAACTGTAACTTACGCTCTTATGTTGAACAAACATGATCCTCATCATCACTCCATCGCCGGCTCATTACTGAGTACGGATATGCTCTCAAAGTGAGAAGGGTTTGGCTATGTCTACCACGCTGGCCAAGTGCTAATTATAGATCTCAGCCTAAGTATAAATGGGTGTCCACGGGCTTTCGCATCGCGATTCACGCGCGAGTGAAGACTTGGCTTAATATTTTTACGCACTGTAACTGAACGCATAACAACGCCTTAGTAATTTCAAGAGAGCGTCATTTCTGCTTGGACAAGGCCAAAAAGAATTTCCGATTTCTCACTTGATTTGTGCTTAGCCGTCGCCGTCTTTATGTCGAAAAAGGGACCTCAATCTATAGGTCCTTAAGCACGTTTAAGTGTATTTACTTTCTAACCTGAATTAGTTAGTCGAGGCAGGATTTAGTTAATTGGACCGTGTGTTTAGATTTGCATGGGAAGTGTAATCGAAGACGAACTTCACTTAGGTATACACGGTCCAAATCACTTGATCCAACCTCAACTTCTTGGATATTGGAGATACATCTAAACCTAACTAAAACGTCTTTATTAACCCCCGACCCAAAAAGAGGGGTGTTATAAGTTTGACGTGTGTATCTGTGTATCTGTGTGTCTGTGTATCTGTGTATCTGTGTATCTGTGTATCTGTGTATCTGTCTGTGGCATCGTAGCGCCTAAACGAATGAACCGATTTTAATTTACTTTTTTTTGTTTGAAAAGTGGCTTGATCGAGAGTGTTCTTAGCTATAATCCAAAAAAATTGGTGCAGCCGTTTAAGAGTTATCAGCTCTTTTCTAGTTTTCTTGTAGAAAAGAAGGTTACATAACCGTTAGGTTCATAATATTATGTCAATTGACAAAATATGTCAAGCTGTCAAGATGGACGTTGCCTTGATAACTAATACCTTACCTTTTTTTGCTCTAGCCTTGATACATAATTATTTATTTGAAAATGATGTTTTGGAAAACTCAGATACTTTGTCGGGGGTGTTATAAATTTTTAATTTACACTTGTTATATAGGTACTGTGTAGGACACGTTGAAATATTGCCGAGTTTATTTTCCACTCTTCTCAGTAGAAGCTGCTTGCCGAACCGGTGATGGTTGAGTCCTAAGTCCACAGTATTACAAGTTTGCCTACAAAAAGTACCAATTTGATATTATTTTTTAATCTAATAAAGTAAATTGCAGAAAGACTAGATGTGCACCATACCTAAGAACAAATAAACCATAAAAAGCCATTTCTTGTCCATAATTGCGAATGAAATCATTTTTCTATAACGTCCGTTATAATAAGACTGACTCAGTACGGTTATAGAATGTAAAATCGGAAATAACTTCGCATTAAAGCACGCTTATAAAGTAACTGACTGCGAATATGCCGGAAAGAAATCTAGCCCACGTTTCTTTATAGCCGCTTACTTTCAACCATTAGCAACGAAGAAACTAGATTTTTTCTCGTCAAATCTACCCTGACTAATGGAGAATTGCAGAAATATACTAGATAGGTACTTAGTGGGAATTAACATTAACATGTGAAGTTTAGTATTTCGGTTGCCTTTCGATGTGCGAAGATGCATTCCGAACCGGTGCACAATATGGTAGTGTTTTGACCTTAACCTGTCGTAAGCACCGGTAAAGTCTACTCCACATGTGTAAATTAAAAATTTATAACACCCCCGGCAAGACGTGAAGGTTACAGTGACTAGAAAAGAGCTGATAACTTTCAAACGGCTGAACCGATTTTCTTGGATTATAGCTAAGAAGAACACTCTCGATCAAGTTCGTGGTACTCTCGATCGGGGGTTAGCAAAAATATTTTGAATTGAACCTATCAGAGGTGAGAGGATGCTGACAAGGCAAAGCAAACATTTATCGTAGCCACATAATAGAAATGTCCTGCACTAAAAGCCTTATATAGAAAGACAAAGTAGTATTTAAAAGAGGGGTGTTGTAAGTTTGACGTGTATATCTGTGTATCTGTGGCATCGTAGCTTCTAAACTAATGAACCGATTTTAATTTAGTTTTTTTTAAAAGGTGGCTTGATCGAGAGTGTTCTTAGCTATAATCCAAGAAAATCAGTTCAGTCGTTTGAAAGTTATCAGCTCTTTTCTAGTTACTGTAACCTTCACTGGTCGGTGGTGTTATAAATTTTTAATTTACACTTGTAAAATTTTAATAACTTAGATGTTAGGATCAATAGTTGTAAGACTGAACTTAAGTTACGAGAGTGCTTGAAATGCCATAAAAAGAGCTGAATCGATCAATTCGTGCATCGACTGTGGGTTCGCAAGAAGCGCTCCGGAATGTCACGTTCTTACAGGTGCAGGGACATTGCTCTCGGTTCGTTCATTCCTTCTATTTATTTTGTACGATAGCATCAATGACTTTCTAAGCAAGGACATCGCACTGGCGCGCATAACAAGGGACCAAGTAAGTGTGCTTATACTCGGTGTAAGCACACTTTCTTCATTAGTCGCATGTTGACTGCAAAGCTGTCAAGACGCCTAAATGCGCGATCAAAAAGTGCCAAAATAATACGTTAGCGACGCAGAAAAGAGATGGTGTGACTTACCACCGGTAAGTTTATTTTATTTACGTAAGATAACATGCGAAAAAGTGTAAAATATTTAGTAAAACCATTGAAAACACTAGAAATATCTAAAATTATTTACAATGTTCCCATTCCTTTCTCTCACGCACATCGGAAAGAGACAGATGGAAGGGCGCGTCACGAATGTCGGAAAAACAAAACTGTGGAGTAGCTTTTTTTTGTTCAATGTAAAATCTATTGGCCATTATTGTATCACATTTATTTTATTACTAGCTGTGCCCGCGACTTCGTTCGCGTGGAATAGCTCTCAGCGCGCTTTATATAGCCACGGACGCTCAGGCGTGAGGCGTGTATCTGTACGTTAAAAATGTTCGCCGTGATTCTTTAAATTGACATAACTTTTTTATTTATGAACCGATTGACATGAAATAAACACTAAATGTTAAGTGAAGCTTACTACAATATATTAGTGACAACCGTATCTAAATCGAATAAGCCGTTTCTGATATTAGCGTGCACAAACACACAGACAAACAGACAAAAAAAAATTAATTACAATTTCGGGTTCGGCATCGATAAAAAAAAAGTAGCATTGTTTGTTATTATTAACAACCCCTGCTACTTTTTTTTATATATTTCCATTGTACAGACACCACTTTTCTACAATTTTATTATATGTATAGATAGATCTTTTGACGACCTCCAGTGCGCAGTGGTAACGCGGTGGATTTGTATGACGAGGGTCCCGGGTTCGATTCCCGGCTGGGCCGATTGAGATTTTCTTAATTGGTTTAGGTTGGCTGGTGGGAGGCCTTTGGCCATCTTGATTCAAGGCCCATCTTGAATGCGCCATTTTGGTTTTATTTTTCAGCTCCCTGTCAATTGGATGAAGTTCTGAGTGACATTTGTTCGAGCACCCCCCACCTATCTTCAATACCCTGGCCGTGCTCCTCACCGAAATCCTCAATCATCAGCTCTATCCATATTTTCCCTCCGAATCATTTTTTGTCCTCTATACGAAACCATCGGTAAAAAAAAAACATACAAAATTTTACAGAAGAGTTGATCAAATGAGTCAGTCAGTCAGTCAGTGAATCAGCACGAGCAGAATAGTATATAGTATAGATATAGTATAATAGTTTCATATTTACAAAAACGAAAAATCTCTCAAAGAAATAACAAAAATTAATAGTGCTACACTACTCCATTCCATTTTTTGTTCAAGTTTGCTTCTAAAATCACCTTATTCAGCTTCGAGTGCAATAATCCATTTACATTGCGGCTTAATCACTGAGGTTAGTTTACAGGACTTGAATGTTAGCGGGAATGTATAAATGGAGCAGTTGAAGCTACATAGGGTGAATTTAGAAACGTGTGCCATGTTTGGCCTCTTGTGTTGTATGCCACGATGTGTCCATGCTTAGAAAGTCATTGGATAGCATCAATACAATACATTGGTAGAGCTTGTCTATTTTGAAATGACGCGCCCCACCACCGCAATTTACGCATCTAAGTGATCGAAATTATGTAGTGGGGCGCGTCATTTCAAAATAGACAAGCTCTACCTCCTGGCTCCTCGTATTTCAATAGCTTAGAAGTTGGGATCAATAGTTGCAAGACTGAACTGAAGGTATGAGAGTGCTTGAAATGCCATAAAAAGAGCTGAATCGATCGATTCGTGCATCGACTGTGGGTTCGCAAGAAGCGCTCCGGAATGTCACGTTGTTACAGGTGCAGGGGCATTGCTCTCGGTTCGTTCATTCCTTCTATTTATTTTGTACGATAGCATCAATACAATACATTGGTAGAGCTTGTCTATTTTGAAATGACGCGCCCCACCACCGCAATTTACGCATCTAAGTGATCAAAATTATGTAGTGGGGCGCGTCATTTCAAAATAGACAAGCTCTACCTCCTCGTATTTCAATAGCTTAGAAGTTGGGATCAATAGTTGCAAGACTGAACTGAAGGTATGAGAGTGTTTGAAATGCCATAAAAAGAGCTGATTCGATCAATTCGTGCATCGACTGTGGGTTCGCAAGAAGCGCTCCGGAATGTCACGTTCTTACAGGTGCAGGGACACTGCTCTCGGTTCGTTCATTCCTTCTATTTATTTTGTACGATAGCATCAATACAATAGCTTGGTACCTACTCGTATTTTAATAGCTCAGAAGTTAGGATCAATAGTTGCAAGACTGAACTGAAGTTACGAGAGTATATGAGAGTGTTTGAAATGCCATAAAAAGAGCTGAATCGATCAATTCGTGCATCGACTGCGGGTTGCAGGGACATTGCTCTCGGTTCGTTCATCCATACTTATATTATAAATGCGAAAGTGTGTCTGTCTGTCTGTCTGCTACCTTTTCACGGCCCAACAGTTTAACCGATTCTGACGAAAAGTACAGGGTTAGCTTATATACGGGGGACGGGCATAGGCTATTTTTTATCCCGGAAAATCAAACAGTTCCCGCGGGATTCCTAAAAACCCATCCGCTTAACCGATTTGTATGAAAGGTACCGAGGTAGCTTGCGTCCCTGTAACTTTTTATCCCATAAAATCAAATAGTTCTCACGGGATCTTTAAAAACTTAAATCCACGCGGACGAAGTCGCGGGCATTCTGTAGTTCCTTCTATTTATTTTGTACGATACGAGTAGCATCAATACAAATACCTTGGGTATGTAACTTGGTCGTAATATTTGATAACTTTATTGATAGGTACTCACTACTCGTATAATAGAGTAAGTAGAGAGAAGCACGCGCATATCAATGATATGACAGAAATTCCTTTTTGCGTCTAGACAAATAAACTTGTCTTTGATTTGTAAACAAAGATTAAATGTGGTTTCAGCTATTTGAAAAAACTGTATTGGTACCTTGTGGGTATCCTGAATTGTTTTGAAATAATTCCAGACCACGAAACCCCGAATTCAATTGCTATGTGATTCCATAATCTTCTGTTAAACTATCACAAAGTACTGGCGATGAATTAAAAATGCATTAATCACAGTATCACACTAATATTATAAAGGCGAAAGTTTGTATGTGTGTGTGTGTGTGTGTGTGTGTGTGTGTGTGTGTGTGTGATCCCGGAAAACCAAAGAGTTCCCACGGGATTTCGAAAAACCTAAATCCACGCGGACGAAGTCGCGGGCGTCAGCTAGTTATAATTATATCTCCTTTGATATAGCCGCATAATTTTAATTGGCTTGATATAAAAATCGATTATAATTACGCGCACGATGACGGTTCTCCAGCACAATGCGTTTCCTGGAATTGTCTATTGTCATTCTGTTCTCACAATCTCAATTAATCTGGTAGATATAATTACGCATATCTCATTACCGGGGCTGAGGTGGTCTTGGCGTGCGAACTAAGCAGATGAAGTCGAAGGTGTTCTAAGGGTTGCCACAAACTGTTTATTTTACTAGAAATTAGAAGATCTATAACTTCAGTTATTACAAGTAGGTCACTACCTAGTAGCTAGTACCTAGTACCTAGTAGTTACCTAGTAGCTAGTAGGTACCCACTAATCATAATTATAGACTATGCTGGTCGATTGCGAAAACCTGCATCAATCATTATTACAATCGCAATTGTTATGATTGGCTGAATTTATGCTATTCATCTGGCTGACTGTTTGCTCAAGTTTTATTTAAAATATTCTAGAATCTAATCCTAAAATCTAAATAGGTATTCCAAATTAGTTTCAGTTTTGATTAATAACATTAAATTTACAACAATTATTTAAGTTAATAACATACCATAATATCGCTGTCTAGAAGTAATGTTCAACATATATAGGTACTACCGTAAACTAGAAGAAGGTGTATTAAAACTACTGATCGTTATATTTTTTTGCTTATCTGGCATAAAAACAAAAGTAGGTACTTACGTAGTTGTTATGTGAAAAATCACATAAAATAATGAAATAGTGTCGTAAAAAGACTTCAACAATGCGTCCTACATAAATAAAACTGCATCAGAAAATTTTATAGCACCGGAAAAATTCACTGGAGCGTATTACACGTGCAATTTTTAGGTGTGAATTGCATTTTGCAATCGAGATTTTATTATCTTTTATGTCGGCTGTATTACTTTTTTATTAACCTCCAAACCAAAAAGATGGGTGTTATAAGTTTAACCGCTGTGTCTGCATGCCTGTATGTGGCATCATAGCGCTTGATATACACTTATGATTTCTACATATTTCTATGGCTATTGAAGCCTGAAGGCACGTTTCATTGATATGGTGTTTACTTCTTACCTTGGTATATTTGGTGAAATCAGTTCAGCCGTTTGTTGTGCTGATGTAGGGATCTTGTATAATCGAAATTCCATTGAAATTTTGAGTTGGCTATTCGAAAGGTTGAGGCTAAGCTCAATACAGGGCTCTCTCCGTCACTCGTTTCATACAATCGTAGTTCCAATTTCATTTGAATATTAAGCAACCAAAGTCCATGAAATTTTGCAGACATATTCTAGAAACTAATATCTGTGTCTGTGGTGTTTTAGATTTTTCTAAAAATATGTAGTTTTAAAATGACAGGGGCTCAAAGATTTGTATGAAATTTTTTAAGACCGCGTAACTTTGAAACCGAATATTTTAACAGAAATCTGGAAAACCACAGACATAGGTATTAGTTTCTAGAATATATCTGCAAAATTTCATGGACTTTGGTTGCTTAATATTTAAATGAAATTGGAACTACGATTGTATGAAACGAGTGACGGAGAGAGCCCTCTTAATCTAATATTGTAAATAGGACAGCATATGGATTACCTAACTTCTTGACAACTTACTTACAGAAGATGTTTCATGTTAACAAAACCGAAAAAGACGGTTTAAAAAGTCATCAGTAAATTTTTATTGTTAGGCCAAATAAAAACATTATTTTAAAAGATAAACAGACGTCCCATTCCAATATATAGTGATAAAGTTAAGGTCATTTCGCCATTTATCAATTATCATTGTATGTTAAAACGGCTGTATATGAATGCATTCGACATGGATAACACTTAAGTATGACCATCACAAATTAACAAATTGTCCGTACTCTGTTATTTAATCGGCAGCTCGAATTATATTTTGGTTTCGTGTCAATGGTTCGTGAGAACTTATTGAGGCTTAGCTCTCTTATAAAGCGCACTTTGACTTTACTCAGACTTAAAACACTGTCAAAACGGGACAGCGTTATATCTGCATAAATCGGTCTCGTTTTAACTGACACTTAAGTCTGCTTAGACTTAAGTTCCAGTTTAACCTCAGAATCATTTTTTATCGTTGAACTTAGTGCTTCAATACGATCATTGCTGCTGGTTATTATTGTTGGGCGCAAATTGTAGCAAATTGTAAATAAAATCTTTACTAAATTGACAGGACTAACAACAATTAACTACTAACTAAATCTAGTGCTATTCTTTTTCAGAGGGAACATCATGAAAAGCGTAGTACTAGATTAGACCTATACATTTAGTTTTTGACATTGGCTAGAGCGTCTAGCCTCTCTACCTGATATTAAAGCGTCTAAATAAGAACCTTTAACTTCTCTACGGCAGCCACAAAATGCTCAATTCAAACAATTCCGTAATTGTTGGCAGTAGATTTATCAGAATTCGGGAACAAATCCCTTGTTCCAACATCCTTTTATCATCCACGAGATTTTCCTAAAAACGCTTTTATTTCCTCAATTTTTGCGGTCCCTTTATCACAAAAACTTCGCTGACATAGACGAAAAAATGGTTCCACCAACCTAATTACAACCAACAGGACAGACAGTTTACTGACCTACTCTTGAGTCTGCAAAATGGAATGTGTACCGACCCCTAATTACAGGGCAGTGTCTCCGAAATCGTGGAAACATGTTTGAGGATACAATGAATGGTTGAACAGAAATGGATCAAAATGAAACATAGGTACTTTAGGAAGTGTAAAGTCGTCAATTTGGATAGGTATACTGTCTCAAGTAAGAGGGCGACTATTCAATCAATATTGCATTCATTTTGCCACATCTATGATGTTTCATGCACAAAAACCTCTATAAGAAAACTAGAAAAGAGCTGATAACTTCCAAACGGCTGAACCGATTTTCTTCGATTATAGCTAAGAACACTCGATCAAGCCACCTTTCAAACAAACCATTCGTTTAGGAGCTACGATGCCACAGATACACAGATACACACGTCAAACTTATAACACCCCTTTTTTTGGGTCGGGGGTTAATAAACCTTTCATTATTTATATGCCTATTTATTTTTATGACAAAATTATTGAAGCTGGTTTTTAAATCATAAAGTGCTGACAGCATTACTGGCATTACTTTACTTACATTCGGACCTGTTTATATAAGAGTTTCTTATTTTGTTTTGAAAGTGATTTGTTCCTACCTATACAATTTTTTTGAACTTAGATGAATCTCGTACATGCCTCACCACCTTTTATCTATTATTTTATGGCATGGTACGAGCAATGATGTCATGATAATAATAACAAGTAGTTCTATTTTTAATACTTATTACCTTTTACAACAACAACATACAATTAACAATTACATACAGAAAATACTTTAGTATTGTAATTAAAGTACTCACAGTCATCAAAGTATATGGCGCCATAAAGCTTGGCAACTATTTCTATCTGCAATTCGATTGCACAATAATAAAGAGATCACTAAGATTCTGACGTTTGTGTAGGCGATGCATTACTGCTTCTAATGAATAATCCTAGCTTGAGCCATGTTTAGTATGCTTGCGTAATAGGAACAATGTTTCGGTATATTGGGAAATGCATTCCTTGTCGTGTTTGGCAAGACCAGAGCCTCATACATCAACGTCGATTCTGAAATCAAAGGTTAGCTATACTAGCAAAGCCATGCCGCCAAGCAATTTCGATGCGGTGTAGAAAACATTACAAGTATGAGTAAAACTAGTAAAACTAGTAAAACTACCATGCCCATTCCAAGTTAGTCCTCTTCCATCTTAGATTGCATCATGACTTCGCCAACCAGGTGAGATCGAAATCAAGGACTAATTTCTAATTAAAATAGCAAAAAAAAATTTTGGAGACCCCCACTTTTTTCATGTAACATACGTTAGGTCAATTTTTTTCGTATAAAATATATCCTATGTCACCCGGACTTTTACGACGAATTGATTGACACCTCATTCATCAAAATAGGTCAAGTAGTTTAGGCGCTACGGTGGAACACAGAATCTGGATACATACATATAATATTATACATACATACATATTATACATACACACATAATACATACATACAAACATACTTACATACATACATAGACTGCTAAAATCATAACTCTTCCTTTTGGCCTTGCCGCAGTCGGGTAAAAAAAGATAGGTACCTAAGTACCTACATAAAATACATACTATACGGTGAAGGAAACCATCGTGAGGAAACCTGGATGCCTGAGTTCTCCTGAGTCAAGGCTGTGTGGAGTCTGCCAATGCGCACTGGGCCAGGCGTGGCAAACTATCACATGTAGGTATGTGTGTGTGTATGTTTGTTACTCTTTCACGCAAAAACTACTGAACGGATTGGGCTGAGAATGGAGATAGATTATAGCCTAGATTAGCACATACGTTACTTTGTATCCCAGAAAATTAAAGAGGTCCCACGGGATATTTAAAAACCTACATCCACGCGAACGAAGTCGCGGGCATCAGCTAGTATGAACTAAACCCTTCTCATTCTGAGAGAAGAACCGTCTCTATGCTGAATATTTCACGCTTGATAAAATAAAAATCAAGCGTTCACTTGTTTGGAGCAAGCAGGTCTCTGATACAATCGTCATTTCAATGATGCTGTTTGCTGAATAAATCCATACTGGAGATACGGAAGATATGGTGTTATATGAATAGAAGATACCCGTACTCTTTAGATATAAACACAGATAAGACATGTTAAACATCAATTGTATTCAAATATACTCCGCATGCATGCATTGAGCTTAAAACAATGACGTAACCTCTAGTGTGTAGGCAGCCTATTAGCATTTTACTTGTCTTGTATGCTCGAATGGGCGGGATCATTTAATTCATTCACTTGGCGCACTCTAGTAAGCCTAGAGTTCTATGACCCCAGGACCGCTTCAAAGTTTTCCTGAAAATTCCGTCACGGCTTCCGAATAAACCAGTACTTACCTACATTCCATCTATAGTTAAATATCTTATTAGGGTTCCGTACCTCAAAAAAGAAACCTTTATGAAATCACTTTGTTGGCTGTCTGTCTGTTTGTCCGTCATGTTTGTCTAGAAAACCTCTAGGGTACTTCCCGCTATCTACAATCATGTTTGGCAGGTAGGTAGGTTGATAGGTATAGCAAATAGCTTGTACCCTGGAAACGGAAATAGGATACTTTTATCCCGATAACTCAAAGAGTTACCATGGGATTAAATAAATTGAACTCACGCTGAATCGTGGGTAACATCTACTTTTTAAATAATTTCATCAAATCATCAAAATATTATATTCTCACACCGTCAATTTTGAATTTATCATAATATTAACTATGGTGCTATGTTTTAATGTATCACTAAGTACTTTCGTGTTAATTTTTAACCCCCGACCCAAAAAGAGGGGTGTTATAAGTTTGACGTGTGTATCTGTGTATCTGTGTATCTGTCTGTGGCATCGTAGCGCCTAAACGAATGAACCGATTTTAATTTAGTTTTTTTTGTTTGAAAGGTAGCTTGATCGAGAGTGTTCTTAGCTATCATCCAAGAAAATCGGTTCAGCCGTTTGAAAGTTATCAGCTTTTTTCTAGTTACTGTAACCTTCACTTGTCGGGGGTGTTATAAATTTTTAATTTACACTTGTTCTAGTTAGGTACATAGATAAGTAATATTTCGTTTGGGTGAGCATTTTAATAATCCTAATTCAGACTGGTTAGTAATAATAAACATAAAAACCGTTTGAGGTAAACGTTTTTGCAAGCTGTTTTTATTTCCAGTCTATTCAGAAGCAACCACAGCTAATTAGAATTTTTTACTCTATGCACTCGCCGGACGGTGTTTGAATATGTATTTTTCTACTTCAGTGAATTTGTTTGCTATAATTTATTGCTTTTGATATTTTAAAAAGCTCAATATGATGATTAAGTAAATAAATATTTGGGAATTAGCAAAATTCTCTACCTCAATGCTTTATGAAACCCTCTGACCTACCTTATACAGCTACCTACCTATCTATTGACAGTTAAAGAGGGCTCCTCCGTCAATCGTTTCATACAATCGTAGTTCGAATTTCATTTGAATATTAAGCAACCAAAGTCCATGAAATTTTGCAGACATATTCTAGAAACTAATATCTATGTCTGTGGTTTTCCAGATTTCTCTTAAAATATTCGGTTTCAAAGTTACGCGATCTTAAAAATTTTCATACAAATCGTTGAGCCCCTGTAATTTTAAAAATACATATTTTTAGAAAAATCTAAAACACCACAGACACAGATATTAGTTTCTAGAATATGTCTGCAAAATTTCATGGACTTTGGTTCCTTAATCTATCTATACTAATAAATAAAATTGGACAAGTAGAGGATTGACCAGGGTGTAACATAGGCTACTTTTTAACCGACTTTCAAAAAGGGAGTTGTGTTTTTCTACCTATGTATACCGAAATCTCTGAGATTTCTGAACCGATTTGCGTAATTTTTTTTTAATCGATAGAGGAACTTTGCGACATTGTTTCATAAAAAATTTGGATTCCAACTCCTCAATCCTGATGCTGCAGGGGATCTGACCAATCCACGCGGGCGAAGCTGCGGGCATCAGCTAGTATTCAAATAAAATTGGAACTACGATTGTATGAAACGAGTGACGGAGAGAGCCCTGTTAAAATTACGGTTAAACCAAGAAGGCAGGGGTATAGCATTGTCGTAGTCAACCGATATATTATGTCCACTGTTGGGAATAGGTCTCTTATAGGGATTCCCACACAACGCCTCGCTGTCGCGATTCGTTTGATATGGACAATCCACTTAACAGAGGATCTGCCTACACTGCGAAGCGCTTTCCGTGATCAAGGTCATAATTATTAGCCTGCGATTAGGTACTCCTGTAAGTTTTACTCACGTAAGCAGCTTACATGATTAACTTACGACAAAACTAATGTAAACACTCTTAAGTACATTTATGTTAGTTAATTACGTAAGCTACTTACGAGAATAAAACTTACAAGTGTAATCGTGGCCTTGGACATGAGAAGCTCCGTAGAAGTACACTTTAGTAACCGACTTAGCTTGTGAGCTAAGTGTTGCAATGCTGAAGTGGCAATGGGCAGGGCACGTAGTTTGTATAGACGTTGGAATCCCATGATTTTATCTTCTAATCTTAATAATATGATCTTGACCACGCATTTAATGTTCTATGTATTTTGAAATCCGGTTGTCTACGTATCTATTGGTAGTTTAGGTTAGATTGGTACGAAGTCTGTGTAAAAATTGCGTTACACACTTATCAAGTTACAGTTTACTAGAGAAAGACGGGAATTATAGCTTAGCGGAAACTTTTTATGACCCAATGTTTTACAACCTGAAATAGATACTAAATATTAATAAGATGAGTGCATTAATTAAACGGTTGACTGCCATTAACGGTATGTAAAAGCTTTGTACCGCGATAGAATAAAGCATAACATCTATTGTTCTCCTCAATCTATGCAAATAAATGAAATGAAATGAAATGAATAACTTAGGTAAGTACTCTTATAATCTTATCAATTTTAGTTTAAATAAATTTTTTAATATGTGGAATTGTTTTGTTATAACCCCGTTACTAAAATACGACTGGTTGCAAGACGAACTCCGTGCTAGACTTTTACGAATTAACTCCTATAGATCAAACTTGCCAATTACATGCCTGAAAGTTCTACGTAATTCTCAAAGGTGTGTGAAGTCTGCCTTTCCGCACTTGGTCAACGCGGTGGACCATTAGCCTAAGCCATTGGCTGAGTGATGACGATGATGATAAATACTGAAACACCAACTTATAAAAGTTTAAAAAAGTTGGAGTAAATAAATAATTCAAGACGGGACAATAACAGTCGCAGTTCAAGCAAAATATACGACTCTGATTCCCTACAAATAAAAAGAATAAATTGCCTATTCAGCGCAATCTTGGGAATAATGAATGAAGTTTTCTCTTGATCTCTCCACGTGGGCACTTTTCGCGTCGTAACAGTTTGAATAACGTATTGTTTGAGCTGCGCAAACATCCGGCAAGTCATTTGTTTAGCGTCTTAATTGTCTTGTTTCTATAGGTATTAACAATGAACAAATACATTATCTCCACGGCTTTGTTAGCAGGCAAATACAAAAAATCAAGTAAGACTCTATTATCGTCATCTTATTAGATTCATGATTTTATTATTTTCTATGTAATCTCATGATACTGTTAGATGTACGAGTAGAACTGCGCATACCTGTTTAGTGACTTTATTTCTACCCGACTACGGCAAAAGCCGAAAGGAAGGGTTATGATTTCTTAGTAGTATACTAGCTGATGCCCGCGACTTCGTCCGTGTGGATTTACAGTTTTCAAAATCCCGCGGAAACTCTTTGATTTCCCGGGATAAAAATTAACCTATGTGTTAATCCAGGGTATAATCTATCTCCATTCCAAATTTCAGCCAAATCCGTCCAGGAGTTTATGCGTTATTGAGTAACAAACATCCAAACATCCACACTTTCAAATTTATAATATTTTATTATAATATTAGGATTTACAGGTCTGACCTGTTGGGAAGATAGGGAAGAAACGCACAATAAAAAGTTTCGTCTCGAGGCTTATTGTACACTTTTTCAGGCAGAGCTGTACGCGCTCTATCAGGCCACAGAATATGCCTTTAAAACGACTACAAATCAGGTGAATATATTCAGTGATTCGAGATCCTCTCTAGAATTACTAAAAAACATACAAGTTTTTCATCCATTAGGCTTCGCTATAAAAAATAATTTAATAAAATTAGAAGAAATAGGTAAACTCGTAAAATTATTCTGGATACGAGCCCACGTAGGGGTGCCGGGCAACGAGAGGGCAGACAAGCTAGCAAAGGAGGCAGCAAACGAATTAATAACACAAGCAGACTATGACAAATGCCCAGTATCCTATATAAAGAAAATCATAAGGAAGGAGACTATAAATCAGTGGAACCAAAAATATATAGAAGGCGAAACTGCAAGCACAACTAAAGTATATTTCCCCACAGTGGAACTGGCGTACAAATTTGTAAGGGAAATAAACCTAACACCAATTTTGGTTCAGGCAATGACTGGACATGGAGGTTTTGCCGCCTATCTTTACAAATTTAAATGTAAGGATAGCCCGTCATGTGTCTGTGACCCGGAACAAGACGAGACTGCTTTGCATGCCATTATAGAATGCCCTAGATACGAAAGAGCACGGGAAGACCTACAGCAAATAATAAAAGTAAATTTAACCCTGCAGTCGATCCCTGAAATTATTATGAACAGTAAAGTAAGAAAAAGGTTTTTAAAATTTTGTACATGTGTAGTAAATAAAACATTAGATAGAAATAAGACAAGATAGTAGCTAATTAATATTAGAGCCCATAATTATTGTAAAAGTAAAATAAGATAAATAGATAAATAAGTAGAATATGTAAGAAATTATGTATATAATATATTAATGGAATAATATGTTACATATGCATATAAACAGCAGCTTAATAGAATAAAGTAAAAAACTAAGGCTTTAGCATAGAAATCATGATCACAGTACAAAAAAAAAACCTGTTTCATGACAATCAGAACAGAACAAGGTTAAAAAAAAAAAATGCCGTGTTAAGCTATACAAAGTCTCCGATAACCATGTCGGAGGGTTGCCAGCAAAACATACATTATTAGAACGTCTATTCATCATCATCACCATTATCAACAGGACGTCCACTGCTGGGCATAAGTCCCTTGTAGGGACTTCTACACACACGCCAATGTTTTGCGCCACCGCCTGAACCCAGCGGCTCCCTACGACTTGTTTGTTGTCGTATCTTCACCTAGTGGGAGTTTTGGGCTTTCTGGTGGGAGGTAGTCATTTTGATTTCTTGCTGCCCATTGCCACTTCAGCTCCACAACCCGTTGAGCTATACTCCGCTTCTTCTACAGGTCTTCTTATTTGATCATGTAGACTATCTAGAAACTCCAATTATGGCTCTCTCCGTATCCTGTAACATCCATTACATTTGATTAATTGCATAATTAAGTCATAGATAGGCGTGTCGTGATCTTGAAACTTTATATAAAAGGCGGACGCACTTCCGTCGTAAATCTCGTTTAGGTAAATGAACTTAATTGGTCGTAAGACAGGTTTGTCGTGGGACTGCGGGATCAATGTATTTGCAAAAACATTGGTCTGCGTTTTGATTGATTTATACTGACGAAGCTTTATATACTCGTAATATACTCTCTACTTTACTACTCTCTTTCAAAGTAGGATTGGCAAGGAAATTGGGCATCTATACTAATAAATCTATACTAATAAATAAAATTGGAGTGTCTGTCTGTAATTTCGAAATAGCTACCTCATATTAATCTCATATGGTTATTTGAACGATACCATAACTGAATCACACGTTTTTAAAATTTTTGTCTGTCTGTCTGTCTGTCTGTCTGTCTGTCTGTCTGTCTGTTTGAAAAGGCTAATCTTTGGAACGGCTGAACCGATTTTGACGGGACTTTCACAGGCAAGTAGAGGATTGACCAGGGCGTAAAATAGGCTACTTTTTTAACCGACTTTCAAAAAGGGAGTTGTATTTTTCTACCTATGTACACCGAAATCTCCGAGATTTCTGAACCGATTTGCGTCATTTCTTTTTTAATCGATAGAGGAACTTTGCGACATTGTTTCATAAAAAATTTGGAGTCCAACTCTTCAATCCTGATGCTGCAGGGGATCTGACCATTCCACGCGGGCGAAGCTGCGGGCATCAGCTAGTCTAATTATAAAAGTTATCCTATGAATCAGAGCGGTGCCGGTATGTCTCCATGTTATCTTCTATCTATCTACATATAAAAAAAAAACTTATCCTAACTGACTGACCGGTCTACGCATCGCCTAAACTGCTCCTTTCCCTTTGTGACGGAGGTACTCAATCAAAAAGCATTTCGGAAATCTTCATCCCTGAAGGGTTTAAAATAAGGAATGAAAGATTGTATTTAATTGATATTTAAGTCCGTCATTTTTCACGTTATATTCATAAATGTCTTTATTTGGGCTTGAAATAAAAAAAATGAAAAAAAATGAAGATATATGTGTTTCAGGATTTTTGGATATTCTACCCCTAATTCACTGATTTTGAAAAATCTCAACGAGGATCAGCTACTTGGTAATAAATATTATTATCAATTACCTATTCTAATGTACCATTTAAAATGGTGTTTTAAATTATATGATAAATAACAGTTTAGGAATCTTCTTTAGAATAAAAATGCCAAGATGAGTTTCGATTTAAATGCAGATTTTGAATGAAAACTTTTCCAATTTCAGTATCTTTGCTATAGCGATTTATAATACAGAATAATTGTTTAATTTAATCTACGGCAAGTGACATAAACTTTAAATTAACATTTATAGTTTGTATTGAATATGTATGTTTATCTAATTATCTCTTGAAATTAGATACATAATTATATTATTAAATTTATAGTTAATGCTAATGAACGTAAATTACAAACGCATTAATTGCTTATTTATAGGCCGTAGTGTGGTATGATTCATGATTCATCAATAAACTACTTAGCAGTATTCAAATGTGTAATTCAATATAGTTGGCACATAGTTGGGGGTAATGTCCTATTACCTACCTACTGCCGCGTAGGTAGCTAATGGATCTATAACTAAGTAAAGCTTTACTAATGGATTTTCAATTTTTAATAAGTAATTATGTACTTAGTTTAAGTAAGTAAGGGTTGGTTCTGAGTATACCTATAGTATAATTTATAACTCCAGGTACCTATATATTTTTTTTTAGATTTCTGTTAATAAATAACCCCCTATTAATTAATCACATAATGGTAGGAATTTTCTTTTGATGGTAGGTAATGCGGTAAGTTCTCTGATCCTTGCGTACTCTACCTAACCCTAATTTTTCGTACTTTAAACTCTATAAATTATAGAAAATTAAGGATTTAGGAATAGCTGCCCTATTTAAGTTACAGGTGTAAATTAGAAATTTAGAACATCCCCGACAAGTGAAGGTTGCAGTAACTAGCGACGGCCGAACCGATTTTCTTGGATTATAGCTAAGAACACTCTCGATCAAGCCACCTTTCAAACAAAAAAAACTAAATTAAAATCGGTTCATTAATTTAGGAGCTATTATGCCACAGACGGATACACAGATACACACGTCAAACTTATATCACCCCTCTTATTGGGTCGGGGGTTAAAAAATGTGTTAGTACCTACTTAATAGTTTATTTAACGTTTTTCTACACTTGCTAAAACTATTTTATCTGTTTATCTTACAGGCCAAATTATTTAATTCTCCTAAAGTTTATTCCACACTAAAATAAAAGTTATTTTAAATATTTTATATGCACTATCATACTACTATTCATATCTATTTCCAACAGGATATTTTTATGACTATTTAAAGAGCAACAACCTTTGTTCTTTATAGGAAAAAATAAATAATCTGAGCTATTTTCGTGGTTTCTAAAAGTATCGGTTATGCTTATAATATAACGAGCGAGCGGTTGCGACTTCCGCCCTATAAGTGGATAATAATTCAGTTGTCTCGTTTCGGTGTGACTGCTTCGATCTGCTGATTTTGAGGTTATCTATCTTCTTCGATATAATATATACATATACAAGTGTAAATTAAAAATTTATAACACCCCCGACAAGTGAAGGTTACAGTAAGTAGAAAAGAGCTGATAACTTTCAAACGGCTGAACCGATTTTTTTGGATTATAGCTAAGAACACTCTCGATCAAGCCACCTTTCAGGCAAAAAGAACCTAAATTAAAATTGGTTCATTAGTTTAGGGGCTACGATGCCACAGACAGATACACAGATACACACGTCAAACTTATAACACCCCTCTTTTTGGGTCGGGGGTTAAAAAGGTCTAGGATAACCCGACTTTTGCCCGGCTGAGTTTGTTGTGGGCTCTTCGCAGATCTGGGCGTGTTTGGAACCCACGTAGCTTCAAGTTTATCGTTATCTTACAAAGTCCACAATTGACAGTCAAAAAGTGATATGGTACCTTATTTGAATAAATTATTTGAATTTTTGAATAATTTTTTTAACTAGCTTCATTCAAGTGTACCTAATTTTTAAAAGTCAGCGACAAACTACATACTCTTTTGAGAACTTTATGGAGATCTCTCAGGCATGCAGGTTTGCTCAAATGTTTGCAAGTGATATGTACCCGGGATCGAACCCCCGACCCGTTAAATAAGAGGTCGACGCGTTTTAACCATTAAGTTACCTAGTGTACTTACTTAAAGGTTTAACTAAATAACTTATTTATAACATTTGGATTGAGAAAGAATAAAAATCTTCTTCAATAATTCTATTACAGTGTACATTACATAACATTTTAATTCGAGCATGAAAATTCACATCCGCAAAATAAATAATAACAGTTCAACCAAACCATTTATTTGTTATTAGATACATTTGGGAACTGAAAATAAATAATATCGAATATATGAATAATATTATTCGAAGGGCGAATCTCAGCAAAAAAATATACAAACACAAACATAACTACATAAGGCCTATAGCGCTCTGAGCAAAAACTCGACCATCTGGTCCCTAAGGTACCGCACGTGAAATTTACGGGGTATTACTGAATAAATCATTTGATATATTATCTACATAGATGCTAAATAATACTGTGCGTAAAATAAAACATAGATGCTTAACAAAATGATAGCGCTGATAGTCTAGTGGTTAAGACGTCGGCCAGCATTTCGGGAGGTCGGGGGTTTGATCCCGGGCATTCATTTCTAATGATATTATAACGGTGGAGGAAAAGATCGTGAGGAAATTGCATGCTCTTCATGAGAGCTCTCCATAATGATCTCAAAGGTCTGCCAAGTCTGCCAATCCGCACTGAGTCTGGATGGCGAACTGAGAGGAGACCGTCCTTAGTAGTAGGCCGGCGATGGGTTGATCATGATGATGATGAATAATAGAGTCGTCAGTCGTCGTCCCTTTTTGAATAAATCAAACTCTATGTAAATAAATAAATAAAATAAATATTATATATATATGGACCCTGAAACCGAAGAGAAAGGGCCGTGATAGCCTATTCAAATTCAAAATATTTTTATTCAATTAAACTTTTAAGAGTACTTTTGAATAGTCAAAATATGCATCTACCACTGGTTCGGAAATCGGAATGCTTTTGCCTCTGAATCTAGTGGATGCCTTCATTTATGTTAATTCCTTGCCCTGTGACGGGTTATTTTTTTTTAACAAGATTTATATACTTGGGTACTTACTTAAAGAGTTTATTAAACTGCAAAAAGCTACGTCGCGGTGAATACTCTCCATAATATTTAAATAATAAAATTAAGGAAAAAAAGTAATAAAATTAAGGTAATTTGCAAAAATAGCAGAAAACTACATATAGTTTTCTGTTATTTTTGCAAATTACCTAATGTCATAATACGCTCTCCAGTTATATTTCGGGTATTATGAAAATTTATGCTAAACGTGAGAGCTTGAACTCGTTGAGGTTAATTTGCAAATGCGATGTTTTTAATATTATACTTACATTTAAAACTCTTTATGCTTCACGGTTTTTTTGCATACAAAGTAGTCTGGGGTTTGAATTGCGGCGCTTGGGCCATTGGAATAATTTTATGTATTCAAATTAAAGTATGAGAATCTATTCTAAATCATCTGTCGCAAAGCTAGACCATCCTACCGGCAAAAATCTCAATTTTTATTTTTAGAGTTGTTTCTTTTAAATTGTGTTTTGACTTCATGTGGCACCTATTTTACGCCATGTAATAAATCTTTTTTGATTGTTAAATTACCAGTCTAATTACCAGCATAATACATACTAAGTATGTATTAGAGACCAAAAAAATTAAAGTCTCTGAAATAGGCAACTTTTAGGACTTTTATCAAGCAAACTGTCTGTAGAAATGCTAGCTAGCTGTCTCAAGAAAGCTATCTACTTTTTACGATTATTACCCTACTAGCTGATGCCCGCGACTTCGTTCGCGCGGATGTAGTTTTTTGAAAATCCCGTGGGAACTCTTTGATTTTCCGGGATAAAAAGTAGCCTATGTGCTAATCCAGAGTATAATCTATCTCCATTCTAAATTTCAGCCCAATCCGTCCAGTAGTTTTTGCGTGAAGGAGTAACAAACATACACACACACACACACACACACACACACATACAAACTTTCGCCTTTATAATATTAATGTGATTCAAATTCTATAAAGGCGTGTAGTTGAGGCATGAATTCGAAAAGCGTAATAAAATGTGCTGTTTTTACCGACATTCTGAGAAGCCTGGTAATGTTGACGGAACGGTCTTCCTAGTAGGATGTGAGCACGTAAGGTGTCTTGCACCGGAAACTATACCAGTTTGATGACTGGGATCAACATTTTTATGAACTGTTTTTTGTCCAAGATCCGTGGCCACAGTATAAATAGAAGCAGCCTTATTATTCTGCGCGTTTCGTATCATTGATCAATCATTGAACACGATGTGTCTCCTATCAGATTGAGAAGGGCAAACCGGGATTGGCAGACTTTAGACACTTTCGAGAACATTATGGAGAATCCTCAGGCATGCAAGCTTCTTCACGATGTTGTCTTTCACTGTTGTGATATTTAATTGCTTAAGAAGCATATACGAGTATGTAACTCCTAAAAGTTAGAGGTGAAAACAGAGGAAGAATTTTTTTAAGTGACTTACTATAATTTGACTGTTTCTCTTTACACTGTGGTGGTACAAAATGTCCAAGTGATCCAACTTCGTAATTTCAAGCAGGAAACATTTTGCCAGCAAATAAAAACGGTGTTCTTCATTACAGAGCGAAGCCTTTTATTTGGTACTTTCTGCTTTACTTTTAGATATTTGAATATAAAGCGGTAATAAAGAAAACTTTAGTACCTATTAAAGAAATAACCTACTAAAATACTTTGTGTTTTAGAATGTCTGGGTGTTCATGTTTAACGGGGTACCTATTTAAGAACATAGTCGTAAGATATTAAATTAAAAGATTCAAAGGTTGTTTATGGAATAAACTCCAATTGATAATATTTTCATCACAAGTGTAAATTAAAAATTTATAACACCCCCGACAAGTGAAGGTTACAGTAACTAGAAAAAGGCTGATAACTTTCAAACGGCTGAACCGATTTTCTTGGATGATAGCTAAGAACACTCTCGATCAAGCCACTTTTCAAACAAAAAAACTAAATTAAAATCGGTTCATTCGTTTAGGCGCTACGATGCCACAGACAGATACACAGATACACACGTCAAATTTATAACAACCCTCTTTTTGGGTCGGGGGTTAAAAATTGATTAATAACAACCTCAATTCTTGAGTCAGATAATTTATAGAGTTTCCATTTAGTACGCCTATGTACCTAGTAACAGCATGAAATATTGTTACTTGATCCTTTTTGATTTCAATTTCAATATTGATAGAAAAATCCGTCTAAAGTTTACTGACAATTCCGATTTACTTTTTTTTAATTCAGTTTATTTTTCTCGAATTTCAATTACAATGAACTGAAATAAGTAGGTGACTAGTTCCTGACTTGCAGTTTCGCAATGAAAAAACATCCTACCTAGGTAATATGACACGCACTACAGTAACTTATCTAATATTTCTTTTTCGAGCTATTTTTTAATTCCCATAATTCTATACTCAGCAAAAAGAAAAATGACTTTATTATTTACAGCGCAAAACATTCTGAGAAGTCTAACATTTCGTTCCTTTTGTTTCAGATTAACCAGAAGTAATATGTGCAGACGGGACTAAATAAAATAAGAATGCATCTACAAACTGTTTTAATATTAAGCGCTTTTTTTCTGTGTAATGCAAAACTGCCGCGGTTAAAACAACACATACAACCGAACGAGCTACCACAGAATCTCGAATTTAATTCACACTTACAACTATTAGAAACAGAGAGGAAAAATGTGAGAACGAGTCGAATAGTCGATCAATATAGAACGCGGCATAGGAGAGAATCGTTCAATTCCCGTTCATATGAGTCTGGTTTGATATGGTCGCATACGGAAAGATTGGACGAGAACGGAGATGTGATTTTGCGGTGGGTGAACACAGATTCGAGTATAACGTTCAGATTGGAGGCGAGGACGCGTGGTTACGTCGGTTTAGGATTCAACTCGGCGAGGAATATGAGAAAGGCGGACTTGGTTGTCGCCTGGGTGGACGACAGACACGGGAACGCACAGATTCTGGTGAGTTGCACCTGTTGTTTTTTCTCACGATGCGTCCCGAGGTGGTCTAAGGCTTGCCATACACCATTTAGTTTAGGGTCATTTTGAAATTTTTAGCTATTATTTGTTGTTTTAGTGGTAAAACAAAATACACGTTCTGTGAAAATTTCAACTCTACCTATTAACGGTTCACGAAACACAGCCCGCTGACAGACAGACGGACAGACAGCAGAGACTTAGTAATAGGGTCCCATTGGCACCCCTGGGGTACCTTACGGAACCCTAACAAATCATAAGTAGTTAAGTCTTAAGCTAGCGCTATCCATCCTACACCATTTAGTTTTACTCTACTTAATGTACTTACATCGTACGAAGTAAGACATGTAGATTATGTACCTACTTATTTCACATTTTTATGTCTGGTTGAAAAATAATTGGTTTCCGAGCGGAGTTTCTACTTGCACAGAATTCTAATTATTCTCATATCACTCGCGTTCGTTGTATTTTATGTTTTATTATGCGTTAAATGCGAAATTGTGCCTTGAATAGATATGTAGGTACCTACTTAACTAGGTAGCGAAATAGGTTATGAAACGATATAAAATTGTAATTGCTGATCGTATGCATCTTATATAAACAAAAACAACATGTTATTTTTAAACATTCTTTAATTTAGTACTTAAAATGACACGACTATTCTATTTTTATCCAAGTTCTATACCTAACTTAAAACTTAGCGCTAAATCTACCTTTTGCACATGGAAAGTCTAAAATTTTTGTCCACTCCTATAAGGCCTAAACCGTAGATCTCAATTTTCTACTTCAAATTACACAGGTACCCTGAATAATCTGGTTCTATCTAATTAAGAATTAACCTTTGGATCTTAATATCATCAATCCTCCCTAACTTTTGACCACTTTTACAAACAGGTTCAGGTATTTTAGGTATTTTTATTTGCGTTGCACCTCAGGTAAAAATCTTTATTGAATAAATTACCATAAGTATTGCATATCTCCATTCTCCAATAATGTAAAACAGATTTTTCGGTGCTCCCTAAAAGCTACGATGTCATCGCACCTACCAAAGTGCCTACAGTTTGATAAATTGCGGTCTTCTCGTTATTTATGCTCTTACAAGCCCTAATATCAGGTTTACAAATATTTATCACTAGCTGATGCCCGCAGCTTCGCCCGCGTGGATTGGTCAGATTCCCTGCAGCATCAGGATTGAGGAGTTGGACTCCAAATTTTTTATGAAACAATGTCGCAAAGTTCCTCTATCGATTAAAAAAGAAATGACGCAAATCGGTTCAGAAATCTCGGAGATTTCAGTGTACATAGGTAGAAAAACACAACTCCCTTTTTGAAAGTCGGTTAAAAAAGTAGCCTATTTTACGCCCTGGTCAATCCTCTACTTGCCTGTGAAAGTCCCGTCAAAATCGGTTCAGCCGTTCCAAAGATTAGCCTTTTCAAACAGACAGACAGACAGACAGACAGACAGACAGACAGACAGACAGACAGACAGACAGACAGACAGACAGACAGACAGACAGACAGACAAAAATTTTAAAAACGTGTGATTCAGTTATGGTATCGTTCAAATAACCATATGAGCTTAATATGAGGTAGTTATTTCGAAATTACAGACAGACACTCCAATTTTATTTATTAGTATAGATTAAACACCTAATATCACACAACTTTGGCCCCAAAATCTCGTATTTGTGCCCACGCAAACATGGCGAAATTGTCTGTAAACAAATTATTCTATATGTATCATGTCTTTGAAATTCAAATACCAAAATAGATACATTTATTTCATACTAGAGGATGCCCGCGACTTCATCCGCGTGGATTTAGGTTTTTAAAGATCCCGTGGGAACTGTTTGATATTCCGGGATAAAAAGTTGCCTATGTCAATTACAGAGGCGCAAGCTACCTCGGTAGGTACCTTTCATACAAATCGGTTAAGCGGATGGGTTTTTGGGAATCCCTTGGGAACTCTTTGATTTTCCGGGATAAAAAGTAGCCTATGTCCGTCCCCAGGATATAAGCTAACCCTGTACCAAATTTCGTCCGAATCGGTTAAACTCTTGGGCCGTTAAATGGTAGCAGACAGACGTAATGACAGTTAAAAATAAGATAGTGATAAACGTTAAACTTGATCGTGTATGGCCAGCATAACGTTTTTTTTAAATAGTGGTATCTTTTCTATTGAGCTTTGTGATTGTTGTTCACTGTGCGACCTCATTTGCACCATTTTTCAAATCTTTTACAATGGCGAGCAAAGCCACTAACGTATGCTTGTCCGATCCTAAAATAAGGACGCAAGGGCTTCTATATAATATTACCAACAGGATTATTTGTGAATCATTCAAAGTTTTATGTTACGTCAAAAGGTTCCCATTCATCCCATTTAATACAGAATCCTAACAAGGTATCCACTTACGTAACGAGAACAAAAAGTTTTATGCGTCCCGCCATCGCAAATTTGAGCTTTATTGTGGTGTGTTACGGGCTATTGTGACTGCAGATTTAAATTGTTTCTGAAACAATGGTTAGGCTGTGGTTTTTGATTGCTGTCAACGTCCTATGTACCGGACCGTGACGGCAGCCACCATCATCTTAACTGTCTCTTTTGTATACTTACAGTTTTTACTTCTCACCTGTCGCCATTAAAGAAGTGAGGCAGTTTGAAAGCTGTTTTTTGTAACCTTAACTTTACGAGTATAACATGCACGCGCACTTGTGGAAATAATCTGACCAATTGTTGGATAGTTGAATACAATCTTAATCCATTCTAAAAGAGGTTAACAGGGCTCTCTCCGTCACTCGTCTCCACTCGTTTCATACAATCGTAGTTCCAATTTCATTTGAATACTAAGCAACCAAAGTCCATGAAATTATGCAGACATATTCTAGAAACTAATATCTGTGTCTGTGGTGTTTTAGATTTTTCTAAAAATATGTAGTTTTAAAATTACAGGGGCTCTAAGATTTGTATGAAAATTTTTAAGACCGCGTAACTTTGAAACCGAATATTTTAACAGAAATCTGGAAAACCACAGACATAGATATTAGTTTCTAGAATATGTCTGCATTTCATGGACTTTGGTTGCTTAATATTCAAATGAAATTGGAACTACGATTGTATGAAACGAGTGATGGAGAGAGCCCTCTTAAGAAAACATCCAACTTAGTGTCAAATAAAGATCATAGACTTTTGATGTATGATGTAAATTTCATGATTCTAGGTCAAAGGGAAGTACCCTATTGGTTTTCTTGACAGACACGACGGACGGACGGACAGACAGACAGACAACAAAGTGATCCTATATGGGTTCCGTTTTTCCTTTGGAGTTACGGAACCCTAAGAATTAAGTACTTGGGTCAGGTAGGTTAGGATGTCATGATGTTCGATTAATTTTGATGTTTCGCGTACTTTCCATATTCATCATCATTTCAACGGGTAGTACCCGTTGAGCTTATCTTAGGTCACACGCTATCGATCGTCGGGTCACTAATGCACGGGTCATCTCTCAAAATGAGAAGGCTTTAGGCCATAACTCACCACGCTGGTCAAGTGCGGATTGGCAGGCTTCGAACACCTTTGTGAACATTAAGAGTACTCTCAGGCATCCAGGTTTCCTCACTATGTTCACTCATGGTACGTCCCTCAATTTTTAGGGTTCCGTACCTCAAAAGAAAAAAAGGAACCCTTATAGGATCACTTTGTTGTCTGTCTGTCGTGTCTGTCAAGAAACCTATCTTTCTCTTTGACCCCTCTTCTCTTTCTCGTTGACCTAGTAGGTATGATGAAATTTGGTAGGTCTTATAGCACAAGTAAAGGGGAAAATCCGAAAACCGTGAATTTGTGCTTAACTAAAATTATTAAAATATTAAAATTTGTTATTTTTGTAAGATGGTACGGCGGAACCCTTTGTGTGCGAGTTTTTTTATTATTTTTATGTAATTTTATGTAAGCAGGTACTCCTTTGTTAATATCACAATAGTTAGTTATTCATGAAGCTTACGCTGCAGTCGCTTGTTGACCCATAGCTCGTAAAGTTGAAAAATTAATTACCTGCGTTCAAGCGCACGCTGCATGGACATTTTGAAACCACCCATTTATACTCGGACTGCAAAAATGTTTTTATACGGAAACACAAAGAATCACTACCCGTATTATAAATGCGAAAGTGTATTTATTTGTTAGTTTATTGGTTTGTTCTTGTATCACGTCGCAACGGAAAAACGGATCGTCGTGATTTTTTGCAGGGGTTAAAGACCTGCTCCCCGATTGTGTAAGAAAAACGTATTCATCGTTATCGTAATCGACAGCAACATCAGCCTTATGATTGGTTGATACCCTGTTTGCATTTTTTCACAGCCAATCAAGGGGCAGGATTTGAAACCGATTACGATAACGATTAATACGTTTTTCCTACACAATTAGGGGGTTGGAGCGTGACAAAGGCTACTTTTAATCCCGGAAAATTAAGGAGCTCCCACAGGATTTTCATAAACTTAAATTCATGCGAACGAAATCGTGGGCATTAGCTAGTAAATAAAGTTTAATTCACTGGTAATGGCCGCTGTACATAACTTTAATTTGGACTGGTTTAGTTTTAAAATTTTAATATTTGACCATAACGACATACCTACCTGCCTTGGTGCACTGATAGTTAAAGTAATTCTAATTATTGTGAAAATGTTTTAACGCAGAAAATATAAAGAAAACTTCATATTCATGTAAATTAAAAATTTATAACACCCCCGACAAGTGAAGGTTACAGTAATAGAAAAGAGCTGATAACTTTCAAACGGCTGTACCGATTTTCTTGGATTACAGCTAAGGACACTCTCGATCAAGCTACCTTTCAAGCAAAAAAACTAAATTAAAATCGGTTCATTAGTTTAGGAGCTATACGATGCCACAGACAGACACACAGATACACACGTCAAACTTATAACACCCCTCTTTTTGGGTCGGCGGTTAAAAATAGGGGTTAAAAGTGTAGTCCACGTGTATAATATGAAATTGCGGGTATAAGCATAATATAATATTACATATTATGAACTCTGAAAACATAACACTTCTTTTTTAAGGTATTCGCGTGAAAAGAAGCCAAAGTAACCTATATTCATTTGAATTCGGGATTAGGGATAGTAAGAAATGACCTTTCAAATTCCATATATTAGGTATACCTACTGAAAGGGTAAGGCGCCGCGCTATCGGCAGAGATATCAGAATTCCATTTGAGTTCCCAAACAAAGCCAGTCCGTTCAATTGCGTTTTTCTACTGAAACTTCAATAAAATATCCCTTCTATTTGCAAGGGATTCATTTTAAAGACACCGTTTTTACTCCAGTCAGGTATTTTAAGCTCTAATAAAGCTTTATTACATCTATTTGCATAACCGCCTTATTCATTACTTCTTTGGAACATGAAAGGAAAAATTATTCAGATTAATTGCAGCCAACGGTTTCTCAAAAGTAAGCAAGCTTATAGGTTATGGAAAGTTTGAAATCAGAAATTATATCGATTACCACCATATTCATTATGATCATCATCAACTTATTAACCTCCGACTCTAAAAGAGGGGTGTTATTAGTTTAACGTGTGTATCTATCTGTGGCATGGTAGCTCCTAAACTAATGAGCCGATTTTAATTTAGTTTTTTTTTTGTTTGAAAGGTGGCTTGATCGAGAGTGTTCTTAGCTAGGTATAATCCAAGAAAATCGATTCAGCCGTTTGAAAGTTATCAGCTCTTTTCTAGTTACTGTAACCTTCACTTGTCGGGGGTGTTACCTATAAATTTTTAATTTACATGAATATGAAGTTTTCTTTATATTTTCTGCGTTAAAACATTTTCATTAGTAACTCTAATGAGTTACTTTAACTATCAGTGCACTAAGGCAGGTAGGTACCTATGTCGTTATGGTCAAATATTAAAATTTTAATTACCCACATAATTCTGAAAAGATACAGGTGCGTGCCCGGGATCAAACGCCTGACCTTCCGAATAGATAGCCGACTTCTTAGCCACTAGGCTATCCCCATATTACATTAACCACATACCGCTAAAAATTCCTCATACATTGACGTGAAAAAAGCCGGTAAAAATGTGGTAATTCCACGTCTCGACAAGTTACCTCGCTATTTGAAATTTAATAAAACGTTTTTGCCTCTCCTCTGTATATTTTGTACGTAAAAACGAAAAAAATACATTCAGCAATAAATACAAATGATGTTCCAAAATTCGTTTGGAAAGTCTTTGTTGAACAAGAAATGTGCTCAGAAAAAGAAAATTGATCTACGATAATATTTGTCATGGCTTTTTGCGATGGTTTCTTTTTCATAGCCTTAGGCAATTGTCCCACCGCCGATGACTGAGCTATCGACTATTTTCTCGCTTGAAACAGGTATACAATCGATGTACGATCCCGTGTCAATAAAAGAGATAAATATACGTACATATATAGTTGAACGCTGACTGCACACTGCCGGCCGGAACTCAGTCTCCATTAGTTATCGCAACGGCAAGAGCTATCAAAGAAAAACTCGCTTAGCGATGCTCTTTTGGCTCTCGCGTAGTTTGCGCAGGGATTAACAAACGTATGGCGGACGATCACTTGTCTATCGCACTCGCAGACATCCCAATGACACACTAGCTTCTCGTTGCTCGTCAGCTCGTTTCTAGTTCCTATAGCTTAACTCGTTTCTCGCTAAACTTCGGCGGTCAGACTGCTGCCTTAACGAGATTTCTTTCTCTATCTGCTGCCCGCATAAAAAATTTTAAACATGGCATCTAGGTAGATACTCCTCTGTTTTAGGTTTTAGGTTATTTTAAAGGCGTATGAGGAGATCCGTAGGCGAACCAGAGTAACCAACATAAGCTCAGCGGGTGGCGAAGCTGAAGTGGTAATGGGCGGGTACATAATTCGAAAAACCGATACACGTTGGGGTCCCAAGCGCCATTCACGCTGGAATGGCGACCTCACACCGGAAAGAGCAGCCTTGGAAGACCCCCCCCCCTAGGTGAACTGAAGGCATCAGGAGAGTCGCAGGGAGCCGCTGAATTCAGGCGGCGCAAGACCGTGGCGTGTGGAAGACCCTACAAGAGACTATGTCCAGCAGTGTACGTCTATCAGTTGTTGATGATGATGATGGTTATGAAAGGCATATCATCAGAATTCAAATTCGATTCCTACTTTGTTGTTTTAGCTCTTTTGTCATGCAAAACAATACGCAAACAGTCAAATAAAACGTGCAGTTTATACGATTGTACCGGTAAAATTAAGTATTCTGTGATTGCACTATCAAACAGGACATTGATAAATGTTAGACAATCTGAGGAAGTATAGGCACTTGCTAAGTTTATTGAATAGGGTGTGATCTCAGTCTAGAACATTTCCTCTATCTATGATAACTCAAAATTTAAAAAACTCTCGCCCCAAAAACCTCTATAAGAATACTAGAAAAGAGCTGATAACTTTCAAACGGCTGAACCGATTTTCTGCGATTATAGCTAAGAACACTCTCGATCAAGCCACCTTTCAAACGAAAAAAACTAAATTAAAATCGGTTTATTCGTTTAGGAGCTACGATGCCACAGACAGATACACAGATACACACGTCAAACTTTTTGGGTCGGGGGTTAAAAACAACGCTACATAAAGTGGCCTACTTACGAGGACGTCTAATAGTAGATGCATGTAAGTTTACGATGATAATAATGGTACCACATGAGTAGGTCTGTGCCTACTAGAAATGGTCGCCTCTGTGACACCATGATGGGTCATGTACGGTCGGCCTCATAATTCGAGTAGCAATTCCGCGAAACTATTGCATCAAAAACCTGTCGCACTTATGGCCTTTTTCTATAAACACATCACACACACCTTACGCATGGCATAACCGTGCCACGTGAATATGATCCTTCAGGCTCAAAATATGATCATCAAGGTGCTAAACGACTTACGGCCTTTGACTGTACAAAATAGCGCAAAACAACATTTTATCGCGCGACATGTCGTTATTCACGTAGACGAACTTAGCTAAGCTTATTGCATCGGACGTCGGATAATGGCATGGGGCGCCCAAACCGCAAATATTCCATTTGCATGCTGATCTATTTGTGATCTAGATTAAGGCAGCAGCGGCTAGTGTTTGACGAGAGATGAAGCCTGGAGGCTGTTTGCATAAATACGACATCATCACTGATGACAAATCCAATATACTAGACACTGACTAAGTGCATTGTGCTGTTTTAGCACTACGAAAAGCCGAATAGAAAAAGAACATGGATAGAAATATTAGACTTGCATTCAAAAACGAAACAGAACGGAAAAGGAAACATACCTATTACCTACTAGCAAAAAAACTTACCAATCAAAACATCTCATAGGTAATCAAATTCTTCTTTCATCAATAGGTTACTACGCTGAGGTCAGTCTTGCGGGTGTCAGGAAAAAAATCTGTGAGCTTGAACCTGCGCAGTGGGCGATTTAGCAATTCCTTTGCTGGTAGGCTAGGAAGGTATGAGTAGTAGGAACGAAGTGAGTCGCAACGGAAGGGTTTGTGTGCCGCATTGGTTCGTCAGTCAAACTTTCCCTTCTCCTGTGGTAAGGTATACTACCAATGCAGACACAGACTTGTTTCGTTATTAGTGCCAACAAAGAGATCGCTAAATCACCCACTGCGCAGGTTTAAGTTCAGAGTAAAAAGAGTCCTTTTTACTGGACGCGATCTGTACCTAAACGTTATTCTGAAGTAGATGAAAGTGAGCTGACTCCCTTCTATAATCAAGGACGAAAGTAGGTATACTCTAACAAGGCAAGACGAATGCCCTACTTACAGAGGAAGTTTGCCTGCAGAGTTTTGCATTAATTTTCTGTCGCCGAGCTTACAAATTCTCAATGTGGATAGTGGATTTGTGGTCGGATTTATATTTATCCAGCTTATAATAATAATTATAAACGACGACGATATAATTTCGGTGGCGTGCGGTGCGATTGTAGAAAATTCCTACTGCCTTCACATGCTTTAACGAAAGATCCGCTCTATTCAAATCGACTTTTACACATCTTCCAGGTATTAGTTAAACGACCTGGTCTCCTCCTTCATTTTGTATAGCGGAACGCAGAACTCAGGACGCTAGACCGGTTGGCTGAGTGATCCATACCTTACTCTCAGATTCGTTTTAATTAAAGTCGAACGAACGGTCATTAACGCGACGTCGTAAAGGATTAGGGGTGTTGTAAATCTAAACCCATATAAAATGTCTGAGGGGTGAGCGTCCACATCGGTTAACCACTCCAGACGAATTCTGTTAATGACTCATTGTAACGTCGCATGAATAAGTGCTAAACTTTTTCGGATTCCGTAACTCGAAAGGAAAAACGGAACCTTTATAGGATCACTTTGTTGTCTGTCTGTCTGTCCGTCTGTCTGTTGTGTCTATCAAGAAAACCTATAGGGTACTTCCCGTTGACTTAGAATCATGAACTTGGCAGGTAGGCAGGTCTTATAGCACAAGTAAAGGAAAAAACCCGAAAAGCGTGAATTTGTGATTACATCACAAAAAAATTATTCAAATGTATGCATGGACAAATAATAATTTAGTATTTACAATTTTCAATCACTGTACCAAGTGGGTTATCATATGAAAGGGCTTTACCTGCACATTCTAAAATAGTTTTTTTTTTTTTTTTTGGACAATAGTTTTTGATTTATCGTGCGAAATGTCGGAAAAAATACCCGAGTACGGAACCCTCGGTGCGCGAGTTTGATTCGCACTGGCCCGTTTTTTAAGGAAAATTTAAAATCTCTCCTCTTCAATTTATACTTGCAAATGCCCGCGACGTTGTTCGCGTTGATTTCAGGTTTTAAGAAGAAATCTTGTGGGAACTCTTTGATTTGAAAACCAAATTTTGCCAAACTTGGTTCACCGGTTGTACCCTGAAAAGATAGCACTGATTAATTTTCATTAAAGCCCAACAAAAGGATTAAGGGTGTTCGAAATCTAAACCCATATAAAATATCCTGGGGGTAAGCGTCCACCTCGATTAACCACTTCAGACTGAAATCTGTTAATGACCGTTTGTAACATCGCATGAACAAGTGCTTTACATTTTTTTTTAACAATAATTTTGATTTGATATGGGTAATAAAGATGGTTTTATCCATTCATAAAAATAATTATACTTAACAATTTTAATATTTCGGTTTTATATACTCCTCTCTAGAGGTTCCGACATGGGTGACATCTCGACCGAAAGAAACTAGTCCGGATGGCTGAGTTTTATGTTCACAAGGAAACTTCATTTGCAATTTCAAACTTGGATATCTTTAATCTGCTTACCGATTTACTTAGTTAAAATTCCACCAGAGACAAAAAGGGAAATAAATTACGCCACATTAAATTGATCTAATTAGTATGCTACCTTACACGGTATGCCGTCACTCCTTCGGAAATTCTCGATCCTATCAATTGTGTGCGCGATACTACTTCAAAATTCGTTTGTCGTGTACTGAGTACAGTCACGTAGAAATGACTCACTCGATGTTTTCTTGTCACACGTTTACGTACCTGTATGTACCCGAAACATGTGCACCTTTTGAATTTAAAGAGCCCCTTTAAATCGCTCGTCTAAGTTACAATGTAAAGCAAAAGTTTATAATTACCTTCCAACCATAATAAATAATTTAGTCCTAACATCATCAATTACCTATATTATTGGTACTTGCTTATGTTATTAATAAGGGAAAAAGTGTTGTCTTAGCTGTACCTCTGACAAAAAGCCTAATTAAAGCCGCAAAAAGCCTAATAAAAGCCGGACAGGCGGGACACGTAAATATTTGTCTGGACATTACTGTAAAAAGCCAAACAGCGGCTAAATCCGGGTAGGTACCAGCAGGCAACCCTAATCCCGTACAAAACTGACATGTTGAGAACGATCGCCGCTATGAAATTGGCTTTTGAATGGGAATTGGTATGACAGACGACACAATAATGACAATATATCCAAAAAAAAATCGGTCAAGAGCGAGTTGCACTCGCAAACGAAGGGTTCCGTTCGGAAGGATTTATTATTTATTATTTTTGTTGTTATAGCGACAATAGAAATAAACATTCTGTGATTTCTACCTATTCAGGTGAGACACGACTTACCTGCATATGATACAGACCGCTGACAGACAGACGGATCGACGGATGGACGGACAGCGGAGACTTAGTAATAACGTCCAGTTTGCACCCTGCGGGTACGGACCCCTAAAAACGTTGATCAATCAGAGAAGAACTCTATGAAAACTCTGATTTATGGTAATTTACGTCGTTAGATGGTTATCTATTGTTATCTATTACACTTGGTATTTTATCGCATAATTTAGTGGCTTTGTAAATTAACGTCCCTATTTAATATCAGTTATTACCTTCGGTAGAAGATGAGTCTGGTTAAAATTGTTGAAATTCCTTCAAATTGATACTAGGTACAATGTACATCCATAAAATTATACTCGACCTAAGTATAATGTATAAGTAGTAATGCTAAATTGCTTGGCGGTAGGTACGGCTTTGCCGGTAGGATGGTAACTAGCCACGGTCGAAACCTTCCACTAGATCAAAATTGACTTAAAATTTGTAATATTTATTATGGTATGGAGTAGAAGTCAGAACACAGACACAGGAAAATGTTGCTATTACGTAAGTGATTGAGCTCTTCGGTCTGTATAAAGACTATTATTCATTTTTGTCATAGAATTCAAGCTCCTGCCCTTTCCCGTGGTCAGAGTCCCTATAAATCCAGCACGTCCTCGCATATGCAAAGCCCGACAAATGGTCAGACATCTGACGATTTCATTACCATCACGTCGAATTCGAGTCACTTTAAATTCAAGAGTGATACGGTATTTTAAACGAACCCAGCGTAAGGCTGCCTTTCCAATAGATATGTACGATGTAGCTAAGCGACAAGCGAGGTTAAAACTGTACTCTATCCACGGAAAAAGGTTAATTAATAATTATGTAATCCCATACAAATGACAGAGACAAAACTCTCAGTGGGCGTTAACCATTTTAAGTCACCAACCAATTACAAACGGAACTGTGATTTCGAATGTTTTTGAAAACATTTTCGAATTGAATTTCGAATGTTTTTTGAACAGGCCTGTGATTGGTTAATGGAACAGCTATGGAATTGGAATAATAAATTCTAGCATAAACTACCACTACACAAAACATCACATAATTTTATTACTAAAGTCCAAGACCATATTGGTGCATTTGAGACACATCCTTAGTTAGCAACGTAGCACACCTCTGGTGGAAAGGCAGCCTTAAGCACACACTTATGGGCGATTCGCTTTCAGAATAGATAATAGCGAGATTCTTTATAAATAGATCTAATCGAGCCTTTTCCTGTTATAGATTCCCACGACAAGGAATTGTCATTGTGGAGATACACAATGCGGCTGCTAAGTGGTAGAAACGCGTGGTGTCGGCAAACCTTTCATGTCAATCCATTATTTACATTGTTACCTTGCTACTATAGTAATTGGTAGGATATACTTATTTTGTTAACCCTAGCTGAAGGTCTGATTTGTATATTATTATAATGTACTAGATATTGCCTGCGGCTTTGTCCCCGTGGATTTAGGGTTTCAGAAATCCCGCTGGAACTATTTGATTTTCCGGGATAAAAAGTAACCTTTGTCCGTCCCCGGCATGCAAACCATCTCTATGATATGTATACCTTTACCAAAGAGCCTCGATAGCTCAACGGTTGAAGAGCGGACTGAATTCCGAAAAGTCGGCGGTTCAAATCCCACCCGTTGCACTATTGTCGTACACACTCCTGGCACAAACTACGCTTAATTGGAGGGGAAAGGGGGGTATTAGTCATGATTAGCATGGCTAATATTCTTTAAAAAAAAATGGTCATAATATATTTAACGGATGAGCCGTGAAAAGCTAGCAGACAGACACACTTTCGCATTGTTTTGGCCCACAAAATAGCGCGTAGTAAATTGTTATATGATAGTATTTTATTATGATTTGACAAAGTTGGTAGGTATCTAACTTTTGAGCTTCTATATTTTGCTTTCCGAACGGATGACAGAGGTATACCGGCCCTCTCGGGCGTAGTATAAGAATTTTTAGAATTTACTTCATATTTCTGAAATAAAGTTCAGGCTTTTCAAAGTTACTTGTTATAAATTACATAAATTCAAATTCAAATTATTTTTATTCAATTAAACTTTTACAAGTGCTTTTGAATCGTCAAAATAATCTACCACTGGTTCGGAATGCTGTTCCTACCGAGAAGAACCAGCAAGAAACTCGGCGGTTGCTCTTTTCAAATGTACATACATACATACATACTTACTTAAAATTGTATGCTTTTTAATATTTTTATACTTCCTCAAGTTTAGCCTAACTACGTACTATTTAAATTATTGGGCTATTTAAATAAAACAGAATTTATTTGCAAGCACTTTTGGTAGATGTATCATGTAGTAAAGCTGGCGCAATACGCATACTAATCTAGCTAAGAACTATAATAAAATAGTGGAATTTATTATGTACTTAGAATTGTGGGAGTTTTTGTCATTGTTCAAAAAATTCTTTGAATGAATGAATACATGATGGAAATCTTGTGTTTTTGTGTGCAAATCTATGAGTAGGTAGGTAACTAGTACCTACTTTATACTTGCCTTCAATTAAGTATTACAAGTGGAACCTCTATTATTTGTCTACTGGCCTACGGATAATAATTAATTATTCATAATTACTTAGTAGGCACTTAGTTCTAGAATCTAGGCATATATTAATGACTCAGTACGTTGAGTAGGTATTTAATATGGTAAGTACTTAATAGGAAGAATGGCTTCGTCCTCGACCTATAACCTCAATACCTATCTATAGATAAACTTACTAATTTAGGATATAATAAAAAAACCGGCCAAGTGCGAGTCAGACAGTCAGACACGACGGACGGACGGACGGACGGACAGACGGGCAGACAGAAAGCAAAGTGATCCTATAAGGGTTCCGTTTTTCCTGTTGAGGTACGGAACCCTAAAAATCATAATATGTAATATGGTTTTTAGGGAAATTTTAATGGACTGATTCGTTAGTCAAGTGGTTCATAACTGAGTTCGCAATCATGGTTTTTCAAAGTAGAAACGAGATAGGTACATGCGAGATATTGAATTCAACACATCAGACTCAACTGGGTAATTCATAATGCAAGGTGCATACAGACGTAAAGACACCTGTGCCTTGTTTATATTTACTCGGAAACATAAGTGGAATTAATTTTTAAACAACATATTTTTCCCACGCTCCAAAATCCACTTTACTCCAATAAAATAGCGTTCAAATTTGAATAAAGCTTCCTGTGTATTTAGTTAAATATTTCAGCTCTCGTAATTTGATAGACATATGCTAAAGTTAAATAAATTAGTAACTGATCCGGTTATGGGTTCAATCATACTGATTGAAAATTACAAAATCGATGGTCATGATAGGAAATTATTTTGATCAAACTCATACAAAACTCAAAATTTAAAAAACCCCCGACACACAAACCTCTATAAGAAAACTAGAAAAGAGCTGATAACTTTTAAACGGCTCAACCGATTTTCTTCGATTATTATTATAGCTAAGAACACTCTCGATCAAGCCACCTTTCAAACAAAAAAAAAACTAAATTAAAATCGGTTCATTCGTATAGGAGCTACAATGCCACTGACAGATACACAGATACGCAGATACACACGTCAAACTTATAACACCCCTCTTTTTGGGTTGGGGGTTAAAATTTACTTCTATCTTACCATTAACTTCATTACACTTTGAATGAGAGATATTTTGAAATAGGACTTGAGGTGCCGAAAGTCACATTTCGACCCCAAGATATTGAAAAACTTTTTATGAAAGAAGGGAAAGAAGTATTCTTGTTTTTCTTGTTTGTACGTAACATTTTTTTGCCAGCTAATTTACATTTTATATTTCTTTTTGTTTTTAGTGGATAATAATATTATATTGTGTAGTATAGGACGTGATAACTTTTTCACGTTGTCTTTTAAGATTCTAGTTAGTCGATTCTCTCAACATACATATTTCATTTCGAGATACATATAAAAATTACTATCTCAATGTGTCTTAGTCATACTCTTTTCTATCTATTTCGCACCGTCTTACCTACTTTCGTCGACGATATAAAAAACAAACAGTCTTCATAAATTCTACGTATGAATGTGGTTCAATGGTTTCGCCTAGCATCCGACGCCTTCGCGGCATTGTATTCCGGATTCACATGCGCAAACCATCGAGCGAATTCTCAAAACTTATTCTTTTGTGTGAACGTAGAAAGAATTTTAATGCTTCCGCCTGAACTTGGAATAAATCGCACAATAGAAATGGTTACGCAATGTCGGTTTGTGTCATACAAAAAGCAAAGCACCTTACACCTCCTAAGAGAGAAGATACGAGCAACATTCGTCCTTGCCAAAGTATCGGATCAGTGGGCCATGCAAATATTTACGTAGGGAGTCATCAATGAGTGCGAGAACGCTAGTGTGTCTGCAAAGATGGAGGTGCAAGCGTAAAGATGGTAGGTCAATTTGATTATATATTGAAATCCCAACTTTTTTTTTTAGTTTGAAGCTCAGCAATCCGAACACAATTAGTGCGACTCATCTCTCAATGCTTTTGCAATACTTTGTCAATTAAAATGCCCGAGAAAATGTTGTTGCACGAATTACAACAATACTAAGATATATAGAGCATACTTCGAATTTGCTGAGTCTAAAGTTTCAGTTAAAACGAGACGGTTTATGCCAGCAATATGACGCTGTCTCCTTTTAATAGTACTTAAGTCTGAGCAAAGTCAAAGTGTGCTCTATAGATATCAGCCTAAGGATTCAGAATGTTTATGGATTGGTCCGCGGACGACATCGCTATGTCTACTCCTGTATGTGTCGCTTTAGGGTATCGTAGTCGGCGTTTACCTGACATGTGTTCAGTGTGCCTAGTGGGAGATTTTTAACCTATTCGATCGCGTAAAAGTTAACTGCGTTTTGTATGGAATTGAAACGGCGCCATCTAGTGACAAGAAGATGGCGCTGTTTCAATTCCATACAAAACGCAGTTAACTTTTACGCGATCGAATAGGTTAAAAATCTCCCACTAGGCACACTGATGGCTCCTTGTGTGAGCGTTGTTGTTTGACGGAGTGATTGGTATCTACCGCGAACTCCTTTTGTGTTTTTTCGATTCCAATGATAATTCTGGTGGTCGTGGAAATTAATGCTCGTATTGTGCGTGTTACTTTACGAAGTTGGATAAGTATTGTACCTACCTAAAGCCAAAAACTAAAGACTGACTTAGCTTTTAAACCGGACGATATCCTATTGCAGTTTAGTTACTATTTACGAGTAACTTAGTTTTTATGCGACATCTTTTTTTTTTTTTTTAAAGAATATTAGCCATGCTAATCATGACTAATACTCCCCTTTCCCCTCCAATTAGGCGTAAAGCTTGTGCCAGGAGTGGGTAAGACAATAGTGCAACGGGTGGGGTTTGAACCGCCAACCTTTCGGAATTCAGTCCGCTCCTCAACCGTTGAGCTATCTAGGCTCTACATCTGGACTGGAATGCTAAATTACCAACCACGGTTAAGCCTTCCACCAAGCCAACAGACTTGAGACCATCATCCATCCATCCATCAGCCTGTATGCGTCCACTGCTGGACATAGGCCTTTCCAAGAGCGCGCCACCAAACACGGTCCTCCGCCTTCCTCATCCACCCGCTCCCCGCCACCTTCTATAGGTCATCGGTCCAGCGGGCAGGAGGTTGAGACCATAATTACAATTTATTAGAAACTTCAAAAATTAATTGCTGGGAATTGAACCCGAGACTATCAACTCATAAGACTACCAGCGCTCACCACTGTGCCATGGAGCTCCGCTCAAGTAAAGGTCTTAGCGAAGCAAAAATTAATGTAGATTTGTGTTAGTCCTCATTAGTCCCAAAAGAAATCCTGTATGAATTATCTAACTTGAACTTGGAAATAGATCTTAGAGCCCCAATAGCTCAACGGTTAAGAAGCGGACTGAACGGCGGTTCAAATACCACTCATTGCACTTTTGCCACCTACTTCCTAGCACAAGCTTTACGCTTAGTTTGAGGGGAAAGGGGAATATTAGTCATGAATAACATGGGTAATATTCTTTAAAAAAATGCTCATCTCCAACCACTGAAAGAGTGGTTCCATAAACAAGTATAAACATCAGAGATTTCATATTTTTCCATACTAAACTTACTTGTTGATGCCCGCGACTTCGTCCGCGTGGATTTAGGTTTTTCGAAATCCCGTGGGAACTCTTTGATTTTCCGGGATAAAAAGTAGCCTATGTGCTAATCCTGGATATTATCTATCTCCATTCCAAATTTCAGCCAAATCCGTCCAGTAGTTTTTGCGTGAAAGAGTAACAAAAACACACACACAAATTTTCGCCTTTATAATATTAGTGTGATTTGGACTGTTATAGGTAGCTCTAACACCTGGGTTGATAGATAACGGTGGATAATAATTCAATAAGTTTTTGATACGCCATTTAAATTGCGACTAATGGCACGTAACATGTGTTTACATTTTGCCAGGGTTGCCACTTATTTCTTTCATTTTCTTATTGTATCGAAATTAGACCCCTGATTGTAATTAAGTAAGTTTGTTGTTAGCCGCAAGACCGTGGCGTGTAGAAGCCCCTACAGAAAACCCATGTCCATCCATCGCGTCTATCGGTTGATGGTGATGATGAAAATGAATATACTGTGTACATAAGCCTGGTTTAAACAGTCAAAGCCGTTTATAACAACATCCATACTTAATATTATAAATGCGCAACTGTGTCTGTCTATCTACCTGCTACGTTTTCACGGGCCAACCGCTGAATCGATTTTAATGAAGTTTGGTACAGAGATGGGATTCATCTCGGGGAAGGACATAGGCTACCTACTTTTTATTCCGGAAAATCAGAGTCCCTAAGGGATTTTAAAAACCGAAATCCACACGGGCGAAGCCGCGGACATCCTCTAGCCATTTATAATGACACTAGCTAATGCCAGCGACTTCATCCGCGTGGATTTAGGTTTTTAAAAATCCCATAGGAACTCTTTGATTTTCCGGGATGCAAAGTAGCCCGTCACTCTTCAGGTCTTTAACTGTACCCATCCAAAAAATCACATCAATCCTTTGCGACGTGATTGAAGGACAAACAAACACACTTTTACATTTATGAGTAGTGATTCATATATGAATAGTGATATCGGTTATACTGTCCAAAAGAAAAATAAAACCGACTTCAAAAACCAACAAGTGTAAATTAAAAATTTATAACACCCCCGACGATCCAAAGTATCTGAGTTTTCCAAAACATCATTTTCAAATAAATAATTATGTATTTAGGCAACGTCCATCTTGACAGCTTGACATTTGTCTATTGACATAATATTATGAACCTAACGGTTATCTAACCTTCTTTTCTACAAGAAAACTAGAAAAGAGCTGATAACTCTTAAACGGCTGAACCATTTTTTTTAGATTATAGCTAAGAACACTCTCGATCAAGCCACCTTTCAAACAAAAAAAACTAAATTAAAATCGGTTCATTCGTTTAGGCGCTACGATGCCACAGACAGATACACAGATACACAGACACACAGATACACAGATACACACGTCAAACTTATAACACCCCTCTTTTTGGGTCGGGGGTTAAAAACACTAAAAAGTAGAAAATAATGTTTGTTTAGCTACACATGTAATGTACCTAGGTATGAAGTCGAGCGAGCATATTAAAACAAAATTTGAAATCCAAGAGTGAAGCTCGCCCGACTTCATACCTAGGTACATTACATGTGTAGCTAAACAAAAATTATTTTCTACTTTTTAGTGTTTTTGGTTTTTGAAGTCGGTTTTATTTTTCTTTTGAAAATTTTTTATTTCACAATTTTTAGTGGCCCCACTGTACTATAATATTAGCATATTATAGTACAGTGGGGCCACTAAAAATTGCCAATGCCCAGTTTAAACCCTACTGTTTACTAAGCTATTACAGTGATCGCGAGCAATTTGCTCTTATCCATTGAGGAGTTCTGTTCTCCATCTCCGAAGATATTCATCAGATCTTCACCAAATTTATATGGGACCACCTGCACAGTATACCCTTTCAAACAAAAAAAAATTTCCAAATCGGTCCAGGGGTCTTTGAGTAATCGGGGAACATACATAAAAAAAAAAAAAGATCCCGACGAATTGAGAACCTCCTCCTTTTTTGGAAGTCGGTCAAAAATGCAAGTCCCAGCGTTTTGTAGTATAAAGACTATAAACACCAGTTATTACAATACCAGGCCTTTTGCGACCTAATAATCATGATCCCTTCAATGTATAACGGATTTTGACTGTAATTTCCTAATCCCGCGCTGGAAGCATTCTCTCGAATAGACTACCCATTTGGATCTCTAGAGACATTCGACAATAATAGACATTTCTTTCCTCTATGGAAGCTACCAGAAACGAATAACATATGTTTACCTTTTAACTCAGCCAAGAAAAAGTAGATTGTAGATTGAATTGTGTTTCCAAGGGCACAATAAATCCATGCCATCCCCAAAAAAAAATGATAATAATCGGCAGCCCTATCTAAAAAGCGTGGAACAGGCTTTTGCATGAATTCAGCGATTCCCCGCAGAACGCGAGCGGTTCCCACGGCTCAATGGAACCTCTATCACATCCTGAGCTTAATTGTTGTGATTCCACAAGCAGCAAAATGCAGCTTTGCCGTAATCGACCAACTGGTGTGAACAGTTTAACGTCCTAATCCTCAGATGGAAGTGCTTTTTCAAATAGATTCCCTGTCTGGCATTAGCCAATAGACATCAGTTTCTTTCGCTCGCGAATCGACCTGTGTATCTTTTAATTTAGCCAAGAAAAAGCAGATAGTAGATTGAATTGTATTTGCAAGGGCACAAAAAATCCATACCATCCCCAAAAAAACTGATAATAATCGGTAGCCCTATCTAAAAAGCGTGGAAACAGGCTTTTGCATGAATTCAGCGATTCTCCGAGAACGCGAGCGATTCCCACGGCTCAATGAAACCTCTATCACATTCTGAGCTTAATTGTTGTGATTCCACAAGCAGCAAAATGCAGCTTTGCCGTAATCGACCAACTGGTGTGAACAGTTTATCGTCCCAATCCTCAGCTGGAAGCGCTTTCTCAAATAGATTCCCTGTCTTTCATTAGCCAATAGAAATTAGTTTCTTTCGTTTATGGAAGCTGCCAGAATCGACCTGTGTACCTTTTAATTTAGCCAAGAAAAAGCAGATAGTAGAATGAATTGTATTTGCAAGGGCACAAAAAATCCATGCCATCCCCAAAAAAACTGATAATAATCGGCAGCCCTATCTAAAAAGCGTGGAAACAGGCTTTTGCATGAATTCAGCGATTCTCCGAGAACGCGAGCGATTCCCACGGCTCAATGAAACCTCTATCACATCCTGCGCTTAATTGTTGTGATTTCAACCCACCAGACCCGTTTCGCAACTTTTTCGTACACAACTTCCTATAAGGCTGAGGACGCATCGCACTTAGTCTATTTTTATTTCATATTTTTATAGATCCATACAGTTTACACATAGTTAGTTCATAAAATTAGGTAATACCCAATACCTATACTTATCTAGACATAAAACTTATAGGCCAGTGAATAAAGCCTACATCTATTAATAATAATCGTTATATTACCAGTAATAAGCCACTGATATAATTGACATCACTGCCCATTTTATAAATGCGAAAGTGTGCTTGTTTATTAGTATGTCCTTTAATAATGTCAAAACTCATGTACACATGTTTACGTCTAGAACTCTGAATTTTTTTTTCTTTTTTTCCAAAGGTAGTCGTATAGTAGGACTAGGGTTTTGGTCTGTAGATAGTAATAAAATGATGTGATGTTTTGTATACCTAGCGAAATTTATGGAGCTAGAAATCATTATTAAAGAAAATCACATCACACTAATATTATAAAGGAGAAAGTTTGTATGTTTGTGTGTGTGTGTGTGTGTGTGTGTGTGTGTGTGTGTGTGTATGTTTGTTACTCCTTCACGCAAAAACTACTGGACGGATTGCGCTGAAATTTAGAATGGAGATAGATTATACCCTGGATTAGCACATAGGCTACTTTTTATCCCGGAAAATCAAGGAGTTCCCACGGGAATTTTGAAAAACCTACATCCACGCGAACGAAGTCGTGGGTATCAGCTAGTAATTTATAAATTTTTTTAAAATACAGATTTTTCAAAAATTTAACATAATTTTTTGTTTATTAACGTCACTCCGCATTTTATGTTAAAAATATTTTTAAATTTTTTAACATAAAAATATTTTTGCGCAGAAATACTCTATTTTTATGTTAAAAATGGAAAAATATTTGTCATTTATGCCTCATTGTACACCTTCCGTACAGCGTTACGTTAATAATAAATAATTTATTATGTTAAAAATTTCCAAAAATCTGTATTTTTTTTTAAATTATGGTCTTTAATAATGAATCCGCTATACAAAACATCACATCATTTTATTACTACAGTCCAAGACCCACTACAGAAAGAGCAACAAAGGGAAGACGCTAACATTTGGTGCATGACACTGTCATTACTAAAGCCAGGTGCTCACGACGGCACGTGCGACGTGACATCTGCCTCGGCTGCGGGCAAAAACGATAATACTAGTGGAATTGTTATTTATCTCCCGCGCCATCCCGCTCTGGCGCATCGGGCATCTGCTACGCGTTCAAAGCCCCTTCAGTCAGCTATATAGCATCAAGACAGTGGAATTAAAATTGCCATTATACCTGGAAAACATTATTATTATATGTATATATACAGAGCCTCGATAGCGCAACGGTTGAGGAGCGGACTGAATTCCGGAAGGTCGGCGGTTCAAACCCCACTCGTTGCACTATTGTCGTACCCACTCCTGGCACAAGCTTTACGCTTAATTGGAGGGGAAAGGGGAGTATTAGTCATGATTAGCATGGCTAATATTCTTAAAAAAAAATGATGTGAAAACTTCTTGGGGTGCGTCGCACGTCGGGCGATTTTGCGATGGGTAAAAACTTCAAGGTCGCGTCATCGACATGCTAATGTTAAATGTGCTCGGATGTAAAAGAATGGTCTCGAATTTCAATTTAAAAATTATGTTTTTTTTTTAATACTAAGTACCTACCTAGCCAACATACAATAATAATATTATTTTTTCCCTCCTATCACTTTAGTTTTCTATTGTTCCTGATAATTTGAAAGTCCAAAAACCACTGTTTTTTACTTAAGTTTACATTTTTGTCGGCGGGCTGACTACCAATTCTTTTGTATTCGCTTCACTGACTAGACATTATTCCAGTCCTTTAAACATCACTAATTTTTAATTACCCTAAAAACATTCTGCAAAATCAGAGTTCAAATACCAACACGTTTATGCGGTTTTAAAAAATTAATCAAGTGTCCTAAATTATCCAAAAAGTAGCCATAGCGGCTTCTTCAAAATTATCACCAACGAAAAATGGCTATTATTTAAAAAAAAAACTAGTGGATTGTTATTTATCAGCCGCGCACACCCCGTATTGGCGTTTCGAGCATCTGCTACGCGTTCAAAGCCCTTTCAGTCAGCTGTGAAGACAGTGAATTAAAATTGCTATTATTCCATTAATATCATTGAAAAAAGCTATGGATTTTGTGAACAAAGAATCGTCTATTTATCATGAGCTTAGGGATGTCTAAGCTGATGCACTTCGATCCCTTTGTGCTAGTGGTGTCAAAAAATAATTTATCTATAATACATATTCAATATAAAAAAATATTCAGGATATTAGATATTCCTTAAACCCCATATTTAATATAAAATTTTTAAAGCAAAAGATTTTCTATTAGTAATTGCTTTTAAATTTGACGAGGCGTTTGCCAAAGATAGACCTACGATCTACGTCACACGATATCAGTAGCGAATATCATACGCGATAAAATATTATATTCTATCGCTACGCGTTGGTTTTTAATTCGTTTGGAATATCGCCCCTCGGTAGTTTCATTTATCAAATAGATTCTTTCGATTTTGCTATTCAATCAGGACAGTAGATTTATTTATTTGTGAACTTGGTTGTGGGTGAATACTGAATGTAAATAATATCATATTTCGATATTCGGAGTTGATATTATCACAGATTAGGTTAGTTACTTGATTTTGTAGATTTGTGACGCGCATATTTGTTATTTGTTATTATAGGTTAGGTACGTAAATTGTATTGGTCTTTTTGGAAATGTGTGTGTTTGTGTGGTCTCATGATGGAACCGGGTGGGCATAGTGGATTATATCCAGGGTCTCATGATGGAACTGGGAGGTAGCCATAGGAACCGAGTGTCTGTTATAGCTCCGGCGTGCTTGGAGCTTGGGTTGTTCGATTTTTGTATTAGTTTTAGCCGTGATGAAGGCTAAAATAAAAACTCGTTATTAAAACGATTTTTAAATAGGTAACTGGGTAAACTTATCTACTTTTTGTACCTTCTTGACATTTCTTTATCATTCCAATTGTTTTTAATTTTGCATAAATACGTAGGTAGGTATAGGTGCCTAGGTATTTAGAGTAAAATTATTACCATATACTATACGTCTTTCGGGATTTCTTTATTGTCATGCTTTTTAGGGTTCCGTATCTGAACCTGAAGGGTGCTAACAAGGAATACAGAATCTATTATTTATTTTTGTGAAGCTTGTAGGTACTTATTGAAGTAAAGGTTTACAAGTGCCTTTGAAATTTGTTGGTACTAGTATATCGTGTTAGGTACTATTTTTATTACTTGAGTGTTATTGAAATGGAGACCCGTGCTCAGTAGTGCGCCGGCGATAAGTTCTCACTTCTTTTTGATGATTCTTATAAAAAAAATAATGAAAAGAAATAATTTAAGTATAAAAATACAAAATAAAAATTATTTGTTTTTTTAAAGTGATATAATATATTTCTACAGAACCTCCTCCGACACCTCCCAGACGTCGCTTTTAAGGTGGTAATCTGTATAATGGTTCGCTAGGGGTGAAAGCAACAGAAAAACAGGTGCAAGCGATTCTCGACCTTATTGACGGTAACGAGAAAGTTGTTATTTTGTCATATTCTTGTTCAGTATCATTCATAGATTGCTAATATGTTGTTTTCTGAAATATGTCAATAAGGTTGAAAATCGTTTGCATGCAAGTTTCTGCTTGCGGCTTTTTTTTTGATAGTTAATATATTTTAACGTAAAAAATATTCAATATTTTTCTGTAACAAACATTAATATTATGATATAGGAATCTAACCATATTTGACACCTCTACTTTGTGCTCGCTGAAATTATTGACTCTTAGGTTAGCTTATAGGTGTACTGCTTGACTGAGATGGCTCGTGAGGTGCGGGTTGCGGAAGATGACAACGACGTTAAACTCCTTGATTTTTAAACCCCGACCCAAAAAGAGGGGTGTTATAAGTTTGACGTGTGTATCTGTGTATCTGTCTGTGGCATCGTAGCTCCGTAACTAATGAACCGATTTTGATTTAGTTTTTTTGTTTGTTTGAAAGGTGGCTTGATATCGAGAGTGTTCTTAGCTATCATCCAAGAAAATCGGTTCAGTTGTTTGTAAGTTATCAGCTCTTTTCTAGTTACTGTAACCTTCACTTGTCGGGGGTGTTATAAATTTTTAATTTACACTTATTCTTTTTTTTTATGATAGTCTTTTTACCTACACTTCAAGGAGATTTCTAATTTAAAAAGAAAATACATATCAAAAATTGCGAAACAAATTGATTTAGCGTTCTGGTAAGATGCCATGTAGAAACCAAAGGAGTATGGGTTTACTGAAAACTACCATACCACTTCCAGGTTAGCCCGCTTCCATCTTACACTGCACCATCACTATTGCAGTCAAGGACTAACTTGAATCTGAATTTATAAACAGACAGACAGACAACAAAGTGATCCTATAAGGGTCCCGTTTTTCCTTTTGAGGTACGGAACCCTAAAAAAGATAGTTCATACGTAATCGTTGCAGCTGATATAATATTATGCGCTCTAGGTGTCTCTGTCTTCTACTTTCTTTAAAGGTATATTTGGATTGTTACAGGACTGTCACGGCCTTGCGTTTGAAGATCGTGCGGTAGCCGATGAAGTGCAGAACTATGAGCTGATATCTGGATTCCAGAACAATACGCATACCACTGTGGAGTTCAGGAGGCAGCTGGACACGTGCGACAGGCAGGATGTCGTTATTGGTGTGAGTATACCTTTCTACACCTATTAAACCGTTGGTTACTGTCTCCTGGAGCTAGAATCATGATAGCCTGGTGGTTAAGACCTCCGCCTCCTATTCGGAAAGTCGTGGGTTCGATCCCGGGCACGCACGCATTACTATTCTTTTGAGCTATATCGGTCACACGAGTTTGAGTGTAACAAAACTTATTGAACTGTTGTAACTGACACACTGACAAACTTCTTTATATTAAACTTTATCTAGACTTCTTCATGTACCTAACACTTATGTTGAAATCTATAAAGCGCACTTTGACTTTGCTTAGACTTAAGTTTCAGTTAAAACGAGACAGATTTATGCCAACGGTATAACGCTGTCTCGTTTTAACAGTGTCTTAAGTCTGAGCAAAATCTAAGTGCGCTCTATAAATCTCAGCCTTAGTCTTCTTCAATTTAGCGCTGTTTCATCTATTGGTGGGGTACGCTTTTCTGCAATTTATGTAAAGCTTTGACTTTTGGTTTTCTAACTGATAAATAATAAAAATGTACTATGTCATATTTTGCAGGAAGACACAATCCAAGTGCTATGGGCTCTTGGGCCTGAAGGCTCAGATGGTGAACTTCCCAGGCACGTGCAAAGCGGCTCCCGACCTTTACGACTACTGCAGCCGTTGGCTAAACCTGACTCCATACCGCTCAAGTATTGGGACGTTAGGATATCCAATGTAAGTTACTTGAATAAGACTATACCCGTGTGCCGAATAATAAGTTAATAAATAAAGCTAGCCAACCTCTAGCCAACTGTAGGAGAGTTTAGGAGATAGGAGGGAATAATATTATTATAATCCATTAATTCAATATTATAAAAATGTGAAAGTGTGTCTGTCTATCTGTCTCTCTGCTAGTTTAACTGATTTTGATGAAATTTGGTACAGAGGCTTGCATCCCGGGGATGGACATAGGCTATTTTTTATCCCGGAAAATTAAAGCGCTTCCATGGGATTCTTATAGGCCTGTCCTTTTGACCGATTTACATGATCCAGAGGTAGCTTGCGTCCCGGAAATTGATATAGGGAACTTTTCATTCCGGAAAAGCACAGTTCTCACGGGATTTTTCGAAACCTAAATCTACGCGGTAGAAGTCGCGGGCATTATCTCGACACCTCCCACGTAAGTTGTTGTATCCCCAAAACTACAACTTTTCAGTAGAGCGTTTTAAAGATATAAATTGAAATTAAAGCTCCATTTTTCAATATATTTTTGTGAAATTCGGTATTTAGTTATAGTTTACAGTACTTTAACATATTCTGAAAGATAATTCATAGAAATACTTCACATTTCTTAGATTTTGTTCATACAACATTTTACGGCGTGTTTCATCTTTGTAAAATGTTGTATAAGATACTTACAACAAATTACGCTGGAAAAAACGGGTTGAGTGTCATCGTATGTGTTAAATACAACAGTGTAGGTCGTTTAAAATTTAAAAAAAATGTAGTATGTGTAGTCCGATTCATCATTTCCAACCAATGGAAGTCCACTACTGGACATAGGTCTCTTGTAGGGACTTCTATATGCCACGGTCTTGCACCACCTGAATCCAGTGGCTCCTTGTGACTCGTTTGATGTCGTCTGTGCACCTAGTGGGAGTCTGTCAACGCTGCGCCTTACAGTGCGAGGTTCCAGCACCTTGGGACCTCAACGTCTATGGGTCCTTCGAATTATGTGCCCCGGCCATTTACACTTCAGTTTCGCAATCCATTTATGCCGGTTACTCTGATTTTCCTACCGATATCCACATTCCAGATTCGATCACGTAGAGAAACTTCAAATATAGCTCTCTAATTGCCCGCTTAGTGACTCTGAACTTTCTTATGAATTCCATTATAATATGTGACCATATTATCTCGGATCCATAATATGTCATCACTGGTAAAACGCACTGTTCGAAGACTAATTTAGTTTCCGTACACTGCCGCCGAGTCGGATTCGTTGGCTGACCTGTTTCTTGAAATTGCACTTACCTACCTGGTCCAGGTACCTGTTCCAGGCTCACACTTTTCTATAATTTCGAGTGCAGAGCCCTCAACGAGTACTGGGTGGGCCGAGACATAAGAATTAGACACAATTTTCGTCTTACTCATGTTCATTTTCAGGCCCATCTGTTGTGAAACTTTGCAAAGGTCATTGAGCTGTAAATGTAGAAACTGGGAAACCTAATGAGGTTTCCCAGAGTTTCTGCGATAGTGACTATGTCATCGACAAATCGAGGGTGAATTTCTTTTGATGTTAATGTCAAGTTCATTCCAATCCAAGCTTAAACATAAGGACGTCTTCCAAAGCAGTGGTAAAGAGTTTCAGAGAATTACGTCTCAATGTGCACCCTGTCACTGCAATTGGACTGGCCTAGTCTGGTCCTATATGTCGACTGACATGGTGTTTTCGTACAGGATTCTATTTCAGCATTTGTATGAACAGGCAGTTGTTTCAGCATCTCAATAGCGACCTTAATACAGCCCCAGTTTCCACCAAATCAAAAACTTTCTCATAGTTTACAAACGCTTAGCAAAGTGGCAGATTATTATAATAGCCTTCAGTTATATTATGCATAACATGTCGCAGCTTATGAATGTGACCTATACTGCTTAAGCTTTTTCAGAATCAAGCTTGTTAGGGATGCTGAAAGTCATCGAACTTATTATTGTGACGATTCATAATGACTTACGATAACAACAGCTTATAGACATGGCTTAGCAGCGAAATGAGTCTATGACTCTTCTTGAGTAATGTTTGTAACTTTGTAATTTCGTTATGCAATGAACTAGATTAATTTGAATATAAGATTCAATAACCTTTTGTGCCCACATTGCAACAAATAAACCATTACTTATTATTTATTACGGCATTATCGCCATGACGGGATTGAAAATCCCTTGGAAAAAGATTGGAAAATCGCTGAAAGACCTTAAGTACTGGTTTGCCACCCGCTTTCAGGAATTCTACTGTGATTCTGATATCACCGAGCGAATTTTTATCCTTGAGTTGTTTGAGAGCCATACTTATCTCGTATAAACTGGCATCTGGGATATCTTGGGTATAGTGTCCCGTCAATTTAGCTCTGGGATCTTTAGCCAAATCTTCAACAAGTCTTTGTATTGTATTGTGTTGTATTGTGTATAACTGTCCATAGAACTTCTCCACTTATTTCAAGAGCTCAAGTTTAGCTGAAATGAGGTGTTGTCAGTTTTTTGTCGTATCAGCATGCCCTGTTTAGCAGACAGATCTTTCGTGAATACTTTTGAGTTCCTCTTCCGCTCTATGGTATCTTTAAAACGAAATTAAAGATCCATAAGTCACGTGTTTGTACAATAGAGATCTGCCAGTAGGAAGGTGCATCTGCTGAAGACTACAGTATCATTTCTGGCCTTTTTCTGGCCATAAGCTTTAAAATCATAAAAAATATTTGTTATTTTTGGACGATAGGCCGTAAAGAAATTGGACTCCACCACCTGGCAGGTTCTACCAACCTATTTATTGGAAAGGTAGGCTCTGAAATTATATATTGTAGTAGTGATTTTTTTGTTAATTATATAGTAACCTAGTGGTATGATGAGCCGATTAGTTATTTTATTGACTATCATGAGTTTACGTCGCCATCAAACTAAATTTTAACATAGTTTTATTGTATACAATGTCGTATGTAAGAAAAAAAACAATGTCATAGCAACGTAAAATATAGCATGTAATCATACAACAAAATTTTGAGAAATAAATGCCGAAGTAAAATGTTGTATGTATCACTTAACACAAAATTTATTATAATTCTGCAACGTAAACGGTTGTATGTCATCATACAATACTGTTTTTGGGTGTCCTCAACGACGTAAATTGTTGTATGTAATCTATACAATAGTTTAGCTTGGCATCACTATTAAATTACTAAAATACGATAATGAAATAAAAAAATGTAAACACAATCGTGACATATCAGTGTCTTGAGTTACAAACATTTCATCTGAAGTTGTATCTGTTACATACGAGGCGCAAACGTGCGACTTCACCCCACATAAAACGTTGTAAAGGTCAATATGATATTTTACGTCGTCCTCGTTTGAAACATACAACATTATACGCCTCATAAGTACTTTAAAAAACAACATTTTTAGGATTTTTTTTAATTGAACATATAAAATACATAAAAATAGACATTGTTATGTAAAAAACGCAAAATGGCAATTTTGTGGCTTACAACAACTTACGTGGGAGGTGTCGATCTAATGTTTGATAATTTCTTAATATAGAAATTATGAAAGAATTTTCGTTCGTGGCAAAAAATATTAACTAAGTAGGACGAATTTTATTACTGAAAAGTTAGTCGAAATAATTTTGACTCAATTTTCTAGCTTTTTGTTGGAGTCTCAGCTTGGAATGCACTGGTGCAATTTCAAAATTCCATTCCTTTTAGGAAGCTTCGTCCGTAATAAACATGAAGCTTGTTTAAAAGCAAATAAATAGCCGTAGCTGAACACCTGAGTCCAGCAAAGGCAGGTTGCTAGGTACAAAAATAGACCTTGACGATAAAAATGTGGAAGAAATAATGAGTTGAACTTTAATTAAACTTGCACGTGGATCTATAATTAGTAATTACCCGCATATTTTACCTCAAACAAGATAAATTCATGCATAAATTATCATATTATAAATTAAAATCTCTCATTCATTGCGCTGTGTTTGTTTCTTCGGGCTGATCTCAAAAACTACTATACGGATTTTCATACGGTTTTCACCAGTCGAAAAAGAGATTATGTAAGAAGGCTTTCTTCTTTAGATTATGAACACGAAAATAAGCTATCAGCATGATGATGTCGGAAAAATTGACTTACAGCTAGTGGTGTGCGCTGCGTAAATAAACTCAAACCCAAATCATTTAATCAAAGTTATAGGTACTACCTATTTTTACTCCTCTTGGTGGTCAGGATTTTTAGATTTGTAAGATGATAATATAGCAGTGCTAATTGATTAAGTAAACTTAAAACTAAAGTTTTAAGAACTAAAATGAAGTTTTTTTATTGAGTTGAAGTTACACGAAAATAATGTACAGTAGAATGATTCCTCTCGTCTCAAGCTACCCGTGCGAAGCTAGGGCAATGTTACGGTATTGTATTAGTCTGTGTAATATCCTAACGTCATCTGTCACTTGTCACATACTTGTCACTTGTCACCTATCGCTGTCTTGATACAATGTCTGTCTGTGTCGTGTGAATGGAAATAAAATCAAATCCAAGAGCATCCATGTTTTATTTGTAACACACCAATGAAATATGGTGCCAGAACAGGGATCACAATAAAGAAAAACAATGCAGGACGAAGATTTTGTGAACACAAAGCCTAGAAGACCACCAGGTCACAGCGAGTCGTCAACCAGCCACGCCATGACGCCATTGCCAGTAGGCATGACCCTGCCGCCGTTCATCGTTGAAGGTAACAACGTCCCATTGCTATGGAAAAAATGGCTCACACGACTGAAAGTCTATTTAAAGGCAAATAATTTAGATGAAGCCGAAGATGCACGTAAAACAGCCATTCTCTTGCAATTCATCGGATCAGATTGTCTGGAAATTTTTTACTCATTTGACCTAGATATCGAAAAAGTTAGTTTTAGCGATCTCTGTAACAAATTTACACAGTATTTCACTCCGAAAATAAACGTCACGATAGAAAGACATAAATTATTTAGCAGGAAACAACTACCAAATGAATCTATAGACACCTATGTCACGGATCTAAAAAAATTAAGTCACACTTGTGAATTTGGTGACATACGTGAAAGCTTGCTCAGAGACATATTTAGCTGGAACTGCAACAACACTTACTATAAAGAAAGGATTCTAATTGAAAAACCGAACACCCTAGAGGAGGCAATAAACATAGCCAAGCGCTGTGAGTCTACTAAACAACAAGCAAAAGCATTGGAAGACGCATCATTACATTTCATAGGACGCGTGTCAAGATCACCAAGTCGCAGAGACTCTTCCCATAGAAACAGGTCCAGACACCAGTCACAGCAAACACGTCAACGCACACCATCAACGTCAAATCAGAGGAATACATCATGTGGTCGGTGCGGTCAGGTACATAGATTCAAGTGCCCAGCTCAAGGTGTCAAGTGCAGAAAGTGTAATAAGTCCAATCATTTCGCTCAGTTTTGCCGTTCACATCAAGTAAAAGTAGTCAATTGTGAAAATCAGTCTGTAAATAATGAATCTTTGTTTTATGTTGGTTCTGTCTACTGTATACAGGATGATAAGTCTAATTTGTCAAAACCTTGGAATATTGATCTATGTATAAACCAAATACAGGTAAATTTTTTATTAGACACTGGAGCAGACACAAATATTCTATCCATTCACACATACAACTCATTAAATCTGCCACTTTCCAACATACACAAAAGTAAGAACACACTTTCTACATACAGTGGAGAAATTATCCCTCTGGTAGGTCAATGCAATTTGTCAGTGATTCATAAAAATAAGTCATATACAGTTAACTTTCATATTGTCGACATGAAAAGTCAAAATATTATAGGTAGGGATACCTGTAAAACTTTAAATTTAATAAGAAAAATTAATAGTGTTTCTTTCCAGAATTTAACATGTCAAGATATAGTTGATACAAATAAGGACTTGTTTGAAGGTTTAGGTTGTCTAACAGATTTTCAATGCGAACTAACCTTGAAGCCTAATGCAACTCCATCTATAGAGGCATGCAGAAGGGTTCCATTCCGTCTTCATCAACCACTAAAACAAGAGCTAGAATCTATGGAAAAAAGTGGAGTCATACAACGAGTTGAAGAGCCTACTGAATGGGTAAGCGCTCTAGTCTTAACCTCAAAAAAGAATGGTAAATTACGTCTGTGCATTGATCCTAGAAAGCTAAATCAGTCAATTTTAAGATCACATTTCCAATTTCCAACCTTAGATGAAATTAAATCTAGTCTTGCTGGAGCTCAGTATTTTTCAACATTAGATGCCAATAAGGGCTATTGGATGCTCAAGTTGTCAGAAGCTTCTTCTAAGCTCTGTACATTTATTACACCTTTTGGACGATATAGATTCACTAGGTTACCCTTTGGTATTAATGCAGCTCCAGAAATATTTCATAGAGAAATGATAAAAAGATTTGGTGATATTGAAGGTGTTAAAATTATGATGGATGATTTTCTTATTTATGGTAGAACTGTAGAAGAACATAATCAACGGTTACAAAAAGTCTTAGAAAGAGCACGTCAAATTAATGTAAAATTTAACAAAGAAAAGTCTGTGTTTTGTCAAAAAGAAGTCAAATATTTAGGCCATATATTTAGTGAAGAAGGTGTACAAGTTGATAAGTCTAGAGTAAAAGCTATTTGTAACATGCCAAGTCCTAAAAATATAGCAGATCTTCAAAGATTCCTAGGTATGGTCAATTATCTTAGTCCATTTATTAAAAATTTGTCACAGCAAATAAGTCATTTGCGAGCACTTTTATCAAAAAATACTGAATGGTATTGGTCAGAGCACCATGAGTCTCAATTTAATAATATTAAAAAAGTTATTTGTTCAACACCTGTCTTAACATACTATGACCCTAAAAAGGAAATAATTTTATCTGTAGACGCATCGAAGGATGCCATGGGTGCAGTGTTATCCCATGACAAGCAACCCATTGCATATGCATCTGCTTCTCTAAGTAAAATACAACAGTCCTACTCGCAGATAGAGAAAGAACTACTAGCTGTCCTCTTTGGTTGTACTAAGTACCACCAATACATATATGGTCATAACATAACAGTGGAGACAGACCACAAACCTCTCATAACTCTTTTCAAAAAAGCTCTATATGACATTCCCCCAAGATTGCAAAGAATCATGCTTAGATTGCAGCCGTATGATCTAACTGTTGTATACAAGCCTGGTCGTTACTTATATATTGCAGATACTTTGTCTAGAGCAGCATTAAGTGAAACTTGTTTGTCAGAAGTTGATCAAGATATAGATTTACATGTTAATATAATAATGTCTAATTTGTCAGTCAGTCCAGAGAAATTAAAAGAAATTCAAGAGTCTACAGTCCAAGATCAAACATTAAGTCAAATAATTCAATATTGTCACAACGGATGGCCTGAACATAAGCGTTCAGTTAGTCAGTCAGTCAAATCTTATTATAGTCTCAAAGATCAAATATATGTCATTGATAACGTTGTCTTCAAATCTAACTGCATTATAATCCCAGAGTCAATGAGAGAGTATATATTAAAACTAATTCATTCTGCCCATCAAGGTATAAACAGCTCAATCCGTCTAGCAAAAACTACAGTCTTTTGGCCAAATATGCAAAATGACATAGAAAAATATATAGGTCAATGTAACATTTGTCTATCTTACCGTCGAAATAATAGTAAAGAACCAATTATGCAACATGAGTATGAAAACATACCATGGTACAAAATTGGTATAGATATTTTTGAATTTGAACGAACTAAATACTTAATGGTAGTTGACTATTATTCAAAGTATATAGAACTTGCCAAGTTAACATCAGGCTATTCAGCTAGCCAAGTAATTACACATTTAAAGTCAATATTGGCCCGTCATGGAATTTGCAGGATTGCAATAACAGACAATGGCCCCCCGTTTAATAGCAAAGAGTTTAAGTTATTCACTCAAGAATGGGACATAGAACACATAACTTCTAGTCCATACTTAAGTAGATCAAATGGTTTAGTTGAAAGGACTATTGGAACTATAAAAAATATGTTAATTAAGTGTAAAACTGACAAATCTGATATGTATTTAGCATTACTTTTGTACAGAAATACCCCTAAACAAAGTCAATATTCACCAGCAGAGCTGTGTATGTCTAGACAACTGCGTACAGTAGTTCCTACTGGAAAAGAAAACTTGCTACCTAAGCTTTGTGATATGAATAAAATAAAGAAATTAAATGAAAAACAAAAGTCATACACAAAATTTTATTATAATAAACATACAAAAATGCTTAAACCATTACATGTAGGTGATAAAATCTTATTTAAACACAAACCTGAACACAAAAAATGGGTTCCTGGAGTTATTATCCATATAGGTCCTGAACCTAGAAGTTATCTAATAAATAGTGAACTAGGACAGTTTAGGAGAAACCGTCAGTTTATCATTAAACAGTCAGTACACACATAATATCATTTTCCACAGCACACAACACAGTCACTATACCTATAAAGATGTAAACAAAATGAAATTGTTATTTGTTAGTAAGTTTGTTAGTATTTCAATTATTTAAAGATGTAAACAAAATGTTAGTATTTAAATTATTTTTCAGGAAAGGTAAAGGTTCAAAAAACAAATGTCAATTTTAGTAGTAGTCTGTCAATGTATCGGGAAAGGCAAAGGTTGTAAACCATGCAGCCTGGATAGTCATAAGTGATTTTCTTGTGGTGTTATAAAAAATAATGTTGTACGTCTTGTACTATGTATATACTTGTGTTTATAAAATATAAAAAATCTGTCGTTGTCATAATAATAAAATTGTTAACAGTTAGTACCTAGTGTTAAAAAAAAAAAAGGGAGATGTTACGGTATTGTATTAGTCTGTGTAATATCCTAACGTCATCTGTCACTTGTCACATACTTGTCACTTGTCACCTATCGCTGTCTTGATACAATGTCTGTCTGTGTCGTGTGAATGGAAATAAAATCAAATCCAAGAGCATCCATGTTTTATTTGTAACACACCAATGAAATAGGCAAGTCGCTAGTAGTAGATATTAGGACTTTTGTTATTAAGTTCTCCAACTTATAGAGAAAAAATGTTCTTTCAGTTCACAATCCCACACGTGATGGCAACATTATTCTGGTGCAAAGTCTTCAAGGCGCCCGAATTGACGAGGAAGCACCATATAGTTGGCTACGAACCCTTGATCGACAGTCGACCAATCAGAAACGGGAAACCAGTTGTGGAGAAGAACAGCCTATCTCCAGTGCATCATATGGTGTTGTATGAGTGTGCGGAGGACCATGACAAGAGGCAGTGGAGCGAGTGGGCGGAGGGTGAAGGATTCTCTGGACCCAGTCGACCGGGCGAGTTGTCTGCTTGTGTCACTCCTATCGCAGCTTGGGCTATGGGATCCAAAGGTATGTAACCAGTTATAGAAAAGAAGAGTATCTCCTGTTTATAGATCTGCTGAAGAATTTGACACAAGACATTAGAACGGTTGGGCAGAGAGCGAAGGGAGTTGGATACTGGCGTCACTCCTATTGTCGCTTTGGCTGTAGGTCAAAAGGTATGCAACCAGATAAGAGAGAACAGTCTATCTCCATCATATGGTGTTGTATGAGTGAGCTGAGGACCATGACAAGAGACAATGGAGTGAGTGGGTTGAGGGCGAAGGATTCTTTGGTTCCAATCGACCAGGGGAGCTGTCTACTTGTGTTACTCCTATCGCAGCTTGGGCTATGGGATAAACTTACCTTTGTTTATTTATTCTAAATTCGGAGGTCGAAACATATGTATGTATAAATAACATAGAATTCCCATTATTCCCCAAGTACCAACTCACATTACGAAACGGAAACTATGTAAACTAACAGCGCCGCCTCGCAAATGTATCAAATATTAAAACATTTCACTTAAGCGCCGAACTTCCTTAACTACGAGATAATTTAAATCACTATTACCGCCTACGCTTTGAAATTTCCTTCTTAAAACCTTTGACAATTAATATGGCAGATCAACCTGTATAGGGGTATCATGGCTTTGCTTATGATGCTGAAGTCAATTTGGTATCACAAAGAAAGAGCTATGAATACTCGTTGATGCTGCGGCGATTTATCGATCTAAAAAGTAGTATGTGTAGCACCGGGATGTAAGCTACCTAGCTCAGTACAAAATTTCATCAAAATCGATTAAACAAATAGGCCGTGAAAAGCTAGCAGACAGACAGTCTTTCGCATTTATAATGTTATATCTCTTTGGTATTACAAATTATGAAGTGACTCAGTGAGGAATGAGTCTATAGTACCACGCAATTTTTTCATCAAATCACTTTTCTTACCATCCGTGTTATGGACAGAACTGTACCGTACCTATGTTCAAATGGCAGACACTTCCTTTATGTAACTGTCTTCCAGAGTTCTTTTCACCCTAAAACAATATAAAAATTCAGCCATTTGAGATCTCCCTAACTGCCCCGAAATGCATAGAAAATAATATCTAGGTATATCGTTATAACGCAGTACATCAACAAGTAAAACCACCACAAGTAAAAGCTAAGTCAACAGTCAACACTCAACATGCATACATCGATAAATTCCTGCATATTCGAATTGATCACTTGATCAATTTGCCCAAAAGAATCAGCTTAGTCCACTAGTCCCGTACTATTGCGTCGGTCTACGCTTGAATCTATGTCATTAGTATTGAAAATTCTTGGCTAGTAATAATTCCACAGTTAAAGGAAACTCGACCTTATCGCTATTTTCTCAGGATTGGTTTTTGCATGTAACAGTTTTTCTTGTTCGCAGGAGAATTCCTCCCTGAAAACGTCGGTATTCCGCTAGGCGAGAAGGGCGGAGTCTCCTACTACATGCTTGAAGTTCATTATGACAATCAAGAACTACATGAATGTAAGTATAGTGACTGGATATTAATTATGTCAGGAATAACCACCTACTTATCAAATAAATAATTAGACTGCTAAAATCATAACTCTTCCTTTTGGCTTTGCCGCAGTCGGGTAAAAAAGTGCGTTTAACCCTCACAAACTTACATAGAATAGCATTATACAGATACTTACTGTATGGTAATTGTATGATAAACTTACTAAAATCTTATATTTATCTTTGTTGTACCTTTTCTATTCGCTTTACAACCTCTCCCACTGCCAAGGGTCACTGTTAGAGATCTCTTGTAGAGATAAGTGCTTCCCAGTCCACTTTTTTTCTTTTTCTCATTATTGTTACAACTTTCTGGTACAAATAATGTAAAAAAAATACCCTCTGCCTCTTTACACCAGTAACTTCTTCGTACAAAACTTGCATCATAGTTACTAGTGACAAAATAGTTATATCAAAAAAATTATGGCAAATGTTTAATATCACAGTCTTGGACAACTCGGGCATTCGGATACACTATACGTCGTCGGTGCGCGCCCACGATGCGGCACTGCTAGGCGCCGGTGTGGGCGTGTCGGCACTGCACGTTATCCCGCCCAAGCAGCGCGCGTACCGCACCTTGGGCATCTGCAGCCCCGAGTGTACTAACAACGTAAGTGAGCTAACATACACGTTGTCTTGCGTCGGTGCGCGCCCACGATGCGGCACTGTTAGGGCCGGTGTGAACGTATCAGCCCTGCTTGTTATCCCGCCCAAGCAGCGTGCGTACCGCACCTTGGGCATCTGCAGCCCTGAATGTACTAACAACGTGAGTAAGCTGATTTTCACATCGTATTGCATCATTGCGTGCCCACGATGCGGCACTGTTAGGCGGCAGCGTGGGCGTGTCAGCACTGCATGTTATCCCACCCAAGCAGCGCGCGTACCGCAACTTGCACCATTGAATACGTCATAGGTTCGCACCCAGAATTCGGTACTAATAAGAACTGGCGCGTTGTTATTTTATAACTTTTTTCATGATAGGTTTTCATGATAGTTTACCTAATACTTTAGAGTGAAAACAAAGAATTTAGTTTCTTGACCTCGTTTTACATAATTCACCTAATTTTGAAGTTTATTCTGGTATTACTAGCGGTTTTCTCATACCACGAACACACTAACCTTGTACTTAATCCGCAAAAGGAACCCTATGATATACCAAAAACAAGACATTATAACTTAGTTATTTCATATTTAGCTAATCTTTTCTTGCTAAACAAACTTAACCGAGCTTAGCAGATACAGTTCACAAATCTCCCGTGTTATCTTACTGTGAAGTTTTCCCATAAACTACCAGCTGCGTCCGCAAAGCGTCGTTACAAATAGATTTCTCCTGATCTATCTTGCATATTTATAAGACCAATTAGAGACACCGCTTTTGTATAAAGGAGAACTGCCACCGGTACTTTATTTTTATACAGATACAAGTTAGCCCTCGACTGCAATCTCACCTGGTGGTAAGTGATGACCCAGTCTTAGATGGAGGCGGTCAAACCTGGAAGGGGTATAGCAGTTTTCATCCGATACTCGTTTGGTTCCTACACGACGTCGAAACGCTAAATCGCTTGGCGACATGGCTTTGCCAGTAGAGTGGTAATTAGCCACGGCCGAAACCTCACACCAGACCTGACCAGAAATTTAGAAATTCCAAACCTCTGCGAAACTGCTGTACTCGCTGTTCTAAATTAAAGCAAAACAAGTGTTTATTATATTTTGAGCCTCGATAGCTCAACGGTTAAAAGGAACGAACTGAACTTCGAAAGGTCGCCGGTTTAAGCCCCACCCGTCGGCCGTCGTACTATTGTCGTACTTAAGCACAAGCTTTATAGTTGGACGGGAAAGGGGAATATAATTATAGTCATCATGAAAAACTTGGCTAGTACCTACCTATTCTTTTAAAAAAAATCTTTCACCTACTTTTTTAATTGCATTTTACTTTATGCTCGTGAACGTTCTCCTTACATTACTGTCTGGAAACTTGCTTAGATCTACTATTTTCAATATTGAATGCATTTCATTTACCAGGCTTAATAGAATTTATTACATTTCTTTATTACTTGCATGATGTTAGGATTATTATTTCTCTCTAAACAGTTTGAAAACAATAGTCTCTTAAAAACCTTTTTCATTTATGGTTTCATGTATGGTGCATTTAACAATGCATTGTTCAACATAAATGCAGCGTTGCCTAAACTGCGACGCTAAAAACCTGTTTGTTTTATAAATGGAAGTTTTATCTTTTGATTACAGACTATGCCAGAAGAGGGAATCAATATAGTATCAGTGTTGCTTCATGCCCACGGCACTGCGCGGAAAATTTCATTGAAACACATTCGAGGCACAGAAGAGCTTCCTAGGATATCTGAGGTAATTTTCATTCCTGGCATTATTTAAATCAAAACCTAGGAAAATTCGTATAACGCCACCTATATTTAAAGCACCAAACTATTTGGGTACGACCTAAAGTCAATGCGACTGCGGTAAATGTTAGTTACAAAAATACAACCAAGTTCAGTAATTTTTCGTTAGATGTCACTAGTAGCAAATAGCCAAAAGTTCTTTCATTTTCCGTTAGATGGCAGCAGTAGTCACAGGATAACATGATTCCATCGTTTTACTATAGATGTCGCTACGAGTTTTATACAACAAACTAGTATTCTTGAAATATTTTTATTTTTTAGGAAAATAACTACGACGCTCGTTACCAACAATCCCGGATAGTTCCTGGTGGGAGAAGGTTCTTTAAAGGAGACACTTTGATCACTGAGTGTACTTACGACAGCAGTTCAAGAAATAGGCCTATTTTGGGAGGATATTCTGCTACACAGGTTTGTAATGAATTTGCAAATCATGGTATTTATTATCATCACGATTAACACATTGCCGGCTCACTAATGCCGTAATCTACCACGCTGGCAAAGTGCGAATTGGCAGGCTTCACACATCTTTGAGAACATTATGGAGAACTCTCAGGCATGCACGTTTCCTCACGATGTCCGAAACTACATAGTTAACTCCGGAAAGTGCATGCCTGGAATCGAACCTCTGGCCTCCGATAAGGTGGCGGATGTCGTAACCACTAGGCTATCACAGCTTTTGTATTTTAACAGACCTTTATATTTAGACCTTTGATATTTTTCTTAGACTTACAAGTAACTTTATAACGAACTAAGTTTACGAAATTAAATCTTTTCTCTCGTCTAATAAAATGTTGTCTACCGTCTACACTTTATAAGGCAAGTGATTTCAGTAAGCGAGCTTATTCATACTTTTTTACAATCATTAAGTACAAAAGTAAAGGTATAGATTTATACGACTGGTCTGTGATCATGATCACCTAGCACATATAGCTTAAATTATGTAAGTTTTTTATTCCGTTACGACGTGATCGGAGGACAAACTAACACATCAATAAATAAACACACTTTCGCATTTATTATACGAGTAATATACGTCCGCGTGGATTTAGGTTTCCTAAAAATCCCGTGGGAACTTTTTCGGGATAAAAAGTTGTCAATGTCAATTTCGATGACGCAAGCTACGTCTGTACCAAATTTCATATAAATCGGTTAAACGGATGGGCCTGGGAGTTCTTTAATTATCCGGGATATGTCCAGCCCCGGGATGTAAGCTAACTCGATACCAATTGTTTTCCAAATTGGTTAAACGGTTGAGCCGTGAAAGCTAGCAGACAGACAGACAGACAGACACACTTTTGTATAAGTATGTACCTATATATGCCTATACTTACATACATACTTATTACTTATACGATACCATATGCAGTATGGTATGGTGTATATATGCAGTATGGTATGGTATGGTATGGCTATGGTATTTTTTTGCAGGAGATGTGTCTATCTTTCGTGCTATACTATCCACGAACTGAGCTGGCCGGCTGCTACTCCATGACGCCAGTTGTAGAGTTCTTCGAGACGTTCGGCGTTCGGGAGTTCTACGGACTCAGTATGATGCAGGTCGAGAAGATTTTCCTGTCTTCAGGGTAAGTTAATCCGTATTAGCTAAAGTACTTTTGAACTTAAGACTAAGACTAATCTTACACAGCTGTGCAGACAACTTGCTTTAAAAGTTTGGGAGTTCTGACTTTTCTAATTGTTCTCGGTGTGATAAGATTAAAATTTTAACTTTGAATCTTATCACACCGATTTTTTTTTTTAAATCCGTATGTTGATATAGGTATACTAAAACTAGATGATCTCCGAGACTTCGGCCGCGTGGATTTAGGTTTTTCAAAAGTTCCTTGGGAATTCTTTTTTTCTGGGATAAAAAGTTGCCTATGCCAATTTCTAGGACGCACACCCGCACAGCCCCCTCGCTAACTCGGTGCGGGATAGCGCGGGTGACATGCGGGTGTGCGGGGCGTCCCCCACCTCATACCCCGATTGCCATGTCGACCTGTCGCGAACTATACGTTATTAAAAAAATGGTTTTACTCGTACTTTCAGAAACTTGGATGGTTTACCTCCAGAACTCGAAGCGAATATCAGAGAGCATAGTCTTGAAGAAACTATAATGCAAGGGGATGATCAAGGGGTTGGTTTGATGAGTAAGTATTTGATCACTTACTTTGAGTAAGTATACTATAACTGTATATATAACTGTTATTACGTTTTAGTAGAAAGCTGAAATTTTCACAGAGTGTGGGTTTCTTTTGCCTATATAAAAACAAATATTATAAGTTATTATTCACGAGTAGAAAAGGGAATAAGGCATGTTAAAGACAACTCTAAAAATTGTAGAACTACCAGATGATGCCTGCGACTTCATCCGCGTGGATTTAGGTTTTTTGAAATCCAAAGGGAACTCTTTAATTTCCGGGGATAAAAATTTGCCCATCTCATTTCCGGGACGCAAGCTACCTCTGTGCCATATTCATATAAATTGGTTAAATAAATGGGTCATTAAGAATAATAATAATAATAATAATAATAAGCCTTTTATTTTCTCTCTTCATTTCACATTTGGTTATTTTACAATATAATTATATACTAGTCATTATGAACAACATCATATTAAGCAATTATAACTTATCTTACAGTAGTTTACATTTTTAGATAAACAAAAAAAAAAAAATTACAAAAACTAAAAATATAAAAAACATTAAGAATCTATTCCCTAATTTTCCGGGATAAAAAGTAGCCTATGTGCGTTCCCAGGATGTCAGCTACGACCATACCAAATATCAAAATTGGTCAAACCGCTGGACCGTGAAAAGCTAGCAGACAGACAGACAGATACATAGACAGACATACTTTCGCATTTATAATATTAGTATGGATGTATGGATAATAACTATAAACATTCCTTCTTAATACGTGGCGCTAACTGTTTATTTGATGAAACAATACAAAGTTACGCGCCTTTTCTAACACTAAGATTGCCTATTTTGTTGTTTACAGAGGTTCTAGTGATCAAAGAGCCTCCAGAGTTCCGCAACAAAACGTTCATGGCCCACCTCAACGAAATGCCGTGGTCCGAGCCGCTGCTGACTGAGCAAATAGAGAAAACTTTGTCAAAGGGCTGGCATATGACCTTCTGCAAGAAAAGGGACGATAGTTGGGGAGCGGTAAGTTTATTCAACTACTTGAGGTCCGCCACTCCGCCCGCGTACATACAGTTAAAATCCTGTGTGGTTTTTTTTTATTTCCCGGGATAGAAAAGTAGCTTATATCACTTTTCAGGTCTTTAAACTGCGGCCTGCGGCATTGGAGAGTAAACAAGTATATAAACTACCTGATTTCCGTAACTTTGTCTGCGAAGATACAGTTAAAACCGGGATTAAAAGTAGCTTTTAACTTTTAAGGTCTTCAACTATCACCATACAAAAAAGAGTCGATTCCTTGTTCCTTTGCCGTATTGGCAAACAAACACACTTTCACATTTATATTGATTCGTGCGTAGGTTGGGATAGTCCGTGCGGGTTCGTACGTGCTCGCACGCGTCAAATCCGTACGAAAACGCATCCAAACTGCACTCAAGAGGGGTCTCTCCGTTACTCGCTGCATACAAACGTAGTTCGTCTATCATTGGAATACTAACCAATCATACTCAATGGAATTTTGTAGAAAGGTTCCGGGAACTAATAGCTATGCCTGTGGTTTTCCAGATTTCCGTCAAAATATTCAGTTTCAAAATTACGGGGTCTTAAAAATTCACGTACAAATCTTTGAGCCTCCGTAACTTTAAAACTACATATTTTTAGAAAAATCTAAAACACCACAGGCACAGATATTAGTTTCTAGAATATGTCTGCAAAATTTCATGGACTTTAGTTGCTGCAATTGGGACTACGATTGTATGGAGTAAGTGACGGAGAGAGCCCTGTTAAAGTAAACGCACGTATGCCTGCGATCGTCATGTTAATCTGTCAGTGTGGTTTCTTCTTTTGTATTTGTATATATTACATTACATACAATGGTTTTTTTTTCCAGCCAATCCAGATCCAGAACTACCCGAACTTCACAGAAATATCCCACAACGTGGCTTCAGATAAAAACTGCAACTACAAGAGCGTCAGGCTACCTTCAATGACCACCACCACTGGTTCAGCAACAATAAATACTTTAACATCCACCATCTTGGCTGTATGCCTAATTATCATCGTCGCGCGGTAATAAAAAATCTGCAGAAATATATTAAAGTGATCGCACACATACCACGTGGTGATTCGCTAACTCAGTGATCAACATTAAACGATAGCCGTTAAACTCATTTCACATTGGTTGGTTCTACAATGCTGTTTCGCTGAGTGATATGAAGATGATTGTTCGTAGAATACCTATTTTTTTATTTAAATATCTGCATTGCTTAAAACTATGACAGAATAAAATACAGGATTGAATATACAAACGTAAGGTGTAACCTATAAGTAATGGATAAAAAAAGACAAATGAGCTCAATGACTATCATTTCGTGTTGATCAATGAGTAAGTGAGGCGCAAAAGTCGCAAATATCACAAGTAAAAATGTGAATGACGTCTTAAAATATATGATTAGAGGTCACATTAGCGTCGACCTTTGCTAGTCATCAGCATTTTTTCGATCTATAATAGATCGTAGACGTATAATACGTATTATTGGTATCGAAAAAATGCGTTGAATGCGCCTCCTGAGGGACATTTCGTGGTATGCGATCTGCTTAAACCGGAACCAATGATACTGTTGTTTTTATTTTTGAAATTTTTATTATTGTCAGACGTTATTCTGTTATTTTGAATTCTTCATGTACACTTTTGCGTATTAAGCTGACCGTACACTGTCGCAAGAGTTATAACTTATAACAATATATTGTAACAGATTTTTCAGTACTGAAAATAGAAATAATATTCACAAGACCAGTCGATTGCATTGAATGCACCAAAGATTAGTATTTATTTGGTGCGTCTTTATTATCTTACCATTTTTGCGGCAATGTGCGATTAGTCTTCGAATATATTATAATGTTTGAAATCGTTGTGTCCCCATTATTAAGTAAATGATTTTACATTACGACAAATTCCCTTTTCTTCGATAAAGAAAGTTATTTGTAAGCGACGCGAAGTAGATATGCGAATTTTATGTTTTGTTCTCTTTTTCGCTTTTCATCCGATTTTTATTTCGAAGAATCGAATAACTCCTGTGAATTTTAACGAGCTGTTTTAGAACAACATTTTTTTTATTAGGCTGGATTGCCACTAGCTTGAGAGATCTGAGCGATAGATTTTTGCTAGGCCTTTATCGAGACTCTTGAGTACCTATATAGACGTCCAAACGGAAGAGTTTGGACATTTCAAAGCTTGCATTGAGAAGCTTGAGTATCTTAAGATGCTATGGCTGAAAGAGGCTAGTCGCTCAGGTGATAGTAGACAATGTGGCTGATTCTGTCTCTACACTAAACTAAAAAGACGGGTCTCAATGTGTTGCTATCCCTTTTATAATGCTCCCTGCGGAAAAGGATAGCACTAGACCTGGTAATTTACTTTAGTTTAAAAATGATGTTCTACAAAACTATACACATTATGCGCCCAGCATTAATGTGTTTAAAGGCTTTTTATGTATTTTTTATTTTTGTTGAAGACAAAATTATTACTAATCGTGGATAATAAGGAAATTCCCCTTAACTGGTCAAAGTGAGTATCAGCAGCTGTATTCGACTGTTATACGTGTAAAAAAAGTTGTTTTAATTTTTATACATAATAATAATAATTATAGATGAGTGAATGTTTTTGTGATTATTGTACTTAGTGGGTTTTTGCTCATTCCTTTAAATTCAAGGTTATTACGAAAATGTCGTCGTATGCAAAGACATACAATCTTATTTTTTCTTAGCTGACTTGAATGTAAACAAGCAGTTCGTCGTAAAAAAACGCGTAAGCGACGTATTAGCGACGGCGCATAGAATGTTCTTATCGCGAACTAACAATGAAACCGCGATAAAACTGAAAAAACAAGTTTTAGACCGCCGGTAAAAGCGAGTCGTTTCCACGTTTCTTCAAAAACTTTCTATGATATATTTGCCTTTCAAGTCAGGTAAGAAAAAATAATATGTAGACGATTCCAACTTTATGAATGTATTTCAATTAAGTGATGAACGATACCAAAAGTATGGTATTAATAAACTACTTATATAATTTTGTATAACTATTTTACGAATAGAATTCATTTTGTATTGATTATTTTTTTAATCGTGTTTGTTTTCGTAATTTTCAACGAAATTAGGATTTTAATGGGCTAATATTACACATAATTATTATGAGAAATTAACGCATTAAGGCAAGTTCCTTTTACATAATTTTAACTGATCGCATATTACATTGAGAGTCGCATATTGGATTGTATGTATTAAATGAATGAATGTGAATGAAAAAAAATCCGGGATATTTTCCGGGGTAGTAAGTAATTAGTTTAGGTAAATAAAATGTTTTGCATTCCACATTTTATGGACATTATATGCTTCACAATATAAATGACGCATATTATGATATATAGTAATACCTCAAGATTAAGATAAGGGTTGGATATTAAACCAAAGGTTTTATAATTTGGATTCTAAAAATATAATTACTAATGGGAAGTACAGCTGTGGTAGTATTTTTGAGAGTTTTTGATTTTTGTGTAAGCTACTATAACAGGAAAATGGAAAATCGTTCAGGTAACGTTTTCTGTATCTGCATTAGTTTGGCCAATAATTGGTACTGAAAAATATGTCACTTGCGGCCCTGTCTGTAATATGCGATCAGCATTTAGGGATCAGTTTTTTTATAACCAGTCAGAGGCAAAGCGATGTTTTGTATAAAGTAACAATGTAACGATCATAGTATCAGTTTAGTTAAAAGTAATTTTGAGATACTTTTCTTTTTGTCATTTTGAATATTTATTTAACATTCTGACCTCTAGCATCAAACTTATGGTCACAATGCGATCTTCGCATTATTTATTAATGCAGAATTCGTGATAGGTACTAATGCTAAAACTTGTATTCCTATAAAAAGTAAGTTTCAAGCTCAAAGCACATTACGGCAGAGTTGAAGCGAGTCGGCGCGTAAGTAGCCGTATTTGTATAGCGTCACAGTTTAATTTACGTCGCTTTGCTACGTTTACTAGGGATAATACCATTTTATTACCTTATTTAAGAGTTCTGTGTGTTGTGAGAGATGAAGTTTAATTTACTTTGCATAAAAAAACTCATCGCGTCGCTTGGACTCTCCCGCAATGTGCCTTGAACTTCAGCTTATCGCTAGAGTTACGTTTACAATCGAGCTATCAAAGTTTGGTACCAGAGGTCTAATTCTGTTGGATCATTAAAAATGATAACCAATAATAATGTAATATATTATTTTAGTGTCGATATCGATAGCAACTATTCTTATGAGACAAGAACAACACTATTGTATAGTAAGATATACATTCAATTAGGGCTGTGCTAAATAAGCTCTTTTGCAACGATTATTAAGATATTTTGATAGAATTTTTACTTACAGTTTTTTTTTTGTTCAATGCAAATTACCCATAGTAATTAGGTATTTGATTTAACGGTGTACATAAACGTAACTATATCGCCTTCTTTCGATCTACCAAGTGCCTATCTCAATTCTTGACATTGTAAACTATAACAAAATTTCAAAACTTTGGATTCTCAAAATAAATAATATCGGTATTTATATCATTTTATTGAATAAACGCAAAGTTTTTAAAATTGTACCTACCAAGTTTATTGAAGTAATAATATAATAATTATGTAACATCATAATATGTAATATCATAATATAAACCCATCCAGTATAGAAAGGTCCATGATATAATTAAATCTGACATGTAAACTTGCTCATATTAAAAAAAAAAGTATGTATAGGTATTTTTTTGGGATTGATTTGATTTTTGAAGGCTCCATTGTACGTAACATTTGTAGGTACTGGTCGTCATCTAGTTACGTTTATGAAAGGGTAGCAGAATTAGGTTTAAGGTTTCGATTCCCGAGTCATTCTGTTAGATGTAACTATTGCATTTTGCTATTTTTAATTTATACCTCCCTAAGGTCTAGCTGTAAGGATACGCTTAGTATTAATTAAGGTTAATTTATTTAAAAGTCAATATAATGTGTTTTATTACTTTGAAGCTTTCGTTTTATTGGCATTCCTAAAGTTCATTAGCGTATTGTTAATTTATTCTTGAAAAAAGCTAAGGGTGTCTAAACACTAAAGCGGCGGGGAGTGGAAACATGTTTAGCAGACCAATGAGATTACACAGAACTGACATAATGAAATAAAACATTGTCTATGTGCATCATCAATAGTCTGATTGGTTTGCTAAGCACGTCTCCGCTCCCCTCGGTTTGAGGAGACTGACGCCCAAAATCATTGAGCAATTACAGTTGCAATTTATAAACATAATTATCGTGATGGGTTCCGGTGCGCGCTTATAGTCATCGAAAAACCAGTAGGTAGTTAAAAGTTGCATCAGGGGGATTTTGTTGTTTGCGAATATTGTATTTGTAAAATGCGGAGTCCTATTCAGATTGGCCCACTCGTGTTGCACGCATATAATAAGAGGTCAGCTACTGCTGCATTTTATCTATCTAGATTCTAGATCTCAAGTTAATATCTGCGGTAAAAAACAATACCCTTCTTCTGATGCAATCAGGTAAAAATCAATAAATTTAGGTAAGAAATAAAAAACATTAAGTAAGTAGGTAATTTTTTTCTTTTTTAATTACACAAATAAAAAGTAAGTAAATAAATCCTAGGTACCAAATTGATTTTCTTTATGAGTATTTGAGGTATGGCAAGCATATGCATGCACTGAGTATATTATTGCTCGCTTTAAAGGTTGTTTCCACTGAAGCGGTGCGGAGACATGCAACGACCAATCAGTGTTAGATAACGTTATAATTTTCTCAATAACCTGATTGGTCAAAAACATCCGTCTCCGCTACGCTGCACTTCAGTGAAAACGCACCCTAAGTCTAATTCACTCTTAACCACAAAGTTTCATTTCTCCCACACTTTTTTTACAAGAAAGCAAAACATTGCATTCTTTCAACCAATATAGAAGTTAATCCCAAAACATACCTAGATAGGATATTGATTAAGAGGGCTCTCTCCGTCACTCGTTTCATACAATCGTAGTTCCAATTTCATTTGAATATTAAGCAACCAAAGTCCATGAAATTTTGCAGACATATTCTAGAAACTAATATCTATGTCTGTGGTTTTCCAGATTTTTGTTAAAATATTCGGTTTCCAAGTTACGCGGTCTTTAAAATTTACATACAAATCTTTGAGCCCCTGTAATTTTAAAACTACATATTTTTAGAAAAATCTAAAACACCACAGACACAGATATTAGTTTCTAGAATATGTCTGCAAAATTTCATGGACTTTGGTTGCTTAATATTCAAATGAAATTGGAACTACGATTGTATGAAACGAGTGGAAACGAGTGACGGAGAGAGCCCTGTTAAGCTTTTCTCATTAAAAAGTTGTGACATTCTGATATCTGTGATTAAAGCATTTCAATCAGCACTAGAATCAATAGCCACGCCTGTACTGTTGATAGCCTTGGCTCGGTCTATTGCTGTTAAAGGTGTTTGCGAAGTTGCCGTTTGATGCTAAGTTACTTGCTCCGTTATTAGTTTCACCGAATTTCGACGTAAGACCATTAGAGTTGATGGCAGAATTTGATTGGGTGTTTGGAGGGTTTGATTGGGTGTTCGGAGGGTTTGATTGGGTGTTGGGAGTATTTGATTGGAAGTTGGCGGATTGAGATTGGCTGGCTCCTTGGAAGTTGTCGGTGAAAGAGTTTTCTTTTTGTGGGTACGTTTGTGGGTTCTTCTGGGCCGCTTCTATGGCCTTCCAGTTGATGAACCAGAAAGGCTGCTTGTCGATTGGAAGTTTGCTCAGACGCTCGACCAGTGCCCGGTCGCCTTTGGCTTCTACTGGGAGAGGGGAGTCATCGCCGAATCTGCAAGAGCAAAGAGTAAAGGTTGAATTGATTGAAGCTCTTATAAACGTGGCGCCTGCCAAAATTAACAGCAGAAAATAATATTCATACAATATTAGGTACAGAAGTAGGCGCGTAATCAGTTTGTGAAACCCTCGACCTGCAGGCATGCATGTGACAGTCAAGTGCTTTCCAGTATCTAGGTACTTAATTTATGCCCTATGTCCTGTAATAATGCCTACCTACTTGTTAAGTATTTATTTATCATCCTTTTTATTTGCTTACAAACGCACTTAACTTAATTTTTGAAGTTATTTTTATATTAGCTTGCTATTTTTATAGTGGTGCGTGCCCAGATCTCCTAAATAAGAGGCCGACTCTTAACCACTAGGCAACCACCGGTTCTTATATCTTCGCCTTTATAAGAATTAAAATATCTGTGACATACTTACGACGACGGACGGATAGACAGTTTTGACGAAATTAGATAAGAACTGTTCCATGTTTACGGAACTCTAAAATAAAGAGTAATAATTAAGTTTACCGGTTGCCCAGGGGGTCTGCCGGAGTCACCACTTCAGGGAATCCGATGGGCTTGGATCCGGCAAACGAAGGTCGTTGCCCCGCCACCAGCCACGCCGAAATCACCAACACCAAGATTTGCTTATAGGCCATCTCCTGAAAACAACAATCATAATAATCTTCTCTGACTGAATTTCAACCGCAGTAGTCAATTTCAACATGGACTAGGTTGCTAACTATGCACTTATGTAAATACTAGCTGATGCCTGCGACTTCGTACGCGTGGAGTTAGTTTTTAGGGCTCCGTCCCCAAACGTAAAAAGGAGCCCTGTTAATGTCACTCTGCTGTCTGTATGTCTGTCTGTCCGCGTGTCCCAAGTCCCTAGCTCGTAAACGAAATGATTTACAAACCAGAAGCTTTGGTATTTTGTGTAGAACATTGACCCTAATCCGAATAATGAATTAGAAATTCATTTAAATTCTTTTTCAGGGGGCTCCCCATACATGGGCTTTTTATTATTAGGCACGAAATAAAATTTTACAAGAGGTGCATGAAACTGAAGGAAAGCTTCTGAAACATTTAACTGTATCCTCCTAATCGAAATCATGAACTTTAGACTCAATTTCAGTACAGTTCTAAAACTGTACTGTGTGTGAGTATTCAGCGAGCCAAAAATATCCAGAAAAAGTGTGAAATTACAGTAACGAAAATCAAAGTAATTTCACTTTTTTTTTATAATTTTACATCAGAAGTGTTTTGTAGTCAGCTTGTCAATTATTTTTAAAACAAGTGTAAATTAAAAATTTATAACACCCCCCACAAGTGAAGGTTACAATAGTGAACTAGAAACGAGCTGATAACTTTCAAACGGCTGAACCGATATTAGTTTATAGAATATGTCTGCAAAATTTCATGGACTTTGGTTGCTTATTATTCAAATGAAATTGAAACTACGTTTGTATGGAGCGAGTGACGGAGAGACCCCTCTTAATCACACGGTTTTCCCGTTAAACACGTGTTTGTTGTGAATAAATTATTAATTATACTTATTCTACAATAATTAAGGAATTCCAAATAGCTACTTAAAGTAACGGAGTTATTTACATAACAAATCTATAAAGAAGGAATTCACCTTTTGCGAGCGTCTAAAACTTACCTATTACCTAGAATATGTAAGTAGGAAGGTATATATAACTACTATTCAGGGAGTGTTTTTTTTTTAAAGAATATTAGCCATTTTTAATCATGACTAACATTCCCCTTTCCCTCCAACTAAGCGTAAAGCTTGTGCTAGGAGTGGGTACGACAATAGTGCAACGGCTGGGGTTTGAACCGCCGACCTTTCGGAATTCAGTCCACTCCTATAACCGTTGAGCTATTGAGGCTTAAATTAATTCATGTTTCTATAGGTCTATGACTTTTTTATCTGACGGAGGGTCGAGGGATTTCTATTGATACCTACGTATTTTGTTCTCTACGTATTACCTATAATAAAAAGACTTGTCCTGACCGACTGATCAAACGCCATAGTCTGTACCACTGGGATTAACAAGATAAAGTTAAAAACTAAAACCCGACTGCGATCGTCTTAATAAACGCTGAAATATTATAGTAAAATTATTTTTCTGTCGCTTGGTATATTTTAATGTTGTAGTGCATTTATATTTATGAACTCAGAATTTTCTCCTCTTTCATTTGACACCCCACTCGATACAATAGCAAAAAAAAAAATATTTGGAGAACCCCACTTTCTTGTAACATCCGTTAGGTCAATTTTTTCGTATAAAATGTAGCCTATGTCACCCGGACCTTTACAACGAATCGATTGACACCTCATTCATCAAAATCGGCCCAGTAGTTTAGGTGCTACGGTGGAACACAGAATCTGGATACAAACATACACACACACATACATTTACACATTACATACATACATAGACTGCTAAAATCATAACTCTTCCTTTTGGCTTTGCCACAGTCGGGTAAAAACTTGAAAGACAGGTGGTTAAATTATTCGTCGTAGATCTAAGAAAGGATTTTTTGAAATAAACTAGAATTAGAACATAAAACAAACATCTTTGCATGACAATTTGTATGAAAGCCCGCAATCGTTGGGTTGTCTCATCTTCAAAAAAATGGCATCGGCCCCGGCCAAGGCGCGGTTAACCGGTTACTTATGACCGAACAGGAAAATATAAAGCTTATACCCTCTGTAACCTTCGTATAGGTCTTGTATAAGTATATAAAACATAATATTAACAGATAATGCTCGCATAAATGTAGGAACATCATAACGATTTAACTCCAAGAGTTAAATGTAGTTCTATAGTAACATTTTTTGGAGTCGGAGCCAATAAGGTGCCAATGTGGAGTCTCAAACAATAGGTATGAAAAGAAGAAGAAGCCAATTAGCCGCACGAAGATGGTTCATGCGGCTAATTGGCACCGGCTCCAAAAATGTTACTATAGAACTACATTAACTCTTGTATACATAATATATTTCCGTAGTTCCGTTTTTCCTTTTGAGATACGGAACCCTAGAAATCCCGAGACATCACCAGGATTTAGGAATGCAATTCCTTACAGCATCAGGGTTGAGGAGTTGAGTCCTCGAGGTCAACGACAAAGTCTTTCCTTGCTAGAGACACCTTCAATATCAATCATCAATTTATAACCGACAGTTTCTAAATCCCATCAGTTTTGGTGGTCAGGTCCCCTGCAGCATCAGGATTGAAAAGTTGAAATCCGATTTTTTTACGAAACAATGTCGCAAAGTTCCTCTTATCGATAAAAAAAATTACGCAAATCGGTTCAGAAATCTAGGAGATTTCGGTGTACATAGGTAAATAATTTTTACTTTTTAGTGTTGGTGGTTATTGAAGATCATCTAAATCCTCACGAACGAAAGTCGCAGGCATTAGCCAAGTTTCAGATATTTCGCGTTGCAAACTTATATAAGTACCTGAGTAAAAAAATTATAACCCTTCCTTTCGGCTTTGCCGTAGTCGGGTAATAAGAAATAGATAAAGCAAGCAAATAACATAGGTCCTATTGTTTTACAATGCAGCCATTAAATATTTTTTTCAGTTCTGCTGAGCAAGAGTAATAAAACCAATGATTTATTACCACCTTACGGATCTCCGACGGTTTATAAGAGTTTTTTGATAATAATATGAACAATAAAGTTTTAACAACAATTTTTAAAACTTTTAATTATTAATTTTTTAATCGTGTAATTGTTTTGTGTTTTGATAATAAAAAAAAACAAAGATGGCACTTACCGATTTATTTACTGTAAGAAGATAACACAAACACACATCTATCTTCCCACACTTATCACCAGAGACTGTCTATCGGAATGAGTAAGTAAGTAATTATTGGTGATGCAAAAAACACCGCCAGTAAAAACAACGGTTTCCTCAAAGCGAGATTGGGTTCCAATGACTTACGTATTTACTTTGATGACTGGTAATACCCAAACCTTCACCTGTTTACGGCCCTTATTCCATACAGTATAAATTTCCAGTACCCCATGTACTAGCTATGGCCCGCGATTTCGTCCGGTTGGATTTAGGATATCAAAAATTGCGAATTCTATGATTTTCCGGGATAAAAAGTAGCCTATGTCACTCTCCGAATGTGTGATAATTTTTCCATTTGTCCTTCAATCACAATACAATAGAGCAACGGATCGGCGTGATTTTCATTATCTAAGTCAGCTGTTATAGGCTACTTTGTATCCCGGAAAATCAAACAGTTCCCAAGAGATTTAAAAAATCTAAATCCATGCTATGTTGAAGGCATTAGGTAGGTGGTAGTGGAGCCTTATAAAAATAATCTTGTTGTTTCAAACATTCCAATTTCAGTGAGTAAATATTTTTTGTTTAAATCAGTAAATGGGTAGGTATAATGCAGAAAATGAGATTAGTTATGTTAAATACCCAGTTACTCACCTATTTTTTCTCATTATAAATAGTACTTGCTTGCAGAGATAAACAGTAATGACATCTAACATTGACCCAAGCTATATCCGATAACCTTCTATATCTTTATTGTTTTACATTGATTGTACTACATGATGCCCGCGACTTCATCCACTTGGATTAAAGCGGAATTTACATTACCAAAGTTGTGGCCCGAAATTAGTTTTACCACATTAATTTCACTATCAATTGCACGTGTAAAAGTCTTATTTCGTAATGCAAGCATTTAAAAATTTTGAAATTAATGCCGTGAAACTAATTTCGTGCCACTAATTTCGTTATGTAAATTCCGCTTTAGGGAGGTCGCTCACGACGACTTTTTATAGCGATTCAGTAGCTTGCATCGGTAATCGCAATTATAATCCGGGAATCTTTAAAACAAGACTGAATAGGCACCTTCTAGGTAAACGCGTCCCATCTTAGACCACATCATCACTTTCCATCAGGTGTGATTGTGGCTAGCTTGCCTATAGTGAATAAAAAAAAAAAATAAAAAAAATGGGCCGTTCGCGTTAGTCGCGTTTGCAACGCGCGACAGTAGCGATTCAATTGTGATACAATTGCAACTAGTATCGTTTCTGTATTGATAGGCCGTGAAAAAGCTAGCTAAACAGACAGAAATACACACTTTCACATTTATAATATCATTATACTGATATGGTTTTATATTACGTCTACATACCTGTAATCCGTTTCAACAATTGGCTGAGTCTCATTTCTTATTTTTTCACATCACTGACCTCACATAAAGATGTCCTCTAATGGACAAATATTAGCTTTTAGGGTTCTGTACCTCAAAAGGAAAAACCGCTATAGGATCACTTTGTTGTCTGTCTGTACGTCCGTCCGTCTGCCCGTCTGTCGAGAAAACCTATAGGATAGGTACTTCTCGTTGACCTAGAATCATGAAATTTGGCAGGTAGGTAGCACAAGTAAGGAAAAAATCCAAAAACCGTAAATTTGTGGTTACATCACTTAAAAATATGTTCACGAAAAAATGTATTTACTAAATCACATAACTTACAGTGTTCTACAGAAAAGTGGTACCTACGTATATCTTGTACGATGGTACGGAACCCTTCGCGTGCGAGTCCGACTCGCAATTGACTGGTTTTTTGTTTGTAAGTATTGGTTTTCCACGTTCGTTAAACTTTCCTTTGTCTGTCTCTAAAATAAGAATCTTTCTTGTTTCATCAGAATCACTGAAACGTTAGGCCAGTTTTTGTTCCAATTCTTTTTCTGATTAAAAATTAGTTTGAGGTGCTCTTATTTTCTTTTTTCCATCTCACTACCTACGCACCTACAGATTAAAAAAGTTCGTGTTAAATTAACAGTAGTTAAAAGTCCGTTGTTTAACTTAGGTATCTCTAAGTATTTTAGCTAATTTCATCGTTGTCATCATACTTACATCCATATCCATACTAATATTATAAATGCGAAATGTGTCTGTCTGTCTGCCTGTCTGTCTGTCTTCTGGCTTTTCACGGCCCAACCGAAACCGATCGGTTTAACCGATTTAGATGAGGTAGGTACAAGTTAACTTACATCCCGGGGACGGACATAGGCTACTTTTTATCCCGGAAAATAAGAGTTCGCACGGGATTTTTAAAAAAACCTAGCGGACAAAGTCGCGGGCATCATCTAATTGTTTATAAACGTTTACCGTTGAATATAGGTACTTATTCATAGGTTGCTTGCAAACAAACGACAGATCTCTACTCTTTACAATATTAAATTTCGCTAGTGAGAGCTACATCACACTAATCACACTAATCACACTAATCACACTTCACACTAATAATATTATAAAGGCAAAAGTTTGTATGTGTGTGTGTGTGTGTGTGTGTGTATGTTTGTTACTCCTTCACGCAAAAACCACTGGACGGATTTGGCTGAAATTTGGAATGGAGATAGATAATATCCTGGATTAGCACATAGGCTACTTTTTATCCCGGAAAGTCCAAGAGTTCACACGGGACTTCGAAAAACCTAAATCCACGCGGGCATCGGCTAGTACAAACTAAAATTCGAAAGGGGCCCCGCGTGTATGTCGGCGAGTGCCGGCACAGACGAAGTCCATACTTATGCATATAGTTTCCTTCAATAGCTCAACCGGTAAAGGAGTGGACTGAAAACCGAAAGGTCGACGGTTCAAACTCCGCCCGTTGCACTATTGTCGTACCTACTCCTAGCACAAGCCTGACGCTTAGTTGGAGAGGAAAGGGGAATATTAGTCATTTAACATGGCTAATATTCTTTAAAAAAAAAAAAAAAAACTTGTAAATAACTACAAACTTGACATTGGCTAATAAAGCCAGACGAGAGAAAAAAAACTAAAATTCATAAAGCATATTGGATATAGTAATTAATACCTAATCGTGGATTGTGATGGATCATTAACAAAAAGGTGAAGGCGAAACAAGATTTATGAAATTCTTAACGAGTAAATTCAACGCCAATTTATTTTAAAACTTCGCAATTGCGGGTACAATTTTCCTTTGTGGGCTCTTATCGCAAACGTTGACGTTCGAACAAGCAAGTTTTATGAATAATGGTCTATAATCACGAAACACTAGCGAAACAATGGACGTTTATTGATCACTCGAGAAAAGGTTGAAAAGTGAAATTGTCTTGTTCGATTGTCTCATACTTACGGTAGAGATTTGCTTTTTTTTCAGACATACAAAGTCAGCCCTTGACTGCAATCTCACCTGGTGGCAAATGGTGATGCAGTCTAAAATGGAAGCAGGCTAACCTGGAAGGGGTGTGGCAATTTTCATTAAACCCGTACCTACCCCTTTATTTGCCGGCGGGGTGGTAACTAGCCACGGCTGAAGAGTGAAGACTCCAGTCAGACCAGACCAGAGATTTAGAAATTATAAAATTTCAAACCCCTGCCAGGAATCGAATCCGGGACCTCTTAAAATTAGACTACAAAGCTAACCACTGCGCCAGGGGGGAATATTCGTCAAAATCTTATCTGAAGTTTTGATACCTTTTTTCTTTCCATAATGCACTATATGCACCATATAAATACGCGTTTTAGGCAATTATATATCAACGGTGAAGGAAAACATCCTGAGGTAACCTGCATGCCTGAGAGTTCCCCATAATGTTATAAATGGTGCGTGAAGTCTGCCAATCCGCACTTGGCCAGCGTGGTAGAGGGCGAAACCTCTCTCATTCTGAGAGGAGACTCGTTCTCAGTAGTGAGCCGGCATCGGTGGTAGATCATGGTCACGAAACACTAGCAAAACGGTCATTCGCCTATTGATCAATGGAGAAAAGGTCAAAAAGTGAAATAGTCTGGTTCGATACTTTAGTCGTAAATTTGGATGATTGAGGTATTAGCTTTCAATTGAAAAGTTATATTGATTTACGTACGTTTAGTTAAGCTAAGGATTAAAATGGTATCTTGCACAGACTCTCATTATGGTAACAGAAAATAGAAAATCTGCTATCTCATAACATGTTGACAATTTTGAGCATACAAAAACAACCGACTTCTAAAACCGCAATGTAAAAAAAAAAAAATTGTTTCTAGTCGTGTATGTTGGAGTCGGGCGAGCTTCATGCTTTATTTTCTAGTTTCGTTTATAAGTTCGCCCGACTTCATACATCTAATTTCTGTAAACCCAAAATATAAACTGAAGATTCTAATATTTTATTTCTATTTTGGAGTTTGTGTTGCCATTACTTTTAATACTTACTTGTTTAAAGGCTTTCTCTTTATTGAAATGGAAGTATTTTCCTCGTAGGGTTGATATCCTTTATTAATGTACTTGTCGATACGTCGTCGCTATATTGTAGAGAGAAAAAGGCTGGGAAATTCTAAACTAAGTGACACTAGCCCTCGATATCGAATGTGACAGCCTCTTTTCCTACTTTAATACGACTCTCCTATTTCTCATGGTTGAATTCAGTACTAGTGATAGGCGATTCATTCAAAAACAATCGATTGTTCAATTCTTATCGAATAATTGCAACAATCGAATAATTTTCTTGTTCAACAATCGAAAAATTATTCAGTTACTTAGCGCACGGTTCTGGGTAAAATGAATCGAAAAAATTGCGTTATTGATTTAGATGTTCGATAATATATTTGTTCCACATTCGTAAAAACAGTGGAATGAATCTAACAGTATACAATCGATTGTTTAATTGTTCGATTCATTCGATTGTCATTTTTTGCAACAATCGCCCATCGCTACAGTACACTAGTGACATATTAGAATAATACATTCTTTATAAAGGAGAACATAAAAAAATACCATAATATATTTATCAAATTTATTAGAAGGGTTCGTAATATATCCATAAATATTGATCTTTGGTTTGGTTCAAGTTTGAATACAATAACTTTTCATAAATAAATTGCGGCTCTATTAAATAGACTATACAAAAATAACGCTCGAAATTTATTCAGATCGATTTTCATGAAAGAATTGTTAAAAGTAAATGTAAAGCGACTAGATTTAAATATACCCTTTGTGTTAACACTGAATCCGTACCGGAGTCGTCCTGGATTTCTTTACAACATTTTGTACCGATCTCCAAAACTTTAGGATAAAAATCAGTCCAGAACTCAAATGCTTTATAATTGACTGTAGCTGGTGTGCTCATCGTAAAATTCTGTCTGTCGATTATAAAGAATCCGGGTCTCTCAATTTCAAAAGTATCCCATTGAATTATCACGCCAGAATTGGACGGATTAGAGTACCATGCAAAATTGGTCCACATTTTCATAATTATTTCAGATATACTCTTATCCCTGTAATCCCATTTGTTAAAATCTTCGGGCAGGGCTAAATAGGGTAAGCCAAAAGCGAAAATCAAATCAAAATTATGTGGCACTGCGATCCAATCCGGTATACCCTCATTCGCTATATCTGAAAACGGTTTCAAATCAAATCTATAAAGATAAACAGGAGCATGTTTACTGATAAACTTCGCTAATTGGTAAGTTGTGGCCCCATAAACTTTATCAGTGTAAAAGTCCAAAAATTGTTTACGAAGGATGGTTTCGTTGGTCGTTGGTGGGATTGGTCTGTAGAAAAATTCAACGGCGTCTTGTATGTGATGCTGATTTGTAAAACACGAACTATTGTCAACGGTTATATCAGAGAGAATCACTTCCTCGCGCATGATATCAAACTCTCTTTGGCTTATACCAGAATCCTCTCCTTTGTCCAGGAGCAGTCCATCTTCCATGTTTGTGTAACCAGTTAGAACCGGTACAGGGCTGAACACTTCATCTTGAAACATTTTGGTTGGCTGATCTGATATAAATGGCTGAGTTATGTTACTAAAACCAGTATCTACAATCGGTTTCCAAGAAGCTAACGGCTCTCCAATATCCAATAAAGCTTGATAATTTACCCTTCTTAGACAATCTATTAATTGAAATGTCGGTTTTCGAAAACAACTGAACGCAACAGCCACTTTATCGACCGTTATCACTTCCTTCCTGGCAATATTTACCGTCTCTGGTGAAAGGATATTGCCGCTCATAGCGATCGCTTTTTGGAAGAGTCCTGATGAATAAGGAGACAACAAATGAAGTCCAACGCTAACCGCGCCTGCGTCATGTCCGAATATACAAACGTTGTCAGGGTCACCTCCAAAACTTTCAATGTTATTTTTTACCCAATATAACGACGCTACTTGGTCTAACAAACCAAAGTTTCCTGGAGCTTCGTTATCCAGAGTTGAGAAGAATCCAAATATATTTAAACGGTAGGCGACAGACACAAATATTACCTGGAAAAACAATTTTTTCATTAAAACTCAGTCTCGTGCCTATCTAAATTGAAGAGCAAACCAAATTAGCATAGTATTCTACATCAGCCTGGCAACTGGCCTTTAGGCAGTGGTTTTAGTGGGATATAAAGTGTTTCAAAGGCATTAAGTAAAATGGAAATTTTGGCATACCTTTTGCTTGAGTACTAGTTGAAAGGGGTTTATGCTGTTAGGGCTGCCTCGCACGAAATCTCCGCCATGGAACCACACCATCGTCGGGTAGCCTTCTACCTTGAAATCTGAAATAAGGAAAATAGGTTCTTAAACGGTTGAACTATGCACAAAGTTGTCTCAACCTTAAAAAAGAGAGGTTTTATTTATTTTGAAAATATAACCCATATTTTCAAAATAAATAGAATTTTAGGTAAGTAAGTACTTTATTTTTTATATTACGGCATAAATAAAGGAGATATAAATTAATATAAATTGTGTCTGATCTAGAACGATACATATCAGAATAATAGGCGTAATATTAGGTTTCTGTAATCATAACAGGTGACGTGAAACTTTGTACGTCAATCAATTATCAACTTTTCAAGTTGATAATTGATATCGTCATAAAATCACGATTGTTCGAAAGTTCAATATGAATGAAGGGACATTTTTGATGGCAGGAGATTATAATATTATTGAAATTGAAACACTGAATTTTCAATATTCATGTTCCACTTCCACGAAATTTCAGCTTACTGGGAAAACACTTCTTATTGTTAAAGTATCAATTATGGGCATTATTATGGGTATTTACTTTGTACCCCATTCCAAAAATATATAATCACACTTTCGCTTTTATAATATTAAGATAGTGTTAAATTAACTTATGCTGATTCCCGTGACTTCGCTGATAGACACTAATCTCAGCTTCTATTTACAGTGAGAACTAAAGTGAAAAATAGCGCAGCGCAAACTACAAGAAGCGCCATCTAGTTTGAGAAGATACAACTAATAGTCTTCAATCTTGTTTCAATAGCCTGAAAATAATTTCAGAACTTGTCTGACAGCTGTGTATATCTTTTCCTACCTCTATTTGGGTCAGGTAGTTAGGTTAATGTGGGTTAGCCAATTCAGAGTAACAATGCTATTGGCACGGAATTCCTGCATTAATACTAGGAATTTATTCACAATCATGAAGCCTATGTACTTAACTACTAGCTGCCATTAAGTTGCGCTTAGTTGACAATTTGAGGTCAACGTTATTGGTTCGTAGGCATACACTCATAATAATAATAATGCTGCTGTAAAAGTCATGACATTGGCTTCAACTAAGTAAGTAGAACTAGGTAGGTACCTACCTACCTCAGGATTGTGATCAGATGATCATGATCTCTGATCAAGATGTTATCATACCTACATTTGATGAGACTGTTCTTACATGGCAAACCGTTTTGTCCACAAACTTCAAGTGCTATAGACTAGGTGTAAGCAAAACGCTAGGAAAAACTTAGGGTTATTAATATGCTACCTAAACACAATCCAATGCCAATAACCATTTGCCTTATCTTGTAGTTTTAGTAAGTTAGTATTCAATAAAACACATTTCAAACCCGCAATATTTGCATGCAAAACTCGGGTCAATGCCCACCTACGACGTGGCATTGACCCCAAGAGGCCTATTTACGAAACGTCCGTTGACCTCTAGCGTCAGTCAGATGCTTAATTTGCAATATATTTAGATTTTTTAAAAATACAGGATTTAAAAAATCGCGTTTTTTTGTGGCACCATATCAGTAATCATCATTACTATGACCTTCTCTTCATTTTTGCTAGCGTTCTGATTACACCTTGTATGTAGGCACGATAAGAGTAGCTTCTTAAAAGGTGTAAATTAAAAATTTATAACACCCCCAACACCCCCGACAAAGTATCTGAGTTTTCCAAAACATCATCTTCAAATAAGTAAATAATTATTGTATCTAGGCAACGCCCATCTTGACAGCTAGACATTTGTCAATTGACATAATATGAACCTAACGGTCTGCTATAAAATAACAAGAAAACATGAAAAGAGCTGATAACTTTTAAACGGCTGAACCAATTTTTTTGGATTATAGCTAAGAACACTCTCGATCAAGCCACCTTTCAAACAAAAAAAACTAAATTATCATCGGTTCATTCGTTTAGGCGCTACGATGCCACAGACAGATACACAGATACACACGTCAAACTTATAACATCCCTCTTTTTGGGTCGGGGGTTAAGAAGAGCATGTAATCTTGATAAATAGCTACACAAATAACCAACACATATCGAATAGAAAGCTATCAAAGGGTAGATTAGATAAATGGAGTCATTTATATAAAAACCTCTTAAAGGACCGGAAAATCCTGCCCCATGTCGAACCGATACAGGGAGGGAAAGAAACACGTGAATAGATTTCTTCTGAAATATTATATTACATCATACACGGCGTTCATCGTCGCGCCGTTTTCACATCATCCTATCTTAAAAGATATTTCAGTGTGAGACCTAAATTGTACGAAACATGGACCTATGAGTACTTAACTATAGCTAGAATAAGTACCTAACTATAGCTAGAATAAGAAATCCATATACATATTATTCCCATACTATTAATATTGCTTTTCACGGCCCATTCCTTTAACCGATTTTGATGAATTTTACTAACGACATAACTTTGGTAAAAAGTCGGGGCACACTACTTGTGTTCCCGGAAAATCATAAAGTTTGCACGGGGTTTTTAAAAACCTTAAATCCATGTGGGTAAAGTTCCAGGCATCATCTATTTACCTACATGGTAAGAAAATAGCTTGGTAGGAAAATACCATACAAAAATACTCTTGAATACATGACTACTTGTTATCCCTGAAAATCAGAGTTCCCACGGATTTTGACAACCTAAAACTCGGCGACGGACATGGGATTTTTAAAAAAACCTAAATTCTTACGGACGAAGCTGGGGCAAAAGCTTCTTTATAGTAATATTATACAAGGGATACTAATATTTTAAAGAGTTAAGATATCTTTGTTTGAAATGGATAAACTGTGAAACTACTAAACCGATTTTAATAATTCTTTCGCCATTAGAAAGTAACTTTATCCAGAAGTAACAAAAGATATAATTTACGTACATCGCGAGTGATAGCTTGTTTAAAATAAATAAATACAATTTGGCGTACACATTTTCAGACTACTAAAATTCGTCCCAAATTACTTAAGCGACGAATTTAGCGAAATACTTAAAATTGTAAACGAGTTTAAACTGAACTTTGAGATCATCGCGAGGCACAAAGCATCCTTTTAAGTATTTAAACAGCTCTTAATTGATGGAAAACTTTTGAGCGAAGAGAACATTCAAAATGTACTAACTATCTAGCTTGGTGGTGTTTTAGATTTTTCTAAAAATATGTAGTTTTAAATTACAGGGGCTCAAAGATATGTATGTATGTGAATTTTTAAGACCGCGGAACTTTGAAAGCGAATATTTTAACGGAAATCTGGAAAATCACAGGCTTAGATATTAGTTCCCAGAACGTTTCTACAAAACTCCATTGAGTATGATTGGTTAGTATTCCAATGAGAGACGAACTACGTTTGTATGGAGCTAGTGACGGAAAGACCCCTTTTAAAAAGTAATAGAAAAAATACATATTTAAGTGCTTTCAAGGTAGCTTGACTATTAAACTGTGCTTTCAGTTTGCAAATTGTGCTCTATACAGTTTCGGGTGGCACGTGGAAGAAATTGCCTTTAAGTACGGGTAAATTATTAGGTGCGCCAAATTACGCATAGTTTCCGGGTAATTTGCACGAACGAATTTTCATATTTATGTTTGCTTGTGTCCGTTGCTTTCTTGTGTGGAATTTTTCATAGTTAAAATTGTTTACATACTTTTTAATATACTTACCTATTTAATATGAAGACTGATTTTCAATCGCCAAATATTTTTTTACTGAGGAATAAGTTTGATGCTTTGACGACCTTTGTATTTTTAATCTGTGAAGATTTTTACTTTGCAATGAAAAACTAGTCCTTAATCAGCTGTTTACGTAAACTTTAATGGTAAGTTGAGTGCAGAGTTTCGTTCTATTTTTCCGCTTGTTTTTATTTATTTGTTAGTTTGCGAATCACGTGAAAACATGAATGAAACTTGCATAATAGCACTAACTTTCACCATAAATCATAATAATCCATTAAGTAGAAACAGAGGTACAGTTAATCTACTCGTAAGTACACTTTACCGGGACGAAGTCAGAAACAAAAACTCGTTAACAGGCGTATTGTAATTACATATTTCCAGTATTTTTATGAAAGTCATGCATATTATTAAAATAATTTCTTGATTCATTGGTTTAAAATTAATTCAGCCAGCCAAAAGAATTTTAAGAGATGTATACGAGTAATGTATTCCGGATTCCAGATTCCATATGGATATGCATATGGATTTTGTAGGCATAAAATTCATATGAAGTACAATTTTGGTACATGAAAAATAAAATAAAATAAATAAGACTTCTTTATCTCCGGAAAATTAAAGACTTCCGTCGGAATTTTTAAAAACCTTGATCCACGTGGATTATTTTAGTGATGTTGTAGTTTTCTTATAAAAAGCTCACAAAAGTACCTATCCTTTTTAGAAAATATATAAAGAAAACGGGACAAAACGAAGTAAACTCAAAGAAAAACAAAAAATCAAATGACGAATATCCGTAATAAAGGCCAGGCTTTCAAAAATATTTCTTTTTGATGGTGATACGATCAATTTGACAAATGTATCTTATCAAATGCGAAGCGATCGGAGATAAAAGACGCTGCTTTTCCCCCAAAATACCTTACTTTATGAAATGAAAAATCTTGGATGAAGACAATATAATATATCACAAAATAGTGAAAGGTCTTTAAAGGCAAGCGCCCTTACTTTATCTTTCAAGAAATAGGTTCCCTTACCTTACTTGCTACCTGCCTTGTAGGTAGGTACCTAACTTCCGAATTGAGTTGAACTCAACCCAACCGAAACGCAATTTTAATCATTTTAGATTTTTTTTTGATATTTTTTAAGTATGGCTGATATCAATATCATTGAATTTTCTTAAAATATGTTTTGTCAAGCTCTTTAAAAAATCTTGTAAGCATTATTAAACACGCGCGGGCGTAGAATTTTAAGGATATCGTTCATAGTAAAGTCGAGACTCGAGGAGCATTGGAGGGTCATTTGGGGGCAAGGTGTAGGAAAAGTCAACGGGTTATGTTTGAATTTACGAGGCTGCATATTGAATGAGTGAAACTATCTGTATTACATTTTAAAAGTAGGTAAATCCTCCTTGACTCTTTTTGTAGTACTTTTAGCAAAAAATTCGTTTAAGTGTAAAAATTTGTTTTTGAATTACTACCAAAAAACGTGAGAATTCGCAAAAACTAATGTTTATAAAAAAAATGCGACTTATTAGCTCTAAAACATTCGATTTTGGCGATAGCTAAAAAATTTTTTTTTGCATTTAACGGCTTTTTACTTAAACGGCAGCTTTGCTTAAATATGGAGAAAGAAAACATCGTGAGGAAACCGGCATGGTTGAGAGCTCTCCATAATGTTCTCTACGCCTAATCACATCAGTCTCAACGCCCGTGCCTCGACTCTGCCTCGACTGTATAGTGAGCGATGAGCTTTACACTGAACGATCGCCATTATAGCACTTTGGTCACTAATGCCCACTCAAAGCGCGATTGAAAAGTTCAGCGGTTTTGAAAGGATCGGAAATTTTCCCGATACTAAAGCCCGGCTTGCATTCTTTGACCAAGAATAAAGGCTTGGACACATAAAGCGCGACGGTATGGATCGCGACGATTACCGCAGGATTTGTGCAGAGCGTAACCAGAACGCTAGCAAAACCAAAAACAGGTGATAGTACTGAGAATTAGTGCTAAGATACCGTAAAAAAACTAAGTTTTTTTTAAAATCCTGTATTTTTTAAAATTCATAATACATATAGTCTCGGATATAAATGATCAATGGGATCCATTCAATGACGGGTGGACATCGTTGGTTCAGGAGTTACTGAGGTACGCGGAGAGCATTGAATGAACAGGATCATTCAGTGCTCTCAGCGTACATACATTCAAAATTTAAAATCTTTTATTGTAACATATGTTGTTCTAGCTTTACCTTTTATTTATTTTTCTCTTTTTGTATTTGTGTAATAATCATCTAGTTCGTGTAAGTGGCACTGCCGTTCAATTAGATGTAAAATAAAATAAATAAATAAATAAATATTACAAATAAAACATCTGACAGACGCTAGAGGTCAAGCTTCCGTAAATAGGTTACTTAAAGCCAATGCCGCGTCGTAGGTGGGCATTGACCCGAGTTTTGCGCGCTATACAATGCGGGTTTGTAAAATATTAAATCTCTAACTACAATATAAGGCAAGTAAGAAGTTATTGACATTGCATTGTGTTAAGGTAGTATAATAATAACGCTAAGTTTTTGCTCGCGTTCTGGTTACACCTGTATTATAATACACGAAATGAAGCACTACAACGCGTGTCGGAACGGCACGGTGCGCGCTGCATAGTGAGCGGCTTACTTTACAGTTTCGAGTAGTACAAGTTCTAGAAGATGCTGTTGGACACTTTGCCATTGCGCGTTATTTTTGTCAGAGCCTTAAACTTGATATGCAGACAAAGGATCTACCTAAGTAGGGAACGCCTTAGTCTTAAGTCTTTGTTTTTGAGAGGGAGTTAGTGACTTACCTTTTTGGATTACTCTCTGAAATTGTTCTAAACAAAAATGTAATTCTATCTACTTAATTAAAAGTTATATAAAATAGACAATACGAATAGAATGAAGCGGAATTCACGTTACGAAATTAGTTTCACGAGATTAATTCCATCTGTAAACGTCTAATTTCATAATGCATGCAATAATTTCGTATTTAATGCATTACGAAATAAAAAGTTTACACGTGCAATTGATCATGAAATTAATGTCGTGAAACTAATTTCGTGCAACTAATTTCGGAATGTAAATTCCGCTTTAGTCCAGTGTCTCCAATAAGTTATAGACAGATAGTTATAGACATACATAATATTATTTGAAATTAAATATATGGTATAAGTTGGCAATGTTATACTTATTCGAATAATTAAGATCGAAACGAGATCACTTTCGTGGTTCATCGTTATTTACTAATACCTAACTAGTTATTTGAGATGTCTAGCCGAAATGGGAAATAACGTATCATGGCCAACATTGTTGTGACAACCCATCGAACTTCTTAGTTAAGTTGATCAAACTTGACCAAGTTTTGCGAAACTTGCGAAAAATGCTTTTACAGCTAATGAATGAGAAAATGTAGGTCAGATTCAGAGAATTTTTGTTCTTATTTTCTTTTTATGCCAACACTAGAGGATGCCTGCGACTTCGTCCGCGCGGATTTAGGTTTTTAAACATCCCGTGGGAACTGTTTGATTTTCCGGGATAAAAAGTTGTCAATTACAGGGACGCAAGCTACCTCGGTACCAAATTTCATACAAATCGGTTAAGCGGGTGGGTCTTTAGAAGTCCCGTGGGAACTATTTAATTTTCCGGGATAAAAGTAGCCTATGTCCATCCCCGGGATATAAGCTAACTTTATACCGAATTTCGTCAGAATCGGTTAAACTGTTGGGCCGTGAAAAGGTAGCAGATAGACAGACAGACAGGCTAAGTTAACTCTCGACGTGCCAACGTAGTGATATTCACTTTGCAACGTACATTGTGTTCTAATTTTTGTGTATTCGGTCTCTCTGTGTGTCTGTGCGCTCTTTACAAAGGCGCATTTGGAACCCTAGTCCCTTTATAAGTTGGAAATCAACTTACACGACTTAACTTAAAGTGGAAACGGGCTAAATTCACGATATTTAACTGGAACGAGAGAGTCAATTTAGGCTAAATATAAATTCCTTAATTGATTTAGCCAGACATAGGTATAACTCTTGAGCTCCCACAAGATCGCAGAATACACCAATGCGTCAGAGACAGAGAGGATGTTTTTTATAACAGCAATCTAATCTAGTACTGAAAATATTATCTTGTACTGGATTAATGTGAAGAGTTGCCATGCCATCAGTGCTCTGAATCTGTCAATCTTACTAGATTTTATATCTCCTTACCGTGGTCCGAAATTATCAACGCTTTTCATTTTAAAACCAGAATGAACTTACCCACTTGTTCCAGCGACTAGAAAAACACTATTATACCAACTAATTCCGGAGGGTCAATTTGATATGTATGTGAAATGGAAAAGGGGCGGAATGGCAATCTTATCTGATGAAGGGAAACACGTGAATTTTTAAAAGTAGGCCAATATGGGTGAATACAATTTATTTTCGGCCTGTTGATGGGGGACTTATTTCCATAATATAATATATCTTACGGAAAAGCTCCACATATTGAATCTACTGGTATTTTCAAATGACCTGAATAGTCAACCGAATTCCACAAAAAAGGTCAACTTTGTATTCTGAATAGGTTTAGGTACGTAAATTACGCATCGTAATATGCGTAACCATATTACGATGCGTAATTTACGTACGCATCGTAATATGGTAAACGCACAACAGACGGAAACGTTTAAGTGCGGAAACCAGCCCAGAGCGATGACCATATTTGAGGACTAGCTGACGCCCGCGACTTCGTCCGCGTGGATTTAGGTTTTTCGAAATCCCGTGGGAACTCTTTGGTTTTCCGGGATAAAAAGTAGCCTATGTGCTAATCCAGGATATTATCTAACTCCATTCTGAATTTCAGCCAAATCCGTCCAGTGGTTTTTGCGTGAAGGAGTAATAAACATACACACACACACACACACACATACAAACTTTCGCCTTTATAATATTAGTATGAAGTGTGATGTGATTAGGTAACAGAGTTAACTACTCAATATTTTCAGAATCTGTCTGCTTCTCCGCCCTTGGCCATCGTGGTAGACTAATATGGCCAAACCTGTGCTCAGTAGTGAGCTGGCAATGGGTTGATCATAATGTGATGATGAGTTGTATAATTCCTAAGAGATAATAAAAGTAATTCAGATTTTTTGAGGCATAAAAAAACTGCTCCATCTACGAATGAATGATTTTTTTACAAATCACTTACATAATATAGCTAGCATAGCTATTCAAAGCCGCGCAATAAGCTCACTTTTCAATACTGAAAATGCGAATGACGCCAGCAGCATAGAATCGAGAAAAAATGCTTTAGCAGAATTTATATCAAAGCAAACCTCTGCTGAAAGCATTTCTTTCATTGTTTATTTGGTTTGCTAGTAGCTAATACACAAAAAACCAGAAAATACAATGAACACAGAAACAGTTTTGATTAGTTGAGTTTATGAGCCTCAATAGCTCAACCGGTAAAGGAGTGGACTGAAAACCGAAAGGTCGACGGTTCAAACCCCGCCCGTTGCACTATTGTCGTACCTACTCCTAGCACAAGCCTGACGCTTAGTTGGAGAGGAAAGGGGAATATTAGTCATTTAAAATGGGTAATATTCTTTTTTTATATTTTTAAAGTTTTGGGTGTAAGTAGGTAGTATACTTACTCGTACATATTACTGATGTAGCCAAATATCGCTGCTGACATTATATTCATTTTCAGTAGGTAGGTGTGGAAAAATGCATAATTGTACGCATCTTACAACACACTCAAAGAAATCACTTGCTAAGTGACTTTTTTAGTCGCTTGAACCGTAAAGAAAAGAAAGTATTATAATCTGAGGTTTGGTATGATATTTGCTGGTACTTACTACAGTGAAGTTTCAAGTTTTGTTTACATTTCACAATGGGTCGGGCCATTCGACCCTTTTTAGGCTCTGTTTCATAAACAGATTATTCGATTCCTGGGCATGCATTAACATACAAAAAGTTTTTTGTAAAAGGTTGGATAATGGGTTTAAAACACGTGCCAAGTTCGCAAAAATATGAACCTAGATAATATATAAGTAGAAAATTAAATAGTGTTTTGATCATGGACGTATAAGGTTTTGATAGTAAAGATTAGCTTTATTACAGGTAAATGAGTGTACAAAATGAATGAAAGAAAATAATAATAGTTATGCTACTAGTCAATGAATGCTGCTGTAATAGGGTATTTTAATTTGTAATTTAGCACTTGAAATTTCACAACAGTTCTATTTTACCGTTTTTTTAAGTTTTTATTGTACTAACTACTTAGTATTTAAGTACTAACATAGTTTATAAGTTTGTATTGTTACTAACTACTTAGTGTTTAAGTACTAACATAATTTTTAAGTTTTTTGTTACTAACACTATGGATTTTAGTTGTCCGATTAATAAATAAATTATTATTATTATTTACCTATAATTCACAATCTGCAGATCCTTAGTTTAGGCGGGCAGTATCTTTACAGCATTAGATTTAGGAGTTTGTATTTTACAGAATGTGTTATTGTCATGGCATGGGAATGAAATTCGTTTCCAAATTTCATAAAAATCGGTTCAGTAGAAGTAATTTAAAAAATCCATCTAAAAGTGAAACTAAGTTACCTAAAATACTGTTTAAAAATGGTTGTTTGAATAGCATATACATTATACAGATTAGATACATACCATCTGGTACATAGACGTTGAGGTACAAACAGTCTTCCGAGTACTCTTTTTTCCTCGGTTCCTCCATTTGAGACTCTAGTAGTTTCGTAAACAGCTCATCGTGTTTGTTCAAAGGATGCTGAATGTCTTCCCTCTTCGGATCATTCTGCATACAATCTGGCGCGTAAGTCGTCGCATTTCTCAACCCTTGCCAATTAGGAAGATCCGTGTACTCTGGTGGAGCAAAACGCCTAAAATCAACAGGAGGCTGGGCGTATGGTATACCCACATATGCCGCTATCCTCTTCGTCCTGAACCTTGTTATGTACATCCCTGCGATTGTTCCTTGGTTCGCTAAAGTCACCTGTTTCGGCTCCCTTGCTGACAACACCGCAATCATTATCATGGACAACACTATTAAGTAAATCATCTCATTCATCTTGCTTGATATCATTATCATCAGTTTAATCACCTCTTACGTTTGTAGAATTGCATTAGTACCATTGATATCTTTATATGGTTGCATTTGATTTATGTATATTGATATATCTTTAGGTGTTTGTATAATTTGTATTTGTATCACTGGTAGTCACAGTTGAGGCGGTGGTTCTGTTTCGTAGGTGGTGCGTTACTGCTTCTCGTGTATAGTTCGGCTCGTAAACAGTAGGGCTGTCCGTCGTTATAGCGACCAAGGAATTGCTTATTGGTTCTAAGAAGATTTAGACCTGGCAGATACCTACATTTTTGGTATCTATAAATTATCTATATTCTCTAATAACTTCCATGTTATCAAATCAGACCAGCAAAATATTAGATTTTCTTTGTGATTCATATTTTCTCACAATATTTTCTTTACTGTGCAGATTTATTCCCCCTCTGGTGCAAATTGCAATGGCTTTATAAGTGTTAGGTCACTCAGGCAATTTATGATTTCTAAATTGACTATCTAATGTGTTTTCTGGTAAGATGCTACGTACGATCAGCAGCAGGTGAGATCGTAGTAGCAAAAATGGCTGAAACTGATAAAGGCGCAGCACAAGTATAACTGTCTAAGCTCTTATCGAAAGTTACATTTTTATTCCGTGGATACCCTCAAGCCATGCAGGCTTACCTACTGGCAAAAAAAAATTACGAGACATTTCACTCGGTCGATAGCTTCATCCAGTGACATAAGGGCTGGCTCATTTTTGAGCAAAGGATAAGCCTGGCTGTTCACCGCAAAAATGCTATCACTATTGCACGCTAGTATAGCTTGTGCAGCAATTAGCTAAGGCTAGCTTTCATTTTTACTGTAACTTTTCTATTAAAATTTTTTTTGCAAAATATTGCCTGCCTGTTCTATCAGATTGTAAGTTCACCCACAAGTTGGCAGTAAGCTTACGACGCGAACGGATCGCGTGACTGAAAGCTAAGCATTGGAGTCATTGCATTCCGAGTCCGGACTTTTTGTTACTTTCCATCTTCCCCTATATGGGTCAATGCGACTGAATTATTGATCTTTTGTTTTGCCAATATCAGTATATATGTCTGTTTGCTCGTACGTCTGTTTGTCTGTGCACGCTTCACGCTGAAACTACTGAACAGATTTAAATGCAACTTGAAGGTTTTGTCCATGTTTCTTCATTACTATATCATACGTCTTTAATTAACAATTCTTTTTTTCTTTAGAAGTTATAATATCACGTAAGTTTCATGTGAAGTAAATGAAAATCTGATGTATAGTTTCAGATATGGAAGACGGAACTCCACAACGGGTAAAGGTACATCAAAGGCTATGAATGAGATTGCTTCGTAAAAAAAGTACATAGGACATAAGTAATATAAATAAAGTACTTTAATTTCATTTCTTCCCTGTTAGTAACAGATTCGATTTCGGTAAAAAAATGTTGGTAGGTACTTACCTAAGCTTCTATAAAGGATCAACGAGTTTCATTATCATTTGGAACATATTTTCACAAGTAATGTTTATTCCAATTCATAGATAGGTATTTTGTCTATGGAATATGTAGGCTCCCGTGCGAAGCCTGGCTGGGTCAACTAGTGTTAATGATATTATGGTGGATACTGTATCTATATTCTAACTTAGCTCCTACCCCACCATTAGAAATATCGGCACCAATCCTACGAAAGGTTATTTATTTAGGGCTCCAATCTTAAATAACACATATCGGGGTCATTATCCTAAGTCATGCAGTAACCATACAAGATTACGGAATTCTGTTCTTTATCCATTAGTAAATAGGGTTAAAATTAGCTTATTAAGGAATCGGTAAATCCATGATCGAGCTATTTAGTGTTATCGCCTGTTTCACGAGGTGTATAGCATGTAAGATTTTCTTATTCATTTGCATGTGTAACAGTGAAACAATTGTACTAGATCTTTATCAATTCGCTATCACACGAAATAGTGCATAATTATAGTTTGACCTTATTTTTAAGATATTTTTTAGGACTTGACCTTAATTTCACTATATGATGAAATGATACTTTTTGAGATCAATCGTGGCATTTTGTATCCCTGAGGAACTTTGTAATTCTGTAACTTTGTAATGAGGGTAATAAATTTCTAAATTTTTATTTATAAATACAGACAGACACTCCAATTTCATTTATTAGTATAGATGTAATCTAGATACTAGAATTAGATATTGTTGGATATGTAGATAAAACTTGTATCTGAATAAAAAAAATCCTTAAATTCACAGGGATTTTCCTTTAGGGGATCTACGACTTAGCAATCTTGTCCTACAAACGCCGATTTTTTGCGCATGTAGGTACCTACTCGTAGGTACACAGGCAGGTCGATTCCGGAAAATCTGCATCAATCATTAATACAATCGCAAATGTTGTGATTGGCTAAAATAGTATTTAAATGTTGCAACAATGCATTGTAACCAATAGTGAGCGAGTGTCAACCAATCAGAGGTGATTACGATCGTCACATTGTAGCTGTCATTTTACCTTCATCGAGCTCCTGAAGTACGCGAGGAAGATAGCTGAGGCAAGAGAGGAAACGAATAGTCAAGCATGCTACAATTAACTTCTTATTCTCAAGTGACGACCACTATAAGATGAGAAACGCTGATGAATGTACACAGGACCAAGAAGATGTTTTTTAAAGTAATGAAAACCAAACCATGCCTTTGATACTAAAATACATATACTCTTATTTTGTGCCTTTGATTCAGTCTCAGGCGTGTTTTTCAAACGTTTCAGACAAGGCTTTAGCTTCGGGCCCTCTAGCTAACATTATGATCAAACGCGCAAATTAATTAACTAACTTTGCTATTTTTTATTTTGTAAAAACTTTTTTTTTATGCGTTTCGCATCGTTTCTTCGTAAGGATGCGTTTCTTAATAATCCATAATATACTTCTTATTATTATAAATACGAAAGTGTGTATGTCTGTCCGTTTTTCACTTCACACTTCATTTAATTGATTTAGCTGAAATGTAATACGGATCTTTGCATGCACAGTTAAATATCTAGATAGTAACATGGACGACTTTTTATCCCGAAAATCAAAGACTATATCCAAGGGATTATTAAAAATCTAAATACACGCGGCCGAAGTCGTGGGCATCAGCTAGCAATAAATAATTATCGAACCGACTTATGTTTCTAAACTGTATACGCCTTTTAATTTCATGGATTCTTTTGTAGTTACCTACAAGAAATGTAGGTTGCCCAACAATAGGATAAATTACCTCAAAGTGTCAACACTTGATGGAACTACAGGAAAACGTTGACGGATGACATTGTGCTTTTTTGGTCAGACAAGAAGTCGACCTAGATAGCAAATGTTTTTCGGCCACTATAGAATTAGAACAGTGGGTTAGGTTCATTCATTTTCTTCTTATTCTCTTGAGGTTTAATTTGAAAGCCTTCATATTAACTTTCCGTTTGGGGTATATCTAATAATTAAAATTAAAAACAATCTTATTTAGAAAAAATTTTGCTACCTTTTTATCCCGAAAAACAATTCAATATTTGAAAATTGCGCCATACCTACATGATTTTTTAACCCCCGACCCAAAAAGAGGGGTGTTATAAGTTTGACGTCTGTATCTGTTTATCTGTCTGTGGCACCGTAGCGCCTAAACTAATGAACTGATTTTAATTTAGTTTTTTTTGTTTGAAAGGTGGCTTGATCGAGAGTGTTCTTAGCTATAATCCAAGAAAATCGGTTCAGCCGTTTGAAAGTTATCAGCTCTATTCTAGTTACTGTAACCTTCACTTGTCGGGGGTGTTATAAATTGTTAATTTGCACTTGCCAAAAATCTATAGCCAGTGTCACTTTGGATGATGTAAGCATTCTAACGATAGCCAATAATTCAAATCTGTTCAGGCATTTGAACTTGTCGTGGGACGAAGAAACTCTATATAAATAAATAAAATAAATATTATATAAATGAACCCTAAAACCGAAGAGAAAGGGCCGTGATAGCCTGGTGATATGGTCGTCTGCCTCGGGGGTTCGATTCCGGGCACGCACCTCTAACTTTTCTGAGTTAGGTACCTAGGTAGGTATGTACGTTTTAAGAAATTAAATATCACTCGGTTTAAACGTGAAGGAAAAATTCGTGAGAGAATCTGCATGCCTGAGAGAGAGTCTGCTAATCCGCACTTGGCCAGCATGGTGACTATATGGCCATACTGACTGAAGACCCGTGCTCTGTAGTGAGCCGGTGATGGGTTGATCCCTGAAACCAGTTAGTAGATACACTCCTTTATATAAATAGCAACCTTCAATCATGGCGGGCAGACGGTGCGGCATTCAGCAACCTAACATTATTGCCGATAACTATGGCAGTTAAAACAAATTGCCTTCCAGTCCTCTAATAACTGACCTTGGCGTTTACCTAATGCTAGGACTGTTCAAGGGCGAATTTTTATTTTAATAATACTTAACCATTACTTATGTACGCTGTCACTAATTAATGTTTTACGTGTTTTACCTACCTTTTATTTGGGAGTCGAAAGAATGACATTTTTATAGAATGGGTATGAAAATCTGATTACAAAAATTAATCAAACAATAATTCTTTCTGCGTACCTACTAGGTAGGTAGTTATAAAATCAAAAAATGCAAATAATCACATTTTGGAAATATTTCAAAAGATGGCGTCTCATTTAGTAGGTACCTACCATTGCATTGGTAGGTCGATTCCGGAAAACCTGCATCAATCATTATTACAATCGCAACTTTTGTGATTAGCTGAATTTAAGGTATTCTTGTTGCAACGGTGCATTCATTGTAACCAATAGGGAAAGAGTGTTGGCCAATCAAAGACGATTGTAATGGTCACACACACTGTAGCTGTCATTCGACCGTAATCGAGGAACTATGAGGATGTAGCCACAGCAGGTGAGATAGCTGTCAAGGGCTCAACCTTACAGAAACAAAAGAAAGACAGGTATCTAAATATTACCTAATGCTGTTACATGGCAAAAATTACCTTTGGTTTGACTTCACAATTGCCTCTAATCAAACATTTTCAAGCATTTTAATTGCGTTTCTCCAAATCTGTACCAGCAATCTAGCCTTGGTTTTGGGCCAGTCCACGGCATTGAGTAGGTAAAGAACGATATAAACAGTTCAAGGGTAACGTTATTCATGAGTTCCAATAGCTTATCAGATCGCTGTAACTTTATAACGTCAAATAGCCACTACTTACCTACTTTTTGTTTTTTTCAAACTACCAACCGTTTACATTGGCGTGAGTCAGCGTTTCAACCAACCTATCACGGACGGTGACAAACTAGGGTAATAATATTCTGTGGTCACAAATATTTATATTCTCTTCAGGGCTCTCTCCGTCACTCGTTTCCACTCGTTTCATACAATCGTAGTTCCAATTTCATTTGAATATCAAGCAAGCAAAGTCCATGAAATTTTGCAGACATATTCTAGAAACTAATATCTGTGTCTGTGGTGTTTTAGATTTTTCTAAAAATATGTAGTTTTAAAATTACAGGAGCTCCAAGATTTGTATGAAAATTAAGACCGCGTAACTTTGAAACCGAATATTTTAACAGAAATCTGGAAAACCACAGACATAGATATTAGTTTCTAGAATATGTCTGCAAAATTTCATGGACTTAGGTTGCTTAATATTCAAATGAAATTGGAACTACAATTGTATGAAACGAGTGAAAACGATTGACGGAGAGAGCCCTCCTCACAAAACCGGGACGGGTCGTTAGTAATTTGTATCTAGGTAAAACACTGTCAAAAAAATTACATTTTTTTAAATTAAGCAGGGATTGTACTTAGCTAAGTTGAGTATCAAATGGCAATAGTTTTACAATTAAACTAACCTTTAGCTATGTTGGTGTCAGGTTATAGTATTACATGTTGGTAATTTGATATAACGGTTCCATATATCTACATGATATTTAGTATATAGGTACGTAGTTTCAAGCAATAGTATTTACATTTTAAAAAATACTTTAATACTTCTCCCGAGAAGCCCCTGGTCCGATTCCCGACTTGGAACAGACTAATCCATGAAAATAATCACATCTCAATAAGATGTTGATAAGATTTTTTTTTATCAAATTATTACCAAGTAGGTAGTATATTTTATTTAATAAGATATACATACTATCTACTTAGTAATAGATTATCAGGCTAATTTTAATTTATTGAGTCTGAACTATTTTAAATTTTTACTTTTACAATTATACTTGCAGGTATAAAAAAGTTAAGTACCTAATTGTTTCATGAAATACACACAAATAAAAAAAACACATTGTGCTTTAATTTTTTATATTCAATGACCATTAATAAATATAACGAACAGTAATAATTTTATAGTTAACTATTAAAATTTTGTAACAGTAATTCAAATTCCTAATCTTTTCAACAAAAATAATATAGATTGCATGCTTTTACCTAATAACAATAGTGATATAAGGTTTCCAAAAATTTAGTTACAATTCTTGCGCATTTTACAATGTTTGTTATGCAATTGTGTGAAATTTGCACTTGGAGTCCCTCAGCTGGTCTGCCCATCTGGTTGGTGAGCAGCCTCTCAATCTTTTGTCCTCTGTGTTGCCCGTCACAATAAGTTTTTCTAAACTATTATCCCCTCGTCGCATGATGTGCGAGATAGGAGAGCATATTGGCATGCTTTGTATTGTTGTGGTTGGCTCGTCACATTCTTTTGAGGTTTTGGTGGTGGAATACACTGGACATCTCGTCCCTTTGACCGCGCTCTACACGGTGGCCCTCTTGTTTTAAGCATTTGAACCTTTTTATTCAGATTTTCCACTTCTTTAACCAAATTTTCCATTAGTGCTGAGGTCGCGGGAGTATTTATTGGTTCTTCTGTTGCCGGTGAAAAGAATACTTTGTGGACACGATCGGCTACTGTCTTCAGAATATCAAGTTCATAATTTAGGGACTCAAATACCGACCGTATTTTACTTGGCAAGCACTCCAACCAGACTGTTTCGACAAACCTATCACGCACATAGCATCCCGCCAAAACACTCAAGTAAGAATAAAACTCCGATGGCGTTCGGTCCCCCATCGGTTCTGCCATCATTCTTTTCTTCGCTTCCTCTTCATTCTTGGCGGTGATACGCTTTATGAGGAGCCCTTTCAAGAAATCGTACTTATCAAAATCTGGTGGTTTGATGATGATATCTTTGACTTCCAACGCGGTTTCTTCATCGAGCATTGATATGACGAAATTATATTTTCTAATATCGACAAAAATATTGCAATTTGAAAGTGTTGCTTCAATTTTCTGGAACCAAAGATCGGGGTGGTGTCTCCAAAATGGCTCCGCTTGAAGTCGAACAAGATCACCGTCATCCGATTGTACCGTTGCAAATCTCATGGATTTTTCTGTATTCTTTGACATTCTGTCTTTGTAGCACTGTTTTAGTCACTTTATTTTTAATTTTCGGGACTTTTACTTATAAAACACGTTACTTGAAAGGTTAAGATAAAAAGGTGTGCGTGCGCAGCCTTTTGTGGATAGACTGTGACAAGGACGAAACATCTAGAGGGGGTGCAAAGTGCGGCTACGCACGTTATTGCCATTGGCTTAATGTATGAAGTTACACGTAAAATAAGTAGGCATACATATTACGACAGATTAGAATTGAGCCATGCGATGCATTTATTATTATTTCTGCAAATACTTACAACTTTTAACTTAATTATACCTACCTACTACACCATCTTTGAATTGTTTAAATATAGTTTTTCATTACATTACAAGTTAGCCCTTGACTGCGATCTCACCTAGTGGATGCAGTCTAAGATGGTAGCGGGCTAACTTGGAAGGGATGTTGTAGTTTTTATTACACCCTTGTTATATTACATACTAGAGGATGCCCGTGACTTCGTCCGTGTGGATGAAGGTTTTTGAAGATCCCGTGGGAACTGTTTGATTTTCCGGGACAAAAAGTTGTCAATAATATGGACGCAAGCTACCTCGGAACCAAATTTCATATAAATCGGTTGAGCGGATGGGTCTTTAGGAATCCCGTGGGAACTTTTTGATTTTCCGGGATAAAAGTAGCTTATGTCCGTCCTCGGACATAAGCTAACCGTGTACCAAATTTCGTCAGAGTCGGTTTAATTGTTGGATCGTGAAAAGGTAGCAGACAGATAGACAGAAAGACACACTTTCGCATTTATAATTTTAGAATAGACGTATGGATTATTGGGTTTCTACACGTCATCTTTGTCGTTAGGGTGGTAACTAGCCACAGCCATGGCCTCCCTCCAAAGTTATGTTATACACTTATCTAACACCAGACAAAAGTATATTGTTACGTTATTAAATTTTTATCATAACAATATTTTGTTCTTTATATTCATAGCAGATAAAATAAATTGTTGCTCCATTCCAACCTTCCAGAAAATTTTGCATGTAAAAACATAAAGACCAAGTTAAATCGACGAGAACGAAAGCTGACAACATTTAAACACGAAAATTTTCGGCGAAGTTTGAAAATAATGGCTGTTTGCCGAATAAAATGAAGTCGACTGTACACGTCAATGCATGTTCTGTTAAAACGCTTTGTAGACGTTTTGTAGTGTTGGTACTGTAAGTTCGAAGGAGCATTAAATATTGAGTTTCAGGATAGGTAATATACATAGGCAGGTAGTTTGGTTTTTAGGGTTCCGTAGTCAACAAGGCACCCTTCTTTCGGCATATCCGCTGTCTGTCTGTTCTCTCAGAGATTCTTAGTACTAGAACGCTGTAATTTGACATGGGTAGTGTACATATTAATCACGCCGACAAATCCTGAAGGATCGATAAAAAGTAGTGTAAATCCGTCGCTAGTAAACTGTTTATACGAGTATCTACGACTTACGGCCTGTGACTATAATTACATATTATATTTCGTGACTTTTACTGGCTCGAAAAGTGTATTATATGTGTGTATATTTGAAAGTTTATATTTTCTTTGAGGCTAGGCGAAAGTTTATTTTCATAAAGATAATTGCAAAAGTTGGCCGAGATGGTGTAATCAGGTATTATTAAAGCTACTTGTTTGTATTAATATCTGCATTATACAGGCTTTTTATGAGCCATGGTAGCGTAGCGGTTAAGACGTCCGCCTCCTATTTGGGAGGTCGGGGGTTTGACCTCTAACTTTTTTTTTAATAAAGAATATTAGTCATGTTAGTCATGACTAATATTCCCCTTTCCCCTCCAACTAAGCGTAAAGCTTGTGCTAGGAGTGGGTACGACAACGGGTGGGATTTGAACCGCCGACCTTTCGGATTTTAGTCCACTCCTTAACCATTGAGCTATTGAGGCTTTTGAGGCTAAACTTTTAGGAGTTGTGTGCTTTGTTTTAAAAGGTAAAGGAAATCTACATCCCTGACAGTTCTCCCTAGTGTTTTTTTTTGCGATGTCTAGAAAAACAAGTCAATAGCTTATTAGCTAATCCAAATTCTGACAGAGCAATCTGTTCAGATATGGTTCAGATTGTTACAGAGTAGGTACCTAAGTGACATTGTTGTGAATGTGAAATTTGTATGATAGAAAAGATTTGTAGGATAAGATAGAATTTTATATACATAGATAGAATTGTAGGATAAGATAGGGTACTATGAGGCTGACATACAATGATGGCAAGTTTATGAAAAAATATCATGAAAAGAGATGTAGATTTCTAAAATGGTGCATACAATATTTTTCACAAAAGGTACCGAAGCTCACCTTTAATGGAAATTGTTATAACGGAAGGTTGATGTACAAAGAAGGCTTTAACGCTGATAGGTAGCTGTTACCTGCCTTTTTCTGAAAGTGCTTCCTTCTCCATAGACTAGGTACATTAAATTTTATGCACTTTTCGAACCAGACATTACACGCAGCATAGGTACCTAGCTGCTTTATATGGCGTTTGAGATATTTATTTGGGTATTTACAATATACCTAAATAAAAACAGCTTCTTATCCAGGAAAATTGAAGAGTTCTCACGGGGTTTTAAAAATCTAAATCCACGCGTATGAAATCTCGGGCACCAACTAGTACCTAATATATCACTACCCATCCTACCCGTATTATAAATGCGTAAATGTCTTGGTTTGTTGGTTTGTCCTTCAATCACACCGCAACGGAGTAATGGGTCGGGTTGATTTTTTGCATAGATAAGTACCAATAGTTAAAGTGTCCATGGTATTTTTTCCCTCGGAAAATCGAATAGTTCCAGCGGGATTTTAAAAACCTTAATCTATTACCTTACTTTAATTAGCTAGTCATGTATCAAAAAGCTGTGAAAATAAGTCGTTATAGCCTAGTGGTTAAGGCGTCCTAATCGGAGGTCGGGGGTTCGATTCCGGGCACGCAGCTCTAACTTTTCAGAGTTATGTGCGAATTAAGTAATAAAATAATATCACTTTCTTTAAGGAAAACATCGCGAGGAAACGTTGATGCCCGAGAGTTCTCCATAATGTCCTCAGAAGTAGGTATGTGAAATCCGCCGATCTGCACTTGGCCAGCGTGGTAGACCATGACCAAAACTTTTCTCATTCTCAGAGGAGACCTTGTAGCGAGTCGGCCATGGGCCATGTTTGTTACTCCTTCACGCAAAAACTACTGGACGGATTGGGCTGAAATTTAGAAAGGAGATAGATTATACCCTGGATTAGCACATAGGCTACTTTTTATCCCGGAAAATCAAAGAGTTCCCACGGGAATTTTTAAAAACCTACATCCACGCGAACGAAGTCGCGGGTATCAACTAGTCTTTCATAAACATGATGATGAAAGATGTTCGGGATTTGAGCGGCTCAACAAAATGAAAAAAAAAGTAAAAAATGGTAGGTATATGAAAAATTGCGTCTGCCCTTTGTCGGCGATATTTTCTCGCGTGATAACAAAGTGATATCGCGACACGTCCTAAACCCTTCCGTCATCTCGGCACGCTTAAGGCCTTATTCATACGAGAACTTTTTAAGGTCCGTTAAAAAAGCGTCCAAATAGAACAAATGTATTCCCAAGTATATGTTCACACGTCAACGCTTTTTTATCGTGCACTTTGTATTGTCAGCGCAATGCCGGGTTTTAACGCAACGCTTTTTAACGCTCGTGCAAATTAGGGCTTCCGTTATAAAACGGGCAAATCCAGTGTATTGTGTACTAAGGCGTTGTAATTATCTGTGAAGGTCAACTCACGTTATTTCAATTTTTCCTGAACTTTTCTAAGATGTCAAAATTTTGAATTTTTTTTTACAGTTGCAGGTCGACGGACCTACGAGCTACGGTAGGAAATTAGACGCGAAAGTGACATATTGTTGTACTAGGGCATTATAATTATATCGGAGGTTGACTCATTTCATTTAAAGATTTTGCCGAAGCGTGTCCAAATCCGAACGGACTCTGTATACAAGTGTAAATTAAAAATTTATAACACCCCCGACAAGTGAAGGTTACAGTAACTAGAAAAGAGCTGATAACTCTCAAACGGCTCAACCAATTTTCTTTGATTATAGCTAAAAACACTCTCGATCAAGCCACCTTTCAAACAAAAAAAACTAAACTAAAATCGGTTCATTAGTTTAGGAACTACGATGCCACAGACAGATACACAGAAACACAGATACACAGATACACACGTCAAACTTATAACACCCCTCTTTTTGGGTCGGGGGTTAAAAATAAATCATATCTACAACTCCCATGCATAATAGCTGAAGTTGTGTTAAAGTAATATTATGTACATTGCACTTCTGATATTATTGCATCTTTGGTGTAGTGTTAAAGTTACTGTTTGTAAAATTACCATACAAATTGCGTTTGCATCTCTTGGGTTGTTAGAGCTTGGCATGGAAGTTAGACTGGTTAAGTTATAACTTTACACTTGACCTATTTTTAACTTGAATTATGCAGCAAAATGTGAAGTTATCAACTTTGAATAAAATACGTGTCTCATACAATAAATAATTAACTTATTCCAATGCTTGTGAGGCTCAAGTACGTGCTATACTGTATACCTAATTAATTTCCTAAAGCTGATAGCACATAGCTGCCGAACGCAACGAATTTAGAATTATTTTTCTTAAAACTTTACTCTATCCTTATAACTTTACACTATCTAACTGAACCACTGCCTCAGTATGTTTTTAGGTGCATGAAATTAAATTTCATGCATGCATGGCGTGCATGAAACGTGCAAACTGTGTCAGGTCTTTGATAGCCTAAAGACCAAGTCTACGATGAGTGAAATGTCCTTAAGAGGGGTCTCTCCGTCACTCGCTCCATACAAACGTAGTTCCAATTGCATTTGAATATTAAGCAACCAAAGTCCATGAAATTTTGCAGACATATTGTAGAAACAAATATCTGTGTCTGTTGTGTTTAAGATTTTTCTAAAAATGTGTAGTTTTAAAATTACAGGGGCTCAAAGATTTGTATGTAAATTTTTAAGACCGCGTTACTTTGAGTCTATGGTTTTCCAGGTTTCTGTTAAAATATTCGGTTTCAAAGTTACGCGGTCTTAAAAATTCACATACAAATCTTTGAGCCCCTGTAATTTTAAAACTACATATTTTTAGAAGAATCTAAAACACCACAGGCATAGATATTACTTTCTAGAATATGTCTGCAAAATTTCATGGACTTTGGTTACTTAATATTCAAATGAAATTGGAACTACGATTGTATGGAGTAAGTAACGGAGAGAGCCCTGTTAACTGCAATGACGTATGGAGTGGAAACGTGGACACTGGCTGTGAGTGAGCTTTGTTGACTTGGTGTTTTTCCAGGCATAGATCGAGAAGGAAATTCGTAGAACTAAACGACGCACCAAGCAACGCTCCGCTCTGCGTCTCTTTGGACGAAGCCTAATCGATGTAGGTAGTGTGTGAACAGCTTAATTAAATGTTTTGTTTGTTCAAGATGTTTCGATAACAAACTTTATAATTGCGCCGTAGAACTTAGCTATCGTATTTTGCTGTACTAAAATAAATACAATTGGTGGGTTTAATTTATTTCTAAATTCCTAGTACATTTTCTCAGGTAGGCAATTAATGCGAGTTGACTGTTTGTTTATTTTGAGTGCGCTGTCTTCAGGCAGTCTCAATTTCTGTCATTAATTTTATAAAATGACTATTAGGTAGGTACTTTAAATGTACTTAAAATAGACGTATCTTTATACTTTTGTCTAAAATAAACTTTCTACGCAACACAGCTATAACTGATCAGCTAAACCTTTGGCTAAGCATGTTTGCGGTGTACTTACAAGATTATAAATACTTAATCAAATAAAAAAAGTGGGCGTCAGTGTGAAGTGCCGAAGAAGTGCAAACTTGAAACCAGACTTGAAACTATGAAATAACAGTGGTGTTTATTTGAATTTTCAAATTAACTGAAGTAGACCGTATCAAAAATTAAATTTTTTATTACGATAAAAAATTTAAATTTTTGATTCGAAATACGTTTCGAAAATTAAAACTATTAAAATTAGTTTAATCTGTACCTCTATCGGATTTCCGAGCATTATTAACAGCATATCGGTGATGAGACCTTTTAGTTTTTACCAACCTATCCCAAAATCCCGATGCGGACGCGCCTATTAGGAGTTTTCACTTCAACAAAGGAACTACAACAAAACATCAACCGCAGAACAATAGGATTTGAATTTAGAACCCACAACTTTGCAGTTGGAGTGCTTTTTCTAATGACAATAACATACTATTTTGGCGGGAAACATTATAATCTGATATCTCGTAGGTCCAAGTTCCAACGGATTTTGTGGTTCCAAGTTCTGGAATGGCGACCCGAAGGTTAATTTAAAAGCAGTAAAACTGCTTATAGAACGAAGTTTTCCTATTACTAATCCAAAGGTCAATCCTACAAGTATATGGCAGAAAAGCCTGTGTACTCGTCATTTTAGTTTAGTTAGCTTAACTAATTAAAATTTAAGTTAGAAATAAGTAAGTCTTTTGTAAGTTGTATGAATAAGTACTTTTAAACTTAAGAGATCGTGATTCGTGACATTTATGCCATGTTCGTGCAAAGTAATTAAGATAAAATTTATAACATCAATGGCTTTAAAAGGTTATAGGTACGCGTTGGCGTTTCGATGCACGTTTTCTGGAATTTACTTTTGAAGTTTTTATTAAATACACATTACACACTTTGAAATAAATTTTATAACTAAACGGCACGGGTGATGAAAATTAGGGATGTTATGGATATATAATTTCGGATCCGGATATGGATATGGATATTGGTAAAAAATAATATCGGTTTCGGTTACGGTTATGGATATCAAATTATTTCGGATTATCCGATAGTTTCGGTTACGGATGTTAATTTTTTAAGGAACTGTAAAATGTGAACTGATGAAGGTGTCGCATTCCAGCGGAGTGCACAGTTAATTCGTACGAGTGTAGTATTTAGTTAGACTCCGCCCTATCCGAAACTATCCAAAACTTTTATTACGGATTCAGTTACGGTTACGGATATTTTTTTATTTCGGATATCCGATAGTTTCGGTTACGGATATGGATATCCATAACAACACTAATGAAAATAACTACCGCGTCTACAGATCATACAGATCATTCGGGAGTATTTATGAGGAAGTTCAAAATAATTACGGCGGATGACGTCCATCATCTGTACTCATTTTCTGTTCAATTCAGTCAGCCGGTCAGTCAGTTTGCGTCCACTGCTGGACATAGGCCTTCCCGACAGCGCGCCACCACATACGATCCTTCGCCTTCCTCAGCCACCCACATCCCGCTATCCTCTTAAGGTCGTCAGTCCAGCGGGTCGGAGGTCGTCCCTGTAGCGGTTGCCACATTCGCAAGAAGATGTCGCTTCTAAACTCAATCAATCAACAACGCTCGAAACACGAACCCCAGCCTGATAACTCACGACCTACGCCTAGATGGCAGCACGGGTAGCTTAATTGGAAACTCAAGGAGGAACACGCAACTCTCAATCGCATCGACAGAGCGTTTACCAAATTGCACTATATATAGAAGTTTCGACGCACAACCGTCGGCCCAGCTGGCGCTACCGAGCACACCACACCGCTCGGTTGGGAAATTTCCCTATTGGTACGGTTGAGCACACGGACACACAGCTCCCGTACATCCCACACTTCTTTTCCACACTCATTTTCTGTATTTAGTGAAAAGTTCTGGAATGGCGACCTCCCACTAGGTGGACAAATAGGCATCAAAATGAATCGCAAGTCGCAACTCGCAGGGAACCGGTGTATTCAGGAGGCGGGCGGCGACGCAAGACCGTGGCGAAGTCCCTTAAGAAACCTGGGTATGTCCAGCAGTGGCAGTCTATTGGTTAACTTTAAATTAAAGTCTTTAATGATGATGATGATGATCGGCCGTAGTTAGTTACCACCCTGCCGGCATAGCCGTGCCGCCAAGCGATTTTGTGTTCCAGTACGATGCCGTGTAGAAACCAAAGGGGTATGGATTTAGAAAAAAACTGTCATACTTCTTCCAGGTTAGCCCGCTTTGCATCATCACTTACCACCAGGTAAGATTGCAATCAAGGGCTTTGTATCTGATTTAAAAATAAAAGTAATTAGGTATAGTAGGTCTAGGTATCTCCTTCATTAGTATAATATTATAAGTATAATATTTTAGTAAAGATCATAACAAGCTAATGCGCCTTACACAAAATATAAAAGTCAATGCTAGTCATAAAAAATCCATATTTATAGCGATAACATTTATGGTGTTATTTTGAAGTGAATTCGATGGCAAATATTATATGTAGGTATGGAATGGCATCAGATAACGAGCTTTTCCCTTTTATGAACTGTATTTTAGACATTTACGACATTTTACTGAGTGGAACGGGCTAAGTTAATAGGTTCAAAGCGCTGACCTCTAGTGATACACGCTGGACCTACGATTGCCGTTTTTAAAGAAATATCATTATCGCTATTTTGGCGCTGATAATTATTACAGCAGTGAGCATCATGTGAGCGCACTTGGAACTAAAAGTTAGTGATGAGACATTTCTCAGCAAAGTGTGAACACGTAGACCATTTGACAGAAAAGTGTCAATTTTTATTCCCAATGCGCTCGAATCGGTAAAAAATGGCATACGTCTTCCAGCGTACTTTGTATATGTCCATTTCAGTGGTTCAAAGTTATTTGGATAAAACATTTTTCATATTTCGCCAATACAAGAATGCTATTTCATATTAAAGGTATTTTGCGTAGTACGAAAACGCTGTTTCATAATATTATATTATTTGCGAGGGTGGGGTTTTTCTCTAATTCCCTGTTATACTATGCGTATATTATTAAATGTAAATAAGTAAGATTCAGGTTTTTAACAAAATCCCGTGGGGATTTTCCGGGAGAAAAATACCTCTGTACCAAAGAAATGAAACCCGTAATAACATCCATCTGGGTTTAGGTTTTTTTAAATCCCTTGGAAACTCTTTGGGTTTCCGGGGAAAAATTAGCCTATGTCCGTGCTCGGGATGCAAGCTATCTCTGTACCAAACGTCAAAATCGGTTAAACGGATGGGCCGGAGTTAAGGCGCATTCTTTGCCGCAAAGTGCCGCGTGGAGCGCTGCAGCTGCGCTTCTTTGTAAATCCATATAAATAAAAAGTTTCCAATTTGAAGGCGCCCTTATGAGCATTTTAAGCAATTAAATAAATATCAATTGTTTTAACGGTGAAGGGAAACATCGTGAGAAAATCTACATACCTAAGAGTTTTCCATAGTATTTCCAAAGGTGCAAAGTCTGCAAAACCGCACTTGGTTCAGTGTGGTGGATTATAGCCAACTTGTTCTAATCTTGAGAGGAGACTCGTGCTTAGTACTGGTAAATGAGATTATGATGATGGTAAGCGAAGATGCAAACAAGGGGAGAGCGCTAGTTTGGAAGGGATACCTATTACCTACTGCAGTTAATTAAGCTCATACCCTTCAGACTCTTAACTGGTCCCTAGGATATCGCTTGGCAGCAAGCTGGTAGGATGGCTTGTAATTAGACCGAAGCCTTTCGCCAGTACGTGCCAGAGACAATTTGGTTTCGTAGACTTGTCCTCACGCCCCCACAAAGGTAAGTGGAATAAGGACATGCACCCTAACTTAACTGAACTAATTGCTAAACTGTGGCACGCTTCCTTGTATCTGAGCGATCAGAATCACCTAAGTATGTGCAGACTGTAGTATTGTGGAGTTAACCACAAACGATTTCACTAGAACCCGAGGTTTACCACACAATTGCTTGCAGTGCGATTGCTCATGTGAATATTATTTGGCTCGAAATTCGAATGTGTTAGATGCTTCCTAGTAAATAAAATGTATGCTATAGCTTGTACAAGAGGGTATTACATCTACGAATATTTAGGTAGCTATGTTCACCTGGCTTATAATACCTAGGACCATTTTTTATTCCACTTTGGTTAATTAGATTCTAGGTGTTCAAAGTGGAATAAAAAGTGCAATCATAACATCATCTGAAGATTAGTATAATCGTGAAACTGAAAAATAATTGCAGGTGTCATAACCTAGGCACAAGTTAAGAGGGGTCGCTCCGTCACTCGCTCCATACAAACGTAGTTCGAATTTCATTTGAATATTAAGCAACCAAAGTCCATGAAATTTTGCAGACATATTCTAGAAACTAATATCTATGCCTGTGGTTTTCCAGATTTCTGTTAAAATATTCGGTTTCCAAGTTACGCGGTCTTAAAAAATCACATACAAATCTTTGAGCCCCTGTAATTTTCAAACTACATATTTTTAGAAAACATAAAAAGTCTGTGGACTCTGTTACTGATTTTTTAAACCCCCCCCCCCCCCCCCCCCCCTCATGAACAACAAAATATTAAGTACAAAAAAGTTTTGAAAAGAGCACGCTTTCAATCCGGTGCGTAGATTTTTTGCTGAGTTGTTTCGGTAGAACGGACATTCCAAACCAGGGATAGTTCATTCGAGTATAAAAGCAATTACAGAAGTTTATTTAAATAAAAATGATTTTATTCCTTGCTATTTCCAAATGATTCGAGTATAAAAGCAATTACAGAAGTTTATTTAAATATAAAAAAGTTTTTATTCCTTTCTATTTCCAAATGATAACAAAAGAACCCTCTGTACGACTTTCGGTCTGGTGAATAAATTAAATAATTATGATTTTACTTTAAAGCTAGATTAAGGCAAACAAATCGGGAAAATAATGAGGTAATTTTTTTTATTATGAAAACTTAACTTCAATTTAAGTTCACTAGGTACACAAAATATATAGTATCTACGAGTAGTCATAAATATTACTATGACTGTAGCAACTAGAAACAATTATTATTAATAAAATAATTAAAGAGATCATATTGTTCACAAAGTCTAAAACGTTTCAGAATCAAGTTCATCACTGTATTCCGGTACGTCACCGCTTTTAAATCTTTGTTGATCATTATTTACAAATCCTTGATTATTCTGAAATGGGCGCTGATTATTTAAAAATCCTTGACTGTTCTGAAGTGGTTGTTGAGTGTTTGGAAAACCTTGATTATTCTGGACAGGCTGCTGAGTATTTAAAAATGCTTGATTGTTCTGCAGTGGTTGTTGTGCATTTGGAAAACCTTGGTTATTCTGCAATGGTTGGTTATTCTGGAAAGGTTGCTGAGTAATTTGAGTTGCCCCATCATTGGTCGGGAAAGAAATACTGTCCACAAAGCTGTTTGGTCTAAGAGGGTAGGACTGTGGTTGGTTCCGATTCGCCTCTAAAGCCTGCCAGTTGAGATACCAGAAGGGCTGTTTATCTTGAGGTAGTTGTCCAAGTCGGTTGATCAGGTCTCTATCACCCAGAGCTTCAACTGGAAGGCGTTGTGTGGTTGTGGTTACGGTTGAGTTTTCGCCAAATCTGTAATGTAAGTTTATAAATATTATTAAAAATACTTTATACTACTCCATATCCTACTCCTCGTCCTACTCCCCTTCTCCTCCCTCCTTATTGTACTGGGTATTTGTTAAAAAATATGGTATTTGTAATCTATGGAAGCTGATCGAAAATAGAACACTATTATGACGTTTAATGCAGATGTACCACAAACACAGCCGCCTCCCTGCTAAAGTCGGAGTATGGCAAAATCTCGCCGACTCGATCCAACTTTTGTCGGAGTGAAAGATATTAAACGAGTACGCGTTATAAGAAGAACTCGGTGTTTAATCCGACAATGCTTCCATCATCTAAAATCAGCCGTTGCGGAATAAAAACGGAGCATTGCGTTTGCGAACACAAATGCAACAACGGAACGTAACAGGGTTGCGTTCAAACGGAAAACGGTCGTCTGCTGATGATAATATTATTGTGGTGTGAAAAATTTAAAAATAAGCCTAGTAAGTATAGGTATTTTTAAAAATAAAATAGCGAATAAACGAGCAGGCGGGTCACCTGATGTTAAGTGATTGTTAAGTGACACCAGAGGAACCTCCGATGCGTTGCCGGCCTTTCAGTGAAGTGCACCAGGCACCCAAGTAGCGAGGGTAGAATTGCTTACGTGCGGTGCGGTTGTAGAAAAAGGAGGGTGGAATGAGGTTATCTAAGAAAGAGGTCTCCTCAGAGAACTTCATATTATAAAGGCGATTGAACACGCAAAGAGAGGTTCCATTTCTGCAACAGTAACCTAAGTAGTTAGTTACATGAATAAGTTTTTAACCCCCGACGCAAAAAGAAGGGTGTTATAAGTTTGACGTGTGTGTCTGTGTATCTGTCTGTGGCATCGTAGCTCCTAAGCTAATGGACCGATTTTAATTTAGTTTTTTTGTTTGAAAGGTGGCTTGATGAAGAGTGCTCTTAGCTATAATCCAAGAAAATCGGTTCAGTCGTTTGAAAGTTATCAGCTCTTTTCTAGTTTTCTTATATAGGTTTTTGTGTCGGGGTTTTTTTTAATTTTGAGTTATATTACCTGTTTCCTAAAGTATCATTTTGGGCGGCTGGGGCGGCGGCGGTCACTAAAGTCGTGGTTTCTATTACAGGAAAACCTATGGGGCGACGACCAGCGTACGGTGACCTCTGGCCGGCAGATATTGCCAGCAACGCTGATACCAGGATATAGTGGCTCGGTCCCATGTTGATTAATGTATCTGGAATGGAAACACTAATTAGTAAAGTTATATACTTAATTAAATTTGTTTTTTGTTCTTGCACCATTTATCTTTGGCTGGGCGTCTTTATTTTTTAGTTGAATGAAAATTTCATGACTTTAATTGTACCTAAGTACTTACTTATATCTAATTTTTAAACTAGAATTCAGCATTCTCAGGCCTAACTTAAGAGTTAAGACCATCAGTTAGTTGTGCTGATATTGTGTTAAGTTAGCAAAATGTCTCAAAGTCATCCTATTAAGAAACATCACACAGTACATGAATTAACTCGTCAAAAAGTACAGGGCCAATGTCCTTTTTATTAAAATTTTCGCCATGGACTTAGTTTTCGCATGCGACCAAGGCCAATCGCTTCCCGACTTTCAAAAATTTTCATAAAGGATCTTGGTGTAATTTGCATGGAGCATACATTGGCCGGCATTTTCCGAACGCATTAGGGCAATGTGTAATGCGTCTTTTTCAGCGTTTATGTAAGTATATGTAATAGGGAGGGATATTCATTATAATATATTCATTATGTGTTTGCTCTGCACCGCGTCGCATAAGCAGGCTCATGAATAAGTACCCCGGATGGGTTCGAATGTAAATCGGTTTTAGTCGGGCATACTCCGATAAAATTCACGTGAGTCGTTCATTATAATGGAAGATGAATGTATGTCTGAAGACCAAAGTCTTCGAACAATGTGTGTGTAATGACTAATGACATATGGAACCAAAACATTGTCGATAACTAAGGGTCTCTTTAATATGAAAGCTCAGATTCTCAAAGCAGGCAATAGAGAGAGCTACTCGTATATGCTCGGAGTTTCTCTGTGATCAAAATAAGAGATCCGTAGGAGAACCAAAGTAACCTACATAGCTCAACGTGTTGTGAAGCTGAAGTAGAAAGGGTGGAGAACATAGTTCAAAGAAGCGATAGTAGTTGTGGTTCCGAGGGGTTCCAATATCGACCTCGCGTTCGAAAGCACAGCGTTAGCAGATACAGTTAGAAAACAAGTGTAAATTAAAAATTTATAACACCCCCGACAAATGAAGGTTACAGTAACTAGAAAAAAGCTGATAACTTTCAAACGGCTGAACCGATTTTCTTGGATGATAGCTAAGAACACTCTCGATCAAGCCACTTTTCAAACAAAAAAACTAAATTAAAATCGGTTCATTCGTTTAGGCGCTACGATGCCACAGACAGGTACACAGATACACACGTCAAACTTATAACACCCCTCTTTTTGGGTCGGGGGTTAATGACAGACGACATCAGAGTATAGCGTGCTGGTGCCTTTAGCATTTGCATGGGGTAATATTGACAGATCGCATGCACGTTATTATAGCGGGTAGCATCCATTAAACCCTAAATACCGATCAAGTGCGAGTCAGACTCGCACACGTTGGGTTCCGTACCATCGTACAAGATCTTTTGTTTTAAAGAATATTAGCAAAGTTTATCATGATGACTAATATTCCCTTTTCCTCTCTAACTATTACACTGACTGACGGACGGTGGAGGCTTAGTAATAGTCCCGTTGGCACCTTTCATGTACAGAGTGCGGACCCCTATAAACGGTTATTTTTAACCCCCGACCCAAAAAGAGGGGTGTTATAAGTTTGACGTGTGTATCTGTGTATCTGCGTGTCTGTGTATCTGTGTATCTGTGTATCTGTGTATCTGTGTATCTGTGTATCTGTGTATCTGTGTATCTGTCTGTGGCATCGTAGCGCCTAAACGAATAAACCGATTTTAATTTAGTTTTTTTTTGTTGGAAAGGTGGCTTGATCGAGAGTGTTCTTAGCTATAATCTAAAAAAATTGGTCCAGCCGTTTAAGAGTGATCAGCTCTTTTCTAGTTTTCTTGTAGAAAAGAAGGTTAGATAACCGTTAGGTTCATAATATTATGTCAATTGACAAATGTCAAGCTGTCAAGATGGACGTTGCCTAAATACATAATTATTTATTTGAAACTTGATTTGAAAATGATGTTTTGGAAAACTCAGATACTTTAGATCGTAGGCGCGGAATAGTCCAACAAAATCAGTTCAGCCGTTTGAAAGTTATCAGGTATTTTCGGTCTTTTCTAGTTACTGTAACCTTCACTTGTCGGGGGTGTTATAAATTTTTAATTTACACTTCTTAATGTTATAATGCATTTTTCCCCAGATTAGAACGGTCAAGCGTTTGAAGAACCGGTGTTGGGATTGCTAAGTAATATAATGTAAATGAATACGTTATGAGCATGACGCACACTCGCTGATTAATGTTATGGAAATAGTAATTTATTATGAATTGTATTACGACTAATTAATAAGAATAGGCAGGTAGATACCTAGGTAAATATGTGACTCATTTTTGTTAGATAAAAATTCTCTTTGGTGTTTTATCCCCTGTAATTATGTTTTTTGGGTTCCGTACCCAAGGGTAAAAAACGGAGCTCTATTAATGTTACTCTGCTGTCCGTCTGTCTGTCCGCGTATCACAGGTCTCTAGCTCGTAGACGAAATGAGTTACAAACCTGAAATTTTGGTATTTGGTTTAGAACGTTGACCCAAAACCAAATATTGAATGCCAAGCATCACGTTGGCAAAGTGTTGATTGGCAGACTTTTAGGTTTTCATTAAAACAGCTTTAATTTTTTTTTTAACTAAAATGATTTAATTGTTATGATTCTGTTAATGTTTTATTTAATTTTGTATCACAGTTCTCACAATAAAAAACATCACGTGATTATTTTTTGTAAGGTTCATTAATTGTTCTATTGACATTCAAAACTGGTCTACTATTTGACGTGCAAAACAATCAACCGGTTTCCAAAGTTATTCCCAATTTAATGACCGAATATTTAATTATAATGTTGGGAGGTAATTAAAGCGCGCAGCAACTGGACGGTAGGACGTCATACTGAGCGCGCGTGTACGTGTGTACAATTCGTTATGGTAATCGAGAGGATATTAACATATGGAAAGTTCTTTTTTTTCTGTCTATCTAAAATGCCACATGATAATTGAGTGTATGGTTTTTTTCACAAACACAAAATGTTAGAGCAAAATTTTTAGCGCCGTTTTCTCGACACTGCTTTTTCTGACTCACTGCCATCTCGATTATTATGCACAAAAATATTACCTACGCTTCGCAGTGTGAACATTCCCGTTTTTTTGTATTATGGTGCTTTCACAGTCAGACCGAGCGTCTCGGCCACTGTTGGCAAGCACTTGAGTGTAGAAAGGTACAAGCCTTGGGATTTTAATTAATAAGAGATAGATATTTGCCGATACCATGAATATGAAAGTATCATAACAATTTATAAGTGCCGTGTTGGATACGTCACCTTCGTAGTGCGCCGCATTCGCGCGTTGTGTGTATTACAAGCTTTATTTCTTATCCATGATAGGCATTTTGTTTATTTTTTATTGCAGTTATTACAAATTCAGCTCACGTGCTATTTTTTCTGTGGTTCACTTGTTTTGTTCACATTCAAAACTGGTCTAATGTGGTGAGATAATGAACCGGTTTCTGAAGTAGATTCTAAATTTAATGGAACTAATGTCCTATGCCACTCGCCTACCGCACCTAGTCTTTAAATTGTAAGGGTCTATGCAGATGGTCTGCGTTTTGACTACCAGGCAATTTTTAGTGCAATTGACATACTTCCAAAAAACTATCGACTGCGTAGTCCATGAGCAGTTTATATAGCTTGTCCCGAGTGAGGATTTCCCGTGATATATGAATAAAATGGGGTATTTTATTCATATATCACGGGAAATCCTCAAGGACATCCTTTGGGATTTACCACAGTCAGATAAAAAATATCCGGCAAAGTGCGAGTCGGACTCACATCGTACAAGAAATAGCTCTTTTTTTCATGAGGGTAATTTTGAAATACACATTCTAAGAAAATTTCAGGTCTCTGCCTATAATGGTTCATGAGATACAGCCCACTTACGGACGGACGGACAGCAGAGTCTTAGTAATAGGGTTCCGTTGGCAGACTTCGGGTACGGAAGTTCAAAAAGAGGTCTCCTCACGACGTTTTCCTTCACCTTCCACATCTGAGTTACAACCACAATATAGGGCATTTATTAAGTACCTAACTAGCACGTGTAGCTTCAAATCAGTGACAAAGTTCAAGTGTCGAGAGTTGGTAATTTCAGGACAGGTGTGGGCGGTGTAACCGAGATCGAAATAGTTCGAAATTGTATCCTACGCTGATGAACACGTGTACTTCAAATGTAGGTTCGTTTCATTCCAGTTCTGGTTCCGTATCCGAAGGGTGCCAACGGTCCTTTTAGGGTCGGTTTTAGGGTTCCGTGGCTCAAAAAGAAAAAGGAACCTTTATAGGATCACTTCGTTATCTGTCTGTATGTCTGTCTGTCTGTCGTATCTGTCAAGACACCTACAGGGTACTTCCCGTTGACCTAGAATCATGTTTGGCAATAGTAGCACACATAAGGGGAAAAATCCTGAAACTGTGAATTTGTGGTTATATCACGAAAAAAATTGAAATGTGTTCATGAAGAAATAATTGTATTTCCAACTTTCAAAATAAAATTAATACATACTCAAATAAGAACCAAACTCCGTTTGTGTGGAAGGCGCTGAAGAGCGTGTTAAGGCTAAGTAGGTACTACTTTTTATAATAAGAACCGTTACTAATCCGTATTTTGCTACGAAGATTTAAGGAAAATGAATTCAGAAAATCACTAAAAATGCTAAGTTATATAGTTTTGTATGCGAAACGGGTTAGATCTTTTACATATTTTATAATGAATATAGAATTTAAGCATATCTAATTCAAATATGACCCTGGTGAATCGTTAACCTTGCCTTGTAAAATTCTCCGACCTGTTTTTTAAATTAAGTTTGTTATTTACCTATTAGTTTTATTTTGACAACGATTAGGTTTTTGAAGACCTCCCTAGCGCATTGGTGACCGCTGCGGTCTAAGTATGAATTAGAGAACAAAAAAACTCCTTGATTCGATTTTTTCGATTTTTTTGCGATTTTTTCGATTCGATTCCTCTGAAGAGTCAATTTTGCGATTTATCATTTCTTAATTATCTGGGAGGTTTTGGCCGTGGTTAGCTATCACCATACTAGTAAAAATGTGGTGCCTAATGGTAAGATTCCGTATATAGGTAAACAGATTATGGGTAGGTATGGGTTTAATATGACCTCTTTCAAGTTACCCCGTTTCCATCTTAGACTGCATCTTCACTAACCAAGTGAGATCGCAGTCCAGGGTTAACTTTTCATTGAATCAAAAAATATAACTGTGGAGATAGATGGTGGTGGTAGCTTCAATAAAATCCATTCTAATCTCATCCATCCATACTAATCTTATACCTGTGAAAAATGAGTTTGTCTGTCTGTTCCAAGGCCCATCGTTTAACAGATTTTGGTGAAATTTAGCACAGCGATAGCATTCTGATGACAGGCTACTTTTTGTCTCGGAAACTCAAAGTTTCCACGGGATTTTTGAAACACATAAATCTACGCAATCATCTATCTACTCATAGTTAAATGATAATTATACGATGGAAAAATGTTTCCCAGACAGAAACCATAAAAGTATTTCTCACAATGGCAAAAAGTACCTAACTACCTATAACTAAAAACCACAAAATAATATAAGACGTTTGAGAAACGCTGCTTTTTGTATTAGAGCTCCAGGTAAACTAGTAGGTATGTAGTTTTCCACGTTCTGTTTGGAATAAATTACTGCTTGCCAACAACCGACGTGGAACACTATTCCAAATTAGGTAAAACTGCGATAGAAATATTTTTATTCCTATAAACTTTTACAAGTAAGTACCTCTTTTTGAACCATCGAATGCATCAAACACTGGTTCGGAATGCCTTTCCTACCGAGAAAACTAGCAAAGAAACTGTAATCCAAAAATTTTCAAAGTTAGGTACTGAACTAAGTCACAAAATATGACAACCATAGAAAAAGAAACCCTCTCTGTAAATCAGAAGTAAATTTTTTTGAGCTGGCACTACTAAATTGATTAATTTTCTTCCTAATTACCTATTTAGGTACAGGCATGTTTTTCAGGCTGATCTCAGAAATTACTGAATGGGTTATCATACGATTTTCACGAAAAGATTTGTATATTAATAGGGATAAATTATATGAGAAGGTTGTAAACTATATTTTCTGAATATTTTTCGAAAATAAGCTTTTGAAAAAAATCGTACTCTGCGTAAATAAATAAAGTTACACGAAAACAATGTGTATTGGAATAGTTACTCTTAACCTACCTGTGCAAAGCCAGGGCGGGTCACTAGTCTGTAATAACTGTAGTACTTTGTATCAGCTGTCTTAGAACGACAGTTGTGATTGTCACATTTCTACAATGTTAATTGTTGTGATTGGTTGAATTTATGTTATTCTTGCTGCAACAGTGATTTTAACCAATATTGAGAAAGTGTCAGCCAATCAGCGGTGATTGCAAATGTTAATTAGGTATAGCGGTCATTTTACCATGTGGTGAAGCTAATGTCAATGAAACATACTTAATTAGTGTGAAAATGATTAATTTTAAATGCTAACTAACTTTATATGCCTACATAAGTTCCAAAAACATTTGATTAAGACGATATAACTGTAATAAAAATATTTTATAGATACCTACCTGTCAAAAAAATCCGTAAATCGTTACGCACTCACACTTTATACGTTTATATTTTTAATTTAATTTAAATTAATTATATTCTCAACTCGCTACCATTGACATACGTAAACAGACTGACTTTAAAATGAGAACCACATTATTTATAAATACTTGAAAGCTATTAAGAAAACAAACGAGACAGATGATATGGATTATCTAAAGAGAGAAAGAGACAGGAACCAAAATTAAAACAACAGGTAAACGAGTCACCTAGCCTAGGATTCCATCTGTCATTCATCGGGTTTTCCCTGCAGGGGACAATTTTTTAATGGGTTTTGACTAGAAATTTTCTTCTGATTTAGGTCTTATTTTTAGATTATGTACGATGACGTCTTTGGAACAGTTCTAAGTGCATGTGAGTGTAAATAATGGCTATATAACTACACAGACATCTTTAACAATAATAATTGATTATGCTTATCGTTATAAGGACTCGTACTCGACTGCTCTTTTTACCCGATTACGCCAAAGCCGAAAGGAAGGGTTATAATTGTAGCAGTATGTGTATGTATTGTATATTATATGTGTGTATGTTTGTTCTTATGTATGTTTCCTCGTAGCGCTTAAACTACTGAGCCCCCGTAAACTACTGAGCCGATTTTGATGAATACAGGTACAGCCTGGTAACATAGGCTATAAATATTCGTATGTATAAAATCAATATGGAGGATATTATTATCTACATCCAAAAAAGTGGCGGTCTCCATACCGATTTAATACATATTTCTACGAGTATGTTTCTGCCTTTCTGTCTATTACCTACTAATTTTTCCGTGCAACCGATTTTGATGAAAGTTACGGAGATACTAGCTTGCATTCTGGAGACAGACCTAGGCTTTGTATCCCGGAAAATTAAAAAACCCACGGGATTTTTAAAAACCTCCATACGGGAAGTTGTAAGCATCACCACTTAATAATCACTTAATAACGGAAATAACATTAATTAAAGAAACACCTGAAAGGTACATTAATAACAGATATCTGTTTACGACTAAAAATTAAAACCATATTAAAAATGAGTCATAAAATCCTAGACTTTAATTACTATACAGGTTTTAAAGTAAACATAAAAATACGGTCGATTTTAAGATAAATATATTGATGGAATAAAGAATTAAGGAAAAAATGTTTTTTTTAGTAACCCCCGACCCAAAAAGAGGGGTGTTATAAGTTTGACGTATGTATCTTTCTGTGGAATCGTAGCTCCTAAACTAATGAACCGATTTTAATCTAGTTTTTTTTGTTTGAAAGGTGGCTTGATCGAGAGTATTTTAGCTATAATCCAAGAAAATCAGTTCAGGCTGTTTGAATGTTATCAGCTCTTTTCTAGTTAAGTGTAACCTTCACTTGTCGAAGGTGTTATAAATTTTTGATTTACACTTGTTGCACACCAAAGGAAAAAGCGACGCCGAGCCGAGCCGTGATAGACTAGTGGTTAAGACGTCCGCCTCGAATTCGGGAGGTCGAGGAATCGATCCCGGGCACGCGTCTCTAACTTTTCAGAGTTTTGATGAATATCACTTGTACCTGTAGAAGAAAACATCGCGAGGAAACCTGCATGCCTGAGAGTATCCTAAATTGTTCTCAAAGGTGTTAGGTTGTGTGAACTCTGCCAAACCGCACTTGGCCAGCGTGGTGGACTATGATTTTCCCACTAACCCTTCTCATACTGAGAGGAGACCCATACTCTGTAGTGAGTCGGATGGGTTGATCATGATGATGATGATGATGAAAGGAAAAACTATATGAAGATAAACCAAGCATTCAAAGGCGGCCTTGCCTAAAGCATCACTACCATCACACGAAAGTTAGTGTGTATGTGTGTGTGTGTATGTTTGTTACTCCTTCACGCAAAAACTACGGATTCGGCTAAAATTTGGAATGAAGATAGATAATATCCTGGATTAGCACATAGGGTACTTTTTATCACGGAAAATCAAAGAGTTCCCACGGGATTTTTCAAAATCCAGAAACCAACAAACTTCCCGTGGGAAATTTGTTGGTTTGTTCTTCAATCACCTCGCAACGGAGCAACGGATTGGCTTGATTTTATAGACATAGTTCTAACGTAGATATGGGTTATAGACCTGGAGAGTGACATAGGCTACTTTTATCACTCAAAATCGCAGAGTTCCCACGGGTATTTCAAAAACCTAAATCCACGTGAATGAAGACGCAGGCATCAGCTAGCTAGTTCCTTACAAAAATAAAAATTTAAAAGAGTTATAAGATAGAAAACTTGTCTCAAGAAAGCAAGCGCCTTCTTTAAGACTTATTCTATGATAAATTGAGTCTTAGAGCTCAAGAGGACTTAAAATTGAGTAATGGACTACTCCGCGTTTCTTAATCTGTTTATCGATAATTCGCAAAGCAAGGAAACCTTTTTAGTTTTTTAGGGTTCCGTACCTCAGAAGAAGAAAGGAAAACCTATGTTGTCCTGTCCGTCTGTCTGTCAGTTTGTCAAGAGCCTTTTTTCAGGAACGCCTGGAGTCAAAATATCAAATGTTATGGGTCTACAGTCTCTTGAAGCTGTGAAAAATCATACTTACTCGACACGACACGTAGTCATACAAATAGACTCTCTTACACGTGTACCTACTATAATACCTACTATAAATTTGTAATAGGTATCATTTTAGAACACTGAAACAAAGTAAAAATCATTTTATTATGAAAATGTGAAAAAATATTAAACATTACTACTTTAAGCGATGGTACATATTAGTAAGGCCCCAGGAATGTATTCCAAAGCTTCGCGTTTCAAAGGTTTTCCATTGGTTTTGATAAAGATTATATAAAGGCATTTTAGAGCATTAAATCACAACATAGTTCCCGGGATTTCTCGGGAGATTGCACAATATTCTCGACTTCGAAAACGCCGTATTTCCCGGAAATTCCCGAATCCGGGGTACCGGGAACGAAACCTTAGGCAAGGAGTAAGGTCACAGGCACGTCTGCAGGAAAAATCCAAAAGCGTTAATTTGCAGGACTACAGGACCGATAGCGTCATCAGGATTTGCTTTGCTTTGCATTTTAAAGGATTATTGAAAATCTTTTGATGCATTTGTAAAACTCTCGTCTCAAAGTACTTTCGTAGTTACCCAGTTCGAAAGGAAAAATGTAGGAAAAAGAAAACCAATTTTCAGGTTTTCTTAAGTGCATCGAGCTGTTATCGTCAGTCCTGGTTATTATCACTTATCTAATAAAATAATTTGAGTCGAAATTTTGAGATTTTTTTTCAAGATGTCCTTACACTAGCTATTTGGGAACTATCAGATTCTTGAAAAAAACCGGCCAAGTGCGAGTCAGACTCGCGCACCGAGGGTTCCGTACTCTGGTATTTTTCCAAAATTTTGCACGATAAATCATTAAATTAAATAAAATAAATAAATAAATCTTTATTATCTTGACAAAACAGTGTTTACAAACTTTAGTGTGAGTCCCTGCCTCCTGATGAAGTGAAAACTGTGTTTCAGGAGGCAATATCAAAATCATAAACTATTATGCTTAAAAATATATAAAAATCTGTTTTAGAATGTACAAGTAAAGCTTTCATCATAATATGATACCCCACTTGGTATAGTTATCTTAATTAAAATTAAAACACATTTTATTTATTTTTTCCGTGATGTAACCACAAATTCACGGTTTTCAGATTTATTCCTTTACTTGTACTATAAGGCCTACCTACCTGCCTTTCATGATTCTAGGTCAACGGGAAGCACCCTATAGGTTTTCTTGACAGACTCGACGGACGGGCGGACGACGGACGGGCGGACGGACGGACAGACAGACAGACAGACAGACAGACAACAAAGTGATCCTATAAGGGTTCCGTTTTTCCTTTTGAGGTACGGAACCCTAAAAAAGAATATGTCAAGTCGTGTGCGGAACCCACCGCATCAAGCTAACTATTATAGGTTGGGGATGCCTCGCACACCCGCACGTCACCCGCACTAACTCGGTGCGGGATAACGCAGGTGACGTGCGGATGCGGGGCACCCGCGCTACCCCACCTCATACCCTGATTACCATCTTGACCTGTCGAGAACTACACTTATATAATAGGTAGTCATATAGTATACTTGAACCCCAAATCTAATATTCATGACCGCATTCTTCATCCATCACATCCTGGCTGGTTTCCAAGAGACACGAAATTGTTTTTGTTTTCCAGTCGACAGCAAGATGAACTTACTATTTGCCAATCAAGATAGTATAAGAAAACTTGTTTTTATTGGAAAAGTTATGCCATAGCGGAAAATAAAGTGGAAATCTTGAAATTAAAAAGAAGGTATTATAAAACTGTGATTAATTCTTTAGCGAATTTCCTTATCTACCATTTTTTTAGTGCTGTTGTACCCATAACCCATATCCATATTTAATATTATAAATGCAAGTGTCTCTCTGTCTGTCTGCTAACTTTTCACGGCCCATCTTTTTAATCGATTTAACGAAAGGTACAGCTTGCATCCCGAAGATGGACATAGGTTACTTTTTGTCACGGAAAATTAAAGAGTCCAATAGATTAAAAAAATCTGAATCCTGCACATGGATGAATTCGCGGGCGGGCGATCAGTCAGTCAGCTTTCGCTTCAATATATTTAGATTTGTTTGCTTGTTGTAACTTATATTTTTATTTATTCAAACTAAATAAAGAGAAAAATAAGACAAAACAAGATAAGAGAAAATTCAATAAGCTCTCTTGCTTTGACCAGAGATAAAGTTAAGGTTGATTTAAAAGATTCTCGTCAACTACTTAGAGAGTGTTGGAGATTCCCACAATACTGAAAAAACTTAGAAGCTTAGTGGTTAGGACGTCCGCCTGCTAATCGGAGGTCGGTGGTTCAATTCCTTTAACTTTTCGGTGTTGTGTGCGTATTAAGTAATTAATTAATATCACTTTCTTTAACGATGAAGGAAAACATCGTGAGGTCCTGCTTGCCTAAGAGTTCTCCATAATGTTCTCAAAGGTGTGTGAAGGCTGCCAATCCGTACTTGGCCAGCTGGTAGCTATGATCTAAACTAAACTCTTCTCATTCTGAGAGGAGACCTGTGCTCTGTAGTGACCCGGCAATGGGTTGATCATGATTATGATGATGAATAAAACTTCGAGACTCTAAAGGTATGTTTAGGTATTGTAATCATCATAATTGAACATATTGGATAATACAATTTTCTCTTTAAAAATGTTCTTCATTAGGTGACGCTGGCAAAACTGAAGCGGTACTTCTACGTATCCTGTAAATATAAAAGATAAAACCAGTCAAGTGCAAGTCGGACTTGCACACGAAGGGTTCCGTACAAGAGAAAACACAATGTACTGAGTTTTTAATCTGCGTGGCGGCCATTTTGAAATTTGCCATCTTGGTTTTTGAATTGTTTGTTGTTATAATTGCAATAAATAAATGTACACTAATAACAATTAAATACTATTGATATTTTGAATTGATAATCAAATAAAATGTAAAATAATAATAGTTTATAGAATTAATTAATTAATATTGTGTTACTTGCCTTCTTTATTCTAACAATTTATAATTAATGTCATACTATGAATTGTAACAAAATAATAATGCTTGTGTCTACTGAAATATATGAATTATTATATTTAATGAACTAATGATTGGAAATTTTATCCAATCATTAGTTCATGCTTTATTTATTTATTTTATTTATAACTGCAATAGAAATAAACACTGTTATTTCAGCTCTCTACCCATTACGGTTCATGAGATACAGCCCGCTAACAGACAGACAGATGAACGGACAACAGAGGCTTAGTTAACATAGGGTGCGGTTGGCATTCTTCGGTTAGAGAACCCTAAAAAGGATCATAGCACCCATTAAAAGCGACATGTCTCTCTTATCGAGAAATAGATTTTTGTTGTTTGCCGTGGGCAATGAACTTGGGGCCATTGATTCGTCGTTCCTATTAAAAAGATCTTACAAGGCGGTTACTGCCTTGCCTGGTGACAGAACGACTGGCTCGTTTTTACGCACAGGCTACCTACCTAGCTGTTCCGTCTTACAAATAAAGTCTACTAGAAGATATCACTACCCTCAGCAAAATTACGAGAAGTATGAATTACGGGACTTCGTACGCATAGATTTAGAGTTTTTAAATCCCGTGGGAAATGTTTGCCTTTCCGAGATAGTAGCCTATCATATGTCACTCTCCAGGTCTTTAACTATATTCATGCAAGAAAACACGCTGGTCTGTTTCTCCGTTGCGACGTGATTGAAGAACAAACCAACAAACAAACAAACACACTTTCGCATTTATAATATACCTAAGTAGTGATTCATACCTGAATAATCTTCATCTCCTCTACAGTTAATCATGTCAAGGTAGCAGCCATTATTGAAAGTCCTGTATACATAGCCTCTGTATTTGGAAGCTGCACAAACTGGGCGGTAGTGGCTTGGGCAGAAGACTGGGCAAGACTCGCCGTACATCCGCCGAGAAAGGGAGAAATGTTCCTTGATGCAGAATCGTAGAGGCGTTTTGACGAAATCTGTAAAAAAATGCAACAGATGACTTTGTGGTGGAACGGTTGACCTAGTTGTGACAACGCATATCAATCGATTGCGATTGTTAAGCAACATTGACCCAAGTCGGTAACTGGGTGGGTGACTAAATTTCCGAATTTGGCATTTTTGTTTTCTCCGTGCCTCGGAGACTTCGGTTCCGGTTATGATCACTAACATCTGATAGAAACTGTAACTTAATTTAAAAGAGTCGAAATTTCGTACTCTCAAAGTCGAGTTGTGTGCGGTAAGATTTGGTAACCCATCGTATTATTCGAAGAGAACTTCTACCATTATAGGTTTAATGGAAAGGTGTCATGACCCTCAGCAATGAGGAAAACGACTATAAAGAAGACTATTAAGCTCACAGGGAGGCCTGCTTCTAATTCGAATATTAGGTATAGGTATTATACTTAACCTCTGAACTAATTGATCTAAACCTAATTTAAATTGATAGTGTTATCATTTTCACAATATTCCCTGCAATAAAGCGGCTTAGACACGTCAGTTTTTAGTTTAGAGATAGTATAGGGGTTTTTTTTTCTCTCTCGTCTGGCTTTACAAAGATTAGCCAATGTCAAGTTTGTAGTTATTTGTAACAAGTTAGATAAACTATACAAGTATGGACCCCGTCTGTGCCGGCGCTCGCCGACATACGCACGGCATCCCCTTAGAGCGCTTTCCAGTCAGTTTTAACAAAAAAAAAAAAAAAACACTCCAAAAAGGCAGAGCACGCCCGCCAGCAAACACCAACACAGACGAAGTCCTTAGTATAGGGTTGTACCCATAGGTTGTAACTTGTACCCATAGATAAAAGAGCGTTTCTTTCTTTTATCTATGGTTGTACATATATTAAGAGATCATAAAATGTTGATCTGTAGAGGATACCTACACGTATATGTTACAGCTATAAAAACCGGCGTTTTGTGGAATAATAAATGCGCACATAAATTGAATAACATTAAGGAAAACTCCAGCAATTACTCGCAGGTCAGTTACAAGATGAAGGGAAATCGTACAAATCTAATGATGATGCATTTATTTAATGCTCTGCAGCTGGCTGGGCTTTCGAGTTCAGACTCAGACATTATTTTAATTATTTTTTAACCCTCGACCCAAAAAGAGGGGTGTTATAAGTTTGACATGTGTATCTGTCTGTGGCATCGTAGCTCCTGAACTAATGAACTAATTTTGATTTAGTTTTTGTTTTGTTTGAAAGGTGGCTTGGTCGAGAGTGTTCTTAAGCTATAATCCAAAAAAATCGGTTCATCCGTTTGAAACTTATCAGCTCTTTTCTAGTTACTGTAACCTTCACTTATCGCGGATGTTATAAATTTTTAATTTACATCTTGTCTTTCTGCGTTAACTGTCGTTAATGGGTAGGTGTAAATCAGTGACAGCTTAGTGGTTAAGACATCCGCCTCCTAATCGGAGATTGGGGGTTTGATCCCGGGTACGCACCTCTAACTTTTCGGAGTGCATTTTAAGTATTAATTAAATTTCACTTGCATTAATGGTGAAGGAAATCATCGTGAGGAAACCTGCACATTGTTTCCTAGGAGTTTTCCATAATGTTCTAATTTTACTTTAAAATTAGCTGTGTGAAGTCTGCCAATCCGCACTTGGCCAGCGTGGTAGACTATGACCAAACCCCTTCTTTTTCTGAGGGGAGACCCGTGCTCTGTAGTGAGCCGGCGGTGGGTTAATTATGATAAAGGGGTAGGTATAACTAAGTTAATAGTCACACCGATAAAATTATTCTAATCCACTCAAAACATTATAAAACTCCGAATAGTGCAATTGTATTTATAAAAACCGGTCAAGTGCGAGTCGGACTCACACACGAAGGGTTCCGTACCATGGTTTATTAGAACACTTTTTTTGTAATGTAACCATAAGTTTACGATTTTTGGATTTTTCCCTTTACTTGTGCTATAAGGAACTAACTGCTACCTGCAATTGTATGCAGCCACACGCATTTGTGAAAAATATACGTGCATAGGGCTACATATTTCCACATGTCGCAGAGTTCTGCGGAAAAAATTGCACGGTGAAATTTTGCAGTGCGGGCTTACCCTAAGCCCTTATCCCAAATTCGCGGAAAAAATACGTATCTTCTAGTAACATAAACCAACTTTTAAAATAAACTATAGTGGCGCCAGGAAAAACATTTTCTGCTCATCGATTATGTGAGTTAGGAAGATTAATGTGACATATATACAGACGCCGACAAATGTCTTTTGCCCGTATGAACTTGGAGGAAAACCTTGTAAATTAACGACATCGATGTTTTTCCAATAAATTCCCGCATTTGTCGCCTACTATCTAGGTATATCTAGGTAATAAAGCGTTAAGTGAAACGGTTTTTCCATTACTTTTTTCCTAGCTAGCTATACCTATCTACTTTATAAAGAAGATAGCACTCTTAGAATAGTTGGGTTTACTCATTAGCAAGTTGTTTTTAACCCCCGACCCAAAAAGAGGGGTGTTATAAGTTTGACGTATGTATCTGTGTATCTGTGTATCTGCGTATCTGCGTATCTGTCTGTGGCATCGTAGCTCCTAAACTAATGAACCCATTTTAATTTAGTTTTTTTTTTTGTTTGAAAGCTGGCTTGATCGAGAGTGTTCTTAGCTATAATCTAAGAAAATCGGTTCAGCCGTTTGAAAGTTATCAGCTCTTTTCTAGTTTCTGTAACCTTCACTTGTCGGGGGTGTTATAAATTTTTAATTTATACTTGCTGAGTGTGTAATAATTACAAGAATTTCAAAATTGAAAGGCACCTACTTACTATTTAGTAGTTTTAAGTTGACGTAAAGGAATTATCACCGTTAGGTATCTTAGCTCTTTGAATATGATTTGATGATGATTTGCTTTTACTTTTAACTTTTATTTTTGTGCATTTTTGTGCATACCACTCAGTGGTATTCGATTCGTTAATCGTATTCGTAAAAATACTCGTACGATTCGAAGCGGCCGTCTTATAAAATGTAGTAGGTACGTTCATGCACTAAGTATTTGATTCATAGATATTTTGACGAATCCGTATAATTTTACCTAGGTACTCTGAATAAACATATAGACTACTTTTTACATTCCTATCATACGTAAATAAAAGGTATGTTTTATTCAAATTGTTATATGAGTGTCTATATCACACAAATGCTTTCTAAATACAAAAAAGTTCTGAAATTATGCGTTGTCTAGTTATTTTCATGTATTACAAATAAGATTGTGAGATACTTTGCTACTAGGTTTTTAACAGGCATTTCCCATACATACCTGTTCAAAGCAAGCCTGTTTTCGTCTCTGTGGCTAAACTGTGATCTTACCTGAATCATGGCACTTAGCATAGCCCTCCATAGCGCAACGATTAGGGAACATCTTGTAGGTCTTCTTGTTTATGTCAAAAGCACATACCATGTCATTTTCTACATTTTCGGTAGGACAGTCGATTTGGCATTCTTGGCTATATACGGTGAAAATTACTGAAAAATTCAATAGGAATTTTTACATAACAATATACACATAACATTTTTATGAGTAGGTAAGTACAGTTTTCGTACAACATAATACCCTAGTGGTTAACACTTCGACCTACCATTCGGGGGTCCGGGTTCGATCCTTCTAAGTTTTCGGGTGTATGTGAGTTTTGAGAAAACAAATCTACTTGTGATAGCGGAGAAGGAAAACATCGTGAGAGTTCCCCATAACGTTCTCGAAGGTATGGTTAGTCTGCCAAGTCACACTTGGTCAACATGGTGGACTATGCCTAAAGACTAAACCTTTTTTTATTCTGAGAAAAGGGCCGGTGATGTTTTCCTTCACCGTTAAAGCAAGTGAGATTACATTGCTTAAAATGATCGAAGTGATCGAATCCCCGACCACTCGAATAGGAGGCGGACGTCTTAACCACTGGGCTGCTACACACTATTACTCTACTTTACTCGTTTAACACAAAAGTCTTTATTCTCTATGTCGACCCATTCCCAAGTCACAGAACGACGATAGACAGATAATAATAAGTAGGTATTGTATAAAATACATAGCATGTTCGTGAAATGTATAAGATTATGCGATAAAATTCAGTTTACATGGCGAATCCGATTTGGGGGAATCCATCAAGGAACGAGAAGTTGATTGATAAGGTAAAGTGAGGGGAAAATTTGATTTCCGCTGTTTAACGGCCTGGCCACGAGGATGAGCGGCGCGAACGGCGAAGCGGCGGGCGGGGCGACAACCCGCGTGGTACAGTTGAGGGCCACGGGAAGTCACGTTCGCCGCCACAACCGGCCGAGAGCGATATGTCGCCTATGTTGCCGTCAAAAAGCCGGCTTTACCAAAGTTTTCCCGATATTGCTTAGAAAGTAATAGTTTTTTGGTTCAAAACATAATACTTGGAAGAGTACATGATTTGAATAGATATTGATCGATACCAGAACGAGTGTCGAAACCTTAGATTTATATTCTTGTGAATATTCAACCAGAATCGGAGAAAAAAGTCAATGCGGCTAGATTTCGCGGCAAAAAGAGTTCTAAATTCGTTTGATTAAAAAAATTCTATTGAAATATCTTTTTCTTTTATGGAAAAAGTTTGAAGAATCTTACCATTCAAAATAACAATTGCAGTAACTATTTTATTATTATTTTTCATTTCAATTACGTACACGCAGTTAGAAAATCAATCAGTTTGCGAAAGATTTAAATTACCTAGCTATGCATTAAGATAAAACTTGATAATGTTTTTAGTAGGCAAACAATAAAATAGGTAATTTGGGTTGCAACCCTGGTCACCAGATAAACCATTGCAGTCCGTACCCTTTGTCCCCAATACTGGCAGGAACGATCAGCGACTATGAAGTTGGATCATGGTGGCTTTGGCAGATAACAGGTAACAAAGATGTATAAAAACTTTTGTCAAAGTGGTATTTTCCATTTTCAAAGTACTAAAACTATACCAAGTGGGGTATTATATTAAAGGCTATTACTCGTACATCCTAAAACAGATTTTTATTCATTTTTATGAATAATAGTTTTTGATTTATCGTGCAAAATGTTGACAAAAATACCCGAGTACGGAACCTTTGGTGCGCGAGTCTGACTCGCACTTGGCCGGTTTTTTTTTAATATTTTCTTCAGAATAATATTAATATTAAAAATCAAAATGTCTTTCGAGATGATGTCTTCAAAACACCGTGCAGTATTGCACTTATTTTCTTTACCTAAATTAAGAACTGAAAAATAGCTTACCGTCATATAAAGCAAAATATTTACAACCAACAATGGAGACCAGAGAGAACGGAAACACAATGCTAGGGAAAATTGTGAATGTGAATTCCCCTTTTGAATATTTGGCTTTTCAACACAATACGTCTTATCTATATTTTTATTTTTGTCATATAATATTGCAACGAAGAGAAATGCATTCGTTTGCGAAATCTCTTTGATAGATGTTTGATGTTTTTAACCCCCGACCCAAAAAGAGGGGTGTTATAAGTTTGACGTGTGTATCTGTGTATTTGTCTGTGGCATCGTAGCTCCTGAACTAACGAACTGATTTTAATTTAGTTTTTTTGTTTGAAAGGTGGCTTGATCGAGAGTGTTCTTAGCTATAATTCAAGAAAATCGGTTCAGCCGTTTGAAAGTTATCAGCTCTTTTCTAGTTACTGTAACCTTCACTTGTCGGGGGTGTTATAAATTTTTAATTTAAGTACACTTGTTGTCATATAATATTACTACGAAGAGAAATGCATTCGTTTGCGAAATTTCTTCGAAAGATTCCACCGTTTGATGTTTTTCGAAATTTGGTTTTATACCTTTTGACTATTGACGATCACACTGGCGCATGCTGAGGTCTTATAAATGGGAGGTCCCCGGCTCGATTCCTGACAGGGGCAATTCGGGAACTTGTAATTTCTCAGTTGTCTCTTTCTGGTCTGGTGGAAGCACAGAAGGCTGCGGCGTAGCTAGATACCGGCCTACGGGCAAAGCCGTGCCGCCAAGCGTTCCGGTACGTTACCGTATAGAAATCGATAAGAGGTATGGGTATAATAACCGATACACCCCCTCCAGGTTTGCCCTTAGACTGCATCACCCCTTACCATCAGGTGAAATAGCAGTCAAGGGCTAACTTGTAATGGAATTTAAAAAAAAATGTCTTTCTGTCTGATTCATGATCAACCCATCGCCGACTCACTACTGAGCATGGGTCTTAAAAAGAAGAGTTTGAGTCATAGTCTGCCACGCTGGCCCAGTGTGGATTGACAGACTTCACACACCTTTAAGAACATCATAGAGCTTTCAAGTATTCAGGTTTCCTTCACCGACTAAGCAAATGATATTTAATTACGCCCATAACTCCGAAAAGTCAGACCTGTGTGTCCAGAATCGAAACCTGGACCGCCGACAACGAGTCTGACGTTTTAATTACTAGGCTATTACGTACCGCTTATTATTCGCTCAAACACTAAGTTGATTTATTCCAGAAAAAAATATAAATACAATTCACTAGAAAAGTAGCTCTGGCGAAATCTAATCTTCTTGTGTATTCGTTTAACTAGGACTTCTGCTAGATACGAGTAGGTACTTAGTAATTCAGTGGTTTTTAGCTCTTTATAGACAGTGAGATGTTATAATAATAGAGGAGCGAACCTAAACAATCAAAAAATCGCTTAAGTGCAAGTGGACTCGCATCTGAAGGGTTCCGTACCATCAAGTAGAAGAAATCTCAAAGCAGTATAATACAAAATCGCTCCAACAGCTGCTATACAACATTGCAGGTTAATGACGGACAGCGCCATCTATGATTAGTTAACATATTAACACTTCAATCAAATTTTTTTTGATTGGCCATTTGGAATTGAATTAGCCTCGAGGCCCGTACCCCGTCTTGACCAAGGTTAAACGGAGAAGACCCCGCTGCGAATTTTTTTTTGACACAATCACTGGATTTTTTCTTTACTCGTGCTATAAGATCGAGCTAGTACCCTATATTACCTTATCTTGACAGACAGACAATGAAGTGATCCTATAAGACTTCCTTTTTTCTTTTTGATGTACAGAATCATGAAAAATTCCTCCATATACCTTATCATAAAGAATAGAAGAAGAAATCAATTTTGAAAAATAGCACCTAGCATTCCAATTAGGTTTAGGCCATTTTGAAGGACGTTGCATCCTCTAGTCATGTTATATCATCTCACTGTCTATTAGCTACACCGTACAAAGATTTAATGAAGCACTCCCATGAGAAATCTGTTCTAGCTGCAAACAGTATCATTAACTGAAAATGCGATTTTCTTTTCGCAGACTTTTTCACTTTTTAGTTTGAATTCCGCAATCAGCTGTTTACAGGGTTACATTTTAGTTTTAAACAAATTGTTTGAGTTCTCACTATATTATCTCCCACGGGTATCACGTGGTATCATGCTACAAGACTAATTTTTTAAAGGTACCTTCAAGTCAAGAGTGAATAGGCATCTTCAAGGCAGGCGCGCTTCACCTTAGCCTTCATCATCATTCGTCAGCAGGTCTGATTGCAGCCAAATGCTAGTCTCTAAAAAAAACCGGCCAAGTGGGAGTCAGACTCGTGCACTGAGGATTCCGTACTCAGGTATTTTTTCCGACACTTTGGACGATAAATCAAAAACTATTATGCAAAAAAATAAATAAAAATCTGAGTTGGAATGTACAGGTAAAACCCATTCATAATATGATATCCCACTTGGTATCTAGTTATCTAACTTTGAAAATTGAAGCACATTTTGATTATAAGCAATAATAGTGTACGTACAATTTATTCTTATGAATGGCGTAGTATAATTATTTTGGGCTGAGTGCATTTGCGAGCGCGTGGGGACCTACCTACCTTTGTAAAATTACAGGTATTCCAAAAACCAGGTTGTTCAGAAATGAAATTTTATCGAAAATGTGATTAAATCTCACCGAAATCAATCGGCCGTTTAATATTTTCTGATGGAATTAATTTTACGAAACAAAATTAATCGGGTCGCGTTTCGTTATATTGGACACGCGCAGGATTACGTTGAAATAAATGATTTCGTTTTGTCAATGTAATTATACTTATACATATTTAAAGTAAAATATTTAATATATAATACTTACGCCAATTATAAGCACGCAAATTGTTCGAGATCATAATTATGTTGTATGTAATAAGATAATATGAAATAAGCAATTTATTTGTTTATTTATTCACGGTCGGGGGAGAAATTACATTTTATTTGACAAACAAAGTTTTTCAATGAAATTTAATAAACAACCTAAATCATTCATCATTAGTTGCATTTTGATGATTCTGCGCAAAGCTCGTAAGGGCTTACTTCAATAACGATTTATTTTTTAAGTTCATGATAATAATAATAATTGGAGTCATCACAACGCGAAGGTCTCGACTCTCGACTATGGTCTCGCAGTTTTACGTTCAGTCTGTTGCAATTTTGTTCATTTTGTAAAGAGTCGAAACGCATTGGTTCACTAAGTGGTAGTCAAGTAGCCGCATAGATTAATTATTTTACCATACAAAGTATGCGAAAATTGCCGCATGAATACAAATAAATATAATGTCGTCTCGTATGATAAATCAAGGCTGGTATTTTCTACGCAGATCATTAAACCACCCTGCGTTTCTCCCCCTTAAATCCTTTGATATAAATATCCATCTTTGCTAATACATAATGTAGACTTTTAAAAATTCCGTAGGAACTCTTTGATTATTTTCGTAGTAAATATTAATGGCGCTAAGTAAAACAAAATTAGAACAATTTTATTTATTAGCTACGGAATTACAGGACCAATAAAAGGGTTCGCGTTTCACACAAACGACAGGAAAGTGGGTAAATGGGACATAATGGACCCTTTGTATGTTTTTCGTCCAATAATGGCATTCAAGATGTTTGCAAAGTTAAGGTCGGAGGTCATCTGGGTTAGAATTTTTTGCCTGTAATATTTCCGACGAAAAATTTCGGAACAATAATTCTGAACGATTTCTGGCCGCAAAACGCGTCGCATTTCTTCGCCGCATCTGGATAGGTACTTATCTACTTATCCATACTAATACTATTAATGCGAAAGTGTGTCTGTCTGCTAGTAATAGTATAAATATGAAAGTGTGCTGTCTATCTGTCTGTCTGCTAGATTTTAACGGCTCATCCGTTTAAACTATTGTGACGAAATTTGGTGCAAAGATAGCTTTCATCCCGGGGAAGGACATAAGCTACTTTTGGAGCCGGAAAATCAAAGAGTCCCCACGGGATTTAAAAAAACCTAAGTCCACGTGGATTAAGGCAAGTCCTTACTCCCTGCCTGATTCATCAATGCCCAAACCAAACCCTTTGAATCTAGAAAATTGTACACAGAGTTTCTCTTTATTAATCCATCCATCATCCATCCATCAGCCTGTAAGCGTCCACTGCTGGACATAGGCCTTTCCAAGAGCGCGCCACCAAACACGGTCCTCCGCCTTCCTTATCCACCCGCTCCCCGCCACCTTCTTCAGGTCATCGGTCCAGCGGGCAGGAGGTCGTCCTACACTGCGCTTACCGGTACGCGGTCTCCACTCCAGAACACGTCTGCCCCAACGGCCGTCGGTTCTGCGACAGACATGACCTGCCCATTGCCACTTCAGCTTGCTAATCCTTTGAGCTATGTCGGTCGCTTTTGTTCTCCTGCGAATTTCCTCGTTCCGGATTTTATCCCTGAGAGTAATACCCAACATAGCTCGCTCCATAGCGCGCTGAGCGACTTTTAGTTTGTGGACGAGGCCAACTGTCAGTGTCCACGTTTCAGCTCCATACGTCATCACAGGTAGGACACACTCATTAAAGACCTTAGTCTTAAGGCTTTGCGGTATCGACGATTCGAAGACCTGACGTAGCTTTGAAAATGCTGCCCAGCCCAGCTGGATTCTTCTGTCAGCCTCCTTGTCGAAGTTGTTTCTACCGAATTTTATAATCTGGCCGAGGTAGTTATATTCCTGAACAACTTCGATGCTGACATTGCCGACGGTGACGGGTCTTGAGGTAACGTGTTCGTTAAACATGACTTTCGTTTTGTCTATATTCATCTCAAGACCTACTCGTCTGGAAGAACAGCTAAGCTCGATCAGCATTTCCTCAAGGTGTTGCAGCGATTCAGCCAGTATGACTATGTCATCCGCAAATCGCAAGTGTGAGATATTTTCGCCATTCACGTTTATGCCTCGACCATTCCAGTCCAATACCTTAAACACGTCTTCTAAAGCACAGGTGAAAAGTTTGGGAGATATTACATCTCCTTGCCTCACACCTCTCCGTATAGGGATCGGATTCGTTTGTTGGTCTTGAACTTGGACGGCCATGGTGGCGGAGTCATACAAACATCTCAACACTTGGATATAATGCCAGTCGACTTGGCATCGCTGTAATGAATCCAGAACAGCCCAGGTCTCGATGGAATCGAAGGCTTTCTCGTAGTCTACAAACGCTAGACAGAGTGGCAGATTATACTCCTGAGTCTTCTGCATAATCTGCCGTAACGTGTGGATGTGGTCAACGGTACTGTAGCCTTTCCGAAACCCAGCCTGCTCCGGAGGCTGAAATTCGTCAAGTCTTCGGGCGAGACGATTCGTAATAACCCGCGAGAACAGCTTGTAAATATGGCTTAGAAGTGAGATTGGTCTGTAGTTCTTAAGTAGACTCTTATCTCCTTTTTTGAAAAAGAGTACGGTGACACTTCTACTCCATTTTTCCGGTGTTGTGCCAGTTTTGATGACGGTATTAAAGAGGTCTTTAAGCTTGTTAAGAATTGGCTTTCCTCCTGCGCGCAGGAGCTCCGCTGTAATACCGTCATCACCTGGGGCTTTATTATTCTTCAGCTGTCCGAGGGCTATACTAATCTCACCTACGTCGATATCCGGGAGGTCATCGGTATAGTGGCGCACAAGTCTTGCACGTTGGTCGTTCGTGGTTTGGGTGGGTGCAGGTTTCGAAGCATGGGCAGAGTAAAGCTGCCCGTAAAACTGCTCGATCTCCGCTAACACCTCTGGTTTCGAAGCAACAGTTCGGCCATCCGATGTTCTCAACTTCGTTAAATGGCTCCTCCCAAGACTCTTAGCGAATACTTTAGCCCCCTTATTACGTTCAATCGCATCTTTTATATTGCGAGTGTTGGCAGCACGCATATCGAAACGTATTCGCTTTTTAATGAGCTTGTTTAGAGACCGCCTCTCTGACGAAGTTGAGGACATTTCCCGTCTTTGCTGCATCAAATCCAGGGTCTCGCTAGAGATCTTGGATGAAAAGGTTTTGCCTTCTTTTCGGCAAAATTTACCACCCACTTCCCGAACGACATCCACAAGATCGCCATATTTCTGATCAACCTCGTCGGTGGTTTCCAGCAATTCGAATCGGTTCCTAAGTTCTAATTGGAACTTTTCTGTTGCAACTATGGGTTGGCGTGGTCTCGGGCGAAGAGTTGACCCCATCAAACGTCGTCTCTGGAGCTGAAGGTCTATATTCAGAGAGCCTCTTACGAGTCGGTGATCACTTCCAGTATTAAATCTATTGATCACGGAGACATCTCTGAATATATCCCTACGATCCGTCATGATGAAGTCAATCTCGTTTTTGGTCATGTTATCGGGGCTCTGCCAAGTCCACTTCCTATGGGCACTTTTCTTGAAAAATGAGTTCATTAAGAACATACCCTTCCTCTCTAGAAAGTTGACCAGCATTTGCCCCCTGTGGGGGCAAATGCTGGTCAACTTTATTAATATACCCCCTTTATTAATATAGACAAGAAATAAGGCTGGATTTTTTAATTTCCTACCTGAACGAATTTCAAATTTGATTTATTTATTTTATTGTTTATTTAACTTACTTTTTCTTTCTTTTCTTACTAACTACAGTCCTACACAATTCCATGTGGTTCGATTAGGTAACTTTGATTCCAGCAGTGGCCGCCAGGTTTTACATGCACATTATGCATGCACACGAATGTAAGCACTCTGAAAACAAAATATGTCCTTTTTATGGACTGTTTAAAGTCCTTTTGTTTGCATCAATTTATTTATTGTTCGGTTAAACAAACACTGACCTGAGGTTTTTGTGTAAGTAATAAGTAAAGTTACGTATACATATAATTCATGCAACATTTGTAGGCCTATTCCGTACTAGCTGATACCCGCGACTTCGTTCGCGTGGATGTAGGTTTTTTAAATTCCCGCGGGAACTCTTTGATTTTCCAGGATAAAAAGTAGCCTATGTGCTAATCCAGGGTATAATCTATCTCCAATCTAAATTTCAGCCCAATCCGTCCAGTAGTTTTTGCGTGAAGGAGTGACGAACATACACACACACACACACACACACATACAAACTTTCTCCTTTATAATATTAGTGTGATCTCAGTCTATGTGATAATTTGCTTTGTTCATATGTTGTTATTCAGCCATTGCATTCAGACGAAATTGGCAACTGCACGGATGTAGGAAGTAATTAATACTCAATTGTAATTGGGCAACTGATTTTGAGAAAAAACAAATAAAAAAAAAAGAGTGAGTGAGACGCCAAAATATATACAGCGGGTTTTTTTAACTGGGACAGTATGGAGAAATCCAAAACCATAGGAGATACAGGGAAACTGTCTGAGAAAACTTCAGCTCTATTTTGTGAAAACAATTTTGGGATAGTCAATTAATTTTTTATAAAGAAAAATACCTATTTAAGGTACTTATAGCTTTTGTACCTAACTAATTTTAAACATCTCTATTGTTATAAAATGTAATATATTCGAGCCTCGCAAATCGAGGACATTACTCATTAGTCATAGCTCAATTATTCGAAAAGCGCTTGAATGCATTTGGGTATAAATTATTGTTTGGGACGAATTGGTTTTAGTGCAATTTTCCTCTTTGTTTGGGTTTTTACTGTCAAAAACAAAGAAATAACGTCATGTTCCTTAAATATCAACATACAAGCAACGAGGTCATGACCGCCGACCGTGAACATTTGAAGACCTCTATGGCGCAATGGTCAGCGTTGTGGTCTTATTAGTGGGAGGTCCCGGGTTCGATTCCCGGCAGGGGGTTGGAATTTTATAATTTCTAAATCTCTGGTCTAGTTTGGTGGGCTAGTGGCTTAGGCCGTGGCTAGTTACCACCCTAGCGGCAAAGCCGGCACGATGCCGTGTAGAAACCAAAGAGGTGTGGGTTTAATAAAAACTCCCATACCCCAAGGGTAGCTCGCTTCCACCTTAGACTGCATCATCACTTACCACCAGGTGAGATTTCAGTCAAGAACTAATTTGTAGCTGAATAAAAATAAGATAAAAAAGAAGCAGCAGATAAACCGCAATATCCTTGCCGTCTTTCTAGGAATTTGTTTTACTGTTTCTTGTTTATTCCGATATCGAAGCGTATTGGGAAAATTGAACTGTTATAGTTTTGAATAAGGTGATAAACTAAAATATACAGATGAATCAATCTATAAAATGGTTATAGCCTAGTGGTGAAGTCGGAGAGCCCAGGGTTCGCTCCCGGGCAGGCACCTCCAACTTTTCGGAGTATACTTTGCGTTATGGAATTTGTTTTAAGGGATTAAGAATCACTTGCATTAACGGAGAAAGAAAACATTGTGATGAAATTTTCATGCGTGAAAGTCATCCAGAATTTTCTCAAAGGTGTGTGAAGTCTGCCAATCCGCACTTGGATGGTATGGTGGAGGGGCATTTTCCTGAGAGGGGATCCGTGCTCAATAGTGAGTCAGCAATGGGTTGATTATGATGAATCAATCAATCAGCCCGTTTGCATTCATTGCTTATACAGGCATTCCCGGGAAAGATACCACACACGGTACTTCATCTTCTTCATCCCTCCCGCCGCGTTCCCACATGGTGCAGATCGTCCCACGCTGCGTTTAGTATACCGTCTCTACCCCAGCATACGTCTGTCCCAGCGAACGTATATTATGAGTAAGTAAATGTGACTCCAACTAATTGGGACTAATTTACGTTTTAAGAGGGGTCTCTCCGTCACTCGCTTTATACAAACGTAGTTCCAATTTCATTTGAATATTAAGCAACCAAAGTCCATGAAATTTTGCATACATATTCTCAAATGAAATTGGAACTATGATTGTATGAAGCGAGTGACGGAGAGAGCCCTGTTAATATTAGCCGTTAGTTAAGATATTTAGAGTAGGTAAGTGAGAGATGTGAAGAGAGGCATTCTGTCGCACACACCTGGATGCAGTTTCTTAGGTAGATTAGGTTAGCTTCAGGTCATCATATAATGTAAAATTCTACATCTAACATTGATGCAGACGTTAAGGTTAGGTTACAATATAAGAATCCTAGAATAAAAGTAAAATTCTATCTTCGTTTCCTTCAATAATCCTTCTGGCTGCCACTTACAACAGCGAGGTAACATAAAAGTAACATAAATAGTCGAATGAAGACATATCAAGAGAAGATGTCATAAAAGAGAGCAGGAGATTCAATATGAATTGCATAAATTCTCCTGTGACATACTTACCTACCTAATTATTTCCTTGAAGTCGTATAATAGTTATTGGAAATAGAAGAGAGTGCACACGATTGCAGTAGATATATTATATTTTATAACCCCGTAGGTACAAATACGCGTGGGTATAACAAAGCTTTGGCGTGATATAATTGGACGTATTTTCTGAAAATCTTTCGAACCTCACAATTCTAGGTTGAAACGTTTGATAGGAAATAGAGTTGGTGCGTAGGTTGGTAGGACGCCGCTTTTGCCCGTAGCTGATAATAAAATACCAAAGCATTGCTGATAAAACATCAAAGCCTTGATACGGAAATATTATAGAACTGAGTTCTAATTTGCAATAAGGTTTCGATTTTAATAAAGGTAGGTATTGCATCCGTGTAGCATGTCTTTGATAAAACTTCCTAGTTCCTATTATACAACTTTCCTTAATATTGTCACCAAGGAAATAATTACATCGTAGCAGGTTTCATGCGATTCATATTGAATCTCCCGCTGGGCGATTCTTTTTTATGACGTAGGCTTTCTTGAGCTGCCTTCACATGACTTAGCGAAAAATTATTACGAGTAACCCATAGTAGCTTTATATTACTATACGAATTCTTCTTTTTTTGTATGTTTTTGTAAAACTACTAAACAAATATATTGGACTAAGGTTGAAATCTACAGAGTGCACTTTGACTTTTAAAACGAGACAGATTTATGCCAACGGTATAACGCTGTCTCGTTTTACAAGTGTCTTAATTCTGAGCAAAGTCAGAGTGCAGTCTATAGGTCTCAGTCCAAGAGCCAGCGAGTGCCTGACCTTCATTATTTTATAAAAGGTGAAAGTTTCTCTGAAAAAGAAATTCTATTTGATTCACCTCGGAAACCGGTAGAAAATTTTACTACAACTAGAAAGCTGGCAACGTATGATATTTGTTCTGAAATCTCATAAATCGTCGAGTAAAGTATTCTCGAGTTCAAAAACAATGGGTTTCGCCATATGAAAGATTTTCAAGATTTATAAATTTTAACTAGAATACTTCACTGGGACGTCTGAAGATATATAACATTTGAAAAGTTTAAGAGGATACGTATAAATGTTTCATTCCACTTGTTGGCATTTTGCCTTTATTGGTTTCTACACCGCATCTTATCTATCGGAACGCAAAATCGCTTGGTGGCACAGTTTTGCCGATAGCTCAGAATACATAATAGTAAAGGTACCGACATAATAAAGTAGAGTTGTAACTAGCCACGGCCGAAGCCGGCAGTTAAGAAATTATTATTTTAAATTACTAAAATGGAATCGAATCTGGGACTTCCCAATTATAAAGCTACAGCGCTTACCACGGAGGCGGTCGGATTTACCGAATTTTCGTAAAATATCAATCTGAATTCATGATTGCCGATAAATAAACAATATTTCAGGATTTAGGCGTCAGCTGAAGTCTACGAAAAATGGAAATGTGGGATTACAGTCACTTGTTCCAAAAGTCCATCGATCATTCTATTTGACACTTTTGTAGAGCCCGATGTGGCCCGGTGGCGTGAAATCAATCAGCTTAGTACGAGAACTAGCGCGACCCCGCGACTTCATTCGCATGGACTACAGAAATTTTAAACCCTTATTTTACCCCCTTAGGGGCTGTATTTTCAAAAATCCTTTCTTAGCTTATGTCTTCATCACAATAGGCTGTTTGCATGCGGAATTTTAGTCCGATCTGTCCAGTTGTTTGAGCTGGGCGTCGATAGATCAGTCAGCCAGTTTTTCCTTTTATATATTATACAGATACCAGCGGTAATAGTCCGTGATAGCAAAGAGAGCCAGCGAGGGCCAGACCTTCATTATTTTAAAGCTGAAAGTTTCTCTGCATATTGTCCCCAACACAGGGAGGAACGATCAGTAACTGTGAAGTTTTGATCATGGTGGCTTTGGGAGATAATAGGTAACAAATGTATAAAAAATCTTACCTACGTCAAAGTATAAAGTCCATTGTTGTTAGAAATCACGTCCTGCATTGCCAGGTGTTGTGGCAATCCCCTGCCAGACGCCCTAAAGTTTAATTAATTGTTAAAGTTTAAGGGAGACAAACTAATAAACAAACACACTTTTATAATATTAATAGTAGTCACACTAATTTTATAAGGGCGAAAGTTTGTGTGTATGTGTGTGTGTATGTTTGTTACTCTTCACGCAAAAACTACTGAACGGATTTGGCTGATATTCAGAACGGAGATGAATTATACCCTGGATTAACACATGGGCTACTTTATATCCCGGTAAACCAAAACGTTCCTACGGAATTTTGAATAATCTAAAACCACGCGGACGAAGTTACGTGCGTTAGCTAGTGATGTATGAAAATGACGCGAAGCAACTAATTTTCGCCTACACGTACCGACATCGAAGTCTTCATTTTAATATAATATTCCAAGCAGGTTCATAAAATCCATAAGGAGATAAAAGCAAATACAGTATTTCTCGAAGCAGCTTCCCATTGATGTTTCTCTAGAATAGTAATATTCTCACTTCTTGAAGATTTCAATATCAAATACGTAGAATTTTAAAGGATGTACAAGAGTAGTAATTACAGCTAAGCATTAGGGATGATTACATTTTTTTTTAGATTTTTCGAAATTTATAACAAATATAATTATTATTAACGTCAAATCACTCTCTTTTTAACCCCCGACCCAAAAAGAGGGGTGTTATAAGTTTGACGTGTGTATCTGTGTATCTGTGAGTCTGTGTATCTGTGTATCTGTCTGTGGCATCGTAGCGCCTAAACGAATGAACCGATTTTAATTTAATTTTTTTTGTTTGAAAGGTGGCTTGATCGAGAGTGTTCTTAGCTATAATCCAAGAAAATCGGTTCAGCCGTTTGAAAGTTATCAGCTCTTTTCTAGTTACTGTAACCTTCACTTGTCGGGGGTGTTATAAATTTTTAATTTACACTTGTTATGTTAAAAAAGTTAAAGCATTATACTGTGCTGGAACCTTTTTTCGGTTTGTGACATACGCTTCACTGCTTATTCTGGCGCTTTTTTTGCTTGAGGCATTTATTTGGCTTTGGAATTTGGCTATGTAGGAAACGATGGGATAACCAACACTCACGTAAGTATAACGATTTTTGTGTGCCACAAAAGAAATAAACGTTTTTATTTCTTTAGCGAGAAGTAAAATTTGATGAATTACAACATAAATCCCCGGGATTCGAACCCTCACAATTCATCTTGTTTTTTATGGGTTTAAAAATGAAAATTCAATTAATTAGCCACGTTACCCGTTTTTATTCAATTTTTGTGAAACGCGAAGGAAATTGAAAATGTAATTACGTTATCATTACAAGGAAACCCCGTTGTTTTCCGCCCACAGTTTCTTTTCATAATAATCTAGAGGTCACCCACCCCGGCTTCGCTTGTGTGGAACTTTTAAAAAAACACTGAAGGGATGGAATTTCCAAAAATCCTGAAAAACGTACTTACTTCTTTATTTATTCTCGAAAGCTCGAAACTTCCAATTTTCATACACACAATTTCATAGGAATAATTTGAAAAACGACGGACTTTCATACAAACTTTCATCCCCTATTTAAACCCCTTTGGTGGTCGAATGTCTAAAAGTCCTGAAATAAGTAGTATTTTTTTATTTTTAACCATAAGATCAAACACCAATACAAACTTATAGCCCCTATTTAGCCTCCATAAAGTGTGTTTCCGAAAATTCTAGGCGACTCCCCGTCCGACTTATTTCCCGTTTGTAAAGTTGCTTGGATCGCGCAGGTTTGGATGATGCTTTAATAGGTTATTTCTAGCATCCTTACTATTTTTTTCTTTTGTAATATGTATTATCTTTAGATATCAAAGGTAAACTAGTAACATTATCAGAGTTAAAACTCGTTCACTCATTGTAGGTATTAAGGATTATTAGAACCGGAATATAAAGATATGCAGTCATAGATTAGATGATTAATAAAGATGGTTATGTGTATTGAAACTGTTAATAACAATCCATATCCATAATATCCATTAACTAATATTGTCCATTAGGTTTTGCCTGTGGTTTTCCAGATTTCTGTTAAAATATTCGGTTGCAAAGTTACGCGGTCTTAAAAATTCACATACAAATCTTTTTGCTCCTGTAATTTTGAAACAACATATTTTAAAAAAAATCTTAAACACCACAGGCACAGATATTAGTTTCTAGAATATGTCTGCAAAATTTCGTGGACTTTGGTTGCTTAATATATTCAAATAAAATTGGTACTACGATTGTATGGAGTAAGTGACGGAGAGAGCCCTGTTAAACGCTATTGTAGGTAAATTACTGAAATATAGGAGTTTGGTTTGGTTCTCTATACATATGCCAAATAGTGCGTTGTACGTTCCTGCAGGGTTATGCTGTATCTCAGTGGCACACTAATTTCGTGAAAATTTCTAATAATTAAATGTCAAACTCAAATTTTCTATTCGCTAACGTCAGTTTTTAACCAAGATGACGTCATAGACAATGACTCTCGATCATAGCCATTAATGGGATGGAATAGAAACCGGAAATGCTTTTTCACGTATGTTTTCGTATCGATAGTTTTTAAAACTCTATTCACTAAGCAAAAATGACAGTTTGTAATTAGAAACTTTATTAGGTGGCTACAATCGTTTTAACAACTAGTCGGAACCAGTGTTTTACGACTCGCCACTATAATCCGTCCGTTTTATAGAGGTAATAATTTTTTAGCAATCTCAACGAATGTAGAGATGTTTTAATTTCGAAGGATTTTTATTAATTACAAATCAGCTGAATTCCGCTCGGTTTTTCAGAAAAATATATTATAATAAAAAATTGATACCTAGTACCTAGGTACTTACCTATTAGTTGTAAAAAGGTAAGTAATATAAAGTAAGGTTAGTTCGTCGGAGTTAAATTATTGTTATTTTGTAAGCAAGTAGGTACTATATTTTGTGGTTATGTTAATGTTGTCACACTAATATTATAAAGGTGAAAGTTTGTATGTGTGTGCGTGTGTGTGCGTGTGCGTGTGTGTGTGTGTGTGTGTGTTTGTTACTCCTTCACGCAAAAACTACTGGCCGGATTTGGCTGAAATTTGGAATGGAGATAGATAATATCCAGGATTAGCACATGGGCTACTTTTTATCCCGGATAATCAAAGAGTTCCCACGGGATTTCAAAAAACTTAAATCCACGCGGATGAAGTCGCGGGCATCATCTAGTAGATAATAATTTTAAAAAAATATGGCTCGTGCCGTATTGATGGGGCATGCTGAAGAGCAGCGCCAACAAAAGGCGCTACGGGTCCACAGGCGCAGGCTGCGCGATATGTATAACCCGATGGAGCTGCCAGAAACAGAGTTCATTGCGAACTTTCGTTTGAGCAAGGCTGGCTACCAGCAGGTGTTAGAGGAACTCGGGCCTCACCTCCAAGCCGCTCGACGGAGGACAGCTGTTCGCATTGAACTAAATGTGTCTCATGTAGGTACTAAAGTACCTATTTTTATCTTTGTACCTATTCTACTCCCTTTACAACCTCTCGCACTGCCAAGGGTCACTGGTAGAGATCTCTTATAGAGTGCTTCCCTGTCCACTTTTACTTTCTTTGTCTCTTAATTGTTACAACTTTCTGGTACAAAATAAAATAACAAATAAAAATAAAATTCTGATATTTATATTGAGGAAGAAAATATTGAGATTAATTTAACACAAAAATTGGATTTTATATTTATTGCAGATCCTAGCAGCTCTGCATTTTTATGTCACGGGTACATATCAGCGCCCAATGGGGACATCTATCTTCAATACGATGTCCCAACCATGTTTGATCCAATGAGATGACCCATCGCAATATCGCGATGGGTCTCTGCAAACTCGACCAAGAGTTCGAATTGGCGCACTGAGACTTTTCTTCTTGGAGGCATCTAAATAGACAAAATATGCTTCATGATTTCGTTCAAATTGTGTGCTGAAGGAATAATTAGGTAGGTACACAATAAAAGCACTCAAGAATACTGTAATTCTATAGTCATAATTCAAAGTTAGGTACTACAAAACACTAATCTATGCAAAACACAAAACCGTTTAAATTCAAGTCAAAGTTCAAACTGATGTAATGTCAATGTCAAATGTCCATAGATAATAATTAAAAACTAGTCGAAGTCGTACAATTTAAAAAGTCTTACATTTCTACTACGCTACCTGTCAGGCAGAGATATTTAATTTGGCCATATAAAGTCGATAAAATACGCTACTATGTTAATGTTGGCCAACTGCCAAGTGTTAGATACTCGTAATTAGTTAGCCACGCATTCGATACGGAATAGAAAAACACGTGACCTAAATTTCATGGATTTCTAACTGGACTCAGTGTCTAACGAAAACTTTCAAAGATACAGAATAGCCATGCAGGTCACTGCGTTCTTTGAATAAACATCAGTTAAGATCCTGTTCGAGTAAGCCTACTAACGTGCCTAGGATAATATTAATTGGTGGTCATTCAGTTATACAGTGGACTAGTGATGTGTACATAATCCGTAAACTGATCTAAATTGACAAGTTGAATAGGTGAGTTAAAAGTTATCCCTTCCCTACTAATATTATAAATGCGAAAGTGTGTTTGTTTGTTGGTTTGTTGGTTTGTCCTTCAATCACGTTGCAACGGAGCAACGAATCGACGTGATTTTTTGCATGGGTAAAAAAGTTCTGGAGACTGACATAAGCTACTTTTTATCCCGAAAAATCAAAAAGTTCCCACGGGATTTTTAAAAACCTAAATTCACGCGGACGAAGTCGCGGCTAATAGCTAGTTAATATTAATTCGTAGCATTACTATATATTAAAGAGTATCACACATAATTTTATTATGAAAGTATTTGTAAGTAAAAGTACCTACATATTTTTAACCCCCGATCCAAAAAGAGGGGTGTTATAAGTTTGACGTGTGTATCTATGTATCTGTGTATCTATCTGTGGCATCGTAGCTCTTAAATTAATGCATCGATTTTAATTTATTTTTTTTTGTTTGAAAGATGGGTTGATCGAAAGTGTTCTTAGCTATAATCCAAGAAAATTGTTTCAGCCGTTTGAAAGTTATCAGCTTTTTTCTAGTTATTACTGTAAACTTCACTTGTCGGGGGTGTTATAAATTTTTAATTTACACTTGTATCTATATAAGTACGTCAATGCCTGTTACCTAAGTACTCGTAATTTTAGTAAAAAATAGAAAGGGTTAGTAAAAGATACAATACCACAAAGGAGTAGCTAGTTAGGTAAATAGTAATGACGCGCCGTGAAATAAAGGAAAACAAAGAAAGAATAATCTATTGAAGTTGGATTGAAACAAAGAATCTGATTCCCAAGGAACTATTAATCAAAACGATGAAATGAAACCCAACAATCTTAACGTAGTATGAAACCCCACTCAATGACGTCACGACAATCCTCAATAAATGCTCGACTGGTAGACTATTAAAATGAAAGCCTAGTTGGTGGTGCGCTTACATGGGCAATTTTTTTAAGCAATTGTTGCTCGGCAACACGTATTGATCAATCTGGAGCAATTATTTTGCATAACATTGCTGAAATTTTCAGGTATTGCTGGGCATTTTTTTTAATTCAGATACAAGTTAGCCATTGACTGCAATTTCACCAGGTGAGTGATGAAGCAGTCTAAGATGGAAACGGTTTGGAAAGGGTTTGGCAGTTTTCATTAAACCTATACTCCTTTGGTATCTACACGGCATCGTACCGGAACGCAAAATCGCTTGGCGGCACGGCTTTGGCAGTAGGGTGGTAACTAGCCACGGCCGAAGCCTCCCACCAGACCAGACCAGAAATTTAGAAATTAAGTATAGAATTCCAAACCCCTGCCGGTAATCGAACCCGGGACCTCCCACTAATGAGACCATAGAGCTTACCACTGCGCACGGGAAGCAGTCAAAATTGCAGCAAATTGCTTCATAATTGACTAAATTGCCTGGAATTAAGGAATTTCAATTGCCCATGTAAGCGTGTACGTTAACAATTTCTGTTTACTATGATTATATGAAAGCCTGTTTAATTGTCTCGGTTGATTGTAATTGCTACGTAATCGGAGCCTTAGGCGGAATCGTTTTCCAATATTATGCTATCTAATAATTTTGTTTCAACTTTGAATTAGTAATTTTTAAATTAAAGTAAATTTAAATAAGTAACTAATTTAGTAAATTAAGTAAATTTAAATAAGTAACTAAAATATTATACTTAAAACTCCAGCTAAGCAAAGCTCATACAATTGATTGTATTTTAAAAGTCATACTTGTTAGATTAAAAATGAAAAATGTGGGGCGTATGCAATAAATAAGTATAAAGTAAAGTGTGTAGTGCGTAGGTAGCTATCGTTGAGAGAATTCTCACTACAATTCTATCATTTCCAAAAGAATAAAATTGTTTGTAACTATTAGATAAATGTCAATTCAAGTATTATCCCACCAAAAACATTTCATGTAAAATGGTAGCCAAGACTCACAAGTTCATAATGTTTTCACTGTTAAAAAGTTATGAGATCTCTAGTAGAGCCAAGCCCCTAGCTGAGCTTAGATTTGTGCTGGCCATGGGACCTATCCGAAGTCCAAAGTAATATAGCTCTTAAATGTTCTTGAGTGTATCACATTTATAACAATAAATAACAAATCACTCTACTTACAAGCTTTGATTCTACAAACCCTACATCTTGGTAAAAAAAGGACGGCTTGGCCGTTTAATGTTCGTAAAACTATTACATGACATAACATATTTTAAGGCCTTAAGGAATAGTTTGTTCGACAATTACTAATTTGTATTGTACTTCGTGATGGTCGCAGAAGCTATTCCGGGCTTAAATGTCATTTCAGATAAAAAATCCACGAACTGTAAACGGCCAAGCCGTACTTTTTTTACCAAGATATAGGGTTTGTAGAATCAGAGCTTGTAAGTAGAGTGATTTGTTATTTATTGTTATAAATGCGATACACTCAAGAACATTTAAGAGCTATATTACTTTGGACTTCGGATAGGTTCCATGGCCAGCACAAATCTAAGCTCAGCTAGGGGCTTGGCTCTACTAGAGATCTCATAACTTTTTAACAGTGAAAACATTATGAACTTGTGAGTCTTTGCTACCATTTTACATGAAATGTTTTTGGTGGGATTTCATTTCTTTTTGGCAGGTGCCCTAGATTTTTTTGGATCTATTTTTTGTAGGTACATTTTTTTCATGGCCCACTCTCTATCGTTATCTCTTTTTTTAAAAGCTTTTATTCAACTTGCAATGTACTCGTATGTAAATATGTTTGTTCGGGTGGAATCTTGCAACTCAATTTTGAAGCAGATATACCAAATTTCAGTCTTTTAGGACTTCAGGAAACACAGATACTTGGTACGTTTGATAAATCTGCCACGGACATCTTATCCTGAAAACTTTAGAATTCGAGCAACAGATTTTACAGATATGCATCTCATATACGAGAGGATGAAGGGGGACCCGATTTCTTAATTTATCTGTTGTTCATAATTCTTGAAATTCCTACTTAATGCCAAACAGTCTTCTAGGACTTCAGAAAGTACCCTAGAATTTGTGACTAGAGGTTTTGAATGTCGATAAATTTGAAACTATAAAAGCTAGACAATTGATACTCAGTGTGTTTAATGAATTTGCCAAGGACATCTTATCCTGAAAATATCAGCATTCTAGCGATAGAATTTACAGATTTGCTTCCCCCATACAGAGGTGTAGAGGGGTGAAATTTCCAATTTCTTAATTTTCCTGTAGTTTGTATGCAATTTCTAGTCTACATACCAAATTTCAGTCTTCTAGGACTTCGGGAAGTACCCTAGAATTACAGACTAGAAGTTTTGACTGACAATAAATCTGAAACTATAATAGCTAGACAATCGATACTCAGTGCGTTTAATAAATCTGCCAAGGACATCTTATCCTGAAAATATCAGCATTCTAGCGACAGACTTTACAGATTTGCTTTTCTCATAAGAGGCGTAGAGGGGGGGAAATTCCAATTTCTCAATTTTCCTGTAGTTTGTATGCAATTTCTAGTCTACATACCAAATTTCAGTCTTCTAGGACTTCGGGAAGTACCCTAGAATTACAGACTAGAAGTTTTGACTTCAATAAATCTGAAACTATAAAAGCTAGACAATTGATACTCAATGCATTTAATCAATCTGCCAAGGACATCTTATCCTGAAAATATCAGCATTCTAGCGACAGAATTTACAGATTTGCTTTTCTCATAAGAGGCGTAGAGGTGGGGAAATTCCAATTTCTCAATTTTCCTGTAGTTTGTATGCAATTTCTAGTCTACATACCAAATTTCAGCCTTCTAGGACTTCGGGAAGTACCTTAGAGGTTTTGATGATCATCAGTGAGGGACGAAAACAGCGTATTTTAGGTATCAATAAATCTGTAACCATAAAAGCTAGATATTTGATACTTAGTTTATTTGGTAAATTTGCTGAGGACACCTTATACTGAAAATTTCAGCTTTCTAGCGTCATCCAGGCCGAAGTTATGACGGGTCGAAAATACGGCGAAACACTTCGAGAAAAAGGTACGTAGCGCCCCGGCCGCCGTTTGGCTCATCTTGGCGGGGGCACTGCCGTGCCCCCTGATAGTGCGCCCCACGTTTTCCGTTTTAAATCTTACAAGTACTTATTCTCATAGCTGTCTATAATTTATCATCGTCAGCCTGTGGACTTCCACTGTTGGACATAGGCCTTCCCCCAAAGAGCACCATCACAACAGGTCATTAGTCTTCTTCATCCAGCCACTTCCCGCCAGCCTCTTTATCGTCGGTCGATCGTGCTGGAGGGTGTCCCACACAACGCTTGGACGGTCTCTACTCTGGGATGGCCATTGGACTTTCGGGCTCCAATGGCCATCGCATCTACTTTTTTTTTTTAAGAATATTAGTCTTTTTTTTATCATGACTAACATTCCCATTTCCCCTCCAACAAAGCGTAAAGCTTGTGCTAGGAGTGGGTACGACAATAGAGCAACAGGTGGGATTTGAACCGCCGACCTTTCGGATTTCAGTCCGCTCCTATAACCGTTGAGCTATTGAGGCTGTAAACCTCTATCTATGACAGGCATGGCCTACCCACTGGCACTTCAGCTTATTCTATAATTATATATATATAATTAATTTACATCTATAATTATTTATACTTTTTAGTCCTTAATATTTTAATACTTCTTTTTTACTTAAATAATTAATTGTTATTAGTAATAGGATAGCAGCGCGAGAAAACTTGTCACACAAATTGTGCTTAGGCTACGCTGGCTCCGGCTAAAACAAAAAGTAATTTCTCGGATGATTTTCACGCAAAATGACACCTGACATAACGTTGCTTACAAAACCCGCCTTTATTTCACTATAGACTAAATTGTTTCATGAATAATCTACATATTGTTTTGGTAAAGTGCTTTGGTAATCGTTTTTTTTGTTGTTTTGAAGTAAAATTGGTTTGTAAACAACTCCATTTAACTTTTTAATAGAATATACTCGTATGACTGAATTGACAATACTGATCGCCTGGTAAAAAATTTCCTTTATAGCTAGGTATACCTAGTGGCGGAGTCCTTTTTTTTCAAAAGGTGTACTTAGGTACCTTTATTTATTTTGACATGGATTTTATACAATACGTGGTGAACTTTTTGTACACGGTAAATTTTCAGTGACAAGAAATATAATACTTATCCATATTATCGACCTTAATGTCCATGAGAAATATTTTTTTAAATAAAAAGCATTTCAATAAGTAATCAAAAAATAATATATCGAATTAATTACTTACCTAACCTATTCGAATTTCATTAGAATATCTAAAACAAAATAAAAAATCGCGCGGTCCAGAGGTATTTGTTACTATAGAGTTTTTTTAATTGAAACTAATTAAGTACTTAACATTTTTGAAATTGTAATATTTTTTATTTATTTTACTATCTAATGGATAGCATACCTACATAATATATTGGCTACATTAACCTGGTCCGTTTTTGTAAGTATAAAAAATATAAAACCGTATAAAAATCCTATTTATTTGAAACAAAATATTTTTTATTTTTTCAGTGATTAGTTTTATGTATGCAGGACTATTTATCACCAGAGTCCAGATTATCAACGCGTCCAGAGTCCTAACTCTCGAGGAATTCTTTAACAGCACAGCCTCGCTTAACGCTGTGACCTACCAATGACAAAATAAAGTCTGCAATAAAAAGAACATGCGAAGGCAGTACGGGGCTAGTCTTATTATGTTAGGAAAACAAAACATTATTATTTTAGTCCTACCAAAGATTTTATAAAACTCCAATGTCTAGATAAGGAAAGCATATTGTAACGCCACACCGCCTCAGCCAATCGCAACGCGCCAACGCCAACCAGACTATCCGAGTCAAGCCGAGCCAAACGCCGGCCAATCATAGCCTAGCGGCCATTGAACGCCAACGCCAGCGCCATTGACAGCCGAACGTCACTCAGCAACAACTGCCGAATGCCTTCGGTGGGGATAACGCCATATAAAGCCATGCGAGCTCATTTTTAGGATTATTATTGTATCGTACGCATTATAAGCTGAAATACTGCCGGTTAGTGTAAATAAGTGTAATAAGTGTGTAATAAATGTGTAATAAGTAAATAAGTGTATTAGTAACAAATATATGAGAGTAATTATTAGTGTGTTGAGTGAAGTGATAAAATAAATTAGTGCGATTATACTGATTTGCTCTTTTTATTTAAACCCACTGTTTCATCTCAGAAGTGGGATTAATAAAGAAAGTTATGATGCATAATCGCGCCAATTAACGATTCGGCAAATACATGCCGGCTACTTTGTTCCTCCGCAAGAGGGAAACGAATCACCGTGTAAAAAACAAGCGACAATGGAGATCGTCCACTTCTGGGGCCCGGAAGGTCCTTAGAAGAGTTTTGAACCGGAGGTACATTCATCTGCAGCGTGCATGGTTTCTACGCCCGATGGCAACCTACCCTCAACTTCTACGCGTAATAACTGAGGTATGATCCATCCATTATTCCATTTCAAATTTTAATCCCGTTTTTAATGATATTGATGCATAGTGTAATGAGGTTGATCGTGTTTGTAACCTCTACTGATGAGATGACCGTGAAAGGTTAATATTGCTAACACCCTGTTTGAGGTTATGAAATTAGTATTAGGGCACGCGGGTTATGATAGGTGGTCATTATACGCTCGCGGATAGAGTGAATGGTTTGAGTGATAGCTGAAGCTAAAGATATAACTATAATTTGTGGCATATCTGACCGTCAAGTAAAGGTTTAGGTTTAAAGACGTATTCTCATAAAAAAAGGTCATTTACATGAGAAAATAAAGTTTACAATATTCGCCATTTAATGAAGTACTCATTCAGCGCATTTGCTGAAGTAATTCGCATTACTCATAATGTGAGCAGCTAATTATTCAGTTTTAAATGGATTGAATGAGTGTACATTTTTTTTATGTGTGCAGGTATTTTGTTGTACAGTTTAGCTCCTTCATAGGTAAGGGTTTTTTCTGCCATAAATTGTTCTAGTTTTGGGTAAGGCAAGGTAGCTAGCTCGACGAGTTTTAGTTTTAATTTTTGTGAATGTGATATTCGTGTGTATTGTTTTATTTACAGTTTTCCTAACAAAAATACACGTGCTGTATATATATATAACTGATGAAATAAAGGCGGTAAATACTAATGCTAAAATTTCAACCAATTTATTTAGTCAACTTTTTATCGAATTAGGTAAAAACCCGCTCAACCATCCACTTTTCACGTTGCATCTCGCCGAGATACCCGCAATTTGAATTCGCAGTTTAATTCTAGAGTGCTACCGATACGAAAAAGTTAACAAGTAATTCAATAAGTTAAATAGTAAAAAATAAAAACTCCCGACTGCTGTTTGCGCTGCATATTTTTTCGGCTCTTACATTAAATCGTATGAAATCCACCACATTGATTGTTTAAAGAATTTTACGTATCCATTGACACACACGCCATCAAGACGAATGACGTATCATTTATCAAAATCGGTTAAAGTTGTTGAGAGGTTATGAACTGACACAAATACATACTGATTAAACGCCTAATCCCTACTTTTGCAGCAATTAATTTAAAAAAAAAAATCTAGTTTATCGGATGGTAAGAATAGTTCTCAGACTACCCGCAAATCTCAGCCAGTAGTTTTTTTAAGAAAACAAGCTTTGACGCTATTAGTGTTTTATTTGTACAAGAGTCAGTCTAAGTAGAGTGTAAGGTTCTATGTAGGTTATTTTTATCGCGTCGTCGGTGATATTCCCGCTGCAGTCATACAGACAACATGGGGTACCTATGAATTATTTTTAATGGTACAATAATATCATTTACGTCAGAATCGGTTGCTGAACAGTTTCAGTGTGCTCAAACGCTGTTTTGCATATAGCATGGCGATCGCAATTCGAATATAAAATTGAATTATTTTATGACGTTGACTTTTGAGTTTCTTGTGAAATTGATTTTCATGTGGTTATATGATTTTTATATAATATGAATATAGATCTTCATAATAGGGGCAGACGTACTTTATGAATCGACTGGGAGCTACTTGTAGTCAAACGATAATATTGTGCTTATCTTTCTTTTCTCGGAATTTTTGGTGAGTTCGTGAAGTGCAAACCTTATCGCCTACGATGGTCACCACTGATGCTTTGCTGTGTGCTGTGTGCCTGATGCCGAGCGCGTCACTGCGAGGCACCACATCGTGGCGCGCTAACGATGCAGGGTTGCAGCCAATGGGTATCTATAAGCCGCCGCATTGTTGCCTATTTGGGGTGATATAAGCGCTGTTAAGCGTTTATGCTGTATGGTATGACTGTTCTTTTATTTTTACTAAAAGTTAGTGTTTATGAAGTCTGTACGTGTTGTAACTTGTAGTTTAAATCACATTCTTTGAATGATTGAGAGCATAGTAAGTAGATCTTACTCACGGCTTTGGAACTGTCTCGTATAATATACAAGCCAGTGGCACAGCGTATAAAAGAGTAAATACAAATAGGTAGTGTAATGTAGGCAGAATCGGGCACTTGGAGGAAACGTAATAATAACTATTACCAGTTAGATATCCTTATGATTTTGATAATGCTTTTGTTATTTTAGTAAAAAAGTAGTGCTTGTAGGCAGCATGTAGGTATGTTACGTACTTTTGCCAACAAGCTTTCAATCGAGTCAATTTCATCATTCTACCTTAAGATTGTCGGTCCAATCATAATGTAAGTAGAAAGTTCAAGTGGCACTTTTAATTATAACCATGATTTAGCTTTGTACCGTTCATTGTTAGTCAGGTGGACCGGACGTACCGTAAGAATTTTCACTAAGCCGACTAGACTGACATTTTACATAATATCTTGAGTTCAGTTGGTGTTAGTATGCCTGCCTGGTTATGTAGCTTACATAGTAGGGAATAGGAATGGAATAGAAAACTGTTATTTAACTGATGATCCTGTATTACCTAAATTCAATCGTGAACTGTTTTCGGAATTACATAGATGCCGAAGTGAAGACAGTAGCCAAGTCTTACTTTCTGCAGCCAAGTCTTACTTTCTGCCGCCAAGTCTTACTTTCTGCCGCCAAGTCTTACTTTCTGCCGCCAAGTCTTACTTTCTGCCGCCAAGTCTTACTTTCGGTAGCCAAGTTTTACTTTCGGTAGCCAAGTTTTACTTTCGGTAGCCAAGTTTTACTTTCGGTAGCCAAGTTTTACTTTCGGTAGCCAAGTTTTACTTTCGGTAGCCAAGTTTTACTTTCGGTAGCCAAGTTTTACTTTCGGTAGCCAAGTTTTACTTTCGGTAGCCAAGTTTTACTTTCGGTAGCCAAGTTTTACTTTCGGTAGCCAAGTTTTACTTTCGGTAGCCAAGTTTTACTTTCGGTAGCCAATTTTTACTTTCGAAAGCCAAGTTTAACTTTCGATAGGAGTACTTTCATCTCGTTGCTCGTTGAGAGATCTCCCTGCAAGGATTTAAGTGAGATTCCTTTTCAAGTCAGAGTAATAGCATTCACAGGTTCACGAGAAGCTATTCACTTCCTTTCTACAAGCCAGTCTGTTTTAGTTGTTGTAGTTTTTCTTTCAAAAATGTCTCTAAAGTAAAACGTGGAAATTAGTACAACTGAAAAACGATAATAATTTATAAATTAAATAATGTTCTTTTGTTTCGTCTTGGTTTTAAAGTAGATAAGATTGCAGTTTAGATCACAGACCAATAGCATTGGATTAGAATTTTGTAGAATTCATACTGACCACATTTTGTAAAACCATTTTGTAAGACAGCGAAAGGATATCGCTCATCAGTAGTATAGGTACAATTTGATTATTACAGATGCTTTTGCAAAATTTGTTACTAGCCGAAAACGATCAGTTTCGTAGAATATTATACATAATTTGGCTTATTTGAACATCCTAGCAAACTTATAAAGTGACTATAAGAATGCTTTTACTAGTAGACATTTTAGAGTTTTCGAGTGTCGACTGATTAATAGTTAGGTATGTTTTGACCTCCATGATACTACCACGAGCCGAGTGCCTAGTCAAGCCAAGCCAAGCACTAACCAGACCATGTTAAACGCGTTGTGCCACAGGCCCTAGCGAGACTGCGAATAAAATGATTGGACAAACTGCTTACTTGATATTATTTGGACTACTGACAATACTCTCAAAGAATGTGCTATCCATAATTTGGTATTTACCTAGGTCACGATGCCATGTTGCTATTAATTTAAATTAGTAAACTTGGGGAGGTTATGCGTAACAAGGCAAATGCTCGGTAAAGGATAGCAAGCGATAGGATAAAGCTAACTAGATAATGTAACTGACAAAATTAATATTTAATTTAATTATAACAAAGGAATTTAGTTATTTAGTGGCAAGTTTCCACAAGCATTGCGACAAAAGTAAACACTGATAGCATTTACTCAGGTTCATTTTCGTAACCAAGCTGGTAGGCATTAAGAGAACCCGCAGTGTTAAGGGATTTCGAGGCTACAAAGCTTGTACATGCCTGAGCAGACTCTTTAAAGCCATATCACAGCGCCTACGGTTCTTATATCCAACAGTGCTAACTGTTCCGATAAATAACTTGAAACCGAAGACCTTATTGAGCTATTGCCTACCAGAAAGCTAACCAAGCATTTTCCCATTGCGGGAGCAATTCATTGTTTCAGGACGGCCGAATGTAACGCCACACCGCCTCAGCCAATCGCAACGCGCCAACGCCAACCAGACTATCCGAGTCAAGCCGAGCCAAACGCCGGCCAATCATAGCCTAGCGGCCATTGAACGCCAACGCCAGCGCCATTGACAGCCGAACGTCACTCAGCAACAACTGCCGAATGCCTTCGGTGGGGATAACGCCATATAAAGCCATGCGAGCTCATTTTTAGGATTATTATTGTATCGTACGCATTATAAGCTGAAATACTGCCGGTTAGTGTAAATAAGTGTAATAAGTGTGTAATAAATGTGTAATAAGTAAATAAGTGTATTAGTAACAAATATATGAGAGTAATTATTAGTGTGTTGAGTGAAGTGATAAAATAAATTAGTGCGATTATACTGATTTGCTCTTTTTATTTAAACCCACTGTTTCAATATATTGACAAATAACAGGGATGCCGGATGTGCGTAAACGCAGCTAGTAATTCTTCGATGCTGTCAATTGAATAATGAAAACGATGTGTAAAAGTTCAAAGCTTTAGAGTTTCTGACTCATTGTGAGTTGTGAGTAGCATCATTGTATTGCAATTACATACGAGCATTATGCGCGACGCACATTATTTTTCCCTCATAAGTATAATGAGTAATAGAATAAGTAGAGGTACATCATAAACGAACTGCTAATAAAAGCGATAATGCTAACAATGTGTAAGTTATTACCACAGTTTGACAAACATATAGTTGGGCTGTGGTCAATCCCTATGTTATGTGACATAACTGCGCGTTTAACTGCTTAATTTTCTATTGAAAATCAACTTTCAAAATAAAGAATGCATTTTTTATTTGTTTAAGTATATTCTTTTATACTCTGTAAAAATACATACCTACCTACGAATTCATGGTTTGACGCAACATAGTTATATTAAGAAGTAACGTAAAGATGCAACTCACCAATAAAATAATATACAAGTGTCAAGTAGTGATTAAAAAACTTAAAAATTCTTTCAAAAAATTTATAGACAGTATTACTCGGGATGATGTAAGGATTCTAATAATACTCCATACCTACATCCAAATCTGTACAGGCATTTAGAAGTTATGGTGGAATAAATAAACTCACATACATACACACATGAATCCTGAAAGCATACACAAATGTGATTGCGTGATACGCAGCAAAAGTTTCTATAAGCAAAGTTACATTTGTCGCCCAACTGTGTTTGCTAAACTATGATTTAATTATAACATTAACAATATACAACAATAACACGCAAGTCACGGTGCGAAGATTATGCTACAATCATTGAATGAACTTGGAAAACCCCGACCGCAAAGCGTCTGCCTCCTATTATTTTTATCTATGGCTAATAAATATTTTGTATAGAAGACATAAAAGGTATTAATATCTGCGGTCAACTTGCGATAAATAATTAATTATTTATTGGGGTTTATTACGACGATACAGGTAACAACAATAACAGGCGATACACCTAAGAAAGTGTGTTTATCTGTAGGACTGCTAATTTTTCACGACTATCTGTTTAACCTGTTGAGTTTGATAAAGTTTAGTACAGAAATAGCTTGCATCCTAGGGAAGGACATGATCATTTTTGCTACCGAAAATCAAAGAGTTTCCACGATTTAAAAACCACATGAATGAATTCACGGGCTTCATCTTTTGGTCTTTGGTATTTTTGGTAGAGATAGCTTACCTACATCCCGGAAAAAGATAAATGCTACTTTTTAACCGACTTCCAAAAAAGGAGGAGGTTCTCAATTTGTCGGATTTTTTTTTTTATCTCAAAATATCAAAGAGTTCCCTAAGGATTTTTGAAAAACTCACGCGGAGGAAGCCATGGGCGTTATGATTATTATAAATGTGAGCGTGTGTCTATCTGTATGTCTACTAGTAGATTTCAAAGATAACCTTGCACCCTGGGCTTGTAAAAGTTTATTTTTGTACCGGAAAATTAAAAAATTCGCACGGGAATTTTTAAAAACCTAAATCCACGTGGATGCGGTAACGGAACTATCTATTTGGTACAATCATAGCTTGTATCCCGGAGACGAGTATAAGCTACTTTTTGTTTCGGCAAATCAAATAATTTCGTTGAAATGACGTTTCTACAAAATTCTTAATCTTTTTTCTTTAATCACGAGTTTTGCGTTTCACTTTTTACAGCTGTTGAGCTTTCGGTTATTCTTTAACCTCTCTATCGACGAGTCAATAAAGCATAGGCTCTACTCGACACAATAAATATTGTACTTTCAATTTATAAAGTCTCTAAAACATGTTTTAACGGCGAAGTTAAAGACGAACCCAGCATCTTATAGAATAACAAATGGACGTGCCAGATTTAAAAGTTTGTAAAAAACTAACAATCGCAGGGAACGTTATAATCACATTAAATTATTTAATCATTAAGTGTCTTATGGGAAAACCCAACCGCTAACATCTGGTTTCATGTTTACCTATTAGTCTATAGCTTTTCAATCTACTTATAATGGAAAACAATTATGTTGTTGGGACAACATTCCACGATTTTACTTATCTTTTTATAAAGACTGCAGTGTGATTCGCTTAGTGGTCATCACTGAATGAAAGCCACCGAACTCATTTGACATAGGCTGCTTCACTGAGTGATATAAAATAATATTTCATAGCAAACCTTCAATGGATTAAAAGTATGTCAAATGGCTTGATATCTTTCATTCAGTGATGGTCGATGTAGGTTCGAACCAAATTAAATGCCGTACATTTCGAACTAAATTAATAAATAAATTTAGCGCAAAGAAAATCACGTTGGCCGATTTTCGAGCATACCCTAAATTCCAGAAAGAATTAACACAGGCATTAAGTATACCGAGGTTAAGTAGAGAATTTCGTTTTAGTAGATAAATAGGTAGTTGTATAAAAATACATTCGAAACACCTTTGAAACTATTTATCTGGTAGTTTCCAAGATTACCTCTGACAAAATACCAGACAAATTCACAAGAATCATACTATTCCTTTTATTTTCAGGTTTAAATATAGATTTACGTAAGTAAGCAAGCTTAAAAGACAAATTCAGCCTACTTACTGATTTAACTAATTATCACAGGTTAGTAAATAGGTAACTCAGGTACATCGAACTGTCGTAATTATAGATTAACATGATCATGATAATATTTTGAGAAAACAAGTAATCAGTTACAGTAGACGCACACGCGAGGGCCACAGTGTAATCTAAACAGTCCTCTTATAGCACATCTATGAGACGCGAGACAAATAGTATAATATAGGTAAGATTCCAAGCATGTTTATTTTTTATCAATTTCAGTGAACTGAGTACCTACTTGACATGAATTATTCACGAAATTATGTATTAAATAATGCAAATACATATTTTTAAAGGTTTGAATTGCGCCCCTCAATCCTAGGTAAGTACATATTCTATATTATACTCGCGCCTCGTCCTCGAGATTAGCAGGTTCTTGATGTTATAACACAGGTAGTTACGCCTAGATGTCACCACTCTGCACTTAGTTGAGAAAAAAGTATTAATTAAATTTTTATTTTTCTTGTTGTGGGTAGGTATCGTCCATTTGCATTCTCGGTCGATTGTCGTCCATCATTCGCGTTCTAGTGCTCAACCACTCAACATCTTTTAAGCGTTTTCGCACTGTTCGGTATAAAAATGTCCAAATGTAAAGGATCTAGGACCATTATTATAAGAATAAAATACGAAAGTTAGAACTTAAAATTCGTAAACGGAAGATAAGTGTTTCGGAGAGTGTATTGCTGTGTAATGTGTATAAATGTGTATCGTGTAACTTGCAAGCTGTTGCTGTAGTAGAAGACGAATTTGGAGCAGGTATTTACATATTTTTGTTTTAAAGTGATATATAATATCATCTTTTTTGCTCGCACGTGTTTACGTACTGAATATTTAAATGCAACCTGAACAGTCATTGGGGCTGCTTCGACGCATTAAATTATGATCTCTCGGGCCTGTACGTATTTACGTACTAAATATTTAAATGCAACCTAAACAGTCATTGAGGCTGCTTCGACGCATTATAATATGATCTCTCTGGCCTGTACGTGTTTACGTACTGAATATTTAAATGCAACCTGAACAGTCATTGGGGCTGCTTCGACGCATTAAAACATGATTTCTCTGGCCTTTACGTGTTTACGTACTGAATATTTAAATGCAACCTGAACAGTCATTGAGGCTGCTTCGACGCATTAAAACATGATTTCTCTGGCCTTTACGTGTTTACGTACTAAATATTTAAATGCACCTGAACAGTCATTGGGGCTGCTTCGACGCATTGAAATATGATCTCTCTGGCCTATACGTATTTACGTACTGAATAATTAAATGCAACCTGAACAGTCATTGGGGCTGCTTCGACGCATTGAAATATGATCTCTCTGGCCTATACGTATTTACGTACTGAATAATTAAATGCAACCTGAACAGTCATTGGGGCTGTTTCAACGCATTAGAATACGAATGGGAGTCCTTCCGCTGGGGATTTTAACCTTACCTAATAAAACTGACAAATTTATAAGGTACCCTGACTTATTAATAATAATTAATATACTATAAACGTATATTTTCTGTTTAAGGAATAATAAATTGCAAAAATTTGTCAGGGACTTCTTAAGGTCCACATTATAAATAAGTTATTTAGCTTATAAACTTTGAAATGATTAATATCATATCTATGATAAATTTCTTATACGCTCGCAATGCGACCAGATGACTTGCTAATTCTTTGTTTAAAGAATAATAAATTATGAAAATTTGTCAGGGGCCTCTTGAGGGTCCACCTTATAGGTAAATTATTTAGCTTACAAACCTTGAAAATATCATATCTATGATAAATTTCTTATACGCCCGCAATGCAATCATATGACTTGCTAATTCTTTGTTTAAAGAATAATAAATTACGAAAATTTGTCAGGGGCCTCTTGAGGGCCCACCTTATAGTTAAATTATTTAGCTTACAGATGACTTGCTAATTCTTTGTTTAAAGAATAATAAATTACGAAAATTTCTCAGGGGCCTCCTAAGGGTCCACCTTATAAGTAAATTATTTAGCTTACAAATTTTTAAAATATATCTATGATAAATTTCGGATACGCTCGCAATGTGAATAGAAGATTTGCTAGTAGAATGACAAACTGAAGACAACACAGCTCAGATTTTTAACAACAACTTTGTGCCTCCACCAGGCCCTAGCAATGACACAGATCTTCCCCCGAAGACCCTTTTGCTCATGATACAAATGTCTTGATCTGGACATGGAGATTTTAGAGATATTATTAAGTACATATTGTCCAGTAGAAATGTTTCACCTTACATAATCAGGCATGTAAAATTCGTACAAAGTCATTCATATTAAAGATTAATATTTAAACTATTCTTTGAATTTCAAAAATTTATCCATTGTGTAGAAACACCTTTCTATTAGCCACCGTTTAAACCTTAATTGAAATAAGTTTAATGTAAGTTTTCTAAACGCCTTTGGTATTTGATTGAAAACTATGATTGATTTTACTGCGCAGTGATGATCCTACCTGTAACTAATAATAAATACGGGCCAGAAATACGCAACGAATTTGCAAATCGTTTATTACATGTTGTAAGAGACGGTCCTAATAAGGAAGACCGTAAAAACTTAATTAAACTAAAATGGGTATTTCGTACCTATTGCCAAATTGTACTCAACTAGACGAATTATGAAGGACTGACATCGAGAAATTTAAAATGCAAGGCCCGTAGGCCGCCAGCGGGGCCACCAAGGAACCGTGAGCTTGCCGCGCCGCGCGCTTCATACCACCCCGCCGCCGCGGCCGCCGCCGCGCCGCCCGGCGAACTACCCGCCGCCGCACAGTGGGACGGATCGTGCGCCGCCGCCGCGCCGCACGCGCACTCATCAAAGACGTCGTCGCGGGGCTACCAGGCAACGGATTCCCGTCGCCACTATTACATGCAGCTAAGTATGCATGACTTTTATCTAAATTTTATCAACTGTGGGCTCGCTACAACGATAATAGTACTATACTGACTATTGGTACTATCCTGGTTAAAAGGTTATAAAATACCATTTATATCACCTGTTGTACAACAGATACTTCCTGCTAGCGGCAAGCCCAACTTACTCGGCTATTGAAAGACCTCATTACTAGCTACTCAAATTTGGAGCCATATCAAAATGTTTCTTCATTTTAGAGTGTTTCTCAATTTGTCTCCATGGACTTAAGTATAATATAATACATAATGTAAATATAATACTTTTTTTTTCTCAAGTATTTTCCTGGTACCAGAATCTTGTGGCAAGATGCGATTTACTTTGAATCTAAGAAATCTTAATAAAATTGTTAAAACGGATCATTTTGAACTAGAGGATTTAAGAACAACATTAAAAATTATAACATAATATGTTTGTCAAATGGCGTCAATTTACTTAAAAGACGAGTATTTTTTAGTTAAAATACATGAAGAATCACGAAAATATTTAAGATTCTTTTTTGAGAGTAAATTATTCGAATTTAAGGTCTTGCTATTTGGGTTAAGCACGGCCGCATACGTATTTACTAAAATATGTAAACCTAAAGCTGAATTATTGCGCTCCGCGGGTCTTCTTTCTACCGTCTATTTAGACGATTGACTGACAGTATTGTTGGGTTCTTCCCGTTCAGAATGTTTAACTAACATAGATCTAACCAAAAGACTATTAGTGTCATTTGGTTTCATTACCAATGAAGTAAAGAGTCTTTCTTTTTGACCAAATGTAAATTTTTAGATATGATCATAGATTCAGACAGTTTTCAAATTGGCTTACCAACAGAATAAAAGATTGCGAATAAAAGCGCATCTTTAAATTTTCTAAAAATTTAAGTGTTGCAAAATTAGAACTTTTGCTCAGCTATTAGGCTTATTAGTTTCTCCTTGTCCGACCATCGAATACGGATGGTTGCACACTAAGGAAATGGAAAAATATAAACTTCTCAACTTGAAAGGTCATGATGATTACAACAATTTAATGAATTTACCCTTCAACATGTTTTCGACTGGATATAAAAAAAAAAAAAAAAAGAAACGAAAGTTCTGTTCATCGAATTAGTATTGATGTCTACCTACCAAGTTGAGATATTTTCTGACGCCTCAACGATGGGGTGGAGGGCCGCATGTGAAGGTAGGTCTGCAAGTGGATCGTGGTCGAATAATGAACGACAACAACATAAGAATTATTTAGAGCTGCTTGCTGCAATTATTGCTTTAATTATTTTTGCAAAAAACCTTTTTTAACTGCCAAATATTGCTACATGTTGACAATTCAAGGGCAGAGAATACATAAATAAAATGAGTGGTATACGGTACCCTCATCTCACAATAATTACTCGTGATGGATGGGAGTAGTGCCTTCTCGTTTTCGCATCTTACATTAAATCTAATGACAATACAATTGCAGACTATGAATCACGTAGAACTCACCCAGTCATAGAATGGGAGCTGTCTGATTGGGAGTTTTGACGCAGACATTCACTATAGACTCATTTACAGTTTCATGGTCAGATTATAGTTATACGCGTTTCCGCTTATGTCAGTGATACTTAAGACGCTTAGAAAAATAATTACAGACAAAGCACGCGGTATCAGGGGCCTACACAGCCATGGTACCCCTTGTTAAGATACCTCTTATTTCGGATACTGTGACTTTTTTCCCTAAAAGCCATGCCTTATAATTCTCTCATTGTAGCTCCTGCCGAATGCACGACTCTATTACCCTGGTGGCATTATCCGGGTATTATCCGAGATGCATTTTCAAGAAAAAACATATCAGAATTATCTCTTGAAATAATGTTGACATCATTAGCACCTAACTTCGTGAAACATTACCATGTTTACTTGGAGAAATTGTGGTATTTCTGTCAAACTAACTTGGTATATATTTATGATGCATCTATACCCACGGTAATTTGTTTTTTAAACCAACCTTTTAATGATTGTTACCAATACGGCACACTCAATTCGTTTCGCAGATACTAAGCCAAGAAATAGTTAATAATGATAGCATAAAAAAAAAAAAAAAATGATGTAACCTGAGATGCCAACCTAGTATTAAATAAACTGAGCTCATGGCACCCCAATGTGCAATTAACCGTAGATAATCTTACAAATAAAACCCCTTACTAGCTCTGTCGACCGCACAAAGAGTCCAAACTCTCTCGAAGATAAAAGATAGTAATATTCAAAACTTCTCTCATCGTATCACAATTAAAATTCCCGACATAATAAAGACTTCTAGACTTGGCTTTCAACAACCCATTATTCGTTTACCCTTCTTTATACAGAGAACAGCCATAATATGTCCAGCCACTACAGTGTTATGTTATACATATAGAACGCACCTCATCGTTAAGAACATCCTCATAAACCAGTAGCGGTATTGTTAATAATGATGATACTACTTTAGCAGAATCAATCACTAATCAATCTTTATCATATATTTGATCAGTCAATTATATCTAGTGTAATCACTCGCAACTTGCAAAATCATAATACGGTACTTACATTGTACCTAATACATATAATTGTTTACAACTAGCTAGGATAGCTAGTATAAGGATAATAGTTAATTAATTTTCACTTAATCAGTATGATTACGAAAAAAAAAAAAACTTATGTTTATTGATTGTACTAAAGGATATAATAATAATAATTATACTCTATTTAGATACAATCTTTTATTTTTCATTGATGAATTTCCGCAATACTCTCAAAGTCTACCTGTGTTATAACATCAAGAACCTGCTAATCTCGAGGACGAGGCGCGAGTATAATTAATGATTAAACGAACTTACCTGTACGTGAAGTTCTATCATAATTATACGAGCGCCGAGTCCGAAGAGATTAGCAATCCCGCCCGCCCAGTGCGCACACCCCAATTAGTGTCTCGGAAATACATCAATGAATATCAGAATCTCTTGCTCTAAACTAAATGATGGACGACAATCGACCGAGAATGCAAATGGACGATACCTACCCACAACAAGAAAAATAAAAATTTAATTAATACTTTTTTCTCAACTAAGTGCAGAGTGGTGACATCTAGGCGTAACTACCTGTGTTATAACATCAAGAACCTGCTAATCTCTTCGGACTCGGCGCTCGTATAATTATGATAGAACTTCACGTACAGGTAAGTTCGTTTAATCATTAATTATTTTTGCTTGCATAATATTTTGTTAACATTCTATACAATAACATGCTCAATTTAACTGAATAAGTTAATTTTTATACATAGCGCAAAATCCACATTTCAAACTATCATCATCATCATCATCATCAGCCTGTGGACGTCCACTGCTGGACATAGGTTATCCCTAAAGAGCACCACCATACCCGGTCCTCAGCCTTCCTCATCCAGCCACTTCCCACCAGCCGTTTTATATCGTCAGTCCATCGTGCTGGAGGGCATCCCACACTACGCTTGCTTATACGCGGTCTCAAACTATGCAAAATATTAATTTATTTAAATAGTCTATTGAACACCAGGGAATGGCCATAAATGCCAAGGATAATATTGTTGGATCACAGCATTGTTTTTTACACTGTGGTTTAAGTATGCTGATTTAATTCTGACCCAATCATACCTAGAATTGAACCTAGTTAGTAGTAATCATTTTTTACAATCTGTTTCAGTTATATCAAATTGGCACTTCAGTTTAAATCCTACCATTCATATTCATGTATCATACGAGTATATCTGTACAATTTATGGAAGTATAAACTGACCATATCAAGGTACAGCTCAAACCCTTTATCTACAAACAAAGTAATATTCAAATAAGAGCCAAACTGGCTCACATTTGAATATTATTTATTAACCAGTAACCAATAATACTAAATCAAATGTAGTTAAACACGCTTTAGAAGCTAATACAATGTATGTAAATCCGGCCAAGTGCGAGTCAGACTCGCGCACCGAGGGTTTCGTACTCGGGTATTTAAAAATAAATCAAAAACTATTATGATGTGGTGGTAGTAGTAGTGGTAGATTCACTTGATAATTTAAAAACACTAACCATAGAATTACTATAGTAATAATACGCCTAAATTATATCTGATATACCGAATCTGATCTGAATATATCTGAATGTGGTACATTATTATTCCAAAAAATCCTCTACCACTAATAATAATTTGTAGGTAAGGTTTGACGTAAGGGGTCACAACCTTTAGTAATGAGAGATGCGATGCATAGAGAGACCATCTGGCAATACAATGTGACAGATATCGACAAAAATGTAAATAGATAGAGAAAATAGTTATATTCAAGGAATCAAAAATTAATTAATGTCAGTGTAGATAAAGTTTAATGAAAAGGTAAATAATAAAAAATAGTGGTTTATGAAATAAGGGTGGTGAAAAATAATGGTTTATGAAATAAGGGTAATAAGGGTAAATAGTGGTTTATGTAATAATTATTCATGAAAACAACAACAAATAATATCAATCAATCATTTCGTAGCCTCGTTTATCTAACTAATATTTTCAAGAAGAATAATCATTACATAACATTAATAAAATTGTATTTGTGTCAATTACTTGAAGTTATCATTTTATTTTGATTGAATTATTTATTATGAATAAGTTGTTATTGTCTAAAATGGTGATGTGTTAATAGTTTAAGAACAATCAGTGAGTAATATTGTTTTGAATAAGTAAGTAATTTTTATTGTATCCATGTTGCACGCGAGAAATATCAGATTGTATAAACGGTCATCCATAAAAATAAGCAATAAACCAAAGCGGAACGTGTCATGGACGTTTAGTTTATAAGAAAATCCGAAAAATCTTTATCAGCTCGTTCACACAGGCTGCGTAAGCGTGGCGTAAGCGTAGACGTAGCGCGTACCATTGCGTTGTAATGTATGGAACTGTATGAGACATGGCATACCGCTTGTGTGGCGTGAACGTTCCCGTAGACGTAATGCGTGCAGTTTTGTCTACGGATTTACGCGCGTCATTACGCGCGTGTCACGTGTACGTGCTTTCCCATCCGGTGACACTGTAGCGGCCAGTAGGGCCTACACAGCATAGTCAATTCGAAACAACAAAATGTACGTGCTTGGTGTGAATCGGCCTTAAAATCTTAAAAACATCAACAATTCGCGATTTTTTCTCAATAGGACGCGAAAAGAAATCTTTTCGTGATTAGGTACGCTTAAATAATTTTTTACTGCATATTATTTCATATTTTTATTAAATTAAATGTTGATGGTCTGACTTTTCAACTTAATGGACATATATACGACTAGCCGATGCCCGCGACTTCGCCCGCGTGGATTTAGGTTTTTTGAAATCCCGTGGGAACTCTTTGATTTTCCGGGATAAAAAGTAGCCTATGTGCTAATCCAAGATATTATCTATCTCCATTCCAAATTTCAGCCAAATCCGTTCAGTAGTTTTTGCGGAGTAACAAACATACACACACACACACACACACACACACACACACACACACACACACATACAAACTTTCGCCTTTATAATATTAGTGTGATATATACATATTGCGTTGCTCTGCTTTATGTGCTCCCATAAACGTCAAATCTATGAAATTCATGTGTATAAAATCGGACCTGTTCCCTTATCTAATTAAACAATTAAAATTTATTAGACTTAAATATCTTTGCTTATTTACATATACCTATAATTATAAAATTACCGGGCACTTTCTACAGAATGGAGAAGATAAGGTTTAATAAATACTCGTAGGATTAAGGCTAAGTCATCGTGCGCCTCAAAGGGAGCATCCCAAATACGCACCTTTCTCAGTCTAAGCTTTTGTTCGCCACGTCTTTTGTATTTTATCGTTATTAAAAAATGACAGTGTAATTTGATAATGTAGATAATATATTCTTTCATACAATACATCCATAATACAAGGTCTCCTGTAGAATTTATGTCGGATGGTTCATTGAACAACTTATGAAGTAAAATAAACTTTGATTAAAATTGCGAAAAGAATTCCATTATATTTTTATAGCACGGCCCTAATAGCAAAAACATTGTTATTCAAAGGAATGCTCTAAACGAATGCCGAGCAAACAACCAAAGAACACTCATCTCCTATAGTATTTCTTTAGTACGAGTATATTCTAAAAGTTATCCACTTCTGAGAAAATGGAGTATTATTAAAAGAGGGAACTGGGATCTTTCCTTGCTATATAAAAAGGGAATGAGGTTAACTATTTTCCGAATATTGGGCAAATATTTGCGTATTTGATCCAATTTCCAAAATAGCTGAGGGAATTGGATTGTTTTTAGATTTAAAACAACAGCAAAGATTAATAATAATAGAGATGACTGCCTACTAATCAAATCAGCGACTTTTTATCAAACGTCAAAACGCTCGCTTTGTAAGGGAGATTGCATGAAATTCACAGATGTGACGTCATACACATTTGACGTATTTTGGCGGATTTTTTCATGAAATCATAATTTGAAATGGTTAACAAACTTAAATTGGATTTTACAAATGGTTAACAAACTTCGATTTTATAAACTTCGGGAGACACTCTATTTAATAACTACTAAGAAATAATTTATTTTTGACATAGGCATCATCCCCATTGGAACCAATGTTTGTTCTCCACGTCTGCAATACTTTAAAATTATGTATGTACAGTTAACATTTATATAGTTAGAACTAAAATTTATATAGTTGTACATAAGTTGTTAAGTAGAATCAATTTATTATGTGCCGATTTCACTAACGTTGAGTGAAGTTTAACCGAGGAATACATTGGTCGTAATGACAATGATTGAAAACCTGGCAAAATATCGAATTTATACTTTGGGCTACGACTTTTTTACGTTGGTGAAATCGGCCCTAAGTCGTCTTGTTTATATTCCTCGAATATAATATTTAATTATTTTCCTTTAGTGCTTTTAGGGTTCCGTACCTCAAAAGGAAAAACGGAACCCTTACAGGATCACTTTGTTGTCTGTCTGTCTGTCTGTCTGTCTGTCCGTCCGTCGTGTCTGTCAAAAAAGCTATAGAGTACTTCCCGTTAACCTAGAATCATGAAATTTGGCAGGTAGGTAGGTTTTATAGCACAAGTACAGGATTAAATTTGAAAACCGCGAATTAATAATACTTACTTCATTCTTAAAATATGATCTACTATTTTATTTGGAATTTCGTAGTGAAAAATAAAAATAAGTCAAGAGTTATAATTAATAACATTTTATTTTTTCGTAATGAACAATTTCTTACCAACAATAAATATTTAATTACATTTAAATAGAATACATTGTAAAATTATAATTTTAAAACCGATTGAATAACAAAATGGCACTCTAAAATAATTGTCATAGTCTAGAATACTGGATTTTTCTAAATCTATCACTTAAAAAACTTAAAAATAGCTCATGTCCTTATTTACACGATTTTCAGTTTATCATCTCATTTTACTAATGAGCTTCAGTCAGAACTCTACAAGTCACGTCAAGTTACGTGTCATAAAAATCGTAGATCCCATAATATGCATAGACACGACTCATCTCGCTAACATCACTTAGAAATATTATAATCCATAACGAAGTTATAAGTGCACTTAGCAGGAGATGCAAAACCAAGTGGTTCTATATATTGTGGATAGCATCAAATAGGAAATTAAAGCCTCAATAGCTCAACGGTTATAGGAGCGGACTGAGATCCGAAAGGTCGGCGGTTCAAACCCCACCCGTTGCACTATTGTCGTACCTACTCCTAGCACAAGCTTTACGCTAAGTTGGAGCGGTAAGAGGAATGTTAGTCGTCATTAAAAAATGGCTAATATTCTTTTTTAAAAAAAAAAAAAATTTTAACACACGGTCTAGGTCTGATTACAAAGTTTGCGTTTTCCGTTCACTTTTCCACCTAATTTGAACCTTCTCGACCTTCCTTTTCGTATAACATTTGGCAACTTCTGCTGTTTTCTATTTCTTGTTCCACTATAATTAAGCGTGGCAATGCTGCCAGCTTGATGGGCACCTTTGGCCCAAGTGCAACTAGGGCGGACTATTTGACGATGTTAAATATTAATTTATAATTAGCAATTTTTAAAAATTTACATTGTTTATAAGTATTTGTAACACTTGTATTCGTTATTTGTTCATTATTGATCGAAAATACTTTTCTGTAGAGATCCAATTCATGGACACGGTAGATACTCGTAGATTACAGTGAAGGTGGAACGTCTGAACTCAGTGCTTTAGAGCGATTCCTTTGAGATGTGTCTATAAGTATCAAGCTCAATCCAAACAAGTTAATGGCTTGAAAAAGCTTCTTTCTAACACTTCTTCTCCTAACTTTAATATTTCTAAAATTGACGGCCTTGGAATTACTTTTTTCACTATACATTTTCTTTGAAGTTCAAAATTTAGTCTTCTATTGGTTTCCAGCGAAGAAACTAGGCCTTTGTGGGTATGTTTGAGGATTCTTCCTCTGGGCGTCGTAGAATCTCCAGTTTAAGTACCAGAACGGCTGACTATCTACCGGCATTTGGTCTAGTCTATTAATTAGGTTTCCATCTCCCTTTGCTTCTATGGGACGGTCTGAGTCTTCTCCAAATCTATTGGAAATGCTGTCTGTTTCTGATGCGGGGTATCCAATTGGTCGTAGGCCAGCGTAGAATGGTCGTTGAGCATGTGTTACAACAATAAGCATAGTTAATGCTAGAATGATCTTGAATGCGGCCATTTTATCTGAAAATAGATCAAAAATTGTTAGAATAGTCAAACAACTCATTGGTCTTTATTTTAATAAAGGTTTTTTTTCTTAAATGTGTCTAAAGAAATAAATAAGTGGTGAACATTAATAAATAACTTACTAAATAATATTTATAAACAAGAATATTGAAATATAAAACTCTTTTATTAAGTTTTGAATAAAATATCAAACTGGTAGAGATCTCTTATAGAGATAAGTACTTCTATGCCCACTTTTTCTTTCTCTTTATTGTTACAATTTTCTGGTACAAATAAACAAAAAAAAGCGAATCTATTTAAAAATAACCTTGAAGTCATCTATAAATAATATAAAAAAGGATGATTCATTAACTAGAGCGATTAACTTAGACGACCATTAATTTTAAAATCTATCATTATCTATTTTATACTGTTAAACTCATAGTCATTATACTGTGGTCGAAAAAGTATTGCAAAAACAAAGCCACCTTAGCACACTAAAAAAATCAAATAAAATAAGTTAAATAAGAATAAAATGTTTACCTGTTTTTAACCGACTTCCAAAAAAGGAGGAGGTACTCAATTCGTCGGATATTTTTTTTAATTTAGCGTTGTTATCTGCAAGGCTCTACAAATCCGTGTTGAGGAGTCAAGAGTCATTCAGTTATGATCAGTGCATGTGAAGCGCATCGTATAAATATCTATCGTGTTCGTGGCTCTGTTATCCCTACGTCATCGATACTATAGAGCTACGAAGGTAGTAGAGCTGTTTGGTATTTGCTTTATTCCAATTTGGACCCAGTTCTGCCAAAATGTACCTACAAAGCCACATTGAATTGATATCGAGAAAATGACATTTAAAGGTTGACCTACAATTGCACAGGTAACTAAATGTAATTGTTGTAAAAATGCCAGTTTATGGCCTCATCTTCGGAGTTTTGATTCATTTCCGTTACTTAAGTACCTATTAGTTTATCCATTCCGACAACCGTCCATTAATTTAAAAATCTAGTGTTGGGTATAAAATATAGATTCAAACCAAAAGAAACCAGCAATAAATTAAAATGATTCGCTATAAATAGGAAGGTACCTTTAAATTTCCAAGTTCCAAATATGGATTTAGGCCAAAGTTTTTATCATTAGTATATTATTTATTATTAGTATAATTTAATATTATAATATTTTGAATGGAGAGTATTATGTTCTTCTCCACACTTAAAAGGTTATTATGCCCACACAAAGGCTTTTTTATTTCCAACAGACCGACGATGTAACCAAACTAGAAAAACCCACCAAAAGCATAACTACAATTGAAAATACAATCTTGACCTACATTAACTTATTTGTTGCAATATTCGAGACAAAACGTCCCTTCTAAGTATTCTTAAGACAACGTGAAAACCCAGTCAAGAATGATACATTTTATTTTTTCGTACGCTAACAGTTAGACCAGCTAGGCTAGACCTGTTATATGATTGCTTTTACGCACAAAGGAAGTTCTTTACATCTGGTTTTTACGATTAAGTTACACGTACTTGGTTACCGATTTAAAAGATCTACCCTGGCGATAATTTTGTACGTAATAGTAGGTCTTTGTAACTGGTCACTGAGTTTTTGCGATAGTGTTGTCGTCATCGGTCGGGTTTGCTACGTAATGAATACAAGTTCTTTGGGTCTTTGGTATCGGTGACGCGTTGGAGGCTCGTTTCCTTTGAATCATCTGAGATAAAATCGTCTATAGATGTACTCGGTAATTACCTGATACAACACGCGGAAACTAAGACCCGGTGACCTTTTTCCTAATATACCTACAGAGTGGTCAAAAAGTCGTGGATCAAACGCAATAGGGAGATAGAGGAGGTCATTTCCAGCAAAAAAAAAATTCTACAGCATGGCCATATTTAAATTGCCCTGAAAGTTTATTTAAGTTGCCCTATGAATATTTTTGGGTTTTTTAACAAAATACCAAATTCTCTTACAATTAGACTAATTAAAAAAAATGTGATAAAAAACAATAAAACAACCGATGTTGAGTCATTACTAGATAATGTATCAGCACTACAAAGCTTCTATTGAGGCTCTGGCTACCAAATTACATAGAGAAATAACCTCTTCTACCTCCCTATTGCGTTTGATCCACGACTTTTTGACCAACCTGTATATGTTATAATAAAACATTATCTTTACTCTTCTTCTCTTTTGTAGAGAACCTACCTACGCAGTAAATGTTTCAACATCTGAATCTTCTAAAAAATAAAGTAAAATGTCGTAGACCCTATCCTAATAAAGCATTAGCAGTTAGCGCTTAACTGTTAGCACTAAGAAGGTGCTAACAGTTAAGTTAAAGTCCTTTAAGTACTTGATTAAGGTTAGATTAGTCATAATAAATCATTCCTACCTACTTTTTATTTCCCTTGGCCGATACAGTCATGGTAAATAACTATTAAGTACTTGAGATATTTCACTGTTTTATCTTTTAGTAGGTACCTACCTAGATTACCTAGCTATGATAATGCCCGCATGATGGATTTTCATTTGAATTCCCTAATACCTAGTAGGTACGAGCCGTGATTGTCTAGTGGTGAAGATGTTCGCCTTCTATTTGGAAGATCGTGGGTTCGATCCCGAACAAGCATCTCTAACTTTTCGGAGTTACGTTCGTTTTAAGCAATTAAGTATCACTGGCTTTAACGGTGAAAGAAAACATCGGGAGGAAACCTGCATGCCTGAGAGTTCTCCATAATGTCCTCAAATATGTTTGAATCCCCACTTGGCGTGAATTTTAGGCAAACCCTTTTAATTCTGAGAGGACACCCGTGCTCAGTAGTGAGCCAGCGATGGGTTGATCATGATGAGGATGATGAGAGTTACAATACAACAAATAAATTATTTCATTTCATTTAAATATATTTTCTGTCTCCAAAACAGCACGATTTATTGAAACATACTCTTTATCACACTAAATGTACAAAGAATTGTCAATATTCCGGCCCGTTGAATCCGTCCCTTTGTGTCGAAATATCACTATTGTGCGTAGGTACCGTTCCACGCCACAACGCACGGCAATGTAATCAGCTCGACGCAAAAACCACATTTACCTCAATTAATTTTAAAACCTAAGTATCCTACTTAGTATGTCTGCTTGTTTCATTAACCCCCAACCCAAAAAGAGGGGTGTTATAAGTTTGACGTGTGTATCTATGTATCTGTCTGTGGCATCGTAGCTCCTAAACTAATGAACCGATTTTAATTTACTTTTTTTTGTTTGAAAGGTGGCTTGATCGAGAGTGTTCTTAGCTATAAACCAAGAAAATGTGTTCAGCCGTTTGAAAGTTATCAGCTCTTCTCTAGTTACTGTACCTAACCTTCACTTGTCGGGGGTGTTATAATTTTTTGATTTACACTTGTCTTCTACTAAAGCATCGGCAAAGGCTGCGTTACTAAAGCAACCCTAGAGAGAGCTAGACGCTGACGCCCAACCACTCCACAGAAGAAGAAAAAAGAGGGGACAAAAAGGAGACATTATGCTCATCTTCTCCCGCACTAGGAACTACTGTAAACCTGTGCCGGTTCAACGTTTCCGGGACCTCTCACGGCTTCCACCAATCAGTTCCACCAATCCGGTAGGTTCCACCAATAAGATCATTTTAAATTGACGTGATGCAGTAATCTGATTGGTGGAACCTACACTGTGCGTTGAAGCGCACTATGAGAGCTCATAGAAACGTTTGTGAATACGGGTGTCAGTCACATACGATACCGATCCTGAGACGCCTCATACCTGACGCGGATGATACCACTGGGTTATATTGGTTATACATAGGCTGCACTAAAAGTATCGGGAATGGAATATTTCCACTGTCCCTGTCATATTAAAATCTTTTTAATTGAAAACTACTTGGTTTTAAAAATCGAATACCATTTATTTATTTAAAAAAAGATTCTCGGTCTTTTCACAATGTCTTGTCAAACTTGTTTAGTCGTTGAGAAAATGGAATTGACTCGAGAAAATTCTAGAGCGATGATTTATTATGACTTTCGAAGTGGTTTAACACAAAAATAGTGTGTTGACCGGATAATTTCTGCATTTGGTGATGAAGCCCCATCCAAAACCACAATTTATCGCTGGTTTGCTGAATTTCAACTTGGACGTGTCAAGCTCAGTGATGATCCCCGTCAAGGTCGTCCAAAAACTGCAGACCAAGAAACCAAGAACCAACCAACCCAAGAAAACGTTGATGCTGCTCGTAAGCTGATTGAGGAAGATCGACATGGTGACATACCGCGAAATTCAGGCAACTTTAGACATTGGCATGAGTCAAATACAAATATTCTTGCATGAACAATTAGGTGTAAAAAAGTTGTTTTCCCGATGGATACCGCATTTGCTCTGTGAAGAGCAAAAAGCGGCTCGCGTTACTTGGTGCGTCAGAACTCTCGAAAGATTCCACGCAGGATCCTCAAATGCTGTATACAACATCGTATCAGGTGACGAATCCTGGATATACACGTACGAACCCGAAACAAAAAACCAGTCACGAGTTTGGGTGTTCGAAAATGAGTTAAAGCCAACAAAAATTGTTCGTTCACGAAGTGTTGCAAAAAAAATGGTGGCCACGTTTGTCTCCAAAACCGGCCATGTTGCGACTATTCCTCTTGAGGGACAAAGAACGGTTAATGCAGAATGGTATGCTAGCATTTGTTTGCCACAGGTCGTTTCTGAACTTCGTAAAAAGAACTGCAACCGCCGCATCATCCTCCATCACGACAATGCGAGTTCTCACACCGCGCACAGAACAAAAGAGTTTTTAGAGCAAGAAAACATAGAATTATTAGACCATCTGCCGTACAGCCCCGACCTAAGCCCTAATGATTTCTGTACTATCCCTAAAATAAAGAATACATTGCGTGGTCAGAGATTTTCATCACCTGAAGAAGCTGTGGACGCCTACAAAACGGCCATTTTGAAGACCTCAACTTCCGAATGGAATGGTTGCTTAAATGATTAGTTCCATCGTATGGAAAAATGTGTCAAATTTCGCGGAGAATACTTCGAAAAGCAATAAATACATTTTTAAATAGTAATGTTGTGTCACTTCCTTGATTCCCGAAATTTTCAGTGCCGCCCTCGTACTGTAGTATGCTGTAGCATAGCCATAATATTGTAATGCTCGCTAATAACAAGAACAAATAATTCGGTATTCTAGGTTTATAAGAAAGTACGTATGAAAGTACGAAAACACAGTACGTATCTTCTAGAGAGAAAGATTAGGCAAAATAAAAATAGACAATAGGATACATGGAAATATATTTTATTTGAAATATTTGAACAGTAGGTTGATAAATCTTTAATAAAACATTTCCTTATTGGAACATAGTATACAATTTGTACATGTTTTTTTTAAATAAAATATGGAAAATCTCGCCAAAAAAAATTGCAAATCAACGTTTAGGAATTGGCCTTGACAGGGCTCTCTCCGTCACTTACTCCATACAATCGTAGTCCCAATTTCATTTGAATATTAAGCAACCAAAGTCATATTCATAAGACATATTCTAGAAACTAATATCTGTGCCTATATAGTGTTTCAGATTTTTCTAAAAATATGTAGTTTTAAAATTACAGGGGCTCAAAGATTTGTATGTGAATTTATAACACCGCGTAACTTTCAAACTGAAGATTTTAACGGAAATCTGGAAAATCACAGGTATAGATATCAGTTCCCGGAACGTTTCTACAAAATTCCATGCAGTATGATTGGTTAGTATTCCAATCAGAGACGAACTACGTTTGTATGGAGCGGGTGACGGAGAGACCCCTCTTAATAAACCATACAAGTCATTTATTAAATTTTGAAAATAGTTAATACCCCCTGGCAGTATTACCGCCCTCTGAAAATAAAAGATGCTACTACTATACTATATCATTGGTTTGGATTAAATGGGCTTTGCCTTAGCGGGTAAGTCTTAGGGTTATTTCTCAGATCCTCATAAGCCTTCCAGTTAATTAACCAAAATGGTTGCTTATCCACAGGGTATGATTCCAATCTCTTTATCAGCTCTATATCACCTCCAGCTTCAATGGGAAGGTCTCGGTTCTCAGGTTTAATTTCCGGGTATCCTATGGGTCGAGAGCGGTAAAATGGCCTCTGAGCGTTGGATATTATGAATAACGACGCAAAGACAAAACAAATCTTTGATGATATCATTTTATCTGAAATTAATTTTTCTGTTTAGCAAAAAAATTAAGTTTCAGTTACCATCTTTATTTTAATTAGTATGCTTGGTTGTGACCTGTTCTTATTTTCTTAAAATCGCTGCAATAATCATGATTTTTTGTTCCTACAATAATTTAAACCTGAAACCATGTAGTTGTAGGTACATGCTAATGTTGGTAAATTAAAAATTTATAAAACCCCGACAAGTGAAAGTTACAGTAACTAGAAAAGAGCTGATAACTTTCAAACGGCTGAACCGATTTTCTTGGATTATAGCTAGGAACACTCTCGATCAAGCCACCTTTCAAACTAAAAAAACTAAATTAAAATCGGTTCATTAATTTAGGAGCTACGATGCCACAGATAGATACACAGATACACACGTCAAACTTATAACACCCCTGTTTTTGGGTCGGGGGTTAAAAATAAACAAAATTTAAGAATGTTTACCTTTAAGTTTATAATAGTTAATTGATTTTTTTATTTATTTTTTGCTTGAGACTGTATACAAACACTTCAGCACGGCTGTCTAGCTGCTATGGCTGCTAAGATTATTTTTCAGAAATAAATAGAGTAAGCTGAAGAAAAATTTAAATATTTCACCCGCTTACAAATTGGTCACACGTTTTGATTATGCAATATGCAATGTGTTTATTTAAATTGAATCAAAATGTAAATAATATATTTATTCGGTTCATTTAAATAAAATTACAGAGGCTAAATTATCTGTAAATCGATTTCAATTTTTCACGCAATTATAAGAATAAGAAGTGTTTATTTGCGAGAATATAGTATAAAACTTACAATTCACAATTTCTGTCGATTACCTTGTTACGATTGGACTGCTGAATAGAATCGATTAAAGAAATTTTGCACTGAGATAGCTTGCATCCCGGAGAGCAACATACATGCTATTATATTTCTATGTAGAAATATTAGAAACGAGGCTTGGCTGAATAAGAAACGAAGACATAATATAGTAATTCTCGCTAATAACAAGAACAAATAATCATAACGTTAACATGAAGTCTTAGTGTTAAACAAAATTTACGAGACATTACGTTTAAAAGCCTCATCGGGTGACAGATGGCTCATTTATTTGCGCAACGGATCAACCTGGCTGTCCAGCGGGGAAATGCAGCCAGTATTCTTGGCATTATTCCACGCGGGCATGATTTGTATAGTAATTAGATAAGGCTAGTTTTAAGTTCATAATCACACATTACCACACACATAGTTCACATATCATAATCTAGGTTTGTAACAAAAATCAACCATATTCATCTAAACTACAGATTAAAAAGGAAAGTAACTTCTGTTTATTATGAGAAAAGTTAAGGCGATGACTAATAAGTTACTCAATGTAAACCATCTAAAAACAACATCAAATATTCTTAACTTAACAGGGCTCTCTCCGTCACTTGCTCCATACAATCGTAGTTCCAATTTCATTTGAATATTAAACAACCAAAGCCCATGAAATTTTGCAGACATATTCTAGAAACTAATATCTGTGTCTGTGGTGTTTTAGATTTTTCTGAAAATTTGTAGTTTTAAAATTACAGGGGCTCAAAGATTTGTATGTGAATTTTTAAGACCGCGTAACTTTGAAACCGAATATTTTAACAGAAATCTGGAAAACCACAGGCATAGCTATAGTTTCTAGAATATGTCTGCAAAATTTCATATACTTTGGTTGCTTAATATTCAAATGAAATTGGAACTACGTTTGTATGGAGCGAGTGACGGAGAGACCTCTCTTAAATTATGTAACGAAAACATGCTCGTACATACACCGGTAGGCGCGGCTGATGGTGTCGGTACTTTCTAGAAAAACCCAAACATCTTACATCATGAGGATAATCTTCATATCTGACTCATGACGTATCAACAGCGTTTTGTTTCGTCATAAAACGTGCGAATCATATTATTATGGCGTGAAGCCCATAGAGGCATAAAAGTACAGCTTTCCCTTGTTGAAATAGCTCAGGTTATGCCCCTACCCAAAATAAGGGGCTAGACTAATCTAATAGAGGTCACTAATGACCTCGTACCAGAAAGCGCAGCGTTCCAAGACCCGCCACTAGGGGACGACTAGGGGTTTTTTTTAATATTCTTTATTTGGAGGAGTTTTTTTCCTTTACTCCGTTAGGCATCATGCGTTTGTTAAGCCATCTAATTCGGTAGGGCCTTTTTGTATAACCGTAACAGAGCCCTAGTCTTATCCGACAGAGGTTGGGGTAGGGCGCCGTTACAGCCGCCAATCTAGCGAAGAATGGGAAATCGAGTGGATATCTCCCATCTCTCCGCCCCGTTACGAACACATTTCACAAATAAATGGTGTTCGTCCTCCGGTGACTAGGGGTTGCAGGGACTAGGGAGCCGCTGGATTCAGGCGGCGCAAGACCATGGCGTGTGGAAATCCCTACTTACAAGAAACCTATATCCAGTTAACGGTTGACGAGTAGGATATAATGATAGGCGTTGATGTCCTATTTGCCCTTTGTTACCCCATAAGGCTGATTTTAGTCTCACGCCGACCGCACGCGCACCGTCGGCGCTGATGGCCGAGATATATAAACTTATAGGAAGCGTTTTTGAAAGACGCGTAGCTATCAGCGCGCACGGTGGTCAGCGCTGATAGCTACGCGGCCGCACGCGTCGCGCGTCTGCGCCGCGTAGCTGTCGGCGCTGACCATTGCACGAGCGCCTCTGCCTTCTATGAGCGTTCTAGTGTCGAGCGGAGCGGATGTAGTCAGCGTGTACAGTCATGGCGAATCGCCGGTTTCTATTCCTTTGGGATAGGTCCAATAATTAACTCTGCATTTTTGTCGTCGTCTGTACAGTAAGGTGTTCAGTACGATACTGAAACGAGCCACACTGAGCCTCAGCGCTGACGAACTACGCGCTGAGCTATGAGCGCTGACGGTGAGCGTGAGACTAAAATCAGCCTAAATTAGCGGTATTGTGTCAATATGCACATACAGCGAATACAATTTGAATTCGATTCAGTAAGTTCGAAGCAAATGCGAAAAATAAAGTAACGATTAATGAAACGGTCGATTGAACCGATTGAACGAGTAGCGCAATTTAGATTTTACAATCGAAATGTATTTTTTAATCTGTAAGGGTGAGGCCAAACGGACGTAATTTTTTTTGAGTTGTAGGTAAGTCGCGTAGTTTCGGTTGCGTAAATTACGCGACTGACAACTCACAAAATTACGCTCGTTTGGCTTCACCCTAAGTATACAACAAAGTCACAACCTGGATAAACTTGGAAAAATTGTGCAAACTTCACTCATTGAATTATTATTGTACCCCCTCCTAACAGGTACAAGCTTGATACCCCTAAGGTAAGGGGAATATAATTTATCATGTCTATCATGGTTAATATTCCTAAAGAATCATCATCATCATCTACTACTGAGTACGGGTCTTTTCTCAGAATGAAATGGATTTGGCTATACCGACAACGCTGGCCAAATGTGGATTGACAGACTTCACACCTTTATTACATTATGGAGAACTCTAAGGCATGCAGGTTTCCTCACGATGTTATTTTTCACCGTTAAAGTATATTTTTAACCCCCGACCCAAAAAGAGGGGTGTTATAAGTTTGACGTGTGTATCTGTGTATCTGTGTATCTGTCTGTGGCATCGTAGCGCCTAAACGAATGAACCGATTTTAATTTAGTTTTTTTTTGTTTGAAATGTGGCTTGATCGAGAGTGTTCTTAGCTATAATTCAAGAAAATCGGTTCAGCCGTTTGAAAGTTATCAGCTCTTTTCTGGGTGTTATAAATTTTTAATTTACACTTGTAATCCCATGACTAACATGGGGACAGCTTAAAATAACTTTTCGAACGAAGGATTTTACAAAGATAACAATAAAATCTGAAATCCTTCAGAGGAATAGAACTAACAAAAAGAGTCGTAAATTTTAAAGGACGAAGACCTTTTTGGTGCAGTGAATGGATTCCAATATCGTCTGAAGAGGTCTATTTATACAAATCCAATTCAATTTAATTGAATTTATTTTACTCAAGACTTGTGATTTTTATGTAGATGACATCGGCATCGAAAGCAAAATAATAATATAATATAGCCACCTAAACTAAAACAGCTTAGGTACCTGTTAAATTACATAAAATATGCCCACCAAAATTGGCTATTATAATAACTACTTAGCTTTTTAACTGACTTCAATCAAAAGGTTCAATAACAGGGCTCTCTCCGTCACTTGCTCCATACAATCGTAGTTCCAATTTCATTTGAATATTAAGCAACCAAAGTCCATGAAATTTTGCAGACATATTCTAGAAACTAATATCTGTGTCTGTGGTGATTTAGATTTTTCTAAAAATATGTAGTTTTAAAATTGCAGGGGCTCAAAGATTTGTATGAAAATTTTTAAGACCGCGTAACTTTGAAACCGAATATTTTAACAGAAATCTGGAAAACCACAGACTTAGATATTAGTTTCTAGAATATGTCTGCAAAATTTCATGGACTTTGGTTGCTTAATATTCAAATGAAATTGGGACTACGTTTGTATGAAGCGAGTGACGGAGAGACAGACCCCTCTTAAGTGAAATAATTATTATAGATCTCTATAATTCTTTATTAACTAAGTAGGTACCTACCTACTTAAATATCATCATAATTTAATGACGATATTGCCCTTGGAACATGGATGATAATAAAAGGTCGATCCCATCACGATTCTTCATAAAAGATTTAATCTCCTCCTTATGACTAAGTGTGGTTTATTATAGACATGCTTTAGGTTTCGCACAGGCGTATTAATCTATTCCTTTTAAAGTTCCGTACCCGAACGGTGCTAACGGCACCTTATTAGTTAAGACTGCGCTGTCCGTCCATCCGTCCGCCCGTCGGTTCGTCTGTCTGTCAATGGGTTGTATCTCGTGAAACATAATAGGTAGAGAGTTCAATATTTCTATTGCTGCTATAACAACAAATACTTAATAGAAAACCAAGATGGTGAATACCAAAATGGCCATGCGAATTAAAAAAAGTACATAGTGTTATAATATGATGGTACGTAACCTTTCGTGTACGACTCTGACTATGTTCAGTGCTTTAGAAGAAGCCTGATGGGCGTGAAACGGTGCAGAAAGATATGAGTGACAGCTTCTAGTGTCCAAGATATTGTTTGAGGTCACTGAGCCAGCAAAGTAAGTTATATGCCACTTTGAAAGCTTGATCGGAGACCGGCGGCAAGCGACAGCGATTAGCGACCGCGACAAGCGACCGTGTCGCCGACCGTAAGCGACACTACATTGGATACTACCAGGGTTGAAAAAATCCAGTTTATGAACGAAAAAACCCCAAAACATTTTTGTTTACTTATCGTACGATAGGATGTTTTTTCAATTGAAAATACGTACGTCTTGTCGTACGATAACTTACCGAATCGATAAATAATAAATTTATCGAATTGAAATTACATCCTATCGTATGATAACTTACCGAATCGATCAATAATAATGTTATCGAAGACCTTAATCGCCCTGTTGCAGCTGGTACCGACACAGTTTCTATGACTTTGTATGAAAATATATAAATTCCGAGTAGATTCAGCGACACTGCCACTGAGTCCCAGCTGCTGCAGCAGTCCTGCTACAGTGTCGCCATAACTACTTGGAATATAGCTTCATACAAATAAAGAACAAAGTCATAAAAAGTGTCGGAACTAGAAGTGTCGCTTGCAGTCCGCGGCACGGTCGCTTGTCGCTGTCGCCAGTCATAGCGACTAGCGACAGCGACAAGCGACCGTGCCGCTTGCCGCCGGTTTTGGACTCAAGCCTTTAAGTATGTAAAACTTTACTTTGTATAGCGCATCCAAAGTAGAATGGTGACGACAGCCAGAAATACATTTTGATTAGGTAGGTACTTAACTTATTATTTTCAATGGATTTTGTAGGATAAATAATTTTCAATATTGAATCAAAATATCTATACTATTCTCTAAGCTATTCTATTCTATTTCTAGCTAAGACATCACAATATGGCGGATACGATTTCCCTTTCTTAGTTTGGATGCTTCATAATGTAATTTGAAGTAGCAAGAAAAAAACAGAGTTTTAGTTCTTTAGTTCTTTATTAAATAAAAACTTATTATAATCACAAAATTTCTCCATCCATCTTCGAAAACCTAGTTTTATGGCGCTCAAAAAATGAAGTAAAATGTAAATAAAATGCATTTAAACATAAAACGCTATAAAATATCACAGATAATAAACAATTCACAGAGTATTCCTTAAATATTAATTCTCTGTCGAGCTTTATTAGACGCCCACTTAGGTATAGATGAGCAGATGATATCAACAATTCTTTAGGGAACCGCTGTGAAGTAAAGAGTGGAAATCCGTTCAAGAAACCTATGTCCAGCTGAGGACTTCCAGCGGTCGGCGACAAAATGGTTTTAGATGTTGTTGTTAATAAATACATTAGGCCTTTGAGGGTAAGACTGAGGATTCCTTCTGAGAGCATCATATTGCCTCCAGTTGATGTACCAAAAAGGTCTGTTGTCTATAGGCATTTGGTTAAGTCTGTTTATTAGGTTCCTGTCTCCTTTAGCTTCAATAGGGGCGTATTCATCTTCTCCAAATCTGTTTGAGAGGCCATTCGATGGAGTTTGGGGGAATCCGATTGGTCGAAGTCCTGCGTAAAATGGTCGTTGTGCAAATGTTAGAGCACATAACGCTGTGAAAGCCAAAGCGATCTTGAATACTGCCATTTTATCTGGAAACATTTGTAACATAAATTATCTAAATATAAATAAAATAGTATTACAAAATTCCTCTTAAGAGGAGTTTTCGTGGCGCGCTCACCAGTGCTGTCCACACAAAAGTAGTTTGGATAAAACTCGTTTTGTATTGTGTTCTATTGCAGACTGTAGGTATACCCTTCTCACTCCAAGAGGAGACCCGTGCTCTGTAGTGAGCCGGCGATGGGTTGATCATGATGATGATGATGTAGAGCGTAGACTGTCTACTGTGTCTATAGTTTGCCAGATTTTCTTTAAAATACCTATCTAGTTTTAAAGTTACATGGGTTTTGTATGTAAATCCTTGAGACCGCGTAACTTCCTAGGATGTATTTACAAGTTTCATTGAGTTTGATTGGTTAATATGTAAATGAGAGCTAAACTTTTGTGTACTTCGAATAAACTCCTCTTAATTATAGAGACGCCAATATACTATGAAGAAAAGATAATTAATGGTTTTGCGTGCAAATGGCAAACTTGTGTCCTCAACAACTTCTGTGTTGACATTTCCTTATCGATCAAGATACTAATGTAGGTATGCGTTCAATCAAAGTAACATACGACACACAAAAACAAAAAGCTACAAAAACTATGTCTGATAAACAAAGCCATGGACACCTGCATAAATATTCAATTGAATCACAGATGATAATTATATAGGCAGTAACAATACGTAAGTTGTTAGAGAAGTATATATTCCTTTGCATCAAAATCGAAATAAAAAAACCACAACAAAAGCTGAGCAAAAAACCACAATATCTATTACGACCAAATAAATCTATAATTAAATTACTAAGCAGAAAAATAAAACTCATCTCAAAACATGATTAAAAAACTGTGTATCAGAAAAAGTTGATGAAAACAACCGCAGACTTTGTAGGCTATAATAATAGTGTGGTAATAATTTTGCGCCCATGTGTGGTAAGAGTTTATAGCTTTGATGGCGGTGAATAAAAGCCACTGCGTATTACTGTATTGAAAAAAAAACTTATAAGTTGGCATTTGGAGATGCCTGGGCTCATGGAATCTTATTGCTAAAAAATATTTGCCTCATCTGTGATAGTAGGGCACCGTAGGTACAATTGAATATGTCGGTGTAGTAGGGCTTGTTTTTTTGCAAAGGATCACACTGGCTGTTAGCAGGAATGCAGCCAGTATTATTGGCACCATTCCACACGGCCATGATTCGTACATTAATTAGATTAAGCTAGAGTTTTATTGTAAAAGTAGCTTTTGCCTGCGACTTTGTCAGAGACACATCACACTAATATTATAAAAACGAAAGTTTGTATGTGTGTGTGTGTGTGTGTGTGCGTGTGTGTGTGTGTATGTTTGTTACTCCTTCACGCAAAAACCACTGGACGGATTTGGCTAAAATTCGGAATGGAGATAGATAGTATCCTGGATTAGCACAAAGGCTACTTTTTATCCCGGAAAATCAAAGAGTTCCCACGGGATTTCGAAAAACCTAAATCCACGCGGACGAAGTCGCGGGCGTCAGCTAGTATTTCATAATTTATACCTTATATCACTTGGGGATAATTTATCTATTATCTATCAGAGAAAGATTTTTTGAAATCGGTATCGGAGAATACCTCCTAGATCCTTTATAAACTTTACCTCTGTACAATAAGTATTAGTGTAGATTTTCACTAATAAAAAAAACAAAAACCAAAAATTACCATTTAAAACTTTACACCTGTCTAACAGGTGCAATATTTTATTTATACATCTATTTATATTTTATATCACAAAGAATTCAATTCAAAATCAAATAAATTGCTAAGATAGAAAAACTAGGGCTGAAAAACTACTACAATAATGAAAAAAACTTTGGAAGTAGGTAATAAACAGTGAAACTGCTGCTAAATCAGTCCGATATTGACTTGTTTACTATAAAGTTTATTTACCTTTATTTCGCGTGGTGCTGAGAGTTCGCGTACAAGGTCTGACACATCCAAACCGACAAGATGCTCTCGAGTAATGAGTGGCTATACAGACTGTAAATCCTATAAATATGTCTTGAAAGCCACGGCTTATCTTGGGCACTACGGCGTCATAACTTTTGAAGAGCTCAGTATGGACTAGAAGTGATTTAATGAAACTATTCAATTATTTTGTTTACTTACTGCCGAGCTCAACGTTGAGAGACGTCTAATTTGCGTTTATTCGAGTAGTAAATTGGGCGTTATGACAGTTTTTGTACTGAAAAGCTGCCAAAATATCATATTTATTCTTAGGATAGATTATTTGTATATATAATTTACAATACTTTTTTAGTTTGTGTAAAAACTAGCCGTAGGAATATTTTATATGATTGTTTTTTGAACAGGAAAAAGTGAGGTTGGACTTCTGATTAACGCTAGCAAAAGTAAAAGTTAAAGGTTTATTCAAAATACTCGTAGGTACCATTGTACACTTTTAGATTGTAAATTATTGTTGAATTTTTAAGATATTATTGTTATAATGATGATAATTTACCACATACCTACCTAAACTTGAAGCTAAAGCTACGAGGGTTTCAAATGCGCGTCTGAGAAAAGATCATATTATTATATGCATGCCTTCGAAACAGAGTGAGCCCAAATCAAAATCAGTGACTGAAACAGTAAAGCTCGCCTTGTTTGTTGTAAAAGCTATATTAATAATATTATCCTTTTAGATAAACTAAATGCTTGTCTATGATTGTTGTGGAAGCTTTTAGCAAAATAGAATTCAAGGTTGGTGTTCGTTCATTTCATTCATATTCAACGAAGTAAATCATAAAACATTTTATGTGTTTATGTTAATGTGAGGTTTTATATGGGGTTTTTCTTCAAAACTCCCTATGCTTATAAATTTAATCAATCTCGTTGATCGTGATACACGACAGATTTATGGTTAGACTTAAAAAATTGTTTGTTAATTAAAATCTATTGATAGCTACCAATATACTAGTGATTTTTAAATAGGTACTAATAAAAACTGCGCAATTTGAATTCGGTACATAACATGCGGTTTTACCATGCCGTTTCGTTATTCGTAGTGAAAGCATTAGTGTATCCACACATTTATTTATATCTGCAAAACAAAAGAAGCTTTGTTAAACGAAAGTATTTTTTTAACATGTCCTAATTTTGTGGAACCGGTAGGATTCTATCTTCCCTGGGTATCACGCCCGGAACGTCTTTGACCCATCGATATTTTGACCACTAGACCATGGTGCATATGCCCATCGACGAAATTTTAGGTAGGTAGGTAATATGTTACGTATTTTAATTCAGTAATCATCGACTGTTAGTGCCATCTTGTAGCGATTCATTACATTTATAATAAATACTTTCAAAGGCCCATATTTCCTTTTTTCCTTGAAGTGTAGGTCAAGCCCTGCCATAAAAAATTTAAATACACTAAAAAAAACTTCGATTGCACAATCAAAAGCAATAAACCTTTCCTGTATTTGCCCTTACATTTTTGTGTTAATTAAAAAATAGTTTTAGTGTTGAAAATTAGTTTATAAAAAATATTGACCTACATTGCTATCATTGAGCTTGTCCTGTCTATTTATTAGTATGGCAACGTAAAACCCCAGTTTGTCTCGTCTCGTCGAGTACGGCCATCATCGTTCCGGTTCATGACGTAGAATGTGGCGAAGAAAGTTCTCAGAAGTGGTGGGAGGCTTCGGCCGTGGCTAGTTACCACCCTACCGGCAAGACCGTGCCGCCAAGCAAAACCAAGGGGTATGGGTTTAATAAAAACTGCCATAGGTACCCCTTCAAGCTTAGCCCGCTTTCATCTTAGAGCCTGCATCATCACTTACCATCAGGTGAGATTACAGTCAAGGGCTAACTTGTGTCAGAATAAATAAATAAATAAAAAACATTGAAAGAAAGACGTTAATCGCTGTAATGGCGGCCATTTTTTTTATTTGTTATTAAAAAAAAAATCTCTGCCTATTATCGTTCATTAGATACAGCTCGCTGACAGACATACAGACGGACTGATAGACGGACGGACAGCGGAGGCTTAGTAACAAGGTTCCGTTGACAACCTTCGGATAAGAAACCCTAAAAAGAAGCAGGAAAAATTGCGGTCATCGCACTACCAAGTAAAATCTAAAAGTAACTTGTTTATGCCTATGGAAATACGCATGCAATAAATAAATACTTAGTTATTTCGAACAACACCAGAGCCGAGACCATAATCAGCCATGTGGTTTTCTAAGACGTCATCAAATAGGATGAAACATGAATATAATAATGTTATTTAATTTGTGGTTTATGGCATATTTTTAACAATAAATTGTTTTTAAAGGTAACAATAAATACAGGATTTACTAGATGACGCCCGAAACTCCTTGATTTTCCGGGATAAAAAGTAGCCTGTCTGTATTCGGGAGGCAAGCTATCTCCCTGTTCTATATTTTGTCAAAGCGGATGAAATGCTGAAATGGTGAAAACCTTTTTATGAACTAAAATGGGGTAAAACCCTGCATCATATTTGCGGGTCCTTGGGAATTGGGATTTGCAGACGTTCAGGGGCTACGGTAATCCCGACCCGCCTGTTCATTTACTCATTACCTATACCCATATAATAATTTAAAAAAATGAAATTATGTAACATTACAAGTAAAAAGCATAATTAGAATTTTTTAACGAGATAAAGTTGAAAACTAAAACCCGACTGCGATCGTCTTAATAAACGCTGAAATACTATATTAAAATTGTTTTTCTGTCGCTTGGTTTTAGTAAATATACTACTACTACCTACTACTAAACTACTAAAACTCAGAATTTCCTCCTCTTTCATTTGACATCCCACTCGATACAATTGTAAAAAAAAATTTTTGGAGATCCTCCACTTTTTTTCGTATAAAATGTAGCCCATGTCACCCGGACCTTTACGACCGAATTGGAACCTCATTCATCAAAATCGGCCCAGTAGTTTAGGCGGTACGGTGGAACACACAGAATCTGGATACAAACATATAGACACACATACATAGACTGCTAAAATCATAACCCTTCCTTTTGGCCGCAGTCGGGTAAAAATGAGATTACTATCGAACTGCGATTAATGTCTATATTTATTTTAACGAATTTCCTAATTAACATCGTTTGCAGAATATAATTACACCAAACTGGATAAAAGTCAAAGCAATTCTAAACAAAATTAAAATGAATAAAGCGGTATAAATAAGCCGAAAATACGCCATTAAGATAAGTTATAATTTATTCAGGTCATACCCGAAAACTTTTAATTTATGTACCGAGTGCTTCGAGAAATCGGACGATTGCAAATAAATACTCCAGCATTGTGGAATACTTAATTCACATGATCCATCATTCCATCAACCCACTCCTGAGCACAGATCTCAGAATGGGAAGGGTTTTGGTTATAATCCAGCTGGTCAGTTAATGCAAATTGGCAAACTTCTTACACCTCTGAGGAGATTATGGAGAACTCTCAGGCATGGAGGTTTGCTAACGATGTTTTTCTTCACCGATGAAGCAAGTGCTATTTAATTGCTTAAAGGCCGATTTTTAAATCTTCAAATAACTTTCATTTGAGGAATAAATTTGAGGGTTTGACAGCTTTTTAGAGAAAGTGTGTCAATACGTCTTTATTCCTCAGATAAAATTTATTTGACGGTTGAAAAATCCCCCCTAAAACGCACATAACTCTGCGTGCCCGGGGTTGTACGGCGGACCCTCCGAATAGAAGTTGGATGTCAGAATCACTAGTCTATAACCATCGATGTATTATAACCGTGTGGTGGATCCTCATTCTGAAGAGACCCGTGCTCAATAATAGGCCGGCGATGACTTGATGAATTTGATAGGTATTAGGTATTGTTAAAGCACTTGAATCGTAACAATTATAATTAATATTATAATATTAATAAAATAATTTTCTGAGCCTTGAATGTGGTTTTCAAGTATTAAACTCGAGTAGTTTGTAGGATATCAAAAGATTTCAAGTTACAAAACGTGACACGATGTTTGCTCGTCCATAATAAAATGAGCGACGCCAACGCACTATGTCATGTTAGTTACAAGTTTAGGGTCACGGTCACTGTCAAGTGTTACATGGATCTCTACCGAATGTAGGGATTCGACAACCTCCAGATATTCACATTTTTAGCATTAAAATAATTTCTGTCTCTTTTTCATCGATAAAGCCGTTTTTAGGGTTACGGAACCCTTATAGGATCACTTTGTTGTCTGTCTGTCTGTATGTTTGTCCGTCCGTCCGTCGTGTCTGTCAAGAAAACCTATAGGGTACTTCCCGTTGACCTAGAATCACGAGAGGTAGGTACGTGGGTCTCATAGCACAAGTTAAGGAATATATCCGAAAACAGAGAATTTGTGGTTACATCACAAAAAAAATTGAAATGTGTTCACGGATAAAATTAATTTACTAAATCACATATAGATTGCGCTGTTGTCATTAACTTGCTGTATTGCACATAAAAATATTAAATTATCTTGTATGGAACCCTTCGTATGCGAGTCCGACTCGCACTTGACCACGTTTTCATCGATAAGGCCGTTTTCACACAAAGCAAAGTCTGAGCAAATGCATGGAACTTTCACTGTTTGTTACTTTGTACTTGTGTCAATTTTCCAAACGTTTTCATCATTTCCATACGAGCACATTTTCCGCGTTTTAAACTTTCTCATTTCCTGCCTGTTAGTTGTTGAAGGCTCAAATGTGTAATAGTTTTCACGCGGAGGCTGCACCACTGCTGAAATAGACCTGTCGACTGCAAACCTTCATTTTGAGAACTTGATTTGACCTCGTTATGTTTGCGCCTAAACTTTTTTTCTAAATACTATTATTGCTTAAAGTATTGGGTACTACTTTTCATTTGCTTTTCTTTTAACATCAGAATTAAAAAAATCTAAGTATTAATATTTGCTAAACTTTTACTGAGCCGTGATAGTAAGCCTAGTGGTTATAACGTCCACCTCCTACTCGAAAGGTCGGGGGTTCGATCCCAGACAGGCACTTCTAACTTTTCGGAGTTATATATGTGCGTTACTTTATAAGTATCACTTGCTTTAACGGCGATGGAAAATATTATGAGGAAATCTGCATGCCTGAGAGTTCTCCATAACGTTTTCAAAGAATGTGAAAAATCTGCTTAAAATCCTAAGAAAGTTATAGGTGCGTGCCGAATCAAAGACCTCAAGGACCTCAAAGACCTCAAAGCTATTAACTAGGAAATGAAATTAATTTATAACCAAAGACATTAATTAGTAAATTAATATTTAAACTGTATACTAATTGGAACAAAATTGTTCCACTGAAGATGTACTCAGAAAGAAGGGGAATGGCGCTTTGGAGTGTAAATGAGTTACAAGTACCCAATAACTTTTATTGAGATACGACCATAATTTCCTCAGCCTAAGCTTGCTTACTCAGGAATTACAAAGTCTGAATAGTGCTAATGGTCCTAAATTACCTAGTATGTAATTACTTTGCTAACATCAACTATCTACCCGTGTTTGAGTATGGCCATCATCGTTTGTTATTAATTTTTAAAGTGGTCGGAAGTAATACAGTGGGAATATTATAAGGAGACTATGATGGCACCACTGCCTGAACAGAATGGATAGTACAGCTATTTGCTCTCGCGTATGAATGAAGTCGTATAAAATGTACCTCCTCTCTGTCATATTTCTCATTGCTGAGGGTTGTCAGGGTGGTGGAACTGTTGGAAACAAGGAGTTTTCTTGAAATAAGTGATAATAGGATAGGTTCCCCCTTCCGCATACAACTTGACTTCTTAGTCAAGTTTGTTCTATTTGTTCTCTTGAACAAGATATAAATATAGTTATTATCAGATGTTAGTGATAATAACTGGGACCGCTTAACGTGCTTTCCAAAATATGGGAAAAATGGATAACTAAGTGGCTTGGGCCATCATGTACCCACAAATGTTATAATACATTATTCGTTCTCTATTTAGTAGAGCCATAACCAAGGAATATTTTAGAAAATTTGCAACCTGGCCAGTCTTTATCACTGCGAGGTACTGTAGCTATACGCTTTCCAAGCAATATATTTAGCATAATAATAGAAAACAGCCAATCTACTTCCATTCCTCACAATAGTCCTGCATCCTCAGGGAATTACGTTGAGTGCATCCTACAGGCGATCTGAAGAATAAGATCCGATTGTTATACGTCTACCATAGCTTGTACGTTGGTTGGATAATAATTTACTATTCTCTCAAGAAGCTTCTACGTGTTGGCTGGGTAGTTACTAGCAAATCCGGAGCCGCTAGATTCAGGCGATGCAAGATCGTAGCATGTGACGTCTATAGACTCTAGTAGTAAGATTGCTCCCAAAAAAAAACGTGTTATGCAAGCGAAGATTATGTAATAATAATAATAATAATAAGCCTTTATTTCCCAATAAGATTAATAATATAATACAATTTTAAGATTAATAATATAATAAGATTATTTTATTTTATTACAATAGGTAGATATGCTTTATTAGTTCAGTTCCTTGAATTCTGTTACTATACATACTGGCAAAAAATAATACCTACATAGTTAAGTGTTTTATACATCAAGTTCAAATCGTGATAGTATTTTATCATCAGCTGTTTGGCATAGTATATGAAACTATTGATACATAAAATAAACAATAAATTACTACTTTCTTTTTAAATACAATAAATTATACAGTTAAAACAAAAAATAGTGAAAAAGCTAATTTATTCTTTATTCAGCTATGCTGTTTTTAATTATAATTCTTAACTTATTAGGTACATTGTTGTCAAGTTACGATCATATTTTAATACCACTTTTGTAATAAATAGTTTTGTGATTAGTAGGCCTAAAATATGTACCTTTTTCTTTTTTCAGAATCAAAATCTATGTTCGCCTTTACAAGGAAAATATAGTAACTAAGAATGCTTTAGGTATATATATTATATATAATATTCGATATTTTATTATTTTACTATAACATTTTGCTGTAACTTTTATTATAGGTAACATTTTATAATTTTAACTAAGTTTTATATAAGTATGATTATACAATACTATGCTTAACTTAACATCCTCAGTTTTCCTTTATTGGGTTACCCTTTCGTGGGTATAGGCCTCCTCCATCAGTACACATTTAAATCTTACATAGGTACCTACTCTTACATTCAAGTAAGGAGTATAGTAAGTATAGGATATGATTTTGATGTGAGGGTTTTGGTCTGAGACTCCCACAGCGACCACCTGGACTGGGAGCTAATGAATTGTATTTACTTTTTAATTTTTACTTTTCTTAAAATGACGTTTTGGGAGGGGCATTTTTAATTTGCGTTGGTTTTGATTATTAAAACTGTTTTCTGGAGATTCCTGCAGATTTCTTTTGTTTTTTGACTGTTGTATTCCTTCATTTAAGATTATGTACCTAAATAAATATAATGAATGTTGATATTGTTGTAATATATACTCGTATATGATTTGTGTTTTTTTTTTGATTGTTATGTTTTATGTATGCATTATAATTGTTAATTGTAGAACCTACGGGGTGACATAGTCTTCTTAGACTAAAACCCCACCAAAAAAATAAAGAAGAAAAAAAAATGATAAAAGAGCATGGATTTGGCTCACAGCCCGCTCCAGCAATGCTCACTGCAACAATGTAATTACTTTTTAACCCCCGACCCAAAAAGAGGTGTGTTAGGTATATGTTTGACGTATCTGTCTGTGACATCGTAGCTCCTAAACTAATTAACCGATTTTAATGTAGTTTTTTTTGTTTGAAAGGTAGCTTGATCGAGAGTGTTCTTAGCTATAATCCAAGATAATCGGTTTAGCCGTTTGAAAGTTATCAGCTCTTTTCTAGTTACTCTAACCTCCACTTGTCGGGGGGTTAAATTTTTTTAATTTATACTTGTATACAAAGGCATTAAACTTTGACTTATGATATCTTTGAAAAATTTTTTACTGGTTCTTCTCGGTAGGAAAGGCAATGGTAAATGCATTTGAGGATTCAGAAAAAGAATTTTGTAAAAGTTTATTTGAATATAAAAATCTTTATATTTCTATTGGTTTCCAAACAAGCAGAGAAACACAAGGAATTTCCGTATCCTAAACAGATGCACTACAATCGCGCTAACCCAGTACATTTGGAAATTAACCCATACGTTTAGATAACAAAGGTCACTGGATAATTACCAACCTACATTACGTGTTTGCAAAGCAATAGATTGTTATCATCAGCTCCGAGAAGTCGGTGTGAGTGTACACTTACAGATTTGCATTACAATAACCGCCGTGTTTTTAGGGTTCCGTATGACTAAATGAAAAATGGAGCCCTGCTTAGAGGATCACTTCATTGTTTGTCTGTCTGTCGTGTCTGTCAAAACAAGGAAATGTAAACCTATATTTAGGGGCTAGGTACTTCCCGTTGACCTAGAATCAGGGAAGTTAGGTAGGTAGGTATTACCTATAGCACGAGTAAAGAAAAAATCCGAAAACCGTGAATTAGTGGTTACCTACATCACAAAAAATTAAAAAAAGTTTTTTCTTCTATGTCGCATTGGTACGTAAGTCGGAACCTTTTTGTGTGCTAGTCCGACTCGCACTTGACGGGATTTTATTTTTATCGATAAGTTATTGCGTGTGCGGGAAATAGCACTTTACTTGGGTATCTACTTGGAGTGATTCCTAGTTTCTAAGTACTTATATGACGTCACGTTATGATGACGTCAGACAATATTCTTAGTTTAAAAAAAAAAGAAAATATTACAATAAAACTTAAAGTTAGCCTTATCTAATTACTATACAAATCATGCCCGCGTGGAATGGTGCCAAGAATACTGGCTGCATTTCCACGTTGGACAGCCAGGCTGATCCGTTGCGCAGAATTTCTTACTTTTGAAATTGAAGTGGATATATAACAGCATTTACGCCATATTAATAGGCCCACAGTATTGGGAGTTCATTCGGTATCTTAAAAACCAGGTCAAGTGCGCGTTAGACTCGCACATGAAAGGTTAATCTGTAACATCATACAAGAAAAACTTTTTTTTATGATGTTACCGCAAATTCGGATATTTTTATGCTATTTTATGGTAATTTTTATGCTAGCTTACCACAAAATTGAAATCAAATCATTTATTTCCTGACTGTAGAGTAAAGGTAGGTCTAGCTCTAGGTGTAGGTAAACCTACACTAGGTAGGTCTACGCAAAATATTCGAGGCCTTTCCGAAAAAATAACCCTAGCAACTTTGAACTGGGTGTATCTACCTATCTTTATTTAATGGAATCTAACAGATTGAAGAAATGTTACGGCATAGGCATATGCAGAAATATTTCAACAATATCGATTTATTGACGGTAGACTGAAAATGCTCGTAAAACCGTCTGTCTACTCGTATTGTAAGGTTATTTTTAAAAATTGATTTGAGTTGTCAAAAATAATATAAAATTATTAATTTATCTAGTGCAGGTAGTTTGATAAAATCGATATTTGGCTCATTCGATGTCATACAATCTGTTACTAGGAGGCCAACAAGATTGAACTTGCATAAATACGGGTGTTTTGAAGGTTTTAGTTTAGTCTCCTTCTGAGATTCGGAGCGATATCGCATATTTTCGGTATTTGGATTGTGAACTGGATAATTAGATGTTGTGATAGCAATCACGCTCTAATTAAATTATTTATTTTGGCATCAGTTTGTTTAGATTAAGACTCTCGGATAACCTTTACACATTGAACTTGTGTTTTTTGTGTTGGTTTTGAGAGGACATTCCAATAGTCCGATAAAAATATTTAAATAATACTTGCTTTTCTGAGTGACGCCAATAGTATGTTATATTTCTACGCAAGAATCTCTCCCTCTACACGTTATATCTGGTACATTATACTAGTTTTATACCAAATTCCTTTTCTCTAATGTTTATATTGTTGGATCTTGGTAACTCATTGCTCATACTAAGTACATTCAGCTAGCCAGGAAATGTATAGGTATAGCGCATAACTGAGGAGGTTCCTGTGGTAGTTGACGAATCACTGAGCTCTCGCTTTACAAAGATCCAAAATATCCAACATGTGTCAAAAGTGAACTTTTCGAGACAGCTGTCGAGGCTTTTTGAAATAGGGGTGTCATTTTCAACGCTATTCTATCATTGTACTATCTGTACATAAATAATTTAAGGCCTTCCCAAATATCTCAAGAAATATGCGCCATTTAATGAGGCCTACATAATTGAGCCGCTTTCACTAGAATTTACGAAGGGTTATCCTTGGACGATAAGCTTATAAGAAGCATTTAATTTATTCTTAATCCCCAACGACAAAGCGAACATAGAAATACTTTTAGATTATTTTGAAATGTTCAGTGTCGGAGTAAAAAGAAAATGTTTTGATGTTTATCGCTGAAAATACCTACAGAATTTTGTTTTTTAAAGAATATTAGCCATGTCACGGTAATGAATATTACCGTGGCCATGTTATTAGGTACGACAATAGTGCAACGGGCGGGGTTTGAACCGTCGACCTTTCGGTTTTCAGTCCACTCCTTTACCGGTTGAGCTATTGAGGCTCTAATTTATATATCGACTCAGATTATATTAGGTTAGAGTGGCTTTCGGCTCTTCATAATGTTAGTCACTCATCATACCTACAGAGACGTACAGGACATAATATTTACTCATGTGCCAGGTGAAAGGGTAGTTAGTAATTCAATAAGAAGAAGAAAAAGTTTGCATTATGGTTGTTAAATAGAGCTTTTTAAAATAAAAACGTTTTTTTTTAAATCATTTATTATTATTTCAATTATTTTCTTGCTGCCGCAAACGTATGTTGCACTCGCTATTACGAGTATGTGGCATACCTACTGCACGACATAAGCATGTAAAAATATCACAAGAAAGTTCCATAAGAGCATGAAAATCTAATACAAACCGTGCCCATGCATAATTGAATAAGTTTTTAAACGACCAAGTAATTTAAGACGTATTGTAAATAAAGCAATGATTCATCTTTATAACCGACTGATGCCCGCGACTTCGTCCGCGCGGATTTTGGTTTTCAAAAATCCCGTAGGTACTCTTTGATATTCCGGGATAAAAGTAGCGTAGCGTATGTTACTCTGCGTCCTTTCACCTATCTCTGTGTCAAAAATCAAGTCGATTGGTAGCTTAGTTAGGTTCACGCCCTAAGAATAACTAACAAACAAACACACTTTCGCATTTATAATATTCAGTAACAGATCGCATATCAAGCACCTGAAAGAATCTTCAGGGAAAACAACGATAAACAAAATCAGTCAGGAGTGAGTTGGCCTCGCAAGCAAAGGGCAACACAACGTGCAAGATTATGTTTTTTTTTTTTAATTTGTTGCTATAAGCGGCAATAGAAATACATTGTATTGTAATTTCACCTCTTTACCTATTACAGTTCGCGAGATACAGCCCGCTGACAAGCAGACAGACGGACAGCAGACGTTTAGTAATAGAACCTCGTTGGCACCATTTGGATAACACTAGAATTCCTCGAGAAAACGAGCCTAATGTGCTCCGTTTGCGTTTATCCTTCCACAAATCTTAGTATTTATGTTTGCAAGATCTAAGTTTTGCCTATCCAAATATCCACACATAACAAAGGCTTTACCAAGATTTACGAGGCTCACTGTTTAGTCTAACGTGAAATAGAAGTCATTGTTCAGCCTTTGGTAATACAAAACAGATTTCTCCTTTTCAATCCAAGTAATTCATGTGAACGAAATATGTTTAGGGGGTCTGAGTAATGTTAGATTTAAGTTTTGACATCAGTATTCAGTTTAAGGAAGTTAATGTTTGTACATGGTAGAACACTCATTTCCATTAACAGCCTGTTAAATCGTTTGGCAGGATGTCAACAGGGCTCTCTCCGTCACTTACTCCATACAATCGTAGTTCCAATTTCATTTGAATATTAAGGAACCAAAGTCGATGAAATTTTGCAGAAATATTCTAGAAAATCATATCTGTGCCTGTGGGGTTTTAGATTTTTCTAAAAATATGTGGTTTTAAAATTACAGGGGCTCAAAGATTTGTATGTGAATTTTTAAGACCGCGTAACTTTGATATCGAATATTTTAACAGAAATCTGGAAAACCACAGGCATAGATATTAGTTTCTAGAATATGTCTGCAAAATTTCATGGACTTTGGTTGCTTAATATTCAAATGAAATTTTAACTACGTTTGTATGGAGCGAGTGACGGAGAGACCCCTCTTAAATTAACAAACAGAGTGTGGTGAAATTAGGTTTAAGCCTTGCTTACACCAACTCTGTTGCTTGGTGGGTAAATTAAATATAATAAATAATTATGAACATACTTCGGCCACGAATTTCGTTCTAATACATCGATGTTCTAATAGCAATACCGCTTAATCGTGATGCATTGTATCGGTACGCAACAAAGGCCTTTCCAAGATGCATGAGGCTCACTGTTTAGTGAAACTCATTGTTCAACCTCCGGTCATACAATACCGATCCTTTTCAATCTTATTCATGTATAATACTTAATTGAAATATGTTTAGGGTGTCTGAATTATGTGATTTACACCAGTTTAATTTAAATTGCGCTCAAAGCAAGCCTGTCGCTCGATTGATAAATTATGAACCTTCCTAAAATCTTTTCCGTTCTATTTAAATATTTTTTTCTTAGCTTCACTTTCCGATGTTTCATTCAAATCTTGAAACTGTTTTTAACTACTTCTACTAAACTGATGATTAAGAGCCAGCGCGTGCCAGACTTTCGTTATTTTACAAAACCTGAAAGTTTCTCTGAAAGTATTTACTATTCCGAAGAAAATATACAAAAAATTAGACTTTATACTTCGACGTGAGATTTTTTAACCCCCGACCCAAAAAGAGGGGTGTTATAAGTTTGACGTGTGTATCTGTGTATCTGTCTGTGGCACCGTAGCTCTTAAACTAATGAACCGATTTTAATTTAGTTTTTTTTTTGTTTGAAAGGTGGCTTGATCGAGAGTGTTCTTAGCTATAATGCAAGAAAATCGATTCAGCCGTTTGAAAGTTATCAGCTCTTTTCTAGTTCCTTCACTTGTCGGATAAATTTTTTTACACCTTTGTTACCTGTTAAATCTTCCAAAGCCACTATGATCCAAACTTCATAGTCGCTGATCGTTTCTCCCTGTGCTGGGGACAATACGCAGAGAAACTTTCAGCTTTTATAGAATAACCTCCTTCTCCTCAATCTATGCAAATAAATGAAATGAAATGAAACGAAGGTCTAGCACGCGCTGGCTCTCTCTCTACATATAACTACAATGACAATGGCGTTCATGATGCACGTGTCATCGAGTAGATGTACAGCCTATAATAGTATAGGCTTTACCAATAAGCACTAATGAGGCTCATTGTTTAGTTTAACGTGAAACATAACTCAATGTTCAGTTTCAAGTAATACGAAACGAATTTTCCTTTTCATTCGTGCGAATGATGTTTAGAGGATTTAAATAGATTCTCCTATAGACTTTGTTTATAGACCAATCGTATTGTTGAGTTGAGAGTTGAATAATTAAAAAAAACCGGCCAAGTGCGAGTCGGATTTGCACAGGAAGGGTTCCGTACCATCCTACAAGATTATGTAGCTACTTTTTAAAATTTTTTTTTATTTACTTAGCGGCTATTTAGCTAAAATATTATTTATTGTTGTATAGTGGCTAATAGAAATATACAATCTGTGAAAATTTATATTCTCTACTCTATAACGGTTCACGAGTTACAGCCCGCTGACAGACAAACAGACGGACGAATGGACAGCGAAGTAGTAATAGGGTTCGGCTGTCAATGTTTGGGTACGGAACCCTAATTCTGTATCTATCACTATCATAGTTTACCATACCAATTAATTTACTAAAATTTTCTGTACCCGTATTCTAATGATATAAATCTGACACTAAAGTGGGCAAAGGCAACAGTATTACGCTGCGTTCTTGGTACCAATTTTCTTGTCTCAAAATGTCTCCAATGCTTCCCATACCAACAAAGCAAAAGCGAGAGAGCTCAGTCTTTGGCGTTGAACGGATATTAGGTGTCTAGTATCACGTACCTTGCACATATTCTTAGCTGCAAGCACTGTTATATTGGTGTACTTACGGATTTTCAAAGTAAACATTTCGTCTGAACTGAATAAAATGGAGTCTCCTCGAGAAGACCTATAGTCCTAAAGTCAAACATTCGCTTAGGGAATATTAAAACCACAGTCCATACGTCCATACTAATATTATAAATGCGAAAGTCTGTCTATCTGTGTGCTACCTTTTCACGGCCCAATAGTTAAACCGATTCTGACGAAACTTAACACAGAGTTAACTTATATCCCGGGGACGGACATATACTTACCTACTACTTTTTATCCAGGAAAATCAAAGATTTCCCACGGGTTCCTAAAGATCCATCCGCTTAACCATACTTATACTACTTATATACAACCAGCTTTTCATACAAATATGAAATGTGGTACTGAGGTAGCTTGCGTCCATGTAATTGTCATAGGAAATTTTTTATCCCGGAAAATCAAACAGTTCCCACGGGATCTTTAAAAACCTAAATCCACGTATTAATACCAAATTTTTTTGTCAAGACATTTTCAGCGATGTTACATCCTTATCCTTGAAGAATACGTGAAGCCGTCCGGCCCCTGATTCTTCTCTGATCGTGTTGGATTGTCGTCCCATCAGACTGTGAAAGTTTATTTATTTATTGACATCAAATCAATGCGCACGAGATGCTTTTACTTATGAGAAGATTATTCATAGTGGTTTATGAGGCACGGGTGGTGCCCGCTGACACACAAACTGACGGAATGACAGCGGAGGTTCAGTAAAAGAGCCGTTTTGGCACCGTTCGGGTACAGACTACAGATCCCTAAAATTATTATATCAGAATTTGTGTACCAACGTGCAACCTTCGTGCAACTTAACTGGTTAGGTATAGTCAAGTGTAAATGGAGTTTTACAATAATACACATATTTTTAGGTTTTTTTATTTAATTCTCATTTATTTATTATATCATTATTGCCACATTAAAAAAAATGCTTACAAAATTAAAATTATAGAAATAACAAATAATAAAATAACAGAAACAACAACAAAAAAAATTGTTATTAGTTAGGATTATTCACACGATGACACAAAATTGTAAGTTTAGTGCTTCTAAAAATAGCTAGTATTTAGCATTAATTTACTTGCACCAGTTTCAGGTCTGTAGCTTCAAAGCACATTGGAATCATAATACATCTAAATTACGTAGTTTGATTTCGCGGAGCTTACTCTGGTTTCGGGATTATTTGAGTACATAGAGGTCTGTTGTTCAGCTAATTAGAGCTAAATGCATTTAGGTTTTAAATGTCACATTTACTTAATGATTAGTAATCCGATACTAACATTGAATAGGATTAGTACGTATGGAAAGGCTATTTCAAACAAAATCGTGTTGTGCGAAATCATTAAAATTAATGTGACACTGTTACTGATTTTAATGACAACTAAATTCTAGTGTATTCGTATTTTTTTCTTACCTATATAATAGGAAAAGGACAGGCTAACTGAATTTAATTTAAAACTGTCAAACTATAGGTCCCGATCTTGATTAAAATTTTATTAGTAGAGTAGCGCTAAAATGAAGTCTTTAATTTAAAATTTATTTTCCATCCTTTTTTAACAATATTAAAAAGATAAAGAGGTTTTAAATTTAGTTTAGAGAGTGACATTAGAATCGACGCCACCCACACAGGACATCTAGTTGTAAGCAGAAACAAGTTGCAGCCCGCAAAAAGTTTGGTTGGGGATGATTCATTTATTAGTTAAATGAGCGGACTGTAGTGCGATAGGTCGGCGGTCCAAACTGGTTCAAACCGCACCCGTTGCACTATTATCGTACCCACTCCTAGCACAAGCTTCAGGCTTAGTTGGAGGGGAAAGGGGAATGTTAGTCGTGATTCCTATGGCTAATATTCTTTTTAAAAAACCCTGCGTGATCAAAGCGACTACGATGCGAGAACTGGCCACGCGGTTGCCTCCCACGATATTAATTAATGGCGCCATGCACAACTACCTATTTAGAATTGCGCTTGGTGACAATCATGCCAGGGAAACAATAAGGTCAAGATTGGAGCTCGCATGACTAAAAGATGCTTATTTATCCTTGCCTTAGGTTATAGTTGTCAGCCAGCAAACACTGACGCCGGAAGGGCGTTCCACGTAGGGTTTGGGCTCCGGTGATTTCCGGTTTTGGTGCTTCGGTTTCCTAACTCCGGAACTTCGAAGGATTACAGGTTCACTTGGAACACCGGAGCTATGGTGAACATAACCGGAGTTTCGATTTTCATATTTTTAGAAGAAAGCGGTTCGTATCAGAAACGTTAACAAAAACGTTTCTTGCGAGAATCGGAAGTCGCGTCGTCGTAGTGGAATAGTTCATTAAGGTCAAAGGTGTTTAAAATAAAATAAAAATCGTTTTTAACATCCTTTATTTTCATAACATCATGAGATTGCCTCAATTTACCATGTCACACTTACGAATAAATATAGGTTTTACAATAATTTTAGAAAAGCTATGTACATACATAATATAAGCTAGGTACTAAATTCCCAAACATTGATAGTACCTATCTTATCAATAAAACAAAGCCACAATCTGTGTTGTTCTGTGTGTAACTTAACATTTCAGGGGGAAGATTTAGGTATAACATTTATAGCTATATAAGACATATATAACATATTTACAATAATATACAATAATAATATCTAAGGTAAGCGATCAGACAAATAGCAGAGTGACATTGAGAGAGACTTTGGGCGTGCAACCCTAAAAATTATAATTTATATTTTCCGTTTATAAGTTAGACTTATACCTATATGTATAATAATAAATTAGTTTCAGGTATTACTCAAACTTATTTTCTTGTATCGTCATTGTTGGTAGTGATCCATCAAAGTTATGCATAGTAGGTTATTCTGGCATCACTCTATAAGGGTTAGAAGTTCGAGTATGATTTATGACTCTAGTAGGCAGATCGTAATAGCACTAGCAGGAATGCCTACCTACTTATATACCTATGCTCGGCGAAGAAGGATAACTTCATTATCATCATGATGAACCCATTGCCGGCACACTACTGAGCACGTCGGGTCTCCTCTCAGAATGAGAAGGGTTTGGCCATAGTCTACCACGCTGGCCTAGTGGGGACTGGCAGACTTCACACACTTTGAGAACATAATGGAGAACTCTTTGGTCAATGTTTTCCTTCACCGCTAAACCAAATGATTTTTTAGGGTCCCGTATCTCAAAAGGAAAAACGGAACCCTTATAGGATCACTTTGTTGTCTATCATGTCTGTCTGTCCGTCCGTCCGTCGTGTCTGTCAAGAAAACCTATAGGGTACTTTCCGAAGAATTATAAAATTTGGCAGGTAGGTAGGTCATATAGCACAAGTAAAGGAATAAATCTGAAAACCGTGAATTTGTCGTTACATCGCAGAAAAAAATTAAAATGTGTTTAAATTTTCAAAGTAAGATACCAAGTGGGGTATCAAATGAAAAGGCTTTACCTGTACATTCTAAAACATATTTTTATATAATTTTATGCATAACAGTTTTTGATTTATCGTGCAAAATCTCAAAAAAAAAAATACCCGAGTACGGAACCCTCGGTGCACGAGTCTGACTCGCACTTGGCCGGTATTTAATTGTTTAAAACGCACATAATTTCGAAAAGATGCGTGCCCGGGATCAAACCCCCGACAACCCGATTAGGAGGCCGACCTCTTAACCTTTAAGGCTTTTTAACTCTCTCTAAGAAGGATAACTTAATAAGTGTTAATAATTCCATTTAATCCTATGTAGACTTTAATCAAAGAACCGTTTTAATAATAAATTACCTCGACCCGTTTTACTTAGCGATAAATTAAATATAACTCGAGACTTTAAGCGTTCTTGCTTTAGTTTAATTTCACTGTACATAAATAGGTAGGTAGATACATAATCACATTTACGGAATTGGGTAAAAATAACCAAGTTCACTTTTTCACATTCAGATTCTTAATTATATTTTAAATATAGTAACTACTATGTCACATTATCTTCCTTATGGCTAAACTTTGGTAAAGGTATTTTAATACTACTTTGTACATAATTAGATATACTAAAATAATATTTACAAAATTTATCTATTGTTCCAAACTTAAGATCCTTAAAACTATGTTGAAATAAATAGATTAATATAATAAAAGCTGCCGTATGACTAACGATACAAACATTACAATTTTGGTCCTTAGATTCTATATACATAGATGAATCTATGTCAATAAAATACCCATAGACACCTATTACGTCTATACCACTTAAGGCCCCAGTACACAATGGCCCATGCGGGCCCACTACAGGCCATCGCCATTGTGTACAGGGGGTAATGGTATATAATGGCGGACAATTGTCAATCGTGGCGCGCAATCGGGGAGTTGTCGGTTTTTTGGGCACACTTCAAAGGAATCGTGGCGTAGCGTGGCCTGTGGTGTTTACACAATCGGCCATTGTTTAGTTCGTCACCGGCCGCTGACCGGGATAGTACGCAGCCGTAATTACTTCGACGTCCATCGCAAGTGGTTTGCCAGGCAGCAATGAGCCATGCGCCATTGTGTGAACACCAAGTGATCGTGGCCTACAATTGTGCATTGCAAAGCGTGGCCCATCACAGACCATTGTGTACTGGGCGCTTAAGAACTCTGTGACTTGGGTACAATTTTAGTAAAACCAAGTAGGTACAACTTCATGACTAATACTAGCGGCACCTATATTGGTGTTAAATTAAGTACATAATATACTGACTGAACCACCGCTACTCTGTCTGTAGTTGTGTTTTAGGTCTCCATGTACTGTTTCGAGCTCATTCTAAAACACTAAGAAAGTGTTCACACTGCCAAGCGTGAAAACCGCGCTCCTGCCCTCACTATTGTCTTCTGTGTGACGTGTTTAATACAACTCCTTGGATTACAGATTGTACATTCCAATGCTGCGGTTAATGCGTTTTTCAACGGCATTTCCCGATAACCGCAAGTGTAGCCACGATCAACGCGATAAAAGCAACGACATTCACATTGCCGTTTGGCGTTAAACGACTTTAACCCCAATTCAATGCTGTCTAATGTGTGGCCAATCAGTTTAACGCGTTGATTATTATCAGCGGAATATTATCATAGCGTTGTTGGGCATTGACGTTAACCTAAATGTGGCCCGAGCATAAACGTAACTAAATGTCGTATAACGTATTCTTCATTGCTGAGGTTTCTGACTCCTTTCGGTTTTTCATTGGATAGTAATCTCGGGTTTCTATATCCTTCGGCATACGAATCGGCTATGAGTAATAGTTCAATTTAAACTTTATTATTTGTTTCTTAACGATTAATTATTATCCGATGTTAGTGATAACAATCGGAACTGACGACTTAGGGCGGGCGCACATATGGCGGAACGCACCGCAGAGCATTTTTCACAATCAAAATATTATCGACATTGGCCTCATTGAAATAATATCTAAAATCAATTGTGCATCCATGCGGATACTCGCGCATCCGTGCGCAGTCCCGCGCGTGCTCGCGCATTCTCTCGTAGAAATTCGCGTAATGTGTCACGCGATTAGAAAACTTCGCGGACATGCTCTGCACTGCGCTCCGCCATATGTGCGCCGGCCCTTAATGTAGAGCACATTAGGCCGGCGCACATATGGCCGAAGGATAGAGGAATCGAAAAGACCAAAGTCGATCATCCATCCAGAACTGTCACAACTACGCCGCCCACCCCTCAAACAATTAACTTACCCATATAAAACTTACAAAAGATACAAAAGTTAAAACAATGAACATGCGACAGAAAATCTGTGCCATGTTGAAATTTTAATGCGGAATTGAATATAAATCATTGTTATTAATAACACAGGTGTACATTTTAATTAACAGACAATGACAATAATTTCTGTGAAGTTTCATAATGACAAATTGTCCAAATAATTAATATTAATTAACAACTGATATTTAATTTTTGAACGTTATTTTGTCATTGTTGTGTTTTATATTGGAAACTAGCTTACGTCCGTGACTTCGTCCGCGTGGATTACGGTTTCAAAACCATATTTTACCCCCTTGGGGGTTGACAAAGGTCCTTTCTTAGCGGATGTTTACGTCATAATAGCTATCGGCTTGCCAATTTCAACCCGATCCGTCCAGTAGATTGAGCTGTGTGTTGTTAGATCAGTCAGTCAGTCAACCTTTCCCTTGTATATATTTAGGAGATAATGCATTTGGGTTTATTTTAATTCTTTCTTAGTGGATGCCTACTTCATTATAGCTATTTGCATTCTGCATGCCAAACAGCCGATTCTTCCACTTTGAGCTGTGTGTTAAGAAATCAGTCAGTTTCCTTTTATATATTTACATAGTGCATATGGGTTTATTTCAAATTTTTCTTATCTTTTTATTTAAATCTATATAAATAAGTTTCAATTAATTTTGTCGTTCAGATTTTTTAAACTATGTCATATTTTTGTAATTATAATATGAATTACATAAAATTGACATAGTTTTATATCTATCTATCTATATATATTAGTATCTATTTTCAATTTTCTTATCTTACATTAATTACTAGCTGTCTATCTTTGACATAATTCATGAACTCATCTGCGCATGCAAAATCCGCTATGTATTTTTAAAGAATTTTCGTTTTTGATGTCATTTTGTTCAATCTTGAAAGGCATGAAATTACCCGTGCTAGCGTATGTGCTAGTCAAAGGGGTAATCTTTTTAGCTATGTGATTTTGATTAAATAGTACAGTTTTTTCAAAAAGTTTAAGTTTAATGGAGTCGCCTGAAAACTTGTGGTTTTTCACATAGCGGAATTTTCATGCGCAATGACGTTATTCACTTTTCTAACTTTACATAACTATCTTCCCATAAGTACATAATATTTATTAAAGTTATTCACGAAATTATTGGAATTATTCGCTTTTCCTTACTTCACATCACTGTCTATCTTTATTCTGTATGACGCCATTCATGAAGTTATTGGAATTATTCACTTTTCCTTACTTTACATCACTATCTATCTTTCTCTGACGTCATTCCTGAAGTTATTGGAATTATTTTCTTTTACTTTTACACCATGTTCTTTGACATCATTCATGAAGTTATTGAAATTGTTCACTTTTCATAACTGGTTACCTTCAACACATTTTCACTAACGTAATTCATGAAATTATTGGAATTATTCACTTTCCTTTCTTTCTCTGGAGACATTCATTTATTGGAATTATTCACCTTTTCCTAACTTTACATCAACGTCTATCTTTCGATACGCTTTTCGTTGACGTCATTCATGAAGTCATTGGAATCCCTAACTGTCATTATGGTGACACCGTCAGTACTGTTCCTCAATATGATGTTATTCTTCTTCTTTGTGCTGCCGTAGTCGTAGTTCGATATAACGATGCTCTCCGTTGGGTTCCTGTTGGGAATAAAACTCCGATTAAGCACTAGTAAAGATAACATGATATTCATAATTATTATGATAGTATTTTTAACTACACTTGAAAGAAATTTTCTAAATAATTTTTAAATACATTTCAAAATCGTTATCATACATACATATTACCGATATTAAATATCGGTTCGAATCCTGCCAGTTACGATATTTTTGATATAGGCGTCTTGTGGTTCTTTCTAATTAAAAATGACTATCATAGTATATTTAAATATTTTTGTAAGAAAAAAAATATACCACAAATTATATGAATATGCAGTAAAATACCTAGAGTCAGTTTGGTAGAGATGCTACTCGTAAATGGTTTCGGAAACTAGTCCGTAGTTGAGGAAATCAATTTGACTTACTCTCAAATCGACGCCCGAATTTCACCCATCAAATGTTTAACTTTGATCAAACTTCTATTATACCTATTCATTTACTTATCTAGACTTTGCAGTCTGCATGATTTTTTTATGATTTCAGTTCTTTTCCGTCTCTTCCCATTTTTGGTTTCAGACATTTTTGAAGAATTGCCCTAGGTACTGCGGAATCTGTGAAGATCCAATCCAATAGACTTATTCATTTTTAACCGACTTCCAAAAAAGGAGGAGGTTCTCAATTCGTCGGAATCTTTTTCATAACTTGACTCTATAAACCCAGCGCAGTGAAACTATGCATTTTCGCACATCTTGTGTCTTGTGCTGGAAAGGCAATCTTCCGCTGCACTACATAGATTAGAAAACTGAACAGAGTGTTTTTAAAATATTTAAAAGTTTCGTTTCCTACCTTTTGAACGTGTGCCTCTGAGAGCCCCCGACCCCCGTTTCACAATTCATCTTCATCAACCTCAAACTGTGTGTCGGTTGCAGAACATCCTTCTTACAGCAGACATATCTGATGAAGTACTTCTTGTACACGTCACTCATGCTGCATAGGGCGATCGGGTTGACGCAGGAGTTGAGAAATCTGGTAGAGATAAAGGTTTGATAAATGCGTACCTATTGCAGCGGTGTCGTTGGGTGCTTCTAAAGGAGGTCTCGCATATAGCAGTTCTGGACAGCCTAGAGCTGCATGTGGGGTGGAGCGCACTACGTCGACAGCAGAGGTAGCGATTGAAGTGTTGTCTGAAGACTCCACTCACGCAGTATAGAGCGACTGGATTAACGCAGGAGTTCAGGAAACTGGGGTTTTTAAAGAATAGGTTATGTTATTTAGTGCCTTTGCTTATATTTAACTAATGGTTAACTGTGAGCTAATTCGCACAGAGGTTTTTGAAGCCTTAATTACAGAATTCCCCTAAGTCATAGTTGGTTACTTAGATACGTCCAGAATTTATCATTCGAGCAAACATCCCGATTTGAACCAAAGGTTACTTGACATACATTAAAACATTCAGATAGCCAAATAATAATAAAATTAAAGAACTCGTGAATTTAGTGATCTCGTGAATAATTATGATAGAATATTAGTAGGTATAGATGGATTTGGATGGTTATACAAGTACCTAACAACTACTGTTAACTTTTCCAATTTATCATTTCTGCAACAATGTAGCTAGTAGGTAGTTACCTACGGCCCGTAGGTAGCTTGTATAATCCATATCCATCTACTTATACTTAATATTATAAATACCAAAGTGTGTATGTCTGTCTATCAGCTTTTCACGGCCCACCCATTAAACTGTTACTGACAAAATTTGGTGTATTGGTGTATAGCTTGCATCCCGAGGAAGGACATAGGTTACTTTTATCCTGGAAAACTAGGGACTTCCCACGGGATTTTAAAAACTTAAACCCACGCGGACGAAATCGCGCGCATCATATATATGAATAGAGTAATTGCAATTTTATGCATAATGGTGATAGAAAGTGTAATAAAAACGTCCATTTTGTATTCGACGACAGCCGATCTGATCTTAACGATGGATGCGAGTTTGTTAGCCGCGGTGAGATGCAAATTGCTCATAAATTTTACCCGTGAGCTACTTTCGAAGTACTTAGTCTAAGTTATTTGCGGACATTATCCTAAAGCTCGGAAGAGTATCTTAAAAACCAATCTTCGTAAAAATTTATATACTAAAGTTTACCACCAAACACTTTACTATCTACTTCATTATTGTTTGCCTAAATAATTTGCCTTTATAAGGTAATAAATCCAAAAAATAAACGTTATCTAAATTTTTCCTTCCAGGCGGTCATTATAGCAGCAATGTTACTTTTATTTTTTTATTTTAGCGTCCTTTTTATTACGGCAGTAGTTAAAGCTGTTAACAAAACTTTTAAATCGATTTCCAGCCACTCTGTTTTACCAAGCTTTTAAACTATGTAAACATATTTTGAACTAGCCCTATAGTTCTACGAACTACTCGTGCTATAACCATCTACATCTATCTGATCTATTACCATTTTACAATGTTAAAGCTGCTTCCGTTCTATATTTATTGCTCTAAAAATACACCATAAATCCAAACAATTTGTCAACTTAATCGTGTTATGCCCTAAACTTGTACTAAACTAAGTTTCAGATCTAAAACGGGGCTGACCTTTTGTGCCCTTCAAAAGTAATTTGCGGCAAAATTCGTAACGGACTTTATTCCTTGAAATGTTTTTGAATAGCTTCAATCTTTATTTATTTATTCTTTATTTATTTGCATTCATGTTTTACATCATAATAGAAAATAATTATAATATTACAACATGAAGCCCAGTCAGGGCGCTGCAAAGTGATTACATATAAATAAAATTTCACGTATATAAAAATTAAAAAATTAAAATTAAAAATTAAAAATTAAAAAAATTAAAAAATCTTTGTAGTATACTAGTGAATTTATATGTAAGTATTTATGCAAATATACAGGGTCAAATTAAAAATACCAGAAAGCTCTCGGTACGTAATTATTATCATTTAAACCAACAACTTTTGTTCTACGACTTTTTTTAACTCGGTATTTTGTGAAATATTAAATATTCAAAGGTACTTTGAAATAAACAATTATTTCAAAAAAAAGTTAAAAGAGTATCTAATTAATAAATACTATGCAATTAGTGAATACTTGGGTTAATAATAATGGAATCATTTAAAATAATTGTTGCAATATTTACATTTTTATTTACTATTATAATTGACATTCTATTTTTCTTATATTAATTTTAAGCAATTTTATTGAATTGAGTTTAGATATTTTATACCTCAATACATTTTCTTTGTTAATTATAATTTTCAATTTCAGTTCATCGGAATTATAGTTCATTGTCACTGATGTAATTAATATAATATTGTAAATGCTGCCTATTGCACACCATTATAATGGTAAATACACTGTGACCTAAAAAAACTTTTCAACCATCTATTGTAAAACGTGTATTTAAAATGAATAAATTATGGTCATGATTATGATTATTATGATTATAATTATGGATGAATCATAAATAATCAATCATCTGACGATTTTAAACTACAAAATAATAATAATAAAAACTAACCTGAGACAGAATGCGATTATTCTCAGTGCATGAATAAAATCATTGTAGTCTGTCTGAGCCGTCGGCGATAGGTAGAACCACACTTCTAGAGCGTGATATGGCAGGAAACAGATGAAAAACACTGAAACAAAAGCTGCATTAAAATTTCATATAATATGTTGGTTTGATTAGTAGAAAAAAATAGACATAGGTAATGAAGAAAAACAAAATTATTTCCCATAACTCAAAATTTAAAAATCCCCGACACAAAAACCTCTATAAGAACACTAGAAAAGAGCTGATAACTTTCAAACGGCTGAACCGATTTTCTTCGATTATAGCTACTATAAACTTCGATTATAACACTCTCGATCAAGACATCTTTCTAACAAAAAAAACTAAATTAAAATCGGTTCATTCGTTTAGGAGCTACGATGCCACAGACAGATACACAGATACACACGTCAAGTAGCTTGATCAAGCAAACAAAACTACGTGCTCGACGTCAAGCCACTTGACCGTCTACGAAGTCCTTTTCATCCTCGTGCCTCGGAGAGCTCGCAAAGTCATTTGACCTGCGGCTGATCTTTCTCTGGTCTTGTCAGATTGACGTCCCTTTGGACTATAGGAAATACCTTAAAGGGAAAGGGAGCAGTTAGCTACTATCTGCTCGAATCCTTACAGCCATCTACCTAGCTAATTGAATATTGAGTATCCAAAGTCAAACTCTGCTTTCGTTACGAGTTACGACGAACTCCAGCCATCGAAGTTGAAGCCACAGGCGGACATGCTAAATGGGAAACATCATTTTCTCTGCATATAATATGAAGCTACAACCTTTTACATCAGTGTAGATTTGGTGAGTTTTAAGTTAAAAACGTTGGCTGTGTATCGGTCCTGTCAATATCCTACGGTCATTCAGTTCATTGAGCCATAATCTTAGAAGACTCTAAAACAGTTCATGACAGGAGAACTTGTGACAAAACGCCGCGGCTTCGGCGTCACTGGCAGGCGTAAAATGTTCCTACATTTGACGCTAGGTAGCCTATGAATCGCTTTATATATATTTTTCTTTGATTTTACGTCACCCATCGCCTAATATTGGACATATCATTGATTCAGGGTCAAACCGAGAGTTCTCTCACTCTAGTTCCCTTTGTCTCTACTTTTTACAGGTAATAAATATTGCAATATCAAACTTTGCCTCCATTATAATAAAATTCAGCTACTGAAGTTTAGTAGCCGAGGGTGGATATGCTAAAGAGGACATTAACGTTCTTCAATAGATATAGGTAGGTACATAGAATCCTTTGCACCAGTATCGATTTTTAGGGTTCCGTATGTCCAGATAAAAAAGGAAACCTTATATACACTTCGTTGTCTACCTGTCTGTTGTGTCTGTCAAGACCCGTCTAGAGAATCAAAAACTATAGGGTACTTCCCGTTGACCTAGACTCATGAAATTTTGCAGGTAGCAATGTCAAGCACAAATAAAAGGAAAACTCCGAAAACCGTCAATTTGTAGTTACGCCACAAAATAAAAGAAAAATGTTTTTTCTTATACATGGTACGGAACCCTTTGTATGCGAGTCCAACTCGCACTTGACCGGGATTCAGTAGGCGATCTCAAATGAAAATAAAAAAGAAATGACCCGTGTATCGTAAATTGGGGTTGGATTTTATTGTCTCGAAGTTAACAAGCTGACATTATACGTTTGGTTGAAAGGTATATATAAGTTGAAGCTAAGAATCGTCGTGTTATTTGCCTTTTATGGACTAAAAGCAGCGAAGGCCACCCCTTCGTTATTTTTTAACAGCTGAAAACTCTGCATTTTGCAAATCAAAATAATTAAGAACACGTGCTGAAGCAACGATTTTTGACTTTTGAATATCTCAGCATTCAAAAGTCAAAAATATCTCAATATTAAGGGATCAAAGGAACTAGAAAAATGCACTGAAGCAGATGAGCTTGCGTGTAATTGGCATAAAACTGAGTAGAGTCAAAAAGCTACGTTAGAGCTTATTCCCATCAACTAATGATAACGACTTCGCTTGTTATTCCCAATTTAATTATATTACCCACTGTAGTAATATAATGTATCCGAAATACAATTTAGTAGGAAAACATTCGAAGTTCCATATAATTCGGTAATGCGAACAATAGGAAACATAACAATAGTAAGTATTTATTTGAAAAGCTCCAAAAAGAACTCTTCAAATAATAATGTTACGATATCGTACCAGTAATTGGCTATCGCAACAAAAGGATCGTAATCCTGAAAGTGGTTCATTGTATTCTAGCAAACCCAAGAAATTATACAATGTGTCCCAGGGCTAAGTGACCGCCCGGCGTTTATAGAATATTTGGACAAAATTATTAACAAATAACCTTAAAGTAGAGGTCTAATCCATGTAGTTTTTTTTTTTTACTGGGTTTTTGATTTTCAATGAGCGATATACCCAGCATGGCCCGCTCCATTGCTCGCTGTACCACTTGCAGTGATGATAGGTGATATAAACTAGATGACCTACAATTTCTCAGAACAATGTTTATAGCTATATCAAACATGTACCAAAATACAATTATCTATGTTTCACCGTGTATTTCATTAAGTTCTAGGCCTACACATTCGTTCTATTCGATATTTCCAAACATTTCCACAAAGGTTTTCCAGTTAAAGCTAAATGCTGTACTCTGTAATCAGTGAAATTTTCATTTAATTTGCATACAAGGTTTTGTGAATTCACAACTAACAAAGTACCTAACTGAATATTATGTTTCATAAAGAGAATTTCCGAACACGAAGCGAACTTTTTCCATCTCCCTCAAAGGCAGCCATACAATATTATATCGTTCACGATTTTACCTGCCGAATCCATATTGTTATCTATACTACCTACGCATATACTATATATACTCGTACTATTGCAATATTATATTACTAGCTGATGCCGCGTGGATTTAAGTTCCCGCTGGAACTCTTTGATTTTCCAGGATAAAAAAAGTAGTCTTTGTCACTCTCCAGGTCTTTAACTATAGGTACTCATCCAAATCACGTCAATGGTTGCTCTACAAGCTAATAAAATTAAGCTTTTGGTTCCTTGTATATCATGGACTTCCGCAAAATAATTCTATACTACATTTAAAATCTTGCTCTGTTGCGACTTGATAACCTAAGAACAAACCAATAAACCATTAAACCAACAAACCGACACACGTTCACATTTATGTTCTGGGTATTGATTGAATTGGTAGTGATAAAAAATTGGCAAAAGACAACTAACAATACAATGCCTAGGAATTATATGTACCTAATGGTAAATGACAGATCACATTATTTTATACTTCACGAAACTAACCTAGTATTAGAACAACTAGATATTCTATAGAATGACTGAATTGTATACATTGCCAGTGACATAGCCATTAATGGAAAATCTATATCCTACCATCGTCCCTACATGCATCTAAATTGACGAGTGCGAACGCTTCCACTATCTTATCAGTGTCAATTGCTTCAGTGGTTAAATAGACCATTCGAGTGGTTTGAATTCATTTTAAAAGCTTTTTGTTTGATTTTCAATTGAATTGAAAATAGGTTTTCAAACCTGACTAGAATTTTTATCGTATGAACCAGATAGTATCAATCCAAGATATTTTAAATTGAAACTACCAAAAAGCTCTTTTTTATAAAAGTTATATTAATAAAATGGTTACAGTAACTAGAAAAGAGCTGATAACTTTCAAACGGCTGAACCGATTTTCTTGGATTATAGCTAAGAACACTCTTTCAAACAAATTAAAATCGGTTCATTAGTTTAGGAGCTCTGATGCCACAGACAGATACACAGATACATAGGTCAAACTTATAACTCCCCTCTTTTTGGGTCGGGGGTTAAAAATAAGTCGCAGCAGTGGTGGGATTATCAATAGATCTGCAATTGCCAAATGACACAGGGTCTGAAAGACCCCTACATAACCGCAAATATCAAGAAGAAGAAAACAGTGGCGGAGATGTGGCTTGTGGAAAGCTTTCTTTCGTATTAGATAAATTGAAAGGTTGAATGAAGAACTAATCGCGTGTTTGCAAAGACCTTCGCATTCGCATCCAACTTTGAAAATTTGTAATACCGAATAGAATTATTAATCACCTTCTGCACAGGTTCAAGATCGAAGCACTTTTTTCATGATGCCAGCCATAGTAATTATGCTAGTAATGCAATCGAGATACGTTAGCAGATGTCTCTTTTGTTATTAATTTAATAAATAAAAAACCGGTCACGTACGAGTCGGGCGAAGGGTTCCGTAAGGTTCCGTATCATCGTAAAAGAACACTTTCATGTCTGCGTCATTTACATGTGATTTAGTATTTTTTCGTGGACAAATTTTAATTTTTTTTATGATGTAGCTACAATTTTTGTTTTCCTTTACATGTTCTATAAGACCTACCTACACGCCGACGATTCTAGGTCAACGGGAAGTACCCTATAGGTTTTTTGACATACACGTCGGACAGACAGACTGACATCAAAGTGATCCTTTAAGGATTCCTTTTCCTTTTGAGGTACTGGGACCCTGAAAACTATAGTAAAACTCACCAATAACAAATATCAAGACCATGCAAGCGACAGACTTCCGTGCCTTTGCCTGTGCTTCGCCTTGCCCGCCGTGTAGCGCGCCCGGCATCTCCCTGGTACTTGCCAGCAATCGTTGCGCCATCAGTGAGTAGAAGAATGCGATTACGAGGAGCGGGAGCGCGTAGTAAATGATCGCTTTCGATAATGTCATCCATCTAAAGGAACGGAATATGATCAGAATGGTATTTTTCAATAAATGAGCAGTTATTAAAAAGAGGTTTTTTTTCATAAATCTGAACAGCAAAATTTTGAAAGATACGGAAATACTATATAGTGCGACGTAGATGTAGGCCCTAACCATAAAATGTGATAGCAGAATGTTGCATTAAAATCATGTACTTGTAATACAAGGAACAATAACGCACGCCACATTAGTATCGTGGGTCCACCGATTGTTCGGTAGTTTGAACGCTTACAGTTTTTTGTAATATAACTTCTAAGAGTCCTGTCTACATGCTGCCATAGCGCTTTAGCTATGTCTATCCAGGTCTTTAGAACAAGTAAGCTGCTAACAAAATCTTTACTATTAGGAACAGTACCTAGGTTAGCCATTAAAATAAAGTAAATAACCCTTTGAACGTGATCAATGGCCACACGTCAAATACCATTTTCGCACTAAAGAGAAGCAATCTTAAATTGTTGTGACTTAACGATACTTTTACTACAACAAGGCATTTTAACCAATAGCGAGAGGATGTCGACCAAGGTAAAAATTGAGCCCCTATTATTATAATCATTGTGTTTAGTGAGTAATGTCAAAAAATCACACACAATTTTTATTTAATAATACTTACTTAGCATAATTATCCCAAGTCTCAGGATAGGGCGAGCAGTATATAATCGATACGTTGTTGTCGATATCATGAGTGATAGTGCTGGAAAATAGCGCTGCAGGCGCTGCGAAGATCAGAGCAGCCGCCCAGATGATTGTGGCGCAAACTAGCGGGAGCTTGCGAAGCTAGAACAAGGTAAACATATTATATTGACGCCATAAAGAATCAAAGTTTATTACTTTTTCCGTAAATAAGACGCCACAGCCATAAACACTGATTGTTATGGTTGTAAGTGTCACGTTTATAACCTATAGGTAAGCACTTTGATGATTAAAGTGACTAAACTTCAAAGATGGTCATCCATGTAGTTTAATCATCATTTCAGCCTGCGTCCACTGCTAAACATAGTCCTTTCCCAAAGAGCGGCACCACACCCAGTCCTCAGCCTTCCTCATCAAGGACAATCACACTACTCTTATTTATTCGCGGTCTCCACTCCAGATTGTTCCAGCTCCACCAGCCATCACTCCTACCGTGCGACAACAAGCCACGAGAAAGTCCTCGCGGCTTTTTAATCGTACTAATTGTGCTTGGCCTGACGGTTTATCTCTAGGTTGTGAAGATTAGATGTCAATCCACCTGAACGGTTGATTGTATTGATAGCCTGCGATGTGAGCAATTGATTAATTAAATTAACTCTGCTTAGATAACGGCATAATTTCCGTTGTTCGAGATAATTATAATGGAGCTTCAGGAAGCCATTCAACAGGCGATAGAGGGTAGGTATATTACGCTCGGAGTATCTTAACTTGATCAAACAGAATGAGAAAGGAATAAAGAAAGATAAAAAAAAGCATACAAATGTACATTTTCATTTGTGTTACCACCCCAAATGGGTGTACAGCTTAGCATAATGTCTTGCATCACATGTCATTGTGTCGAAAAGTATAAATAAAAATGCAGGCCGCTTATTTTCAACTGTGACCCGGACCCGTAGCAGTGATCAGCAGATCCGTATGATATGGAAGAAAGCAAATATAGCAATAGACCGAATAATTGATAAACGTTGTAGTCCCAAGGTGCTCAAATGCATCACGCCACACAAAATGCAGCGTTGGGGCAGCCAGATAAAGTTTACTTTTGTAGAAATCAAACTTTGAGAGGAAGACCTAAAATAACTTTCTCAATTAAATTATTAATTGTGGCTTTATTAATAACGGCTAGTTCCAGCTGTTCGAGATAAATATACTGCGAGTACTCAGTCTCAGCGGGCAATAGAGAGAGCATGTGTATTGAGAATGTACGGTAGGTACGTGATCAAATCAGAAATGAAGAGATACAACCAATCCCCAAAGCAACCTCAGCAACCCGCACATTGGTTGCTAGTTAGAACGGTTTCAGTTACCATTTTTTTTGTGCGTAAACCTCGTAGTACACACGGACATCTAGTACAGTTCATACGTGCTGATAAACTCATAATATAGGCACAAGCCTCGAAATGAATGACGCGCGAGTGAAGCAGGTATGTTAGCGCGTATCAGCCAAAATGAGCGTAAACCCGCAGAATAACAATAGCCTGAAACCACCCTGACCATTGGTTCGAGCGAACATGCTGGAACAAGCGTTTGATTTTTGAAGCGCGAAATATACCATGCATGTATACGCGTATAAGTCAAAACGAGTGTAAAATGCACTGAAAAAACGCTAGTCTAAAACCACTTATCTCTGTATTACCATTTCGACTCTGTAATACTGGTTCGAGCGAACACGCTGAAAATAGCTGAAATAAGCGCTTGCACGCGCATTCGATTTCTCGAAATGCTAGCACGCGCATTCGTTTTATCGAAGCGCGAAATATAACGCGCGTGTAAGGACGTATCAGTCAAAATGGGCGAAATGCGCTGGAAAAACAATAGTCTGAAATCTGCCCTCTTTCGAAGACAAGTGTAAATTAAAAATTTATAACAGTAACTAGAAAAGAGCTGATAACTTTCAAACAGCTGAACCGATTTTCTTAGATTATAGCTAAGAACACTCTCGATCAAGCCACCTTTCAAAGAAAAAAAACTAAATTAAAATTGGTTCATTAGTTTAGGAGCTACGATGCCACAGACAGATACACAGATACACACGTCAAACTTATAACCCCTCCCCCTTTTTTGGGTCGGGGGGGTTTTTTTTTTCTTTAAATCTGGCTTTACTCTGATTAGCCAATGTCAAGTTTGTGATATTTTCAAGTTATTGAATTTATACAAATATGGACTCCGTCTGCGCCGGCGCCCGCCGACATACGCGCGGCGGCGCCCCTTTAGAGCGCTTCCCAGTCAGTTCCACCACCAAAAAACACCAACTAACACAAAAACCAGCCACTCTTAACAAAAAAAAAACACTCCAAACAAGCACAGCACGCGCGCCAGCAAACGCCATCACAGACGAAGTCTGGGTCGGGGGTTAAAAATATAATCTGTATACCTACTGTAAATAGAATTCTACGTTTAGGGCTAACAATATACATGAGGTATTTCTTTGTTGCATTGTCATTGTTGGCACAGGATAGTTAATTTAGTTGCTAATTGCGACATGAGAGACATCCTAAACTACACAAACGCCTTTAATTAGGAAGTTGCCTCGAACTTGTTAGTGGAACTCCGTAGTGAATTGTTGGAGACGTGTTTGCTTGGTTATGCCATATAACTTAATATCAATGTCAGTGACACAAATGCAATTTAACCTCTTATGTAAATTTATTTAATAATTACTACATGGTAGGCGCATTTATAACTGTAAGTTTTACTCACCTATGTAACTTAAGTAATTAATTGACAGCGAATTTACTAAGATAAAAGTACGTATAAGAGTGTTTACGTTAGTTAAGTCGTAAGTTAATCATGTAAGCCACAAAAGTTAAAAAAAAATTGATTTACATCCATTATCATGAAGTTTTTATGAAAAAAATACCGTTTAAGAAAAAAATTCCACCCAAGTTTTTAGCAACTACCTAGCATTTACCCATGCTAGGTAGTTTCTAAAAACTTGGGTGGATTTTTGATGGACCTTTACCAATTAGTTGTCGAATTATAGACATCTATAATTGTAGGGCAAAGGTATTTAGCAAGATCTCCACAAAGCACATGCCGTTTGTATCTGGTGGCTCCCAGCTACTCACCACCTTGGGTCGAGCACACATCACACACAAGCACTTTAGCCGATTCTTCGAACTAAGGTAAAGAAATATAACTGACTGACTGACCATACCTGTAGCTTCCTAAAAGGGTTGACGATCGCGCAGTATCTTTCAGCCGATAGAGCTGTTAGAGTGAACACGGAGACTCCAATGCTTATGTCCTTCCCCGTCTCCGATATCCTGCATATAGCCTCGCCCCAGGGCCACGACTCCAGCGTGTAGATGACCGATACGAAAGGCACGCAGATAAGGATGACGAGGAGATCCGCCAGCGCCAGGGAGAATATGTATCTATGGAAAAAATAATTTGATAGCTTTAGTAACAAAGGATGAATCCAGCGGAAAAAGTGCACAATATTTCGCCCGTGTGGGTAGATTCTCTTTAACGTTTTGTCCCCGCTAGTAAAATAATTTCCATACGACACTTTCTAGCTAGGAAGGCGCTAGGAATTCGCGGTATTTTCTACTCGTGAAATTGCCTTTGGTTTTTTATGTTAACGCTTGACTTCAAATCAAATTCTAGAAGTTTTGGTTTGAAGTTAGCGCCAACGTAGTCTAAGGATAAAACTGGTGGAACTATGCGTTGTTTCACGGAATTTGATCGCAAAATTTCAAAGAAAATTTAGCGGAAAATTATGACGGAAATTCATAGATTTGGCAAAAAAAATGGACTGGATTATTTGTGTAGAAAATCCTCATAAAGATAATACTTTCATAAATTATTATCATTAACTTGATACTATAGATTAAGTTAGACCATAAATAGACGCTTTGGGTCTCTATTGCCTCATATAGGTACTCACGTATTAGGCGCATTTCGCATGCCCCTGTGCCTGATATAAACGATGACCAGCGTGCCATTCCCCAGGACGCCTACGATGAAGATGAGAGCAAATATCACCGGCACCAGGTAAGTCTCTATTCGGTCACTGTACGGCGTGTACCCACTGTCCGATGAATTGTCGTACACCAAGGCGCTCGAATTCACATTCGTATGCATTTTTCCATCTGTAACAAGAGAGAGTTAGCTACATTATGTACATTATGCAATGTAATGTAAGTATATATAAAAATTAAATTAAAAATTTAAAAAACCCCCGACACATAAACCTCTAAAAAGTAAAAAAATAATAGGTAAGTATGTATGGGCCCTTTAAGAATAGTATAAATAGTAAAGTTTTTATCTAAGCGCTCGTTGCGCCAGGGGACCGCTACCTATCATAAACTATGAAAGTCATCTGTTGTAGAAAGAATAGTCTTTGGCGGTCCCCCGACGCAACGAACGCTTGGATAAAAACTTTACTATTTATACTATTCTTAAAGGGCCCATACATACTTACCTATTATTTTTTTACTTTTTAGAGGTTTATGTGTCGGGGGTTTTTTAAATTTTTAATTTAATTTTTATTTCACGCTTTTTAAACTTTTATTCATAAATTACCGTTTATTTGTGCCATTCTAAAACCCAATTTCTATAATAATATAAATCCAATAAGGCAGCTAATATCTCTTCAAAAGTAACATCAATGTTATGTTAATTATACGTTCCATGAAATATTTTTGACCGAACATCACTAAATCAAGAATTATCTGAATGACTCACATAGTTTAACATGACCAAAACGAAATATCTGTTTCTAACATGTCGTTGCTTTAAAAATGTACCCATTTTACGTAGTCGTATAATAGTTCGCTTTTCAAGATATACCTACGATTAAATTGAAATCGACTTTCACCCGATGAAATAAGGAATAAAGTGGCTTGTATTTCATTTTGTTTGTTATTGCATGTAAAATTTTTATTTGACATAACTTTCAAAAACCGGTCAAGTGCGAGTCTGCCTCACACATGAAGAGTTCCGTACAAGTTTTTTTTTATGTAATGACAATTCAGTTGTCGGATTTTTCTGTTTACTTGGGCCACAGGAGTAGAGTGCTTGGGCTATAAGATATTGCTACCTGCCTTTCATGATTCTACGTAAACGGGAAGTACCCAATTTATAAGTTTTGATTCTCTTGAAAGATGACACACAGACAGACAAAAAAGTGGTGAAGGAAAACACCGTCAGGAAACCTGCATGCTTAAGAGTTGGCCATAATGCTCCCTCAAAGGTGCGTGAGGTGTGCCAATACGTGCTTGGCCAGTGTGGTAGCTTCTCATTCTGAGAGGAGACTTGTGCTCAGTAGTAAGCCGGCGATGGGTTGATCCTGATGATGATGAATTTTAACGTATTTTGTCAAAATAAATAAGCTGAGTTCAAGCAGATAAAATATAAAGAAGGTGCGCCTAATGCATCATCCAAACCTGCGCGACAAAGCAACTACGATGCGGGAACCTCAGCCGCGCGGAGGGTCATCACCTCCTACGATATTTAATGGTGCCATGCACACTTACGCGACTAAAACAGTCGAGGCTACATCTTTTTTTTCTACAGATACCTACTGAACCCTAAAAATAGTTTGACTATGGTTTGGGTTTGGGTTGATTGTTCGTGGCATCGATGGTTCGTGGCCTTTGGTTGATTGTTGGATATTATAATTGAATTGATGTTTTCCGTTTAACTGTGATTATAATATTTTATAAATTAGAAACTCCGCGCCTACGATCCAAAGTATCGGAGTTTTCCAAAACATTATTTTCAAATAAATAATTATGTATCTAAGCAACGTCCATCTTGACAGCTTGACATTTGCCAATTGACATAATATTATGAACCTCTGCTACAATAGTGAAAGATCCCAGGGCCACCAGCCGTCACGTATTTTCTGACGAACAAAATGTGGACGATTGAGTAGTGTTAGTATGTACTAAGAACGCAAGCCTACAGACCTCCTAGCTTGCTTAGACGGCCAATTTTCAGGTATCAGGTAATCAAGGTACATAAAAACATTACTTACCTCACGTGAATTCTCCAATTTTTTTAATTTTTAGCTGTTTTTTTTAAATATTAATAATTAATTGACATAAGTAAACTATAAGAGAGTGAGAGAGAAGTCAATATATCCTAATACATGTCTTACTCAGTCTCATGCGCGTAGATAATGATGCCCTCGCGCTCAAACCCACAGAGGCATTAAAATTGAATTTAGGGGATGATTGGCCCTCTGGATCGGTCTGTCTTCTTGTAAAAGGTTTTGAAATAGTTGTCTGGTGGACATATATAAAAATGGAGCATCAGAATTTACGTGCAGTTAAGTAATTACTTATTTTGGGAGCTTTAAAGCGTCTGCAAAGCAATACGGCCGACGCGGGAAGTGTCTGGGAGTATTGGCGACATATTTTTAAGGATATTGCCTAAAATATACGTAAAAATCAGTTTGGAGAATTTACGTGAGGTAAGTAATGGTTTTATGTACCTTGATTATCAGATACCTGAAAATTGGCCGTCTAAGCAAGCTAGCACGTAGGCTAGGCATGCTTTCTTAGTACTTACTAACACTACTCAATCGTACATATTTCCTGTGTCAGAAAATACGTAACCTCTGGTGGTCCTGGGATAAAAGTAATAAGAAAACCAGAAAAGAGCTGATAACTTCCAAACGGCTGAACCAATTTTTTTGGATTATAGCTAAGAACACTCTCGATCAAGCCACCTTTCAAACAAAAAAAACTAAATTAAAATCGGTCCATTCGTTTAGGCGCTACGAGGCCACAGACAGATACACAGATACACAGATACACAGATACACAGATACACAGATACACAGATACACAGATACACAGATACACACGTCAAACTTATAACACCCCTCTTTTTGGGTCGGGGGTTAAAAATAGTCGTAGTTAAAATAAAAACCGGCCAAGTACGAGTCGGACGCCTACACAAAGGGTTCAGTACCATAGTACAAGAAATAAAACTTTTTAATTTTTTTCATCCATACTATATACTATTATACTGTATACTATTAAACTATACTATACTATATACTAAAATATTATAAATGCGAAAGTGTGTCTGTCTGTCTGTCTGCTACCTTTTCACGGCCCAACAGTTTAACCGATTCTGACGAAATTTGGTACAAGGTCAGCTTATATCCCGTAGTAGGTACATAGGCTACTTTTATTCCGGATAATCAAAGAATTCCCACGGGATTCCTAAACACCCGTCCGCTTAACCGATTTGTATGAAATTTGGTACCAAGGTAGATTACGTCCCTGTTGACATAAGCAACTTTTTATCCCGGAAAATCCAACAGTTCCCACAGGATCTTTAAAAACCTAAATCCACGCGGACGAAGTCGCGGGCATCCTCTAGTTTTGAAATACTTTTTTGTAGTGGCAAGTTTGTTGTTAAAGCGGCGATAGAAGTAAACGCTCTGTGAAAGTTTCAACCCTCTATCTGTTACAGTTCACGAGATACAGCCCGCTGACAGACAGACGGATGAACGGATGAATGGATAGTATTATGATCACGTTGGCACCCTTCGGGTTCGGAACCCAACAACATGACTGCCCTGCCAATGAGCTAAAAATTAAAAAAAAAAACATTTACAGAAGGTGAAAGTATCTCTGACTGCCCGCCTTTTTTATGGATTCGTATGTAGTGCAATCTGAAGATTCATCAAAGCGTTTTGTGCAGGTTATAGAAAGGATTAATTAATTCAAGTCCAGCTAACATTTGTTTTTACGCCTCCTGTTAAGATTGGACTACCAGTTTTGCGAGGCACTCAAGCGCCCAGTAAATTTCATCGCTCAGCATTATTGAATCGACTAAAGCGACGGCCACACAGGCCGCGTATGCATCGCGTAAGCGTAGACGTAGCGCGTACCATTGCGCTGTAATGTATGGAACTCTATGAGACATGGCATACTGCTTGCGTGGCGTGAACGTTCGCGTAGACGTAATGCGTGCAGTTATGTCTAGGGATTTACACGCGTCACTACGCGCGTGTCACGTGTACGTGCTTGGTGTGAATCGGCTTTAATCCCAGGCAGCACAAAACTTTACATAGCAATTTTGCAGGCGTGCGAGTTTCAGCGCATACGAATTAATTTATTTATATGCATTCCAGGAATCCACTGCACACTGCATTTAAACCAGGATTATGTGCAGTTAATAACATGCGTTTCCGAAGGCGTTTACGTTTATGTTCCCTTTTGATTTTGCTTTTAGAGTTTACAGCCTTAATCGATGTTCGCAGCTAAATTTATCTAAGTACAAATCAATATGTTTACATTATCACCCGGATAAACTGGCAACATTTTCAAGGATAAACCTATTATTTCATAGTAAAAGGCGTAATAACCTCATATTACTTCATAAGATACACTACATATACTACATAAGACTTCGTCCGCGTGGATTTACGTTTTTCAAAATCCCGCTATAGAACTCTTTGATTTTCCGGGATAAAAAGTAGCCTGTGTGTTAATCCAGGGTATAATCTATCTCCATTCCAAATCTCATACAAATCCGTTCAGCTGTTTTTGCGTGATTGAGTAACAAACATCCAAACATCCACACTTTCACATTTATAATATTATTAGGATTAGGAATTATAAGATAATAATACTAGATGATGTCCACCACCTGAGTGGACAAATCTCGTATACTTCCAATAATATCAAGTTAAATAATTACTCGTCCCTTGAATTATAATATTTAATAGTAAATAAATTTAATATAATTTAATAAAGTGGATTGGCTGTGTGTATATTAATTAAACTATTAATAGCGGTCTCACCGTCACTCGCTCCACACAAACGTGGTTTGCTTCTCATTTAAATATTAAGTTATTAACAGGGCTCTCTCCGTCACTCGTTTCATACAATCGTAGTTCCAATTTCATTTGAATATTAAGCAACCTAAGTCCATGAAATTTTGCAGACATATTCTAGAATATAATATCCGTGTCTGTGGTGTTTTAGATTATTCTAAAAATATGTAGTTTTAAAATTACAGGGGCTCCAAGATTTGTATGAAAATTTTTAAGACCGCGTAACTTTGAAACCGAATATTTTAACAGAAATCTGGAAAACCACAGACATAGATATTAGTTTCTAGAATATGTCTGCAAAATTTCATGGACTTAGGTTGCTTAATATTCAAATGAAATTGGAACTGCGATTGTATGAAACGAGTGGAATCGAGTGACGTAGAGAGCCCTCTTAACCAATCAGCCCCCGATTTAGTGAGAAAAACGTATTCACGGTTATCGTTATCGTCAAAAAATTCGGCCCTTTAATTGGCTGTGAAAAAAGGCAAACAGCGAATGAACCAATCAAAGGGCAGAATTACTTGACGATAACGATACCTAACCGTGAATACGTTTATCTCATTAAATCGGGGGACAGATTTTTTAAAGAAGACGTGATAATTTTTTCACGTCATCTATAATTATGAATCTGATTGATCGACTGAACACATCTCCTCTTAAGGCTCTCCTCTACGCTTAGGTGGATACCGGGTCTTACGCTTAGTTGGAGGGGAAAGGGGAATATCAGTCAAGATTACATGATTATTTTTTATTTTTAAACTTCTTTTCCTTGAAGCAGTAAACCCCTCGTAAACATGTGAACAACAGTTTCCTTGTTTTCACTTTTACGGTGTAAAAGATAATTGAATTTTCATAAAAGCCCCGCTCCAGTTATTAGTTTTCATCGCCTCCGCGTTGGATGTAAACAGCGTTTTAATAAAGTTAATAGATCAGCAAAGCAGGTTATTATCCTTGCAAAAAATTGAGACTAGCTATGAATTTAATAACATGTTCAACTTAATCTACTTAAAAACTAACCTTTAAATATAAGAATAAAAATAAAAACGCTTAAAAATTTATATCAGACCATATAGGATTAGAGCTAAATCATATGGCTAGCATGTAGTATTGTATACCTGCCTAGGAACTATAGACGAAGACACATTTTCTAAAATAGTCCTATATTCAGATTACGTTATAGTACATAGATTTTTATCAACAATCTTTATAGTATTATAGAGGTTATAAATTGATAGCTAAAATAGAATTCGAGTGCAGTTTTAAACGTTACAAATAGCGAGCAAACGAGCAGGTTGGTCACTTGATATTAAGTGATTACCGCCGCCCATGAACATTAGCAGCACCAGAGGATCGTGTTTTATCTTATCTTTTGGAGAGCAACACATACGGCCCTTCACCTTAATTTATGTTTATTTACTTGCCGCCATTTTTATAAAATTCAGCAAGCCACAGGTCCATCCCACACTGCGCAAACCGGTACGAGGTCTCATCATAATTTCGTTAAAATCGGTTAAACAGATGGGCAGTGAAAAACTAGCAGACCAACAGACACAATTTCAGGTTTATAATATTACATTGATTGATTTATAATATATATAACTACCTATATTACATTTGAATTTGAATACGTCAGTCTAAAAGAAAGTGGAAATTTGTAATATCCACTATGACGTTCACAATGATCGGAAAGTTTTAAAATTTTCACCGTTGGTTGATCTAATTCATCAGACTCTTTGAAACCGGATGATTCATCCATCTCTATAGGACGTACAGTGGTTATAACATCATATATTCCCAAATCGGGCACTGATGCACATTTTGTTTTCAAATTCGCGAATGATTTTCTTTCATTTTTTTGATAAACAACATCATTACGTATTTCTAATTTTTTAAAGTTTTCCAAGTTGACTTTCCTGTCCTTGTTATTAATTATGGCATCACAGAGTGCCGCCATTTTGTCAGGGGGTATAATTGCTATTTGATCTGGAATTTCATTTTTAACTCTATCGCGGTCGGCGTAATCCATTTTTTGGTCAGATTCACTTTCAGTATTAGCTTGTGGTGTTTCCAAGTTTTCTAAGCTTACTTTTCGGTCCCTATTGTTAAGTATGGCATCACATATAGCCGCCATTTTGTCAGGGGGTATAATTGCTATTTGATCTGGGATTTTATTTTTAACTCTATCAGTGTAACTCTTGTTTCGGTCAGATTCATTTTCGGAATTAGCTTGGTGTGTGCATAGATTTCTTTCTGAATCACTTTCAACGCTGCATGCACGTAACTTTTCAAATTTATTTATAAACTGTCGTTTCGGTAAGTGAAATGAGCTTGTTTTAGGGTGATGTGCATCAGGAATAGAGACTTGTAAGCTATATGAATCCTTAGTTTTGTATCTCTTACATAGAAGAAGATACAGTAAAGATACCAAATTAAGAATCAATACTATGATTATTATTCCCATGATGTAGATGGTGTATACAGGCACGCAGTAGGAATTCATCTTTTTGTATTGACACCTGAAATAAATTTTTAACATAAGTTATATCTTATAATTATTGTGCGTGTAAATAGCTAACAAGTGTAAATTAAAAAAAAAAAAATTGTCTATTGACATAATATTATGAACCTAACGGTTATCTAACCTTCTTTTCTACAAGAAAACTAGAAAAGATCTGATAACTCTTAAACGGCTGAACCAATTTTTTTAGATTATAGCTAAGAACACTCTCGATCAAGCCACCTTTCAAACAAAAAAAAAACTAAATTAAAATCGGTTTTTTCGTTTAGGCGCTACGATGCCACAGACAGATACACAGATACACAGATACACAGACACACAGATACACACGTCAAACTTATAACACCCCTCTTTTTGGGTCGGGGGTTAAAAAGAAACGTCTTATAATATGTACCCTATCACTAATCATCTATCTAATCAATAATCAGAGCACGAGACCACATTAATTAAGATTATGTACAACACCAAGATTGTACAACATAATAATTAGTCACATTTTCCCATTCCATTCCATCAGCCGGTATGCGTCCACAGCTGGACATAGGCCTTTCCAAGAGCGAGACACCAAACACAGTCCTCCGCTTTCCTTACTACTCCACGCCACCTTCTTCAGGTCATCAGGCTGGAGGTCGTCCCACACTGCGCTTATTACTATTAGAAACATTATCTAACGCGTATTTGTGTTCCATTCTTATTTAGTCATGTGTATAAAGATCTTAAACAACACATTATAAATATTAAGTTATAAAGTAGTTTTTAACTAACAAGTGTAAATTAAAAATGTATAACATCCCCGACAAGTGAAGGTTACAGCAACTAGAAAAGAGTTGATAACTTTCAAACGGCTGAACCGATTCGAGATCGATCAAGCCACCTTTCAAACAAAAAAAAAATTAAATCGGTTCATTAGTTTAGGAGCTACGTTGCCACAGACAGATACACAGATACACATTTCAAACTTATAACACCCCTCTTTTTGGGTCGGGGGTTAAAAAGCTTACGAAAATGTAAACAAATAATTACATTTGAAATTAATACTTACAGAAGAAGTATCTACCCAAACAGCCAATGAATACCGTTTCGAAGAACCAAAATCAAACTTTTCACTTTTATTATTCATACATAATAAAAATATGTTAATTTATTTGCACAATGCACGAAAAATATCCAACTAAAATTCGATTATGTTCGTCTTCTGTACAATGCCAAATGACAATACATTCCATTGGATTATATTTTACGTCACTATGTTAATAACATGTGATAAAATGTTTATTATAATAACAGTTTTCCTTCCGTAATTGTTACACTGGATTGGAGGAACTGCAATTAATTATGACAATAGTTTAAGAGGGCTCTCTCCGTCGCTCGTTTCATACAAATTTAGTTCCAATTTCATTTGAATATTAAGCAACCAAAGTCCATGAAGTCTGTGGTTTTCCAGATTTCTGTTAAAATATTCGGTTTCAAAGTTACGCGGTCTTAAAAATTTACATACAAATCTTTGAGCCCCTGTAATTTTAAAACTACATATTTTTAGAAAAAATCTAAAGCACCACAGACACAGATATTAGTTTTAGAATATGTCTGCAAAATTTCATGGACTTTGGTTGCTTAATATTCAAATGAAATTGGAACTACGATTGTATGAAACGAGTGACGGAGAGAGCCCTGTTAATGCGGAAAAATAAAGTTAGAAATTACCTATCGTTAACGTAGAATAGGAACAGTTTCGACGAATTCACGATATACTATAATCCCTATCCATACAAGGAAACTGAAACTGAAAGGAAAACTGCTGAAGATATGATATTACCTAAGTGTAGTCAGTCCTTTTACAATGTTAATGCAGATTTTCACAAATATTTTAAATATAAAAATTATAAAACAAAAATATCATCCAAATCACTGTAACGAGGCAGGGTGCCCAGAATGCTGGCTGCGTTACCTCGTTGAATGGCCAGACTAATATGCTGACCAAGGTAACTGCCAGATTTCCGGTCACCCGTGGACTCCACAAGACGAGATGACAGGTCCTTAAAAAAGGATCTGGCATCCTCGCCCCACGAAGTTGGTCCTTTTTATTTCTAATAGGCAAATGAGTCCACATTCTACTGCCCTGCCACATGTTATTACTATTACAGAGTTCCAAACCATCCTCCATCTTCCATCATCAAAGACACTCAATAATACTACAAGTGTAAAAAAAATTTATAACACCTCCGACAAGTGCAGGTTACAGTAACTAGAAAAGAGCTGAGAACTTTCAAACGGCTGAACCGATTTTCTTGGATTATAGCTAAGAGCACTCTCGATCAAGCCACCTTCAAACAAAAAAAAAACTAAATTAAAATCGGTTCATTCGTTTTGGAGCTACGATGCCACAGACAGATACACACGTCAAACTTATAACACTCCTCTTTTTGGGTCGGGGGTTACTAAGTAATCGCCTGTTGTCATCCAAAACCACACATATCTTCTAAATTTCAACTCAAACACACATTTAAATAGATTAGAAAACATATAATAATTACAACAGCGCGTATGTGTGTGTGTATGTATGTGCGTTACCTTTTCCCTTTTTATATTTAGGTATAACATTATCAGTTTTAGGTGGCTAAATAAGAGCACCAACAGCTCTGAATGTTAATATCCCCAAATGAGTTGGACTTTGAAATGGTAATTTTGTCCTAATAACCTAATGTATAAATTAGTTTTCGCTTTAAAACAGTCATATATAAACTGTACCTCATCCGTACTAATCAAAATGAGGTAATTTACCAACTTGTGTCCAGCTACAAAGTGACATACAGTAGACATACTTGGTTATATCATAACAGGAATCATAATGTTATAATCATGATATTATTACATATTATAATGTTATTACGGACACGCACCTCTTATTACCCGATTACGGCAAAGGACTATGGTTATAGCTGTCCATGTATGTATGAATGTATGAATGTATGTATGTATGTATGTATGTATGTATGTATGTATGTATGTATGTATGTATGTATGTGGGTTTGTATTTATGTGTGTTCCAGCGTAGCGCCTGACCTACTGAGCCGATTTTGATGAATCAGGTGTCGATCGATTTGTTATTATGGTCCGGGTAACACAGGCTCAGTGAGAAAACCGACCTGACGGATCCAAAAAAGTGGAGGTCTTCAAAAATTTTTTTTTTTCTATTATCAATTCGAGTGGGATATCAAATGAAAGAGAAAAAAAATCTGAGTACAATGTTAAAATACACCGAGCGACAGAAAAACTATTTTTAAACCCCGACCCAAAAAGCGAAAAAGGTATAATCGGAGAAAATCGGTTCAGCCGTTTGAAAATTATCAGCTCTTTTCTAGTTTTCTTATAGAGATTTTTGTGTTGGGGGTTTTTAATTTTGAGTTATATACTATGTGTATCGTATCGCTATCTAGGCAGTTCGCGGGTAGTAGTCGGGTTTTAGTGCTGTTTAATTTTATCTTGTGTTGCAGAGTTATGGGCGTTGCCGCTCTCTTGTGCTCCGTCGTCAACGGTGGGATGGAACTTCGTTAGACGTTAGGAGTCCGACATAACCCATTGCGCTGACGGAGGGTTTTCCTTATTAAAAATAATAATTGCTATTTCAACTCATTGGCTATGTCTTAACTGACACTGTACTACTATACAGAACCCATTTCAAAGACATTAAGCAATTATAAACTTCACTGACTTGGTAACTCGATCGCTTACTGCTGGCAGTTTGAGAAATTATTATTAATTAACAAAAAACAGCCTTGTCCGAGTTTTGAACAGATTTAGCTGAAAATTTTAAAGTTGTCTGCTATGGCGTCCAACTTTTATGAAGAATATACCTTTTTTTTTAGTACGGAATGGTGTTGGAAATTGGGCTTTTAGGGTTGAAATAAATCATTTTTTTAAAAACGTCAAAGCTTCCCTGTCTGTAGTCCGGGAAAAAGGGGTTGGACTTTGACCTCGTTTGGACTAAGCCCTTTTGGACCTTGTTTGGATCAAACCCTTTTTCTGACTGACTAGCTGTCATAGCTACAACGTGACGAACGCAATCACCTCTGATTGGCCGCCAGTACTACAGGATTGGCTGAAATGTATCTTGTTCCAGCAAAATATCATCATCCATCATCATCATCATCATCCATCAGCCTGTAAGCGTCCACTGCTGGACATAGGCCTTTCCAAGAGCGCGCCACCAAACACGGTCCTCCGCCTTCCTCATCCACCCGCTATAATTCCATCCATCCAAAATATCATAAATTCAGCAAATCTCAACTATGTATTTAGATTGTAGCAATAACTGATGCAGTTTTTACGCGTGGGGCGTGAGATCGCAGTCAACGACTAAATTGTAATAATTAAAAAAAGTAGTCTGTGTGTGTGTTTACAATAACCTTTTTGTACAATTTTATCTTTTTTAATCCTTTTTAATGTTTTCTGACACAAAAATTGCTCCAAGTTTTAATAATCATCATAAACAATTTATAGCATTTGGCTCCTATTACGGTATGGTTACGGTATATTTTAACAGGGCTCTCTCCGTCACTTACTCCATACAATCGTAGTCCCAATTTCATTTGAATATTAAGCAACCAAAGTCCATGAAATTTTGCAGACATAATATTCTAGAAACTAATATTTGTGCCTGTGGTGTTTTAGATTTTTTCTAAAAATATGTAGTTTTAAAATTACAGGGGCTCAAAGATTTGTATGTGAATTTTTAAGATCGCGTAACTTTGAAACCGAATATTTTAACGGAAAACTGGAAAGCCACAGGCATAGATATTAGTTCCCGGAACGTTTCTACAAAATTCCATTGAGTATGATTGGTTAGTATTCCAATGAGAGACGAAATACGTTTGTAAGAGCGAGTGACGGAGAGACCCCTCTTAAAACAAATGTTAATTAAAAGTGCTTATCTTGCCTTTTAAGTTATAACAATGATTATTCTGGCCTCATAAAATCTTATTCGTCTTAATGATGAAACTTAAAGGCAATCGCACATCGTCACAAGATCCGCTTGAGGCGTAAAATCCGCAAGAACACATACTATTATCCGCCTTAAAAATGTGAGTGTTGTATCATCGAGCGCGGTATACAAATCTAGCCAGTAATGGCTATTCAAAGGTGTATTTGCTAGTTAATCGACTTCGGGACACCAAAGCTTAAATACTATTTTGCTGCTAGACTGGCTGACTGGCAGGTTGGCTGAATGTTTGACTAACTGACAGGTTGATTAACTGACTTTTTTTTAATGGGATACGCCAGAAGACTCACTCTAACGTTCCTTTAATCAGCTTCACCTATTTGACCTTCGCTCTATTCAGCCTTGTAAGCTCAATTTATTCCGGACCTCCATTGCGAGCTTATGACTTCTTTACTAAAATAGTCTATGGATAGAACTGGCAAGACTGAACCACAATAAATGTTAATGAACGCCATTACCATAAATAGCTGTATTCACAAGTGTAAATTAAAAATTTATAACACCCCTGACAGGTGAAGGTGACAGTAACTAGAAAAGAGCTGAAAACTTTCAAACGGCTGAACCGATTTTCTTGGATTATAGCTAAGAACACTCTCAATCAAACCACCTTTCAAACAAAAAAACGAAATTAAAATCGGTTCATTAGTTTAGGAGCTACGATACCACAGACAGATACACAGGTACAGAGATACACAGATACATACGTCAAACTTATAACATCCCTCTTTTTGGGTCGGGGGTTAACAAAAGTACCACTAGTATACTAGATACAAGTTATTTCTTTATTCAATGTACCTAATGTAAATCAACTCTCTGTAATTGAGTCACACGCATTTTAGTATTGAAAAACTTTATTCCCTTTGCGGCTTTATTGGCCTTTGCGCTACAAGAGGTCCTTCTGGTGATATCCGAACACCTTAAATTTCCGCTTCAAACTTTTAACATCAAGGGTAGAGACGGACATTAGTTTTTCAACGGTTGCATTCGGTAGATAAACTTTAACAACCGTACATAATGTTCTTAATTTTTTTTTGTTTAGTAAAGAATATTAGCCATGTTAAATGACTAATATTCCCCTTTCCTCTCCAACTAAGCGTCAGGCTTGTGCTAGGAGTAGGTACGACAATAGTGCAACGGGCGGGGTTTGACGCGTCGACCTTTCGGTTTTCAGTCCACTCCTTTACCGGTTGAGCTATTGAGGCTCTGAAAATTACTTACTACTTTCCTGCTTTACTAAATATGATGATATTTTTACAAATCAATTTTAGTTAGTCATATTCACTCATAGACCCATAATACTCATCCACCACATTGAATTTGGGTTAATCCAATAATAAATGTAGTTATTGTTTAATTATTTCGAATTATTGTTATTTTTTTTTGAAGTTATAATATAAATTGTATTTGAATGTTGTAACTGAATTGTAAATCGCACATATACTATGACTAAATTATAAATATTACGTAGGTATAGGTATCTACCTACTAAGTAAATATCTAAATACTTTTACTTGTAATAATAAATTACTGTCAAAAATTGGAATTGTACTAACTCTGTACCAAACTTATTAAAATTGGTTAAACTCTTGGGCCGTGAAAAGCTAGCAGACAGACAGACAACTTTCGCATTTATAATATTAATAAAGTATTTTAGTATGTATGAAATAGATGAATCTAAACACATAGGTACATCGATAAGTCAAAGACCTTTTAAGGTCCATCTAATTCAGTTATTTAACTGCGCACATGAAAAATTTATGATAATCCGTAGACACTGTAAACTGTAAAGTAATATAATTTTAATTTCAGCCATCAATACTGTATTGAGACTTTTTAAGCGCGAGCGCGTATTGGAGTAATGGAGGCATTTTCCAATTTTATTATACCTATAAAATATTAATATCAAATTCGAATAAGCCGATTCAAAAGTCAAATGGAAATAAATGTGTACTTGTTATATTTAAAACTAGCGACCCGCCCCGGCTTCGCATGGTTAGTTTATTACAATTTTCCCATCTCTAATTTATTTCAAAATAAATTATAGTCATTGAGGGATAAGTAGCTTTCTACTGGTGAAAGCATTTTCAAAATTGGGTTAGCAGTTCCAGAGATTACTTCCTACAAACAAACTTACAAACTTTACCTTTTTAGGGTTCCGTTCCTCAAAAGGAAAAACGGAACCCTTATAGAATCACTTTGTTGTGATTGATTGACAGAGAGCTGTCTGTCTGTCTGTCTGTCAAGAAACCTAAAGGGTACTTCCCGTTGACCTAGAATCATGAAATTTGGTAGGTAGGTAGGTCTTATAGCAGGAATAAATCTGAAAACTGAGAATTTGTGGTTACATCATTAAAAAAAAATGTTTTTCAATTTTCAAAATAAGATAACTATACCAAGTGGGGTATCATATGAAAGGGCTTTACCTGTACATCCTAAAACAGATTTTTATTTATTTTTATGTATAATAGTTTTAGATTTACCGTGCAAAATGTAGAGCTAGCACTATACACGGCCCATCCACCTAACCAATACGGATGGAAATAGAGATAGCTTGAATACTGGAAACTGACATAGGCTACTTTTTACACAACAAAACAAAAAAGAGTGCAATAATATATTTTTAGGGTTTATGTAAGTATGTGACTTTCTTTATTCCACCATAACCTCTAATTCGCCGAACAGATTTGGATGTACGGGGTATTGTTTGAATCCTTGCATTATCCCGAATAACACTGGCTAAATTAAAAAAAAAAAAACAACATGGCTGCTGTATGGCGCCAGGTGGTGAAGGTGAAATTGCTTGCGGTGGCGTACGGTGCGGTTGTAGAAACAGGAAGGTGGAATGAGGTCAAACAACTCTTCAGAGCTCTCTCCAAAGTTATACACTCCACTTTGGTACAAGTGGACGATGTCGCGGGTTAGTTCAAGTATAAATTCATTGTCAGTCTGAAATAACAGACATTATCAGATCATAAACAAAAATAAGAGCATCTATTTACGCTACTATTTGAAGAATTACGCAATTACGCATTCCGCCAACGGCATTCCACTGTTTTTATTTTCAATTAGGGCTGTCAGAGTAATATCAAGGAATAGACGATGCTTGTGAGTTCGCCCGTATGGAATTACGTTTTTTTAACTATCCCGCGGGAATTCTTTATTTTTTCCAAATTAAAAAGTAGTCTATATCACTTCCAGGTCCAACCATATCCTTGCAAAAATGACGTCGATTAGTTGCTCCGTCGCGGCGTAATGAAATAAATATCTATATCAAACAAGTGTAAATTAAAAATTTATGACCCCCGATAAGTGAAGGTTACAGTAATACTTAGAAAAGAGCTGATAATTTCCAAACGGCTGAACCGATTTTCTTGGATTATAGCTACGAACACTCTCGATCAAGCCACCTTTCAAACAAAAAAAAACTAAATTAAAATCGGTTCATTAGTTTAGGAACTACGATGCCACAGACAGATACACACGCCAAACTTATAACACCCCTCTTTTTGGGTCGAGGGTTAAAAATGAACTGAAATATTATTTTAGAAAGTGCCATCCCTATTAGTACGTAAAATTTCATTCACACATAAAAATGTTTAAGAAATGGATATATGGCGAAGACATCTTCGCCATATGCGATAATTTGCTTTAATACACTATTATAATATTTTACTTTTATGCGATAGATGTTGCTGGTTTGGTAAAATGACTAACTGTAAATTTTAATAATAAAATATGACTGCATAATTTTTTGATGAATCCATTAGTCGGATTTCAATTATTTCATGCAAATAAAATGTTTATTTCAATTAAGAGGTAGGTACTTTATTGTTGCAGCAAAATACTGTTGTAATGAATACAGCATGATTGTTTAATGCATTAAAGCTTTTATCTTTTTAGGGTTCCCTACCTCAAAAGGAAAATCACTTTATTGTCTGTCTGTCTGTCTGTCCGTCCGTCCGTCCGTTCAGTCCGTCCGTCTGTCCGTCCATTGTGTCTCTCAAGAAAACCTATAGGATACTTCCCGTTGACCTAGAATAATGAAATTTGGCAGGAATAAATCCGAAAGCCGTGAATTTTTGGTTACATAATTTAAAAAAATTGAACTGTGTATATAATAGTTTTTGATTTATCGTGCAAAAGGTCTAAAAAAACTTCGAGTACGGAACCCTCGGTGCGCGAGTCTGACTCTCACTTGGCCGGTTTTTTTCACTACAGTTTTACCAGGTTTTTACAATGTAAAAGGTGTGTTTACAGTTTAAAATTTATATTACGCAGCGGCCATGAAATATTATAGACATAAATTACAGCATTATACAACTATTGATTATATTATACAATACAAAATACAATGCATTCTTGGCGGTGAGGGGATAAGGCGAGGCAGTGATGATCCGTTTCCGGGTTGACACCTACTGGTATATGTGCGGCTATTTTTTTTTATTCACTATAAGCAAGCGCTTGACCACAATCACACCTGATGGAAAGTGGTGATGTGACGGTGCCTAGAACCTTTACCCATGTCAAATGTACAGATATTTATTTACCTTCGAAATAGCGATGTATTGTCCCCGTTTTGCACACACTCACTTGAATCATTGAATAGATGTGAATAAATATGATGCTATGATAAAATAAAATATTCAGCTAGTGTCAATAGAATATATTTTATTTTATTCATAACTTTTCAAATAAAATCATTCTGTATTTTTATTTACACGTTTTGTAAACAGATTTTCACTTTTCAACGACTAAAATTTGAAGTAGCAACAAGTGTAAATTAAAAATTTATAACACCTCCGACACGTGAAGGTTACAGTAACTAGAAAAGAGCTGATAACTTTCAAACGACTGAACCGATTTTCTTGGATTATAGCTAAGAACACTCTCGATCAAACCACCTTTCAAACAAAAAAACGAAATTAAAATCGGTTCATTAGTTTAGAAGCTACGATGCCACAGACAGATACAGATACACAGACACAGACGTCAAACTTATAACAAGCTTCTTTTTGGGTCGGGGGTTAAAAATCTTTGGTTATGATTTCTGACCGATTCAATGCAGGTTTAGAGATCCTTTTCTACATATACGCGGCCTATACGACCTTGTTACCGCGAACTGACCATGAAGTCAAGAGTGAAAAACCTCCAGAAGGTCTAAAGCGCCTGGAAAATCGCATCACTTACGCTTTCCCCGAGAAGTTTTCTGCAATTTCTAAATAATCTTTCCGCAATTTGTATATCTTTTGGTAAACTAAGGAACCAAAGACCAAGTATCTTGTTTTAAATTATTACTTATCTGATATCCACCTTTGGTTCTAGATAGGTAAACACTTTTTTTTAGGGTTCCGTACCTCAAAGGGAAAAATGGAACCTTTATGGGATTACTTAGTTGTCTGTCTGTCTGCCTGTCCGTCTGTCCATCTGTCGTGTCTGTCAAGAAAACTTTGACACGAACTTAAAATGAAAGGCAAAAAGTCTTATAGCACAAAAGGAAAAAATGGAAAATCGTTAATTTATGGTTAGGTACATCAAAAAAAAATTAAAATGTGTTCATGAACAAGTAATTAATATTTTCAATTTTCAAAGTAAGGTAACTATACCATGTGGGGTATCATATGAAAGAACTTTACTTGTACATTCTAAAAAAAAAAATTATTTATTTTTATGCATTTAGTTTTCGATTTATCGTGCAAAATGTCGGAAAACATACCCGAGTACGGAACCCTCGGTGCGCGAATCTGACTCGCACTTGGCCATTTTTTTTTCTTCTGTCTCTCCGAGGATGTAACACGACATAACACCGCCTTCTTCCCTACTGTAAATTTGTAGATACGTAGGTACCGGTTCTCAATGGTTGGTATCACAGAAATCCAAAATCTATGGTTGGTATAATTCCGACTCCGCATCGGTAAAGTCGTTGAACCATTTTCTATGGGCAAAGTCTATTTGAATTTAGCTATTTTAGCATTTTTGTTGAACTTTGAAACGCTAATTGCGAGCAATAAAAATTTCAAAGAATCCGCCGGATTTCCATATGTCAGATTATATTTAGCAAGGTGTATTTTAGGATTAGTCATACAACAAGCTGGAATGTATGTAAAGAAATAAAATACTCCCGCAATAAAACCGGCCTTTCGCGCCTAGTAAACATTGAACACGTTAGATTTTTCCTCGATTTATCTCCGTATTTTTTCAATGATATAACTACCGATGACCGATGCCACTATTGAACGAAACCGACCGCAACAACGAATTAAAATAAAACAAAATATATTTATTTATTAAATTAAAATAAAAAACTTCCAAAATACACGTTTTTTTCTTTCTTTCCTTAAATTCTACTTTCCATTCTAAATTGAACAAGTGATCAAATAATTTTTTGTGCGTAATATATCGTAGCAGTGATAGCCTAGTGGTTAAAACTGTTGCATCCTGTTTGAGGGGTCCGAGGTTCGATCCAGGATTTCAGGATTTTATGGAGTTACTCGTATGTGCAAGCAATTACTTGCCTTAGAAGTGATGGAAAACATCGTGGGAAAACCTGCATGCCTGAAAGTTTTTAACCCCCGACCCAAAAAGAGGGGTGTTATAAGTTTGACGTGTGTATGTGAACGTGTGTGTGTGAAAAGTGCTATATACACCTTCCAGGTTAGCCCGCTTTCATTTGAGACTGTATCATCACTTACCATCAGATGAAATTGCAGTCAAGGCCTAACTTGTATCTGAATTAAAAAAAATACTAACGTTGAAATTGTAATAAGAGGTAAAATAAATAAAAATCATCATTCTCAGAATCGAGTAAAAGGCTGATCTAACAAAATATCTTGTGCTTTTTTTTTGTTATAAATTAAAAGCTTTTACACGGAGCTTTTTTCTTCTAAGTAATTTTTCGTTACACTTATTCGCCTTTATTAGATGAACTACATTGTATTTCATTATGCAAATTACTGAGATTAAAAAGCTTAAAGAATTATATGCTTCATGATTAAATTATATGCAAACATTTCTCAGCAACTTTTTCGAGAATATTTTATTGGCTGAACAACCATTTATCTTGATAGTATCGGTAATTTTATCTAATGTGCTCATAAGTAACTGTTTTAGATGTTGTGGACTTAGATAAGTCTGTCCACCCGGTTTGTCTGTCTGTATGCGCTAATCTCATAACCTGCGAGCAAGTTTATTTATAAAGACTTGGTAATCTTTTCTCTACAACCGTTATAGTTATTTGAAAACAAAATATTGTGGAATGATTCCTTAAAATTCTTACGAAAATCTGTATACTAAGCTTAATTCACAATAACTAACAATCTATTTAGGTAATGAAAGTAACCGTAAATCTGTGGATATTTTGGCTAGCGTGGGGGCATAAGCTGACGATACACATGCTTGTTACTCGCACAAAAGCATGCCAGTTACAAGCAAAATCGAGCTTTTTAAAAAAAAAAATTATATAAACTAGCACTTGGCTGCAATCAGACTCGCTAGCAAGTGATGATGCAGCCTAAGATGGAGCGCGCTTGCCTAGAACTTAAAAGTTGCCTATTCACTCTTGACTTGAAGGTACCCATATTAAGGTGGAAGGGAAAACTGATGCCAGAAGGGCGTTCCACATCCTGGCGGTTCGGATTAGAAAAGAGGAAGCAAATCGCTTCGTACGTTTTCGAGGAATTTCGAACACGTATATATACACATTTTATGCGAGATTGGTAAATCTCAATAGATGGCGCCACATACTTCAAATTACTGTACTAATTAATGTATCATAACGGGTCTTCATAGATCATAGATCCTCGCACTCACTCTATCCTATATATCCTTTCCTTTCCCACTCATGGACTTAACGCAACGCTAATGTACGAACAAAAACCGACGCCTCAGTGCAATATAATCCATCGTGTCCGCTGCAAGTGTGCATTTAATAAACCACCGCAATACCACGTGCGCGCCGCCATTGTGAAGTTATACATACCGCTCATCGAACTGTCTACGCCCAATACGACACGGAGTGCAACAGCGATTTACAAATATACCCTGGCCAGGGATGGTGAAAGTGTGGTGACGAGAAAGCTGCAGTTCGGAACAGACTTTTGAACCATTCCAGCCACGTAAGTCCAAATTTACCTAATCCCTGGACACACCCATTTTTTCTCCTTCGTCGAATGCTACGTTTTTATGGGGCAATTAACCGCTAATACAGTCCATTAAAATCAAAATAATTTTGACCGCACGTTTTCAAATATGGTGGCATAAAGCCCCCTTTAATTTTTGTTTTGGAGCTACCATATTTTATGGTCCATTCTCGAACCGGATTTCAGAATCTTTCAATCGGATTTATGGGCTTATCCATCCGATTTCATAATAAAATTGACTCGACTCTTTAATTTAATCAAATTATAGTAATATAATTTTTAGTACCGCCTACCTACGTCGAGTCAATAAGTTTGAATTATTTCAAGTAGCATTCACGATTTATGGATACCTAATGTTGCATCGTGTCGTAATATTGCAGAATTATTAGATTATAAGTACGGCCTACGATATACCTACGTAATTCTATCGTTTGATATTCTAGGTTAGAAGTAATAAAGTATTTTTTATAAAATTTCATATTTACCCGCACACCTTTATTATTTCGGTATAAGATTTAACCATAATATAATTCCGCAAACCTGGGAAATAAAACGTATAGATCTACTTATAGGTACGTAGTAGTTAACATTTTAAGTTGTCGTTACTTATAAGACGCAAATAAGGTACCTACATAAGTTCCGCTGTCGATTTTATGAATAGACTAATGTAGGTACGAGCCATTGCGCGCGGAGTAGGTATTCAACCAGCATTGTGATTATTGTATGCACTCAAATACGCGTTCCGTAAATAATATTTTTACGTTTGCAACGCAATAATTTAACCGCTCGCCTAAATATAGGAGTTGTGTGTTTTCACAGTATAACCAACGCATTTTATAGTATATACTTACCGCTAAACTATATTGGTTACATAATATCGATATTTTTAATTGACATATTTAACCAACATAGTTAAATACCATATTACCTTGTGTTCGATTTATTTAGGTACTTTGAGTTTTAAAAATGACTACAAAGGGTGATTCAGATTTACCGCGTACACATGACGAATGTCAAATGTTAATTTTAGAATCGAAACGCGATGCGATGTTTGCGCGAATGCAACGAATCTACGATGCCGCCTTGCAAGTAGAAATTGATTCTAGTAAACTACCTAATCTTTTATGCCAGTCAGGTAACCTAGACACTTTACGAAAGGAATTCGAGCAAACACTAGATTCATATAACGCTATACAGTTGAAATTGAATCCTAAAAATCCTATTAATTATCAATCATGGATGTCATTCGAGGAATTATTTTGTTATGTCAAACAAGTCTTAGCGACTAACAGCAATAAAGAATCTGAATCTAACATGGCGTCTTTGTCAAAGTTCCCTAAATTAAAATCGCATCTTCCGCCTATTGATCTTATTTCATTTAATGGTGATTTAACTAAATGGCCGTTGTTTTATCAGCAGTTTAAAAGTATGATTCATGATAACCCGAATTTAAATAATAGTGAAAGGGTATTTTACCTAGTCGGAAAATTAACTGATAGGGCTGCCGCAGTTTGTTCAGGGTTGCCAGCAACAGCTGAAAATTATAATATCATCTGGGATGCCTTAATACAGAAGTACGACGACCCCCGCTCGCTCGCTTCCGCTTATTTAAATCAAGTGTTGCAATTTAAGCCACTTGCTAATAATAATGATACCGCACTAGATAATTTCATAAACACTTTTGATTCATCGGTAGAAGCACTTAAACAGTTAAAAATTGATTTGACTGATTTTATATTTCTTCATTTGGCTACGCTTAAATTAGATGAAGATACCGTTAAAATGTTTGAGCTTATTAATCGTAAAAAACAAATTCCAACATATAAAAGTCTTATAGATTTTGTGAAGGAACAGAGCAAGGTGCTGTCTAGAGGGAGCAATGTTAATGCACAGTTGCAAAATAAAGCTCGCTCTAAACACATACCTACACCTGTCACGAGGTCTACTAAGTCTACTAAGTCTTTTGTCAATACGGAAAGCGCTCGTAGCTCTCATGAAAATCATAAGTGTGTCGTCTGTAAAAATGAAAAGCATGACCACTTATACAAGTGCGCTGAGTTTATGAAATTAACTCCTAGGCAAAGGTACGAAATTGTTAAAAATAATTCATACTGTACAAACTGCTTAAGTACCTCGCATAAATATTCCGCTTGTAGCAGCACTAAAAACTGCTCAAATTGCTTTCCGCTTAAACGTCACCATTCAAGTTTGTGTTTCGCTAAATCTAGTAAATCAAATTGTAGTGTCGTTGTCAATGCGCCAACGTCACATATCTGTCCGCACCTTTATAATTGCTCACTGTCGCAAACCGCTAATTCGGATGATATGTCTCGCACTGTGCCGAGCAATCACTCTGAAAATAATGTAATTCAACCCGCTCATGCGTCAGCTCCGACGTCCGCTCCGACGTCCGCTTTGACATCCGCTCGGACGTCTGCTTATACGTCCGCTAATCAACCCGCTCATACGTCTTGTAATTTACCCGCTCATACGTTTGCGCATACGTCCGCTCCGACGTCCGCTTCGACGTCCGCTAGTTCTCCCGCAAAAATTAATGTATCAGAATCGTCCAATGATTCATCCGCTAACATTGCCTCTTCTATATGTACTATATCTCGTGAACATCACGACCGCACCGCTACAACCGCCTTATTGGGCACCGCTAAAATTAAAGTACTAGATAAGTACAATCGCTCTCACTTTGTGCGTTGTCTCATTGACCCCGGCTCACAAAGTGATTATATTTCTATGACTTGCTGCAAGAGATTATCATTACCTGTTCACCCGCAAAGCCGCTTCTCTGAAGTTCAGGGAATCGGTGGCACTTCTCAAAAGATACTTGGGATTTCCGACTTTAAATTCAAATCTCGTTTTGATGATACTAAAGAATATTCCATACGCCCGCTTGTGGTCGAGCAGATTACGTCACAGCTGCCCGATGCGCGTGTAGACGTAGCAGCTATGAAATCTTTAATACGAAATATACCTCTCGCAGACGATGAATTCTCGGAACCAGGAACTATTGATGTGTTATTGGGAGTAAATCGCTATTGTGAAATCTTACTTTTCAATAAACTGACAGGTGGTGATAATTCGCCTTCCGCCGTTGAAACCACGCTAGGTTATATAATTCTGGGTGACGCACCAGTCGTCCCTCAGCTCCCGCATACCGCTGCTTTTTGTGCATTTGCTCGCGAACCGCTTCGTAAAAATAATAATTTAGAAAACCTTCCGATATTGACAGAACCTGAAATAGGATTCTTGAACATTGCTCCGCCAGATTGTAAAAATATTAACACCGCAACAATTAATCTTAACTCTGACGATAGTTTCGCTGTTAACATTCTTTCTAAGGACACCACTGCAAAGATAATCAATACTTGTATCGCAGGTGAAGAGAATGATTTGATGCTTGATATTAAAATTTCCAAATCTGACTTACGCGTAAGAGACAGTGAAGCTATTCAGAAGGGTTCGGAGAAGGATTCTATTTCAGAGGTTCCCCCTGAGAAAGGTACCGCGTCTGGGTTTAAATTGTCACATAACTCTGTCATATCTAATGATGTTATGTCGACCACTCTCTTCAGAACTCTTCGTTCATATTGTAACCTGCACGCTGAGATTCTTAATACTTTGTTCAATGTTAGTTTTTGTAAAATCGCTTTCTTTGAAAACGTGAGGCAAATGTACATATATTTCGAAATAAATTCCCCGCACCGCAAACATCAAATAATCTTATATAGATTTGATAGTGATGACCCGCCTTGTAAACATACATTTAACCGCGTCACTTTCGAATTGCGCTCCTCTCCCTTTTTGGCTCTTTGTACTCTGCGCGAAGTTGCTAAGAAGGAGAGAGAGAGATGGCCTCTTGCCGCTGCAATTTTCGAAAGGGACATCTGTATTGGTCACCTTGCTTCCGCTGCTTCTTCCACTGAGGAAGCAGTTGCGATAGCAAACGAGCCAATCCAGATGTTCAAGTCTGGAGGATTTGATCTAGTCAATCGGACTAGCAACCCCTCTGAACTGATACAATATACACCGCAGTCTGAAAGTATATCTTTTGCAGATGAGCATGCTTTCAAGCTTCTAGATATACATTGGTTTTCCGCTTCTGATAATTTTGTTTTTAAAGTTTCGCAACCGCCTACATCTTGTATGAAAAGAGCTATCCTCTCAGCTACCGCACGTCTGTATGATGATTTAGGCCTTGTAGGTCCAGTCATTTTATTCGCTAAATTACTCATAAAAGAGTTATGGCTTCTGAATATGAGATGGGATGATTCTCCACCGCAACACATTGTTGACCAAAATGAAATTGTTTCGCTTACTCGTCTAGTAAATTCGGTTTACGCTACAATATCCTCTCGCGTAAAAATAAAGAAAGTCCTCGCATTCTCAGATTCAGAAGTCGCCCTCTGCTGGGCACTCTCGTCACCGCACAAATTTAATATTTATGTAACTAACCGCATTTTGGAAATTCATACGAATTTGTCGCCATTTAAGGTGAATTTTTATCATATCGCAGAGGTTCAAAATCCTGCTGACTGTGTATCTGGTGATCTTATGCCCACACAGTCCTCAGGATACGCTCTTCGGTTGGAGGGTCCTTCATTGATTTCTGTAACTTCAGAAGAATGGCTTCCAACCAGGCGCTCACCTTACGATAATTCATATTTACCTGACGATGAATTTCCTTTTCAAAAGTTTTCAACCGCTTTGATTAAAGGTTTATATAGCACCTCTCAAGATGTTGAACATATTTCAGTAATTGATTTGAATAAAAGAATTTCATTTCGAATTATTTATCTAAAAACCGCTACATTTGTGCTAGTTCTACTAACGGGCTTCCTAAATGCGAGATTATATTCGCTATTATTAAATAGGTTTTTATTATTGTTCGCTATAATTCAATCCTTCTGGAAACATTTAAAATTTAAGCATTTGTACTCATTGCGAGTTCACATAAAGTTCAAAGTCACTTCGCATCCAGTTAAGGAAAGAGTTGTAGTTTTCTTTATTGTTGAAACCGCACCACCCTTCCAATGGCCAATTGGAATTATTACCAAGGTGATGCCTGGCCGAGACGGAGTGGTTCGTGTCGCACAAGTTAGAACTAAGTCTGGAACTTACGACAGGCCTATAGTTAAGCTTTGTCCGTTGCCAACTCAGTAGTTTTAATTTATATTTAAGTTGTAGTTTTACTTAGTCTTAAGTTATCTGCAATATTACGCACCCTTGCAATATAGGTTTAATTTATAAGTTTAACGCTACTTTATATCCTTTTTACTTAATAATTTGATGAAGCAGAGCCTTCATGCTGAGGGGCGTGGTAAATCTCAATAGATGGCGCCACATACTTCAAATTACTGTACTAATTAATGTATCATAACGGGTCTTCATAGATCATAGATCCTCGCACTCACTCTATCCTATATATCCTTTCCTTTCCCACTCATGGACTTAACGCAACGCTAATGTACGAACAAAAACCGACGCCTCAGTGCAATATAATCCATCGTGTCCGCTGCAAGTGTGCATTTAATAAACCACCGCAATACCACGTGCGCGCCGCCATTGTGAAGTTATACATACCGCTCATCGAACTGTCTACGCCCAATACGACACGGAGTGCAACAGCGATTTACAAATATACCCTGGTCAGGGATGGTGAAAGTGTGGTGACGAGAAAGCTGCAGTTCGGAACAGACTTTTGAACCATTCCAGCCACGTAAGTCCAAATTTACCTAATCCCTGGACACACCCATTTTTTCTCCTTCGTCGAATGCTACGTTTTTATGGGGCAATTAACCGCTAATACAGTCCATTAAAATCAAAATAATTTTGACCGCACGTTTTCAAATATGGTGGCATAAAGCCCCCTTTAATTTTTGTTTTGGAGCTACCAGAGATACTCGCATAATATGTGTAGCGAGATTCTGCCAGTAGCTCACATGCACAGAACTCCAAATACTTTATTTTATTTTATTAATAGAAGGAAAATCTACAGCGAAGTAATACTAATAAGAGTCTTAATACTAATTACATCGATAAATATGGCTAATTACAGATTTTCTCGAAAATAATAATTATAATAAATTGTCTGAGTGATACATAGTTAGATACTAAAGAAAAAAAAACAAGAATTAATTAAGTAAATATGTATATCAAAAGTGGGTTAAGAAAATAAATAAATAATTTTATACGTATAAAAAAAAACAGTATCTCAGGTAGCCTAAATAAAAAATAACATAAGTAATAATCATATTGAATATAATTATGAAGCATTTAACGAATTAATGTTTAAGGTAAGGTTTAAATCTATGCTCACGTGCCAGTACAAGGCATACCAGTAGATCGCAAGGCGTTTGATTTTTCCCTCTCGAGGGGAAGTAGGCTCGCATGCCAACTACAAGCACGCGAAACACGTTGCAAGGTGTTTGCTAGTATGTAGATCGCCCTCTCAACCTCTGCCAAAATCTTTTGAATTGTTTGTGCTGGTTTTTATTTTTAACCCCCGACCCAAAAAGCCAAATTAAAAAAAAAATTAAAATTTATAACACCCCCAACAAGTGAAGGTTACAGTAACTAGAAAAGAGCTGATAACTTTCAAACGGCTGAACCGATTTTCTTGAATTATAGCTAAGAACACTCTCAATCAAACAAAAAAGCTAAATTAAAATCGGTTCATTAGTTTCGGAGCTACGATGCCACGATACACAGATACACACGTCAAATTTATAACATCCCTCTATTTGGGTCGGGGGTTAAAAATAAAGTTGATATTACGTGTAGAACGATCCTGTCGGTCTACGGTATGGGCAGACAAGTGATTAGTTTTGTACTTGACGAGAATGGATTAAGCTGACAACTGTGTTTACCGGCTTTTACGTTCAAGTGTCGGGTTAATTGATTGCTGACTCATGCTCATGGTCGATGTAATTATATCTCATGATAAAGCTATCGAACCTTATTTTTAGGGTTCCGTACCTCAAAAGGGAAAACGGAACCCTTATAGGATCACTTCGTTGTCTATCTGTCTGTCTGTCCGTCCGTCCGTCGTGTCTGTCAAGAAACCTATAGCGTACTTCCCGTTGACCTAGAATGATTAAATTTGTCAGGTAGGTGGGGTCTTATAGCACAAGTACAGAAATAAATCTGAAAACCGCAAAATCATTCAAAAAATGTTTCAATTTTCGAAGTAAGATAACTATACCAAGTGGGGTCTCACATGAAAGGGCTTAACCTGGACTTTCTAAAACAGATTTTTATTTATTTTTGTGTACAATAGTTTTTGATTTATCGTGCAAAATGTCGGAATATTACCTGAGTACGGAACCCTCAGTGCGCGAATATGACTCGCACTTGGCCGTTTTTTTCTCTCTATAAATAGCCTTACTTTTTAATAGATGATGCCTCCAACTTTGTCGGCGAGGTTTTTAAAAATCCCGTTAAAACTTTTTCATTTTCCGGGATAAAAGTAGTCTATGTCGTCTCCAATTATCCAAACTATCTTTGTACCCATTGATTTTGGAGCGCCATTTGTACCAAACAGACGATGCTCGCAACTTCATGCATGTGGATTTAGGTTTTTTAATCCCTAGAAAATTCTTTTATTTTTCGCTGAAAAATAGCCGAAATCTAGCAGACAGATAGAACATTAGTACCTATGGATTTGTTTTGTTCTTTGGGATATGTTTTGTATGGCAATAAAGAATTTATCTATCTAAGTCGACCTGGATTTCGTCTGTGGTAGCGTTTGCTGGCGCGCGTGTTGTGCCTTTTTGGAGTGTTTTTTTGTTAGAAGTGGCCAGTTTTTGTGTTCTGATGGTGTTTGTTGGTGGTGGAACTGACTGGGAAGCGCTCTATAGGGGCGCCGCATGTATGTCGGCGGGCGCTAGCACAGACGGAGCCCATACTTATACATATAGTTTCCCTAACTTGTAATTAACTACAAACTTGACATTGGCTAATCAGTGTAAAGCCAGACGAAAGAGAGAAGTCGACCTTCTTTTTAGTTAGACCAGAGTGAACGTTAAACCTTGCGGAACTGCAATTTAGATGTACAATATTTTATTCCGCTGTAAACCCGCGGAACCGGGAAATTGCTCAATTATTGGAGATCGCAATAGAGCGAGAGGATAAAAAAGGGATTAGGTATCCTTATTTACATACTTATTGCTTGTCGTTAAATTTGTAACATTTGAATTGGATTACTACAGTAAAATATACCTGTAGGTAGAAAGCCTTCCTACAATTTTTAATTGGTTTTAAGGGTTCCGTACCTCAAAAGGAAAAATGGAACCCAGCTTATAGGATCACTTTGTTGTCTGTCTGTCCGTCCGTCCGTCCGTCCGTCCGTCGTGTCTGTCTAGAAAACCTATAGGGTACTTGAATCATGAAATTTGGCAGGTAGGTAGGTCTTATATCACAAGAAAAGGAAAAAATATGAAAATCGTGAATTTTTGGTTACATCACAGAAAAAATAATTGTGTTTTAATTTTCAAAGTAATTATACCAAGTGGGATATCATATGAAAGGGCTTTACTTGTACATTCTAAAACAGACTTTTATTTATTTTTAAGCATAATAGTTTTTGATTTATCGTGCAAAATGTCGGAAAAATACCCGAGTACGGAACCCTTGGTGCGCGAGTTTGACTCACACTTGGCCGGTTTTTTTACATGATACAATATTGTTGTTTTAATAAAGGACCACAAGTGCACCCTTGGAGATCTGACTAATATACTCAGACGTACAGACCTACTTTCACATTTATTGCATGGGTATATGGGTTAAGATCAAGTTTATGTCTAGTTTTACGACATCATTAACACCAGTCCTTGGTCTCATGCGGTTTACGCTCTTTATACGTAAGTGGTAGTTGACACGAGCAGACTTCGCACGGGTGGCTTATCTTTGTACATGACTATTGACTACCCAAAAAAAGGAGTAGGTAGGCATAATGTTTTCAGGGCTCATGTATGTATGTATTAAGTGGGTTTATTTATTCCACCATAACTTCTAAATGCCCTAATAGATCTGGATGTATGGGGCCTAGTAGCTCTATGGTACCATTTTGAAATGTGAAGTTTTTTAATTCGTTGTACTTTTTTTAATTTTTGGGTTCCATATCTCCACAGAAATAAGGAAACCTTTATAATGGGGTCAGTTCATTGTCTGTCATTCTTTCAAGACCCGTCAAGGGAATCTAAACCTATAGCGGACTTTCCGTTGACCTAATATCGTGAAATTTGCAGATGGCAATTGTCATATTATAACACAAGTAAAGAGGAAAATCGTAAGACCGTGATTTCATGGTTATCTAGTACAAGATATCAAGCCATGAAAACGAGCTTTTCTTTTGCTTTTGGCCATACAATAGCTTAATTTTTGGAAAATAGGTAGGTACTCCTTATGCGACACAAAGTAAATATTAATCAATTCTTATTAAGGTTACATAGTGGTTATTCTTCTTGCTTCCCAGTCACGTATTTTAAGAGGGGTCTCTCCGTCACTCGTTTCATACAAACGTAGTGCCAATTTCATTTGAATATTAAGCAACCAATGCCCGTGAAATTTTGCAGACATATTCTAGAAACTAATATCTATGTCTGTGGTTTTCCAGATTTCTGTTAATATATTCGGTTTCAAAGTTACGCGGTCTTAAAAATTCACATATAAATCTTTGAGCCCCTGTAATTTTAAAACTACATATTTTTAGAAAAATCTAAAACACCACAGACACAGATATTAGTTTCTATAATATGTCTGCAAAATTTCATGGACTTTGGTTGCTTAATATTCAAATGAAATTGGAACTACGATTGTATGGAGCAAGTGACGGAGAGAGCCCTGTTAATGGTGATAAATTGATAACGGAGGTGCGTCGAAGCAAATACTGAGTACGAAAATATTAGCATACTAATGTACGTCTATTTATCCATCGGATAATAATAGTTAAGAATTCATTGTCATGCTTAGAATTTATTGGTCTAGGGCGTAGACTCGTACCTAAATCAGAATGAATAAAATAGCGAGCCTTGACAGTTACCTTGTCAAACCCCGAGGACTCCTAGGTATATATATGTCTATAACATAACTCTTTTTAACCCCCGACCCAAAAAGAGGGGTGTTATAAGTTTGACGTGTATCTGTGTATCTGTCTGTGGCATCGTAGCGCCTAAACGAATGAACTGATTTGAATTTAGTTTTTTTTGTTTGAAAGGTGGCTTGATCGAGAGTGTTCTTAGCTATAACCCAAGAAAATCGGTTCAGCCGTTTGAAAGTTATCAGCTCTTTTCAGTTGCTGTAACTTTCACTTGTCAGGGGTGTTATAAATTTTTAATTTACACTTGTTACCTAAATAGGTTCAAGGTTGTTTAAGGTTAAAAACTAAACTCCTTCAAGTTTTCTTAAAAACCCACAGAAAAACAATTTTTCTTCTTATCATCACCATGATCAACGGGTCTCTTTTCAGAATCAAAAGGGTTCATGACGCGGACGTACCAAATAAATATCATCATCATCGCGTGCCTTCTTCGAAACGAAGTTTGACGATCATCATCCGAAAAGCCTCTATTTAAAGCCGCCTCTTTCAACTTCGGGTAACTAAGCCCTGTCCACCCCCTTATATCGTCCAACCATTTGCGTCTTCAGCGACCTTGAGCTCATTTGCCTGCAATTCTCCCTTCCAACACTAATCTTGGGAATGTGAATTGTCCTCCTCTCTGTAAATGCCCAAAGAAAGCGAGCTTCCGTCGCATGATTCCTTCACATGAGTTCTCTCTCTTTAATAACTATACCAACCACCTTAGACTATGTGATGCGGTAAGTCGAATTCAACAATTCAATTAATCGTAGTAAAACACTATACGACATTATTTTGCTTCTCAATGGATTAAATAATCATATACGCAGTATCTCACACATCTACCTACTAACGGGAAATAAACATTATAAGAGCCAAAAATACTCGTTACAGACTTCTGTTTGAGATAATTTGACCAAATTACTTTCAGGTTTGCGTAAGTATTGTAAATATTAGCTTTACGTTAACCTAGAAGACGTGATGTTATTTGTGATTACAAGCTCATAGCACACTGCGGGAGAGGCGAAGCCACGCGTCACACGACGCTTCTTTCTAAAATGTTGTAAATTATATAGTATGAAGTTAATACAAGTGTAAATTAAAAATTTATAACAACCCTGACAAGTAGAGGTTACAGTAACTAGAAAAGAGCTGATAACTTTCAAACGGCTGAACCGATTTTCTTGAATCATAGCTAAGAACACTCTCGATCAAACCACCTTTCAAACAAAATAAAACAAAATTAAAATCGGTTCACTTTTTTTCATTAGTTTAGGAGCTACGATGCCACAGATACACACGTCAAACTTATAACAGCCCTTTTTTTTGGGTCGGAGCCCGGGGGTTAAAAAGAATATGACAGAAAAAGCAAAAAGAACTCTGAAGGAGTTTCTGGGTCGATATATGTATTATATGTACAGTAGGTACTACACATAATATTTGTTATATAGGTAATTTATCATTCTATATTAAACTAGCTGATACCCGCGACTTCGTTCGCGTGGATGTAGGTTTTTAAAATTCCCGTGGGAACTCTTTGATTTTCCGGGATAAAAAGTAACCTATGTGCTAATCCAGGGTATAATCTATCTCCATTTTAAATTTCAGCCTAGTAAATCCAGTTTCAATCCGTCCAGTAGTTTTTGCGTGAAGGAGTAACAAACACACACACACACACACACACACACACACGCACACACACACACACACACACGCACACACACACACACACACACAAACACATACAAACTTTCTCCTTTATAATATTAGTGTGAAGTGTGATAGTAATGAAAAATACAAAAACTTAAACTACAAGAAAAGGCAAATGGTTATTGGCGGTAGTAGAATAATACGCAACTTTTTGCGTATTATTCTGGTTACACGCTGTATATTATGGAATATCTTTGCATCACGAACCACATTTACGGAAATCCAAAATCCAACGGATCGGAATTCTAACAATGTGGTTATCCCACTATAGCCACATACAATCACACCCCTATTGTTACGTTCCAGTGTTGAACGTATCGTCTATTTGTAGTAGGCATTGAGAGCGCGAGGTCATTGTTCAGCTCATCAATCATACTCTCTATACACTCATATTTCCTTTATCCTGTTATCCTCTAACAGCTACGGGCATGTCTATTTGTTAGCCTTTATTATCTTGACTCACTTTGACGTCAAATAAAATGACGGCTCGTTTGTTAAATCCGCACTCATGTTTTAATAACCCCTATTATGCAACCATTTCATTAATTACTCTGAGCATACTTTAAAGCTTCTCTGGTTTGAGTCTCAATTATTTTAAAGAGAGCCTACTTTCAAAATCTCAAGTAGGTATCCATCTTGCGGAAGTCAAGTGTCCACGAAAATATCAGCTTAGCCACGATTGGCCTACCTACTTATATTATATGTATTTTGTCATTTAAATGATTTATACTTTACCATAATCTGAATAAGGTTAATTTAACAGTGCAAATATATGTTCAAACACTTGCATATTTATTTGGTCAAAAACTAAATAAAAGTGGTAGTAAACAAAATAAACTCAAAGCAACACTTTCTGTCTGACTTTGTAAGTAGGTATGTGGCTGTGAATTTCAAGTATTCACTGCACATAGTGAAATAATACAGAGCGCTTCCATTTAGAGTAGGTATTAAAATGTAATACCTAAGTAATCCATCAAATCCATCCCCGACATGCATTTCTCTTATTAGCAAATAATAATGCAAATATCTGCATAATCTTTCTTAAGCACCTAATCTGACTCTTATCCAAATTGATATAAAGACTAAAATAGAACAAAGGTATCATGTAGTAAACTGAAACCATTGGAACTGCATTAAATTATGAAGCTCATCCATTACAATGAGTGAGCGGCAGTGAATAGACGCATCATACACAATCGGAGACCGAACAAAACATTTGCATATTCTGTTGAACTAAGCTGTGAATAGCTTTGATTCGAGACCATGATTACGTATGTACGTACCTTTGCCTAATATCCTAGTTCTTTAAAATTCAAAATTCAAATAATTTATTCACAAGTGTAAATTAAAAATTTTCAACACCCCCGACAAATCATTTTCAAATAAATAATTTATGTATATCTAGGCAACGTCCATCTTGACAGCTTGACATTTGTCAATTGACACTTGAATATTATGAACCTAAGGGTTATCTAACCTTCTTTTCTACAAGAAAACTAGAAAATTGCTGATAACTTTTAAACGGCTGAACCAATTTTTTTGGATTATAGCTAAGAACACTCTCGATCAAGCCACCTTTCAAACAAAAAAAAAGTAAATTAAAATCGGTTCATTCGTTTAGGCGCTACGATGCCACAGACAGATACACAGATACACAGATACACAGATACACAGATACACAGATACACAGATACACAGACACACAGATACACAGATACACACGTCAAACTTATAACACCCCTCTTTTTGGGTCGGGGGTTAAAAATAGGTAATATTTACACTTTTTGATAGTCACAAACAAAAAAAAAGTAAATTAAAATCGGTTCAGTCGTTTAGGCGCTACGATGCCACAGACAGATACACAGATACACAGATACACAGATACACAGATACACAGATACACAGATACACAGACACACAGATACACAGATACACACGTCAAACTTATAACACCCCTCTTTTTGGGTCGGGGGTTAAAAATAGGTAATATTTACACTTTTTGATAGTCGGTTGTTGGATTTGTAAGATGATAGTGGTGATAATTAATTACGTAAACTTAAAACTAAAGCCACGGAGCTAAAGCTACAAGGGTTGCATACGCGCCCAGGTCTGGGCCCACAATAGCCCAGAAGGTCTATTCTGGGCTTTTGTGGGCTCTTCTCAGACCTGGGCGAAGTGCCGGGCAAATCGTGTCGCTTACGACTTTATTCGGGAAGATGTCGGCGAATTGTTTACTTGGGAAAAAGGAATTACCTATAAAACGAAAACGCGGAAGAAGTGAAACATGCGGCTTGACCAACGACTCAGTCTGCCAGATCTTAGATATTCAAATACAAGTGTAAATTAAAAATTTATAATACCCCTGACAAGTAAAGTCAAGATTCTTGGATTATAGCTAAGAACACACTTGATCAAGCCACCTTTCAAACAAAAAAAAAAAAATCGGTTCATTAGTTTAGGAGCTACGAAGCCACAGACAGATACACAGATCCACAGATACACACGTGAAACTTATAACACCCCTCTTTTTGGAACGGGAGTTAAAAAGCAATCTTCGGTTTTAAATCTAAAGACTATAATACTATATGAAGGTTTTAAACCTCATCATATAAACCCATTGCCAGCCTACTACTGAGCACGGATCCCCTCTCATAATGAGGAAGGTATACGCCTCCAGCTGGCCAAGTATGGATTTGCAGACTTCACACTCAAACAACTACTTGTGGCCATCTGTACACTTCCTTAATTAATTACTATGTTGGTCGAGGACGGGGGTAACAAAATGGCCTTTTGCCAATTAATAACAGAATCTGTTCGTTTACACAGGACACTGTGGACATTAGCTTTATAAATTGTTGTCATGACAAATGCATTCGGGCACTAAGGGATTAATGTTCACCATTAACCACTACCTAATGGTTGCTCGGTTTCCCACTTTGAATAATGCACATTTATTATTCTACACAACTATTGTAGAAACACGTGAACAAAGTGTTCAATTCAAGAAAGACTAAGATGCGTCAATAAACAATTTCTTAGTATATAAGATAATTTATAAGCTTAGATTTAAATTAAACTACTTATTAGTTATAATATTAGGCTAGATCGAAATACAATTGAGTAGCTTATAGGCACTCATAAGACGAAAAAAAATTATACAATTATAAATACTTACGGTGTCGCTGAAAAATGTTTGAAATACTTATCCTAATATATTATAAAACATTTAAAATGTTTCTGCCCATATCCGTTATAGAGTTTAAAACTAGCGAAACCGACCGAGGTGCCTCAAATCGGTTCTAATAGAAAGGCAATAATGCAAAGATGGTTTTAGACCACTAAATAGAGATAAACCCTAAGGGGGTAAAATAGGGGTTTGAAATCTGTGTAGGCCACGTGGACGAAATTGCGCGAATAAAGTAGTTAAAATATACATTTAATCCATCTGAAGTTAAGCTTTAGAATTCAAGAAATTTCAATCACGATCCAGTCAAAGAATTTAATAAAACCTCGGCAGGTGGCGACGGCGTCCGGTATCAAATGATATTAGCCATTAAGTCAGAAGTTACGGCAAATCAAAGGTCATAATATTTGCAGCTATGACGTCTATAATCCAGTTTATTAATGGAATCTAAGGATCAAATGCAGTGAATAAATTCAAAAGAGCTTCCATAGTTTTAACCACGGCTTAAAATACAAAGATTTCTATCCTTTAGCTTTAGGTAATACAAGAATGAAGGTAAACTTATAGTTTGAAACTTTTCAGCCGTTTTTGTATTATTAATCGTTACATTACTATTAGGGGAATGTGGGGGGACACCGGATGGTTAAGGTAAAGACTATAAGAAAGTAATGTTATTTATTGAGATAATTAATATCATAAATCTTTAAGTATACCTTAGGCATAACTTTTGCATGAAAATATCTAAGATCAATCTTCATAACGACAAACTATAACAATTTTAATCAAAAATGATAAATCCGAATTCACCCCATACCTATGGGTCAAACCGGATAGGTATTTTTAACCCCCGACCCAAAAAGAGGGGTGTTATAAGTTTGACGTGTGTATCTGTGTATCTGTGTATCTGTGTATCTGTGTATCTGTGTGTCTGTGTATCTGTGTATCTGTGTATCTGTGTATCTGTCTGTGGCCTCGTAGCGCCTAAACGAATGAACCGATTTTAATTTAGTTTTTTTTGTTTGAAAGGTGGCTTGATCGAGAGTGTTCTTAGCTATAATCCAAAAAAATTGGTTCAGCCGTTTGGAAGTTATCAGCTCTTTTCTGGTTTTCTTATTACTTTTATCCCAGGACCACCAGAGGTTACGTATTTTCTGACACAGGAAATACTCGTATGTACGATTGAGTAGTGTTAGTAAGTACTAAGAAAGCATGCCTAGCCTACGTGCTAGCTTGCATAGACGGCCAATTTTCAGGTATCTGATAATCAAAGTATATAAAAACATTACTTACCTCACGTAAATTCTCCAAACTGATTTTTACGTATATTTTAGGCAATATCCTTAAAAATATGTCGCCAATACTCCCAGACACTTCCCGCGTCGGCCGTATTGCTTTGCAGACGCTTTAAAGCTCCCAAAATAAGTAATTACTTAACTGCACGTAAATTCTGATGCTCCATTTTTATATATGTCCACCAGACAACTATTTTAAAACCTTTTACAAGAAGACAGACCGATCCAGAGGGCCAATCATCCCCTAAATTCAATTTTAATGCCTCTGTGGGTTTGAGCGCGAGGGCATCATTATCTACGCGCATGAGACTGAGTAAGACATGTATTAGGATATATTGACTTCTCTCTCACTCTCTTATAGTTTACTTATGTCAATTAATTATTATAATATTAAAAAAAATCTGCTAAAAATTAAAAAAATTGGAGAATTTACGTGAGGTAAGTAATGTTTTTATGTACCTTGATTACCTGATACCTGAAAATTGGCCGTCTAAGCAAGCTAGCAGGTCTGTAGGCATGCGTTCTTAGTACATAGTAACACTACTCAATCGTCCACATTTCGTTCGTCAGAAAATACGTGACGGCTGGTGGCCCTGGGATCTTTCACTATTGTAACAGAGGTTCATAATATTATGTCAATTGGCAAATGTCAAGTTGTCAAGATGGACGTTGCCTAGATACATAATTATTTATTTGAAAATAATGTTTTGGAAAACTCCGATACTTTGGATCGTAGGCGCGGAGTTTCTAATTTATAAAATATTATAATCACAGTTAAACGAGAAAACATCAATTCATTTATAATATCCAACAGTCAACCAAAGGCCACGAACAATCAACCCAAACCCAAACCATAGTCAAACTATTTTTAGGGTTCAGTAGGTATCTGTAGAAAAAAAAAGATGTAGCCTCGACTGTTGTAGTCGCGTAGGTGTGCATGGCACCATTAAATATCGTAGGAGGCGATGACCCTCCGCGCGGCTGAGGTTCCCGCATCGTAGTCGCTTTGTCGCGCAGGTTTGGATGATGCATTAGGCGCACCTTCTTTTTATTTTATCTGCTTGAACTCAGCTTATTTACTTTGACAAAATACGTTTAAAATTCATCATCATCAGGATCAACCCATCGCCGGCTCACTACTGAGCACGTCTCCTCTCAGAATGAGAAGCTACCACACTGGCCAAGCACGTATTGGCACACCTCACGCACCTTTGAGGGAGCATTATGGCCAATTCTCAAGCATGCAGGTTTCCTGACGGTGTTTTCCTTCACCACTTCGTTGTCTGTCTGTATGTCATCTTTCAAGAGAATCAAAACTTATAAATTGGGTACTTCCCGTTTACGTAGAATCATGAAAGGCAGGTAGCAATATCTTATAGCCCAAGCACTCTACTCCTGTGGCCCAAGTAAATAGAAAAATCCGACAACTGAATTGTCATTACATAAAAAAAAACTTGTACGGAACTCTTCATGTGTGAGGCAGACTCGCACTTGACCGGTTTTTGAAAGTTATGTCAAATAAAAATTTGACATGCAATAACAAACAAAATGAAATACAAGCCAATTTATTCCTTATTTCATCGGGTGAAAGTCGATTTCAATTTAATCGTAGGTATATCTTGAAAATATATTTAAATGTGTACTGATGGAGGAGGCCTATACCCACGAAAGGGTAACCCAATAAAGGAAAACTAAGGATGTTAAGTTAAGCATAGTATTGTATTATCATACTTATATAAAACATAGTTAAAATTATAAAATGTTACCTATAATAAAAGTTACAGCAAAATGTTATAGTAAAATAATAAAATATTGAATATTATATAGAATATATTATATACACCTAAAGCATTCTTAGTTACTATATTTTCTTTGTAAAGGCAAACATAGATTATGATTCTGAAAAAACAAAAAGGTACATTTAGGCCTACTAATCACAAAACTACTTATTACAAAAGTGGTATTAAAATATGATCGTAACTTGACAACAATGTACCTAATAAGTTAAGAATTATAATTAAAAACAGCATAGCTGAATAAAGAATAAATTAGCTTTTTCACTATTTTTGGTTTTAACTGTATAATTTATTGTAAGAAAGTAGTAATTTATTGTTTATTTTATGTATCAATAGTTTCATATACTATGCCAAACAGCTGATGATAAAATACTATCACGATTTGAACTTGACTAACAAAACACTTAACTATGTAGATTGTAGGTATTATTTTTTGCCAGTATGTATAGTAACAGAATTCAATGAACTGAACTAATAAAGCATATCTACCTATTGTAATAAAATAAAATAATCTTATTATATTATTAATCTTAAAATTGTATTATATTATTAATGTTATTGGGAAATAAAGGCTTATTATTATTATTATTATTATTATTATATCTTGAAAAGCGAACTATTATACGACTACGTAAAATGGGTACATTTTTAAAGCAACGACATGTTAGAAACAGATATTTCGTTTTGGTCGTGTTAAACTATGTGAGTCATTCAGATAATTCTTGATTTAGTGATGTTCGGTCAAAAATATTTCATGGAACGTATAATTAACATAACATTGATGTTACTTTTGAAGAGATATTAGCTGCCTTATTGGATTTATATTATTATAGAAATTGGGTTTTAGAATGGCACAAATAAACGGTAATTTATGAATAAAGTTTAAAAAGCGTGAAATAAAAATTAAATTAAAAATTTAAAAAACCCCCGACACATAAACCTCTAAAAAGTAAAAAAATAATAGGTAAATATGTATGGGCCCTTTAAGAATAGTATAAATAGTAAAGTTTTTATCCAAGCGTTCGTTGCGTCGGGGGACCGCTAAAGACTATTCTTTCTACAACAGATGACTTTCATAGTTTATCATAGGTAGCGGTCCCCTGGCGCAACGAGCGCTTGGATAAAACTTTACTATTTATACTATTCTTAAAGGGCCCATACATATTTACCTATTATTTTTTTACTTTTTAGAGGTTTATGTGTCGGGGGTTTTTTAAATTTTTAATTTAATTTTTATATACTAAAGGGGTGAATAAAGATACTAAAAATAAAACAAATTAATCAAATTATTGGCAGTTTTTGCCATTTTTGCATCATATCCATTTCCAGTTCCATTCATCTGTGGACGTAGTTTGATTTTACATCATCTTCTATGGGTATTTAAATGATAAGATATAACTAAACTCAATAATAACACTTTATAAAAATCAAAATATTAGATAACTTGCCTTTGTTTTCAATTTTCGTTTATAGACGCACTCGTTGAAATGTTACACTTGCCACCATTTGTAATCGTACTGAGTGCGTTCGTCCGTATTTCTTCACTAGCTAGAACGACCTGGCTATACGCGGAGTAATGAAATAGCAGCTATCCTGTTTCACCCCCTATCCGATTTCCCCCCACCTTCTACCTATCATCGTCAGAATCAAAAAAAAAAGTGTACTTGTGTATGTTCTTGAACGTTGTACAAAGACGTACACAAGCACACTTTCCCTTAAATAATTAACAATCATGGGAAATGTGAGTGACGCACAGCTTTGATTTGTAAAGTTTCCACCTGAGAAACACTTGAGGGCTTCTTATATCGTGATTATTTGATAGAAATGTGCCACTGTAAATATCATAGGGAAACTAACAACAGTAACATCCATACCCATAATCCATACTAATATTTTAAATGCGAAAGTGTGTCTATTAGTCTGTCTGTTTTCATTTCACGGCCTAACAGTGTAACCGATTTTGATGAAAGGTACAGAATTCCCAGGGGAGGATATAGGCTACTTTTTATCCCGGAAATTCAAAGAGTTACCACGGGGTTTTAAAAAAATCTAAATCGACGCAGACGAAGCCGCGGGTATCATCTAGTAATGTTAATGCGAAAATGTGTCTGTCTGTCTGCTGCTTTTCTTTCAACCCATAAGTATTTTGACTTTTCAAGCTACCTCTCTATGAAACGTCAAAATCGGTTTACCAGCGGTCGTGCCTATGAGAATCATATGGGGATTTTGTATTTTCTGAGATAAAAGTAGCCTCCTTCAGCATGCAAGCGATTCCTGTACCTCGTCAAAATCGGTTAAACAGCTAAACCGTGAAAATCTAGCAGACAGACATACAGACAAATTTTGACATTTATAAAATATTAGTAAGTATGGAACAGTATACATTAACAATCTAATAGGTTTTGCGAACACCAATCATATTAAAATCCGTGATGTAGGTAACTTCTCAATCTCGATGTTGGAAAAGTTATTTGTGTCACAAGGGGTCAAAGTGATATTTTGTTCCGCGAGGGCGTTATTTTGAATTCAGAGCAAAGCGAAGGATGCTATAGTAGATTCTAAATTAGAATCCCGAAGTGTACCGAGGAATTCAATATACGCTGCCCGAGAACAAAATATTTTGGCCCCGAGTGACAAACGCTATTTTTCATCGCTACCTATGAGAATAAAACAAAACACTTTCTAAAGCACCAATCCAATCAGAAGAGAGAAATTTCAAACTACATATAAGAACAAAATAGAATTTTGTCCCCGCTAGCCCCTAATGCCAATGTTCGTTTTTCAATAGGCAGGTATGATCAAAAATGATGTGCAATAATTTCACAATCCGTTTGCTAACAGATAAGTAGTACTTACTCAATATCAGTCACTTGTAATGAATGAGCTTCATTATTGAACGCAAAAGCTCTCTCATTCATTCAACGATTAACAAAAACAATGAATTTTAAACTTTGACTCAACCGTTGTAAGAGTTATTTCTCCTTGCGCAGATAAGAAAAGCGAGTGCATATATCGTTGTTTGTATATGAGAAGTGCATACGGGATTGAGGCTTTATGTTTGCGAGATTACCGTTTGATGCCTCATTCGCGCACGGTTTCACACGCATATTTGTTTATATACAGTATCCACGGAAATAAGTTAGTATATCGCTCTCTCTGTCACGTAGTCCCATACAAATGTTAGAGACAAAAATCTCCGCCACTATTTTGAGTCAACAACCAATCACAAACGAAACTATGTTTTCGAATTAAATTTCGAATGTATTGAAAACATGCTTGTGATTGGTTGGTTAAAGCCCACTGAGATTTTTGTCTCTATCATTTGTATGGAATTACGTAACTTCCTTCCGCGGATAGAGTATAGCAGTAGCGTGCATAGAGGCATAAAAGCACTGCTTAGCATAGTTGTATAAATCAATACTTATTTATCATTATAACCTGACACTTATTAGGTTCCTACTTAAAATCTTTAAAGTTTAAAGATTTTGTTAAAGTTGAGAGTAAAGTTGCTATAAGACCTACCTGCCAAACATTATTCTATTTCAACAAGAAGTACCCTATAGATTTCTGACAGACAGGACAGACGGACAAACAAAAGTGATCCTATAAGGGTTCCCTGTGAGGTACAGAACCCAAAAAATTGCAGTCCCGCGCGATAAAAGTACTGTATTGATGCTAAGTATATTATATCGATCTACCATAGGTGGTTTACTGTGTATATTACAAGATCGCCACGTCCCTTATATCAACAATCAAGTTATACAAACTCGTAGTGGTCGTCCAATGGCCAATTACATGTGATATGTCCACATATTATCCAAATTGCCTATAATAACCACTTAAATACAACCGCTGTTTGTATATCGAACTATTTACTATTTGTTACGTAAGTAGATAATATCATAAGAATGAAATTTTCGAACAAATAAAAAAATACGTAAAAATTATTTTTATGATGCATAATATAAAGTTATAGAAAGAACTTCATTTGCACCATGAAATATTTTCTATGTATTTTTTATTTATTTATACGTAGACGCTCTAATAATATTAATCCATACTAGGTAATTATGTTAGTTGGTAGTTGGCAGATAGTTGGTGCCACGTAAAATATCCTACTGTCTAGGCGTTAGCGGTTAGAGTCTAGAACCTTAGGGCCGGCGCACATAATATGGCGGAGCGCGGCGCAGAGCATTTTTCACAGTCAAAGTATTATCGACATTGTCCTCATTGAAATAATATCTAAAATCAATTGTGCATGTCACGCGATTAGAAAACTTCGCGGGCATTCTCTGCGCTGTTCTCCGAAGCGCTCCGCCATATGTGCGCCAGCCCTTAGAAAGCAGGCTATTTTACTATTTTTAACCCCCGACCCAAAAAGAGGGGTGTTATAAGTTTGACGTGTGTATCTGTGTGTCTGTGTATCTGTGTGTCTGTGTATCTGTGTATCTGTGTATCTGTGTATCTGTCTGTGGCATCGTAGCGCCTAAACGAATGAACCGATTTTAATTTAGTTTTTTTTGTTTGAAAGGTGGCTTGATCGAGAGTGTTCTTAGCTATAATCTAAAAAAATTGGTTCAGCCGTTTAAGAGTTATCAGCTCTTTTCTAGTTTTCTTGTAGAAAAGAAGGTTAGATAACCGTTAGGTTCATAATATTATGTCAATAGACAAATGTCAAGCTGTCAAGATGGACGTTGCCTAAATACATAATTATTTATTTGAAAATGATGTTTTGGAAAACTCAAATACTTTGGATCGTCGGGGGTGTTATAAATTTTTAATTTACACTTGTACGACATTAGTCTAAAGACTTAGACAATAGTGGTGGGGATGTGTTTTCGTATAGGCACTAATAACCTGTGAAGACCGTGAAACAACATAGATATGTAGTAGGTACTAACTATATACTATAACTTACTTTATAGCAATAACAATAATAATTCAAAATCGTGTAAAGTCAAATGTTCGTTCATTTATATAACCGAAAAGCGCGATTTCTGTTAACATCTTTTGAATGGACTCGCTACAAATAAATAGGAAGGCAAAGAAATTTCAATTTTCACTACTAGGTCAAGTTGCGTTCCAATTCTAGCGTTGCGTACTTGATTTCACGACTCTTACGTACGTAGTTTTCTTCGTTTACAACTGAGAATTCTCAAGAGAAACTCCCACCCCCACTTTATGAACCGTTTGACATTTCACTATGAAACTCTAGAAATAATTTCCCGCGTCATTTAGAAAAGCGGATAATGTGTTATAGGTTCTATGATATTTCACCATATTATCTGATGCCCATGACTTAGTCCGCGTGCATTTTATTTTTTTTAAATCCTGTGTTAACTCCTCCGTGCGATTTTCCGGGATAAAAATAATCTATATCCGTATTCGGGATGCATGGTATTTCTATATCAAACAGATGATGATCAGTGATACGAATAGCCCAGAACGAAATCTGATCACCCTGATTCGACGTAGTCTTATCTGTTCTAATTTTAGAATGTTTTCTCCAAGCATGGAGTCAGTACTTAGTTCGCGAAAGAAGTTCAAAAATATCAAGTAGGCTTACAAGATCAAGTCGAGCTAAGGGGCAGATGACGATTGACGAGTGAAGAAGTAAGGCACTTTGTGCTATCGCCAACGAAAAAGCGACTAGCTAGTTATAGCTGTCGACTTTTTTCTCGCTCGAAAAACCTATAATCGATGTGCAATTTCGTGAAAATAAAAGAAATAAATATATTACTTAATAGTTGATCGCTGACTGTGCACACTGTCGGCCAGATTCTCTTTACACTAGTTTGTCGCAGTTCCAAGAGATTTCAAAGAAAAAACTCGATCAGCTACGCTTTCTTAGCAGTCAAAACACTCGAGCAGTTTGGGCAGAACTCGTCGCACTCGCATGCCCGTTCATAACTTAGCGAGTAAACTATTCCAACTAAACACTCGTTTCTCGTTGCTTGCCGAATCGTCTCTAGTTTTTAGATCAACTAGTTTTTCGCTAATCGTTGTCGTGCCTAAGAAGAGTCACCTTCACTATTCTAGATAAAAACAACTTACCATTTCATTGAAGTACCTACGGTTCGCCCTGCCCAACGTATGCCAAAAATATGTAACCTTCAATCTTCATAGTAGGTAATAAACGTACGCCCATTTTACTGCGTATAAAAATGTTCAACGTTAATTCGTAGCTATCGTACGGGTTATTTTCGTTAATTAATCGACGGGAAGCGCTAATTAATTCTTTATCACCATTTAAATTGATGCTCAATCGAAAGAGACGTAATTTTAACCCATGCTGCTAGGTCATGGTTATGGTCATGGAGCTATCAATCCGCTCAACTTATTACATACTAGCCGATGCCCGCGACTTCGCCCGCGTGGATTTAGGTTTTTCGAAATCCAGTGGTTTTTGCGTGAAGGAGTAACAAACATACACACACACACACATATAAACTTTCGCCTTTATAATATTAATGTGATTAGGTTATGGCTGATTTTTAGGGTTTCGAACCAAAATGGTAAAATTGAACCCTTATGGTGCAACTTTCTCCGTCTGTCTGTCTATCTGTCACAGTCGATTATTTCAATAACTATTAAAGTTATAGACCTATAGACATAAAATTTGAACTGGTGACACAGTTTATACTTACCTACTACAGTACTTTCATCTTGTTAGTTCAATAAACTAATCATGAACTTAAATAATACAATCAAATCTGATTTCGACCGAAATCTTTGTGTTATCCGACAATTACATTAGTACGAGAGTTTATTGTGACGTTAAACTATTAGGTATATAAAATAACTGCCAAGAAAAGTTCCAAGTCAGTTAACTCCAGTTCAAAACAAAACCTCACATTCAGAAAGTTAAAATATGGGACGATAAAAATAATAAAATTATATGTCCCAGTGCCACGAGACTCGTAAATTTTGCTCCAACGAATCTGTCTCCCAGGATCATCCTATAAAAGGTTTTGTTTCAAGTGTAGGCACAGTTAATCTTTTTCATTCAGTGTTGGCAAGCTTTCAACTGAAATCTTTTACTCTGTAAACCATTTCAAAATAAAACCTTTTAAATGACGCTTTTAAAAATGTATTTAATCACAGAGGGTCAGAAATCTCAAATACCATGTTTTATTTTGTCGTTAGCATTGTAAATTTTAAGCAAGGGTGGTGGGCCCTGCTTTGAGTGGTGACCCTAAGGCCTCGCTCACTTTGTATGCGTTGTCATACTAAATTTGACTAAATTGCTACACACGGATCGTCGGACTCGTACAGGAAGGAACAAATAATACTTTGAACTCATTTTTTTTAGGTTTTAATGGCGGTTATCTTGAAATTTTTAGGCAATAGAAAACATTCTGTGAAAATTTCAAGACTATCAATTACGGTTAATGAGATACAGCCCGCTGACAGACAGACGGAAAGACGGACGTACAGCGGACGCTTGGTAATAGGGTCTCGCCGGATTTTCCTTATGATTTTTTTAACACGTGCACGTCTCGTATATTTCAAGCAAGTTAGTTCGACGTAAGCACCTTTTGAGGCCTACAACGCGCGACGGTAGCAAAAGATAATTTACTCGGCTGGTGTTCAAGCTCGATTCTACTTCATCCGTACTTGAGGCATACTTGAGGCTTCGGTACTCAAGTCAACTTGTCTCATCATTAATTTAAAATGCTATAAAGTACCATCTTAGGTAAATGTTTTTTTTTTTTTTCAAACTGTCTTTTTAGGGTTCCGTACCCAAAGGGTAAAAACGGGGCCCTAGTAATGTCACTCTGCTGTCTGTCTGTCTGTCCGCGTGTCACAGGTCTCTGGCTCGTAGACAAAATGAGTTATAGACTTGAAATTTTGGTATTTAGACAGAAAGAGTGCCTCTTACTTTCTTACACACTTTCTTTCTCACCCAAAACGAAATATTGAATTAGAAATTCAATAAAATTATTTTTCAAGGGGGCTTCCATACATGAAAAAGGAGCCATTAAAAAAAAATTCTTAGCCTAGCATGTGGGGTATCATTGTTTAGACTAGAGCTCATTGAGTAAAGTGCGAATATATTTTTTGTGTTTTTTTTTATCTTAAAAAATTAGGAAATGGGGAGCCATCAAAGTTTAGATCATTTTTAGATACCACATACTGAATCAAAATAACAACTACTGAAAGCAATGATTTATAAAATAATTTGTAAGCTGTGACCAAAATAATTGAACATTTTAAGGGGTTTTCTTTCACGGTTTATCTAGCACGTTCTAGCTCGGAAATAAATATTTCATACACAAAATAAATGATGTTCCTTATATACGGAACCCTAATGAGCGAAGTCCGACTCGCATTTGTCCGGTTTTTTGTTTTATTTTACCGAAAGAATATCACGCTAAAACTTTAAAGGCAGGAATTGAATAAATTCTGAATAAAAATTTCATTCGCTTTAAAAAACCAAAAGAGAATTTTCAAAATAACCTATTTTATATTCGACCTTTTAAACCCACGTGTCGGTAAAAGGATAGATATTGTTATCAATTTGGAATCGAAATCACTGACCTTTACTAATACAAGTACGTTGGACTTGCGATTGCCGACCTGCCGAGATTGCTCCAAGCAATAAGGCCGCCTTTGCACACAATTGTTTTTTCTGTTTTCATCTTTCTGTGTTGTGTTCCTTTACATGTGTTTTTGTGTGCAATAAAGTGTTCTATCTAATGTTAGTGATAAGACATCCGCCAACATAGTGTCAACACAAAGACCATTTGACACAAAGCGTCAATTTTAATTCCCGCTAGGCCTCGATGGAGCGCTTCGATTTGGATAAAAACATTTACTGTCATTTGTACAGCACACGTTTTCCAGCGAACTTGTACATGTCCATTTCATTGATTGGGATGGATGGATAAAAGTTTTAAACTTGACCTGCACTGAAATAATGCCAAACCGACATTCAGTTTTTACAGTTTATTTTACTTTATTTATATACCAGCGCAATGCAATCAGACCGACATAGCAAATGATGATGCAGTCTAAGATGGAGCGTGCTGGCCTAGAAGTTGCCCATTCATTCTTGATTTGAAGGTATTATTAAAAGTGGAAGGGAAAACTGAAGCCGAAAGGGCGTCCCATATCCTAGCGGTTCGGATTAGAAACGAGGAAGCAAATTGCTTCGTTCGTGTCCGAGGCATTTCAACTACGTACGGATGCAGACCTTGATAATTACTACGTACGGATGAGTTTAGTGACAAAAAACTACAGAAATTTTAATAAAACTAGTTGGTTAATGGGATTGCAATGTGTAACTAGGTATTTGCAAGTCCAGTGTTGGAGCTTCGACACTGGTCTCTTGTCTTGTACCACTTAATATGTCCAGTAGCTTCCAGTAACTCACTTGAGATCTAGAAGGCAGTCTCCCAACGTCGTGTTTTTGGTTCCGGGTTCATATTCCAGCTCCTTGGGACCTCAAAGTTTCTCAGTTCTTCGAACTTTACGTCCAAACAAATGCCTTTTTAGCTTCATAACTCTTTGAGCTATGTGAATTACTTTGGTCTACGCCTACAGTTTCCCTTATTTCTTCTCATTTGATCAGATATTCTCAGCCGGAAGAAATCGTTTTAGTGATACTGCCTTTGCACGCTGCAGCCACTAGATTAAGCTCCTTCTTCGTATGCTTTCTCGATGTTTTTACTTTGTGTGTGTGCAATAATTGATAAATATTCCAAGCACAACCTCTCCCTCTTTTCATCTCTCGCTGAGTGTTACTTGACGGTTACTTATAACTTAGAATAAATTGTATTACAAGAATCTTCAATATTCAGAACGGGTCTTGAAGTCGAAAATTTCGGATCCTGGAATACTATTTAAATTTTCGGTCAAAAAGTTCTATTTAAATTAGAATACGTGATTGAAATAAGAACCGCAGCTTCTAATTTCCTTCTGATTGTTCTCAGCCCACTGCGACAATTGTTGTCACGTAAAAACCTTACTCTGACCTTCAATTTAGATGGCGCTTAGCCAAAAATAAATATCTAAGTCTAATCACGTTGTAGACTGAGGAGTGGCACACAGGGACGCCATAGCGATGTCACTGGCTACGTAGCTATAGCTACATCTGGCTACCCTCCCGTAGACAAATGAGGCTGTTAAATAAGTAGCACAACTACACAACCTAATACCTACTGGCGTCACCAGGTTGCCAAAGTATCTAGTCTCCAGGAAGAGACCGGTCGGTCGTGGGCTGGCTACGCTTTTAAATTGGCGGCATCGCCAGACTGGTAGCCAAGTCTAACTATAATTATACATATCTTCAATACGAGTTGTTTTGATACGTAGACAGCGAAGTTCGCAACGTGGCGACTGGCGTCCCAGTGTGTTAGCGCTCTAAATCTTTTCCATTGTAATGAAAGCCAAAAACTGTGCAAAAGCCTATTTAAGTTTTCCAATTTTGGAAGTGAGTAAACATTGAAACGTTTATCGCTTGGAAAACTGTTGATAAAAGTTTAACTAGAACTTTTATAACAACATTAAGTAAACCTCGTTAAAAACAGTTTCACTTACTTAGCGGGTGCTTCAAACATCGTGCGATATATTTTATTTAGTAGATTACTAGCTGATGCCCGCAACTTTGTTCGCGTGGATTTAGGTTTTAAAAATCCCGTGGGAACTTTTTGATTTACCGAGAAAAAATTTGTATCTGTCACTTTCTGCATTTTATTACTATATCTATTCAAAAAATCACGTCGATCCGTTGCTTCGTTTCGACGTGATTGGATAACAAACCAGCTAACCAACAAAATACGTCTTCGCATTTGTGATAGGGATAGTATTCCCACGAGTTGGTCTGCGTGGATTTATGTTTTTAACGATTCCGTAAGAATTTCTCAAAATCAATTTCTCGGTGGAAAGGCAGCCTTATAGTTTCCCACTTTATCCCTAGCAGCGTTGTTCATTATTTATTTGTACAAATGGAAAGGGCCTAGGGATTAATTGTTTGCAAAACTCATAATAGCCGCTCCACAGAATTGTAAATAAACTAATAGAAATGGCTATCTGCTATCTGGGAAGCATATCACTGACTTTTAGCAATTCGTCGTTGTTTTTGTCGATTGACGGCCGATTGACATCCATTTGTAGGGACTTCAACACGCCAAAGTCTTGCGCCGCCTGGATCTAGCAGCTTCCTGCGACTCATCTTTCCCACTGAGATCTATAAAGCGCATATAGACTTTGCTCAGACTTAAGTCACCGTTAAAACGAGACAGCGTTATACCGCTGCCATAAATCTGTCTCTTTTTAACAGAAACTGAGGTCTAAGCAAAGTCAAAGTGCGGTCTATAGCTTTCAACCTTAGTGGCGCTGTGAGAAGTCACCATTAGAGCACCTTAGGACTCCGATCTATCAGTTCTTCGAACTACGTGCGCCACTTAAGCGAGCGATAGAAAGAGCTACTTTGGAGCTTCTCTTTGTATCAAAACAGGAGTAAACAGCAAAGCCCAGCTGAAGTTTGCAACACAGAGTGTGTTTTACAAAATTACACAAAATTACTTAGTTCGAAAGGACATAATATTTATCTCAAGCATCATAAAATTAAACTGTAACGCAATGCATTCATATTTACAACTGCGCGTACTCATGTATCTTTTAATATCTACGGAGAAGCTCACGCTGTTTTACTATTTCTAACTATTTTAAATTCTGTGAGCCACTTGAAATTTTTGGGCGGAGGCGTTTCACACAATGTAGCGGTAATGTGCTTATCTGGAACAAAGCCTTATCACCACTGAGAGAATTTTCGAGGGAAGGAAATAAAATTGACCTAAAAATAAATGAATTCTTTGCAAAAGATTAGGGGAAAGATTCGTTTGCAGAATACTTAAATTAGTGATTGGAGATCCAATAATAATCACAAGCTAGAGCGCGAACCTGACAGAGAAAGTTTCTTTTTTTATAAAGAATATTTAGTCATGCTGTTCATGACTATTATTCCCCTTTCCCCTCCAATTAAGCGTAAAGCTTGCCGAAGCCTCCAGACTGTGAGCCAATTTTGAAATTATTTTTAATATCGTTCCTGCCAGGATTGGAGTATCTAAAAGGCTTTCTTGTTTTATTACTTAACCCTAAAAGTGAAAGGCTTCTCAGCACAACTTGCTATTTATAAAAGAAAGAAAAAGGATCAAAGCTCTTTTCCAGTACACTTTTCCAATGTCACAAATAAACTGCAGCGTTCAATAAGATTTTCAAGTTATTGCGCACTTGTACGAGTATTGCTTCGGAGAACTTCCGTGTTATATATGAGAAATCTAACCACCTTTGCACTATTTTGTGCCTACAGACAAGCAGCACTTTCGAACTAGTGGTCCAAATTCCCAGGACCGCCAGATGTTACTTGTTTTCTGACAAACAAGATGTGTGGGATTTTTTTTTTATTCACTATAGGCAAGCGCTTGACCACAATCACACCTGATGAAAAGTGATGATGTGGGATAGAGTAACAGTAGTAACATGTGTATATTTTCTAGCTTGTGCTGGCGGCTAATTTAAATATATCAGGTACTACATGTACGTAAAAACATTACTCACTTTTCTTAGTCTGAGTCCTGATCTTTATGTGTTTTTCCTGAGTTTCATGCTATAAAAATTTTGACTCGCATATAAATAAGATTAAATGTGTTATTTTTTGCGGGCTTTAAAGCGCCTTGCGAAAATTGCCGCCGATAGGAAGTGTCTGGCATTGGATACTAATTTTTAACAATATACTGTAAAACATCCCTAAACATCAGCACTCAGACTTTAAGAAAAGTGAGTAATTTTTTACGTTGACACACACCTTTAGCAGCTTATAACTATAAATTGGCCGTCGCGTCGGCACTAGGTAGAAGATATGTGTACGTTGAAAGTACTTAACCACTAACACTACTCTACTTCTTTCCACGGATAGGGATTTAGTTTCAGGCTTTGACTCCCTGAAACTAAAAGGGCATTGACTATTGATTGACACGTAGGGTGTCGCAAGCTAAGATTGTAATATCCAGATACAGAGGTGATTTGTATGCAAACTTGCCTGAGGTTTTTAGTATGGATGCGGGATCGATCAAGAGATAGCGGTAATAAAGATAAAGAAATACAAGAGCACGGCTCGACTTGATTGCATAGGACTTTCATTAAAATCACACTAATATTATAAAGTCGAAAGTTTGTATGTGTGTGTGTGTATGTTTGTTACTCCTTCACGCAAAAACTACCAGACGGATTTGGCTGAAATTTGGAATGGAAATAGATAATATCCTGGATTAGCACATAGGCTACTTTTTACCCCGGAAAATCAAAGAGTTTCCACGGGATTTCGAAAAGCCTAAATTCACGCGGGCGAAGCCGCGGGCATCGGCTAGTTTAATAAATAAATGATGATCATAATATTATTGCTTATGTGTAAAAGACTCTGACAGATGGACATATAGTAAATAATTATTTTAAAGTGCTTAAATCGCTTTACAAATGTGACCTAAGTGTGCCAGTTTTACTTTAAATACGCATGTAATATTTAGCTACTTCTTTTTTAACCCCTGACCCAAAAAGAGGGGTTTTATAAGTTTGACGTGTGTACCTGTGTATCTGTCTGTGGCATCGTAGCTCCTAAACTAGTCAACCGATTTTAATTTAGTTTTTTTTGTTTGAAAGGTGGCTTGATGGGGAGTGTTCTTAGCTATAATCCAAGAACATCGGTTCAGCCGTTTGAAAGTTCTCAGCTCTTTTCTAGTTACTGTAACCTACACTTGTTGGGGGTGTTATAAAGTTTTAATTTACACTTGTTACATAAAATATCAATGATATACAGCTTAACAGGGCTCTCTCCGTCACTTACTCCATACAATCGTAGTTCCCATTTCATTTGAATATTAAGCAACCAAAGTCCATGAAATTTTGCAGACATAGTCTAGAAACTAATATCTGTGTCTGTGGTGTTTTAGATTTTTCTAAAAATATGTAGTTTTAAAATTACAGGGGTTCAAAGATTTGTATTTTTCTTTAAAAAAAGGCCCAACTTTGTGCTCGTTTTTCTAGACAACGAAGCAATTTAATGAAATTTGGAAAAACCACAGACCTAGAAAATTTAATGAATATCATGCAGTAAAAAAATTATCGTTATATATTTTATATTGTTATAATTATGTTGGAACTACGAAAACCAGAAATTACACCCAGAAATCTTGAAAATTTCGTGCTGTCTCGATTTCTGCAAGAGGGGTGGTGAGGTGCGGGGCCGACCAACCCCCGACGGTGACGGGGGGCGGAAACTGACAGTCTAAACTGGTCTAAACACACGGGCCACATTTAAACTACACCCGACTCTAAACTTGTCGATAGGTCTAACAAATACACTGGTACATTTCAACTTGCGTTAGACGTATGCGTTACCTACTCAGACGTTGCCTGTAGATAAAAATATGTCTCATGTTTGCTGGCAATAGCGCCATCAAACCCTGCAAGTTGCACCTATTCCTCACGCAATACGCAATTCCTCACGCAATACGCACAGCTTTAATATTATAATTTTTGACAATGTATACTATATGTAATGCCATAGCACAGGTCACTCTCTGATTTATTGCTAACAATTTACTTCCAAATCAATTCCAAATGCAAAGAAATCTAAGTGTGTTCAATTCACACTGCCCAATACCAGGACCTTAAATGACATAAATTCATTGATTAATAATCATATGTTGAAAATAAAGGAGAACCCCGTGTTTCTTGGTATAACGTTAGATGCAAAGCTTCTATGGAACACCCACATATCAACACTTGATGGTAAACTCAACTCTGCTGCTTACACTGTTAGAAAAATTCGACAGGTACTGACTTGGAAACTGCAAAAATTGTATATTTTGCCTATATTCACTGTATTATGTCTTACAGACTCTTGCTATGAGATAAAGCGATAGATATTGAGAAAAAAATGTATTACAGAAAAGGACAGGACGTGCAATTTATAATTTAAAACCGCGCGCTGCCATACAATAAAAATATAAGGAAATTAGTACCTTATTTATTATCTTATAGTAGCTTTTAAATATATTTACAACTAGCTAATGCCCACAGCTTTGCTCGCGTGGATTTAGGTTTTTGAAAATCCCGATCCTTTCATCTCCCAGAACAAAAGTTGCCTCTCCGTAATAGCCCGTCCCCGGGATGCAACTTGTTTCTGTATCACGTAAGAACATTTAAACGGATGATCCTTTTCAAATCCCGAGGGATCACCAGGATTTAGGAATGCAATTTCTTACAGCATCAGGGTTGAGGTCAACGACAAAGTATTTACTTGGTATAGATACCTTCAATATCAATTAATAATCGACACTTTTTAAATCCCATTAGCTTTAGTAGTCAGGTCCCCTGCAACATCAGGATTGAGGAGTTGGAATCCAAATTTTTTATTGAACAATGTCGCAAACTTTCTTTATCGATTAAAAAAACTAGCCAAAATTACGCAGTTAGGTTACCTGCCAAATTTCATGGTTTTGAGTCAACGGGAAGTACCCTAGAGGTTTTCTTGACACACTCGACAGACAGAGAGATAGACAACAAAGTGATCCTATAAGAGTTCTGTTTTTCGTTTTGAGGTACGAAACCCTAGAAAACGTAGGAACGACATTCCGAACCAGTGGTAAATTTTTCTGACCATTCAAAAACACTTTGAAGTTTACCTAAAAGTTTACAGGAATAAAAATTTATCATTGTATTCCATTCCATTTCATTCTATTCCATTCTGTTCAAAGATAAATAGATTATAAAAATATTTGTCACCGAAACAATAATTTACGATACATCAACCAATATCAATTTTACTGATGACAATCTGACTATTACCAAAGTGAACGACTACTATAATATCTATTATATACGACTAACATAATATGTATTATAAATTGTGTGCCGTTTGCATTCTCACTAAGTTCTCATTAAGTTTGTTTTATTTGGTTAAACTTTCTGGCATTTATATTGTTATGACGTTTAATTGGCAAACAGTCTGTTTATTGGCTGAAACTCAAAAATTCAGCCAATCACAACAAATAAAATATTTTAATAATGATTGATGCAGCTTTCTGTAATCGAAAACAAAATATTTGACATTAACTTGAATGTGACAGTGATTTCCGAGTAGGGTTGCCAGAGGCCCCGTATTTTACTGGTTACTGGTTGGTATTTCAGGATACAGAAACCCGTAATTATGAAAATAAAATATGGGGCAAATAAAACTAAATATTTTTAGGGTTCCGTACCTCAAAAGCAAAAAGGAAATAGGATCAATTCGCTGTCTGTCTGTCTGTCTGTCCGTCTGTCTGTCTGTCCGTCTGTCTGTCTTTCCGTCTGTCCGTCTGTCTGTCTGTCCATCTGTCCGTCTGTCCGTCTCTTCGTCTGTCATGTGTTCATGAACAAATATTAGTATTTTCAATTTTCAAAGTAACTAAATATTAAATCAAGTGGGTTATTATATGAAAAGACTTTACCAGTACATTCTAAGACAGATTTTTATTTATTTTTATGCATATTTTTTTGTAATGCATAACAGTTTTGATTTCTTGTGTAAAATGTCGAAAAAAAATACCCGAATACGGAACCCTCGGTGCGTGAGTCTGACTCGCACTTGGCCGGTTTTTTACAAATTCAGCCGGGCTGGCTTGCGAAACCAAACGCTGACGTTATGTCCAGTAGAAAGAATACATATTTTCCTTGTGCGACAATGCGTAGAATAATACCTGCGTAGCCGAAACCCACTCGATTTTGATCATGGCCGTAGCCAAAGAGGCGGTGGTTGGTTTTAGGATCTAAGCCTTTTTTTATACAAGTTAGCCCTTGACTTTAATCTCTCCTAGTGGTAATAGTGCAGTCTAATTTCTTGGCCGGTAGGGCCATACTAACCATATAACTAGCCATGACCCAAGCCTCCCACCAGACCAGAAATTTAGAAATAGCCACTGCGCCTGGGAGACCGTCAAAAACCTAAACCTAAAATAATACTTACACTATTTCTTGCATTTGCTTACCAATTTTTTTTTGGAAATATATCAAATATTTCGCGCTCGCTTCACTCGCGTTTTGAATTTGTATTACTTGGTGTATGCCCCGCAATTTCGTCTGCATAAATTTAGGTTTTTAAAAATTCCGTGGGGGATTTTCCGGGATAAAAAGCTTATGTTCGTTTCTGGGGTGCAAGTTACCTCTGAATAGTAAGTATCAAAATTTTGGTAAAGAAGTATCTTGCTATGGCTAAACTCGTTTCCCTTTCACTTAATTTTTTCTGTATTGAACCAAAAACACTTACGCTCACTGCTCTGCGCTTTTTCATTGTTGTATTTTATTCTACTATCAAATTGAAAGGCGAAATTCAACTAACCAGGTAATTAGCCCATAAAGTTGAGCGAACGTGTTTTTCCTCATGACAGGATTCAGTTCCGGCCCTGATAAAACCTCTCCCGAAATCAATTCCTGGCTACGGCCATGGTATTGATACTTTGAAGGTGGAATTACAAGTTGAATGTAATTTTAAGTTAACATGCAAAGATTGTATGCATGAAGTGTATAACATTTTGTTTTACAAAATGAAGAGTTTTTAAAAGCTATTGAAATAAATAAATAATCTTTTATTTAAAACCACATTGCAAACACAGTTCACCAATCAAGACCCGGCAACATACAGAGAAAAAATACAAAACATACAAATAAACTGAAATATCTAAATAAGCTTTCAGAGAGAACCACCGCCTATTTCTTCAAATACAATAATAAACAATACAATAATACAACAATAAATAAGAAACGATGTCTCCCGTAAACAAATCTAAACCCCGTATTTTTGATGGTGGTAGCCTGTAAATCAAAAAGAGGCAGGTGGCAACCCTACTTCCTAGACAGAATGTTAAAAATTTGTTTTCATTACTCGGCAGGCCTACTGCCAAAGTTTGACAGAAAGTGTGGCGGTAGTTGTGACCTCTGATTGGCCGACTCTCTTTCACTATTTGCTAAAATTGATGATTGCAACAACAATTTTTGCTTTTTTGTAATCGAAAACAGAACACGGACGTCAAACAGGTTGACTAATTGCAATCATTTCTGACCGGCTCACATTGTTCCGCTAGTGGCTCAAACTCACTGTCGCAGCAAGAACATGGTAAATTCAGCCAATCACAGCAATTTGAATTGGTTATCACAAAAGTACCGATCTAGGAACCGAGAATGCACGAACCAGGGCAAATAGAGATAAGAACAATAATATCATACGTAGGAAATCGACGGGGGCTCGTTGACAAGTATCCTCTTAAAAAGCACTAGTATGCAAACTTAATCAAACAGTTTGAACTACTAATCAAATCAGGTATTCGTTGGGTAAGTAATTTTCATTCCATCAGTGTTAGGTAAGTAATGGTTAGGTTGGTATTTTAATACAGTTTGGGAATAGTAATCATTGATTCTATCAAAATTAATGAAATGTACTTACGTAGTGAATGCGGGACTTCGTTGGTATGAGAAATTCACTTCGAACGCTCTCCAGTTCTGCATACAAACGTAATTTGATCTCATTTGAATATTAACGAATCAAACACGATGAAAGTAGGATCTCATTTGAATAAAACGAAACAATCAGTAAAATTTTGAGACACTTTCCGTAAAAGTACCTATTTATCCATGTCGTTTCAACGTTCCACGAGTTACAAGGTTTGTATGTAATTTTTTTTAACTCAATGGAAATCAAACTACGTTTGTATCGAGCGCGTTACGAGCACATTTCTCTTAACTTATTGCTTATTCACTCTGTATAATAGAGCGGCAGGTATTGATTGAGTGAGGTTGGGAGGTCGTAAACTTAGAATGTGTTTCAGTTAAAGATATTGGAATGTTATATTAGACATAGATAGGGCAAAGCTATGGCCAGGTTTTAAAAACTAGGCCATTTGGCTACTTATTAGGTAAAAACTATCAACGGCAACAAAACAGTATATTATAAGCTCTTGTTTCAATAATTGTTTTATCGTATTGCGCGGATAGGAAAATCAACAATCAGTGGCCGTTTTTTTTTTATGGTAGAGCGCGCGTGTGTCTTTAATTTTATACTGTGAATATCTCTATACATTTCACAGTAAATAGTATCTTCTAAGAAATTTTTAACATGACGTCAACGGTGCAGCAGTGGCAAGTATTTTGTAGGCGTGCCACATCACTCATCACTAGCTAATAGACGTTGAATTATTACCTATAGAGTGTGGTACGAAGGTGTAGAACTCCAAATACGCAAAGCTCATACAATTGTATTTGAAAAAGTAAAACTTGTTAACAAGATCGGTGTGATATTAATATTTTCAATACCTACCTACTCTGTCATTTCACTCAATATCTTTGGTTTACATAAGAGGTGATATGTATGCAAAGTGAACTTGGATTTCTTGTATCAAAAGGGTTAAACACCATCCCATAAAGGGAAAGGGAACAATGGGACTTTGGACTTGCGTGTTACATGTAACCTTTAAATGGTTTAGTTAGACACTGCTTTTATACTGGGCGCTGATTCTATTTCTTCCTGGAGTATTCTTGAAATACTCGTATGACTATGGTCTGTCAATCTGACTGTGTGTCAGTCAGGCAGCCATTTTAAAAATTAAACAAGTAGGTATAAGAGCTATAAAGTTGAAATTAAAATCACAGGTATAGAAACCTGTTACGGCCACGCTGCATTCAAGCATACTTATTAAAATTTTGAAACAAAGATTTTTCAGGGTAACTCCTGCACATGAAAAGCGAGAGTAAAAAAAATTGGTAATAACCACCAAAATCTTTGGCAACTAGTATATTCCTACTGAACCCTATATTATTCGTGTTCTGAGTTCTGACGCGCACTTGACCATTTTTTTTTGTATAATATGGTACTATCTACACAAATAATAAAATCTTTTCCCCTATAATAATGTTTATCCGGGGCCAAGCGCTCGTAAACTCCGGAACGGATAATCATAAATTGTGTTTTGACCTAAGACCCAGTTACATATTGGACAGTTAAAATTATGCTACGGTTACCATTAAACTTAGGCATCCAAAAATATATAAAACTGGTAAATTTTTTTTTTTTTTTTTGGATTTTGTAATTAATTATACATAGTATAAGTTAAGTTTATTCATCTGTTAACGCTCTAAGCACTATTAACATTAGTATTACGGCTACGCGACCATGAAGTTTAACCCATACCAAAATCGTCCAACGCGCCTAATAAGTTTTCACTAATTAGAATAGAATATAATAGAATAGAATAGATTTTTATTCAAATAAACTTTTACAAGTGCTTTTGAATCGTCAAATAATTTACCATATACTTATACTAAGAGGAGAACCGTTTCCGTGTCAAATCACAGGTTTCGGTACACGGTGGGCTAGGTGTGGGAACAAAAATGTTATTTTTTGTACTATGATACAGATCGTAAAACTGTGATGTTACAGAACCTTTCGTGTATAAGTGCGACTCGCACTTGACCAGTTTTTAGCAATTTGGTGCGAAACTCTAAAAAGAACGAAGGTATTTCCTGTGAAATACTCAATAAACAGTAACTCGTAGGAAGAGTTTGTATGTCGCCTACGTATCTGAAATAACAGTCCTTCTTAGCACCGTCGTAGCAAAATACCAGTCCTTCGTAGCGCCGTCGTAGCACAATGTCCCATTAGTAATAACTGACTACATTGGTGAATATAAACTTAGTTGGCAACTATTCACAAGTAGCTTAGAGAACTAAGTTGTCCAAGAAATAGCGATTTCAAACTAACTTTGTTATACATTATTGTTCTATAATACATTATTGTAGCATCCATTGCATTTTGGTATCAATGTATGTAATGTTACAAATTAAAGTTACCGTGCTGACTTTGTGTTTGTTCGAGTTAATCTCAGGAAATCTCCCATTCGATTTTCAAGTGAAATCCAAATCATGAGGGATTATATACTTACTATATTGCACCACAAAACACAAATGACAGGTTAGAAAAAAAACGTACTAAGTCTAAAAGCTCGTTCACATAAGCTGCGTAAGCGTAGACGTAGCGCGCATTGCGTTGTAATGTATGGTCTATGGAAATGTATGAGACATGGCACATCACTTGCGTACAGCGTAGACGTATGCGTAACCCGGTGTGTAGGGGTTTACGCGCGTCACTACGCCCGTGTCATGTGTACGCAGTTGGTGTGAATTGGCCTTTAAAGGTTTTTGGATATGCTCGGTGGGGTGCGCTGAATCTGCCCAAAAATCACAGTTATTTAATATGGCATGTCTTCTAGCGTACCTTCTAGTTTATGTCCATTGTGTTAACAGGGCTCTCTCCGTCACTCGTTTCATACAATCGTAGTTCCAATTTCATTTGAATATTAAGCAACCAAAATCCATGAAATTTTGCAGACATATTCTAGAAACTAATATCTGTGTCTGTGGTGTTTTAGATTTTTCTAAAAATATGTTTTAAAATTACAGGGGCTCAAAGATTTGTATGAAAATTTCTAAGACCGCGTAACATTGAAACCGAATATTTTAACAGAAATCTGGAAAACCACAGACATAGATATTAGTTTCTAGAATATGTCTGCAAAATTTCATGGACTTTGGTTGTTTAATATTCAAATGAAATTGGAACTACGATTGTATGAAACGAGTGACGGAGAGAGCCCTCTTAACTGTTCAAAACTTTGTATCTTGCTTTATCGCATTACTTACGCAAGACTTCCCATTGAATCGCTTTGAAACTATTTACAAAGAACGTATCATTAATGAGATTTGAAGCGTGGGATGGCTGTGTGCAGTGCTGCATAGAAATGGAATATTACATTCATTTTGTGATGAACGAAATATATTCCTTTATTTCAATAGAAGTTAATATGAAATAGATTTTTATTTTATTCTGTAATAGTGGTAAAAAATATCAGTTTGAACATTTAGCTAAGAGTATCGCCTACTTACGAATCTTCGCTGCTTGTAAAATAATATTATGTATTGGAATCACCACAATCTGCTACCCACAGCTCACAGCTTTGGTCTCTGCCATTTTTTTTCGTGTTTCTACGTCAAACTCTTTCTAAGCACAATAATTTTGATGCTTAGTTGAGAGTAAAAGGGAATGATATAATAAGTTATCTTTTTAGGGTTCTGTACCCGAAGGATGCCAACGGGACCCTAAGCCTCCGCTGTTCGTCCGTCCGTCCCTCTGTAAGTCAGCGGGCTGTATCTCGTGAACCGTAATAGAGAGTTAAAATTTTGACAGAATGTATATTTCTATTTGTAAAAAATAATAAAAATTAAAACAATCAAAAAGTGTTCTTTCTTGTATGATGGTACGGAACCCTTCATGTTACAGTCTGACTCGCACATAACGATTTTTATTTAATAAACCATACTTACCAGTTATTTGTTAAATTTTCAAAGTCAAAATCAAAATCATTTATTCAAGGTAGCTACAATTGTACTCCTTTTGATGGTCGAAATTGTTAAATTTGTACGATATAGTGGTGATAATTAATTACGTAACTTAAAACTAAGGCTACGAGGGTTCCAAACGCGCCCATGTCTAGTTTTGAAAATAGTTAAACCGCCCGGTTTGCCAGCTAAATGCGAAATAAAAATGATTTAACTATACAAAGTCCTGAAAATCGTGAACTAATCCAACGGCTTTACTTGTGGCGTTATTCCTATTTTTATCTCGCGCACCGGTAATACCTCGCCGCTCGTACGACAAACGTTTCTTTTATGAATATTAATCTAACGAATAAAACTCTAAAAGCATTTGAGCCACCAAATAAAAACCTTTTTGAGCGGACTCCTCCTGTGGTTTACTTTTTGGTTTTGCATACACAACCAATAAACGCACAATAAATGCAACCGTTATTTCGAATACTTAAAATAATTACATATAAGCCCTAATTCGCACGAGCGTTGAAAAAGCGTTGCGTTAAAACCCGGCGTTGCGCTGAAAATACAAAGTGCGCGTTAAAAAACCGTTGACGTGTGAACAGATACTTGGAAATGCATTTGTTTTATTTGAACGTGCGAATGAGGCCTAATACTGGAATTATACATTTCGTGCCCAACGGATGCCAACAGTATTCTATTACTAAGTTTTCGCTGTCCGTCCGTCCTTCCGTCTGTCTATCTGTTAGCAGTCTGTATCTCATGAACCATGATAGGTAGAGAGTTGCCGTTTTTGATTTTATTGCCGCTTTTCAACAAATACTTCATAAAAATTTCGAAAAAGCTGCCATGTAGGTAAATAAATAAATAAACATATCTTATACAACCTTACGGAATCCTTCGTATGGGAGTCCTACTCTTGGTTGGAGTTTTTTATTAATTCAAATCTGCCGTTATCAGTGATTTTCAAAATTGTTGTAAGTACACAGTCCAATCACGAGGTTTCTCTGACTTCTAATATGCAAATGGTATAAATTATTTCAGTAAACTGAGCACAGAATATTAAATTCGAACTTCCGATAGCTTGTCAAATCTGGGTCGGAATATTAAGCAGGCATGATTACATTTTAGAAATTGTAAGATTGAAAAATTTTATGGTGTAGCTTCTGAAATCTGGAAACCGGATGGATTCTAGATTTCTGTAGGATGGAAGGGTTAAATATTGGCTGTGTTTATTGTTTGTGTTTATGGGTCTATCCGAACAAAGACCACACGTCCATAATCATACCTATTTATCATCATCATTCATCAACCCATCCCCAGCCTTCTACAAGGCACGGGTATTTCCTCATTCTCAATTTTGATAGTACAATTAATTTCAAAACCCAGTTGATAGATCAGTAATTAATAAGAATCCACCTATCGGATGTTACATCCAAAAAAGTGGGGGTTCACCAAATTTTTTTTGGTAATTGTATCGAAAAGGATATCAAATGAAAGAAGAAAAAATTCAGATTTTTTCCGAATTTGTTCTGATTATTTTAACATAATTATAATTACTATAATTATACATACCTATAGTACAATGTTAAAATACACCGAGCGTAAGAAAAACAATCAATCATACTTCATACTAATCATACTAATATTATAAAGGCGAAAGTTTGTGTGTATGTGTATGTGTGTATGTTTGTTACTCCTTCACGCAAAAACCACTGGACGGATTTGGCTGAAATTCGGAATGAGATAGACAATATCCTGGATTAGCACCTAGGCTACTTTTTATCCCGGAAAATCAAAGAGTTCCCACGGGATTTCGAAAACCTAAATCCACGCGGACGAAGTCGCAGGCGTCAGCTAGTTTTAGTATATCTATTGCTATCTATCGGCAGCTTGCGGGTATTAGGCGGGGTTTAGTGCTGTTTAACTTTATCTTGTTTTGGGATGTAGAGATCCGTGTCTTTCCCGCCGACTATACCTAATCGGATCGACTATTATATGAATCGCCTCCGATACCCTTTTAACCCCGACCCAAAAAGAGGGGTGTTATAAGTTTGACGTGTGTATCTGTGTATCCGTCCGTGGCATCGTAGCTCCTAAACTAATGAACCGATTTTAATTTATTTTGTTTTGTTTGAAAGGTGGCTTGATCGAGAGTGTTCTTAGCTTTATAGCTGGCTTATGCCAAGAAAATCGGTTCAGCCGTTTGAAAGTTATCAGCTCTTTTCTAGTTACTGTAACTTTCCCTTGTCGGGGGTGTTATAAATTTTTTATTTACCTACACTTGTTAATTTATAACTAGTAAGTAATCGAACCGTAATCTGAGCAAAATTCTTAAAACTCAAGCCGTTAAAATAGTTTGAATAAAAATCATCTGATAATAGGTACCCTAAAAGAGCCATTAAAATACAAATTACCCGTTGAATGGGTGTTTTTCACAATTTGAAAACTGTATTGCTCGTAGAGGTTTCTAGAGTGCCATTATTACACCCTATTTAAGGAGGTCTCTCCGTCACTCGCTTTATACAAACGTAGTTCCAATTTCATTTGAATATTAAGCAACCAAAGTCCATGAAATTTTGCAGACATCGCCTTCGTTACGCGGTCTTAAAAATTTACATACAAATCTTTGAGCCCCTGTAATTTTGAAACTACATATTTTTAGAAAAATCTAAAACACCATAGACACAGATATTAGTTTCTAGAATATGTCTGCAAAATTTCATGGACTTTGGTTGCTTCATATTCAAATGAAATTCGAACTACGATTGTATGAAGCGAGTGACGGAGGGAGCCCTGTTAAAAGGAGAGGACAGTGAACTCAGTTAAATGGGTATAGGTAGGTATTTTATAAGTGACGTTAGCGCTTAGGTATGATTAATTTGTATGGGTATGATGACCTTATAGAAACACTAGCTAATGCACACAACTTCGTCGGTGTGAATTTAGATTTTTGAAAATCCCGTGGAGTTTTTGATTTTTCGGGATAAAAGTATTCTATGTTACTCTCCAGGTCTTCAACTACACCTAGTCGTGGATAATTACGCAAGTGTTCCCGCCTGGCGAAGTGCAGAAGCGCCGTTGGGTTTTAGTGGAGTATGCTAGGAGTCCTGCACATATACCCTTCTCGTTCACGAGAAGGATGCTTAAACGCATTTCCCAACGTTAAAAAAAAGGTGTTTAACTATACAGTATGCAAAAATCACTTTGATCCGTAGCTCCGTTGCGATGTGATTGAAGGACAAACGAATCACACTAGTATTATAAAGGCGAAAGTTTGTATGTGTGTGTGTGTGTGTGTGTGTGTGTGTATGTTTGTTACTCCTTCACGCAAAACTACTGGACGGATTGGGCTGAAATTTAGAATGGAGATAGATTATACTCTGGATTAGCACATAGGCTACTTTTTATCCCAGAAAATCAAAGAGTTCCCACGGAATTTTTAACACACGCGAACGAAGTCGCGGGCATCAGCTAGTAAACTAATAAACCAACAAATAAACACACTTTCGCATAATATGGATTATTCACTTAAACTCAAAAAAAATTATAAGACATATGTTACTTATGCAACGTTTTGACTCTGAAGATCGAAAAGAAGATTCTTAAAGAAAAACCGGCAAGTAACTTAGCAGTTACGCTTTTAAAAATAAAAAGTTACAATATACACGCAATATTATCAAAGTGTCAATCTACGAGTACGAGTTACACTTTCTTGTGGGCAACTAGCACAGCCGATTGCTTCCACGCAACTCTGTCATTAAGGAATTCATCGATTGTACATAATTACTTGTATTATTAGGTATAGCCTCGACTTAATAAGTGCGTTCACAGAATATATACCTAATACCTTATACTTAGGTACTATGTTTATTTATTATTCAAATGTTTGTAATGGCGAATTATTGAAAAAAATCTTTCGGAACCATAATATTATAGAAAGAATAGAACAGATTTTTATTCAACTTAACTTTTACAAGTGCTTTTGAATCGTCAAATAATTTACCACTGGTTCAGTATGCCGTTCCTCATTATTTTTCTGAAACTTATGTGCCTATATTATATCTGTTAATTTATTTGACGTTAGAAACTGTGTTAACACCTCTTAGCACCATAATATGATTAATGCTAGTTGAAAATTCTATTAATTATTATATATGTAGTTTATTTAATAAACATCTTCATTTATCTTCATTGGAATTCATATTTCGGGAGGCATTTTAATGTTACCGTAAACTGTGGGCAAATAAAATTGTATGGAGACTCAACACGGTGTTTTCCCGTAAGTTTCCCGATCATACCTTTTATGAAATCCATAGTCATATTCATTAACATAATATGAAGTTACATTAAAGCCATCCCTAGGCAATAGTATGGGATCAATTAACGCTTATACGACAGATTATAGTATCGTGGTACCGCAGGTGTATCCTGGATAATATAATTTAACTATAGAATCCCGGTTTACACATCCCTCCGTGTATAATTAGATTTTACGTTGATTACTCCTTTGTTTGACTTAATCGGGTAATCTCACGCTGTGGGATCAGTAAAATTGCGATCCTTAATTATCTGGTAGGGATCTACTTTCATCGAGTTTCAATAAAAGTATGCTTTTTACTTTTAATCCTATACTCTCTAGGTGATCAAATCAGAACTGAGTACCAGAGTAACCAACATAGCAACATTATATATCAAACTTTGAAAAGAGCAACCGCCGAGTTTCTTGCTGGTTCTTCGTTTGGTAGGAAAGGCATTCCGAACCAGTAAAAGTCTAATTGTATAAAAATATTTTGAATTTGAATAGCGTAGCGGGTTGTGATGCTGAAATTGCAATGAGCCGGTACAAAGTTCGAACCCTGATTTCAAACACACTCTACTCAGAGCTTTCATTTTTAAAAACACTTACTGGTACAGTGACGCATACTTTTAAACTATAAGTACGTAAAACGCCACTTTTGACTTATTTATAAGCTTATAAAACTTTTTATTAATTACTTAGACCATTGGAAAAGTGAAGCCACGCCTGCTGGGAAGTGATATTGCAAACTAAAGTTGAGCGTGCTAGCCTAGAAATATCTATTTACTCTTGATTTGTAGGATTCTTATAAGCCGGAAGCTGGAGACATTCCTTAATTAATAGAAAAACAATTATGTAGAAACAAGGAAGCAAATCGCTTTGTACGTGATTAGATAATATTAAAAAACCGGTCAAGTGCGAGTCGGATTCGCACATGAAGGGTTCCGTGCCGTCGTAAAAGAAATGACACATTTTAGTTTTTTTTTGATGTTGTACGTACAGATGTAACCACAAATTCAAGGTTTTCGGGTTTCTTCCTTTATCCATGCTATATGACATTATTGCTGCCTACCAAACATGATTCCATTTCCATGAAAACTGAAAAGCCATTAATTCTAATCAATCATCATAAGAATAAACAAAAAATCAATAGTAATTAACTGGCCACTCACCTAATGTCCACAATTAAAGAGCATTAAAACTTTCCACGTCGCAGCAGTATCGTAAATCATTTAAACTTTATCTTTCACACTTTCGCCCGAAATAAATCATTTGCAATACGTCTGTATATCGTAGGTATATAATTCGGTTCATACATAAAACTCACTTTTAAAACAAACTCCACAAAACTTTTTACACGATAAATTAAACAATTTCAAAAATATGTACAGTTGAGATTAATTCATAAATTAATGCATACGAGAGTAGAAATAAATGAGTGCGTTTATGAATGAATGTGTTTGGAAAATGGGATTGTTACGTTCAAAGTTGGGACAACTCTCGCGCGATCTCAGAGGCGACCTCGCAGTCGAGTCTCACAAAATAGACTGAAGTTTAATTCCTGTGTATGGGCCAGGAACTGTGCGGCTTTCACGAAGATGGGTCGAAAATCTACGCTGAAAAACGGGTGCATTTTCTATCAAAGGACGCGCTCAGTGCACGCAACGTTAGTCATAAAATTGTTAATGGAATTTTTATATTTCGTTATTGTGATGTGTTTATAGTCTCCATGGAGTATTCTTGGCACCATTCCACGCGGGCATGATTTGTATAGTAATTAGATAAGGCTAGCTTTAAGTTTTATTGTAATATTTTTCATACATTAAAAAAAACTATGGAGCTGATATTTTCTAAATCTTTTCAGGCATTTTGTTGTTATCGAATTATACAAACTTTCAAAGTCCTGCAATACTTATTATTTATTATTTACTTATTATTACCTTTATTACTTATTATTAAAAATTAGGTGGTTCTCAGTTCGGCCTGTTTTTTTTCTAAAATATTTTAAATGATATCGATATTTTGGACACTTGTTGTAAGCAATAAGTTATCTATAATAATCCCAAGAGACAGTAACTATTTACTGACCGACGATCGTCTAAAAAATAGTCAGATTCGAGTCGGACTCCCACACGACGGGTTCCGTGCAAGTACAATCTATGTAGGTACATTTAAATGTTTTAAATATATCTTCAGATTCGCCATCTTGGTTTTTTTTACTTGTTGTTATAGCGGCAAAAAAATACACACTCTATGACAATTTCAACTCTTTACGGTTCATGAAATACAGTCCGCTGTAGACAGGGCAGGATTAGTAATAGGGTTCTATAAAGGGTACTATTGCATACGTCAATCAAACACCGCGGTAGGTAGCTAACTGCTTTATTCATACACCCGCACTTATCCTACACTACACATCTCTTTCCTATAAAAAGTCTTATTTACTAGGTTTACATAGGGAACACTTAGGTAATTCATCTTAACACTTACCCATCTACTAATTAAGTATACCATAATTATCTGCTTTTCCTTCCCCCCTAACTAAACACTTAAATCGTTAAAAAATAAACCTATTCTATTTTATCTGCTAAGAACTAATTGATTAAGTCTTTTAAGTACATTTTGTAATATAACCAAATTTATCCAAAACAAACTTTTTAACTTATCTCTCGTAACTACGAAGTTATATTAGGTAATACTTATTTAAAAAAAATGCTAAAATGTACCACTTATCTAATTAATCAACCTGCCTCAATTGAAGCTTTCTATTCCTTAATTATTATTTTTCTTTTTTTTTTTTTTTAATGCATGTATAATATTTTTATGTATATCCTTAGTTAAGTGTTTTTCTTAATCCTTACTTCTCACTCTTTTTTACGTAGCCGGCACGCTCTCTTAGGTCTTTCCATAATTTCAACTGGGGATTCTAGACATGGCGACCGTCCCCCGTCGTCGTCTAGCTCGGACGTCGGGGATAGTACCCACCCAGGTCGCGGCGGCGGCGTCGAGGTCGACGTTTGCTCCCCGCACTCCTGCGACTCCAACTGAGTTGTGGACTCCTCTACATCCTTCCCGGGTGAATACGACTCCTTGGCATTTTGGTTTCGTCTCCGCGGTCTTGTGTTTACATATTGATCCGTAATACTTATCTCCGTACTTTCTGGTTCTGATCCGGGTCCGACGTTCCATGAGAAACGACTATTCCTCAGTGGTAATATTTGATCTGTGTGTCTGCGACAAATATTTCCTTTGTTTAGCAATATTTTGTACGATACTGGCCCCGTTTTTTCTATTATATCCCCTTCGATCCATTTATTGTCCTTTGTGGAGTAATTTCGTGTTAATATTTTATCTCCGATATCGAATTTTCGTACGACTCCGCCCGAGCTTTCTATTTGCTTGCTTTGTGCATCCGCAACTATCTTCGATGTACTCGGGCGCATCGCGTCTAGTCTATTCCGCAGGCGCCTCCCTAACAGAGCTACTGCCGGTTCTACTCCTGTGGTTGCATGTGGACAGTTTCTATATTGTAATAAAAATCGACATAAGCTAGCGTGTATGTCTTCCCCTTCTAACACCGCCTTTTTAATAGTTTTCTTCACGGTTTTAACCGCATTCTCGGCTGCTCCGTTTCCTTGCGGTCTATACGGTGAAGATGTAACATGCCTGATTATATTTTTACTGCAGAACTCCTTAAACTCTGCACTTTGGAACGGCGGGCCATTGTCGGTCACCAGTTGGTCAATTAGCCCAAATCTAGAAAATAAACTACGAAAAAATTTAATGGTATCGTACGCCGCGGTACTACGTATTTGTTCCACTTCTAACCACTTACTATAAGCATCGACTACGACGATATAATATTTACCATGGAATTGAGCAAAGTCCGCATGTAGTCGTTTCCAAGGTCCCGCCGGAAATTCCCATGGATGTAAAGTGGTTTTAGGAGGAGCGTCCCGTACATTTCGACATGCTTCACACTTCTGTCCCACCGACTCGATATCTTTATCTATAGAAGGCCAATATACATAATTTCTGGCAATAGACTTCATTTTTACAATTCCTAAATGTCCTGAATGTATTTCAAATAAGACCCGTTCCTGTAAACTTTGAGGAATTATTAATCGGTATTTGTATAAAATACACCCATGATCAATATACAGCTCTGCGCGCCTCACAAAAAATGCCTGCTCATCCTCTTTACACTTCTCTGGCCATCCGAACATAATATATCCATAAATTCGACTCAATAAATTATCTTTTTTTATTTCTACTGCAATCTCTTTATAACTTACCGGTAACGTTTCATTCATATATAGTAAATAATGATTTTCGGATTTGACTGGACTGTCGTGTTTTTTTCCCTCTAATGGTAGACGAGATAACGCGTCCGCATTGCCGTTACATTTTGATTTCACGTAATTGATGTCAAAATCATACGCTGCCAATTTAGCCGCCCAACGTTGTAGTCGACTTGCTGCCGTTTGTGGAATGCCCCCTTTTGGCCCAAAAATATACACCAGAGGTTTATGGTCCGTTTTTAAAATAAATTTTCTACCAAAGAGGTATTGGTGATGTTTTTGTACCCCGTACATTATCGCCAATGCTTCTTTATCTAGTTGACTGTAGTTCTTCTCTGTATCCCCGAGCGTTCTAGACGCGCAGCTGATCGGCCGTTCCGTTCCGTCGGCAAATACGTGCGCCAGAACTGCCCCTATACCATACGAGCTACTATCTACTGATAAAACTAACGGAAGCGCTGGATCGTAATGACATAACACTCTGTCGCTTGCTAAAATATTCTTTATGTTTATAAATGCGTCTTCGCAATTTATATCCCAGTTCCATGGCTGATTTTTCTTTAAAAGAGAATATAATGGATGTAGCAATGAACTTAAGTTAGGAACAAACTTGCCATAGTAATTTATTAGGCCTAGAAAAGCTTTCAATTGAGTCACGTTTCCCGGTGTTGGAGCTTTCACAATAGCCTCCACTTTTGTCATGTCCGGATGCAAACCATGTTTATCAATAATAAATCCTAGGTATGACACACTTTTTTGTAAGAATTTACATTTATTTATTTTTACAGTTAGGCCCATAGTCGCCAATCTTTCGATTACAGCTCTCAGATTATTTTTATGTGTTTCGCGATCTTTTCCCGTTATGCAAATATCATCTAAAAAGACAACCGTGTTTGGTAAACCTCTAAGAGTCTCTTCCATAATTTTTTGGAATTTTTGAGGGACACAGTTCAACCCATAAGGTGTACGTTTGAAAGCGTAGGTACCTATGTGCGTTGAAATCGCAGTACACGCTTGCGACTCGGGGTGGAGAGGTACTTGCATGTACGCGGTCGTCAGATCAATTTTAGAATATTCCTGACCACCGCTCAAGGCTGCAAATAATTCTTCGATGCGCGGCAACGGATAATGATCCATTTTTAATTTTGGGTTAATAGTCGATTTGTAGTCCCCGCATAACCTAATATCCCCCGATGGCTTAATAACTGGAACTATTGGTGTGCCATAGTCCGAATGTTCCACCGGATAGATCGATCCTTCCTTTTCTAAACGCTTAATTTCTCTCTCCACTGCGCTTCGCAATGCTAAAGGTACCGGCCGGGCGCGAACGAAAACCGGTTTGTTATCTGTGAGCTGTAAACGAATTTGTTTCTTACATTCGCCCAACTTGTCCGTAAATACCGAAGAATATTCTGTCTTTAACTCGTTTATGAACCGATCGCGATACTCATTATCACTATCTTCTTGTAAAATGTTATTAATGCATAATTCATTTATTTTAAATTTTTGAATCCAACTCCTACCTAACAAGGGACGACTCCCATTTTTTATTATGTACAATTGTAAGTTTTGTTGATGATTGTCCTCGATACATGCATCTACTAATATAAACCCGATCGGTTCAATTCGCGAGCCCGAGTATGAGCATAATTTAATTTCATCTTTCAAAATCGTATAATTCGAAAACATACTATTGTAACATCTTTCACTAATAGCCGAGATTTTGCTACCGGTATCTAACTCACACTTTAGTATTTTATTCCCTATTTTAACATTAATAAAAAACGGCTTGTCTCCGCTTGCAACCGCCTGTATATTGTACATTTCACTTTCCGAGTCATCACTCATAAAATTATGGCGTTTTTCGGCCGTTTTGTTGGCCGCTTTACACATCACCTTCAAATGCCCTCTACGTAAACACAAATCACAATTATACTGCTTATAACGACACTTATCTGCCCGATGAGGCTTTCCGCAGCGCCAGCAAAGCGCCGAAGAGGCCGCCGGCCTGGCCCGGCCTGCTGGTCCGCCACGCAGCGCGTGCAGCGCCTCGCCGCCCGCCTCGCCGCTGCCACCTGCCGCGCTCGAGCCGGCCGCGCCGCCTGGGCCGGCCGCGCTGCCTGCGCCTGCACCTATGTTGCTGCCGAAGTCCCCAGAATATGCACCGCCCAAACTATTGCGGCCGCTCACTCTGTCCACATGCTTCTCCGCAGCTTCTAATCCTAGAGCTAGCTCCACCGCCTTCTTGTATGTTAAATTAGTCTCGACCAGCAATCTAGCTTTAATATCCGTGCTTTGTAATCCAGTAAGGAACTGTTCACATAGATTTTCTTCTAGGTTTTGCCCAAACTTACATTCCGTTGCTAAATGCTTTAACTGCTGCAAAAATTCTAGTATGTATTCCCCAGCTTTTTGTTTTCGCTGTCGAAACACTTCCCGCTCCACGTATATTGAACGTTGAGGTTCTAAATGGTTTTTTACTATTGTTACTAATTCTTCAAATGTTTTCTCTTCAGGTTTGTTTGGTGCACATAAGTCACACATTAAATTATAGGTGCGTTCACCTACCAACGTCACCAACGTGGCCACTTTATGCGTACTTTTGATTTCATTTAAAAATATAAATTGTTCTACTCTTCGAACATATAATGACCACTTTCCCCCGAAAAGATCAAACGGTTCAATTTTACCGAACGGCATTTTACCACGTTACTATTTCACACGTTTTAACTCCCGACTCGTCGCCAATATTGCATACGTCAATCAAACACCGCGGTAGGTAGCTAACTGCTTTATTCATACACCCGCACTTATCCTACACTACAGGTACGTAGATATAATTTCCAAACGGAACATGAAGTGTACATTTTTTATTCACTTCTCAAGCCCGAAGCGAGCGGATCTCAATGAAAGATGAATTGGATTCTTTTATTTTTAGAATTGTATTGCATAACTTCTAAACGTAAGTACCTACTTCTGGCCTTCTACTGTATTCTAAATAATCTTTCTACTATATATGATCTTATATATGATCAACGCATCGCTTACTACTGAGCATGGGTTGCGTGCCCGGGATCGAACCCCCGACCTCTTGAATAGAAGGTTGACTTCTTAACCACTAGACTCACTATACTCACTCATATCACAGCTTCTTTGAGCTAATTGCGGAACAATACAGGTCGAATTTAAAAGCTCTTTTTTGGGTTCCGTACCTCAAAAAGAAAAACGGAACCCTTATAGGGTCACTTTGTTGTCTATCTATCTGTCTGTCTGTCCGTCTGTCGTGTCTGTCAAGAAAACTTATAGGGTACTTCCCGTTGACCTAGAATCATCTGTAGGTCTAATAACACAATCAAAGGAAAAAACCCGAAAATCGTGGTAAGGTGGTAGGTTACATCACAAAAAAATAATTAAAATGTGTTCATGAACAAATAATTACTATTTTCAATTTTCAAATTAAGATATATAGCAAGTGAGATCTCATATATGAAATGGTTTTACCACCTGTACATTCTAAACCAGATTTTTATTTTTTTTTATGCATAACAGTTTTTGATTTATTGTGCAAAATGTCGGAACAAATACCCGAGTACGGAACCCTCGGTGCGCGAATCTGACTCGCACTTAGCCGGTTTTTTGTTGCGAGCGAGACTAAATGTATTTCCACGCTTTTCCACGTGGACGCCAACGCCACATCAGATAAAGCAAAATTAAACTCCTAAGTAGATATATTAAATTTAAATCTATAGTACCTATTATCTTATTTAGAAGTAAACTTTGCCCTCGTAGCTAAGTGACAAGGCTATTCAATCGGGATGTCTGAAACTTTATCTTAGTATAGATACCACGTGGATTTGTCTAAATATTTCATTTTTTAGCATTTTAGGTTTCCGTGCCACAGGACCCCGCTGTCCGTCCGTCCGTTCGTTTGTCTGTCAGCGGGTTGTATTGCGTGAACTGTAATAAGTAAAGAGTTGAAATTTTCACAGAAAGTGTATTTCTATTGCCGCTATCACGACAATTTTAGAATGGCTGCCATGAAAATTAAAAAAAAAAGTGTTAATTACTTCTTGTTCTACGTACAAGATAGTACAGAACCCTTCGTGTGCCAGTCCGAATCGCACTTGATCAGTTTTTTATTTTTGATAGGCGTTTGACCAAGATTTCATTTGAGAAACGGATCTCCTCTCAGAATGAGCGATAAATCGACAAGTAATGGATTTTAACCTTGGGATTTATAGATCATTAACATGCGACAGTAACGATCAATAAAATCTAGCAAATCTGTAAAAAGCTGACAGCTAAAATTTATTCGTAACGACCCTTTTAGTGCGTGCAGGTACTGCATGTAAGAATGTCGTTGGTGGCATTTCCATCACCACGCACACGCATCTGATACAGAGATTTATAAATCATACTAATATTATAAAGGCGAAAGTTTGTGTGTATGTGTGCATGTGTGTGTGTGTGTGTGTGTGTGTGTGTGTGTGTGTGTGTGTGTGTGTGTGTGTGTGTGTGTATGTTTGTTACTCCTTCATGCAAAAACTACAAGACGGATTTGGCTGAAATTTGCAATGGAGATAGATAATATCCTGGATTAGCCCACGGGCTACTTTTTATCCCGGAAAATCAAAGAGTTCCCACGGGATTTCGAAAACCCGAAATCCACGCGGGCGAAGTCACGGGCATCGGCTAGTTTCTTCTTCTTCTTCTTCTCTCTGGGCTGGTTTCCGCACTTAAACGTTTCCGTCTGTTGTGCGTGCGTTGCCCCTCCCCGCCGAAGTCTTCACTCCAGCCATCCAAGCTCGCTCCAGAAGCCAAGTAGACCGCCCAGGTTGCCGAGGACTTCATGGAGTGAGGTTGGGGAACCCAAATGGCGTTCTCGTTGTTCTGCCACGACCATGCACTCCAGGAGCACGTGCGTCGCCGTTTCATCGACCTCCATGCAGGCCCTGCACAGAGGACTGTCGGTAACACCTATAACGAAAAGGTGTTTGTTTAGTGGGCTATGCCCTGTTATGAGTCCCACCACCTTCCTAAGTTTACGTTTGTCCAGGCGGAGTAGTTTGTTAGTTTGTCGTTGATCTATATTAGGGAAAGCCTCTTTGGCTTGCCTGATCGGCTAGTTTATAATACAACCAAAAAAGAAAATAATTATGTGGAAGAAAATTTGTACGAACATACACATTTTAGAACCTTTTTACAGTGTAATATGATAATAATTGGTACAATTCCTAACGAAGTGTCTCTTAGTACTAAAAGACAAAGTTTATTAGTTTGAAAGGTCGCAGCACCTCGAAAGTCTGGGGCTTCGGACATTGATCATTAAAGTACAAGATATGCTGTCGAGTGTAAAAACAAATGCATACTCATAAAAATTGTCCGCTTCGATTTTATAGAATCCTGCCAATGAAATTTAATCAAAATTATAACTAAGCTATATTACTATATTTTTTTAACTGCTTTAAGAATTTTACATACGTGTCTGTATTTTTACAGCTACTAAACCAATAATAATTAAGAATGTTCAAAAAAGAAGTAGATACATTACATACGTATTTAAAGTGAAGACTTAATTAAAACCATAACATTAAAATGCTATGGAGACTCTCCACTACATCATCGCTTCTACTCTCGGTCATTTTGTATTTCTAACCGACTTCAAAAAAGGAGGAATCTTTTTATTTTTCACTAGAAGATGCCCGCGGCTTCGCCCGCGTGGATTTCGGTTTTTTAAAATTCCGTAGGAACTCTTTGATTTTCCGGGATAAAAAGTAGCCTATGTGCTAATCCAGGATATTATCTATCTCCATTCCAAATTTCAGCCAAAACCATTCAGTAGTTATTGCGAGAAAGAGTAACAAACACACACACACACACACACACACACACACACACACACACACACACACACACACACACACACAAACTTTCGCCTTTATAATATTAGTGTGATAGTGTGATGTATTTGTCTCACTTATCAGCGAGAACGAATTTTATATGCCATGCAATATGAAGCAACATATTATTGATTAAAACAAACTGTGCTGTTTATATTCACATTGGCTGTCCCAATAGCAAAACTATCGAAAATATGTGCCACAAACACTGGTTTTTCATAGACACGATTTAACGCATATCTAGTACATTAATGATCGAAGGTCTGGGGAAACAAATGAATGCAAAATACTAGCCATTGCTAAAATTGATCATCAATCACTTTAGGTTAATTAGTCGTAAAATTAGTCTAGTTTTGAGAATGGTCCTGTTTTGTTGAAGGTTTCCAGCTCTTTTTGTTTTATTGCCTCTAGCTTTTTGCAACGGCATTTACTACGAACAATGGGTAGCTTTTTTATTTTATTTACACCAACAACTTCCATACAATTATGACTATAATATATACAAGTGTGGTTGTCCATTACAGGTGCACATATGAAAGAAAATAACCTATCTTGCAGTAACTTAAAGTCATACAATTTTTTTAGGGTTCCGTACCTCAAAAGGAAAAACGGAACCCTTATACGATCACTTTGCTGTCTGTCAGTCTGTCTGTCGGTCCGTTTTATTTATTTTTATGCATAATAGTTTTTGATTTATCGTGCAAAATGTAGAAAAAAATACCCGAGTACGGAACCCTCCGGATTTGGCCGGTTTTTGACAAAAACTAACATTTACACTATTTAACTAAAATCAAGTAAGTACCTACGTTATACAAGAAAAATTAAAAACATCAAGTAAAAAAATAAGTTTTTTCCACGATTTTACCTACGCAGATTCAGTTTTTTTAAAGATCTCGTCGATCTTTACATAGAATTTCTCGAAGTGTTTTTACTGGACTGTTTATAGAACGATTCTCTTTCTTTTCGATCTCTTTTTTACCATAACATAATATTCTTAACTGATTTCCAAGGAAGGAGATATTCTCAATCGGAGCGTATTTTTTTATTCTAATGACCGTTCCAAGTTTCAAGTGAAAATTTTTGAGTAAGTAAACAAAACTTCTTCCTACTCGTAATTTGTGTGGGATGAAAAAATACCCGCTTGAAAAGCTGATGGTACTGCTGATGAACTAGGTAATTAGGGTCCCGTAACAATGGTGCCAACGAGATCCGATTACTAAGCCTCCGTTGACCGCCCGTCTGTCTATCAGAATGTATCTCGTGAACCGTAATAGGTAGAGTCTAGTGAGTTGAAATTTTCACAGAATGGGTGTTTCTATTGTCGTTATAACAACAAACAATAAAAAAAAATTAAATGGCCGCCATAAAAATTAAAAAAGTATGTAGTGTTATTTTTTTCTACGGAACCCTACATGTGCGAGTCCGACTCCTACTTGGCCTGTTCTAGTCGCAACTTATACTGTTAGTTTCCTAGTTATTTAAGATGAATGTGACCTTTAAAAGTTTCAAACGTTTATATATCACCTACAACTGTTCGAGGCATAACTTCAATTTTATTATTTCTTTTCTAGTCTTCCATACATTCACTAAAATTACATTCAATCGTTCATATTATGAGAAAAATAAGCATAACATGAGAGAAAGGAAAAGATAAATTCACGCCACAAAAGAAACATTGCATATTATATGCACAAAGCTCTAGCTTCGCTCCAATGGAAATTGTACATGCAACTACAAGATAGGTAAGTACAGTACAAATACCGCCACAGCATAATTAGACCTTGATGAGTAATTAGCTAGACACTCCATGTAGATACGCTTCGTAGTGGTACTTTATAATTGCGACAGCGATACATTCGCGGAAAAAAACCTTTATTTAGTATTACGACTGTGCAAAAAACCAAGTGCGAGGCAGACTCGCGCACTGAGGGTTCCGTATTCGGGTATTTTTTTCGTTTTTCCTTTTGAGGTACGAAACCCTAAAAATGTGTATTTACGAACACAACCCGTTTTCGTATCTTCGTAGAGCATCCGTCCTGCCCTGTGAATGCCATTAACTCGGTCTCTACGACGAACGATATCGCTAAGCGGATCATTAAATTTCATTACTTTCAGGAACAATAACAATTTGTTGCCTGCATGGTGTCTGAGATAGTATTTCAATTGAACTTCAATTTACGTTACATTATTGTATACGTATGTGTATTGTGAGGCATATGATGTATGCCTCAAATTATTTAAAAGAAAAATTAAGCCTCGTTTGTTCTAAGCTTTCAAATTCAAATCTATACATATAATAAAATTGTGGAAAAGTAGTGCGACTTCTACAAGTACTTTTAAATCGTCAAGAGCATCTACCACTGATTCGGAATGCCTGTTTTATTTTGTTGAAGTTGTTTTTTGTTTCGCTCTGTCTACGTAGGCTTGTGTTTTTTAAAAATCATGTGGGAACACTTTGATATTCCGGGATAAAAAGTAGCTGATAGTGAAGTGGCACAGTGATGAGGGTTAAATTTCTTACTTGGCAATTTTTTTTTTAAAGAATATTAGCCATGCTAATCATGACTAATACTCCCCTTTCCCCTCCAATTAAGCGTAAAGCTTGTGCCAGGAGTGGGTGGAAAATTGTATAAAGTACTTTTGAAACAGATGTGTAGGTACGAGCACCACCCGTTTTCGTATCTTCGTAGCGCATCCGCGCTGTCCTGAGAATGGATCAGTTAACTCGGTCTATACGACTAAGCGGATCATTAAATTTCATTACTTTCAGGAACAGTAACTATTTTTGCCTGAGATAGTATTTCAATCTACTTACGTTACATATTGCATTCCGCTTGCTACCTCAAATTATTATAAGAACTGGTCAAGTGTGAGTCGGGCTCGCACACGAAGGGGTCCGTATCATACAGGAACCGTGGAAGAAATAACACTTTTTAATTTTTATGGTGGCTATTTTAAATTTTTAACCCCCGACCCAAAAAGAGGGGTGTTATAAGTTTGACGTGTGTATCTGTGTATCTGCGTATCTGTGTATCTGTGTATCTGTCTGTGGCATCGTAGCTCCTAAACTAATGAACCGATTTTAATTTAGTTTTTTTTGTTTGTGGTTATTATTTGTGGTTATAGTGGCAATAGAAATACACATTCTGTAAAAATTTCAACTCTCTATCTATTAAGTTAGATGCAGCCCGCTCAGAGACAGGCAGCAGAGGCTTAATAGGGAATAGGGTCCCGGTGGCACTCTTCGGGTAGGTACGGAACCCTAATTTGTGAATTAGTATGGCAGTCTCAGGCTAGGCCTCAGTAGGTACTTTCAGGAATGCTGATTTCTTCACCATGCTTTCCTTCACCGTCAAATCAAGCGAAAAGTTACAGGTGGGTGCCCGGGATCAAACTTCCGACCGATTCCGAACTTCTTAACCACTAGGCTATGACGGCTATTTGCTTTTTTTATGGTTTAACACAATTAGTACCAATAGTTAATCATAATTAGTTCGTAGCAGGCATTAAGCGCTGAGTTTATACAATATCTTTAAAGCTAAGATCTAAATTCTAAAGAATAAAAAAGGTGCAAACATGGTGTCAATGCCCTTAGCACCTCAGACTAGGTAAAGGTAGATACTTACTCTTTAGATAAAAACACGTCTACATAACCAGCTTTAAGAGGGCTCTCTCCGTCACTCGTTTCATACAAACGTAGTTCCGATTTCATTTGAATATTAATCAACCAAAGTCCATGAAATTTTGCAGACATATTCTAGAAACTAATATCTATGTCTGTGGTTTTCCAGATTTCTGTTAAAATATTCGGTTTCAAAGTTACGCGGTCTTAAAATTTTTTATACAAATCTTTGAGCCCCTGTAATTTTAAAACTACATATTTTTAGAAAAATCTAAAACACCACAGACACAGATATTAGTTTCTAGAATATGTCTGCAAAATATCATGGACTTTGGTTGCTTAATATTCAAATGAAATTGGAACTACGATTGTATGAAACGAGTGACGGAGAGAGCTCTGTTAAGAAAGCAACTCATACTCCATTCACGTTTTGACATGATAGCTACTCAGCATAACAACGGAGCGCTCTTTTATTATGTCTAAAGCCTTGGTCAAACACAACCTGATAGTAGCAAGGTTATACCGGCTTTCCACGGTGCGTGATATTGCGGACGGACGCGTATCAGCCCGAACCAGAGACGTGCTACCTAAACATGATTGTGCACTTCAGCTTTAATTCCCTGCAAAAATAAATTCTGTTGCATTAGCATAAAGTCCAATTTCTAATACAATTATGCTAAGCGGAAAAACGAGCCGAGCGAGAGGTCTATAAATTGGATTGTGTCACTGTCTAATGGATTGCAAGCATGAAAAAATATTTTCTATGGTACGAATTATGATGTAGCTCACTAAGTTCTTATTCATTGTTTATTTAATTTCAAACAACAAGATTACTTTCTTTTGTTTTCGCAGTAATTTTCATACTGTTATCTTTATTTTATAATGTCATTAAAATATCATTTAGTTTAAAAAGTATTATAATTTTTTTTTTAAATTAATAGGATGACAACACTGGGTGTCAAGCAAAACAATATGGCGAACATTTTGTACTATACTATACAGAAGTAGTAAGGTAACCATAATTTGATTGTTTAATGGAAGTGTTTTTTTCTGTTTATCGATAGATTTCTCAAAAATGAAGACTTAAGGCAAAAATGGATCGCTGTCGTTCCAGGAAATATCACCAAATATTCGGCAGTTTGCGGAATGCATTTTATAGCGGAAGATTTTGCTACGGCTTCGTGTGCACTGAATTTTTTTTAAAAAGAAACGCTGTACCACCAATTTTCCCAAAAGTATGCCTTGCTTACGAACTTCCTAAAACTGTTTAGGACCTAAACATATGCACCAGATTATACAAAATAATTTTACTTACCTATATTATAGGTACCCATACTTAACATGACTGGTACTTTTTCGCAGAACAAAAAAAAATTGAATTTCTCTACTTTTATAACTACAGCGCGGCAGACTATGGCCTAAACCTTTATCATTCTGAGAAGAGACCCGTGCTCAGTAGTGAGCGGCGATGGGTTATCATGATGATTCATCCTCTCCTATTCTCATATAATCCGTCAAATGTCTTACATTATCAAATCGTGTTGTCACCCTAATAGAAAGGGACACACTCCAATTTAGCGCTATCTCAATAGGCTCGTTTTTGGTGTCTCAGTGCACAATCTTGTTTAGGTAGCATGTCTCTGGCCCGAACCGACGCACTCGTCAACGTCACAAGAGTATCATCCGTCGTAGCACAGACGCGTCGCCGTCGTCTTCTGAGACTTGTGAGGGTACGTAGCTGTACATGCCGTGCGTGATAATCTGCAGAATCATGCACCGTGGGAAGCCAATATTAGAAGCCATACAACATCGCTGCGCATGATAATTTCGCTATGTACAAAATCAGAAGTTTTCAGGAGGCTCTATTACACATATTATTTTTTATTTGCTTTTTAGATCAAAATCACGTAACTGAAAAGGTTATCTCTTGAACTAGTAAACATGCTAAAGAACGAGTTTCTGCGTGTAAACGCGCCTTTATAATAACAATATGACATCAAAAACGAATATTAAAAAAAATTACATAGCGGATATTGCATGCGCAGAGATGAATGCTGTTTAATCCGAGCAGCTTATTTGTATGCTTTGCAGTTACGCGGTTTATGTGACCAAGGCTTAAGCCGTAATATTATAACTCGTTAAAAATAGCCCTACATTGTGGTTTTTGGTCCATTTATATTTGCCTCCTTTGTCCGTAAAAAGTTACTTTTCGGGGGTACGTTTCACAGAATGTTTTCGGTTTAGGCTGCACATGTTCCTATTGTTTGCGATTTCCAAAGGCTGTTTGAAATCTCACGAGTGCACATAGGCGTAGTCTAATAATAGTGGTTAGGTTTTAATAAATAAGCTTCTATTTCTAGCAACAATTACTCATTTTATTTTACGGTCCCTTGTGCTCCGTCATCAGCGGTGGGATGGAACTTCGTGAGGTTTTAGTCGGTAGGAGTCCGACATAACAGTTTGAGAATAGATATCTACTTATATCGTTATTTTGTGACGTTAACATATCGATTTTAATGAGATGCATTAATTAGTACTGCAACGAAAAAAAAATTGGTAAGTAAACCAGTCTCTGAATGTACCTAAGTTTTCAATAACTTGTAAAACTCAGCAACTTGTGCGCTTATTCATTCAACACGCGCTCTCTTGCAAAGAAAAACATCGTAAAATATTTTCAAACAAAATACACTGCAAAATTCTCATGTAAATTTCATTAAGTATCTCAAACTTATTTAACAGTTTGTTTTTGTTCAACTCACTGGCTGCTTTTTGCACAAACGAATGAAATGTAAGCTTTCGTTCTACTTGTATTATTTGTTCTCCTTTTTGGTTGGTGTTGGTTTCCACAACGATGTCAAAGTAATTATAATACTAATTATAATTAATGAGGATAAAGGTCATAGCTCATTAGAGCCACCCGCCTGACCAACACCACCTCGTCCTTCGTTGTCGACAGGTGGTCTAAGGGTGGACGCCGCGCTGCGTTGTACCAGTGAACCTCGCGTGGTCAACGAATGAACGTCGCGTGGTCAACGAATGAACATCGCGTGGTCCATTTTTCGATTAGTCTGTCAGTGATTGGCACTAGGTCTTGAATATCCACTCCACTCCACTCCACTCCACTCGGGACCCGTGCGTGGGTAATGAGCAGTCAACGCAAGGCAAGCGTGCGAACAGACTTGACATCCGCGCGTGGACAGCTTGCGAGCGAGGCTGACACTACGTAATATAATATGTAGAGGCAACTGTCATGTCAAAAGTAGGATTTGGTACGGTTAGGTCTAGCCCGCGCAGCGATTTTTACTCTCGCGAATTTTGTTGGCATTGGATTGTGTAATGGTAGTACAATAATATCGCTAAGTTTTGCTACCGTATGGGTTACAGCCTGTATAAACCTAAAAAGTGGTGGGGTAGGTCTAAATCCACAGGACAAAGTTCATTTGCCATCGATATACTACGTAAGTAACTTATCAAATAATACGTTAAATTACACTTGTCTGGAACCGCTTTACGTGTGAGTTATAACTTTGTACCTGAATTTTTAAATATGCCTTCAGATCTAACCCTTTTCAGGCAAGGTGACTTTACTGTCAACTTGTATCACATTTGCAAAGATTGAATGAATAAACTAGAAGGGTAAGAGTAAGTAAATTATAGAGACTATAGGCATAAGTGTAGATTTGCAGCTGCATGGCAATCGGGGCGTGCTAACCTCAATTGCCATGTTGACCTGTCGTGAACTATGGTTGGTATGGTTTGCGGACCGTATAGATAGATTAGTTTTCGGGAAAATATTATGATTTGACATATTCATACTAAAATATGACTAATTTAGACTTTGAACCTATTAGTTTAATAGTTTGCAGCAGACTTTGAGCTGCAAATTGGATGCAAACCCTTTATAATTTCATTTTCTCTAATATAAAAGGCAGTAGCTTCTCGCTGAAACGCGTATTCCTTTTTATATTTCATAAAGAACATGAGTAGGCATTTTCTATAATCTATACTCTAGGAGCCTAGAGTCTAGACGTTCGCGTTCGATCTTATATTAGTAAGCATAAAGAATATACGGCTAGACCAGCAAAGTAGATATCAGCAACATTTATTGCCTTGTTTTCATCTTCCATAACAGATTCCGACAAGTGTTGCTGAGTTGCCGAGTTGTTCTCAAAGCTGCTCTCAACTCCGCCAACTAAATAACTTTATAAAGAAATAGTTGCAAGTTGCAACACAGATCCCCAGGCTTGCTTATTGCATTTAACTTAAACAAGACAGGTAAAAGTGTAACAAACTAAGTAATGTCTACAAGCCTTAGGTGTGCATTATTTTATTTACCGTTCTCTCTGCATCTATATTCTTCTTTACCAGATGATGATCGCTACTTCGTTTGCGTAGATTTAGTTTTTAAAAATCTCGTGAAAATTCTTGAATTTTCCGGAATAAAAAGTAGCCTATGGGTTATTAGAGTAAAGAAGCAGAAGGAGTCGGCGGAGCGCATGAGAGAAGATGATGTGAGTTTTCATGGCATTCGTCGCAGTAGGGTCGGGCGTAGGCGGGTCGTCCACGACCGCCGCCTGTCCCCTTGAGAAGGGCTTCCGGGCGATAGACACGGGGAGTCTGTCATCCGAAAAGAAATCAGTCCTTGAGTCAGGAAGCGCACCTTTGCGTTCTTTGTGCGCTTCTCCCCGGACGCGGTGATCCATGTGGATTTCCCGACGAATCCGTCCAGTAGTTTTTGCGTGAAAGAGTAAAAAACATACACACACATGCAAATTTTCGCCTTTAGAATATTAGTGTGAAGTGTGATCTAAACCACACAGTCTTGTCTGCACAACTCAATCGGATAGTTATTGGAATTGACCCAAAAGTCAGCTACCGATTTCGACAGAATAATGTACCATTACGAACAAGTAAAACTAATATTTAAATCTTTTAATAAATACATTGAATAGATAATAATAAAAGAAAGATGAATGTTTTTGTTTCAATGTCACAATACAACATAATTTTAGCTACATTAATCAGCCGAATCTATGTGAAAATGAGCTGTTTAAAAAGTAATTTATACTTGAGATCACTTAATTTAATTCATTGTCCATTCAGTGTAGCGCTTTGCTTAATACTCTTGAGACAGAGTACTAAGCAAATAACTGAATGACTTGAATGTCGTGTGTATTTAGACGCAAATGCAAGTGTTAACAGGGCTCTCTCCGTCACTCGTTTCATACAATCGTAGTTCCAATATCATTTGAATATTAAGCAACCAAAGTTCATGAAATTTTGCAGACATATTCTAGAAACTAATATCTGTGTCTGTGGTGTTTTAGATTTTTCTAAAAATATGTAGTTTTAAAATTACAGGGGCTCAAAGATTTGTATGTAAATTTTTAAGACCGCGTAACTTTGAAACCGAATATTTTAACAGAAATCTGGAAAACCACAGACATAGATATTAGTTTCTAGAATATGTCTGCAAAATTTTATGGACTTTGGTTGCTTAGTATTCAAATGAAATTGGAACTACGTTTGTATGAAACGAGTGACGGAGAGAGCCCTCTTAAGTAAATTAAGTTTGCCGTCTGCAATCCCACAGGAAAATCACGGCGCTTTTGGTGCGAAACAGCGAGCCTCTCATCTGCAGCTCGATTCCGTATAACCTGCATCAATCATTATTACAATCGCAATTGTTGTTATTGGCTAAAATGCTATTCTTGTTGCAACAATACATTGTAGCCAATAGTGAGAGAGCGTCAACCAATCAGAGGTGATTGCGATCGTGACATTGTAGCTGTCATTCTACCGCAATCGAGCAGCTGGTCTCTCTTATCCTTGTCATTGTCATTGTCATTGTCATGGTCACAGTCACTGTCATTGTCTCGGTCATTATCATTGTCACTGTCTCTGTCAATGTCATTGTCCTTGTCATTGCCACTGTCATTGTTATTGTCATCGGCGTTGTCCTCGTCATTGTGTGACTCTTTTCATTCCGAGAGGAAACTATGCTCAGTAGTGGGCCGGCGATGGGTTGATCATGATGATGTTGATGACGCCAGGCAACTCCTCACGTGTAAACTTGTACACTATGTAAACACTTCTCGGTCATGCTTTTGAAATAGATAATTTTGGAATTAATGGTTACAAGTCGGTGACATCTCTAAAGCAGCGCTTGCGTGCCTGAAATAAAATTTTACTTCGATATCAGCTCATTATTTGGCCTTAGAAATAGAAACTAAGTACCTATTTAGTAGGTATGCAATATATTAAGGATACTATTTCGTAATGTCCTTTAGTCGTTTTAGTAGACAATCATGCTTAAAAAAAGTTATGATGAGTTCTAGGCAGGCGCGCGCTTGCGCTTGCGCATAGATGCTTGATCACTCTTGCTTAGTGAATGAATCATTATTTTACAAATCCCTTGTCTAGATTCTAGATACAATAATCTAATCCATGCTAATTAATAGTTAATAATATAGTTCCTGTGAAATTGTGTCAGTACCCTTTAAACGTCTTGGAAGGGAGTAGTTTTAATTTTTTAATACATAATTAACTAGCCGATGCCCGCGGCTTCGCCCGCGTGGATTTAGGTTTTTCGGAATCCCGTGGAAACTCCTTGATTTTCCGGGATAAAAAGTAGCCTATGTGCTAATCCAGGATATTATCTATCTCCATTCCAAATTTCAGCCAAATCCGTCTGGTAGTTTTTGCGTGAAGGAGTAACAAACATACACACACACGCACACACACACACACACATACAAACTTTCGGCTTTATAATATTAGTGTGATTTAAAAAAATTAATACATTAATTAAAACACTTAGCTTTGGTGGTAGATAGTTGCATCCCGGAGACTTCTTTTTATCTCAAAAAATTAAAAACCACGGGATTTTTAGAAAACCTAAATAGTGTTTAGTAATTATTTAAAACTTGTAATGGTGCGGAATCCCAGGGCGTGAATCCTACTCGCACTTGACCATTTCAATTAACATTACTGGAATGATTTTAGGTACATGCACGATTTTTGATAAAAAATAAGCTTGTGGCCCGAAAAATAAAATTAATGTCGGAAGATCATATATTAAGTAAAACTTAATACACTTACTCGAAGAATACGATTCGCTTTAGCAAATTTTACTCGATTAAATAGACGCTAGGGGTCTTTACGCACTGCATCTGATCCAAATCCGATCCGAATTCGAAAATTATCGATCCGAATGACCTTTTTCTATGAGCTCTTTGCCAATGTGTATTCTAAGTACCTAAGATTCATCGTCTAAGGATTCAATTCATCGGAATGAAACGTGTTTGTTGAGTGTGTATTGGATTTATGTGGAGGATTATGGAGTGTTGCGAAGGGGTGGTGGTGCGCATTGCTTGCTTGGTGACTTGCTGTTCCGGCATGTTTAGCATTATTAGGAAGGCAGGTGGTGCCTATCGCATACTGCACATTGCACTATACATATTCATCTGTTTTAGCGATTACAGCAAATTAAGCATATAGTTCCTTGTATATCATAGACTTCGCAAGGTAAATCCTCATAATTGTCGTGATCAATCCATTGCCGGCTCACTTCTGAAAACGGATCTCCTCTCAGAATGATAAGTACGTAATGACAGAGAGCTATTCTAACTTAACTATGCGGATAGCATGTAGCAGGCATCATCTCTATTGTAGGATTCGGATCAAATGCAGTGCGTAAAGAGCCAAGCAACGCTCGTGTAACAGAGGCCGGACAAATCGAGGTCCCTTTCCTTTTAATGGCCTTATTACAAGAATGAGATCTTGTTGCTCGATGTTCCAACAAGACATTACAATAGCAATCTTAGGTAATGGGAGGCATTAACATGTTGTCCCTTTAGGGAGAACAAATGCGTTTGATTCCCATTTTACTTTATTTAGGAAAATGATTTTGTTTATAAGTATGTGGTAGCTACTTCTGCAAAAAAGTTGCAAAAAAATAGTCTGACCTACACAAAAGTTATTTACTTAGTTCATAAACTATGTTAAATATCTAGTAGTCTAGTTAGGCTATGGGACTGCCCATACGGGAATATTATAAATACGAAAGTGGGTTTGTTTGTTGATGTATTTGTTTGTTGGTATGTCCTTCAATCATGTCACAACGGAGCAACGGATGGACGTAATTTTTACATGGGTATGTTAAAAACCTCAAGAGTTCAATAAGCTACTTTTCATCCCAGAAACCCAATGAGTTCCCACGGGATTTTTCAAAAAATCTACACGGACTAATTCGCGGTCATCAGTGAGTAAAATATAAACTGTTATCGTATAAAGTCAAATACACAGAAGATTGAAAAGTCGATTGAAACGTTAGAACATATTTTATTGTGTGTTTTGCAGTTGTTTTCTTTTGAGGTTAATTTAATTTTGACATCCGTTGTGGAAGCTCTTTTGTCGGACGCGGTTAGTAGTTAACTGTGTTAGGTACTTAGAAGTTGGGAAACAATCGATCACGTTTCTATAATCCGTTTTAAAAAGACAAAATCGGAAATGGCGCTCGGTCTATAGAATTTCAGGAAGCAGCCAATTTCTTAAATTCAATTTTAAAACCTATCACTTGCTCAGTACTGAGCACTAGTCTTTTCTCAGAATAAGAAGAATTTGGTCATAATCAATGACGCTTGTTAAATGCTGACTGACTTACCTTTGAAAACATAACGGAGATTAGACATGCAGTTTCCTCGAGATATTTTCCTTCACCGCTAAATCAAATGAGATTTTGGCTTAAAAGCTTAAAACACACACACACACACACACACACTCATTAGATATATACACATTTATGTACGTACTAAGTGCCTCAGTGCGTACCGGCACATATTTAAATTGAGGTTTTTATTTTTAATTGTTTAGTTATACTAACATAGTTTATTAAAGTAAACATTGTTCTAACACCATATAGGCCATATTTTGTTTTATTTTAATTTATAAATCCGAAAAATTTGAGTCGGCATCGAGTCTATTTAATGTGCGAAGACCTTAAACATGCACTATGAGAACTTCTTCTGTGGCTTTGTGGTCTTGTCTTCTCACGTATCTCGTCTGATCGATGCTTAGGAAAGATCTAAATACATACCTAGGTACGAGTACAAAACACTCGTAAGCATGTACTTACGAAAGTTTTATTATGTCAGGTAAATAGATGGTCGTGAGTAAAAAACCTTAACGAGTTCTCCGAAGGACACGAGGGATCCCTTTATGTCACCCGGCCGTGCGAAGTGTGTGATCACGTAATGACCATGTTGGCCTTTTTCTTTCCTTTTACTGTGAACATTTAATATTCTTTAATAATAGCATATTACTACCTTGCTTTTTAAAAGCACAATTTTTTTTAAATGAATATTAGCCATGCTAATCATGACTAATATTCCCCTTTCCCCTCCAATTAAACGTAAAGCTTGTGCCAGGAGTGGGTACGACAATAGTGCAACGGGTTTGAACCGCCGACCTTTCGGAATTCAGTCCGCTCCTCCACCGTTGAGCTATCGAGGCTCTGAATAATAATATAAATCTGAGTATATAAAGGTAAGGTGACTGACTGACTGATCTATCAACGAACAGTTCAAACTACTGGTCGGATCGGGCTAAAATTTGGCAAGCAGATAGATATTATGACGTAAACATTCGCTTAGATTTCAACCCCTAGGGAAAGATTCGTGCTCAGTATTGGACCGGCGATGGTTGATCATTATGATGGCGATGGTGGTGATGAGTCGATTTGGTATATCTACAGCTTGTATGAGTGCAAATAGCGACATTACATGCAAAATAAACGTGGGAAATTTTCTTTTTTCCAATTAGGGGTTAAGGACAATCTGAAGATATAAGGCTTCAATTCAATCATGTCTTCAAGTTACCAGTTAATTTGCTACAGTTGTAGCTATTTCTGTTTATTTTCAACTCAATAGTAGATTATTCAACATGGTGATAATGTAATGTCTTATGTCATGGGCGCCGCGATAAATCCCAAGCGTAACGAGGGATTTTATAGTAACTCCCGAGCGTAGCGAGGGTGTTGCATTTAGAATTCTGAGTGGCACGCGAGGTTTAGGGGCACCCAAGACAAAGACAGCATTTCCTCCAATGCCTATCAGAATGACCTTTTCTCTAAAAGACAATTTACGTTGATTGACATGAAAAAAAATTGCCTAGTAAGCCAAAAGACAATTCAGATAGACGACATAAAAGCAGATTACCCAGTCAGCAGAGAGTCAACTTAGCTGTACGACCTAAGTAAATAGGAAGATGAAGAAAGAGTCGCATTAAGTTCACAAAATAAAGTAATAAAATGTAGTTAATCATCAAGAAAAATATTGCGTGCAGAATATTATGCTTATTAGAAAAGCTTATTAGTTATTCCACGATTTCATTTCGAAGGCTAACATAATACTATTATATCATGAAAAAACATAGTACATAAATACTATGTATAATAAAATGCCGTAGCACACGCTAGATGATAAATGATTGAGATTAGTTTTAAGTAATACCTGCCTACTTAGTTATTATAGTAAAATATCAAACCTAAAGAAAAAATCGGCCAAGTGCGAGTCAGACTCGCGCACTGAGGGTTCCGTACTCGGGTATTTTTTCCAACATTTTACACGATAAATCAAAAACTATCTACTAACTAACTATACATAAAAATAAATAAAAATCTGTTTTAGAATGTATACGTAAAGCCCTTTGATATTATGATACCCCACTTGGTTTATGTATCTTACTTTGAAAATTGAAACACATTTTAATTTTTTTTTAATGATGTAACCACATAGTACATGTGCTATAAGAACTACCTACCTGCCTTTCATGATTGTAGGTCAACGGGAAGTACCCTATAGGTTTCTTGACAGACAGACAACAAAGTGATCCTATAAAGGTGCCCACGCACTCGAACTGAACTGCAGCTGAACTGCGCGTCGCGGCAGCGCGCTGCACGCGGCTGGAGAGAATATCGTGCAGCGCGCTGCCGCGACGCACAGTTCAGCTGCAGTTCAGTTCGAGTGCGTAGGCACCTTAAGGGTTCCGTTTTTCCTTTTGAGGTACGGAACCCTAAAAATTCAGACGGAGACTCAAATGATTTAAGTTTGATGTTATAATTAAGACCTAAATCAACAAAGAATTGGACTGTTGAATGGTCATTAAGAAGATGTACCTACTTAATTAGCAAAAGTAAGTTAAATAATCTGAATGTTTTTTTATTCAGTAAATACCTGTGATAACCTGGTGGTTGACGTTTGCCTCCTATTCGGAAGGCCCGGGGTTCGATCCCGGGCACGCACCTCTAACTTTCGGTTTTATGTGCGTTTTAGCGCCGATTTTACCAACGTCGAGTGAAGTGTAATCGATGAATAAATTGGGCGTAGTGACAGTATTTTTTGTCATAGTTGCAACAAAAATAACACAAGAATGCCCGCGCCTTCATTCGCGTGGATTTAGGTTTTCAAAAATCCCATATGAACTTTCTGATTTTCCGGAGTAAAATGTAACCAACGTATTCATTAAAGGTATCTCCATTGCAAAAATCCAAATCGGTTCTGTCAGGGTGGCCCGAAGGAGTTACAAACATCCAAACTTTCACATTAAAGTATGTATGTAAATACAAGTAAATTATGAAAACAAACAGAGCAACCGTTTTATTTTCTATACATTAAATTTATTACATTTCCGTTACAAAGGCGACCCAGTTTTAAAAAGGTAAGTTTCAACATAAAATGTTAACAGCACAGCGAATAACTTGACGTATAGTACGCGACACCTCAAAATTTATTCCTAGATTTTATATTCCTACTAAAGTTAACAAGAGAAAGGAGACGTCAAAAGTAGCACCTCTTCAAAAGAGTCCTTCAAAGTTTTAACTAGTTACTTTTGAGGTAAGAATTAAGATAAAACAAACTTAACTGAAGCTAACATAAAAGATTCTTCATTCGGCTAGGTCTAAACAACTTTTTTTAAATCTTCTATTCTGTCATTGAAACTGTGTCAAACCACGGTGCGTGATTTCGCACCGTAAGCGTCTTGTCTAATAATCTCTCTTATAACAAATTTCAAACCCCTATTTTACACCCTTAGGGGTTGAATTTTTGAAAATCGTAGTTTGAGCAGTGCGTTGATAGATCAGTCAGTCAGTCAGTCTGTCTTTTCCTTTTATATATTTAGATTCTGTGCTTCGGAAAAAATATTCTAGAGAGAAGCTGGCATAAATAAGAAAAGAATAGCTACTAAACCTATTATTATTATACTTTATTTACACTGTACCTTAAAATCTCACTCAGTCCAAACCAACAAAAAACTGCTTAAATGTTTTAACAATAAATACCGGTAGCTATTAGGGCACTAAGTCTGACAGCTTAAATATTTAATGTCAACAATGGCAGACAAATGGCACGTACAATCGCACAAGGGATTTTTCGTTCCAATTCAAGTAGCTTAAGCATGTTACATAGTTAGTTTTATTATTTGTTAACGTTAGTGTAGACAAGTCTTTAACTTTATTTAAAAAATATTCTTTTTATTCTGTGGCAATGTGCGTCATAACCATATCCCACGGTATATTAATTTTATAAATTGTTTCAAAAACCTTTAACTCCAAAATGTATTTAAAAACTCATAGACAGCACTATATTTTCGAGCTATAAACTTCGCGCTGTGAATTATTTTTAGCACTCAATTATGTTTCTGATAAAATGAATTTTCGAACGTCATGTCCATATGCAGCTCGTGCAGATGCTTATTCCTTTAAAATGAAACATTTTGTATCTAAGTAGGCGCTAGGAATATACCCAAGCGAACCTACTTAGAAAGTGATCGCATACAATGAGACGATGTGTAAAGCTACAGTGTCCTAGAAAGGTTGTGTCGCCACATAGCGGCGTAGTATAACAACGTGTAACCAGAACGCTAGCATAAACGAAGACAAGTGATTGTACTGATGATTATTGATAAAGTATTACAAAAAAAAACCGGCCAAGTGCGAGTCGGAGTTCCGTACTCGGGTATTTTTTTTGACATTTTGGACGTTAAATCAAAAACTATTATGCATAAAAATGAATAAAAATCAATCTTAGAACGTACTGGTACAGCCCTTTCATATGATATCCCACTTGGTGCAGTTATCTTACGTTGAAAATTGAAACATTTTAATTTTTTTCAATATAACCACTAATTCACGGTTTTCGGATTTATTTCGTTACTTTAGCTATAAGACCTATCTACCTGCCAAATTTTATGATTCTAGGTCAACGGGAAGTACATATAGGTTTTCTTGACAGACACGACGGACGGACGGATAGACAGACAGACCGACAGACAGACAACAAAGTGATCCTATAAGGGTTCCGTTTTGACAATTTTGTAGTCAAACTTCATGTTGTAACTTGCTGCTCTAGCAGTCCTTACACCTTCTACCAGTCTTGCGGTAGTGTGCGGCCGCCTTTACAGCACACGCATTTCATATTTAGGTTAACTAGGTACCTAATACGTGCATACTGAAGCGTATAAGTGTTAAAAGCTTCCGTTATTATTTTCACTGCCCAGTCCGCACGCATTCTCAGTCACTATGACATACTCGTATTTGTTTAGATTTTCATTCCTCTTTTGCTCAACAATTTGCTTGACGGTTTCTTCCTCGTCGCTGCTGAGACAAGGTTAGTTTTGCGAAATAAGTTATATTATTTTCATTTTTAACCCCCGACCCAAAAAGAGGGGTATTATAAGTTTGACGTGTGTATCTGTGTATCTGTCTGTGGCATCGTAGCGCCTAAACGACTGAACCGATTTTAATTTAGTTTTTTTGTTTGAAAGGTGGCTTGATCGAGAGTGTTCTTAGCTATAATCCAAGAAAATCGGTTCAGCCGTTTGAAAGTTATAAGCTCTTTTCTAGTTACTAACCTTCACTTGTCCGGGGGTGTTATAAATTTTTAATTTACACTTGTATATCTTAAATGACGGGTACATACCACGATTAATTTGTTATGTTTAAATGCCGATGAATATGCACCTGAGTCGAAATAGTCGAGAAGAACCAGCAAGAAACTAGGCGGTTGCTCTTTTCAAAAATTTAATGAGAAACCTTAGTATATCTAAGTTTCTACAACGCGTCTATAAATTACATCGAGTTTAATTTGTTAATATTTAAATGAAAACCAAAGTACTTTTGTATGGAGCCAGTTATGGAGAACCCGACGTTATTAGGATCTCAATTTAACGTTTCCACTTGTAGTATGTGCCACAAGGTCGTATATTTTGGTTCCTGCGTAAAACAGCCCTTATAACCCAATTGTAATTATTTTACTTTCAGATGTGAAAATCGGCAGTTTCGGCGGCATAGCCAGCTTATGCAAGGACGACAACCTCGTTTTCGCTAGAAGCAGAAAGGTAAATAGAAAGCAAGCATTTCCGCTTTATCATATCTATCTATTAACAAATAATAGAAGAAACGAGGAGGCAAATCGCTTCGTACGTATCCCTGGAATATAGGTACATCAATCTGTAAAAAGAGCTTTGTTACTATTACGGTTCATGAAATACAGCCCGCTGACAGACAGACGGGCGGAAAGCGAAGGCTTTGTATACGGAACCATTAAAACGGGTCTAACATAATAATTACGATTCAACCAATGGGTTTTTAAGTTACTGCTTACGCTATGTCACAGTTTCTCGAATTCGCACGCGATTTGTACATTCTTTAGAGCATTAAAGTAAACCCTCACAACGTCCTTACGCCCTTCAAACGGGTTCTTTAATGTTTTTACGCTTTATTTACTTAGGACATACTTACTTGTATAAAAACCCGAAGGCTGAAAGGTTTCTGAAGAAATGTTAATGTCTTGAAAGGTTTCGAACGATTTGAAGCTGTAAAACATCATTTAGATATTTCACGAAGACAGTTTACAACAGTCACTTTTTCATTTTATTAACCCCCAACCCAAAAATAGGGGTGTTATAAGTTTGACGTGTGTATCTGTGTATCTGTGGCGTTGTAGCTCCTAAACTAATGAACCGATTTTAATTTAGTTTTTTTTTGTTTGAAAGGTGGCTTGATCGAGAGTGTTCTTAGCTATAGGTAATCTAAGAAAATCGGTTCAGCCGTTTGAAATTTATCAGCTCTTTTCTAGTTACTGTAACCTTCACTTGTCGGGGGTGTTATAAACATGAGATGTCGTTACGCGCCCTTGAGTTTTTTAGCCATCCAAAACCGCCCACCGCGCCATTACAAGTTTTTACTTCAAAAAATCATTCCTTCAATAAATTTACTTGTGTATTTTTTTTGTTTACAGCTCTTTTGTATAATCTGCAAGGGTTTTGACGCATCATGCTTCAGTACTACATCGACTACTACAACAAGCACGCCATCTACTTCAACGACTACAAGTTCAACTACTCCCGCTTCAACTACGACTAGTAGTACCACGACTCCTGCTTCTACGACTAGTTCAACTACCACAACTACTACCGAAGCACCACCAACCGAATGATCTAGATTCTAGGAATTCAAAACATGAAGATCTATGCCTGACTACTATAATTTCTGGACTCTTATTTCAATTTCCTAGTAGATACTAATCCATATACTAATATACTAATACTAATATGTATTTTTAGTATTATAAATGCGGAAGTGTGTCTGTATGTCCGCTAGATTTTTAAGGTCCAACAGTTTAACCGATTTTGATGAAATTTAGTACAGAGTAAGCTTTATTACAGGAACGGACATGGACTACTTTTTATCCGGGAAAATTAAAACAATTTCAAGGGATTCTCCAAGACACATCCGTTTAACCGATCTATATGGAATAAAGGTAGTTTGCGTCTCTGAAAGCTTGACTTAGCTACTTCTTATCCCGGAAAATCAAAGAGTTCCCACGGTATTTTAACTTTTAAACATTATTAAGCTTAAAAATATCTTAGGGGATACAAATTTATTTGTCTTGGGATGCACCCAGATTATGTTGTTTAAGGATTTTTACATTTACAATTTTTTATCTCATTTGATTATTGATTGTTAAAATAAATGTAATAAATCTTTATTTGTTTGCTTCTTTTGCATTCCTATACCATTCATCCAGTAATGGGACTTTAGACAGTTGTTGTTGGCTTATACCCGCAACTTTGTCTACGTGGACCACATATTCAAACCCTTATTTTACTCCCTTAGCTTGATTTTTCAAAAATCCTTTCTTAGCGGATGTAAACGTCATAATAGCTATATCTGCATGCCTTTAAGCCCGATCCGTCCAGTAGTTTGAGCTGTGCGTTGATAGATCAGTCAGTCAGTCAGTCAATCAGTGAGTCAGTCGTCTCGTATATTTGACTAGCTGACGCCCGCGACTTCGTCCGCGTGGATTTAGGTTTTTCGAAATCCCGTGGAAACTTTTTGATTTTCCGGTATAAAAAGTAACCTATGTGCTAATCCAGGATATTATCTATCTCCATTCCAAATTTCAGCCAAATCCGGTTTGTAGTTTTTGCGTGAAGGAGTAACAAACATACATACACACACACACACACATACAAACTTTCGCCTTTATAATATTATATATAGTGTGATTTAGATTAATTGTTTTAAGTTACATCAGATTTGTATGTAAATCTTTAGGCCCATGTAACTTTAAAACTACTTAAGTATATAGTTTTACAGAAATCTAAAAAACCATAGACACAGATTTTTGTTTCAAGAACGAATTGACAAAATTTCATTGATTTTTTTATTAAAGTAGTTAGGGGCTTGATTAATTAATAGAGTAGTTGTACAACAATATGGTGGAGAATGCCTGTATCATGATTAGTGAAGTAGCAAATTATGCATGGGTACACTCTAGAGAAGTGATAGGCTATTCCCCGACACGATTGGATTGCCACCCACGACTAATCGCCGCCGATGCATGAAACACTCAGCCTATTGTTTTCAGTTATCTATACTTAGGTTAGACTTAGAATTTTATAGCATACTAGCCGATGCCCGCGACTTCGCCCGCGTGGATTTAGGTTTTTCGAAATCCCGTGGGAACTCTTTGATTTTCCGGGATAAAAAGTAGCCTATGTGCTAATCCAGGATATTATCTATCTTCATTCCAAATTTACACACACACACACACACACACACACACACACACACACACACACACACACACACACACACACACACACACACACACACACACACACACACACACACCACACACACACACATACTTGAAACTTTCGCCTTTATAATATTAGTGTGATCATACTTATAATATTATTAAGGCGAAAGTTTATTTATATGTGTGTGTATATGTTTGTTACTCCTTCACGCAAAAATTACTCGACAGATTTGGCTGAAATTTGAAATGGAGATAGACAATAACCCTAGACTAGCACAAGAGTTCCTACGGGATTTTGAAAAACCTAAATCCACGCGGACGAAGTCGCGGGCATCAGCTAGTAGCATATAAAGAGCCAAAACGATTGTCAGGTACAAATTTTTTTTTATAACTTTAGATAGTAAAATTAATTTCAAAAAAACTGGATGAATATGAAGCTTTATTGTCGATATGATATAGCGCCCAATACTATTCTTTGTCTATATGATCTCGCATCTTTCTGAGATGTGGAATTCTAACCAAAGGGATAGGCGTTTGGTAAAAACTGCCATACCCCTTCCTGGTTAACCCGCTTCCATCTTAGACTGCATTACCACTTACCACCAGGTGAGATTGCAGTCACATGCTAACATGCTAACTTGTATCTGAATTTAAAAAAAATTAAAAGGATAACTGAAGGGATTTTAACGTAGTTTGGTACATAGGACAATAGTAATTATGTTATAGTAAATACTTAGAATAACCACAATTATGATATCTTTTGTCCCCAAAAACGCAGGGTTCCTTCGGCATATAGGATGAAAATTTTTGTCGATGTTACTTCATAATTCGGCAGCTTAGTGGATCTAGCCATCTGATATTATGACACCAGATGATTTGAATACCTACTATGGAATAGCATAAGTACTTGTGTATTAATATGTCTGTTCAATTAGTCAAGCAAGGTATTGGGTGGAACGTCAACCCACATGAAACCCAATTCTAGCTAACACTACTGGATGGATGTAACATCTATCATGCACAAGAACTAATTAACTATCGTAATATCAGTTTCCAGATTTCCTTCAATTTTAATATACGTAAGAAAATGCCGCTGAAGCAGACGTGTTCTGGGGTGGAGACCGCGTATCAGCAAGCGCAGTGTGGGGACGACCTCCGACCCACTGGACTGACGACCTTAAGAAGATAGCGGGAAGTGGGTGGATGAGGAAGGCGGAGGATCGTATGTGGTGGCGCGCTCTTGGGAAGGCCTATGTCCAGCAGTGGACACAAACAGGCTGATTGATTGAGGAAAATGAAAGACCAAATCTGCTGAGGCACTGTTTACTCAAAGAAATTCTTACATTAGTAACGGGTAGTACGAATTAAAATTTATCCGTGCCTGCGTCCCTTGCCGTGACTTTTCTCGTTATTGTGGCTCTAAAACAACGATTTCAATATTAGTAACGTCAAACTAAGATAAAATTGTATAAGAATCAAGTAAACGCAAAAATAACGAACTGTTTCCAATATCCAGATAAACTTTATCTATAACGAATGACGTTTTGACAGTTTTGTATTAGAAACCTGTCAAAATGTCAAAATCCGTAAGGCAAATTGTGAAAAGGGCCCTTAACCTTTCACAGTTCAGAAGCAATGTTAAGTTTAAATACTGATCTAAAGTGGAAAGAATTTCAGATTGTAGTCTCTCTGTAAAAAAAATTTGAAATTCAACCTTTATATACAATGACTTTCTAAAAAGTCATTGTTTATGTTTATATAAAATAAAGGGGTATATAAATGAAAAATCTCCTAATTGTCTGTCTGTTATATTTTCATGTCTCTACTGCAGAACCGATTTCAATGACATTAACACACAAGTTAGCTGGTTAGTGGTGAAGCTGTAGATAAAAACGACTTTCTATAAAAATATTTTATACCGGATCATTTTCGTCATCTGCATCATGCGGGCCTCCGTGTGTGAATTCTTCTGGCACCTCAAAGTTGTGGACCTCTTCAGGACTTGGCCAATTGTCGACATTATCACCCTCCTCCTCCCTCACACTAGCCCTGTGTTTTCTGCTGCGGCCTGCGATAAGAGAAGAAGTGTTGTGAAATTATGTCATAGGTATATACACAGGTAAACACATAGGGACAAACACATAAGTGTGCACAGAAAATATTGAAACCAAAAGCCATTACCGAAGATGAAATATCTTTAAGTACAGATAATATTATGTTTTTTTTTGCGATGTATTTATTAGAATCTCTTCATTATACTAATGTGTTTATATAAGTAGATTACCTACTTCATAACTGGCTAGTCGATAACCGTGACCTCGTCCGCGTGAAAAAATCCCATGGAGACTTTTTGATTTTCCATCCATTTTGTTCCATTTTTTGTAGCGTAATTGAAGGACAACAGAAGTTGTAATTTCCACAGCAGCGGTGAGATTTATTCGCGAGAATAACTGGAGTGGTTTTCCTAGTGCTCATAGTAATATTATAACATAAATACGGAGGCATTTAGTTATTAGTGTCAAAGCGGTCTTGCTCTTTGATAAATTGCGGTGCCGCTCTCAATTCTAAATTATACACTTAGTTAAGACCAACGCTTAATATATTTCACGCTATAATAATGTAAATTAGGTTATTTATCCTCAAGGTCCTAGCAAAATACCTGCTTTTTCAAACTCCAGAGCTCATTCCGAAAGTACGGACCATACCATTCAAAAAGACTCCGTATGTAAACGTCATTCTATGCAAGGTAATTTGTCTATCAAATTAATTTCTAAGCATGAACCATATTATACTATGTTGGTAGGAATATATAGCGTATAAAATTTGTGCTTCCTGATGAATAAGACAGAACATACAAAACGCACGAGAGTAAAAGAGATAACTATCTACGATTGTGACCCAAAGGCGGTACCTAATATGAATCTTCACTTATTTTCAGGTAGGTCTAAAATACAGAAGGATACTATTCATTTTCAAAGTTTCAATATGTAGGTATTAAATCAAAGCTTGAGATGGTTTATAGTTAAATAAATTCAATGAGGATTAACTAATTGTAATTAACTTATTTCGTATTTACACAAGGACATCATTATAAACAGAAAAGTGAAAGATCCCTGCATCCAACAAGTATAAAGTTTGACGTCCGAAGTTCTTACCACGTCCGAACGAAAAGCCTGGATCGAGAGACCCAGATAAATTGAAAGCTCCTTTTGGTTTATCTGGAAGTTTTTGGATAACATTATAAGGAAAAAACCTGCCGTGTGGTCTAAATTGGCTAAATGCACTTCACGGCTGTGATAGCCAGGTGCAGGTCCATCCCTCCCGGTTTCGCAAAAAAAAACGGAATTTCCTTCAAGTGAAGTAAAACAGGTAAATAAAATTACATCAATCAGATCGCCAAGCTAACTTTGTAGAGCTAAACTCTACTTGATTTAACTTTAAGATTAAAAAGGACTAATTTGGAAGGATTTTGGCAGTTTCACACACGCACACGTTCACACACGCTGCGTAAGCGTTGCGTAAGCGTAGACGTAGCGCGTACCATTGCGTTGTAATGTATGGAACTGTATGAAACATGGCATACCGCTTGCGTGACGTGAACGTTCACGTAGACGTAATGCGTGCAGTTACGACAATCGGTTCACGCGCGTCACTACGCACGTGTCACGTGTACGTGCTGCATTCGTAATTGGTGTGAATCGGCCATAAACCCATAATCTGATTGGTTTCTATGCGGCATCGTTCCGGAACGTTAAATCGCTTGACAGCTTTGTGGATAGGATAATAACTAGCCACGGCCGTAGCCTGCTACCAGAATAGCTTATAGCAGCACAAATAAATCCGTTGACTGATGAACGCGACTGAAATGAGCGTATAATTTTATAAAATCCTTACCAGCATCCACAGCGACGGCCAGAGCTATAGCAAGCAAAAGTAAAGCTGTAAAGTTCTTCATCGTGAGGCAGGATCCTTCGTAACACTGACATTGTCGATAAAATCCAACCTTTTTATACTGTTTCCAAAGAGTGTGACGGCGAATGAAGATAACAGAACCTATAATTTAAAGATGATTGTTTGAAAGTAGTGCACATTATATGCGTAAATATACCTACTTCAATACATAATACTCTGTAAGCAATTATTTCCATAATTACCTGCTTTTATAGAATGGGTGCAGTGATAAGACTATACTTCAAAAGTGCCTAATAGCACTACGACTTTATGTGAACGTTGGAATGAGCGTTCACATTAAGTTCATTGTTAAGGTGCATGACACGTGTCCTGTGTGTCAATCCCGTGAAGATGATACTGCCATTGTCGGAATAAGAATGCCATAAGCCTACTTTGTCGTATTAATTTACAAATTGCGAAAAACGAAATTAAATTTGAATTTCATTTAACAAAAGGTAGTGTTTACAAGCTTAACTGTGAGGCCCTGCCTACTGATGAAGTCAAATCTGCGTTTCAGGAAGCAGTGTCTTCCCATAATATATTGTAACAACACACAACCACTGATTATAAATTAATTTGAACCAGGTACATAATACTGAGATCCGATTGCCATCTGAACCTGTCGCGGACTATACCTACTTATTTCGCAAATCATAGGTATATGCAACGTACTTGACGCATGCTCGGTGCAGCGCGTTCGAATCTGCGCAAAAAATAACTGTCATATTTTATTACTAGCTGACGCCCGCGACTTCGTCCGCGTGGATTTAGGTTTTTCGAAATCCCATGGGAACTCTTTGATTTTCCGGGATAAAAAGTAGTCTATGTGGTAATCAAAGATATTATCTATCTCCATTCTGAATTTCAGCCAAATCCGTCTAGTGACTTTTGCGTGAAGGAGTAACAACACACGCACACACACACACACACACACACACATACACACAAACTTTCACCTTTATAATATTAAAGTGTGATAGTGTGATGTGATTAGTGTGATGACACTTTTCTATGTACCTACCTACTTGTATATTATGTACATTTCAGTGATTTGGCAACCCTAACCTTAAAGCTTCAATTCAAAGCTTTCTAGAAAAATGAAAGTAAATAAAACTCAGCTTTTCATTTGTCAATATTTATTTTTAGAAATACGAGTGCCTACTTACATGCCTTAAGGAGTCAGGAGGGCTGTTCGGGCGTTAAGGTTCATTTACACTAACATTTTACCTTGTTTGGAGAGGATTCCACTCAACCTAGATTTTCGGAAAAGTACTTACCTTTTTAAACTAATTGGATGTATCTGACTGAAGAATAAATCGAATAAAGTATCAATAGACTTTATATTACAGGGAGGACTTCAAACGATTAATTCTATATAAGGATTTACCTCTTAAAGTACCAACCTGACGCTTTAGTACGATACTTAGAAATGTACCTAGAGGGTTTTTAGGATTCCGTACCTCAAAAGGAAAAACGGAAGCCTTATAGGATCACTTTGTTGTCTGTCTGTCTGCCTGTCCGTTCATCCGTCGTGTCTGTCAAGAAACTCTATAGGGTACTTCCCGTAGACCTAGAATCATGAAATTTGGCAAGTAGGTAAGTCTTATAGCACAAGTATTAAATCCGAAAACCGTGAATTTGTGGTTACATTTAAAAAAAAAAATTAAAATGTGTTTCATTTTTCAAAGTAAGATAACTAACTATACCTAGTGGGGTATCATATTATGAAAGGGCTTTACCTGTATAATCTAAAACAGTTTTTTATTTATTTCTATGCCTAATAGTTTTTGATTTATAGTGCAATATGTTGGAAAAAATACTCGAGTACGGAACCCTCGGTGCGCGAGTCTGACTCGCACTTGGCCGGTTTTCTTTACTTTCCGTATACTTAAGTTCTTTTTGATAAAATGAATCTTTTAATCCTACAAGAGCCTGAGATGAAGACCTAGACTTTCTGATCTGACTTTCTTTATGTTTATGAGTGTATATTAGTTACCTTTTAGTACATTGTTTATTACAAAATTACTATATAATTTGAGAACTGTAGTCTGTTATCATTATCATCTTAACCATTACCGGTCGCCCCACTACTGAGCAAGGTTCTTCTATGAGAATGAGAAGGGCTTAGGCCATAGTAGGTACCTTCACCTCGCCAATCAATGCATATTGGCAGACTTCACACATCTTTGAGAATATTATGGTAAACTCTCAGGCATGCAGGTTTCCTCACGATGTTTTCCTTAACCATTAAAGTAAAATAAAAGTAAATTACATAGAAATGTAATTACAACAAAATAGATTTTTCTATAATAGGCGGCCTTGTTGCTAAAATAGCGATCTCTTCCAGAAAACCTTATGGTAGAGGATATAATAAAGCAACTGATATATGTATTAGTTAATTGCTCCAAACGCACATAACTCCGATAAATTAGGGGTGCATGCCCAGGGTGGGGTCATCATATTATATCTAAATATCTTCAATCTTCATTATATATGCCCAGAGCTTCATCATATATCTTCAGTGCTATAAGATCAAAGGGAAATTCATTCTGACTCAATAATAAGATGCCCATTAGTCTCTAGCCTGCAAACTTGACAGAAGCACACCAAATAGACGTTCACAAACACGCCGCTGTTTGCTCGTAATCTTCAATGGCACTCAGCGTCACGCTGAACGCCTTTGGCTAACGATTTGCTTACACTTGGGTATCGGTACATCACACGTCATGCTTGTAGTAGTAATTGACAGATTGACGAGTATCAAGAGTCATACGAAGAAAGCCTCAATTTCAACGGTTTACGCGTATCACAGACGACCTTCAGTATTACAGAAGACAAATGAAAAGAGATTTTTTTTAATCTTTTAATTTTGACAAGACGTGTTGCACTGCTTTCCCTTGACATGATGTCAGAGACGTTTTTAAATCATTTTTAGCGTTCCGTACCTCAAAAGGAAAAACGGAACCCTTATAGGATCACTTTGTTGTCTGTCTGTCTGTCCGTCCGTCCGTCCGTCGTGTCTGTCATGAAAACCTATAGGGTAAGTACTTCCCGTTGAATAACAATCATGGTCAGGTAGGTAGGTATTATATTGGTAGGTAGTGAAGTAGTTAAAATTGTATTGTCAAATTTTGCAAGTTGAAAGGAACTTTTCTTTTAATGAAATGGGTTGGGTTACGAACCTCAACAATGGGGTAAATCAAGAGCAACTGCTGAGTTTCTTGCCGGCTAATCTAACTAAGTTGGGCTAAATGTAATATTTTCATTCATTCTTTGTGTTCCTAACTTCAGTACTACCACCACCAATAACATAATTGTTGGACTACTTTCTGCAAAATGTTTCAACCCAAAATTATTGAGATGCTATGGAAAACACTGATTACAGCTGGGCGCTTTCGGCAAAATGATATGTCGCAAGGGAAAATATTCTTTTCTTTTCATCGAAAAGAAATATGCTGATGGATATTTCTTTGCGATGCGACATAATATCGTTTTACCGTAATCATAGGTACCAGCTGTATTCGGTTTTTAGGGTTCCGTACCTCAAAAGGTCAAAAGAAGAAAAGGAACTCTTATAGGATCACTTCGTTGTATGTTTGTCTGTCTGTATGCCTATCTGTCTGTCTATCTGTCGTGTCTATCAAGGCCCATCAAGGGAATCAAAACCTATAGGGTACTTCCCGTTGACCTAGAATCATGAAATTTGGCAGATAGCAACGTCTTATAGCTTATAGCACATGTAAAAGAAAAATTCGAAAACGGTGAATTTGTGGTTACATCACAAAAAAAAGTGTTAAGAATTTTTGTACGCGATGGATGGTACGGAATCCTTCGTGTGAGTTGGAATGTTTTTTTTTAGAAAATACGTCAAATTACAGCTATAACTATTACCATTACAGTTTATGAGAAAGTTAAACCTTAGGCTTGGGAATTCAGAGAACGATTATATCAGGATCCGAATTTTACTACCAGTAACCATGACAAGGTCGGATAGTTAAAGACACAGAGTCACAAGCACTAAGATTCGTGGAATAAAATACTTCCTACTTTAATTTTAACACTTTAAGGTTCAAAATTGAATTTTATGGATATCTAAATGTAATATTACAATTGTTTTTCCAAAAAGAATCAACTGAAAGCGATAAAAATAAATGTAATTTCACCCTGACAAAACGAAGTTACGGTGCTGAAAATTACTTGCGAAAACATGGAGGTAAGCGCTAAGCAACCGTGTAAAGAACAAAAGAGCGCATTGCTAGGGTGAGTTACAAATCCACGCTTTTTAGGGTTCCGTAGCCAATGGCAAAAAACGGAACTAAAACGCAAAATATTTTTTTTCATCAAACCCATACGTGTGGGGTATCTATGGATAGGTCTTCAAAAATGATATTGATGTTTCTAACATTATTTTTTTCTAAACTAAATAGTTTGCGCGAGAGACCAAAGTGGTAAAATGTGTGCCCCCCCCCCCCCCTTGTAACTTTTAAAATAAGAGAATGATAAAACTAAAAAAAATATATGATGTACATAACTATTCGAACTACCAACGAAAATTGGTTTGAACGAGATCTAGTAAGTAGTTTTTTTTTTAATATGTCATAAAAAATTAAAATGTGTTTAAATTTTCAAAGTAAGATAACTATACCAAGTGGGGTATCATATGAAAGGGCTTTGACTGTATATTCTAAAACAGATTTTTATTTATTTTTATGCATGACAGTTTTTGATTTATCGTGCAAAATGTCGGAAAATTACCTGAGTACGGAACCCTCAGTGCACTAGTCTGACTCGCACTTGGCCGGTTTTTTATTATTTACATAATCTTTGGTTGATGTAATATGCTTTTTTAGGGGCATACTTTTAAAAGTTTTAATAGAAACGTAGCAGAAAATGGCTCTTTGGGTCCTCGTTTACTATCGAAACCAAAATGTGTGTATTTCATCATACCTATTTGAAAAACGAACATCGGTATCAAGGGGTAGCGGGAACATCTACCTATTTTGTTCTTATAATATGGGAGTTTGAACTTTCGCTCTTCTGATTGGACCGCGTCCGTGTTTTAGTGCTACGTTTTGTTTTTTCTCGAGTTTTTCTCATAGGTAGTTATGAAAAAGTGTGTGTCACTCGGGGCCACATTATTTTGTCAGGTAATTTTGTTCTTGGGTGGTGTATATTGAATTCCTCGCTACGCTCAGGGTTTTACTTCCTCCTAGAATCCTTCGCTTCGCTCTGAATTCAAAATAGCGCCCCTAGGGAATAAAATATCACTTTGATCCCTCGTGACACAAAAACTATTGCGTACATATTATCTTGCAGCTCTGGCGGGTCGTGTCGGTAGGTATGTGATTACCATAAGATCCTAAATTACTTTCGATAAAATGGAGATAAACGTTAAGCGATCGTCTGTGTAAAGAACAATTGTTATTGTTATATGTATCATTAAAATGTAGTTATTTTCTATAATTACAGCTTTATCGCTACTAGTCATATCAATCACTAGCTTTTTCCCGATATTTCTGTTGCAAGATATATTTTATAGCATATTAAATCACCCAGGGATAATATCTTATCTCAGTGAAGGATTTTTTAGAATTAGATCATTAGAGATTACCACTACATTAAAACTTACAAACCTCTTTGTAATATTAGTGTAGACTCTATCTTCTATTCTAACGCATTGGAGTGGCCCGTGGCCGTTTGGCTTTCCAAACAAACCTTTTTTCATGCGAGTTGCAGCCTTTGCTTATAACTTGATAACCATTGGAGAAATGCACCTTTAAAGGATCATTGAAAACCAGTCAAGTGCGAGTCGGATTCGCGCACGAAAGTCCCGTACCATATAAAAATTTCAACTCTCTACCTAGCACGGTTCATGAGATACAGCCCGCGACAGACAGACGGAAGGATGGACAGACGAACAGCAGAAGCTTAGTACATAATAGCGTCCCGTCGCGCCCTTCGGGTACGGAACCCTAAACACTAAGTTAGTCATTCAAATTGATAGTAAAAGCAACTATAGAAAAGTAGTTTTGTTTATTTAAAAAGCTCCGTTAAGTAGACTTAAAGTGCTACCTAAATCTAACTCACATCGAGTTAAGTCCCCTGCAAAATATAAGAGAGCGTGTTAGCGAAAATTAACTTTGCTGAGGAAATAATAAAGTACTGTAAATACTAAATACACGATAGCTCTCTAATGTAGACAAACTGCGATTAAAGCTGCTTAAAAGGTTAAGTATTAAAGTTCGTATTTATAGTGCATTAGTAATGTTCTCCCAACGCTGCAGGCTGCGTTCTCCACAGAGATATTAGCCAGATGGCGCGGAAGATATTACAATGCGGAAACAGGAGCATTCTCTATTTCTTCAGTTATAGCCCAATGGAACAGAATTCCGACACGACAGGAGAGAAATTAGGCGAAGGCTTTACGTGCTCTTCAAGGCATGTGGATGAAACGCTGCCAATTTCCTAACGCCGGCCGGGTTACAGAAAATCTCTATACTTACCTACCTATTTTTGGTCCAATCGGATCCCGTTTAATTATAAATGATATACTTATCTAGAGGAGAACTAGGTATATATAGATTTCATATGCCTACCGCTGGAATTCGTAACTACTTTCGCTTGCATGTATTTATTGTTACTTAAATAACAATGGAAACGTAAAAGTTTACGGAACAAAGCGTACATAAATTCGTCACACGTGTAATAAAAAAGGAAAGTGGGAAAACAAATAGATGGTTTCCATTGTCAAAGCGTCATAAATCACGCGGTATTTTCCCGCGAAATTCACTTTGGCTTCACCGCTTCCTTCGTGCTAATTCAAGTTGTGTAGAAGCAATAAAAGTGTATAAAAACTACTTTGATTTTAATTTAGATTGTAACGATGGGACTAGCAAATTGGTCACCTTTAAAAGCCCCTTAAAAATTTCAGGATTAAAAAAAATTAACCATAAGTCTGGAAAGTGAGCCCTTATACAATTTTTTTTTATAATTATATAGGCATGCACTTGACTTCATTCTGCAGTAACTCATGATGCAGCCTAAGGTGGAACGCGTCTGCATAGAGGGTGCCTATTCACTTTTCACACTTCTTTTAAAAGTGCCAATATTGTTGCTGGAGGTAAAACCAGAAACCGGAATCCTAGCAGTGCATATTAGAAACATGGAAGTGAATCGATTCGTACGAGTCTGTGGAATTTCGACTATGTAGGGGTGCAGACTTTGCGATGTCGCGCAGTGCGATAGTAGGCGACTAGTTCAAATGGTTCTTTCTCAGAATATCCTATAGAATCCGATAGACAGGCAAGGCAACCTTGGCTTGGGTTTATTTTCTTGTATAAGATAAAATGAACCACCTCGTTTCAATCTATGGATCCACTGCTGGGCATAAGTCTCTCGTAGGAATTTCCAAACTCCACGGCTTAGTGCCGTTTTTAGGGTTCCGGTACCTTAAAAGGAAAAACGGAACCCTTACAGAATCACTTTGTTGTCTGTCTGTCTGTCTGTCTGTCGTGTTTGTTAAGAAAACATATACCTTACATAAGTATATAAGTATGCATTTTCTATTATGACTTATTTACTGTTTTAGTTGAGTCATTTTAAAGGGATGTAAAGTAATGCTATTTTGTTAGTGTGATACAACATAGTAGAGACAAGAGTAAGATATTATGTGCTTATCTGTTTTCCGTACAGTCTGTGTAGACTTTCATAATATCGAAAGAATTAGATATATTATGTGTATGGTAGGTAATTCAAGATTGCAAATAGACTACGCGGGATAGAAAAAAGGTTGCCAAGGTAAACTGAGCCTTCACCTTACGCAGGATCTTTTCAAATGTCGCAACTCTCACTTTCTAAAAACTTACTGGTGTTACTAGTTCAATTACCGTATTAAAAGCCAGTTCCTTGTTTACATTAAGTAGGTACATCCCGTATGTAAATGTATGTTATGCAATGTTTGTTTATTAAAAGTCCTGCAACACTTTAGTGCAGGACTTGAGTAATGAATATAAATGATCCCGGCTATACCTACTCACATGCTTAGTCGACGTAAGCCTGACTAGTTTAGTCTCTACCGCCTTACGTCGCGAGCTGAGTCCCTGTGAAAAAAACCGGCCAAGTGCGAGTTGGACTCGCGCACCGAGGGTTCTGTAGGATTATTTTCGACATTTTGCAGGACCCCAGATGGTATCGAAACTAGTCGGACTTATATCGACTAACCACGTGAGGAGATCATCTATGTTCATAATAGAGGTCACTCACTATATTTTAAACGCTAAATAAAATAGAACTTAAATTATTCAAATAGGCTAAGTAGAAGTGAAAATTAAATATTTATAACACCCTCGACAAGTGAAGGTTACAGTAACTAGAAAAGAGCTGATAACTTTCAAACGTCTGAACCGATTTTCTTGGATTATAGCTAAGAACACTCTCGATCAAGCCACTTTTCAAACAAAAAAAACTACATTAACATCGGTTCATTAGTTTAGGAGCTACGATGCCACAGACAGATACACAGATACACACGTCAAACTTATAACACCCCTCTTTTTGGGTCGGGGGTTAAAAATGTACAGGAAACAGAAAATCTTAAACCAGGTAAGTTCAGTTGCATTGACAGTTTGATTTATTGAGTGTAACTTTATCGGTCGGGCCTCAACTGAAAATCAGCTCTCTGTAATAGGTATTTTGCGAGTATGATACAGGGTGTGATGAGTATCTATTAAGATAGACCTGACCATGTAACCCAATCTGGTGTTACGTACCTATACATGTATGCTTACAGACAAACAGTAGGTTTTGAGTTAATTATTTATTAGTATTGTGATTTAATCACACTAATATTATTAAGGCGAACGTTTGTATGTGTGATTGTATGTTTGTTACTCCTTCACGCAATAATCACTGAACGGATTTGGCTGAAATTCAGAATGGAGATAGATAATATCCTGGATTAGCACATAGGCTACTTTTTATCCCGGAAAATCAAAGAGTTCCTACGGGATTTCGAAAAACCTAAATCCACGCGGATGAAGTCGCGGGTGTCAGCTAGTGTTTAATAACTCTTTGAAACATTTTAATAAGCGTTTGTTTTGAGACTACTAAGAAAATAAAATGGTTTTCTCTTTTGCTATCTTTTTTACGTAACTAGGTAGACATAGTTGCAAGAAACACCTAGCGTTTAAACAACTTAATAATGTCCCACTTCCCGGCCATTTATGAGATGGATCGGTGCTTATGCCCACCCTATTTCATTGCGAGCTTAGATTAATATTATCTCAGAATTTTCGCTATGAAAGTCCGCAATTTTCACGAAGTTTTCCTTCCTAAATAGGTATGTGAAAATGAATATATTTTATAGCTAAAAGTTCAGAACATGTGAATGTACTTGTCCATTCAAAACCGCATTCCGTTTTCTGCTTTTATGATAAAAGGGCTTTTTGATAAAAGCGCCGACTCATATTTTACGCGAAAGGCTAAGAATTTTACATAAAGACGGCTCCGAGAACTTCTTGACCTGATTGCAAAATACCTAAGGCTTCTTAAATCCATACTGATAATATTATAAAGGCGAAAGGGTAGACCTATATACAGACTTTCCTGTTTATTTCACAGACAGACAGTCTGTATGTTACGTTTTCACGGATCTCGATTTAGCAAAATTTGGCACAGAAAAAAAAGGAAAACTTTGTAAATTCAAGGAATTCCCGCAGGATTGTCAAAAACTTACATCCACGCGGATGAAGTCACGAGCATTAACTAGTTTAATATATAAATAAAGCTACTAATAAGCTTTATGGTAATTTGTAAGATTATATTTCAAAAACTTAAAAAAAATATTTTAATTAAAAATAGTTTTAACTAGTGATCTAAACCCAGTTTAGCTTTTCTTCGCTTTTGGATACTTAGTGCATTTCCTCATGCATATCATGCATATTCCTGTGGGCCCTTCAGTAGTAGTGGTTTTCATTGTTGTTGGGGCTGGTGTGGTAGTGGTAAATTTATGAGGCTTGCAGAAGTAGTACGGGTCAAAGTGGTATGGTACGACTTCGTAGTCGGCAAGGTACTCGTGGCCTTCGTGGTATTCATGGCCGTCGTGGTATTCGTGTCCATCGTAGTGTACGTGGTCTTCATAGCCTTCGCGATATTCGTGTCCTTCGTGGTGTCCGTGGTCTTCATAGCCCTCGTTGTACGGAATGTACGGTGAATGCTCTATAAATCGTCGTCGTCGGTGAATGAGGGATGATGAGTCTGAAACAAAAAACGTATAAGTAGATAATATTATTATAGTTCTAAAGGATATCACCTTGAATATCATGATCGACCCATCGCCAGCTCACTACTGAGAACGAGTTTCATTTCAGAAAGAGAAAAGTTTGGCCATAGTATACTACGCTGGCCAATTGCAGATTGGCAGACTTCACTTACTTTTGAAAACATTGCTTGCAGGTTTGCTCGCAATGTTTTACTTGTAAGTGAAGTTTTTGTTGTTATAAAGGAAGTTTGTTTTTGGAACAGTATTTAATACTATGCCTCCTATATACTATGCCTTTGAATTGCAAAATGTAACAATAATAATAATTGGTCTAGATAATAACTGATCTAAAGCGGCTACAAAATAATCATCCACAGCATCCACAAAACAACTCTATAGTGATGATAACGTCTGATAGCTAATGTCTTAGTCCGCGTGGATTTATGTTTTGAACTGTTTCATTTTCCGGGATAGAAAATAGCCTATATCCAGACCCAAGCAAAAGAATCACGTCATTTCTCTGTCACGACGTGATTGAAAGAAAAACCAATAAACCAACAAACTAACATAGTTTCGCATTTTAATATGGGTAGTGAAGATCACACTAATATTATAAAGGCGAAAGTTTGTATGTGTGTGTGTGTGTGTGTGTATGTTTGTTACTCCTTCACGCAAAAACTACTGGACGGATTTGGCTGAAATTTGGAATGAAGATAGATAATATCCTGGATTAGCACATAGGCTACTTTTTATCCCGGAAAATCAAAGAGTTCCCACGGGATTTCGAAAAACCTAAATCCACGCGGGCGAAGTCGCGGGTGTCAGCTAGTGTTTAATAACTCTTTGAAACATTTTAGCATCAGCTAGTAAGTAATAATTTTCAGTATTTGACCACCAAAATCTGAACAACTGGAGAACTCAATAAAACTTTTATAATAGGAGGACAGTGAGCGTGAAAAATTACACACATTAGATACCTACCCTTTATATTGTACGAAACGGATATGAGTTTCTTTGTTTATGAACCGCAGAATATCATGGTGCTTTATTTTTACGGCATTTTTATTGTAGGCACTTATATGGGTATTCACTAGAGATGCTCTATTTATGAAGAATCACTATACCTACAATGTCTATAACCTACTAGGTACCGACTTACCTACTAAAAAGATTTTTTCTTGTATAGATATTATGGTATCCTATATGGTAGTTTTAAAAAAAATATGCGATATGTTCGTTTAAGTATCGAAAAACGCGAAAGATACATTACAATTGGATAACAGCTGGGTGAAGGTCAACCTATCTTATATCTTGAACTATAAAGCATCGAGCAAAGAAGCGGGAACGTCAGCCACGCAGCAGTTCATCATCATCATCATCATCAGCCTGTGGACATCCACTGTTGGACATAGGCCTTCCCTAAAGAGCGCAAACCTACACACATACATACATACATAGACTGCTAAAATCATAACCCTTCCTTTTGGCTTTGCCGCAGTCGGGTAAAAATGACTTACCAACATCACGTCGTCTCCTCGGCGAACAATACAAAGGGCAGATTTTTATGCAGAATAATAATGGCTCGTCGTCTGAAAAGAGAAAATATAATAAAAACATTGTACAAGTCCCCAATAATTTAGAAAGAAAAGAAGGAAAGAAAAAAGTTTAATTTAAATTTATACAAGTGTAAATTAAAAATTTATAACACCCCCGACAAATGAAGGTTACAGTAACTAGAAAAGAGCTGATAACTTTCAAACGGCCGAACCGATTTTTTTGGATTATAGCTAAGAACACTCTCAATCAAGCCACCTTTCAAACAAAAAAAACTAAATTAAAATCGGTTCATTAGTTTAGGCGCTACGGTGCCACAGACAGATACACAGATACACAGACACACAGATACACAGATACACACGTCAAACTTATAACACCCCTCTTTTTGGGTCGGGGGTTAAAAATAAATATACCTAAGAGTTGGCTATCCCGGCGCTTCCTCCGCCTGTGCCTCAAGAGGCGCCGAAATGAACTACTTCCTAGTTCCTACTACCAAATATGAAATTTCTACTATAGCCTAGTGGTTAGAACGTCCGCCTCCTAATCGGAGGTCGGGGGTTCGATCCCGAGCACGCACCACTAACTTTTCAGTTACGTGCGTTTTAAGCAATTATATCACTTGCTTTAACGGTGAAGGAAAACATCGTGAGGAAACCTGCATGCCTGAGAGTTCTCCATGTTCTCAAAGGTGTGTGAAGTCTGCCAATCCGCATTGGGCCAGCGTGGCAGACTATGGCCTAAACCCTTCTCATTCTAAGAGGAGACCCGTACTCAGTAGTGGGGCGAAAATGGGTTGATCAGGTAAGCTTTAGATTAGACTAGACTATTGTTCGGCAAAGTGTGCAAATAACTATAATTTCGTTTACTTCAGAGCACCATGAATCATCATGGGCTTACTTAGTTAAACATAGCAATGAATAGTATATAATAATAAATAATTAGTAATCTGATCTAGTTTATGAGGCTCCAGAGAGTTTCAGGATGTCAAGTGGAATCATGTAACACTCGTCTTTGGTTCAAATAAAGAATTAAAAAAAAAGCATTTTTAATCTGTATACTCACTTTTCACCCACGTGCGAACCGACGCGAAAGAAACAGTCCATGACTGGCCCGAAACGAAACAAAATATGTAAGTAGATGGTTGTTACGCGCCATTCGACATAAGTTGTTCACGAGCTTTCGCGCCGCGATTCGCACGCGAATAGAAATCAGGCAACAGATTTAGTAAGTGTTTAAACTTTAGATACGATAGCGAAGATCTTTTAAGTGCCAATAAAGAGAAAGAAATATGTTAATGAAAGTCTGCAAAGACCATCTGGGGTCCTGCATTTTAACGACGGCGGATGAAAACTGAAATAAAACTCTAAGTATTTGAGCAAATAATAACCTTGAGAAGTTAATAAAGACGACTAGTAAAGATAAGCATAAGAAATCTTTTGGATCGTCAATTCTATAATCGCATTGATTTACTACCAGTTTGGAATGCTAATTCTATACTGGAAACCATGAAAGTGCAAAAACATGTTAAACGTTGTAAAAGTGGCAAATGCACGTCTCGGTTAGGCCTCGATCCTACTGCCAGAGGTCAAAAATTTAAAGAGTTCTTTTGTTGGTTAGAGGCTGGTATCAGGTACAGTATGCGACAAGTCGAGATGGCAAACGGGATGGGGACCCCCATACCCCGATTGCTATCTCAATCTGTCCATGTTCCATAAGGTTAATTCGCTATAATCCGTTAAAACAGACAAATATGTATGCAACTTGCAATATGCGATATGCACGATTCACCCCCTACTACTAAACATGCCGGAAAAGCTAGCCACTAAGAAAACAATAGGAGCATCTCCTGAGGATGCTCTTTCTGCAAAAATTATGACTTTTTCAACCTTTTCCTGTCCGTATGACGGATCTACGCGCAGCTAAGGTTACTTTACGGAACTCAGAACTTCATCAGTGGAACGGACACTTTATCCTTTTGAAATTTTTTGTACTCAGGTCACGTTAAAGAAATTCAGATGGGGATGTGACTGTTATATTGCTCTAGAAGATGAACTAGGATATGTCTTATACCCACACGTCGCGTCGTCAGCTTGAGAAATGATGTCAATTGAAATGATCTTGTTATGCCAATAAAACGGCCTGAAAAACGTGTTTATTCTTTCTTAACACTTCAGTGACACATTATTTTTTAAGTCTCGTTTTTTAGGTTTCTGTACCCTAGCACCTTTTTAGGGGTTTTAGGGTACCAACGGGATCTTATAATTAACCCTCCGCTGTCTGTCCTTCGTAATATAAGTAGGTACCTTAAGCATGTTTACCGTTTTAAAACAAAGTCAAAGTAAATATTAATTTATTCGATATGGACCATGACCGTTTTTGAACGAAAACAGTATTGTTCTAGAATTTAGAGATTGTTCTTTGAATAATTGAATATATTGAATAATTTAATCATTATTGTTATTCCTATAAAATTGTAACATTAAAATTTATTTTAGTGAAATTTTTATCATGAAGTTTACAACGATAGGATTAATACTTTGAATAAAAGATTTGACTTTGACTAACTATATTCTTCAACTCACAACTAAAGCTACGTGGGTGCCAAACGCACCCTGGTCTAAGAAGAAGCTCACAAGAAACTGAACATGACTCTTGAGAGTTAAGAGAAAAATATAAAGTTTACCTCCAAATAAGAAAAAAGCTTGAGTAAGCACAACACAGCTTAAAAATAAACTAGCACTTAACATTTTTTTTAAATAAATAAGTGAAGTTCTTTGCCTCACACTCCTTTCACTGGAAAATTGCAACAAGTTTTCTTGAATACTTCACTCGCACTTTATACACAGATACCTACTTCTCGACTTTTGGCTCTATCACGTATTTTGATTGCAATTGATATTATTACTCAATGATTTTCATTACAAACAATTTATTAGCTAGCATGAACGCTTTTGTGCAGTCGAATACTGAAAATCAGACAAAAAATCTTCAAAAAATAAAATAAATTAGTTATATTCATATTTTATTTTATCCTCGTTGAAGTTATAGACTCGCAAAAATATTACTGTAGAAAAAAGAAGAGTTCCTGTAACTTTATGGTTGTTATTAAATATCTATAGGCATTCTTCTGGCCTATATCATAATAACCAGATGATGCTCGCGACTTCGTCCATGTGGATTTAGGTTTTTCAAAAATCCCATCGAAACTCTTTGTTTTTCCGGGATAAAAAGTAGCCTATGTCAGTCTCCAGAAAGCATGCCAATTCTGTATTGCTTGTTTATCTGTCAAAATCGGTTAAACGGATGGTAAAATGCTAGCAGACAGACAGGCATGCCTTCGCATTTTTAATATTAAGTATACCTAATAATTGTATTATGTTACTTAAGAAACTATATAACAAAAGAGTGTGATTTAATATTTGTAAGAAATAGAAATGTTAAAAATACGGGTTGGATTGAGAAACTCCTCCTTTTTGGAGTTGGTTAAAAGTCTCAACAAAGTATTATATTATACCATTGCGACCGCATACGCAATAGCACCTGATGTTATTAAAATGCATAATTTATTCACTGACCACGAGTTTTACTGTTTAGTACAAAATTAAAGCAAAATATCTAGTCTTTACATAATCTTACTTAAACAAGATAAACCGCAATATTGCGTAAACTACTTGAGAAAAAATACGAAAACTAAACTTAATACAATATGGTAATTTATGAACAATTTACACAGGTTTGAGGTCGACCCTAATACAATTTTTGGGATGTGAAACCAGCTGCTGCCATCTGCGTTTTACCCTCAAAACAAAATTAGTGATATTTCGAGGAGCTTACTATATTACTTACTATGGACTAAGAGCCAGCGCGTGCCAGACCTTCGTTATTTTACAAAAGCTGTAAGTTTCTCTGCGTAAGTATTGCCCCCAACATAGGGAGGAACGATCAGTGACTATGAAGTTTGGATCAGGGTGGCTGGAGATAACAGGTAATAAAGGTGTAAGAAAATCTTACGTCAAAGTATAAAATCTAATTTTTTTATACTCTCTTCGGAATAGTATCAGAAAGTACGTCATGCATTGCCAGACTAGGCTCGCATATCCTACGCTCCGCCTCAGGAAAGTGGGAAGTCATTTGTGGGAATGAGTGTAATATTTTATAACAAAATTCCACTGTCAATTTTAGACTTGCCTTTACACAAGTTTAAAAAATCTATTAAAAGTATGCTCCTGAAAAAAGCTTATTATACTATCGAAGATTATGTAAAGGACAAAAAAGCTTGGATTTGACTCGCTCCAGCAATACACGGCGCTGCAATTGCTTGTGTAAAGTATGGCATATTATTGTAAATTGAATACTTGAAAAGAGCAACCGCCGAATTTCTTGCTGGTTCTTCTCGGTAGGAACGGTATTCCGAACCAGAGGTAGATTATTTTAATGATTCAAAAGCACTTGTAAAAGTTTAATTGAATAAAAATATTTTGAATTTTTGAATTTTTTCAATTTTAAACTCGTAGTGTACTGCCAACCAGCCAGACGGTTTTGTAATATATATTAAGTCTAGAGGTGTCTCCAGGCAAGACCTTACATATTTTATCCTACACAATATATGATCGTAGTAGGATGAAAACGTGTAGACGTACTCGTAGTATGTATGTAGGTATTATTCGAAGGCAATTTTCTACATTTTTCGAGGAATTCCCATCTCGATCGTATGCTACTCGTCCCGTCCGTCCTCGCGAGAAAAGCTCCATCTCCCAGACATTAAGCATTATTTTGATAAGGTCTTACAAGCACTTCAATCCTGGAACTATCTTCAACAGACTTAATTCAAGTTGAGCTCTTTCAGCGAATTAATGATTTCGTTTGAATGGTCGTTAAATATTGACTACTTCAGCTGGCTTCGATACGATTCAATTAGATAACTAGCTCATGCCCACGACTTCGTTCGCGTGGACTATACAAATTTTCAACCCCTATTTTAGGTAAAATAGGGGTTGGAAATTTGTATAGTCCATATAGGTCCTAAGGGGTTGAATCCAAAAAATCCTTCTTAGCGGATGGGTTGTATGACATAATAACAACTGCATGCCAAACAGTCAGAGTCCTCCAGTAGTTTGAGCTGTGCATTTATAGATCAGTCAGTCAGTTAGCCAGTCAATCAGTCAGTTAGTTACCTTATACGTTTAGATATTTAGATTGAAATATACCTAACTAGCCAGTACTAACTAGATTTAAAAAAAATTGGGAGAACATACTTAAATAACGCGTTTTTTTTTTTGTATTTTATGATAAGAGCTGCGAGCAATAACACTGAATTTAAATACTCATAAATCCCTTCAGTCTCGTGATTTTAACTCATTTAAAGTTTCTCGCTCAGGACAACAATTATACTAATTTTGTGACTTGAAATACATATCTATGCTTGAAAGCTACCATGAAAATAATTTTATTCCTAACTTGCTTTTGTTGTGATTATAAAGGACTTATTATACTAAAAGATCAAATAGAAACAAGGCATTTACCTGTTATGCATATAAATGAAAGATGCCCTAATTTTATTAAACCTTATTCAAAAAAAATTTATAACTTGCCCGCGACTTCGTCCGCGTTGGATGTCAGGCTCGGTTTCCACCTAAGCGGAGCGGAGAGGAGATTAAAATAATGGAGATGTTCAGTCGACCAATATGATTTTTAGGGTTCCGTACCTCAAAAGGAAAAACGGAACCCTTATAGGATCACTTTTTTGTCTGTCTGTCTGTCCGTCCGTCCGTCCGTCCATCCGTCCGTCCAAAAATGTTGAAAAAAATACCCGAGTACGGAACCCTCAGTGCGCGAGTCTGACTCGCTCTTGGCTGGTTTTTAAAAAAAGACGTAATAATTTTTTCGACTTCTGAACTTCCAAAGAATGTTTCTAAAACTAACCGCACTGCATCGCACCGCACCGGATCGCATCGCATCGCAGATCTGATCTGATCCGATCCGATCCGATCCCATCCCATTCCATTCTATTCACGCTTAGATTCCTAGTTTTGAGCGAATTTAAATAATTTCAAATACATATTTATTTTCTTTCCAATCTTCGGAACACGTGTAACAACGTTAAAGGAACAAAGAATACCAATTTATGAATTTCCTGTAAGACCAAAAAGAAAACATTAATTTACTTGCAAAATGTCAGACATGGTACAGGATTTATTTCGTTATTGAATTTTATCGTTATGATAATAGGTATATACTTAATTTATTACGAGTGAGTAAAGACATCTAAAATTTACATAGGCGCCTATTGGGTACACAAACTTTGGCTAATTGTTCCCAACTTTCATCCCTCGCTTTTAAGGAAAATTATTCTCAAACAAACAAGCGCGGTCCCATAAAGCAAAAAACGTGCCACGAGTTCACGGAGCGAATTTAGGTATTACACTTGGATTTCCTTTCTTTCCAATCTTCCAAACACGTGTTACAACGTTAAAGGAACGAAGAATACCTATTTATGAATTTCCTTTGAGACCATATTCCATTAATACAAAAAGATAACATTAATTTACTAGCAAAGTGTCAGATGTGGTACAGGATTTATTTCTAAGAAGAGTCTACGGAACGAGAATAAAACTTTTTTTTATTTGGTATGATAGTACGAGTATATACTTACCTAATTATTACGAGCAAAGACATCTATTTACACAGGCGCCTATTGGCTACACAAACTTTGGCTAATTGTTCCCAACTTTTATCCCTTGCTTTTAAGGAAAATTATTCTCAAACAAAAATGCGGTTCCATAAAGCAAAAAACGTGCCACGAGTTCAGCGAATTTAGATATTTCACTTGGATTTCCTTTCATTCCAATCTTCTGAACACGTGTAACAATGTTAAAGGAACCAGAAATACATACGTATTTATGAATTTCCTTTGAGACCATATTCCATTAATACAAATAGATACTTTACATTAATTTTACTAGCAAAGTCGTAAAACCACATGTCAGATGTGGTACAAAAATTTATTTCTAAGATTTATTTCTAAGAGTCTATGCTTCGAGAATGTGGCGTGTATGTATTCTGATGTTACATTTGTATGAAAAAGATGCGAATTCTTTTAAATTTAGTTTCTAACAGATTCAATCTTAGATTAAGATTGATATCCGCTACACCGCCGCCGCGTCGCCCATGAACATTTTTTTGTTGGTCCGCTCCTTGAATAACGCCATATTGTATTTTACAGCTTTTTTTTTAATTTTAATCAGAAACCTCCCTGATACTTGTATTTCAGAGTCCTTGAGTATAAGTTGTAATCTAGTGGAAAGTTGGTCCCACAGTTTGCAAAAATAATCTGGCATAAAGTGCGAACGCTCCGGCAGAGATCAATAAAATTGTTAATCTTAGAAGATCAATATGTACTTTACAAAATCATTCAAGAATCATTCACTATGCGTTATTAGTGATGACTGTGCGCGCGCAGACCCAAAGCAGATATTATAATTTTCAAAATTTAAAATTTTGCTTCGTTAATGTATAAAAGCTACCTACTTTAAGTAAGATAGGAAGTTTTAACAGGGCTCTCTCCGTCACTCGTTTCTGCTCGTTTCATACAATCGTAGTTCCAATTTCATTTGAATATTAAGCAACCAAAGTCCATGAAATTTTGCAGACATATTCTAGAAACTAATATCTGTGTCTGTGGTGTTTTAGATTTTTCTAAAAATATGTAGATTTAAAATTACAGGGGCTTAAAGATTTGTATGAAAATTTTTAAGACCGCGTAACTTTGAAACCGAACATTCTAACAGAAATCTGGAAAACCACAGACATAGATATTAGTTTCTAGAATATGTCTGCAAAATTTCATGGACTTTGGTTGCTTAATATTCAAATGAAATTGGAACTACGATTGTATGAAACGACTGACGGAGAGAGCCCTCTTAAAAGGCTTTTCATGTGATTTTTCACGTGCTGTGTGTGCAAATTGTTCCATTTCTAGTGTTTATGCAATGTCATATCTGAGAACGAAGCATAATACACTCCACTTACTCCACCCCACAAATTATGATTATTCCACTTCCTATATAGATGGGAAAGCGCGCTACCACCATTAGCTTCAATAAAATAAATATTATTATGATGTGAGCGCTAATAAATATTCATTTTCGTTTGAGTGTTTCTATACCCATATAACTCACTAGCGACTCGCCACGGTTTCGCACGGGATACTTACTGCAATTTTCCCAGTGATCTCCAATTTTTAAAAAAAATTGGTTGTCTGTAAAGTCGGTTTACTGACGATAGTTGAACGTGGCAACAAAGGCCGATTGTGCTTCTTTGTCGCTCGTTCCGCGCTCTCGCTTGCACTTCAAGCCTTACATGGAACGACTCATGCGGCGTTACCTCAGAGCGAGGTAACGCCGCATGAGTCATGTTTTTTCGTGCGTGCAGCCGGCTCTATCGAATTATAAGACGTTGTCACGTCAATAAAATATATTCACTCAGGAATAATGTAGCTTTTTATTGGTGAAAATCGGTTCAGTAGTTCTAGGGATTGTTTCCTACGAACATACTTACAAACTTTTTCTATTTATAATATTAGTAAATAAGTATAGATTAGTATTGGATACACCTTGATACTAGGGATGGTATGGAGATCATTACTGCATCCGAAATCACACAATATCTCAAACTGCTGGACATCCGAAATAAAAGGATATAATACCTAAATTTTAAACTACAGTGGAGCCCCGGTAATCCGACACCCCCTGTAATCCGACATGTCTATTATTATTGAATTTAGTAAATTTGACATGCATATAGTGAAGTATGATTTGTACTTCAGAGTATGTATAACATATAGAATCTTATCATTGAATGTGTAATTTGTCGGATTACAAGGTACTCTTTTGTAAAAAATTCCGGATTGAAGGGTCTTAGGCAGTACTTTATAATCCGACAAATTCGATAGTTCGACAATGTCCTGCAAAACGTTTGCCGGATTCACGACCAAATCTATTTAACCGATTTTGACCAAAAGGTACAAAGATAGCTTGCATCCCAAGGGCGGACAATGGATATAGGCTACTTTTTGTCCTGGAAAATCAAAAATTTCACACGGGACTTAAAAAAAAATTATCCCTAACAACACTACTCGATCTTTTGTTTTTGTACCTACAGACCAGATGCTCCGGATATTGAAACTACGAACAATATTTAAATAAGTTATGCACTAGAAAGCTTAAGAGTGTAGCATATAAAACTTGATATAGACCGAACGAAGGACGATATTAAGTAATTAAAGTCGCTCGCCCTCGCTGGAATTCTTTTGTGAAAAACGAAATGAAAATAATTCTCATTCCTCAACTGAGTAGATACCTACGTGTTTTAGTCTTAAGCACAAAAGAGATAATGAAAATCTAGTTCCTCAAATTAAAACGAAGAATGGGTCAAACATCCTGCTGGTCCTGTTCCTCAGATCAATTGTTAGTTGATTACAATTTGTGTACTATCCAAAGTCTTAGAGAATATACCTACGCATTTTAGAACTTTTTAACCGACTTCCAAAAAAGGTTCTCAATTCGTCGGAATCTTTTTTTTTAATTTTTTTTTTTGTATGTTCTCCGATTACTCAAAGACCCCTGGACCGATTTGGAATAAATTTTTTTTGTTTGAAAGGGTATACTGTGCAGGTGGTCCCATATAAATTTGGTGAAGATCTGATGAATATCTTCAGAGATGGAGAACAGAACTCCTCAATGGACAAGAGCAAATTGCTCGCGATCAGTGTAATAGCTTAGTAAACAGTAGGGTTTTAACTGGGCATAGCATATTATAGTACAGTGGGGCCACTAAAAATTGTGAAATAAAAAATTTTGAAAAGAAAAATAAAACCGACTTCAAAAACCACAAACACTAAAAAGTAAAAAATAATTTCTGTTTAGCTACACGTGTAATGTATCTAGGTATGAAGTCGGGCGAGCTTCACTCTTGCATTTCTAATTTTGTTTTAATATGCTCGCTCGACTTCATACTTTTTAGTGTTTGTGGTTTTTGAAGTCGGTTTTATTTTTCTTTTGAAAAGTTTTTAGGGTTTCAGTTTAAAACAAGAAACCCTGAGTAGGTAATTTTTATTCTAAGCCAGGGGATACTATGCCCGCGACCTTTTCCGCGTGGATTTAGGTTTAAAAATCCCGTGCAATCTCTTTATTTCCCTGGATAAAAGTAGGTATAGAGCCCGGCAAACCACTTGGTCCTGTAGAGGTGTAGTGGGAGAAAGTTGGCAAATCCGGGAAGCGAAGATTGGCGTACCAACCAATCGCGTGCACCCACGCCGACAGATCAACCAATCGCGTGCACGCGCTATTCGCCAGCCAATCGCATCAATGCTCTTAAGTTGTTTGCCGGCCACTATAGTCTGTGTTACTCTTCAGTTCTTTGACTATATCAATGTAAAAAGTGACGTCAATCCGATGCTTCATCGCGGAGCGACCAACCAAAAAACAAACTTTTGCATTTAAAATATATGTAGGTACACGTATTGTTTGGGTTTAGTGAACTTCGCTCTTTGTAAACTGTAACACTTCTCAAAACATAGTATTCTGTAGAGACTAGTAGTGTGGTGAAACGATTGGATCTAAATATTTTACCAAATAAACTATTCAAAAAGCAGTCGTAAATCAGTTTCACGCGCTCTGCTGAGGAAAGCTCCAATGATCCTTGCTCAAATACGAGCATGTAATTTCTGTACAAGTACTAACTACATCGCATAATTAATCCGGTGTTTGACAACATGCGAGCTTCTATGAAATACTGTCATGTGACGTCACAATAATTTGACGTGCTTGTTTAGTTTTAAAAGGGTTATCACACTTAAAAGTTGACTTAAAACTAACAAAGGATTATACCTATTTTGGAAGACCCTCTATTTAATAATTCCTAAGAAATAATTTATTTTTGACATATAAGCAAATAGCATATTGTTCTTCTTTGTCGTTATGCTCTTGACTAATGCTATGCTTGCTTAACAATGCGTCCCCATACCTCTCTGATGGCTGCCTTCCATGCAGTTGTGTAGTTTAACTAAATAGTTTATCTTGTAAATAACGCTTGTAAAAGAACTCGTGCATTTCAATGCTGCCGCACGTGTAAGTGTATAGCTGTCGAATCAGTTTCACGCACTGCTGAGCGCACCGCTGAGGGATGCTCCAATTATCCGTAATACTAGCTTGTATTTATCCATATAAATAGGTAACTAGTAAATAAAAATAATGGAAATAAGAGAACTTGTAAACGTAAATAAAATACAAGGCCTTAAAAAGAAATTATTTGAATATTTAACTAAGAATACCTTTTATAGTGTTGATGAATATCTAAGATGACATTTTTGTTTTATTTTGTTATTTTTTTTTTTATGTAATCTTGTAATATTTTTAAGACTAATAATATTTTTTTTTAATATTAAGTATCAGAATTGTAAATTCCTTTTATTGTATAACTTCATTTATTTCAAACAAACGAAAATTTTACTTTTAATTTAATTTGTCTATTCACTATTTTGAATTAATGTATTTGCATGCCAGCTTGGCGTGATACAGCTGGACTATTTCTATAATTACACCTGTAATACCTGTATCAGCAAATAAATAAATTGATTGATTGATTGATTGATAAATTGTGTTATAGTGCAGTAAATAGAGCAGTTCTAACTATTCATAAATATATAAAAGAAAAAGGTGACTGATTGACTGACTGACTATACATACTGATAGACAACATATAGCTCAAACTACTAGACGGATCGGACTGATTTGACATGCAGATTTTTGCTAAAAAGAGATTTTTTGAAAATTAAGAGGGCTCTCTCCGTCACTCGTTTCATACAATCGTAGTTCCAATTTCATTTGAATATTAAGCAACCAAAGTCCATGAAATTTTGCAGATATATTCTAGAAACTAATACCTATGTCTGTGGTTTTCCAGATTTCTGTTAAAATATTCTGTTTCAAAGTTACGCGGTCTTAAAAAATTTCATACAAATCTTTGAGCCCCTGTAATTTCAAAACTACATATTTTTAGAAAAATCTAAAACACCACAGACACAAATATTAGTTTCTAGAATATATCTGCAAAATTTCATGGACTTTGGTTGCTTAATATTCAAATGAAATTGGAACTACGATTGTATGAAACGAGGGAAACGAGGACGGAGAGAGCCCTGTTAAACCCCTTAGTATCGTTCAAATAACCATATGAGCTTAATATGAGGTAGTTATTTCGAAATTACAGACAGACACTCCAATTTTATTTATGAGTATAGATTTTTAATTTTTAGTGGAGATCCACAGTTTTTAAAACTAAACAATAGGTAACACAAACATAATATGATCCTTACTTAGATCCTACCATATTTTATTATAATCATTTGTATTATCAATTGTGTAGTGTTGTTAATATGTAGTTTATCTCTGAATAAAGCTTGTAAAAATACTCGTGAATCTTAATCCTTACGGAATATGTATACCGACTGTCGAATCAGTTTTAGGCGCTGCTGAGCGCACCGCTGAGGAAAACTCCAATGATCCTTGCTTAGATATTACCTTTCATAAACATTTGTATGGTCAATTGTGTAGTGTTGCTAAAATAGTTTATCCATCGATACTTCTATACTAATATTATAAATGCGAAAGTGTGTCTGTCTGTCTGTCTGCTAACTTTTCACGGTCTAACAGTTTAACCGATTCTGACGAAATTTGGTACAGGGTTAGCTTATATCCCGGGGACGGACAAAGGCTACTTTTTATCCCGGAAAATCAAAGAGTTCCCACGGTATCTTTAAAACCTAAATCAACGCGGACGAAGTCGCGGGCATCCACTAGTCAGTGAATAAAGCCTCTAAAATAACTCGTGTATCTCAATGCTGACGCACATGTAAGTACCTGTAATATAACTGTCGAATCAGTTTCAGGCGCAGTTGAGCACATCGCTGAAGGAAGCTCCAACGATCTACGCTTTGATACGAGTATGTAATTATTGTACAAGTAGGTTACTATTAAATAATAATGTCGTAGTCTTGTAAAATATAATGATGAAAGCCTTGTCTGCTTTTTTTCAGGGGCCATGACCCTCTAAATAGGAAGCGGATTTATTAACCTATATCACGGTTAGTTCATCATGATCAACCATTGCCGGCCCACTACTGAGTACGGATCTCCTCTCAGAATGAGAAGGGTTTAGGGCATAGTACGCCCCGCTGACCCAGTGCGTATTGGCAGACTTCACACACTTGAAAACTCCCAGACAGGAAGGTTTCCTTGTGACGTTATCCTTCCCGATTAAAGTAAGTGATATTTTTAACCTCCGACCCAAAAAGAGAGGTGTTATAAGTTTGACGTGTGTATCTGTCTGTGGCATCGTAGCTCCTAAATTAATGAACCAATTTTAATTTAATTTAATTTAATTAATTTAATAATATTCCTCTACACAAATGCAATTAAGATTGAAACCTTTTTAAGCCCACCATTAGAACCAATAGGACCCGCGTTCCGAAAGTTGTTCCATAAATTATTCATCAAAATACACAAAGGAAATAAAGCCTCGTTTATGAGAGCAATATTATGGAGTGATAAATTTAATTCAGTTCATTCTACCCTCAATATTTAAATTATAAAACATTTTCTACCGACAACGTTCAAAGAAAACTAATTATTAATTAATAATTTATTTTGGTACACGGTATACATAGGTAATTTAATTAGGTTAATTATAAATTCATTCATAATAATGAATGAATTTATTAGTCTATTTTATGTCTATTTTAACTTTCATCACTTATTTATACGTTGTGTAAATCTTTTCCGCCAATATGTACTTAATATCATTTTTGTTTTTAATTAAAATATTAAATACCTAGTAGAGCCTATCCACAAATATCATCATCGTCATCATTCCAACCCATGCATCGCCCGCTCTCTCAGAATGAGAAGTTTATTAGGCCATAGGCCATCACGCTGGGTAAGTGCGGATTGGCATACACTTAGAGAACTTTATGGAAAATTCTCGTGCATACAGGTAACGAATTTTTCCTTCACCTTCAAAACTAGTGAATTCATTTGCTTAAAATGCACATAAAACCTAAAAATCGCAGGCGCATGTCCACCTTTAGACCTCGAATAGAGTCCTAACTAGGTACTAGTCTATCACCATCCTGTACGTCCATACCTATTATTTATTAAAAAAATATTTTTACAAATAATACACAAACAATGAATAATGATTATTATTTATTATCATGCTAATGAGATGTCAGGTACTCCAAAGTACCATTCAAAGACCTTTAGCGAATTATCAGGGGAAATTATATTGAACATCGACTAAAAATTACCTTTTTAATAATTATCCCACAAGCCCTATCAAGTTTAATAAAAAAAAGTCCCAACGGCTATCTCGGCTGGCGTTTTTAAATAACCTTATTTATTATTAATTAATTAATTAACTCATTGCATAAAAAAAAACAAGAAAAAAACAAAGAAACTGTAAACTAACATACATAATATTTACAAATATATTGTCACTTTAAATGGGTTACTAAAATAAATAATTACAGCCAATGTTGTAATTATTTTATAATTTTTTACAATTTGTTTTTTTTTTTTCGGATGAATTGAATTTCATTATGCTGAAATAAAGTTGTAATACTCTAGAGATAAAATATTCCCTTTTATTTACAGAACATCGCCATCTATGCGAATTCGCTTGAACCATCTGAAAAACGGGGAGAGAGTACAGGCGGCATTTGTGATATAAACAAACCATCAGCCATCAGCCATAGAACCTTCGAAGGTTCTAAAGTTACACAGGTTGCAATCATTTTATTTTGTTGAAATTCGCGCGCTATTGTGGCTAATCTATAGATTTTGTATGCTGATACTCGCCACACGGTTGCGTGGATTTAGGTTTTTAAAAATGCCATGGAAAGTGGAAACTTTTTGATTTCCCGGGACAAAAAGTAACCTATGCAAATATTCAAAATTTGTGCATCTAACACTGGTACGGAATGCCTTTCCTACCGAGAACAACCAGCAAGAAACTCGGCGATTGCTCCTTTCAAAGATTTGATATACAATATTATGCCAGGTAATTGAAGTCCCGCGCGTAGCTGGAGCGAGCTGCAAGTCAAATCCGCGCTCTTTTATCATTTACATAATTTTTAACCGACTTCCAAAAAAGGAGGAGGTTCTCAATTCGTCGGGATCTTTTTTTTTTTTTTATGTATGTTCCCCGATTACTCAAAGACCCCTGGACCGATTTGGAATTTTTTTTTTTTGTTTGAAAGGGTATACTGTGCAGGTGGTCCCATATAAATTTGGTGAAGATCTGATGAATATCTTCGGAGAGGGAGAACAGAACTCCTCAATGGATAGGAGCAAATTGCTCGCGATCAGTGTAATAGCTTAGTAAACAGTAGGGTTTTAACTGGGCACAGCATATTAGGGCACAGCAGTACAGTAGGGCCACTAAAAATTGTGAAATAAAAAATTTTCAAAAGAAAAATAAAACCGACTTCAAAAACGACAAACAATCAATGGTATAATAATAATAACACTTCGATCCATTGCTCTATTGCGGCCTGATTGAAGGACAAACAAACACAGTTTCGCATGTAGTGCATGGGTAGTGACTATTGATGTATGTAACAAGTATTTATGATGTAAATAAATAATAATATAGCTAAAGTTACCAAAGTAATAAATACTGCACAATAGGTAATGATCATCCGTGAATATTCCTTTCCTTGAGGATGTACAAATAATAAATGCGAAAGTATGTCTGTCTGTCTGCTACCTTTTTACGGCCCAACAGGTTAACCGATTCTGACGGAATTTGGTACAGGGTTAGCTCATATCTCGGGGACGGACATCGGCTACTTTTATCCCGGAAAATCAAACAGTTCCCACGGGATTCGCAAAAACCCACCCGCTTAACCGATTTGTAGGAAATGTGGTACCGATGTAGCTTGCGTCCCTGTAATTGACATAGGCAACTTGGTCCTAGTCTCACTCTACATGCCCATAGAAGACCGAATACCAACAAAAGAACTGGTGGACCTCACAACACATTGTGAGGACAACGACATAGATTTAATTATCTCTGTCGATAGCAACGCACATCACATCCTGTGGGGATGCACAGCCAACAACAAAAGAGGTGAGAATCTCATGGACTTTCTACTAACAACCAACCTAACAATTACTAACAAGGGCACTGAACCGACTTTCGTGTCGAGTAGGTACCAAACCATAATCGATCTAACCATAGCGTCAACCAGAGCTGCAGACCAAGTAAAGAACTGGCATGTCAGCGACGAGCCCTCGCTCTCCGACCACAGGCGGATATGCTATGAGCTAGATCTGATGATAACCCAACACGCACCAAGGAGAAATCCAAGGAAAACCAACAGACTAAAATACAAAACCTTGCTAACGCATCAGATAGGTACAAACAAACCTAACGACATCGATGATATCGGCAACATCGAACAAAACGTAAACAAACTAACGGAGTGCATCAAGACAAGTTATGAACAAGCTTGTCCTCTGAAGAAAATCAACACAAATCGACAGTCAAAAAACAGCTGGTGGGGCCCAGATCTGGAAAGAATGAGGAAAAACCTCAGACAACTTTTCAACAGAGCAAAAAACACCAGACAAGAACAAGATTGGGACAACTACAAGGAAGCCCAATACAAATACAACAAACGCGTCAGAGAAAAAGACAAAACCTCGTGGCAAAAGTTTTGTACAAGCATAGAGTCGAACGATACCGCAGCCCGTATACGTAAGATTCTAGCAGACGACAACACCCGCACACTCGGCTCGCTGAGGAAAGCTGACGGAACGTACACTAAGGATGACAAAGAAATAAGCGAAACGCTCATTGAAACGCATTTCCCTGGCTGTAGAATAGTAGACTCAGCAGACTGGGAACACAACCTAGGAAACCATCCCACAGATGAGGATTGGGATCTTGCTAACAACACAGTCACACGAGATAGAATCAGCTGGGCTATCGACACCTTTCACCCTTTTAAATCAGGGGGGACCGACAACATTTTCCCTGCACTTTTACAATGGGGAAAACTTCAACTGACACCATGGCTGGAAATAATATATAAGGCCTGTATAGCATATAAATATATCCCAACAGCCTGGAGAGAAGTAAAGGTGGTCTTTCTACCAAAACCTGGAAAGAGTGACTACACTCTACCAAAGTCCTTCAGGCCTATCAGCCTTACATCATTTTTACTGAAAACACTCGAGAGACTAGTTGATCGGTATCTCAGGGATGGAACCTTAAGACATGTACCCCTACACTCACACCAACATGCTTACAGCACTGGCAAATCAACGGAAACCGCTTTGCATTCTGTTGTTGGCAAAATTGAACATGACCTAGAAAACAAACTATCAACACTGGGTGTCTTCATTGATATCGAAGGAGCTTTCGACAAGACAACCTTTGATAGCATAGACAGGGCCTTGGGACGATACGGGGCGCCAAGAACTATACGCAGCTGGATAAGAGCTTTATTAGAACTAAGAATCATACAACTAGATATCAACGGAGTCACAAAAGGCATAGTAGCGAGAGGCTGCCCTCAAGGAGGTGTTCTATCACCAATCTTGTGGAACCTTGTAGTTGACGACTTGATAAACAAACTAAACACAAGCGGATTTTACACCATTGGTTATGCTGATGATCTCACCATCTTAATCAGTGGCAAACTAGAGAACACACTATATGAAGTCATGCAACGGGCATTGCGCTTAATCGAAAGATGGTGCAATGAAAATGAACTTACCGTAAATCCAAAGAAAACAGAGATGATTCTGTTTACTAACAAAAGGAAAATAGAGCTAAACAAACCACCAACTCTGTTCAACACAAGCCTCAAACTGTCCACTGAGGTCAAGTACCTTGGTGTGACTCTGGACAGCAAGCTCAGCTGGAAAAGGCATACAGAAGATAAAATTAATAAATCGCTTACGATACTAAACCAATGTAAACGCATGCTGGGGAAAAAATGGGGGCTTAAACCAAAGATAATAAAGTGGTTATACCTAGCGGTAGTAAGAAGCTCATTAACATACGCCGCTTTGATATGGTGGCCGAGAACTCTTCTTACGACCGCCCAGCAAGAACTACAGAAATTTCAACGACAAGCATGCCTCGCCATTACAGGCTGCATGAGTACCACACCAACAACAGCACTTGAAATCATACTGGGGATCCCGCCCCTACACTTACAAATCAAAGAAGAAGCAACGCTCGCAGCCTTGAGACTGAAAACCTCAGGTCTATGGAAAGAACAGAACACAAGGCACACTAAAATTCTAGTGCAAAGCATAACCAAAGAACCACGCCTGGAGTGGAAATGCGACAGAACCAGGAAACAACACATACTGGACAAACAATACAAAATATATCCAGAGATAAACATAGATCCGAAGGCAACACGAGATGCAATAGAAGTGTACACCGATGGATCCAAAACAAAAACCGGCACAGGAGCAGGAGCCTACTGCCAAGAACTAAACATGAAAATAAGTCACGCACTCGGTAAGGACAACTCTGTCTTCCAAGCAGAGTGTGTAGGCATTACAACCGCAGCCATAGCAATGGCAAATCGACAGGTAAAAAACTTTAAGATTAACATTAACTCAGATAGCCAAGCTGTTCTCAAAGCTTTGGCTAAATTCTCGACAACCTCCGAACTCATACAAGACTGCCATAAGGCTCTGGAAACACTCGCCATGTCGAATGACATCACCCTACGGTGGGTCAAAGGACATGATGGGGACCAGGGAAACGAGGCAGCGGACGCATTAGCACGCAAGGCTACGACGCTGAAGGTGACAGGGCCACAGCCCATTGTACCCATACCCTTCAGTGAGTATAAAACTTGGTTGCATGAACTAACACTTAAAGAGCATTCCCGATTATGGGCAAGCGCAACTGACTGCAGGCAAGCCAAAGAGGCTTTCCCTAATATAGATCAACGACAAACTAACAAACTACTCCGCCTGGACAAAGGTAAACTTAGGAAGGTGGTGGGACTCATAACAGGGCACAGCCCACTAAACAAACACCTTTTCGTTATAGGTGTTACCGACAGTCCTCTGTGCAGGGCCTGCATGGAGGTCGATGAAACGCCGACGCACGTGCTCCTGGAGTGCATGGTCGTGGCAGAACAACGAGAACGCCATTTGGGTTCCCCAACCTCACTCCATGAAGTCCTCGGCAACCTGGGCGGTCTACTTGGCTTCTGGAGCGAGCTTGGATGGCTGGAGTGAAGACTTCGGCGGGGAGGGGCAACACACGCACAACAGACGGAAACGTTTAAGTGCGGAAACCAGCCCAGAGAGAAGAAGAAGAAGAAGATAGGCAACTTTTTATCCCGGAAAATCAAACAGTTCCCATAGGATCTTTAAAAACCTAAATCCACGCGAATGAAGTCGCGGCCATCCTCTAATATTCTTTATTTGCAAAAACAGTCTTATTTTACACTAGCTTTGTCCGCGACTTCGTTCGTGTGGACGACACAAACAAACCCCTATACTACTTACCCCCTTATGGTTTGAACTTTCAAAAATCATTTCTTAGCGGATGCCTACATCATAATAGCTATCTGGATCTGCATGCCAAAAAGCTCGATCCGTCCAGTGGTTCGAGCTTTTCCTTTATAACAAATAATATCTACCTTATGTACAAAACAGTACCTTCCATGACTGACTGACTGACAAGTGACAACACACAGTCTAACATCTATAAGTTACACTGCAGTGAGTGAACCAATGAGTGAATCTCTGGCTGGGACCCAAATTATATTATTTTATTGGTGCGTTCGGTGCGAGTTACCAGTCACACGATTCAGGCTGGCTGAAAATCAACAGTATATGCTCTTGTGTAGCATGGCATAGATAGGTACAGCATAATGCTGAGCGGAACCTTGTTGAGCGGTTTGTGCCACTCATGACACAATTAGTTCCGGAGTTTTTCTACTGGAGGCATGTTATCTGGTGGAGGAAACGCCGTGATAAGCGACTCTTTAGGCTGAAATTTATAGAGCATACTTTAACTTTGCTCATGTGATGTGTGGCACAGTTTAAGAAATAAACGTTTTTCATTCTTTCTTTGTTCTTACTTCTAATTATGATTATTATTTTTACAAAAAAAAAAATACTGACAACGATTTTTCTAGATTTTTAAATAATTTCCATCACTTTTTCCTAAACAACAGACCGTAAATCGAATATTGATTCCTGGTAATGAGCTTTTGCACTGACAAGCGCGTAATTAAAAACTGTTCAAAATGCGCCGGCAAAGGTTTCATTCATTAATGATGATTTCGATGTAAGCGCGCTATAATCGGATTTCATCTCATCTCCTTAAATTACATTTTTGTTTTTTTTTGTATTCATGGTTTCCTTATAATACAAATACAAAAAGGAAAGTCCTGACTCAATCACTGACTGATTAATCAACGAATCTACTGGACCAATTTAGTTGGGTGTTCATATTATGAAATTTTAGGACCAATATTACTACATTAGGGTGTAAAAAAGATTATCTATTTGATTTGATTATTGATTTGAATAGGGATAAAAAACAGTTTTGTAAACTGTAAAAGTTAATAAAATATAATATGAAAGATGAGCACTCCCCATTTATTACGATACTTACAAAATGAACACAATATTATCTCTAAAAAATAAAGTGTTGTTATAGAAATACATATATATATTCTGCAAAAAAATCATCTCTCTAATTATTACGGTTCACGAGATACACGCCGCAGACAGACGGGCGGACGGACGGTCGGACGAACGAACGGACAGCGAAGGCTTGTAGGGTCCCGTTGGCACTCTTCGGGTACGGAATAACGTAAAAGAACGTAGCTCTAACGTCACATCATAACTAGCCATGTGACCCTACTTTACCCTCTCCTACGTAAACTCCTCGCCTCCTTTGTGGCGGTACGGGCGGTAATTAAAAAAAGGAAAAACGCAGACTTCCACCTGATCCATTTTCTCTGAAACCGGACGACTCGAATTAAGTCTGTTAGAGTTTTGTCGACGTTTCCTCATTAGAACCGCCCTTCCCTTTTACATTGCCATCTTTTTTCCTTTGTCTCGCTGTAGTTAGATTAAATTATTGTTAAAAAGGGGAAAATTCCTAAGCAACTATGCTCCCTACGTTTTTAGGGTTTCCAAAAGGAAAAAAACCGGCCAAGTGCGAGTCAGCCTCGCGCACCGGAGGGTCCGTATTCAGGTTTTTTTCCCTACATTTTGTACGATAAATCAAAAACTATTACTTATGCATAAAATAAATAAAAATCTGAACATACTAAAGCCCTTTCATATGATACCCCAATTGGTATAGTTATCTTACTTTGAAAATTGAAACACTTTAATTTTTTTCTGTGATGTAACTACCTTGTGCTATAAAACCTACCCACTTGCCAATCCATCAGCCTGTATTCGTCCACTGCTGGGCAGTAGTCCTTTTCAAGAGCGCCATCCACCAGAGACGGTCCTTCGTCTTCCTCATCCACCCGTTCCCCATCATCTTCTTCAGGTCATCGGTCCAGGGTGCTGGAGGCTGAATTGCTATGGAACTCATTTCACTTCTACCAGAAATTCATAAATGCGAAGCCAAAGATTTCCGAAACTACGTGTGAAATGCTCCGAGTATGTGACAGTGAGATCTGTAGCGATTATTTGGGGAATGGCTTATGATCCTATTGCCGAATGTGTTTTGTAATTAATATCTCATCGAACTTTAAGCGAAGGCCATAGAGTCCATTTTGGCGTGACAAATCAATTGCAGGAAGTGTGAGGAACGTTTCCAGAATTTCCTTTGTAATTTCCACACCGTAAATGTTGCTTGTTCTATGAATGAAAGTGTATTAGTTTCAGAGTATCACTGTGGTATCACTTTCATAGAGTAACTACATACTCGTATATCTACGATATTTGAAATTGATAAGTACCTTTTATTACCAAGTGCCGACGACTTCAGACTTTAGTATTATTAGTATACCATACTTATCGCTGGTAAAGGCTGATTTTTCAATTTTTTTTTTTAAACGATTTTTCCTGACTGAATGATCAAAGACAAATGAACGCATTGCCTAAACTTGTGAGGTTAGAAAGTTGAAATGTTAACAGCAGGCTCTTTATATGACTTAGATATTCATTAGAAAGGATTTTTGGAAATTCCACCTCTAAGGGGGTTAAGAAGGGGATAAAAGTTTGTATCAAAGTCCGTCATTTTTCGAGTTATAGGTACCTGTGAAAATAGATATTTATGCTTTCGGTTAAATACTAATAATATTCGGCTAAGTAAACGTTTCAGGATATTTGGAAGTTCCACGGTCACACCCTCACTGCTTACTGAAAAGTGAAAATGATGAAAAATTATTTTCCAACTAGATATCCGGATATCAAATCTAGAGTCTCTTCTTGCAAAGTATTTCAAGCTTGTCGTTCCAGAAGCCATTCTTAGATAATATGTAAGTAATACTGTATGCAGTAGTTAGGTATGAGGCTCTTCCAGCATTAATCGGTGTTCAATGTCAAGTAGAAAGGCAAGAAAATCTGTTATCTTCAAACAATTAATAGTATCTTTAGTTTGAAAACAAAGAAAACCTTCTAATTAATCTCAATAGAGGATATCTGAACTGAACAGAACTTTCAGTAAGAACGGGGAACTTACACAGGTTCATAGTCAAGACTGCAGCTCAAAGTGATCAAGACGGTCGCTCATTCGAGCTCCGTAGCGTCTGTCCATAACACACTTTGAAGCGGATTATGAAGATATAGCCGCAAGGCGCTAGTCTACCTATGTACCGTACATAAAGCTAGGTACCGAGGCTGGCAGCTCGTTTCCCGGTACTACATAAACCTGAGTATTGATTTTTACAATTTACGCAGATAGCTATTAGTTTACATACGAGCCCGAGCGTAAAACAATGAACTCGGCCAGGTTTTATTTTTGCACGTAAATTACGTTCGCAGCTCGCTAGTCGCCGGCGGTTGGCGCTTCATCCCCCGCACGGGCGGCGAGGGATTCGCTTTGTTTACGTTCGCCTAGTTACAGTGCCTCGCCGCACCTAATTACTCCGTGTCGGCACCTTGAGACAGTTGGAATTCACCTGAATCGGCAGATGCGTGGCAGCTGTCGGCCGGGCCAGTCCTCTCGGTCTCGCCCCGCGCGACCTTCGCCCCGCGGCTCGCGCAATCGCGGCTAACAGTTTTATTTTCCCGAATAAACTTTATCAAACAAAGCGTGCGTGCCCCGCACCCTGCATCTGCTCGCCCAGCTGTTCCCGCTGCAGCTGGCCGCGCCGTCTCGTTCCGCCGCCGACGCGCTGCGCGGGTTCGAGGGAGATGAATAACGAGTGCTGTAAACTGTAATCGCATCGAGACCCTCCAGTTCCCCGTGCACGGCCCATTCGCAGTCCGTATCCCGACGCCGGCGGGCAACCTGCGAGCGACGATGACGAGCAAGCGTAAGCGCGAGCGCGACAATGAGTCCGAGCGACAAGTGAAGCGTCAGCGGCGCCGCAAGCGGTCACGCAGCGTGCCGCTGATGAACGACCCGGACAGTGCCGAGAAGCGGCAAGCGCTGAAGCGCTTGTTTGGGCGGATCTGTTCAGTGGAAATGGAGAACGAGCACGGCCCGGCGGATTTGTTTGACAACACGAGTGACGTCGACAGCCGGGACGCGTACGGGGACGAGAACGACGACCCGCTGCTGGACTCGGTGCCCGTGGACATGGACCCGGAGCAACTCGGTTTCTTAGTGTGCGCTCAGGAGACGCTGAGGTTCCTGCACGGCCGCGGAATCCCTATCGAGCACCCGGTTTTTTCCCGGCTGCGTATGCGCCTGCTGCGCGGCATCGGCGAGATGGCGATGGCCTGAGTAATGCTCGGCCCAGAGCCCTCCAGAAACTAAACCCGCTTCTGTCTTCACTCTTGGACGTTCCTCACTACTGTGGTCTATTTAGTGTCAATCGATGTGATCTCCCTAAACGAAGAACTACTCTATTCCTAATATCGGGGCTCTGGTTAGTGCTTAAGGTGTGAAGTTGTTGTGTGTCGGATGTCGAGGCAACAGGTGGCCCGCGAGGGTGTTCTAGTCATTAACTAGTCAATAATGAAATATATTTGTTAAACAAAAGAAGTATTGATATTTAATTAAATGTAATAAATTCGTCCACGAATTTTACGTTCTCTTTCATTTCTAACCCCATACGTATTCTGAGCCCCAGGGTAATCCAAGTAAGTTGTACCTAATAAAAAATTATGATAAGAAATAAAGCTCTTTTATTTTAAACTTCCTTTAAAAAATTAAATTACTAATTAGGTACTCAGTTTACTAAATGGAACTCAATTACTAGTAGAAAAATAATCATTCTATTGTTTCTTAGATGAGGTACATTTGTGAATTTTCTTTTAATTTCTAAACAAGTTTAGCATGAACCTTTGCCTATATTAAAAAAAATGATAAAATTCCAAACCCCTGTCGGGAATTGAACCTGGGACCTCCTACTACTAAGACCACAACGTTTACCACTGCGCCAAGGACCTCCTTGGCGAGGACGTCGACTTCTTCAGGAAGAACAAATTCCAAATCCCAAAAAAATAGTAATCCTAGAGACCGACCCGTCAATGGTAAATTCCAAAAGATTGTGTAATTTTTCTTCTTTTTGATATCTTTTACAATTTACATTTTTAGATTTGTCACAAATATAATAAATAGGTATAATCCCACAGAGTAACTGAAATACCAAGCATAAGAAAACACGGAATAAATTTATAATTATTTATTTACTAGGCAGTTAAAAAGTAGAATACAAAATCTTTTTTTTTTCTTAGGTATATATTAAAATATGTATTTTTAATTAAACTACAATTCACTAGAATTTTACTTTGGCATTAAATTAATAAATTATAATATCATGTCTCTACATTATTTTTATTACGTCCATGTAATTATAATTATTATTAGGCCGTCAAATGACTGTTTAAATTCTGAACTGACATTTTTGCAGCACCGTATTTCCTACGGTTGCACTGTAATAAACTATTTTTATTCATAATAAATTATAATCTACTCATTATTTTCAATTAATCTAACAATACAAATCATAAAAATGCTAATTTTAATAGCATTGCCACAAAGCTTTTGATTAGTTTTTAGAACAGGAAAATTACTGTTAACAAAGTATTTGAGATTGCGTATAGCCCGGTCAATATAGACCACTATTATTTGACCACTATTTTAATGTCTAAATTGACTGGGCTAGTACTACAACAAAATATTAAGACAAATCTAATAGGTTCAAAAATAAACATTGAACATTAAAATCCATGAGTGTTACATAAACTTATATTATATCTTAGTAGTATAGTTATAGTTCTTTTTCCGAGTACATAAATCATAACTCAACTTAGTATTATAATAAACATGGTTAAAATAGCTTGCACCAACTTAGTTTTTAGGTATATCTTTGGTATATTTTTTTTTATTGCTTGCTAACTTAAAATAATAAATTGATTTAATTAAACTAATTATCATTTTATATTCCGCCTATTTATTATGTCCGTTTTTATAGGAATTAAATACTGCTTTATTCGAGATTCTCGTAACCAACTACAGAGCTACAATTTTCTGTCTCAAGAATATTAAGACAGAAAATCATAGTAGCGTATCGGTAGGGAAATCCAGACGATTTGAACTACGTCAATTAGGGCAAAAAATGAATAGCCCTGTAGATGTGGGTTGATAAGAGATTACTGAAAAGATATCAGAAAGTTTCAGATATGAGCTCGTTGTATGAGAGAGCACTTTTAGATTCCCAAAAAAGACAATCAAAACGTTATGGTAAGCGATAATGATCTTTATCCTGATTCTGGTACTGTTAGACTTATATCTGATCTGAAAGTTTTCAGACAGATTTTGAACCCCAAATCTAAATAGCTTTCACCCTGATTATTATGAGTAGTTCTATAATTGCATGAAGTCTTCAATTCGTCGATACTACAAAGCCTACACCGGTGAAGACGTATAACACTAAAAAATAGACACTAATATAATTGGCATTGTCAACTTTAAAGTCATTCAGCTATGGAGCGGGTTATGTTGGGTGTCTCTCTACGGGACAGAATCCGTAAAGAAGAAATCCGTTGGAGAACCAAAGTAACCGATACAACTAAACAAATTAACAAACTGAAGTGGCAGTAGGCAGGCCATGTCTGTCGCAGAACCATTGGAGCAGACGTTGAAGTGGAGACCGTATACCAGCAAGCGCAGTGTGGGACGACCAGCAAGACTGACTCCATTGAGAAGTTAGCCGGAAGTGGGTGGATGAAGAAAGCGAAGGACCATATTGTGTGGCGGTGCACTCTCGGCAAGACATAATATGTCCATTGTCCAGCAATGGAATCAAACAGGCTAACTGCCTTACTCAACGATCTGATTGCTCAGCACCAAAAATTAGATATTTTTAGCATTAGTATCTCCGAATTTAACAAAATATGTATGTATTGTAACGTCTGACTCAGTATGCGTTTTGGTTTCACTGTAAGCATGCTGAGATATTATTATTAAATAAATAAATAAATAAACTGATTGATGAGTAATTCAAATCATCTAGGTTCCTCTAAGAATATCTTGTTTCGTGAATTGACTAGTTTGACGCTTTATAATATGTTAAATCACTACCTCTATAAGCATATTCGATTAGCAACCTCTTTATTTCTTCTTCGCCTAGATTACGATCTGATTTCAAAGGTTTTTCTTCCGAAACACTGTAATTTCCTTGAACTTGCCTGAGGAAAACTGTTGATAGTACATTGTACAGCTCATGTGCTGTCATATTTGTAGGTTGGTGTGCATCAGTTTTAAGTACTGTTGTAGAATCTGGTATCATCCTGAAAAGAGAATTTAATTATTTAATCATCATCAGGACCAACCCATCGACATCGCTGACCTAATGAACACGAGTATTCTCCCCGTATGCACGCTAACCAAGTGCGGATTGGCAGATTTCATACACCTTTACGAACATTATAGAAAACTCTCAGGCATGCAAATTGCTCACGATGTTTTTCTTCGCCATTGAACGCAAATTGGTATACTTACAGCTAATACAATCAATATATTGGATAGTTTTTATACGAAAACACAATAGGGTTCGTTCGGGATAGGAGATATAGATGTCGATTTTATTCCATATTCTGCGTCAATTTTTTTTTTTTTTTGATTTACCATCTTGTCTTCGCAGTTCGCACGGGTGGTTTTCTATTCTGAATAATTAGATTAATATGAATGTGCTGTAGGTAGGTACATATTAATAAATCTTCCTCGTGGAAGTTGTGTCTATCTGTAATTTAAAAAAAACTGCTAAAACTTTTTTCCCAAAGCCGAAACCTACTTGGATATAAATTGTAGGTAGGTACTTTGGAGGTACGGTATCAAAATTCAAGCTATCTAATATAAGCTAAGCAAAACTTGTAGCTAACGCAACTCGTTTAATTGTCTATTTGTTCGAATCGTTCCTCTTGGTAGGTAGTAGGTAGGTACAGCTTCATAATTATTTTCAATTATTTTGACCTCGATAAATGTACTTTGTACACCCAGTTATCGTCAAGAGGCTGGATCAAACCAATTCATATTATTTTAAGAGTGCTTTTCAGTTATATTTTAACAGTGTTCATCACTACCTATATTATAAATTTAAAAAAATATTAATATTGTATTCTATTCCTTCAATTCTACCTAGGAAGGTACCTATATAACTTGCGATCAATTTTATAGGAATATAAAAATTAATGTTTGACTGTCTGTCTGTCCATCTGTATATTCATCACCTACTTATGATTTCGCGTATCGTTCAACTGATTGAATTTAGTACAGTTGTTGTTGATGCGGGAAGGCTTAGTAACTTCCATAGTAATAATATTCTGCGTACGAGTCGCATTCGCGCCGGGCCTGTGGCCGGGCATAGCATATTATAAAACTTGAATTCAACCACGAACAAAAAGGGATTCAATCAATAAAAACTTCAAAGGCGCACATGTCAAAGAAACCTGCCAAGACATCCTGTGCAGCCCCAAAAGGTAGAAGAAAGACCCACCTGCTTTGCCCCTCTGCGATATCTTATGTACAAAATCCAATAATTGCACCTTATATTACGAAAAAAACACTTCACTACTCTCCCGAGCTATTAATCGCGCAGGAACTGTCGGCAAAATGCCCGAGTACGACCGGCCTGCGTTCATTCATGAAGCATTTTTTCCAAATACTTTAACTAATACTCCTTCATCCAATAACGACTCATATGTCGTAAGTGTAAGACACAATTTCAAATGGCGCACGATAACTAAGGGGCACATCTGGAAGCCGTCTGGCCCTATTTGTGTGATTTACCCCAACATGCTGTGTAGTGGGGTATGAATCCAAACTCTGCCTTCAAAAGTGAATATTGCTGTGGATTTTACAACGATAGTGCAGAGATAAAAAATGTTACGTAACGGAATATACAGATGGAAAATAGAAGCGTATTCGTGGAGCGGAGCAATTTTTTGTTTGTGCGATACAAAGCCTTGTTTGGTGGAATTAAAATTCATTATACTTCCCTTTCTAGTCTATCAACTTTGGTGTTAGTTCTGTTTTTAAATGATTCCTAGATATCGGTAAATAACACAACTCCGGCAATAATACGTCAATAGATTTGCACTAGGCAATTTCTAAAACAAAGTCATAACCCCTGCTCTGTTCTAGGAAAGCCCAATAAACAGTTTACATAACATGGTTTTATAAGAGTAACACTTTTCACATTGGTAAATAGGTACTTAATAATATTATTATGTTAAATATTTTGACTCAATACAATTTACTGGTGGAAAAATAAACTGCAAAAATTTCATAAGGTTCACAAAATGTGAAAAATTTAATATCGAGTCGCTACATTCGTCCCAGGATATTCCTTTGGAATTCAATTAATTACCTGCGACTTACTAAGAGCTTAACTGACTTTAGCGATTGTTAGCATCTACGTGGAAATCCTCATTGCCTCCTGAAGGTACTATAAAATAATTATTTATTATTCTATATTTGCAAAACTTAAACAGATTTTCATCTGTCCTAATGAATACAAAGGTAATCCTTCAGTCTGCTTGCAACTCGAAGAATTTTCGGAAGTCATTCCTTGGTCTTACAAATGAAAAATCTGAAACATTAGGCAAACGTAAGACCGTGGCGTGTGTAAATCCCTACAAGAAACTCATGTCCAGCAGTGAACTCAATAAATTGATAATGATGATGATGATGAATGAGTCGAGTGATCCAGTACTCTTCGAGGCACGGAGAAAACTAAAAGGCCAAATTCGGATCTCCAAAGTCAGTCACTCATGCAGTTACAACTTGGGTCGCGTTTGATACCCAGGCCCATCGATTCATATGTCAAAGAGCGGCCAATAACTGCCAAATATTGTGCTATATCCCATTTAAAACGACAGTGTCCAAAGTAAAGTTGGTTAGAACAAACAAATAAAAAGTCATCAACGAAATTCCTGGAAAAGCTTCAGCTTTGTGGAAGCTTTATTTAGCCGAGCCAATCACTCAAAATAAAAAGAAACCTTGTCAACATTGTATGTTTCCTGTAGTTGGTCTTTGATAGATTTTTCAAATCTATATCTACACTAATGTTATATCGTTTTTATAAAGGTATAGATATATGTAGATTTGATGTGTTTGTTTGTCCTTCCTTCACGCCCTACCTAAGCAACCAATCGACTTGATTTCTGGCATAGAGATACTTGAAAGAACGGAGAGTGACATAGGCTACTTTTTATCCCGGAAAATCAATAACTTCTTGCGGAATTTTAAAAACCTAAATCCACGCGAACGAAGTCGCAGGCATCAGCTAATTTTGAGCAAAAGCGAAGGAATCTGTATAGGTACCTATTAAAGAAGAGGTAGAAAAGATAGTACCTACCTAAAAATGTTGGATTTTTGCTGAGATAATGTCTGAAATGCAATAAAGAGACGTAGATAAGTTTAATAAAGGCCAAGTGCGAGTCATACTCGCGCACCGAGGGTTCCGTACTACAGTCGGAATTTTTGACATTTTGCACGATAAATCAAAAACAGACAGACCGACACACTTTCTCATTTGTAATATGGATTTATGAGATTATTAACATTGTTATTACTTAACATTATATTGTGATGGCGCAGTGGTGAGCGCTATAGTTTTATTAGTAGAAGTTTCGGGTTCGATTCCCGGCAGTGGCAATTTGGAATTTTAAATTCCACATTTTCTCTGGTCTGGTCTGATGCGAGGCTTTGGCCGTGCCTAGTTACCACCCCACCGGCAAAGCCGTGACGCCAAGCGACATACTATCAGGTGAGATTGCAGTCAACGGCTATAACTTAGATCTGAATAAAAAAAATATTTAAGTACGTTTCAAATGCAATATGAAACGTGATAAAAATAAAACAGCATGGTACCTACTTAAAACCTTTTACGTAACGTGTGACATTGAAAATAATTGCAATCGCTCTTTATTTGCGATGCCAATTTGTCAAAGTAATTTTACAGTTTACAAGAGACTTAACTGAGCTCTCTCCGTCACTCGTTTCATACAATCGTAGTTCCAATTTCATTTGAATATTAAGCAACCAAAGTCCATGAAATTTTGCAGACATATTCTAGAAACTAATATCTGTGTATGTGGTGTTTTAGATTTTTCTAAAAATATGTAGTTTTAAAATTACAGGGGCTCAAAGGTTTGAATGAAAATTTTTAAGACCGCGTAACTTTGAAACCGAATATTTTAACAGAAATCTGGAAAACCACAGACATAGATATTAGTTTCTAGAATATGTCTGCAAAATTTCATGGACTTTGGTTGCCTAATATTCAAATGAAATTGGAACTACGATTGTATGAAGCGAGTGACGGAGAGAGCCCTGTTAAGTGTAATATTCTGCTGTACACTTGTAATTAAATAAAACAATAAACATGCGCTTATCAGTCGCACAAGACAATGCGAGCATTTAAACACTAAACAAATACAATGTCAGTATCATAAAAGTGTGTTATAGTAAACAAAAGTGGAATATGGATGTCATTGCAAATCAAACTGCGCAAGAGACCATACGTCTCATCGAAGTAGACACAAAATTGTATCATCAAATCAAACCTGAATCGCGACTATTAAACCAAGTTTTAACCGACTTCAAAAAAAGGAGGAGGTTCTCAATTCGTCGGAATCTTTTTTTTTTTTTTTATTCAAGTCGAACAAAAGTGACGTGCAAACTAAATAGATACAGCAGTGTGTTAATATCCTAGTCGCAAGAAACAATTTGGAAAGCCAAAGTGACTTTTCGGATTAAGAAAATATGAGGAAATAATTTTAAGATGGTAATGATTTATTTCTGTTTTTAACCCCGACCCAAAGAGAGGGGTGTTTTAAGTTTGGCGTGTGTATCTGTGTGTTTGTCTGTGGCACCGTAGCTCCTAAATGGATGAACCGATTTCGATTTAGTTTTTTTTGTTTGAAAGGTGGCTTGATCTAGAGTTTTCTTAGCTATAATTCAAGAAAATCTGTTCAGCCTTTTGAAGATTATCAGCTCTTTTCTAGTTTTCTTATTAGACCAGGTATTATATTTAGGTCTATCCTGGGCACGCACCTCTAACTTTTAGGAGTTATGTGCGTTTTGAGCAATTAAATATCACTTACTTTAACGCTCAAGGAAAACATCATGAGGAAAACTGCATGTCTTAGAGTTCGCCATAATATTGTTATCACAGGTGTGTGAAGTCTGCCAATCCGCACTTGGCCAGCATAGCGGACTGTGACCTAAATTATTTTCATTCTGAGAGGTTTGTGCTCAGTAATGGGCCGGCGACTGATGATGATGATGATACGGCATTACTAAACAAGGTTGTTTAGCGAGTTACTAGGTAGCTTGCAGGTCACAGAGACGTAAAAGCATTGCTCATATTTCATTATGATCTGTCAGTAAACACATATCAACCTAAGATCTAGCTAATAGCCCTGTGCATGCCACTGATAGTTTATTACATACCGATGTCTCTTTCTGTCATCAGTAATTTGACATTCGTAAGAAGAAGATAAAGTAGGTAACAGTATACGATTGTTTATCTAAACCGCTAAACAATGTTTATTAGTAAGGAAGCTAAAATGCATAACATTGATAAAGTACCTACCTGTTTAATATTGTAACTACATAATTATTATCAACTTAACTAACAACTGTGTCATATTATATACTAATTATTAACCATGACCGTGACCAATTCTTCTATACAAATTGCAAAACATATTCATCTTCTGGAAATATTACAATTGCAAATTAAAATAACTAAGTATAGTTAAAAAAAAGACTAGAGTCTTTGCCTGGAATAAGCTACGTAAAAAGTCTTTTATTTTCGTGAGATAAAAGTTATCCTATATTTTTTGACGTGACAACGTCTTATAATTCGATAGAGCCGGCTGCACGCACGAAAAAACATGACTCATGCGGCGTTACCTCGCTGTGAGGCGTTCCATGTAAGGCTTGAAGTGCAAGCGAGAGCGCGGAACGAGCGACAAAGAAGCACAATCGGCCTTTGTTGTCACGTTCAACTATCTTCAGTAAACCGACTTTACAGACAACCAATTTTTTTTTTAAGAAGAAAATAACCTTACCTAACCTAACATTTTTTCTATCCCAACACTCCCAACGTCATCCGAGGTCCGAGCCTCGCATAAGACGCTCTTAGGAAGATACCGAGCCCTACGCCTTACCCTCTGGCAGAGCTTCTGCGCTTGCCAAACCTACCGCTGACGCCTGTAGCGACCAACAGGCACTTATAACTAGCGCACTTATTATTATGCTTTTATTTTATTATTTTTTACGATATTTTTTAAATAAATATTTTCTATTCTAAGAATAAAATGGAATACTATATTACTCTACTTTATTCTACTTATGGTTATGAATATAACTAACAAACACAAGGTAGGTAGCGATACTATGTTAGTGAATAGACTTTACACTTCGCTTAAGATCGATCGGTGGACTCAAGATACTTCGGTCTTAGTTATCACACTAATATTATAAAGGAGAAAGTTTGTATGTGTGTGTGTGTGTGTTTGTGTGTGTGTGTGTGTATGTTTGTTACTCCTTCACGCAAAAACTACTGGACGGATTGGACTAAAATTTAGCACGGAGATAGATTATACCCTGGATTACCACATAGGCTACTTTTTATCCCGGAAAATCAAAGAGTTCCCACGGGAATTTCAAAAACCTACATCCACGCGAACGAAGTCGCGGGTATCAGCTAGTAAACTTATAAAGCTAGCAGATTCACACACTCCTACGTGACTTCCTCAACTAAAAATTCTGTAACTAAATAGAAAGTTTAACTCTCAAACCCTATTCCTAACTGCCAAACTTTTCCTCTTCATTTCCCCGTATTTGTTCCAACTTAGCAAAAAGTAGGCATTACACTTTATAAAAAGTTCATTTGAAAACACGTTGTGCTCGGGGATCAACCTGTTTACAACCAGTTTTTAGATTAGTTCGCGATTATTTTATTTAGCTAAAATTCCGAGATGAGTTTATATTATTTAACTTTATTGTATTGTATTTTGCCGTGTCTGAGTTGAATTTAATTTTAGTGTTACTTACATTTTTTTGTTTATTGTTTTGGTTATAGATAAAAACAATACTATTTTTTTAATCTAACGTGATTTTAGCAAAATCTGTGCCTCGATGTCTCTACCCATTTGGCAAAGTTTGAACACCAATAGGTAAATCTACAATAATAATATCAGCTCTTTGAATTTAAGTACCTATTTTCCAATTATACATGAGTACATCTATCCTTTACCTACTTATACTAGCTTATGTCCGTGACTTCGTCTGCATGACTTTATAAATTTCAACCCCATATTTTACCCCCTTACGGGTTGAATTTTCGAAAATGCTTTCTTAGCCATGTCTATACGTCTTAATAGCTGCTGCATCCCCTATTTCAGCCCGATCCGTATAAGTATCTACCTAGTTTCAGCTGGGCGTTGATAGATCATTCAGTCAGTCATTCAGTCAGTCAGTCGCCTTTTGCTTTTATAGGAAAGCTATTCTATTCAGCTAGCATGAGCCACATAGTATATTGTTTATATAGGTATATTTTATGCAAGCGATTCCGGGTGGATTAGCTAGTGTGTACTAATATAAATTAGTTTCAAGTATCTTCGAATTGACAGAAGTATGGTAGTCATGTCTAACCTATTGACTTTACTTACGTGATTATTATTTATTAATTGCATCTAATTATTGCTGTACTTAGTAGTGCTTATTATTTATTAATAATACCTAAGTCATATTGTAACCATATAAATTATCATGGTACCTACCGCACTTACAATCCAGTAGATAAGTAATTGGTTTCATGTTAGTTGGAGCCTTATTTCTATTAGCAGCAATCTTGTGATACATTACCATTTTCTCACACAGAAATCGTTTTCTTTTCCAGAGCACGTCGGGACCCTAATCAAATGTGGACTTACTCAAGCGTGGACATCCCGAGGAGCAGAGTTAGTCGTGCGGAGAGAATAAGGATATATATTTCGGAGTGCATCGTCTGTTTTTGCGTTTTATTCTTTATCGTTTGCGTGGGCTTGCTTCTCTATTTGTTCTTCCATTTATACACCACTGTGACTAGCGCTCGTAAAGTTGTTGAGACTTTGATTGAGAGTTGATACTTAGTATTGTTCATATTGCTTAATCGCTTTATGCCTAATGGTAGTTCTGCGATAAATTCAGCTATGATAACAATCTGGAAACTGGTCTCGTATTTTAAAAATATAAAAAGATAAGTTCTTAACGTTTCGGAGGAGTTTTGCATTTTGGAGATTTTTTCAATGTTTTTGTTGGTTTTTATTATTTAGGGGCTTTTATAGTTATGTAAATGTCAGCCCCATCATAATCGTAACAATTTATTGGTCTGAAGTATCTAAATTAACAAAATAACGCAAACAATTCCTTTAAATTAAAAACGAATATGATTTTGCTTAATATTTAATTAAGTAAAATATCATCATAGAAATAAAAATATATAAACATAAGCACCTAATAAAAACAAATTGTTCAGTATTTATATTTAGGTACATAACTGTTGAATAGAAACAAAATGGCACTTGTTGTACATACCTAGGCAATAGAAGATAGGTAGCCTGTAATTTCACTAGTCCGTAGTTTATAGATTGTCTTTTTAGAATTAATATTCAATGCCATATTACTAAGAATGTACGCACTTTTAGGTGATAAGAGTAAAAAGAATTTAATATAACATGTTACCTATGTAAATGAAAACTCTTCGAATGATAAAAAAATTAGTTTATGGAATATAGCTCTATTGAATTATTTTATTTATGTCTACTGTTAAGTAGGTACTTTTTCTTTTATTTATCCACGTTTTACCATAATCATACCTACGAAATATGTACGAAATAAATGCGACAAAGTGTCTGTCTATTGCAGGATCTTTTTTTTATGGCTCAACCGCGTCACGTGGCATGACGCAAAGTTAATCTAACTTTATGAATTTCAAATTAGATGATTACCTACCTCTGAATTTCGAACCATATAAACTTATTAGTCCTACTATTAGTACTGTTAGTTAGTTAGGTAATTATGTATAGTACGCGACAGGTCGAGATGGCAATCGGTGTGAGGACGCCCCGCACACCCGCACAACCCCCGCACTAACCCGGTGCGGAATAGCGCTGATGACGATGCGTGCTAGCCTCATATATTGCCATCTTAACCTGTCGGGTTAATTACTCAGTTACCAAGTTACCTACTTTATTTATTTAATAACGCTGGGTAGATATTTGCATATTTTATAAGATTCGCGACACGCATTCAGACATGCAATAAAACCTTCGTCACGCTAAGATTAATTAATTACAATGAATTTAACGTTACTTCTGAACCATTAAATGTATAATTACCTACTACTTAACTAGAAATAACTATGTAGATACGATAGGTACGCATTCGGTTCATTGTTATCAGTAGATAAAAATTATATCCCTAATTTTATCCACTGATTTCTATGACATCAGTGGATATAATCGGGGGATATAATTTTTATCTACTGGCCATGCTTGCCGGGCAGGACTACATTAACTTCATACGCCTATTTTACTCCGTTAGGGTTTGGATTTTAAATTTAAAAAAAAACCGGCTAAGTGCGAGTCAAACTCGCGCACCTCGGGTTCCTTACTGGGGTAGTTTTTCCGACATTTTGCACGATAAATCAAAAACTATTGTGCATAAAAATAAATAAAAATATATATTTTAATATGTACAGGTAAAGCCCTTTCATATGATATCCCACTTGGTATAGTTATCTTACTTTGACAATTGAAACATATTTTAATTTTTTTTAAATGATGTAACCACAAATTCACGGTTTTTCCTTTACTTGTGCTATAAGACCTACCTACCTGCCAAATTTCATGATTCTAGGTCAACGGGAAGTACCCTGTAGGTTTTCTTGACAGACCCGACGGACGGACAGACAGACAGACAATTAAGTGATCTTATAAGGGTACCGTTTTTCCTTTTGAGGTATAAAACCCTAAAAATCCACGGTTTAGCCGATGTCTACGTCATAATAGCTAGGTATCTGCCAAACAACCCGATCCGTCCAGTAGTTTGAGCTGTGCATTGATAGATCAGTCAGTCAGTATTTAATTTTACCTTCACATTTTCCTTTTATAGACAAGCGGCTTTTACTACTTTGGCTACCGGAATTTGCACGGGTAGCCAAAGTATTTATGTTTTTCCGGTTTTAATTTTGTTTGATTATTGTGCCTGTGATTTAACCTAAACATAAGGCTTCAATTAATTTGAGAGAAATAACTCCGCAAGACATTATCAACTATCATTATTATCAACATGAACATACTAGCATGTACTACCTAAACTTTCCCGTCTTTCCATAAGTAAAAATCTAATGAAAATCGCTAAAGTAGTTCCTGCGATTAGCACGCACAGATAGACAAACTCGGCGGAGGGGCTTTGTTTTATATTATAATATGTAGTGATAAATATTTTTATCAGGATTATATAGCCAAAGCGATTATGCAAAGCAATAAACCACTATATCTTTTTAGAGCCCGCCATAACGCTTCAAACCTACGTCTTTGCGATAAAAATTAACCTATTATTACCACAGGTATTACCTATCAGGATTGTGAACAGTTATTAGGTTAGAAGTGTAGAATAGAATAAATATATTTTTTTTTTCCAGATAAACATTTATATATCGAGGATAAACTGATCTCGAATGACAGCACTTGCATTTACGAAATAAAGTGAAGAATAGCAATAGGATTGCTATTTTCAATCAAAGTGGATGCGACAGGTCTGCCCGCAAAATTCAAATTTAATTTGGTTTTTCACAATTTGTAAACTAATACGACAACGAAGGCTTGTGGCATTTTACCTAATTGCAACAATGGCAGTATCATCCTCACAGGTTTATGTAAAAATCTTTACTTGAAAGGGTCCTAATTTCTTAAAATTCAATCAAAAAACCAAATTAAATTTGAATTTCGCGGGCAGACCTGTCGCATGCCCCTACTAATTATAAAAAAATTCCTCAGTTAAAAATCGGTTCAGCGATAGTTGGTCAGACTTAGGGCTTTTGTCCATTTAATCGTTTTCAATTCGTATTCGTTTTCGTAAAAATACGATTCAAAGTGGCCGCCATACAAAACGTACGTAGGTGTGCACTTATTCATATTTTTACGATTCGTATTTGATGGATTTTGACGTAATAAAAATTAAATTAAAAATTTAAAAAACCCCCGACACATAAACCTCTAAAAAGTAAAAAAATAATAGGTAAGTATGTATGGGCCCTTTAAGAATAGTATAAATAGTAAAGTTTTTATCCAAGCGTTCGTTGCGCCAGGGGACCGCTACCTATCGTAAACTATGAAAGTCATCTGTTGTAGAAAGAATAGTCTTTAGCGGTCCCCCGACGCAACGAACGCTTGGATAAAAACTTTACTATTTATACTATTCTTAAAGGGCCCATACATACTTACCTATTATTTTTTTACTTTTTAGAGGTTTATGTGTCGGGGGTTTTTTAAATTTTTAATTTAATTTTTATTTCACGCTTTTTAAACTTTTATTCATAAATTACCGTTTATTTGTGCCATTCTAAAACCCAATTTCTATAATAATATAAATCCAATAAGGCAGCTAATATCTCTTCAGAAGTAACATCAATGTTATGTTAATTATACGTTCCATGAAATATTTTTGACCGAACATCACTAAATCAAGAATTATCTGAATGACTCACATAGTTTAACACGACCAAAACGAAATATCTGTTTCTAACATGTCGTTGCTTTAAAAATGTACCCATTTTACGTAGTCGTATAATAGTTCGCTTTTCAAGATATACCTACGATTAAATTGAAATCGACTTTCATCGATGAAATAAAGAATAAAGTGGCTTGTATTTCATTTTGTTTGTTATTGCATGTCAAAATTTTATTTGACATAACTTTCAAAAACCGGTCAAGTGCGAGTCTGCCTCACACATGAAGAGTTCCGTACAAGTTTTTTTTTTATGTAATGACAATTCAGTTGTCGGATTTTTCACTTTACTTGGGCCACAGGAGTAGAGTGGTTGGGCTATAAGATATTGCTACCTGCCTTTCATGATTCTACGTAAACGGGAAGTACCCAATTTATAAGTTTTGATTCTCTTGAAAGATGACACACAGACAGACAATGAAGTGGTGAAGGAAAACACCGTCAGGAAACCTGCATGCTTAAGAGTTGGCCATAATGCTCCCTCAAAGGTGCGTGAGGTGTGCTAATACGTGCTTGGCCAGTGTGGTAGCTTCTCATTCTGAGAGGAGACTTGTGCTCAGTAGTGAGCCGGCGATGGGTTGATCCTGATGATGATGAATTTTAAACGTATTTTGTCAAAGTAAATAAGCTGAGTTCAAGCAGATAAAATAAAAAGAAGGTGCGCCTAATGCATCATCCAAACCTGCGCGACAAAGCGACTACGATGCGGGAACCTCAGCCGCGCGGAGGGTCATCGCCTCCTACGATATTTAATGGTGCCATGCACACCTACGCGACTACAACAGTCGAGGCTACATCTTTTTTTTTCTACAGATACCTACTGAACCCTAAAAATAGTTTGACTATGGTTTGGGTTTGGGTTGATTGTTCGTGGCCTTTGGTTGACTGTTGGATATTATAATTGAATTGATGTTTTCTCGCTTTAACTGTGATTATAATATTTTATAAATTAGAAACTCCGCGCCTACGATCCAAAGTATCGGAGTTTTCCAAAACATTATTTTCAAATAAATAATTATGTATCTAGGCAACGTCCATCTTGACGGCTTGACATTTGCCAATTGACATAATATTATGAACCTCTGTTACAATAGTGAAAGATCCCAGGGCCACCAGCCGTCACGTATTTTCTGACGAACGAAATGTGGACGATTGAGTAGTGTTAGTATGTACAAAGAACGCATGCCTACGGACCTGCTAGCTTAGACGGCCAATTTTCAGGTATCAGGTAATCTAGGTACATAAAAACATTACTTACCTCACGTAAATTCTCCATTTTTTTTAATTTTTAGCTGATTTTTTTTAATATTAATAATTAATTGACATAAGTAAACTATAAAAGAGTGAGAGAGAAGTCAATATATATCCTAATACATGTCTTACTCAGTCTCATGCGCGTAGATAATGATGCCCTCGCGCTCAAACCCACAGAGGCATTAAAATTGAATTTAGGGGATGATTGGCCCTCTGGATCGGTCTGTCTTCTTGTAAAAGGTTTTAAAATAGTTGTCTGGTGGACATATATAAAAATGGAGCATCAGAATTTACGTGCAGTTAAGTAATTACTTATGTTGGGAGCTTTAAAGCGTCTGCAAAGCAATACGGCCGACGCGGGAAGTGTCTGGGAGTATTGGCGACATATTTTTAAGGATGTTGCCTAAAATATACGTAAAAATCAGTTTGGAGAATTTACGTGAGGTAAGTAATGGTTTTATGTACCTTGATTATCAGATACCTGAAAATTGGCCGTCTAAGCAAGCTAGCACGTAGGCTAGGCATGCTTTCTTAGTACTTACTAACACTACTCAATCGTACATATTTCCTGTGTCAGAAAATACGTAACCTCTGGTGGTCCTGGGATAAAAGTAATAAGAAAACCAGAAAAGAGCTGATAACTTCCAAACGGCTGAACCAATTTTTTTGGATTATAGCTAAGAACACTCTCGATCAAGCCACCTTTCAAACAAAAAAAACTAAATTAAAATCGGTTCATTCGTTTAGGCGCTACGAGGCCACAGACAGATACACAGATACACAGATACACAGATACACAGATACACAGATACACAGATACACACGTCAAACTTATAACACCCCTCTTTTTGGGTCGGGGGTTAAAAATACGGAGCAAATACGAATAAGTTCACAAACGCCCTACGTCTGTAATCGTACTTTCGTAACTAATATTAAGCGTGTTTGTCTGTCTGCTAGTTTTTCACGGTGCATCTATAATAATATAACCATTTTTGAAAAAATGTGGTTCAGAGATAACTTTCATTCCAGGACAGGATCTAACTACATTTTGTCCCAGAAAATCAAAAAAATTCAAACGGGTAAAGTAGAAGGTAAGTAAAGTAATAAGAAAAATAATGTCTTCTATTCTATTTTTGCAAACTTCTGTCGGACCGACTGTTGTCGGTTGTCCGCGTTTTGTAAAAGAAGAACTTAGCATCGCTTGAATGTTAGTAAGCAAGTTCAAAACAATTCCGGAGCAAAAGTTCTCCAGCAAAGGCCCCACAATCAACAAACAGAAAACTTAGAAAAGAAAATCAAACTCGAACAACTAGAAAGAGCAATTCACTGTCTTGAAGAAAGTGCTCGAATAATTAATACGTAACTTAGGTGACCGCGTTCAAAACAGATACAAAATGTCCTTCCGACGTCTACGAGTACCTAAGTCAGTAAAAGTAAAATATTCTTTATTATATTTTACAAAGATTTTTGTACAATAGGTGGCCTTTATCACTAAAATAGCCATCTCTTTCAGGCAACCCTACTTAACTTAAATTTTTTAATTAAGTACATATTTTAAGGTAAGTATATTGAAAACTCTCAACCTCTCAAGGTTTTCCTTGAAAGGTTTGCTGTAAGTTTGTTATTCTAATGTTTGTTCATAACAAGTAAATCTTATTATGTTTTCTATAATTTTTTCTTAAAACAATAGGTACCTTTTTTGTTTTACATTTTCCTCCTCTATTTTTGTTAAAAACCCATTTCCATCGTTAGAGTTAAAAAATACTAAAGCTTTTTTTTGTCTTAATAAACCAAAATCATTTTTTTAGAAAAATAGCTTTTCCTTTTTAGGGTGTCAACGGGATCCTATTACTAAACCTCCGCTATCCGTCCGTCCGTCTGTCTGTCAGCGAGCCGTATCTCACGAACCGTAATAAGTATACCGTAATCGTAATAACTTTCTTAGATTTCTAATAAATCTAAGAAAGTTTGTATCTGCTTTAAAGATTATTAATTTTACATCTCAGTTCTTGCGCCATCCCGCGCTCTGGTCAGATAAATTCTTTCACCAAAGGTTGCCTATAAGAAATTGCTTTAATATTAAATTAATTGCTTTAATATTAAATAGCAATAAGGCCGCCTCTGCAGTCTATAGATACCCTTTATATAGTTTTCTCAATTAATTTTGTTTTCTTGTAATGTGTGTTTGGAATAAAGACTTCTAAATAAATAAATAAATAAAGTTATTGTTTTTAGAGGTACGGCTGCAGGATATAGCAATAACGGTGAAATCGATAAAGCTCTGTACAGAATTTAAAAATAGAACCACGATTTTCAGCGTAGTCAGAGGTATCAACATTCAACAGAGCTCGGTGTATTTCACGCTAAATTTCCCCTTACAGAGAATGAAACAAGATAGGCACACCTACATAAGGCCATGAAATAGGTTTCATTTTCGCCTCCTTGAAGTCCTTTAAATCCCGAATCAAATTCAAGTGGGTTGCTAAAGATGTATCACTCATTCATTTCATTATTTATTTACGTAAATTAGCTTCGATCGGGTATAGCTTCTGAAATCTTATTTCTACGATATGAAAACACTGATCAAGTGCGAATCAGATTCGCACACGAAGAATTCTGTACAAGAAAAAAGGGCCTGCGCGGATTACTAAATAATTTAATTATTATTATTAATATTTGATTAAATAATATTTTATTAAATAAATCAAATGACAGACTGTAGTCCGCGGAGGACAAAAAGTCCCTCATCTTTTACTGCGATGTTCAGCCGTACTAGGTATAGTCCATCGTGAACGTTATACATTGATACAGAATTAGTACCTTTCCTAAGTAGATGGCAAATCACGAACAAAATGTCATCATTCAAGTGGTCAGGTTTGCACACATACATACCTAATATCATCATACCAACTATCATATAATAATTTCAGTTTATAATAACTTAACACTTGTACATAAAGTTTAATAACGATTGTGAATACTTATTTGAAATAAGGTCGCCGCTTTTGAAGCACTTATTTCAAATCATGTGGACACTCCTAAATATTAGCAAGCTGAAGTGGCAGTGGGCAGGCCATGCCTGTCGTAGAGGCGATGGCTGTTGGAGCCGGAAAGTCCTTGAGTGGAGACCGCGTTTAAGAAAGCGTAGTGTGGGACGCCCTCCAGCACGTGAGCTGACGACATAAAGCGGCTGGCGGGAAGTGGCTGGATGAGGAAGGCTGAGGACGGGTGTGGTGGCACTCTTTAGGGAAGGCTTATGTCCATCAGTGGACGTCCACAGGCTGATGATGATGATGATGATAAAATACTCATATCGCTGGCGTTATACGATGCAGTTTTGTGATCAGTTTTTGTCTTTCATGGACAACAATCCCTCGTCTGCGCATTCCGTAAACATTATTGTATTAACTATTACTCAATTGATATATGATGTAAAGCCACAAAACTCTGACTATAGGTGGATATAACGTAATATTATGAATCAATAATATCTTTCCAAACGAATAATAATCATATTCAGTTTATTTCGCATCAATTAATTACCTATGTGGCGGACATCGAAATCACACACGATGATTACATATTATTAACATGAATAATGTTATGTTTGAGGCTAATTGGTTTGCAATGAATAAACTGGCAAATAATAATGTTAAACATTATTAGGGTTCCGTACCTCAAAAGGAAAAACCGAACCCTTATAGGATCACTTTGTTGTCTGTCTGTCTGTCTGTACGTCATCTGTCGTGTTTGTCAAGAAACCAATAGGGTACTTCCCGTTGACCTAGAATCATGAAATTTGGCAGGTAGATAGGTCTTATAGCATAAGTAAAGGAAAAATCCGAAAACCATGATTTGTGGTTACATCACAAAAAGAAATTTAAAATGTATTCATAAACAAATAAAATTAGTATTTTCAATTTCAAAGTCAGATCACTACACTGAGTGGGGCATTATAATTGTGAAAAGTTTTACCTGCACATTCTAAAACAGATTTTTTTATTAATGCATGATAGTTTTTGATCTATCGTGCAAAATGTCGGTAAAATACCTACCCGAGTACGGAACCTTCGGTGAGCGAGTCTGATTCAAACTTGGCAGGTTTTTTTCGGTCAGAATCTATCTAGGTACCTATCTGTCATCGTCATCATTCCAATCCCTCACCGATCCACAACATCTGAGCTCGGGTATCCTCTCTGAATGAGAAAATTTTTGGGCCATATTATACCACGGCTTATTTACTTTCCGTCCCCAAAGAGCTGTGGTTTTAATGTTCAAAAACTGGTCAGATAAGCTTAGCTAAAGTAGTTACGCGAGAAAAACAGCGCCTTTTGTAAAAGCGTTGGCAATGTTGCTGTTTGTAATTATTACTAATGAAAACTAAAGCTACTTGTCGTGCTGTTTTGGCGAAAATTAACTACTAAGTTAAAATGACAAACAAAGAACGTAATTACTAAAAGTTAAAGGCCAAACACCTTTATGTACTGGTAGTCTGAACAAAAATTTTTGCGGACTGCAATATTCTTATTTGCTTTCTAAGGTCCCATATCCGTCCGTCCCTTTCTGTCTGTCAGTCAGCGGGTATCTATTTAAGTAGTTCAAAATTCAAAATATTTTAATTCAATTTAACTTACAAGTACTTTTGAATCGTCAAGTGCATCTACCAGTGGTTCGGAATTCAAATTCAAATTCAAATTATTTTTATTCAATTAAACTTTTACAAGTGCTTTTGAATGCCTTTTCGGTATGAATGCTTTTCATACCGAAAAGAACCAGCGAGAAACTCGGCGGTTGCTCTTTTCAAAGATTTGATATGCAATATTAAGTCATGTATAAAAATAATTGAAGTCCCGCGCACTGCTGGAGCGAGCTGCAGGTCAAATCCACGCTCTTTGATCGTATTATACGTAATCCTCAATTGTATAATTTATAATAATATGCTTTTCTCAGGAGCATAGTTTTAATAGATAGAACTTATAAAAAAGTTTAATCTAGGTACAAAATAATTTCATTGGTCACTAGTCAGCTTGCATTTTGACAAAATCGATATCCATAACCTGTACCTAGGTATTGTGTAGGGGTAGGCAAACGGTATACAGTAGGTATATTTGCCGTAATTCAGCCGCGCGGTGCGGCGAAAAATATGCGTGCCGATGAAATACGCGCCACTGAAGTTTGCCACATTCGAGTACATCTCGTATGTGCAACAGTGACAGCGTTATAAAGTATTGATTGTTTTTCAAAAGTTGCATCCTATCAGCCTATCAGCAGACTAGTTGACCTGCCCTGGATTTCCTTGAGGAAATTTCTAAAAAAAGCCTTGCTTGCTTGGGGATGGAGGCTACATTATTGAGAAGTCTACCTTTTTTTTTGACTGGGATCTCACTTGGTGGTAAGTGATGGTGGAGTCTAAGATGGAAGCTTTAACCAGACCCCGAACCTCCTACTTAAAGACCACAGCGCTGACCATTACGCCGGGGAGGTCAAAATGACCCAGTGCTTCACGATACAGTGGCAGGTATGTCGGTCAATCAATCTCTCCTCTTTCTACTTAAGTATATAAGATTTTTATGAAATGAAATTATTTATTTTGCCAAATGTGAGTAACTGCATGAGTAATAATAAAATTAAGTCTATCTTTATGACTTTATGATATCCATATTTTCGTACTTACCAATATTATAAACTAGCCGATGCCCGCGACTTCGTTCGCGTGGATGTAGGTTTTTTTAAATTCCCAGTGGGAACTCTTTGATTTTCCGGGATAAAAAGTAGCCTATGTGCTAATCCAGGGTATAATCTATCTCCATTCTAAATTTCAGCCCAATCCGTCCAGTAGTTTTTGCGTGAAGGAGTAACAAACATACACACACACACACACACACACACACACACACATACAAACTTTCACCTTTATAATATTAGTGTGATGCAAAAGTGTGTTTGTCTGTCTGTCTGTCCGAGTTCCGACCCTCTGTCCGTCCGTCCGTCTGTCTGTCTGTTACTATCCACGGCCTATCCGTTTAACCGATTTTAATAATACAGACTACAGAGACTTATATTTTCCTATAGAGACAGACTTCAAACTTCCTACTTCAAATATGCCATTAAAGAGTTCATACAGGATTTTTAGAAATCTAAATCTACGTTAACAAAGTCGCAAGCATCTTGTAGTACTTAAATAATTTTAAGTAGGTAGACACAATTTAAGATTCTCAAAAGAGAAAAGTCAAATCGTAAACTAAAGTAGAGTTAGGTAGAGGTTTCCATTATATCTAGCCTGTACATAATATATCGCTAAATCCAGGCGCCTAGCCTGTTAGATTAGGTATTAGTCAAAGGGATCTCGGCAAACATCTCCCGCTCGCAGCTACTCGTACATCCTCAGATGTATAAGGGATGAACAGATTTCCTGTATCGATTAATTCGCGCTAACGTATGGAAGTGTACTTTGTGCCCGTCTTAAGGAAACCCTACTGCGTCTTTATACCTAATTCGTAACCTAATTAGGTATTACCAACTGACTCGAGTTACCTATCGATAAGCTATATCAATAGTGTTCGAAATTTTGTATGCTCGATACCTACTGTATACTTAGGTACGAATTATACAACACTTACACCAAACGTGCAAGATTTTCGTTTAAAGACTTCATAATAAAATTAGCAGTTATAAAAACTAGCACTAAAATTAGCACTTAATAAAATTGACATTAAATACTTGTATTTAAACATTAGAAACAAATTCTTTTACATTCTTTAAAAAAAATGTTTCTATAATACCTACCGTTATTAATTAAAAAAAAAGAAACATTATTTTACGTATTAATTATATGTACGAAGTTTGCCAAACAATTTAACACTTCGATGCGATATACGATTTCCCGAAAGCTTTTTTGCACAGAGGTCATTCACCCGGAAGCGCGGGAAGCTCACTATTGACGAGTTAAAAATAATTCAACCACAAATACTACAAAGACTGTGTCACCTAGTAATTGCTTGCTCGGATTCAGAGAATAGTAACAATGTGGACGTTTTACTAGCGGATGCCCACGGCTTCGCCTGAATATAAAATTTATTAGCTTAAGAGGGCTCTCTCCGTCACTCGCTCCATACAAACGTAGTTCCAATTTCATTTGAATATTAAGCAACCAAAGTCCATGAAATTTTGCAGACATATTCTAGAAACTAATATCTATGTCTGTGGTTTTCCAGATTTCTGTTAAAATATTCGGTTTCAAAGTTATGCGGTCTTAAAAATTCACATACAAATCTTTGAGCTCCTGTAATTTCAAAACTACATATTTTTAGAAAAATCTAAAACACCACAGACACACATATTATTAGTTTCTAGAATATGTCTGCAAAATTTCATGGACTTTGGTTGCCTTAATATTCAAATGAAATTGGAACTTAACGATTGTACGGAGCAAGTGACGGAGAGAGCCCTGTTAAAGCTTAACTTAACTAAAGCTACTACTATAACTGCTACAGTTATATTAGTAGCTTTAGTTTTAAGTTTACTTAATTAATTACCACCACTATATTATTATCTTACAAATCCAACAACTGACTATCAAAAAGTGTAAATATTACCTATTTTTAACCCCCAACCTAAAAAGAGGGGTGTTATAAGTTTGATGTGTTTATCTGTGTACCTGTCTTTGGCATCGTAGCTCCTAAACTAATGAACCGATTTCAATTTAGTTTTTTTTGTTTGAAAGGTGTCTTGATCAAGAGTGTTAGCTATAATCCAAGAAAATCGGTTCAGCCGTTTAAAAGTTATCAGTTCTTTTCTAATTACTGTAACCTTCACTTGTCGGGGATGTTATAATTATTTTTTTTACACTTGCGAATAAATGATTTGAATTTTGAATCTTCGGATGACTAAAAGGTAGGTAAACTAGGTACCTAAGTCACCCGGTTCAGAGTCTTGTCTGAAAATCAGCGCTGTATGCTCTTGTGTATCGAAGCATACAGCATAATGCTGAGCTGAAACCTTTTCTCGGGCTGTGCCACACAATATGATAGCAGACAGACAGACAGATAAACTTTCGCATTTATAATATTAGTATGGATTTGGTACAGAGGTAGCTTACATCTCGGAAATTTACATAGGCAACTTTTTATCCCGGAAAATCAGAGTTCCCACAGGATTTTTAAAAAACCTAAATCGACGCGGACGAAGTCGCAGGCTTTATCTAGTTAGAATATAAACACAATTACTTAAAATCTCTTAATAAAAGCCAGGTAAAGTAAGTAGGTACCAATTCTATAGAAGCTCTTCCTTTAAAACATTGTCGACTATTTTTTCCATTCCTTTAACTTAACAATAGAACTTCAACGTTTCTATGGAATAATAAATGGGGCTGTCCAGGTCTTTGTATATAGCTTAAAGAATTGAGGTCTACTTATACTTCATACTTATTGATATTATACCTATTATACTAGATGATGCCCGCAACTTCGTCCGCGTGGGTTAAGGTTTTTCAAAAATCAACTCTGGGTACTCTTTAATTTTCTGTGATAAAAAGTAGCATATGTCCGTCAGACAGCCTGAGACAGACAGACAACAAAGTGATCCTTTATGTATTGCTTTTTTTTCCTTTTGAGGTACGAAACGAAGCCCTAAAAAGTCCTGAATCATTGACGCCCAACCCAAACTCTTAGACCTAGGTAGCTGAAATTTTGCACAGAGGTTCCCTTTATAATGTAGACAAGGAATAAGGTCGACTTTTTTGCAATTCCCAAGGGATAAGAAATAAAGAAGATTAAGATTTTCACCGAAGCCGAACGAAGTCGCTAGTTTTTTAATTTAGATAGAATGGAATAGACAATATTTTTACAATTTACTAGGTTAAAAACCCGAATTTCAGTTATGTAACTTGTACAAAATTATTAGGTAGGCAGGAATTTAACATAAAATAGCACTCGTTTCTCTGCCACACCGCTAAATATAAATAAATAATTTACATAATATCTATATAAATCTTCTGTCTATACACAATACAGCATACCTAGCTATTTATAATTATCATGTACGATCGACGAATATTAACAATCTTGTTTTATGAGTAGATACCTATTTAATTAAATATTTTCATTTTGTCACTCTGTTGAAGTTACGCCACTCTGTCGTTTCTCTTGTACACCTGTCAACGTATGTCAATAATTAAAGCAACGAGATTCAAATCGGTGAGGAAGAAAAGCATTATCGTTATCAATTTTATCAGAGATGCGCGGGCGCAATTGGTTATCGCGTTTCGAAATTCGAACTGTGATGATTTTGCAGTAGCGCGCCAACCACCGTTTAGAGCGCATGTGTGTTGCGCAGTTCTAAAATCCCTCGTGGTCGGTCTCCGTTTTTCTAACACACAATTAAAATGGTGAGTGCATTTGTATTGTGATTGCTTATCGTGTCAATCATCATCATATTGTGATCATATTTATGTCACCTTGCAATCATGGAACTGTGATCATTTATGGCACGCGCACGTGGTTGTTGTACATTCGCGCGTGGCTAATTTGTTAATTGCAAAAACGTGAAAGATTTATTTAGTTTTTTTATAAAGATACAAAATCATCAAAATATTTAAACTCCAAAATACAGCAATATTAATTACAAGGTTTAAAAAATAATGAAAGGTCAGCCGTGATGTACCTACATCCTACATATCAACTTATTTACTGATTTGGATTTTTTCCTGCTGAGGAAAATCAGGTAAAATATTCTTTTGAATTAGATACTTACCTACCTACAATGTTAGTGGTATTTAATTACGTTAGTACAATAATATTATGGCAGTTTCGTGAATCGTGCTGCGTGCATTCAAATTCGTGGTAAATGAATAGGTAGAGCTGTTGGATGATGAATTGTGCCCACCGTTATTGCTTAGGGCCAATTTTTCAATCTTCAAATAACATTTATCTGAGAAATAAAGAGGGTTTGGTAGTTTTTGTCTATACTTACATCAAGTTTATTCTCAGATCAAAATTACCCAATAAATAGTACTAGTTATATCTACTTATTACATTTATTTATTATTTATCCATACTAATAGGTATTATTATGTAAAAGTGTGTATGTCTGTCTGTTAGCTTTTCTTTTCATGGCACATCCGTTTACTGCATCGATTATGACGAAATTTAGTACAGAGACTTGCGAAGGGAGGAGGCGGAAGAAAAATTAAAGAATTTCCACTAGATTTTTCCGGGTGCGAACGAATCGCGAATAATACTTATAAAATTAAGGCCATAGAATAACCACCTTGAGGCTCTAGTGATTAATTATTATAGGCCATAGTCCAAGTGCGGAATGAAAAAGCCTAAAGTTTGAACTCACTCATGATTGATACAGTGCATTCATACTATAGATTTTTTTTTTAAATTAAGTAGATATTTTTGCTTTGACCAAGATTTTGTAACACGATAGACTATAAAGTATGGACTATAGACCATGAAAGTGTGACGTCACAAGTCTACTACGGTTGTGGGCATGAACATCGTGCCAGCAACGGTGGATCCGCACTTGATCCACAGTCTGAACTTCTGAAGCGCCGGGCAAATTGTGTCGCTTACGCGTTTCTGTGATTTGTTTATCTTTCAAGCAAACTGAGGAAAACTAAAGATACGGTCTATCTATAAGCACGCGGTGTACAGTGAAGGTAACACGTTCCTCTTTATTACCCTGCCCTGATCATTATCCTTATCTGATAATATAATACAGACCTATCTTACACCTAACCCCGCAGCAGGTATCTATCTAGTATCTACTAAGCAAGATTCTAGTTGTCATCTCTGTATAGAAGTTGAGATGTATAGAACACACTTTGATCTTGCTCAGACTTAAGACACAGTTAAAACGAGTCAGCGTTATACCACTGGTCTAAATCTGTCTCCTTTTAACCGAAACTTAAGTCTAAGCAAAGTCAAAGTGGGCTCTATAGATTTCAACCGTAGTTTGAGCGGATACAGAAGGATATGGAATCCCACCGCATTTACTATTTCAAAAAACTACCATTATGACTTGATTAATGACTAGCGGTATCTACATGTACATATATTGTGATCTATACCTACTTAATGTGCTATATAAGTTTTATTCGAGGGATTTACTTTTATCCGTTGAGGAATTCTGTCCTCCATTCCCGATAATAGTCATCATAATAATATATGTGGTAGAACCTTGTCAATATAAAAAGATCTGTCAAAATCAGTTCTGATTTCGACGTAGTTAATAAGGACAAAAATATCATACTCCATCCCGAAATTTTTCGGAACAAAGTCCGAAATCTATAAAATATTATATGCCAAATTGCTTTCAAAATTCCTTCAACAGTTTCAGCATGACAAATATAGTTCAGTCAATATGCAAATTGCCCTCCGAAAAAAGACCTACCGTAATTTGACATAATGAATCGTTAGGGGGGCATGTCAAGAGGTCACAGGAAAAATAAAAAGGTCGCGCTGATTGCTGATTTTGAGAAATTCAAAAAATGAATAAAAAAAATTTTTGAAATGCTTTTTTCTTGGAAACTATTGGTTTTAAGAAAAAGTTTTTTAAATAAAAAATATAGAAGGCATTGCGAACTATATTTTTTGTCATTGGAGTGACGTCATCCGACTTGAAATACAAAAAGTAGAGGGCGCTAATGGATCAAAAAAGTGTTACAACGCTATTTTCGATAGGAAAAAATGATTTTTTTATAATAATGTAAATTGGAAAGTTGTTCGTCACAAAATTAGCTACAACTTTTATTTGAACAAAATTTTTATAAAACTTACCGTTTTCGAGCTAGAACTTGTCGAAGTGTACAAATTGTACATTATGTACCGTGCCGTTGCACAGTTCTCATGCCATTCAGTTTTTATCTTTTTTTTAATCCAAATGAAATAGCAGTAATAGTTTTCTTACTTTTTTATCAAAAAATTTGAACTTTTGTTTAACAAAAATTTGAACTTAGGTGAATTTTTCTATGTTTTGCATCACGTTTATTTCTTTCTTTTGAAACAAACACATTTATTCGACAATTTTGTTTTTTTCATTTAGTTAGCTAAAAGTTTCAGTTAAATAAAATAAATTTCATATAATCTCAAGTGAAGTTTTTAGTTAAGTTATAGATCATTGGAGGTTATGGAAGCAATAAAAGTAACTGTACATTTTATTTCAGTACCTATTTCATTTTATTATAATCATAGCAACGTTGCTCATTATTTTGTCGTACCTCGAGAACGGTAAGTTTTATAAAAATTTTGTTTAAATAAAAGTTGTAGCTAATTTTGTGGCGAATAACTTTCCAATTTACATTATTATAAAAAAATCATTTTTTCCTATCGAAAATAGCGTTGAAACACTTTTTTGATCCATTAGCGCCCTCTACTTTTTGTATTTCAAGTCGGATGACGTCACTCCAATGACAAAAATGTAGTTCGCAATGCCCTCTACATTTTTATTTAAAAAACTTTTTCCTAAAACCAATAGTTTCCAAGAAAAAAGCATTCAAAAATTTTTTATTCATTTTTTGAATTTCTCAAAATCAGCAATCAGCGCGACCTTTTTATTTTTCCTGTGACCTCTTGACATGCCCCCCTAACGATACATTATGTCAAATTACGGTAGGTCTTTTTTCGGAGGGCATCTAATTATTCCTTGCATATTGACTGAACTAATAGGCAAAAATCTAGAGAACTATTATCGTTCTGGGCTCTATTTTCAATGATAAAGCTTCCTCAGATTAAAATTTTTAAATGTACCTACCTACCTACACGGAAATCGTCTGTAATTATTACCTACATATATTAAAATAAATATTTAGATTTAGATAATAATAATTAAGTAAGTAGATACCTATAGATCGTAAAAGTTATTATCAGATAATAAGATCTTCATATTAAATATTATCTATTAAATAATGCATGCTTATCAGAGACTATTACGAGTATCAACACACACGCAAAGACTAACGGACCAGACCACAGAACTTCTAAGAAGGCACCTAAATCTGTGGACCAGACGAACTGGACGAAACTATAAAGATTCTTTATTTTACTATGGAACCCTATTAAAAACAAATTCACTGTTAGGTGCAGTAAAATTTATAATAGTATTGATATGTATGGGTATGGTAGGTACGGCTCAGTTCTTGCATGCTCTAGAATTCCTCTCATGTTTCAATAATATAAACAAAAGTTTATTGTTACCCATAATACCTAAATTGATATACCGTCATTAGCTTTCAGACGTATAAAAATAATGTCTAGTATGCTTCTATGCTATTAGTGACGACTGTGTAGTGTGTTGGGTACCTTTTGCATTTTATTTGAAGAACTAGCTTTTATCCACGACATTGTCCCCATGGATTTATGTTTTTTTGTATCCTGTAAGATCACCTTTTTCCCCGGGATAAATTCTGACCACGGAAGAGGACTATATCCTTTCCTGTAAAAGTTAAAATCTGTTCAGCCGTTTCTAAAACTAGCCCAGGCAAACTAAAAAGCCACAGATTTTTTTTTAATGTTTGAGTTTTGAATTTTGATACCATAACCAAAACGATCTCATTCTACATTAATTTATATTATAGAGGTAAAGTTGTGAGTTTGGATGTAGTAGGAACTCATCCATCCGATTTCAAAATTTTTCACTGAAGGACGACAACCCCTTAATAATATTATCCCCGAGCTATAAATATTCTAATAATAAATAAGCTATAAATTATACATTTATCGTGAACGAAGTCACGGACAAAGACTAGTAACTTAATAAACATGAAAAAGCAGTAAGTAAAGTACGAAATGACAGACAGACACTTGAATTTTATTTGCATAGTCATATTTCAAAACAGAGTAGCTAACATCCATTCATTCAATATCAATGAAAAAAATATTTCTGAAAATTATATAATAGATCATTGTTATTTTTCTACCATACTGAATGTACTGAAGTCTGAAGTGAAGCTTGTTATTTTAATATCGAGAGATTGTTATAAACTACGAAGCGGAAATGTATCTAGTTTTATTTTATAGAACGGATTCGTTCATATAAAAAACCTGAATAGGAATGTTTTATTCAAATAGGCTCTTCAATCGTCAGAAATTGATTGGATTTTTTTACCCGACTGCGCCAAAGCCAAAAGGAAGGGTTATGATTTTAGCAGTCTATGTATGTATGTATGTATGTTTGTATCCAGATTCTATGTGTTCAGTCTAGTTTATAAAATTAGCTCTAGTATCGACTAAACTCACAAATTAATCGATACTAGAGCTAATTTTTTAAACTGGACACTTTCAAGTAAAGATTTTTATATGAACCTGTGACACGGTAATCAGATAATATTACCGTGCCTGTGAGGATGATACTGCCATTGTCGCAATTAAAGCGCCATAACCCTACTTTGTCGTGTTAGTTTACAAATTGCGAAAAACCAAATTAAATTTGAATTTCGCGGGCAGACCCGTTTGCATCCACCTTAAATTACTTATTGAAGTAATGCTTTTCCACAAAGAACATTGTGAAAATGTTCTTTGTGGAAAATCTTTGTGGAAATTTGTGTGTGTGCTGAGATCTTGTAAACGTGAACCTTTTCTTTTGAGGCAGCTCATTCTTATGATATTATAACAATGTATTCGTATACCTACTATGAAAACAACTGACGCAAATTATACGAGGCTTATCTACTACGGTAAATTGCTCACGAAATACAATTAGCTCAATGTAATTATTATAAAAACTCAACTAGGTATCTGCCTTCTATGCAATTTTGCATACTATTTATTATTTACTTGTATACCTAGTAGGTACCTACATACAATTATTTTGTGATAACTGGTAATAATATTTAATCGCATTTGCACATTTATCTACTGTTAGCAACACTGGCTAAAATACTGTTTATTATCAGCAACACTGACCAAATTACTATTTTTATATAACTTTTGTGTAATGAAACAAGTGTAGCCACGTCAATACACCTTATTAAATATGTTATTATACCTTTGTCAATATACGTTTCATGACAAGACGTATATTGACAAAGGCAATTATTATTGTCCGGAAGTAGTTGGAGTTTTCTTCGAGAGTCGGGCCAGCCCGCTCAGTCAGTGTATTTTTGTACTCCAATCGAGAAAGTGTGAAGTGGAATATTGTCAAGTGTTAAAGTGTTAAAGTGGCAAATTGTAAAGACAAGTGGTAAAGTATAAGAAATACAGCATTAATTATGAGTAAGTTATGTTTTATTTCACTACTATTAATAATAATAAAATTAAAATCCTGAGATCACAAAATGTAGGTATCTGTTGGCGCGATCTGAGTTAGCGCCAACATTTCAGAAGTGGGATGAATTAACGCAAAATCCACTAAGATATACAACATTTAAACTTTAAAATTTCTTTTTATCAAAATAAAATAAAATGAAACACACATTGTGTGATTATTTCATTTTGTGATACTAGTTACCAACAAATAAGAACCGTAAACTTGTCATTTATTTTTAAAATACCCATATTTTGTGAAATTGAAATTGATGTTAGTCACGTGACAAATAAAATACCGCATGCTATTCGTTTTTGTTTCAAGTTTTTCTTCAAGGCAAATCCTTGATATAATCGACTTCTTGTGGGTATTGCATAAACATTAAAATTAATTCTCATTAGTTTCTCTGAGTGACTTACTCGTACGTCCTCACGGTGATAGTCAAGGAGAATATAGTCGCGTAATGATCAGAAAAATATCAATATCTGTATTTATAATTCATAATTGAATAAAACTAATATGTTCCACATGCATAGAACCTCATATTTTTTCGAACTTTTACTGCCTCCCGTATCTGGTATGGCTTACAGTGAACCCTCCCGAACAAGATGGTGTCTACGTCTCAGTCCACCGAGATGATGCGGCATCGCGGAAGGAGGCGAAACGCTCCAGGATCTCGGTGGCCACGCCAGCCGGCGCTCACGCAGCCGTTGCTCGGGCAGCCGCGCCAGCCGGCGCTCACGAAGCTGGCGCTCGGGCAGCCGGTGCCCACACAGCCGGTGCTCGCAGCCGGCGTCCACACAGCCGGCGCTCGTAGCCGCGCCAGCCGGTGCTCACGCAGTCGACGCTCAGGCAGGCGCGCCAGCCGGCGCCCGTGCAGCCGGCGCCCACACAGGCGGTGCTTGCAGCCGCGCCAGCCGGCGCTCACGCAGCCGGCGCTCACGCGGCCGGCGCTCACGCAGCCGGCGCTCACGCAGCCGGCGCTCACGCGGCCGGCGCTCGGGCAGCCGCACCAGCCGGCGCCCTTGCAGCCGGCGCCAACACAGCCGGCGCTCGCAGCCGCCGCCGGCCAGCGCTCACGCAGTCGACGCTCGGGCAAGCCGTGCCAGCCGGCGCCCATGCAGCCGGTGCTCGCGCAGCAGCGACAGCCGGCGCCCACACAGCCAGCGCTCGGGTGGCCGCGGTGGCTGGCGCTCACGCAGCCACTGCTCGGGCGGCCGCGCCAGCCGGCACTCACGTAGCCGGCAGTTGGGCAGCCGTGCCAGACGGTGCCCGTGCAGCCGGCGATCGCAAAAATGAGTCTTTTCTTTTCGAGTATTTTTACGAAACGTTTAGATGCCTTGAAACCTAGGATACGCTCAGATTCTCATCTAGTGGGTGAGAATGGCAAGCTAAATTGTTAACTGCGTTACTTTCTGACGAAAATTACGATTGGATGCCATGATAACCGATGATAGCTAACCTTTCCCAATTTGGGGATTCGCTGGAGACATTCTACTAGGGTAAAATTGCTTTAATAAATATTTGTCATATGGATTATGACACAAACCGAAGTAAACCATTAAAAGCGCAGTCCTCAGTTAAAACTATAAATATGCAATCTAAACAGGGCCTGAAGAGCTCTCGTAGTTGTAACTATAAGCTCGAGGGTCACAAACAGACGGCTCGAGGGGCTTGACAGAGCCTTAGTCCAATTAAAAAAAAAAAAAAAAAAAAAAAATGTGTCACGAACTTTGTGTGAGTGTGTGGCAAGTGTGACGTTGCCACGGAACCAAGCAGTACTAGTTCAAGCTACTAGCTTATTTTTTATTATTTCTCTTGCATTCATGTTTTACGAGTAAATCATAATATATATATATATATAATGTTACAACATGAAGCCCCGTCGGGGCGTTCCACAGTATAACATTGGTAATTATAATATGTTACAAGTATTATTTATTATTTATTATTCTATTAAGTGTTAACATTTATGAAAATCATAAAGTATGAATAACAATTAGTAAATAATCATAAAGTATGACTGACAATTAGTAAGGAACAAGAAGTAAATAAATAAAAATAAAAAATGACTTATAAATAAACGTTATAGGAGCGGTCATATCGTTAATCAATCTTAAAAGAACTTAAGTATAAAGAAAAGTGCATACATACAAAATCACTATCGTATTATACCCAGTCAGTCAAAGAAAAAAAATAACGGTTATGATAGTTTCAATAATTAATAATCACTTATCGTTTTTTTTATATTAACATCATAAGGCTGTCAGAATAAATCAAATTTCGTTCAAGGCCTTCATTGATTTTGGCAGCGAATGTTGCATAATTAGATATTACGATTTAAATAAAATCCGTAGTAACTAATATACTGACAAAGATTTGAGAATACTGTGGTACACACAGTAAAATAGTTATATTTGCACCCGTCCAGTGTCGCGTAACACACACAAAAGCATACATATAGCACACGTAAATATTGAAGTTACAACTACTAAGGACGCCCACATATTATGTAAGCAAAACCAGTTTAGTCAATGCGCATCACGTTGCGTTGGTTAAGTTAGAAAGAATTCTTAATAATTAGAGCAATGAGGATAATATTAATCACTCTATGGATTTAAGGTATCGTCATTCGGGCTAACACGCTTTGCACTTGTGGTGTAACAGGTAGGCCCACGATTAGAGGTTATGAGTTCAAATCTCTCTTGTACATTGTCTTTGATGTTTTGTTATTTGTAGTTTAAAAAACAAAAATGCCAATATCAGCATCGATAAAATGTCTCAAAAAAAAAAAACCAATAGAACAGCTGTTAACAAATTAATAGAAAGGGAGTTAGCTTCCGTAATGGAATTGAGATCCCTGTTCTCTTCAGTAAAGCTAATAAAAGTGCCATATGATACAAGTTAATCGAACAGTTACAGTTATAGACATATTTCTTTCTTTTGTACTTTTTATTATTTGAATAATTACATAGGTCTAAAGACCTAAAAACAAAATCAATTCTTATACATATTAAACTTATTATAAACTAAAAGTAAAAAGATAAAAAAAGGGGTGTCCGTACTCTTCGATAATATTTATAAATAATTGCTTATGCAGTTTTGCAATACATATGAATTTTATTGAAATGGATGAGCTTTACATTTTATTAACAATATTAACTAAATGAGCCATTGGTATTATGAATTAACATGATTAAATGAATGAATTAATGAATTAAATAAATAAAATCTCTATTGTTTCTAATGTTACACCTAAAAATTAGTTTGAGCTTCTGATGACCAAACTAAGCTTTATTTAACACTGATGCACTATCTATAACTAGAATTTAAAAAAAAAAAAATGTAAATGTAGGCTTAACCTTTTTATAACTCTAGTTTTTATTTTTTTTTAATCTTAAAATAAATTGATCTTTTTTTTGTCAGCCCTAGCACAGACTACGATCTATTTGCAAATATTCAAACACCAGTCTCAGTTTTAATTATCTAGTGCTTTGGTCTACAACAATTAGTGTAAAATGTTATTTTTAATTAAGTCTTTAATTAAATAAATAAATAAAAATAAAATAAATAAATAAACCCGTGTTATAGGTAACAGTGCTCTCGCCTTACAGACTAGAACTAGAACAATACAGAAATTACACAGATAATTTAATTCAAGATTGGGTGACGTTAGACTGTGTACATTTTAATACACATATCTACATATATACAAACTAGATCACTTTTCTGGGGAGCCTCTCTCTCTGTTAGTATGAGATATGAGGATCTCTAATCTCATTAACAATAATTGTGAAATATTTCTGGCTGGACAGTCACTAAAGTGGAACCATTGTATAACCGTTATACAGTTGCACCGTTCACCCTTGCAGACAAATATAAAAGTTTACTTTATGGCAAAACATAACTAATCTTCCTTCATAATATAATTAAGGTTAATTAAATAAATACATATAATACAAAATACAAAATACAAAAATATTTATTTCAGTAAAAAAACAAGTTTAAATATATTTTAAATATAACATAGAAATTGGAACCGTCCCAGTAAGTAACTGGTATTAAACTAGTACTTATGGCGGGCGACCCCGCTCTTCCATTACATATTCTGTTACAATTGAAATAAATAAGTAGTTTCTAATAGTAATAAATTATATAGAATAATATAATATAGAATCTCTTTAATTTTCAATCTATATTTTAAAAATTTGGGTATACTTCTCGTATGAATCTTACCAATATCATTAAGTGTTAGGTAGGTTTTGTCCAAACAAAACAAGTATACTTGCAACATCGTTAGATTTTTCATAGTTGTGAGACTTGTTTACGTAGAAGAGACACAAAATCACGGGATACAAAATTATGTCGTAATTTCACGGAATTGCGTCTTAAGTAGGTGCGATATAATGGTAGTTAAATAGTTTTTTGTAATGATTTTGAATTGTCAAAATAATATAAAATTATAAATTTATCTGATGAAGGTAGTTAGATAAAATCGATATTTGGCTTATTCGATCTCATACAATCTATTACTAGGAGGCCAACAATATTGAACTTTCATAAACATGGGTGTTTTGAAGGTTTTGGTTTAGTCTCCATCTGAGATTCGGAGCGATATCGCATATTTTCGGTATTTGTATTGTGAACTGGATAATTAGATGTTGTGATAGCAATCACGCTCTAATTAAATTATTAATTTTGCCATTAAATTTTTAAATTAAAACTCTTGAATAAACTCTTCGCATTGAACCTGTGTTTACGTAGGTTTTGGGAGGACATTTCGATAATTCAACAGTATTTAAATAATACCTGCTTTTCTGAGTGACGCTTATAATAGGTTAATATTATTGGTTAAGGGCAGCTCACTTCTTATGCTGAATGCGTGAGATGAGTATATAATACTTTTACGTATAAGTTTCACCTATATGTGCGTGTTAAGGAATTTACAGTTATATCGTTGGTAATATCACACATTCACACGTGGATGCGTGTTGGTATGCCTTGCAAACTTTTGTTGTTTGTACATCCTTATCCCAATAATATAAAACACAAGAAAAAAAGTGTTACTATATATGCCCGTTACAGACTTTGAAACCATCCAACCAATGAGCCTGAAATCAGTGCCATTAGAAAGTTAATGATGCGAAGATTGTCGTAGACTACTAAACCAATGCGTAAGGCACATTTCTTCTAGCATAGTACCATACGCCAGGTTATACGCTGGTGTGTTGTAAAAGCACTGCGTTTGTAATAAAGTTGACGAAGCAAAAGTAGAACTGTTCAAAGTGTTACACATTACAATTGTATACCAGTCATGGTAGGACAGTCCTCAACGGAACAGTCTCATATTGTTATTTAGGATATATGATAGATTGCATATGTCGCAGGACAGTAGTAGTAGGAAGCTATTTTCAATAGACCACATGAACACTGCTTAATGTCTTCCAGTGAATCCTCAGAAAGGGACCCGTAATTGGCTAAACATCTAATTGAAATAAATATCACAACAGTTGATGAATTGACAATTAAAACGTAATCGTTTCATTCGAATCGGATAGTAATTGCATACAAAAGATAGTTCACAATAATGTAAAATGCTAAGTAACTAATGGATATGGTTATAGGTTGATGGACAACCCTGGTCCTAAATGAATACATATAGTTCAAAGTTAATGGACAACCCTGGTCCTAAATGAAAATAAAAGGGTCATTCAAAAATATTTTCGTGTTGGAAATAAATGACAATAACATTAAAGTTTTGTTAAATTTAATAAATGTAACACCAAATGAAAGAGAAGAACTAGATTTTTATCAATGGAAAACAACCATTTTTAAATGGCAATCACTAACTTTAAATTCGCTTAATCTGGAGCTAAAATTTCAATCATCAAAATTAACTTTGCAGTAACGGTTCGTAAATTTTGCTTTCCAGATAGCTTCATAAGAAAAAGTCAGTGAGGATTAAACCTGGACTCCTCGGTGGCCAATTAACGTCGTCTCGATTACGCTCTTACTGTAGAATTCGAGTCAGTTGACAGGGTTATCGGGATTTATTTCCTGTACGGCAACAGCTTTATTAGAACGCAAGTGTAATGCCTTTAATAATCGGCAGAACTGTGATTTATTCAAATTTAGAGTTTTTGGGACCAAACGCATTATAGTCTTATATTAGCTGAGACAGATGGACATATAGTAGACGGTTTTCCCCGTTCTTGAAGTTCTTATGCAACCCGGTTTTTTGGCCGGCATTGTGTTCCCAGTCCCCTCTTGTGGACCCAATTGAATTTGCACTTAGAACATTATTTTTACCAACATCAAATTAAAATATTTTATTGAGACGCCCAGTAAAGATATATATATTTAAATCCTGATCCTTGTAAAAAGAAAAAAACCTGTAGACCTTTCCTCACCCTCTGTTACCTGCGTATGACAGACTACAGACAAAACAGAAACGAAAATATTTCTGAATCACCCTTTAAGGGACAGCCCTGGTCCTAGAATAAAATATGCTGGGACAACCCTGGTCCAATATTTATTTTAAGGACCACCATGGTCTGTGACTATATTTATAGTTAAAATAGAATTTGTTAATTTGAAATTATTAGAGGCCTGGTGGCATACGAACAACGTTGGTCTTAGCATTTAACATTGGACAACCTGGTCCAATATTTATTTCAAGGACAACAATGGTCCATGATTACGTAAATACTTAAAATAGAATTTGTTTATTTAAATTATTAATTATATTTATAGAAAGTTAGAAATTATTAGTGATACAATAACGTAAATCTGCCATGTTTTGTTGCTTGTCGCTCGAGGTCGACGACCCAATTTGGATGGCCGACTGTTAGCAACACTGGCTAAAATACTGTTTATTATCAGCAACACTGACCAAATTACTATTTTTATATAACTTTTGTGTAATGAAACAAGTGTAGCCACGTCAATACACCTTATTAAATATGTTATTATACCTTTGTCAATATACGTTTCATGACAAGACGTATATTGACAAAGGCAATTATTATTGTCCGGAAGTAGTTGGAGTTTTCTTCGAGAGTCGGGCCAGCCCGCTCAGTCAGTGTATTTTTGTACTCCAATCGAGAAAGTGTGAAGTGGAATATTGTCAAGTGTTAAAGTGTTAAAGTGGCAAATTGTAAAGACAAGTGGTAAAGTATAAGAAATACAGCATTAATTATGAGTAAGTTATGTTTTATTTCACTACTATTAATAATAATAAAATTAAAATCCTGAGATCACAAAATGTAGGTATCTGTTGGCGCGATCTGAGTTAGCGCCAACACTACTATATAGGTTATATATATCTATAAAGGTTGCCTGGTAGAGATTGCTTCAAGCAATAAGGCCGCCTTTGCGCACAATTGTTTTTCTATTTTCTTCTTTCGGTGTTGTGATCCTTTACATGTGTTTTTGTGTGCAATAAAGTGTTTCTATCTATCTATCTATTTATCTAAGTCGCTGAACCAAACTATGATCGGTAGTCGCTAGCGACGCTAGCAAACGGTAGATCCTAAGAGTCCGATCCCAGTTAGTCTGACTACATTACTCATAAACTAACTTTTTTACAAACTTACTTTCTAATGTATGGGAAGTGGGATCTGCTACGAAGATACTCCAACAGCGTTACTGTTTTCAATAAGTAACAAAAGTCTAAAATATTTATATTATTTACGTAGGCCAACTTATGGCTCATTGTCGAGAGTCAAGAGTGCCAGCTAACCGCGTCGGTTCCGACCATCGATGGTTCCAACACAGGCAGATTCTGAAAGCCAGCAAGAATATTGAGAATAGGTAATTGTAACATTAACTCGTTCAAAACGTCGTCTTTGTTAGTAACAAATTCATCGAAAATTATTATCCATACTAAAATGCATAAATGCGAAAGTATGTAGGTATATCTATCTATCTGATAACTTCTCATAGCCCATAATATGTTTTTGATGAAATTCAATACATTAGATAGGTTACACTTAGGTACATCCCAGGGAAAGATAGGTAGGTATAGGCTACTATTTGTGTCGGAAAATCCCAGAGTTGCCGGGATTCTTAGATAACCTATATTCTTGTGGACAAAGTCGCGTGCATCATATCATCAACAAAATATCCATAAAGAGAAACATCGCAGATAATAATAACGAACGGAATAGAACAGGAAAATTAAAAAAAAAAACGAACGTCTCCGAAAATAACAAAGCTCCAAGGTTTCTCGTTTATACACAACGGCTACCTACGCTTACACTAACTGTCTCTAATTATAAGAGTGCAGTACAGTAAGGGCTTGGACCCACACAAAGTGAGACGCAGCGACGCAACAGGCGACAAAAAGAACACGTAACAGGAACGCTGGAAACTGAATGTTACGCGGGCACACTGATACACGGGTCTACTACATGAGAAATTAACAAACAGACAGACAAGAAAGCAAGTCAATATTTCAATGTCATCCTGTTCCAACCTATGTTTTAAATTTCAAGCCTCTAGCTTACCGGGAATTTAGTTTCAAATTTATTGCAAGATTTGTTATGGATAGATAAACAGAGCAACAAGAAAGCGAGTTAATAAAAACGTGTTACGTGCTACCTATGTTACTTTCCAGGTCTTTATTATATCCATGTAAAAATCACGTTGATTTGTTAGATTAATGACTGAAGTAGAAGCCAATAAACAAACACACTTTCGCATTTATAATATTAAGTGAGGATATCCCTATGAAGTGCAAAGCAGCTATAAACAGCTGCAACGCCCTGTAGACAGACGCCTTCATACATTTCCTCGTATAACAACTTCGAAGGTTGTCTGGGAGAGATCGCCTTATGCGATAAGACCGCCTTTGCATGCTGTATAGTTCTATGCCTACTTAGTTTTACTTTCTTTTAATCATTTTATTTGCGTGCACTAAGGATTTTAACAAGTGTAAATTAAAAATTTATAACACCCCCGACAAGTGAAGGTTACAGTAACTAGAAAAGAGCTGATAACTTTCAAACGGCTGAACCGATTTTCTTGGATTATAGCTTAGAACACTCGATCAAGCCGCCTTTCAAACAAAAAAAAAACTAAATTAAAATCGGTTCATTAGTTTAGGAACTACGATGCCACGACAGATACACACGTCAAACTTATAACACCCCTCTTTTTGGGTCGGGGGTTAAAAATAAATGGAGTGAAACCGGCGAAGCATTTTGTTAGGAAATCAAAATCAATTTTTTTTTAATTCATGAAGGACTAGTGTCTTTCATGCTACTTCGGTTCAGAATACAGATTCTACTAACAACAACTTTAACTCAGCTTTAATTATTTTAAACACGGAGGAAAACAAAATACTCTACTCTGCTGCTGGTGCCTAACATATTGCCGTCTAACGCTGCGATCACGCTTTGTATGTGACCAAGCCCTAATTGTCTCTCATCCGAGTAGGTAAGGCAATAACCCACACACTGCCAATTTTAATTTTCCACTGCAATTTGCAATAGAGCCGATTGCATTGAGCGTTCGGCTTCCTGGACATATGACAATATTCATTACAGGAATCTCCGAGTCTCCTTAGGTTTTGCACTTTGTCCGTCTGTCAGAGCTTTATTTCTCAAGTAATAATGAAGACAAGTTCTTATTAACAAGTAATAAGAATCATAAATAATATGTACTTATATGAAAATCCGAAAGTGTCAAATACCTACATTACACATACCTACCTACCAAACACAAGAAGGCAAGGAGCAAGCATAATCTACCTACCCAGAAAAGCATTTGGGGGGCATTATAAATAAAATTATTGTTGGTAGGTTTACACATTTTCCGGGGGTCTATAACAAAAACAGCTTATTCTCAAAAGTTAATAGCTAGGTAGTTTATGTATTTTATTTTATCATTCACTACATATACAACCTACTTACAATATTTATACTTCGAACGTTTCAGTCAGTTACAAAAAAATAACAACTATGGAGGCACGGAGTGAGCTTACTTACACCGACCGTAATAATAGGCAAATGTATGAATATGTAAAATATGTAGTTATATGTATGAACCTGTGATGGTACGGTGTGATCGTCTATACTAGTGGTTAAGATTAGGCATTATGAAGAGTTAAAAATAAGAAATAAACTCAGCTGAATTTTAGAGACACCTAGGTATTTAAGTCATGAGTTATTTACAAGTAATTAATTGGTACAGTACGTTGGGTGAACACGTAGACTTCTCGACCAGCTAACAGGTTTACACGGATTGAATTATGAAAAATTAATGTAAAATTTCAACTCCTCAAAATAGATATAGTGAAGGGAAGGATTTGTTAATTTAGAACGTCCTGTTAGTGTGGAAAATCAGTTGATACGTGTATTTGCCTTATTTAGGCCATCGGTTTGAGACCAACCGGCATTCCTTAAGCACGGGGGGAGCCCTACACTGAAATCTCAGTCTTTTAGCATTGTTATCGGGGCACAGCACTTGGACTCTCCTATTTCGCTGCGAAGCGTTTTCAATTTGCCTAGGTACGGAAACCTAGGTTCTTTTCAATGAGCTCTGGGCTCGCCCCAAAACCATGGTATTTTTGTATATTTATATATTTGTTTGATTGATTGTCAATAAATTGGCCAATTTATTAGTTCGGAGAGTCCAGCTGTATAAAGACATGACGTGTTTGCTTTGTGCCGGAATCTCGCTGCTGGTACGTCACCAATCAACCATGTACCATAATATAATATCAAGCAAAGGAATTTACAAAGTACAGCAAAACTAGTATTTTTATCTATTCAAAACTCGGTGATTCACAATTTCAGCTGGCGTCGGTTTTAACAGATAATGTTATCTAAAATGCTGTTTGGGAAAGATCGGTACACAATAAAAAAAAGGTACCTACCTGCCTCGCCATCTGCCCTCTGGAGGCAGCGTGTACTCCATTGTCTCGTTCAGGGTAAGTAGATGAAATTTAGCTATGACTCGAAAGTAAAAGGTCCCTTTGTCTTTAGCCTGAGATTCGAACCCAGCCAATATTATCTTTAGTAGTGGAGAGCATTCTTGGTAAATTAGGTACTAATCGTTTTGTGAAAATAAAAGTATAAGGAAAAACCATCGTGAGAATTTCACATCCCTAGAGTTCTCTCAAATGTTCTAGTTCATTCATAACCATATAAAAGATTGATCATGATGATGATAATGATGCTTCGTCCTAACTTTTGTGATCAACTTCCACTAAATGACGTTATTTTATTTACTCAATTTCAATACTAATTTCAATGTAAGATGGAAGAAATTTGTATTTCTTAGTTCCATAGTAAGTACTTTTATTTAGGTAGGTATTAGAGGGAGAAAGTCAATATTGAAGGTTATCAAATTAAATATGCACACATGTGACTTAAGTTTGAGCTATATCAAAAAATCAAATGAACCATAACTAATAAATCTTTAACTTGAATCTCCTTTCAATATTCACTACTTCATATAGGTATAATTAAATATAGCAATAAAAGAGGAAAATAATATTCATATAATTTATTACTGGTGAATAGATTTTTCTACTACTCACTCAGTTTAAAAACAAATAAAGAAGAGAAACTGAATTTATTATTTAGACTGGGAATTAAGTAACTTTATTACATTAATTAATTCCTGGCCGAATATTTGCTTCCTAAGCCATACTAATTATTGAAAGGGGAAAAGCAATATTCAAACGAAAAAACCCTTTCGGCTTTATGTACATCATTTTATCTAAAATACACACATGCCCACATAATTAATAGAGATATTATCTATAATTCTTACTTCTATAATAAAGTAAATTTTAAGGACACACATTATACACAGTTTTATACAATCAATCTAGATATATTCAGATCCCAGCTCCACAGTTAATTATTTCGTCTCATTTAAACACTTTGGTTTAAGTAGTTTAATTTTATGTTCAAACGTGGAGTTAACTCATTGTGTGGTCTAGAGTATAGATACGATTTTTATAGCCTCGTATTCATAATTTAAGGATTATATAAATCATTATAGCACCAAACAAAATATCCAGGACCACCTCTGTTACGTCATATAAAATACAAAGTGTGTAATGCATTATCTGGATTCATTTCTAATTAAATCAATCAACTAATTTAATAAACTAGGGTTGTGGAGCTGATTTCAAAATAATCTAGTTAAAATTAAATGTAAATTAGTACATCACCATATATCAGCTTCTGCTGGCCCGGATACACACTATTTTATTCTATTTATAATTTACTATTATTAATCTATACAATTTCAATATATTTCTACACTTAATATTCACTGTTAGGCTCTACTGCACGTTGAGCCAGACCTCAATCGAATGTTCTCTCCCGGTCCCCCAGTGTTGACTTAAAACGTCCACACGGATATCTTTGTCCACGCCCATGATCTGAAATGAAAAAAAAACCCAACGAAATTTCGGTTTCTGATTGGTTCACTCTTGCGCACAGAATTTCTCTGGCTGATGGCTAATTGGCTGAAAATAAAATGTATTTCAAACTTCCCTTAATGGGCCGTACCTTTTACTTTCTCACGCCCTTGCCTTGCCTAGACCACTCTCATAACACGTGATTACAATTTTGTACACTTGTAGAGATTTCTAAGTTAAAATTTACGACTTTTATCTAATTTATGACCGACCCTAACGCAATTTAGCTTTAGAGCAATTTATTTTGCCCTTTTGTTTTTTATACTTCCTTTCCTACAATTACTCAGAATCTTAACTAATTTATTTCTTTTCGTGCGAGATTTTTGTTTTTAAGAGCAAGGCTTCAAATTTCCGACAGTCATAAAACCGTATGACGGATGGCAAGGCCATCTCACGCTCCCCCAAAATAGATTTTTAATACACGTAGCTCCTTTTGTCCCTGCAGCTGTGCTAGTCGTTTCAAAATCTATTTTTCCCCTTATCTGTATTAGAACGCTAGTATCAAACCTCCTACGCCTATCTATTATACCCTCGGGCATGACCATAACTATTTAACTCAGGTATCTCTTTGTTTAGTGTACCCCAAACTACCTGTTTTCTGTCCCTTTTAATACTCTAGTTTTACCTATCTTTCTAGTTATCTACATAGTACCTAAACAAATGAATGGCATTGTAGTTACCCTTAACTTTACCAGTATGAACGTCTATTAATGTATATACATTATTATATGGAACTGCCCCTATTATGTACGGTCCTTCATATAAGCGCATGAATTTTTTTGTCAACTTTTTATCCGCATCTGACTTCGTAAAAGTCTTAAGTTTCACTAAATCTCCGATTTCGAATTGTATTAACTTATGATTTTTGTTATAATGTAATTGCCTACTTTCGGCCGCCTTATCTATGTTTTGTCTTGCCTGCTGTCGAATCTGTTCTAACGGTTCACCCTGTAAGTCTGCCCTCACCGATGAGTCAGTGTTGAAATCAGTCGATAGCAGAGTACGTTTTCCATATATAATCTCGTTTGGCGAATATCCCGTTGTAGTATGTATTACCTGATTGTAACAATCTTCTATATCCGATAATAGATCTACCCACGAACGATGTGATTTGTCGCAATACGTCCTGAATAATCTACCTAACTCTTTATTAACTCTCTCTGTTGAATTTGGCCGTGGATTTCTAACAGATGTGTGCGTTAACTCGATACCTAGTTGGCGAATACCTAACTCGAAAACTTTTGAAGTAAAGTTCGCGCCTCTGTCTGAACATAATGTCTTAATTGTGACCTGCTTATGAAACTTTTTTACACAAGTTAAAGTAGCCTTCCCACTAGCCTGGCGTAGTGGGTATAGTCTGATTAACTTACTATAAGCATCTTGCATTACGAATATGTATTTAAAACCAAATCGTCCTGCCGGTAAAGGTCCAAAAATATCGCAAAAAACTCTCTCTCCTATTTCCTTCGCTATTACAGTTTTTATCGGCCCCGTGTGCGTTTCCAAAGCATGCTTTGACTTTTGACATGCCTCGCAAGCTCTTACAACACGACCTATTATACGAGACATATTTGGGAAATAATATTGACGTTTCATAAGAGCATAAACCTTGTATCGCAAATATCGAAATGACCTACTTCTTCATGTATGCTAACTATCAAATCCCTTAGTATGTTCTCGGGAACATATAACCTTAAGATATCCCCTTTTATGTCTCTTCTATAAAGAATCCCTTCTTTAAGCACGTAGTACTTTGATTCAGAAGTGTCTGCTGTTTGCACGCGTCTAATTATCTCACTAGCAGTCTTGTCGCGACTTTGATAACTACCTATCTCTCTCCATCGCTCCCGCACTAATCGTCCTAATGATGTTTTAAATAGATTCATTTCAGGCCCCATGACCTTGTTAGTTAATACATCGGTGGTCCCCTTTAAATGTCGAGACAATACGTCTGCTACAATGTTTAGTTTACCTTTCACATGTTCGACTGTGTAATTAAATCGCCCTATATAATGTACCCAACGTATCATCCTAGCGCTCAATAATTTGCACGTCTGCAAGAATATCAGGCTTTTATGATCAGTCCTAATGACTAAATTCGCTCCTCTCAAATATGTTTCAAACTTTGACAAACTGAAAATGATGGCCCATAGTTCTTGTTCAGTAACTGTCCATTTGCGTTCTGTCTCTGTCAATGCTTTACTACAGAACCCTAATATTTGTTCTTCACCTGCTTCATTCAATTGATAGACATAACCCGAAACCCCCAAATTACTGCTATCGGTTTGTAAATAATAAGTTCCCTTAGGATTTGGGTGTACAAGAAGTATCGTGTCTATAAACAATTTCTTGACCCTTTCAAAACAATCATTAATTTCCTCTGTCCATGACCATTTCGTATTTTGTTTTAATAGGTCGCACAGTGGTTTAACCTCTTCGCTATATTTTGAGATAAATCTTCTGAAATAATTTATTAATCCCAGAAATCCTCGTAACTGTTTTATAGTCCGAGGTATAGGGAAGTCCAATATGGCTTTAACCCGTTCAGGATCCATACGTACCCCGTTAGTATTTACTATGTGTCCTAACAACTTTACCTCTACACATAAGAACCGACACTTCTCTAACCTTCCAGTTAAACCTGCGGTTTCTAATTTATCTAACACTCGATCTAAATGTTCTAAGTGTAACTTTATGTCCCCCGTAGTGAATATGACTATGTCGTCTAAATAGTTTACGCAAAACTCTCGTACTCCTACTAGGATATAATCCATTGCTCTCGAGAACCCTGCTACAGAAGTCTTTAAACCTTGAGGTAAAACATTATAAGTATACGTCTTCCCCATGAACGAGAACCCAGTATACTTCCTAGAATCTTTATGCAAAGGTATTTGAAAATAGGCATTATTCAAATCAATTAAACTGATATAATTTACTCCATGAAAGGATTGTAAAATCTCAGATGTGAGTGGAGGCGCGCCCGCGTCACCTACCATTTTCTTATTCAACTCTCGTGCGTCCAATAAGAGTCTTATTGACCCATCTCGTTTCTTAGTGAAAGTGAGAGGACTACAGTAAGGGGTCGCTTCCTGTCTGATCACGCCTAGTTTTTCTAACTCTTCTAATTCGGTTTTTACCTGTTCCCTATACGCCAAAGGTACCGGATAACTGTGTTTTACAAAAGGTGTTTCGTCTAATAGCTCAATAACGTGTTCGTACTTGTTTGTCAAACCTAAACCTTCCGTAAATACCTTACAGTGTTTGTTTAACACAGGTAGTAATAATTCCTTTTGTTCATTACTTAAGTTCGCGTCATCTAATTTTAATCCCTTAAATTTCTCATTATCTAAATTCATGTCTGATACACTTTGTTCCACTGGCCTAGAGTTTTGATTTAATATTAAATTAATCGTGGCTGCGTTCGTCTCTCCCCCTAACCTTTCGATTTTGCAATCCGAATTCAGCCTAACACAAGACCTAACGCCCATATGTTCAATAGTCAAAGTGTGTTCACCATTACAGTTCACTATTCCTTTTACCCGCTCTAACCAATCGTATCCTAGTATCAATGATCTAGGAAGACGTCGCATAACTAGTACAGGTGCTTCAACTAAAGTACTACCTAACTGAAACTCTATTAGCACTAACCGATTCGTGCTTTCACTTCGCGACCCAAACGCGCCTTGTATTTGAATTGCTGGAATAGCGATCTCTGGCAATGTCCCATGTTCTCTTAGAATAGAGTCGTACAATTCCCTAGTTATTCCACTAATCTGACTTCCCGTATCTATGAGTGCACTCATACTTCTTCCATACAGTCTAACACATACTTCAGGTAACCTAGGTAAAGAATAATCAACACTCACATCGGTTTGTTCATCTAATTCATGATACATTGTGTACACATTCAAACCTCTCCTCATACAAGTTTCACAAGTCACGCCTAACTCATTACACTCTGTTACATTTTCAAACTGGTTTTCCAATAAGATTCCTATACTCCTAATTTCAAATTGACTACTATACTCGTTATAATCAACGCCGCCTCTTAATAACCGTTTAAGTCCCTTATCTCCGGTCCCCAAACTCTGTCCTGGCTTCCATCCACTATTAATTAAGATCCTATAGACTACACCTGTCCTTTCATGATCTGAGGTCTTTCTGACGCCCGTGCCACACAAGACTAACTGATTTGACCTCGTTTGTGTTGGGCATTCTAGTTTTTTGATGATCCCTCCCCCACATTCTTAGACACAGTAAGATCCTCGCCCTCTTTTACGAACGTGATTGCCGGCCTAATTTGTTTAGATTCGGATACCGTAGGCCTGTTAAAGTTAACCCTAGAACCTAATCGACCACGATAGCCGCGTCCCCTCGTCGAATTTCCCCTAGCTCTCCAATTTCTTGTTGACATTGTTGCTACAATAGGTCGTCTCGATGATGACTCATTGTATCGTCTACCTCTGTAATTATTACTAACGCTACCTCTCGTAAATTGCCTAGGTTTTTCAACAATATTTTGCTCTATGTTTCGAAGAAATTTCGCTCCGTTCATGATGTTAACTTCCTCTGTTCTAGTAAACCATAATCGTTGTATATCTATAGCATAATGTCGCATAATAGAATTGACCAAATCTCTCTCACTAAACGCAATAGTTAATGACTGCATTGATTCTGCTTGCTCAGCAAAATGTTCGGACATCGACATTCCCGAATCGCTTGAATATACCGCATTAATCAATTTATATCTTATAGATTCCTGAATTTGTTCGGTCCAATAATTTCGTCTAAAATCAATCTCGAAGTCAGCGAACGTAGTCCAGCCCTTCGAATACAAGTCCATAACCTTCCGAGCATGCCCCGAGATGCAACCTAACGCTATATCTATTTCGCGATCTAATCCATTTACCGCCCTTATATATTTCTTTAATCGTTTTAGAAAAACGATGGGGTTAGTGAATGGTTTTCCGTCGAAATTTGGTTTAGTTACTGACGGCTGTACAACATATAAATTCCGGGTCTCAGATAATGTACTTGTGCTCGCGGTTTCAAGATTCGACCCCTGCCTATCAGATTTTTCATTTTCATTAATCCCGTTCGACTCGTGTGAAGAAATGCTCGCGATTTCATTTGAACCAGTATTTGAATTTAACTGTTGTAATTTTGCTTCGAATTCAGTGATTTTTTTCAAAATCAACTCTAATGTAGCATTCCCTAAGGTCGTTGTTTGCTCGCTCGATTCTACGGTACTAACATCGCTTTGCCCCGCACCTACTTGCTTTGTTCTACGTCCCTTCCTACCTGAAGACATCTTTTTTTTTTTCAATTTGACCCTATTTCTTTTACCTACCCAAGTGCCAACTTAAATTTTATTTGAATAACTTTCATAAGTCGCGAAGCCGTATTTTTAATACTAATATATTACTGGTACTAATTGCAATCACATGTTTGGGTCTGCTTCGATTATATGCATTCTCAGAGTTTGAAAAAAATTAAGCCTGAGAAATAAGCAAGGAATAATAGCTCGATCTCTGTAGTATCTTCTGAAAACCTGTAAATTTTACATTTATAAGACATACAGCTTATTTCTGCTCTCCTGCTCCCCCTATACATAAATAAATGTAAATGTACAACATATAAACATAATAACATGCACAGTGTGTCCTTAAACTTATAATTTATAAATAGTAATGTAAGTTTATAAAATTTTCTCTCTCAAATACCCAATCACAATTTCTACGTTGTGTTATTTTTATGTTAATGTAAATCTAGTCATATCGTTATTTCGAATACGTACATAGATCCCTGGTCACTCGGCATCAAATTTCTGTGATGGTACGGTGTGATCGTCTATACTAGTGGTTAAGATTAGGCATTATGAAGAGATAAAAATAAGAAATAAACTCAGCTGAATTTTAGAGACACCTAGGTATTTAAGTCATGAGTTATTTACAAGTAATTAATTGGTACAGTACGTTGGGTGAACACGTAGACTTCTCGACCAGCTAACAGGTTTACACGGATTGAATTATGAAAAGTTAATGTAAAATTTCAACTCCTCAAAATAGATATAGTGAAGGGAAGGATTTGTTAATTTAGAACGTCCTGTTAGTGTGGAAAATCAGTTGATACGTGTATTTGTCTTATTTAGGCCATCGGTTTGAGACCAACCGGCATTCCTTAAGCACGGGGGGAGCCCTACACTGAAATCTCAGTCTTTTAGCATTGTTATCGGGGCACAGCACTTGGACTCTCCTATTTCGCTGCGAAGCGTTTTCAATTTGCCTAGGTACGGAAACCTAGGTTCTTTTCAATGAGCTCTGGGCTCGCCCCAAAACCATGGTATTTTTGTATATTTATATATTTGTTTGATTGATTGTCAATAAATTGGCCAATTTATTAGTTCGGAGAGTCCAGCTGTATAAAGACATGACGTGTTTGCTTTGTGCCGGAATCTCGCTGCTGGTACGTCACCAATCAACCATGTACCATAATATAATATCAAGCAAAGGAATTTACAAAGTACAGCAAAACTAGTATTTTTATCTATTCAAAACTCGGTGATTCACAAATTCAGCTGGCGTCGGTTTTAACAGATAATGTTATCTAAAATGCTGTTTGGGAAAGATCGGTACACAATAAAAAAAAGGTACCTACCTGCCTCGCCATCTGCCCTCTGGAGGCAGCGTGTACTCCATTGTCTCGTTCAGGGTAAGTAGATGAAATTTAGCTATGACTCGAAAGTAAAAGGTCCCTTTGTCTTTAGCCTGAGATTCGAACCCAGCCAATATTATCTTTAGTAGTGGAGAGCATTCTTGGTAAATTAGGTACTAATCGTTTTGTGAAAATAAAAGTATAAGGAAAAACCATCGTGAGAATTTCACATCCCTAGAGTTCTCTCAAATGTTCTAGTTCATTCATAACCATATAAAAGATTGATCATGATGATGATAATGATGCTTCGTCCTAACTTTTGTGATCAACTTCCACTAAATGACGTTATTTTATTTACTCAATTTCAATACTAATTTCAATGTAAGATGGAAGAAATTTGTATTTCTTAGTTCCATAGTAAGTACTTTTATTTAGGTAGGTATTAGAGGGAGAAAGTCAATATTGAAGGTTATCAAATTAAATATGCACACATGTGACTTAAGTTTGAGCTATATCAAAAAATCAAATGAACCATAACTAATAAATCTTTAACTTGAATCTCCTTTCAATATTCACTACTTCATATAGGTATAATTAAATATAGCAATAAAAGAGGAAAATAATATTCATATAATTTATTACTGGTGAATAGATTTTTCTACTACTCACTCAGTTTAAAAACAAATAAAGAAGAGAAACTGAATTTATTATTTAGACTGGGAATTAAGTAACTTTATTACATTAATTAATTCCTGGCCGAATATTTGCTTCCTAAGCCATACTAATTATTGAAAGGGGAAAAGCAATATTCAAACGAAAAAACCCTTTCGGCTTTATGTACATCATTTTATCTAAAATACACACATGCCCACATAATTAATAGAGATATTATCTATAATTCTTACTTCTATAATAAAGTAAATTTTAAGGACACACATTATACACAGTTTTATACAATCAATCTAGATATATTCAGATCCCAGCTCCACAGTTAATTATTTCGTCTCATTTAAACACTTTGGTTTAAGTAGTTTAATTTTATGTTCAAACGTGGAGTTAACTCATTGTGTGGTCTAGAGTATAGATACGATTTTTATAGCCTCGTATTCATAATTTAAGGATTATATAAATCATTATAGCACCAAACAAAATATCCAGGACCACCTCTGTTACGTCATATAAAATACAAAGTGTGTAATGCATTATCTGGATTCATTTCTAATTAAATCAATCAACTAATTTAATAAACTAGGGTTGTGGAGCTGATTTCAAAATAATCTAGTTAAAATTAAATGTAAATTAGTACATCACCATATATCAGCTTCTGCTGGCCCGGATACACACTATTTTATTCTATTTATAATTTACTATTATTAATCTATACAATTTCAATATATTTCTACACTTAATATTCACTGTTAGGCTCTACTGCACGTTGAGCCAGACCTCAATCGAATGTTCTCTCCCGGTCCCCCAGTGTTGACTTAAAACGTCCACACGGATATCTTTGTCCACGCCCATGATCTGAAATGAAAAAAAAACCCAACGAAATTTCGGTTTCTGATTGGTTCACTCTTGCGCACAGAATTTCTCTGGCTGATGGCTAATTGGCTGAAAATAAAATGTATTTCAAACTTCCCTTAATGGGCCGTACCTTTTACTTTCTCACGCCCTTGCCTTGCCTAGACCACTCTCATAACACGTGATTACAATTTTGTACACTTGTAGAGATTTCTAAGTTAAAATTTACGACTTTTATCTAATTTATGACCGACCCTAACGCAATTTAGCTTTAGAGCAATTTATTTTGCCCTTTTGTTTTTTATACTTCCTTTCCTACAATTACTCAGAATCTTAACTAATTTATTTCTTTTCGTGCGAGATTTTTGTTTTTAAGAGCAAGGCTTCAAATTTCCGACAGTCATAAAACCGTATGACGGATGGCAAGGCCATCTCACGCTCCCCCAAAATAGATTTTTAATACACGTAGCTCCTTTTGTCCCTGCAGCTGTGCTAGTCGTTTCAAAATCTATTTTTCCCCTTATCTGTATTAGAACGCTAGTATCAAACCTCCTACGCCTATCTATTATACCCTCGGGCATGACCATAACTATTTAACTCAGGTATCTCTTTGTTTAGTGTACCCCAAACTACCTGTTTTCTGTCCCTTTTAATACTCTAGTTTTACCTATCTTTCTAGTTATCTACATAGTACCTAAACAAATGAATGGCATTGTAGTTACCCTTAACTTTACCAGTATGAACGTCTATTAATGTATATACATTATTATATGGAACTGCCCCTATTATGTACGGTCCTTCATATAAGCGCATGAATTTTTTTGTCAACTTTTTATCCGCATCTGACTTCGTAAAAGTCTTAAGTTTCACTAAATCTCCGATTTCGAATTGTATTAACTTATGATTTTTGTTATAATGTAATTGCCTACTTTCGGCCGCCTTATCTATGTTTTGTCTTGCCTGCTGTCGAATCTGTTCTAACGGTTCACCCTGTAAGTCTGCCCTCACCGATGAGTCAGTGTTGAAATCAGTCGATAGCAGAGTACGTTTTCCATATATAATCTCGTTTGGCGAATATCCCGTTGTAGTATGTATTACCTGATTGTAACAATCTTCTATATCCGATAATAGATCTACCCACGAACGATGTGATTTGTCGCAATACGTCCTGAATAATCTACCTAACTCTTTATTAACTCTCTCTGTTGAATTTGGCCGTGGATTTCTAACAGATGTGTGCGTTAACTCGATACCTAGTTGGCGAATACCTAACTCGAAAACTTTTGAAGTAAAGTTCGCGCCTCTGTCTGAACATAATGTCTTAATTGTGACCTGCTTATGAAACTTTTTTACACAAGTTAAAGTAGCCTTCCCACTAGCCTGGCGTAGTGGGTATAGTCTGATTAACTTACTATAAGCATCTTGCATTACGAATATGTATTTAAAACCAAATCGTCCTGCCGGTAAAGGTCCAAAAATATCGCAAAAAACTCTCTCTCCTATTTCCTTCGCTATTACAGTTTTTATCGGCCCCGTGTGCGTTTCCAAAGCATGCTTTGACTTTTGACATGCCTCGCAAGCTCTTACAACACGACCTATTATACGAGACATATTTGGGAAATAATATTGACGTTTCATAAGAGCATAAACCTTGTATCGCAAATATCGAAATGACCTACTTCTTCATGTATGCTAACTATCAAATCCCTTAGTATGTTCTCGGGAACATATAACCTTAAGATATCCCCTTTTATGTCTCTTCTATAAAGAATCCCTTCTTTAAGCACGTAGTACTTTGATTCAGAAGTGTCTGCTGTTTGCACGCGTCTAATTATCTCACTAGCAGTCTTGTCGCGACTTTGATAACTACCTATCTCTCTCCATCGCTCCCGCACTAATCGTCCTAATGATGTTTTAAATAGATTCATTTCAGGCCCCATGACCTTGTTAGTTAATACATCGGTGGTCCCCTTTAAATGTCGAGACAATACGTCTGCTACAATGTTTAGTTTACCTTTCACATGTTCGACTGTGTAATTAAATCGCCCTATATAATGTACCCAACGTATCATCCTAGCGCTCAATAATTTGCACGTCTGCAAGAATATCAGGCTTTTATGATCAGTCCTAATGACTAAATTCGCTCCTCTCAAATATGTTTCAAACTTTGACAAACTGAAAATGATGGCCCATAGTTCTTGTTCAGTAACTGTCCATTTGCGTTCTGTCTCTGTCAATGCTTTACTACAGAACCCTAATATTTGTTCTTCACCTGCTTCATTCAATTGATAGACATAACCCGAAACCCCCAAATTACTGCTATCGGTTTGTAAATAATAAGTTCCCTTAGGATTTGGGTGTACAAGAAGTATCGTGTCTATAAACAATTTCTTGACCCTTTCAAAACAATCATTAATTTCCTCTGTCCATGACCATTTCGTATTTTGTTTTAATAGGTCGCACAGTGGTTTAACCTCTTCGCTATATTTTGAGATAAATCTTCTGAAATAATTTATTAATCCCAGAAATCCTCGTAACTGTTTTATAGTCCGAGGTATAGGGAAGTCCAATATGGCTTTAACCCGTTCAGGATCCATACGTACCCCGTTAGTATTTACTATGTGTCCTAACAACTTTACCTCTACACATAAGAACCGACACTTCTCTAACCTTCCAGTTAAACCTGCGGTTTCTAATTTATCTAACACTCGATCTAAATGTTCTAAGTGTAACTTTATGTCCCCCGTAGTGAATATGACTATGTCGTCTAAATAGTTTACGCAAAACTCTCGTACTCCTACTAGGATATAATCCATTGCTCTCGAGAACCCTGCTACAGAAGTCTTTAAACCTTGAGGTAAAACATTATAAGTATACGTCTTCCCCATGAACGAGAACCCAGTATACTTCCTAGAATCTTTATGCAAAGGTATTTGAAAATAGGCATTATTCAAATCAATTAAACTGATATAATTTACTCCATGAAAGGATTGTAAAATCTCAGATGTGAGTGGAGGCGCGCCCGCGTCACCTACCATTTTCTTATTCAACTCTCGTGCGTCCAATAAGAGTCTTATTGACCCATCTCGTTTCTTAGTGAAAGTGAGAGGACTACAGTAAGGGGTCGCTTCCTGTCTGATCACGCCTAGTTTTTCTAACTCTTCTAATTCGGTTTTTACCTGTTCCCTATACGCCAAAGGTACCGGATAACTGTGTTTTACAAAAGGTGTTTCGTCTAATAGCTCAATAACGTGTTCGTACTTGTTTGTCAAACCTAAACCTTCCGTAAATACCTTACAGTGTTTGTTTAACACAGGTAGTAATAATTCCTTTTGTTCATTACTTAAGTTCGCGTCATCTAATTTTAATCCCTTAAATTTCTCATTATCTAAATTCATGTCTGATACACTTTGTTCCACTGGCCTAGAGTTTTGATTTAATATTAAATTAATCGTGGCTGCGTTCGTCTCTCCCCCTAACCTTTCGATTTTGCAATCCGAATTCAGCCTAACACAAGACCTAACGCCCATATGTTCAATAGTCAAAGTGTGTTCACCATTACAGTTCACTATTCCTTTTACCCGCTCTAACCAATCGTATCCTAGTATCAATGATCTAGGAAGACGTCGCATAACTAGTACAGGTGCTTCAACTAAAGTACTACCTAACTGAAACTCTATTAGCACTAACCGATTCGTGCTTTCACTTCGCGACCCAAACGCGCCTTGTATTTGAATTGCTGGAATAGCGATCTCTGGCAATGTCCCATGTTCTCTTAGAATAGAGTCGTACAATTCCCTAGTTATTCCACTAATCTGACTTCCCGTATCTATGAGTGCACTCATACTTCTTCCATACAGTCTAACACATACTTCAGGTAACCTAGGTAAAGAATAATCAACACTCACATCGGTTTGTTCATCTAATTCATGATACATTGTGTACACATTCAAACCTCTCCTCATACAAGTTTCACAAGTCACGCCTAACTCATTACACTCTGTTACATTTTCAAACTGGTTTTCCAATAAGATTCCTATACTCCTAATTTCAAATTGACTACTATACTCGTTATAATCAACGCCGCCTCTTAATAACCGTTTAAGTCCCTTATCTCCGGTCCCCAAACTCTGTCCTGGCTTCCATCCACTATTAATTAAGATCCTATAGACTACACCTGTCCTTTCATGATCTGAGGTCTTTCTGACGCCCGTGCCACACAAGACTAACTGATTTGACCTCGTTTGTGTTGGGCATTCTAGTTTTTTGATGATCCCTCCCCCACATTCTTAGACACAGTAAGATCCTCGCCCTCTTTTACGAACGTGATTGCCGGCCTAATTTGTTTAGATTCGGATACCGTAGGCCTGTTAAAGTTAACCCTAGAACCTAATCGACCACGATAGCCGCGTCCCCTCGTCGAATTTCCCCTAGCTCTCCAATTTCTTGTTGACATTGTTGCTACAATAGGTCGTCTCGATGATGACTCATTGTATCGTCTACCTCTGTAATTATTACTAACGCTACCTCTCGTAAATTGCCTAGGTTTTTCAACAATATTTTGCTCTATGTTTCGAAGAAATTTCGCTCCGTTCATGATGTTAACTTCCTCTGTTCTAGTAAACCATAATCGTTGTATATCTATAGCATAATGTCGCATAATAGAATTGACCAAATCTCTCTCACTAAACGCAATAGTTAATGACTGCATTGATTCTGCTTGCTCAGCAAAATGTTCGGACATCGACATTCCCGAATCGCTTGAATATACCGCATTAATCAATTTATATCTTATAGATTCCTGAATTTGTTCGGTCCAATAATTTCGTCTAAAATCAATCTCGAAGTCAGCGAACGTAGTCCAGCCCTTCGAATACAAGTCCATAACCTTCCGAGCATGCCCCGAGATGCAACCTAACGCTATATCTATTTCGCGATCTAATCCATTTACCGCCCTTATATATTTCTTTAATCGTTTTAGAAAAACGATGGGGTTAGTGAATGGTTTTCCGTCGAAATTTGGTTTAGTTACTGACGGCTGTACAACATATAAATTCCGGGTCTCAGATAATGTACTTGTGCTCGCGGTTTCAAGATTCGACCCCTGCCTATCAGATTTTTCATTTTCATTAATCCCGTTCGACTCGTGTGAAGAAATGCTCGCGATTTCATTTGAACCAGTATTTGAATTTAACTGTTGTAATTTTGCTTCGAATTCAGTGATTTTTTTCAAAATCAACTCTAATGTAGCATTCCCTAAGGTCGTTGTTTGCTCGCTCGATTCTACGGTACTAACATCGCTTTGCCCCGCACCTACTTGCTTTGTTCTACGTCCCTTCCTACCTGAAGACATCTTTTTTTTTTTCAATTTGACCCTATTTCTTTTACCTACCCAAGTGCCAACTTAAATTTTATTTGAATAACTTTCATAAGTCGCGAAGCCGTATTTTTAATACTAATATATTACTGGTACTAATTGCAATCACATGTTTGGGTCTGCTTCGATTATATGCATTCTCAGAGTTTGAAAAAAATTAAGCCTGAGAAATAAGCAAGGAATAATAGCTCGATCTCTGTAGTATCTTCTGAAAACCTGTAAATTTTACATTTATAAGACATACAGCTTATTTCTGCTCTCCTGCTCCCCCTATACATAAATAAATGTAAATGTACAACATATAAACATAATAACATGCACAGTGTGTCCTTAAACTTATAATTTATAAATAGTAATGTAAGTTTATAAAATTTTCTCTCTCAAATACCCAATCACAATTTCTACGTTGTGTTATTTTTATGTTAATGTAAATCTAGTCATATCGTTATTTCGAATACGTACATAGATCCCTGGTCACTCGGCATCAAATTTCTGTGATGGTACGGTGTGATCGTCTATACTAGTGGTTAAGATTAGGCATTATGAAGAGATAAAAATAAGAAATAAACTCAGCTGAATTTTAGAGACACCTAGGTATTTAAGTCATGAGTTATTTACAAGTAATTAATTGGTACAGTACGTTGGGTGAACACGTAGACTTCTCGACCAGCTAACAGGTTTACACGGATTGAATTATGAAAAGTTAATGTAAAATTTCAACTCCTCAAAATAGATATAGTGAAGGGAAGGATTTGTTAATTTAGAACGTCCTGTTAGTGTGGAAAATCAGTTGATACGTGTATTTGTCTTATTTAGGCCATCGGTTTGAGACCAACCGGCATTCCTTAAGCACGGGGGGAGCCCTACACTGAAATCTCAGTCTTTTAGCATTGTTATCGGGGCACAGCACTTGGACTCTCCTATTTCGCTGCGAAGCGTTTTCAATTTGCCTAGGTACGGAAACCTAGGTTCTTTTCAATGAGCTCTGGGCTCGCCCCAAAACCATGGTATTTTTGTATATTTATATATTTGTTTGATTGATTGTCAATAAATTGGCCAATTTATTAGTTCGGAGAGTCCAGCTGTATAAAGACATGACGTGTTTGCTTTGTGCCGGAATCTCGCTGCTGGTACGTCACCAATCAACCATGTACCATAATATAATATCAAGCAAAGGAATTTACAAAGTACAGCAAAACTAGTATTTTTATCTATTCAAAACTCGGTGATTCACAAATTCAGCTGGCGTCGGTTTTAACAGATAATGTTATCTAAAATGCTGTTTGGGAAAGATCGGTACACAATAAAAAAAAGGTACCTACCTGCCTCGCCATCTGCCCTCTGGAGGCAGCGTGTACTCCATTGTCTCGTTCAGGGTAAGTAGATGAAATTTAGCTATGACTCGAAAGTAAAAGGTCCCTTTGTCTTTAGCCTGAGATTCGAACCCAGCCAATATTATCTTTAGTAGTGGAGAGCATTCTTGGTAAATTAGGTACTAATCGTTTTGTGAAAATAAAAGTATAAGGAAAAACCATCGTGAGAATTTCACATCCCTAGAGTTCTCTCAAATGTTCTAGTTCATTCATAACCATATAAAAGATTGATCATGATGATGATAATGATGCTTCGTCCTAACTTTTGTGATCAACTTCCACTAAATGACGTTATTTTATTTACTCAATTTCAATACTAATTTCAATGTAAGATGGAAGAAATTTGTATTTCTTAGTTCCATAGTAAGTACTTTTATTTAGGTAGGTATTAGAGGGAGAAAGTCAATATTGAAGGTTATCAAATTAAATATGCACACATGTGACTTAAGTTTGAGCTATATCAAAAAATCAAATGAACCATAACTAATAAATCTTTAACTTGAATCTCCTTTCAATATTCACTACTTCATATAGGTATAATTAAATATAGCAATAAAAGAGGAAAATAATATTCATATAATTTATTACTGGTGAATAGATTTTTCTACTACTCACTCAGTTTAAAAACAAATAAAGAAGAGAAACTGAATTTATTATTTAGACTGGGAATTAAGTAACTTTATTACATTAATTAATTCCTGGCCGAATATTTGCTTCCTAAGCCATACTAATTATTGAAAGGGGAAAAGCAATATTCAAACGAAAAAACCCTTTCGGCTTTATGTACATCATTTTATCTAAAATACACACATGCCCACATAATTAATAGAGATATTATCTATAATTCTTACTTCTATAATAAAGTAAATTTTAAGGACACACATTATACACAGTTTTATACAATCAATCTAGATATATTCAGATCCCAGCTCCACAGTTAATTATTTCGTCTCATTTAAACACTTTGGTTTAAGTAGTTTAATTTTATGTTCAAACGTGGAGTTAACTCATTGTGTGGTCTAGAGTATAGATACGATTTTTATAGCCTCGTATTCATAATTTAAGGATTATATAAATCATTATAGCACCAAACAAAATATCCAGGACCACCTCTGTTACGTCATATAAAATACAAAGTGTGTAATGCATTATCTGGATTCATTTCTAATTAAATCAATCAACTAATTTAATAAACTAGGGTTGTGGAGCTGATTTCAAAATAATCTAGTTAAAATTAAATGTAAATTAGTACATCACCATATATCAGCTTCTGCTGGCCCGGATACACACTATTTTATTCTATTTATAATTTACTATTATTAATCTATACAATTTCAATATATTTCTACACTTAATATTCACTGTTAGGCTCTACTGCACGTTGAGCCAGACCTCAATCGAATGTTCTCTCCCGGTCCCCCAGTGTTGACTTAAAACGTCCACACGGATATCTTTGTCCACGCCCATGATCTGAAATGAAAAAAAAACCCAACGAAATTTCGGTTTCTGATTGGTTCACTCTTGCGCACAGAATTTCTCTGGCTGATGGCTAATTGGCTGAAAATAAAATGTATTTCAAACTTCCCTTAATGGGCCGTACCTTTTACTTTCTCACGCCCTTGCCTTGCCTAGACCACTCTCATAACACGTGATTACAATTTTGTACACTTGTAGAGATTTCTAAGTTAAAATTTACGACTTTTATCTAATTTATGACCGACCCTAACGCAATTTAGCTTTAGAGCAATTTATTTTGCCCTTTTGTTTTTTATACTTCCTTTCCTACAATTACTCAGAATCTTAACTAATTTATTTCTTTTCGTGCGAGATTTTTGTTTTTAAGAGCAAGGCTTCAAATTTCCGACAGTCATAAAACCGTATGACGGATGGCAAGGCCATCTCACGCTCCCCCAAAATAGATTTTTAATACACGTAGCTCCTTTTGTCCCTGCAGCTGTGCTAGTCGTTTCAAAATCTATTTTTCCCCTTATCTGTATTAGAACGCTAGTATCAAACCTCCTACGCCTATCTATTATACCCTCGGGCATGACCATAACTATTTAACTCAGGTATCTCTTTGTTTAGTGTACCCCAAACTACCTGTTTTCTGTCCCTTTTAATACTCTAGTTTTACCTATCTTTCTAGTTATCTACATAGTACCTAAACAAATGAATGGCATTGTAGTTACCCTTAACTTTACCAGTATGAACGTCTATTAATGTATATACATTATTATATGGAACTGCCCCTATTATGTACGGTCCTTCATATAAGCGCATGAATTTTTTTGTCAACTTTTTATCCGCATCTGACTTCGTAAAAGTCTTAAGTTTCACTAAATCTCCGATTTCGAATTGTATTAACTTATGATTTTTGTTATAATGTAATTGCCTACTTTCGGCCGCCTTATCTATGTTTTGTCTTGCCTGCTGTCGAATCTGTTCTAACGGTTCACCCTGTAAGTCTGCCCTCACCGATGAGTCAGTGTTGAAATCAGTCGATAGCAGAGTACGTTTTCCATATATAATCTCGTTTGGCGAATATCCCGTTGTAGTATGTATTACCTGATTGTAACAATCTTCTATATCCGATAATAGATCTACCCACGAACGATGTGATTTGTCGCAATACGTCCTGAATAATCTACCTAACTCTTTATTAACTCTCTCTGTTGAATTTGGCCGTGGATTTCTAACAGATGTGTGCGTTAACTCGATACCTAGTTGGCGAATACCTAACTCGAAAACTTTTGAAGTAAAGTTCGCGCCTCTGTCTGAACATAATGTCTTAATTGTGACCTGCTTATGAAACTTTTTTACACAAGTTAAAGTAGCCTTCCCACTAGCCTGGCGTAGTGGGTATAGTCTGATTAACTTACTATAAGCATCTTGCATTACGAATATGTATTTAAAACCAAATCGTCCTGCCGGTAAAGGTCCAAAAATATCGCAAAAAACTCTCTCTCCTATTTCCTTCGCTATTACAGTTTTTATCGGCCCCGTGTGCGTTTCCAAAGCATGCTTTGACTTTTGACATGCCTCGCAAGCTCTTACAACACGACCTATTATACGAGACATATTTGGGAAATAATATTGACGTTTCATAAGAGCATAAACCTTGTATCGCAAATATCGAAATGACCTACTTCTTCATGTATGCTAACTATCAAATCCCTTAGTATGTTCTCGGGAACATATAACCTTAAGATATCCCCTTTTATGTCTCTTCTATAAAGAATCCCTTCTTTAAGCACGTAGTACTTTGATTCAGAAGTGTCTGCTGTTTGCACGCGTCTAATTATCTCACTAGCAGTCTTGTCGCGACTTTGATAACTACCTATCTCTCTCCATCGCTCCCGCACTAATCGTCCTAATGATGTTTTAAATAGATTCATTTCAGGCCCCATGACCTTGTTAGTTAATACATCGGTGGTCCCCTTTAAATGTCGAGACAATACGTCTGCTACAATGTTTAGTTTACCTTTCACATGTTCGACTGTGTAATTAAATCGCCCTATATAATGTACCCAACGTATCATCCTAGCGCTCAATAATTTGCACGTCTGCAAGAATATCAGGCTTTTATGATCAGTCCTAATGACTAAATTCGCTCCTCTCAAATATGTTTCAAACTTTGACAAACTGAAAATGATGGCCCATAGTTCTTGTTCAGTAACTGTCCATTTGCGTTCTGTCTCTGTCAATGCTTTACTACAGAACCCTAATATTTGTTCTTCACCTGCTTCATTCAATTGATAGACATAACCCGAAACCCCCAAATTACTGCTATCGGTTTGTAAATAATAAGTTCCCTTAGGATTTGGGTGTACAAGAAGTATCGTGTCTATAAACAATTTCTTGACCCTTTCAAAACAATCATTAATTTCCTCTGTCCATGACCATTTCGTATTTTGTTTTAATAGGTCGCACAGTGGTTTAACCTCTTCGCTATATTTTGAGATAAATCTTCTGAAATAATTTATTAATCCCAGAAATCCTCGTAACTGTTTTATAGTCCGAGGTATAGGGAAGTCCAATATGGCTTTAACCCGTTCAGGATCCATACGTACCCCGTTAGTATTTACTATGTGTCCTAACAACTTTACCTCTACACATAAGAACCGACACTTCTCTAACCTTCCAGTTAAACCTGCGGTTTCTAATTTATCTAACACTCGATCTAAATGTTCTAAGTGTAACTTTATGTCCCCCGTAGTGAATATGACTATGTCGTCTAAATAGTTTACGCAAAACTCTCGTACTCCTACTAGGATATAATCCATTGCTCTCGAGAACCCTGCTACAGAAGTCTTTAAACCTTGAGGTAAAACATTATAAGTATACGTCTTCCCCATGAACGAGAACCCAGTATACTTCCTAGAATCTTTATGCAAAGGTATTTGAAAATAGGCATTATTCAAATCAATTAAACTGATATAATTTACTCCATGAAAGGATTGTAAAATCTCAGATGTGAGTGGAGGCGCGCCCGCGTCACCTACCATTTTCTTATTCAACTCTCGTGCGTCCAATAAGAGTCTTATTGACCCATCTCGTTTCTTAGTGAAAGTGAGAGGACTACAGTAAGGGGTCGCTTCCTGTCTGATCACGCCTAGTTTTTCTAACTCTTCTAATTCGGTTTTTACCTGTTCCCTATACGCCAAAGGTACCGGATAACTGTGTTTTACAAAAGGTGTTTCGTCTAATAGCTCAATAACGTGTTCGTACTTGTTTGTCAAACCTAAACCTTCCGTAAATACCTTACAGTGTTTGTTTAACACAGGTAGTAATAATTCCTTTTGTTCATTACTTAAGTTCGCGTCATCTAATTTTAATCCCTTAAATTTCTCATTATCTAAATTCATGTCTGATACACTTTGTTCCACTGGCCTAGAGTTTTGATTTAATATTAAATTAATCGTGGCTGCGTTCGTCTCTCCCCCTAACCTTTCGATTTTGCAATCCGAATTCAGCCTAACACAAGACCTAACGCCCATATGTTCAATAGTCAAAGTGTGTTCACCATTACAGTTCACTATTCCTTTTACCCGCTCTAACCAATCGTATCCTAGTATCAATGATCTAGGAAGACGTCGCATAACTAGTACAGGTGCTTCAACTAAAGTACTACCTAACTGAAACTCTATTAGCACTAACCGATTCGTGCTTTCACTTCGCGACCCAAACGCGCCTTGTATTTGAATTGCTGGAATAGCGATCTCTGGCAATGTCCCATGTTCTCTTAGAATAGAGTCGTACAATTCCCTAGTTATTCCACTAATCTGACTTCCCGTATCTATGAGTGCACTCATACTTCTTCCATACAGTCTAACACATACTTCAGGTAACCTAGGTAAAGAATAATCAACACTCACATCGGTTTGTTCATCTAATTCATGATACATTGTGTACACATTCAAACCTCTCCTCATACAAGTTTCACAAGTCACGCCTAACTCATTACACTCTGTTACATTTTCAAACTGGTTTTCCAATAAGATTCCTATACTCCTAATTTCAAATTGACTACTATACTCGTTATAATCAACGCCGCCTCTTAATAACCGTTTAAGTCCCTTATCTCCGGTCCCCAAACTCTGTCCTGGCTTCCATCCACTATTAATTAAGATCCTATAGACTACACCTGTCCTTTCATGATCTGAGGTCTTTCTGACGCCCGTGCCACACAAGACTAACTGATTTGACCTCGTTTGTGTTGGGCATTCTAGTTTTTTGATGATCCCTCCCCCACATTCTTAGACACAGTAAGATCCTCGCCCTCTTTTACGAACGTGATTGCCGGCCTAATTTGTTTAGATTCGGATACCGTAGGCCTGTTAAAGTTAACCCTAGAACCTAATCGACCACGATAGCCGCGTCCCCTCGTCGAATTTCCCCTAGCTCTCCAATTTCTTGTTGACATTGTTGCTACAATAGGTCGTCTCGATGATGACTCATTGTATCGTCTACCTCTGTAATTATTACTAACGCTACCTCTCGTAAATTGCCTAGGTTTTTCAACAATATTTTGCTCTATGTTTCGAAGAAATTTCGCTCCGTTCATGATGTTAACTTCCTCTGTTCTAGTAAACCATAATCGTTGTATATCTATAGCATAATGTCGCATAATAGAATTGACCAAATCTCTCTCACTAAACGCAATAGTTAATGACTGCATTGATTCTGCTTGCTCAGCAAAATGTTCGGACATCGACATTCCCGAATCGCTTGAATATACCGCATTAATCAATTTATATCTTATAGATTCCTGAATTTGTTCGGTCCAATAATTTCGTCTAAAATCAATCTCGAAGTCAGCGAACGTAGTCCAGCCCTTCGAATACAAGTCCATAACCTTCCGAGCATGCCCCGAGATGCAACCTAACGCTATATCTATTTCGCGATCTAATCCATTTACCGCCCTTATATATTTCTTTAATCGTTTTAGAAAAACGATGGGGTTAGTGAATGGTTTTCCGTCGAAATTTGGTTTAGTTACTGACGGCTGTACAACATATAAATTCCGGGTCTCAGATAATGTACTTGTGCTCGCGGTTTCAAGATTCGACCCCTGCCTATCAGATTTTTCATTTTCATTAATCCCGTTCGACTCGTGTGAAGAAATGCTCGCGATTTCATTTGAACCAGTATTTGAATTTAACTGTTGTAATTTTGCTTCGAATTCAGTGATTTTTTTCAAAATCAACTCTAATGTAGCATTCCCTAAGGTCGTTGTTTGCTCGCTCGATTCTACGGTACTAACATCGCTTTGCCCCGCACCTACTTGCTTTGTTCTACGTCCCTTCCTACCTGAAGACATCTTTTTTTTTTTCAATTTGACCCTATTTCTTTTACCTACCCAAGTGCCAACTTAAATTTTATTTGAATAACTTTCATAAGTCGCGAAGCCGTATTTTTAATACTAATATATTACTGGTACTAATTGCAATCACATGTTTGGGTCTGCTTCGATTATATGCATTCTCAGAGTTTGAAAAAAATTAAGCCTGAGAAATAAGCAAGGAATAATAGCTCGATCTCTGTAGTATCTTCTGAAAACCTGTAAATTTTACATTTATAAGACATACAGCTTATTTCTGCTCTCCTGCTCCCCCTATACATAAATAAATGTAAATGTACAACATATAAACATAATAACATGCACAGTGTGTCCTTAAACTTATAATTTATAAATAGTAATGTAAGTTTATAAAATTTTCTCTCTCAAATACCCAATCACAATTTCTACGTTGTGTTATTTTTATGTTAATGTAAATCTAGTCATATCGTTATTTCGAATACGTACATAGATCCCTGGTCACTCGGCATCAAATTTCTGTGATGGTACGGTGTGATCGTCTATACTAGTGGTTAAGATTAGGCATTATGAAGAGATAAAAATAAGAAATAAACTCAGCTGAATTTTAGAGACACCTAGGTATTTAAGTCATGAGTTATTTACAAGTAATTAATTGGTACAGTACGTTGGGTGAACACGTAGACTTCTCGACCAGCTAACAGGTTTACACGGATTGAATTATGAAAAGTTAATGTAAAATTTCAACTCCTCAAAATAGATATAGTGAAGGGAAGGATTTGTTAATTTAGAACGTCCTGTTAGTGTGGAAAATCAGTTGATACGTGTATTTGTCTTATTTAGGCCATCGGTTTGAGACCAACCGGCATTCCTTAAGCACGGGGGGAGCCCTACACTGAAATCTCAGTCTTTTAGCATTGTTATCGGGGCACAGCACTTGGACTCTCCTATTTCGCTGCGAAGCGTTTTCAATTTGCCTAGGTACGGAAACCTAGGTTCTTTTCAATGAGCTCTGGGCTCGCCCCAAAACCATGGTATTTTTGTATATTTATATATTTGTTTGATTGATTGTCAATAAATTGGCCAATTTATTAGTTCGGAGAGTCCAGCTGTATAAAGACATGACGTGTTTGCTTTGTGCCGGAATCTCGCTGCTGGTACGTCACCAATCAACCATGTACCATAATATAATATCAAGCAAAGGAATTTACAAAGTACAGCAAAACTAGTATTTTTATCTATTCAAAACTCGGTGATTCACAAATTCAGCTGGCGTCGGTTTTAACAGATAATGTTATCTAAAATGCTGTTTGGGAAAGATCGGTACACAATAAAAAAAAGGTACCTACCTGCCTCGCCATCTGCCCTCTGGAGGCAGCGTGTACTCCATTGTCTCGTTCAGGGTAAGTAGATGAAATTTAGCTATGACTCGAAAGTAAAAGGTCCCTTTGTCTTTAGCCTGAGATTCGAACCCAGCCAATATTATCTTTAGTAGTGGAGAGCATTCTTGGTAAATTAGGTACTAATCGTTTTGTGAAAATAAAAGTATAAGGAAAAACCATCGTGAGAATTTCACATCCCTAGAGTTCTCTCAAATGTTCTAGTTCATTCATAACCATATAAAAGATTGATCATGATGATGATAATGATGCTTCGTCCTAACTTTTGTGATCAACTTCCACTAAATGACGTTATTTTATTTACTCAATTTCAATACTAATTTCAATGTAAGATGGAAGAAATTTGTATTTCTTAGTTCCATAGTAAGTACTTTTATTTAGGTAGGTATTAGAGGGAGAAAGTCAATATTGAAGGTTATCAAATTAAATATGCACACATGTGACTTAAGTTTGAGCTATATCAAAAAATCAAATGAACCATAACTAATAAATCTTTAACTTGAATCTCCTTTCAATATTCACTACTTCATATAGGTATAATTAAATATAGCAATAAAAGAGGAAAATAATATTCATATAATTTATTACTGGTGAATAGATTTTTCTACTACTCACTCAGTTTAAAAACAAATAAAGAAGAGAAACTGAATTTATTATTTAGACTGGGAATTAAGTAACTTTATTACATTAATTAATTCCTGGCCGAATATTTGCTTCCTAAGCCATACTAATTATTGAAAGGGGAAAAGCAATATTCAAACGAAAAAACCCTTTCGGCTTTATGTACATCATTTTATCTAAAATACACACATGCCCACATAATTAATAGAGATATTATCTATAATTCTTACTTCTATAATAAAGTAAATTTTAAGGACACACATTATACACAGTTTTATACAATCAATCTAGATATATTCAGATCCCAGCTCCACAGTTAATTATTTCGTCTCATTTAAACACTTTGGTTTAAGTAGTTTAATTTTATGTTCAAACGTGGAGTTAACTCATTGTGTGGTCTAGAGTATAGATACGATTTTTATAGCCTCGTATTCATAATTTAAGGATTATATAAATCATTATAGCACCAAACAAAATATCCAGGACCACCTCTGTTACGTCATATAAAATACAAAGTGTGTAATGCATTATCTGGATTCATTTCTAATTAAATCAATCAACTAATTTAATAAACTAGGGTTGTGGAGCTGATTTCAAAATAATCTAGTTAAAATTAAATGTAAATTAGTACATCACCATATATCAGCTTCTGCTGGCCCGGATACACACTATTTTATTCTATTTATAATTTACTATTATTAATCTATACAATTTCAATATATTTCTACACTTAATATTCACTGTTAGGCTCTACTGCACGTTGAGCCAGACCTCAATCGAATGTTCTCTCCCGGTCCCCCAGTGTTGACTTAAAACGTCCACACGGATATCTTTGTCCACGCCCATGATCTGAAATGAAAAAAAAAACCCAACGAAATTTCGGTTTCTGATTGGTTCACTCTTGCGCACAGAATTTCTCTGGCTGATGGCTAATTGGCTGAAAATAAAATGTATTTCAAACTTCCCTTAATGGGCCGTACCTTTTACTTTCTCACGCCCTTGCCTTGCCTAGACCACTCTCATAACACGTGATTACAATTTTGTACACTTGTAGAGATTTCTAAGTTAAAATTTACGACTTTTATCTAATTTATGACCGACCCTAACGCAATTTAGCTTTAGAGCAATTTATTTTGCCCTTTTGTTTTTTATACTTCCTTTCCTACAATTACTCAGAATCTTAACTAATTTATTTCTTTTCGTGCGAGATTTTTGTTTTTAAGAGCAAGGCTTCAAATTTCCGACAGTCATAAAACCGTATGACGGATGGCAAGGCCATCTCAAACCCTCCCCTAGTACCTACTCGCAATAATTTTGATTTTGGTTTGGAAAATTCTTGTTAATAATTAAACTTGTTGGTACATTCGAAAAGGTAATTTAGGCAAATTAAATAATAATAATTTATTCAAGGTCTTCCGCACACTTAAATTAATAACATCTTAGGCAAAATTAAGGAAGGTAGGTAGGTACTTAACCTTAATTTTGTCTAAACTGTTATTTTTATTGCTAAATATTTGCTTACTTGAATATTTTAAATATGCTATTTATATTTACTTTAGGATTTTACATATTAATACATGTATGTTTTCGTTCTAATAATATTGTAGTATAATTTTTAACGAACCGAATAAATACTTAAAATCAATAAATAATTTATGTACTTCCATAAATCACATCACACTATCAAACTTCACACTATCACATCACACTTCACACTAATCACACTAATATTTTAAGGCGAAAGTTTGTGAGTATGTTTGTTACTCCTTCACGCAAAAACTACTTGAAATTTGGAATGGACATATGTAGATAATATCTTGGATTAGCACATAGGCTACTTTTTATCCCGGAAAATCAAAGAGTTCCCACGGGATTTCGGAAACCTAAATCCACGCGGTCTAAGTAGCGGGCATCGGCTAGTTATATTAAAAGGAAATAAAGAAGCAATGCTTCCCTTATTTAACTAAAAGGCTGCATTATTTTATATTATCAATATCATAAATATGATGTTTCCCTATAGTTACGATATCAAGAATTCAAACAATAACTATGAACGATTAGAAAATTTGCAATACTTATTGTTATTGGATTAAAAATGCTAGAGTCATTAAAATATCAAATATGTTTTATGATGCAACTGCCCTCAAAATAACGTGTTTTAAATGCCACAAAAACAAGCTACAATAACTACATTTTACATGTAAATCTCGCTTGCACGTGTAGCTGGCACCTATCAAGAGTTAAGACATAAGTACAAGACGTCCCAACTTTTTATCACCTTGGGAATTGAGTGCCCCAGTCTCAACTCCCAAGGTACTAGAATAGTGACCTCGCTCGCGTTGGAAGATCCCTACTAAGTAAACAGACGAATGAAAGGAGTAGCTGGATGTAGGCGGCGCAATCCGTCGCATGTGAAAATCCCTACTTCATTCACATCTACTCAATGTTACCAACATTATTGCATCTGTAGAAGTTAGCAAGCAAGTGAAGCAGTAAAGTGGCAGTGGGCAGGCCATGCCTGACGTAGAGGCGATGGCCGTTGGAGCCGGAAAGTTCTTGAGTAGAAACCACGTATAAGCAAGCGTAGTGTGGGACGCCCTCCAGCACGATGGAACGAAGATATAAAGAGGCTGGCGGGAAGTGGCTGGATGAGGAAGGCTGAGAACTGGGTGTGGTGGCGGTTTTTAGGGAAGGTCTATGTCCAACAGTGGACGTCCACAGGCTGATGATGATGAAGTGAAGTTAACAGGAATTAACAAGTCGTGTCTTTGAATATCTAATAATAGCTCTTGTAGGCTACGCGATATAAATAGATCACAATGTAGAATTTATTCGCAGACTGCTTGGCAACCGAGACATTGAAGAATTTGCAATAGGGTTAGGTTTAGAATGAGATTTTACATAATTGGAGCGTCGAAACACGAAAGCGCACTTTGACTTTACTCAGACTGTCCGTCTGTATGTGTCGTGTCTGTCAAGAAAATCTATAGGGTATTTCCCGTTGACCTAGAATCATGAAAGGCAGGTAGGTAGGTCTTATAGCACAAGTAAACGAAAAAATCCGAAATCCGTGAATTTGTGGTTACAAAAATATGAGTTTACGACAAATTACTTTACTAAACCACAATATCGCGATGTTATCATTAACTTGCAATATCGCACATTCAAGTTTTAAAATACGATGATACGGAACCCTTCGTGTGTGAGTCGGAGTCGCAGTTGACCGCTTTTTTTTCTACCTTTTTCCCGACTTCGTCATATTGGTAGGTAAATTCAAATACGTTTTTCTAAGGATTCCGTAGGAATTTCTCAAAACCCTTTCATAATACATACTTGTATTGTTACTCATTTGACTAAACAAGTGTAAATTAAAAATTTATAACACCCCCGACAAGTGAAGGTTACCGTAACTAGAAAAGAGCTGATAACTTTCAAACGGCAGAACCGATTTTCTAGGATTATAGCTATCCAAAGTATCTGAGTTTTCCAAAACATCATTTTCAAATAAATAATTATGTATTTAGGCAACGTCCATCTTGACAGCTTGACATTTGTCTATTGACATAATATTATGAACCTAACGGTTATCTAACCTTCTTTTCTACAAGAAAACTAGAAAAGAGCTGATAACTCTTAAACGGCTGAACCAATTTTTTTAGATTATAGCTAAGAACACTCTCGATCAAGCCACCTTTCAAACAAAAAAAACTAAATTAAAATCGGTTCATTCATTTAGGCGCTACGATGCCACAGACAGATACACAGATACACAGATACACACGTCAAACTTATAACACCCCTCTTTTTGGGTCGGGGGTTAGAAAACATTAAAATTAGATCGTGCTAAATGTGTCACATCATTTTCTAGATATCAATGAAACCTTAAAATGTTGCATTTTATTATGAAAGACATCACGTTTTAAGAGTTAAGAAAAAATCTCTACCTTTACAAATTGTAAAACAGAGTTGTACCTTGCTCAGCTAGGTAGGTTAACTAAGTGGTAAATTAATATTTTGACAATTTTGGTTGGTAAATTCAAATACGTCGTGTTTCTAAAGATTCCGTAGGAATTTCTCAAAACCCTTTCATAATACTTGTATTGTTGCTTATTTGAATAAAATATATTCTATTCTATAATCTCAGAGACTACGAATCAATTAAACTGCATTGATGGTTGCTTCCAATTATCTTTTGTGTGTATAGTTCGAAAGGCAAGTAGCGCACCTAGTCATACGTGACAGGCGACAGACCCCAGTTTCACAGCCTCACTGTTAACCTTAAAGGCCGATTCACACCAAGCACGTACACGTGACACGTGCTTAGTGACGCGCGTAAACCCCTAACACACCGGGTTACGCATACGTCCACGCTTTACGCCAGCGGTGTGTCATGTTTCATACAGTTCCATGCATTACAAAGCAATGGTACGCCTTACGCAGCCTGTGTGAATGAGCTATTGTGTCCACCGGGCGGGCCAGGACGGGCCGCATTGCAACGCAAAAATTCGCCTACTGTACATTTTATATGAAACTGCATTGACTAGACGCGCAGCGGGGTGGATTCTGGAGTACATACAAAATACTCACCACACCGTTGAGGCCCGACCCGTCTCTAGTCCTCCTTAAAAACACCTTACTTAAAGGTGTATTTATACAATTGCGAGGTTTGGCGAGTTGGGACGCGAACTACCCATTCACGCATTCGCTTCCGATTTCATAGAGATTCTCCCTTCCTGCGTCGTTTCCTGAATTTTCAGGATCATGGCTCCCTTTTGTAGCAATCTTTGCTACGATGTTCTTCCATTGCTCTCTGTTTCTTGCTGCGTGGATTGCATCGCAGATAAGTGTGTTGACCGCTTCTTTTATTTGGTCTGACCAATCTCTCGGGCCACGTCCGCGAGGTCTCTTTCCTTCGATCGTACCAGATCCTTATTTTCGTCGAGATTATGCGCGAAAATTTATAACGGTATAGTGAATGTGTAAATGCGGGGTTACAAGTTTTTGTTGATCGCCCGCTCATCGGCTTCACGGTCAAAACTCAAAACACTGTTACCGGTTTGCTTGTTTGAAAAACTTCTTACGAAGAAGTTGAACCTGTTTGTTGTACACGGCTGTACGACGCAAGTTTTTGTCGATCATCTACGACTACAAATTAATACGAAGTATTCAAATCGGATCGGTATCTACATCATAGATTGTACCTACCTCTACCTACCTGCCCAATTGTTCTTGTCGTCTCAGTTCAGAGGTAGTTCTCCTACTTGAATTGTTTCTAGTGTTATGTACCTACCTGAAGGGTGCCAGCGGAACTATTACTAAGCCTTCGCTGCATTGTCCATCTGTCTGTCTGTCTGTCAAGTGTATCTCATGAGCCGTAATAGGTAGAAACAGCCGTAATAGGTAACAACAAATAATAAAAAAAATCTAAATGATCGCCGTGCAAATTAAAAAGTACCTAAGTATAGTGGTATATCACAGTTTTATTATATTAGTTTCTACGGTTAACGGAACGGTACGACTCGCACTTGGCTGGTTTTAATTTAAATTAATAACTTATCTAATAGATAATGTAGTACATAGGTAAATAGTTAATATTACTTACCATCTAGTAACTCTTGGGCGTTGACGTATATAGTATGGGTAACTCCGTGACATCTTTTCGTACGGTACTCTTGTTCCTCGCGACATTTCGTTTGATTGTCCACGGTTGGACATAGGTATTTCGCACAAGTCAACTTATCTTCTCAAAGCTGTCCGAACTACTGGGATGTAATTTACATCGTTCGGTGATAATTTGGAATGTCGCTCTCTTATCTATTCTGGCAACGTCACTTTACAGAAAAACCGTTTTGTAATGTTTAAGTAAACAATTGTTAATAATAATCATAGGTCACGAAATATCCACATTAAAACCCAGAGGTTAATAATTTGTACAGTTTGGAAAAAAAACTCGCAAAAATTAGTAAGCAAATATTATATGAGACAAAGAGCCAGCGCGTGCCACACCTTCGATATTTTATAAAAGCTGTTTCTCTGTGTATTGTCCACATCATAGGGAGGAACGATCAGCGTCTCTCTCTCTCTCTATGTATACCTGGCTCTCTCTCTATGTCTGACTATCTCTCCATGCCTGACTCTCTCTCTTTGTCTGGCTCTCTCTTGATGCCTGGCTCTCTCTCTCTATACCTGGCTCTCTCTCTCTCTCTCTCTATGCCTGGCTCTCTCTATGCCTGACTCTCTCTCTCTATGCCTGACTCTCTCTCTATGTCTGGCTCTCTCTTGATGCCTGGCTCTCTCTCTATGCCTGGCTCTCTCTCTATACCTGGCTCTCTCTCTCTCTCTCTATGCCTGGCTCTCTCTATGCCTGGCTCTCTCTCTCTATACCTAAGTATTATGTCTAAATCAACGTGTATATGTTATTGTTCTTCTTCTTCTTTCTGGGCTGGTTACCGCACTTAAACGTTTCCGTCTGTTGTATGGATGTTATTGTTCATGGATTTCTACATTTACCGCGATAGTCAAAATAAGCAACTAACGGACAAAAGTGAACGCAACATTATATCTAGAAGTTAAATATTTAGGTAGGTACCTACGCTGGCTGAGGAATCGCCTAAGCTATCCCGGATTATAATTCCTGGGCTTAATAAGTTTCAAATCCGATAGATCTCGGTATTAGCAACATCCCTTGTATATATGGATAGCTTAGATAATAATTTATACGGGAGGCAATTTATCTTCGGGTGATTGTAATTCATAACATGGTGAAATCAAGGACTAAACAAACTACTGAGTAACAAGGAAAAAATAATGATTAATGAAAATCAAAAACACGTATCTATACGTAAATGACTAAAAGACGTACCTAGTAACATTTATATCACTGTAGTCAGCGAACTGTAGTTGTGGATTGCAGGCTTCACACGCCTTTGAGAACATTATGAAGAACTCTCAGGCATGCAGGTTTCCTCACTATGCTTTCCTTCAACGTTAAAGCAAATGATGCTTATAATTGCTTAATTGAGGAGTTGGGGCTTGGAGTCTAAGCATGAAGTCGTTGCTTAGTGCTTACAATATTAATTCACTATGAACACTTCCTGAATCTTGATAATTTAGGTGGACAGTAACCCTTCAGCATCAGGATTGAGGAGTTGGATCCAGAAATTTTTATGGGGCTACCATCGGAAACTTGTACTGTTGATAAAAAAAAATTGCAACGGTCCAGAAACCGCGAAAGAATCGGTACATATACATTAAAAAAACAGACTGAATTGAGAACCACCTCCTTTTTGGAAGTCGGTTAAAAACGCACACAGCTTCGAAAAATTAGAAGGGTGTGTCCAGGATCGAATCCGGACCTCCCGAGGCTATCATAGATAAGCAAACACACATATACACATAACTGTCAAATACTTTACTTACCTTTCCGTAACCGGGTGAAGAGAGTCGCCAAGAATGCCGTCCACCCAGTATATCCATTTTAGGACTTACTAACCCAGATGACCTAAATTACCTAAGTTCCATGAAGTTTACACCAGTTTCACGCTCTAGGTAGGACTAAGGTAAAAAGTTATGAAGTAAAGATCTGCTCATGTGCGTGTCAGAATACATGCAATAGGTAGGTACGCATGGTCAAGTATTCAAGTATTCAAGCGAATACTTGAAAAAAAATTAGGTAGGTACGCATGGTCACAATAGAATAATAACCATAGTTCGCGAAAAGTTGAAATGGCAATCGGGAACAAACGCCCCGCACACCCGCACAACCTCCGCGCTAACCCGGTGCGGGCGAGCCAGCTGTTCTAACATCATCATCATCATCATCAGCCTGTGGACGTCCACTGCTGGACATAGGCCTTCCCTAAAGAGCGCCACCACACCCGGTCCTCAGCCTTCCTCATCCAACCACTTCCCGCCAGCCGCTTGATATCATCGGTCCATCGTGCTGGAGGGCGTCCCACACTACGTTTGCTTAAACGCGGTCTCCACTCAAGGACTTTCCGGCTCCAACGGCCATCGCCTCTACGACAGGCATGGCCTGCCCACTGCCACTTCAGCTTGCTAATAGTTTGGGCTATGTCAGTGACCTTGGTTCTCCTGCGGATCTCCTCATTTCGGATCTTATCCCTCAAGGAAACTCCTAACATAGCCCTCTCCATAGCTCGCTGAGCAACTTTGAATTTGTGGACAAGGCTGTTTGTCAGTGTCCACGTTTCAGCACCATAGGTGAGGACGGGAAGGACACACTGATTGAAGACTTTGTACTAACATGTGAAATGTAAAATAATGAATATGAATATAAATATGAATATGACCGGGACTCAGTAGTGAGACGGCGATGGGTTGATCATGATGACTGAAGAATCACAATCATTGTGCGTCCTTTTCACTTCTACAGAATTGTGCAAGAGAGAGCGCCCCGTATCAGCTTGAATCCGACAATGTTAAAACGGGACATCGTTACAGCGCTGGCATAAATCTGTCTCGTTTTAACTGAAACTTAAATCTAAGCAAAGTCGAAGTGCGCTCTATAGATTTCAACCTAAACATTTACTGTCTACTCAAATCTCCGGGCAAGGCGACGCGACGCAGGCAAGATCGATCTCTTATCCGCTACCCGGTACAAGTGACCTAGATATTATTTCTAAGAAATGCTAGATTAATTAAGTACCTATAATTCCTGTACATAAAGCGTGTAATGAAATCTTTTTAGGTTTCCGTACCTCAAAAGGGAAAAGGAACCCTTATAAGATCACTTTGTTGTCTGTCTATCTGTCGTCTGTGTCTGTGTCTTGTCGTGTCTGTCAAGAAAACCTATAGGGTACCTACTTCTCGTTGGCCAAGGATCATGAAAGGCAGGTAGGTAGGTCTTATAGCACAAGTAAATGAAACAATCCTAAAACCTTGAATTTGTGGTTACCTACGTCACAAAAAAAAATTAAATGGTTTCTTCAATTTTTTAAACCTCATCTGTAGCCTACAGATTTGCTTGGTTTTTGACGATCGTTATAATTTCTAGATATCATTAGTATAGTGTAGTTGTAATTTACATAATACTGTAACTTTTTATGATTTAAAAAGAGCAGCTGCTCAATTTCTTGCCGGCTCTCTCAGAAGATTTTATATTCCGAACCGATGGTAGAGTCACAGGCATAGCATAAGAAACACTAGTATTTTTTTTAATTCTAATATTTTTTCGAGACCTGTATGCAAAAAATAAACACGTGAAATAAATGAATTTTAATTTTAATATTTAATTGTCGTTCGATATTGGATATCCTGTCTTGTTCTTATTTTGATCGTTCCTGTCGCAGGTTAACGATCGACAAAATTAATATCAAGGTCAAAATCGTAGACATCACTCGTCAATTTATCGATCGACAAAAAGTCCAGTGGCGATCGACAAAAAATAAGATGGCGTAGTTTTTTTCTAGAAGCGCAATGAAAGCGTAGCTGACGTATCGCTTTATTCAATGAAACGCATTTTTGAAAACGCCTGGGAATGACTTAAACTAGAATTCAGGAGAAAGATGAATAAATAGCAACATAAAAGAAATGCTAATGTCTTCAGCAGAGGTTATTTAGCGCGCCTGAGTTCACTAGCATTTTTAATAGGTACCTATCTAATTTAAAAAAATCATACTTATGAAATTAAAAAAATTTGATAAATACCTACTCTGTAAGTAAATTTTGAAAATTCAAAACAGAACACTGTTACGTTGGTATCATCATCATCTTTATCAACCGATAGACCTCCACAGCTGGACATAGGGATCTTGGAGGGACTTCCACAGGCCACGGACTTGTGGTCTTGGACCTCCTGAATCCAACAAGCCGCTCCCTGCGACTCGTTTGATGTCGTCTGGACATACTTACGAGTTGTCATAGTTTTAACATGGCTTTAACTTTTAAGTTTTCACTTCTGACTGGCAATTTTTTTTTTATTGTTCACTCAAGTGCGCAATAAAGATGAGTATTCATATTTATTATAAGATACTAGTTGTTGCCCGCGACTTCATTCGTGGATTTCCGTTTTTAGAAATCCCGTTGCAACTCTTTGATTTTCCAGGATAAAAAGTAGCATAATATGTCACGTCTCCAGGTCTTTAACTATGCCAAAAATCGCGACGATCCGTTGCTGTGTTGCAACGTGATTGGAGGACAAACAAACACGCTTTCGCATTTATAATCTAGTATGAAATATGAATATGTTAATATTTACGTAGAAATTACGTTCTATTATAACAGAACGAGGCCGTCCTATTGTCATTATGATTTATCTTACACAAATAACTGAAACATACAGCTATAAGTATCTACTTACCCGTATTTATCCGTACATCAACATTCAACACCGCCGGTTAATTGCGATTCATTTAAAACACAATTATTTACAGTAGGCACAGTCACAATCGACATGACAAAATTGCAGCTAAATGTATATTTACGTTTTAAAGTTAATTTACATGCAAAACTAATTATTTACGGACATTTTCCAATAATTTGCGGAATTATTACGGGGCCAAAAATTTAAATGGGAAATGAATTCGTATTTCATTAACAAAAACCGGCAAAGTGCGGCGAGTGGGTCGGGTCGTATTTCATTAATAACAAGCACTAGTAAGCTATGATAGCCTAGTGTTTAAGAAGTCGGCCTTCTATTCGAAAGGTCGGGGGTTCAATCCCGACCACGCACTTTTAACTTTTCTCAGTTCTAAATCGATTAAATATCACTAAAACATCGTGAGAAACCTGCATGCCTGAGAATTCTCCATAATGTTCTCAAAGGTGTAATATGCTTATCCACCCTGGGCCAGCGTGGCAGATCATGGCCTAAACCCTTCTTATTCTGAGGGGAGACTGTGCTCAGTAGTGAGCCGACGATAGTTTGTCGATGAGTATAGAATACCCGAATATCATATTATCGATCTGTGCGATTGTAGTTTCATAATAATCTTTGATATAGATAATAATGGTAGAACTAAGATCTTTTATGGTACCTATCTGGCCTACTAAGATAACAATCTTCTACAGTTAGATTCAGTTTTCAGTTAGCATTTTACACTACCTACTAGGTACTAAGGAAAAACGTCGTGAGGAATCCTGCATGCCTGAAAATTCTCCATAATGTTCTCAAAGGGGATCTTTCTTCTCTCTGGGCTGGTTTCCACTTTCAGCACTTAAACGTTTCCGTCTGTTGTGCGATAAAGCGTATATGAAGTCTACCACTCCGCACTTGCTATCGTTATGGCCTAAAGTCTAACCCCTTCTCATTCCGAAAGGACACCGGTTCTCAATATTGGGACAGTGTTCTCAGTAATCATGACCATCTCGTTGGCGAACTACCACGTGGGACCTCCACTCGACTACTATAGGTACAACTAGATAATGTATTCAATGGTACTTATTTTTCCTTGTTACTTATGTGGCCAAAGATGCCGATCAAGCCGCCGCGCCAGTAAGTCGCATTTTCTGATATTTTTTTTTGTTAGTTACTCATAAAATGGAATGTTCGTCAAACAATTTTTCTTTATCTGGGTTGTAAGATGCTTCTAAACAACTGGAAAATGGAATGCATGCAACCTAGGTTTAATAATAATTTTTCACAAACTCAAAATTAGGCTCCATTTTCTCGGAACTATCTATTCTGAGTTACTGCCATCTCAATTACCCCCAGGCCACCACGGCAGAACTTCATCCAAACGGCAGAAACATGCATACAATACTAAAAGCTCCAATAATAAAACATCGCAATGTGAAAACCTGCAAATGAGGCTGAATTGGGACAAAATTTTCCATCTCCCGTTGTAACTCGAAGCGGTAAACATGCTGAAATGTCGTTTTCATCTTGAACTAAGTTTATATAAATGCAAATATCAGCACGTGACATTTGGATGTAGAATTCATCTCTCTATGCGGAGTGTATACTTCCCTACATATACTTTTACTCCTAGTTTCACTTGATATAGGTATCTAGCCTATCGGTTGAAATTAATAAATAATAATAATCAAACCTATCTGTAATCTGTCGATACGGTACTAATAGGGTTTTTTACTGTTGTTAGTAACAAAATGATTGTGATTTTTTGTATAGCGGTAGTATTAAGCGGCTATGAATTCATTCAATTTAAACAAAATCATGATTTCTATTTATTTTTAACATAATTAATTATTAAGGTCACGCTGTACGGAAACGATTAATGACGTCACGAGGCGTAAAAGACAAATATTTTTCAATTTTTTTAACATAGAAAATATTTTTCGCGCAGAATTTAGTCTATTTTTACGAATGCACAAATGCCCTTATCCCGGAAAATCATAGAGTTCCCACGGGATTTTTAAAAACGTAAACCCACGCGGAAGAAATCGCGGGCATCAGCTAGACAGCTAGTAGATTATTTATTCTGACCAGCAGATGGCGACCACTATCTATTGAATTGAAATGCAGTGTACGATTGTCGAGATCACAATCTAGCGACGTTTTATGCCCATCCGGATGTTAGCTACCAACCAATACGTCTATCGTATGATCTAATATTTTTCAAAACCAAGGTAGTTCTAAACTTGTAACAATATACTATATTTATGGCCCATAACCTAAGTCTATAAAAATGTACTCAGGCACGTTTCTAACTTGCTGATTGACTAAAACTTGATACCTATTGTTCTACTTACCTATAGTTGTTGGGTTTAGGGCAAAGAAATGCACTAAGTAAATAATATTTTTAGAGAAGACAAAGTTAAAGCAGAAAGTGAAGGAAACAGTGAAGGAAAATATCGTGAAGAAACCTGCATGCCTCAGAGTTCTCCATAATGTTCTCAAAGGTGTGTGAAGTCTGCCAATCCACACTTCGCCCATCCTGAGAGCATTCCCGTTCTCCATAGTGAGCCGGGGATGTGTTGATCATGATGATGATACATTAAAATCACGATGATGATAAATTGAGAGGGTGTCCGTCCAATTTTAAAATTCCAAATAAGAAGAAAGCTCTATCAAGAATAACTAAACTGATAAAGGACCCTAAAAACTCCGATGCCGTTAACATGCCGATACTCAATAGAAAACGTGCCACGCGCATCTCCAAAATTAGAGTTCCGTGTAAAAATTAAAAAAATACAATTTAAAGCACTAACTTTATAAGGCAGGATGTAGCCATATTATTTCTGCTTTCTTCTTTTAAACTGCTGAATAAAGTTAGTCAAAAGTATTTAATAGCTGCTTATGTACAAGTAGACGATGCCCGCAATTTTGTCTACGATTGTCTAGGATAAAAAGTAGTCTAAGTATATCCGTATACAGGATTGCAAGCTGTCTGTACTTACCAAACAGATGATGTTCTTGGCTTTGCCCTCGCGGGATTGGTTTTATAAAGATCCCGTGAGAACTCTTTGATTATCCGAAACAAAAAGTTGCTTATATATTTATACATGCCTGGGTTGCAAGCTACTTATCTCTGTAAGAACCTAATTTCGTCGAAATCGGTTTGGGCCGCGAAAAGCTAGCATCTAGACACACTTTCACATTGATAATATTTTATGGATCTGTTTTTTACTGGTCGATGGTAGTAAGACTCTTGAAAGATCACGAAAATCTTAACTTTTCATCTAGTAGGTATCATGGAGCCATAAATTGGCGTATACCTATGCAATAAATACTATGAAATAAGGTATAGGTAGGTATATTCTAAATTTAGACTCATTCTGCTTAGCAGCTTATTGTTACTACATTACAAGACCAGTCTTAATTTAGCATTCGGCAGTACCTAGGTACCTATTTAGAAATGTTTACCTATCTAGATAATTATTAAGTACCTATAGATACTTGCCTCAGTTACCTACATCCAAAATCTAAAGAATATCAAATAATCGTATCAACATAATTCATATTTGACCATGCAGAAACTGATTTGGCCTTTGACAATAACATTTACCTACCTATACTTATTTTATATATTATAATATACTATACTAAGTATTTATTCCTATTTGCTGAAATTGCATTAGGTACCTGCAGACAGCAATACTTACTTGAGCTGCTCGGTTGCAGGAAAACTGCATCAATCATTATTAAAATCGCAATCGTTGTGATTGGCTGAATTTATGGTATTTTCGTTCCAACAATACGTTGTAGCCAATAGAAAGCGAGCATCAAACAATCAGAGATGATTGCGATTGTGATATTGTAGCTGTCATTCTACCGCAATCGAGCCGCAGGTATTTACATGAAATGAATGATCTTTTAACTGTATAGGGAACCTGCATTGTCCTTCAGAGTTTTGCTTGACGATAAATTTTTTACTGCTCTTCTTTTAATGAGCTTCTTGGAAGTGCAGGTAAGGGTACGCGCAGGAATCCCTTTCATTAGCCTCGGGTTTATTGGCCGTAGCCTTTTGGTCAAAAATGTCTAGTTAAGTACCTACCAATAGCTGTTGCTGTAACAATTATTTTATTCGAAGACAAGATATTAGGTACTTGCCTTCTTTCCGAATCGCTCTTGATTACAGGTCTTGAGTAAAATAAGAGCCAAATAGGTAGGCACATTACCTAAATAAAGTTCACAGAAAAAAATTGCTAAGTTAGTAAGTTCACAAAGATTTTAATTACCTTTGAAATTAACTTGATTGTATGTTATCATTCCGTTGTGGTAACTAATTTTTCACTAATTGCAATTTGTAGTTTGTCTGATGAATGATTAAAGGCCTAGCCTAGTGGCCTACACGTCCGAGCGTAAAACGCACATAGTTTCTTATAATTCTTGCTTTTAGTTTACGATAAGACGTTTATTACCAGTATGAAGCTATTAGCTAGATACCTATCGTATTCTGATTCCTTACACGCACTTGATCAATTTTGTTATTAGATATCTTCCTATACCTATACAAGAATAGCGATCCCCTGCTCCCAGGAATAACAAAATACACGTAAAATCAAAATGTCTTGTATTAATAGACTACTCTTTATCCAATTCCAGACACGACTACCTCATATAACAACGGTGTTGGCCGTGGTAGCGATAACCTCGAGCAGTATCGTCAAGTCACCAACTGACGGGCAGAACTTCGAGCTGCTCATCCTGCACAACAATGACATGCACGCCAGGTTCGAGCAGACGTCGCAGCTCAGTGGCGCTTGCACCACCGCTGACCGGGAGGCGGGGAAATGCTATGGAGGATTTCCCAGAGTTGCTCATGTGTAAGCTACTTAATCTTCTAGGTACCTTCATTTTTGGTACTGTAACAGCTGCTGAGCCTCTTGGCGATTGTTCTCTGTAGAATCTATGTTCCGAACGGTGGTAGTCACAAACGTAGCTTGAGACAATTTTGATTTTGAGCTCCTGGATACGAAATCTCCTGATCTATTCACGTGTACCTACTATATAATGTTGGCCACGGCAGAGCTATCATTGAGCAGAGCCAATTCCATCATTCCCATACTAATACATCAAAGTAATAAAACTTCGGATTTGGCCGTGCTATCCGCCTTTTGTTGTTAGTACCATGTCAAAAGACTGAATCTAAATATATAAATGGAAAAGGAGACTAACTGACTCACTGATCTATTAACTATTGGGTCTACTGGTGGACAGATATGGCTGAAAGTCGTGTTTTTTTTGAGTGTTTTATGTTTTGCATTCCAGAGTGAAAGAGGCAAGAAAGGCAGCCGCGTCCGGCGAAGGGCCCCCGGTTCTATACCTCAATGCTGGTGACACGTATACGGGGACCGCCTGGTTCACGGTCTATAAATGGAAGGTTGCCGCCGAGTTCCTTAACGCCTTGCAACCTGACGCTGTTGTAAGTAAAAACTCGCTTGGAATAAATTCGCGTTCCGTGGAGGTCCTCAATTAAAGGCCAATTCACACCATTTGCGTATGCAGCACGTACACGTGATACGTGGATAGCGTGAACCCATAGACGTAACTGCACGCATTACGTCTACGTGAATTGCATACAGTTCCATACATTACAACGCAATGGGACGCGCTACGTCTACGCTTACGCAACGCATACGCAGCCTGTGTGAACGAGCTTTAAATCCCGTTTTGCAAATTAGGGCTGGCACAGACGATGGATAGTTTATTTTATTCTAAAACATAAATATGTGTGTTTCATGCTTGTGTTTAGAAGACTTGTCTATCCTCTGTGCCAGGCGTCTTATTCACCAACAAAATATCGCAGAGCTGACAGCGATATACCTACCTACTTAATCCACTTATGTTGGGATTCGCTTGTAATGTCCTAGTTACAGAATTCAGAATAGGTACCTAATAAGAATTCTGTGGTCCTGTTATTTGCATCTTTCTACCATTTTTTTGCCCTTATCAAAATATATAAAATCGAACGATGCATAAGGTTTTTTTCTTGTTTTGTAGTGTCTGACGAGCTAAGTGTGTGTGTTTTGCCTGTATTACCTAGGGTTGCCAACAGTGTCGTATTTTTGGTTTTGCTAAACAAATTCACGTTTTTTTTTAGATGTACTTATCTCAAAAAAAAACTTGCGCGACCTTAATATTTCCAGATTTCTACCCTGCTAAACATTGTATTAGTCAATGGGCCCCAACTTAAATCTGCATTATAAATACGTAACTCTTGGAACATTGTTTGATTATTTAATTGATTACTTTTACTAATAAATAGCAATTAAACAATAAAAATTAGACCAATCCAAAAAAATCTTGTAGGTATATATCTAGAATAATAATTTTGAGTTTGTAATAAGATCCGTGCTGAAATTGTGCAAAAATATAACATAACAGCGTCGTTTGTTGTAGGCACTTACCTTAGTCAGTAAATAATTAAGTCAAAAAGTAAGTAATCAAAGCGCGTCTTCATAAGATGTATGAATAGGATCACCTGAGTTCTGTCGTGTCGCGAGTCACGACACTACACAAACAGTAATTTGTGTGCGCCTTTAGAAATATGTACTGACCTACATAAATACATTATAAATGAATTGTTGGCAACCCTAATTACGTGCCATCTTACGAGCGGTATGGTATCGCAATCTGTGATTATCGTGTCTTGTGGTCATGTATCGTTTGACACTTGATGCATGCCCGCACAATGCCAGTGCCTACATTTAGGTTATCTAGGTACCTCTATGTTACCTACTGAATACCAAGCTAAAGGTCACCGCCAATACTATTTATATCGTCTCGAAATTGAAACACAAGTAGGTACAACATTTAACTGAAATTAAACGATCTCCGTGGCGCAGTAGTGAACGCTGTGGTTTTCTAAGCGAGAGGTCCAGGGTTCGATTCCCGGCAGTGGTAATTTCGGAATTTATAATTTCACAATTGTCTTTGGTCTGGTGGGAGGCTACGGCCGTGGCTAGTCACCGCCCTACCGGCAAAGCCGTGCCGCCAAGAGATTTAGCGTTCCAATTCGATACAATGTAGAAACCTATAAGGGGTATACTATGGATGTAACAAACACTGCCATACCCCTTTCAAGTTAGTCCGTTACAATCAGACTGCATCATCACTTACCACCAGGTGAGATCTCAGTCATGGGCTAACTTCTAATGGAAAAAACCGTTTTCCTTCAAACCGTCTCTAACGTGAAAGATTCTAATGACTTATTTTAGTATTCAGCACCCAAATGTCAATACAGCCCTCAGGTTCTATAATTTTTCGTGACAATTGGCTACACGTTTGAGAAAAAGTTATGGCGTAACCACTTTGATTTATTGCTTTTTCACCCGACTACGGCAAAGCCAAAAGGAAGGGTTATGATTTTAGCAGTCTATGTATGTATGTATGTATATACGTATGTTTATACCCAGATTCTCTGTATTCCACCGTAGCGCCTAAACTACTGGGCCGATTTGGATGATTTCGTTTGTAAAAAAATTGATTCATTGTGAAGGTCCGGGTGACAGGCTAGATTTTATACGGAAAAATTGACCTAACGGATGTTACTTCAAAAAAGTCTCCAATTTTTTTTTATTGCTATTGTATCGAGTGAGGTGGCAAATGAAAGAGGAGAAAATTCTGAGTTCATGAATATAAATGTGCTAATAAACAACGCAACGGAAAAGCACTTTTAGTATAATATTTCAGCGTTTATTAAGACGATCGTAGTAGGGTTTTAGTTTTCAACTTTATCTTGTCACACGCGACATTTTTGTCAAAAACCCCTAAGTCGAATATCGAAGAACAGCCCCACAGACACCCAAGACACTGGACGGTTATGGCAAGAGCCTTAACCCTAACTATATCAGAGCCTATATCTGTATCTTCTCTACGTGCTTTGTGTTCGTACGACACACTACACGCCTATCCTGTTAATTATGTCGTTTGCTTGTACCGATTAGTGTACATTGATTGTCTATTAAGGTTTAAGACTTAGCTGTAATTATTGAGGCTGCGTAAGGTACTAAACAAATTCAGCAGAAGTCGGTGATATGAAAAGATAATTTAGAGATAGAATTTGGTCTTGTTGTCTTGGTCAGCATCTAGTAAACTTCGTAAATGTCACATTACCGATTTCTTTAAAAATAAAAAAACCGGCCAAGTGCGCGTCGGACTTGCGCACCGAGGGTTCCGAACTCGGGCATTTTTTTCGACACTTTGCACATAAATCAAAAACTATTATCCATAAAAATAAATAAAAATCTGTCTTAGAATGTACAGGTAAAGCCCTTTCATATGATACCCCACTTGGTATATTTATCTAGCTTTGAAAATTTAAACACATTTTAATTTATTTTTTAATGATGTAACCACAAATTCACGATTTTTGGACTTATTCCTTTACTTGTGCTATAAGACCTACCAGCCAAATTTCATGATTCTAGGTCAACGGGAAGTACCCTATAGGTTTTCTTGATAGACACGACGGACGGACGGACGGACGGACGGACAGACAGACAGACAGACAACAAAGTGATCCTATAAGGGTTCCGTTTTTCCTTTTGAGGTACGGAACCCTAAAAAATCACGTCAGCCATATCTAATTTGAAAATGGACTTCGATTTTCGTTACCAATATTACAACCACTTAAAAAAATACGCAGCCGGGAAAAATTACTCACTTCTTACCATAATATCAAAATCCGAATCTAAATAGAACCTGTACCAATAGAACCCATTATGTGGGAAGCGAATAAAAATCACGTAAGTATAATAAAAATGCGATTCGGTTCAGCGGATTCAGCGGAAATCTTGAAAAGTTGTGCACAAATTCAACATAGATTTTTCTTCAAACTTTGAACTAAACCCACGACCGCATTCGTCGTAAAGTGGAGTTGAAATCGAGAAGCCGTTAAACCTAAACGGCTTAAAAGTTTTATGAAATCCTTTCATAATACAATTAGGTACGGAGTTTCATATGGATTCTATTTTTATAGGTATTTGTTTGGGGCTTATTTGTACTAGTACCTACGTACTTAGGTATGAACAAGTGTAAATTAAAAATTTATAACACCCCCGACGATCCAAAGTATTTGAGTTTTCCAAAACATCATTTTCAAATAAATAATTATGTATTTAGGCAACGTCCATCTTGACAGCTTGACATTTGTCTATTGACATAATATTATGAACCTAACGGTTATCTAACCTTCTTTATCACAAGAAAACTAGAAAAGAGCTGATAACTCTTAAACGGCTGAACCAATTTTTTTAGATTATAGCTAAGAACACTCTCGATCAAGCCACCTTTCAACCAAAAAAATCTAAATTAAAATCGGTTCATTCGTTTAGGCGCTACGATGCCACAGACAGATACACAGATACACAGACACACAGATACACACGTCAAACTTATAACACCCCTCTTTTTGGGTCGGGGGTTAAAAATAGTAATCTTATACCGGAGTTGCACTGGCTTGAATTCTGTTTTAGTTGAGCTTTTACCTAAATTAGGTAAGTAGGTACGCGCTACACTTTTTTAACCCCCGGCCCAAAAAGAGGTGTTAGTTTGACATGTGTATCTGCCTGTGGCATCGTAGCTCCTAAACTAATGAACCGATTTTAATTTAGTTTTTTTTGTTTGAAAGGTGGCTTGATCGAGAGTGTTCTTAGCTATAATCCAAGAAAATCGGTTCAGCCGTTTGAAAGTTATCAGCTCTTTTCTAGTTATTGTAACCTTCACTTGTCGGGGGTGTTATAAATTTTTAATTTACACTTGTCTGATGACTTTAGGTTCGAATCAGTTATTTCTGGTAACTAAACTCTTCAATCAACGAGGTAAGATTGTCGCATGTCGCACTGATTTTTTCTTGGACCCCCTGTTCGTTTCATGACAGCCGAACATAGGTTTCTAATAGGGTGATTCTAGACTAACGGTTTTTTTTGTGCAATTTGCAGTTTTGGCATAGGTACCTAGTACCTACCTATTATCTACGCAATTACATGCGCGCTATATTTCGCGCTTTAATAAAACGAACGGACATGCACGCGGTTATTCCTGCGTATTCAATCAGTTGGTCGATCAGTAGCAATATGTACTGGCGTCTTTCCACAAAGTCTTTTGCATAAGTAGCGGCTCTTGTTACGACGTAATAAAGTGCAATTCAGCTTGCAAGCACTGCAACACAAATTTAACAACCGCCTCTCTTTCTATTGCGTAAACTCTTATCTCTTACTTCTCTCTCCCCCCCTTCTCTATCTCCCTTTCCTTTTCTCTCTCTCACTCTCTTTCTTTGTCTCTCTCACGATATAAAAATTGATCCGGAGCCGCCGGCGGCTCACGCCACATCTTGGGAGACCAGCCTAATCTTCGCAGCTTTCGCAATGACTTCTATGTATTTGCGCTTTCGCAACTCGTGCGTGTGCAAGCTTATAACTAGGTATTTAAAGCGCGTCTTTGCTCGTAGAGGTAGGAGTGTGGCAATAGGCGTGCGTCTATGCGCGTAAAAAATGAGCTTATACGCGCAGAACGAACCCTAATCTGAAACCGCTCATAAACTAAATGATATAGACAACAGACCAGTTTTACAGTTTGAATGAATGTACGTAGAGAGGGATTACTCTTTACATCCAGTTTATGAACGTTATGTACTCAGCAAAATCAATACATGTTGCGTCACCTCCTGTTACATAATGTGAAATGACACTGTGTGCATATTGTGTGGTCTTTATATCGGTGGTTTGGTGGTTACATGGTTAATGATTGTCTGTCGGTTGTTCAGCCATTGCTCCAATGATATTATACTATTGACATGTTACGTTAATATTAATTGGCGTAGATAATATAATTATTCATCCTTGATGATAACAATCCCACGAGAGAAGAAGAGACAGTGCGATCCGAGTGTCGTAGTTACAAGTCTTCACTTCACTATACTTTACACGTACTTGTATCTATGTAACGTATAGTAAGTAGGTATTTCTTGATTGTTCACATCAGTTATCGTAAGCCTATTCACAGGGTGCGAAAAAGCCGCAAGAATAGTATATTTAAATAACAAAAATAATAATGAATTAATAGGGTGCAAGAACTGTATTCGACTACGTAGGTACTATATGAGAAATTCTATGATATTCTATCATATAGGTAGGACATTATGTTCTTCGATTTCATTCGATTTAGCGTTGTCTCACCAAAGTGGGGCCTTTTTCCCTACATTTAGCCGCCCATTTTTCCGTATTTAAACATCCATATTTTACTCTCTTATTGCCCATCTTCAATAGGTAGGTGATCTCCGGCCTGTGTTAACAAGTTTAGCGCATTTTGTTGGACAACTCCAAGAGCTGATGTTGAGAAATCTGTTACCATATTAAATTTTTCGTGATACATAGGTAACCATAACGTAGTCAAGCCTCAAGTAATCACCAATTTCATGGACATTGATGATGTACGTAATCATTACATTGTCAGTCAGTTTGTACTCAGTCATACCTAATGCATTTTCAGCACAGAAAATGTGTGATATTCGGCTGCTTCGGGCGAATCGAATTAATTTTATTGATATCAACGCTGACGAGATCTGCTGATGCTCGCGAATTTTTTACGACTCTCCCGATGCTGCTAACCGCTCCGTCGCTCGTATTTTTAGTACTAATCAATAAATCTTGTATGTGATCTTATTTCTATTATCGTTAAAAACTGAATTCGTGAACTCGGTTTCAGTCGTTAAAAATGGTTGAATTTAAAATAACCTCTAAAGGAACTGCTACACAAAGAAAAACACGTAAGTTTTATATTCAAGATATACCTAAGCACAAAATGCTAACAAAATAATTACTATAACTTGCATGACACCTAGTAATAAGTAGGTAAACCTAACTAAACTAACAAGTTACAAAACCAAACAAATTCACTTAATTCCTGTACTGTAGTGTTGTGTTTTGTGTTAAATGTTGTTAATGTGCTTTACCGCTTAATATAATGTGTTCATAATTAAATAGGCAGGTAATTACCATAATACTAGTATTAGTAAAAGAAACCATCGCAATAAAATTAACGAGTTAACGATAAACGACTAGGTATTAATAAAAATAAAAGTTAAACCCTTACCTTGGTTTAAATATAACAATTTTAGTAACCAAGAAATCAAGCGTTTACAAGAAATGCCGCATTTTGTCTATAACCAAAATGGCTGCTTAATAAATCGATAAAATATTATTATTAATTAGAATTATTATATCACCTATCATGTAAAAATGATCTACAAAATGTGACTTATTTGAATCATACTTTTTCTAAGATTATCAGCATATTCACGCTTGGTTTCTTTTCTGTTTAAAAAGCACTCATATTAATAAATTGTAATTGTAATGGCTTGCATGAGGTACTAATATAATTTACATATCTTTTCAGTCCCTCGGGAACAACGATTTCGAAAACGGATCCACCGAACTGTCTCCGCTTCTACAACACTTGGATACCGCAATTCTGGCCAGTAATGTTATCATTGATACGAAGGAAGCAAAACACACCATCCAAAAGTCTATTGTGAAAGATATTCAAGGAATTAACGTCGGTATTATCGGTTATCTTACTCCAATATCAGATGGCAATGATTCAGTTGAGTATATCGACGAAGTGAGAGCTGTAAATGAAGAAGTAGCCAAACTTAAGGCTAATGGTGTAAAAATTATAATAGCTTTGGGCCATTCTGAGCTCGCAAAGGCTGTTGAATTAGCAACTGAAGTGGACGGTATTGACTTGGTTATTAATGGACATAAAAACCTTTTCTCTTCGAATGGAGTAAATATTGAAGACTCCACGATAGAAGAAATTGTTGTAGTCCAAAAGTCTTTAAAACGCGTACCTGTCGTGCAATCGTACGCATACAACAAACATCTTGGGAAAATACACATTGTATTTAATGCCGATGGTGATATATCTGATTATAAGGTTGATACGATTTTGCTTGATGACACAGTTGATCATGATGCTGAAATAACTGACATTATTCAAAGGTATAAGAGAGATGTTTCTGCATCTACACCAATTGGCAGTACTGTTGTTTTTCTGGAAGGCACTTCATGCAAAGTTGAAGAATGCAACTTCGGTAACTTAGTTGCAGATTCCATGGTTTATTATTATGCAATCAGTCACCAAGGTGAACGATGGACTGATGCACCAGTGGCGATTATAAGTGGAAACACTTTCGCTGGTAATATAAGACCACTAGTTCGCCCTTTCAGAGTTAGCAGACAGGACTTGATTACTACGATAGCAGAATCATCCAATTTAGTAGTAGTAACAATGAGTGGTGTTGTACTGAAACAGGTACTCGAACATAGTGTTAGTGAATATAGTGCTCATAAACAATCAGACCGTTTTCTCCAATTCTCTGGTATAAGAGTGGTGTACGACTTAGAGAAAGAACGTGGCTCGAGATTAGTGAGTGCTGTCGTGCGCTGCTGGGATTGCTCTATTCCTGAATTCTTTGCTATAAACGATACAGCCAGCTACAAAATAATAATGCCCTCCACCCTAGCAAGTGGAAGCTATGGATTCTCAATGTTAGCTAACCAGACTAAAGAAGAACTCAATTACGATGCCATTACATGTACTGAAGAATATATCAAAAAGAGAAGTCCTGTGTACCCAGAAGTAGCCGAACGTATTGTTTTGCTTAATATAGACGCTGTGCGAGACGCTGCTTCTGCTTTGAATTCTTCTATTATAGTTTTAATAGTTGCATTATTGAGATTTTTCATTGTTTAGTTATGATTTTTATTTGAGAATAAAATAATTGTTTTAACTTTATTTTTCTCATTATTTGCATTAATAGCTATTACATCATTTTCTTTTAAAAATTATGATTCTACTTAAAACTTTTTTTCGAAATCATCGTCGTTCAAAAAAACAAACTCATTGTAAGTATCATAATATTGCATATATTATTATGCATGAGATTGCATGTACCTTTTTACACACTACGTTCTACATTTGAGTCGTTTTCTATTGCTATCGAGTCTGCACTGAATAACAATCGTTAGTTCATGAATCCAATTTTCACTATTAAATGTAACGTTCATAATATTTAATACTTTTTGGCAATGACTTGCTTAGAAAGTCATTGCTTTTTGGATATAGTACACTATATATTTTTTGTTATACACACTATACTATATATATATACACTATACACTTTTGGTATACTAGACTACATGAAGGGTTAAAAACTAGAATTTTCGTACTTATTAGGTGCTTAATTTTTATTTTTCATACTATGAAAATCACACCTACTCATTATGAGTATATCTAACAGCAATGTAACAATGATATTCTTTGTTTTCCTGGTTTTTTTTTAACTTTTTTTTTTTTTTTTTACTTATAATATTATTTTTATACTATCCTGAATTTATCTTTTTCTTTTCGTCCATTCTTAAAAAGTTTTTATATTCTGATTGAGCTGTTTTATACTTAAGAAAATCACCATTAAAATCTACTTTTTTAATAACTTTTCTTTAAACATACAAAATACGCATATGTATTTCATATTTTTTAATCAAATAAATTATCTGTTTAAGTTATATTTTTTTCTTTTAAAATCACTTCTTATATCTCTACATATATTTTACTCATATACTACATACATTTTACATATATTTTACTTGTTTTTTACCTACTTACTACTTTTCAGTAACCTACCTACTAGAAAAGATTATGATAAATATAATAAATTATTACATGTTCGTTGAAATTCTTTTATAATAATCTTTTGTTACAGTCTTTGGGGAATCATGAATTTGACAATGGCGTATCCGGACTTACACCTTTCATACGAAACCTATCATGTCCTGTGGTGGCCGCAAATCTTATTCTTACTTCAGAGCCCACGCTAGAAGCTGAAAAAAACTTAATGAAATCAGTTGTATTTAATATTAATGGCATTAAAATTGGCGTTATTGGATATCTAACACCTGACACTAAAACATTAGCGATTGGAAACAATGTAGAATATGTAGAAGAAATAATTGCAATCAGAGAAGAACTAAATCGACTTAAAAACGAGGGCATTCAAATATTTGTTGCTTTAGGACATTCTGGATTTGACAAAGATTTAGAAATAGCACAAAAAGTAGAAGACATTGATCTCGTGATAGGTGGCCACACTAATACTTTTTTGTGGAACGGAAAAACAATAGATTCTGAAATACCTCAAGGTCCATATCCTACATTAGTAAAGCAAAAGTCTGGAAGGCAGGTTCCAGTAGTACAGGCTTATGCTTTTACCAAATATATGGGAAAGTTGCATCTAATATTTGATTCCCGTGGAGAAATTATGAGCTTTGATGGAAATCCAATTCTTTTAAATAATTCTGTGCCGCAGGATCCTAACGTACTATCCCTAGTTCATAGATATCGTGAAAGTATAGAACAAATTACAGAATCTGTCATAGGTGCATCATCAGTGCTTTTAGACGGCCTGACATGTCGCCTGCAAGAATGCAATTTAGGTAATTTGATAGCCGATGCAATGGTTGATAAATACGCTTCCGAGTATGTGGGGGAGGGATGGACAGACGCTCCAATAGCAGTTATGCAGGGTGGTGGAATCCGTGCATCGATCAGTCATGCCGATCAACTTTTTAATATTACTAAAGGGGAACTTTACACTGTCATGCCTTTTGCGGGCAATCTTGTAAAAATAGCTATGAATGGATCAAATGTCTTGAAAATGCTGGAACACTCCGTCGCTGATTACAATATCATCCGTGCACCTGGTCAATTTTTACAAGTATCAGGTTTAAAAGTAGAATATGATCTCAAAAAGCCATCAGGAACCAGGGTTGTAAAAGTACTAGCTCGTTGTGGAAAATGTCAAATTCCTGTTTATGAGCTTCTAAGCAAAACTGCAGAATATAATGTTCTATCAAGTGGATTTCTCGCTAGTGGAGGCGATGGATTCTTCATGTTTAAAGGATTGCCAATGACAGCTTTAAATTATAGCGAGTTCTTATGCACCGTTGAATATATGAATACAACCAAACTTGTGCATCCTGCGGTCGAAGGCAGAATAATAATTCACAATGCTAAAGCGATAAGTGTAGCCACTGCGACAACAAAATCGTATGTTATAACATTTTTGGCTTTGGCTTGGATAATAATACTTTAAGTAAAATTTATTGCGCCTTACTACAATCTACAAATTTTAAAAATCACCTTTTACATATCGATGTTTTACAGTATTATTAATGTATTGCTTTGTAATGTACATTCTACTTGTTACTTTTTAACCCTCGACCCATAAGGATATAAGGGATATTATAAGTTTGACGTGTGTATCTGTGTATCTGTCTGTGACATCGTAGCTCCTAAACTAATGAACCGATTTTAATTTAGTATTTTTTGTTTGAAAGGTGGCTTGTTCGAGAGTGTTCTTAGCTATAATCTAAGAAAACCTGTTCATCCGTTTGAAAGTTATCAGCTTTTTTCTAGTTAATGTAACCTTCACTTGTCGGGGGTGTTATAAATGTTTAATTTACACTTGTACAATTTTATTATGTAACCTACCTATCTAGTGTTTGTCATGCCGGAATGAAATTCGTAGTTAAGGTACCTATTACCTACCTAACACCTACCGCTTCTGGTAGGATTCTGGTGGAAGTTGGAACTAGATCTGGTGCTTGGATAGTATATTTAGTACTTTTCTTATGAAGGCTGTGTATTATATTTTAATAAAGTTGATAAAATATAACATGTATTTGTATAATTTTTGAATCTATTGTTAGTAAGAATGTATAAGGATAAGTGAAAATTGTTACCATAAATAAAGAAAATGAATTTATTTGATTTAATGCAGGTTTATTTGGATTTTTATAGTCTGTTAGTAACTTTAACAAGCTTCCTAAAGTCTACTAAAACAAAGGTATGTTGTAAATTGTACAGACTTCAATTAGAATTTTAAACTGAATTGTTGTGCTTTTAGATGCTTTCTGTAAAAATGTTCGGCTAGATAAATTAAGCCAAAAATTGTGAAGTGTTCTGTGACCATATCATTAAATTGTGGTGGGTTTTCATTTCGACCTAATTATTATTTTTCATCTTTCTACCATCGTACTTTAAGACATCGTCAAGGTCTGCGCCCGTATTTTGTTGAAATTTAGTTGAAATTCCTCGGACACGTATACGAAACGATTTGCTTCCTCGTTTCTAATACGAACCGCTAGGATGTGAAACGCAATTCCGGTATCAGTTTTTCCTTCCACTTTTTCCCATTCGGAGTCAACTTAACGCGACTCAGTCAAGAGTGAATAGGCAATTTCTAGTCAAGCGCGCTTCATCTTAGGCATCGTCAATTCAGGTCTGATTGCAGCCAAGCGCTAGTCTGTAAAAAAAAAAAAAATATATGTTCATCTTATTAATCATCCTCCTCTCAAGATCGTTATTAGGTACCTATATGAATAAAACAATAAAAATTTGACTTCAGTAACCACAAAGATGAACTCTAGAAATTAAAAATTAATTTAATTTATTATAGAATACGTAGGTACCTATTATTTTACCATTATTATACCATTGAGTAGGTATTATGTAAGAGTGAGTGTAGTACTATAATACTATTTTTAAGTGTTTATCTTGTTATAATAATAACAGGAATGTACGTGAAAAAAAATTAAAAATAATGATGATTGTCAACTGCCTAATTGTCTAATTAAAGTCATTAAAACGATATTAATTTTCTGTTACTAACGGTAAATCGAAAAATATTTAAGCGTTGGAATTATTTCGCAATGGCAACATGTAAAATCGACATGAACCAGTTTACAAACCATATTACTCATTATTAAAATTCGTGAAACATATCGGGCCAAAGTTCTCGCCTTGTAAGATTCCGTATAAAGATTGTCGTTTTGTAAGGTTCCGTATATGAAGGGTGCCATAGGGACCCTATTACTAACCCTCCACTGTCCGTCCATCCGTCTGTCTGTCTGTTACCAGGCTGTATCTCGTGAACCGTATCTATTATTTAGATAAATAAGTAAAATTTCACAGTGTGTATTTCAAATAATAAGAATGGCTGCCATGTTAATTAATAAACTTATAGTGTTATTTCCTGTACGATGGTAGGGAACCCCTCATTGTGCAAGCCGACTCACACTAAAGTAGACCGATTTCTTGATAATCGCGTTATTTATAAATACGACTTCTTCAGATTAAAAAAAAAACGAAAATTTCATTTACATGAATGCATGCATGATAAAGCTTTCATTTATATTAATGTGTACTAAAGCATGTTACTATATGCACCTAACCTACATGTACCCATTATATTCGTAGACCATTCCTAAAGTTATCCTTTCTTTCTTTGTTACAGTCACTCGGGAACCACGAATTTGATCAAGGCGTAAGCGGACTATCGCCATTCATAGAAAATTTAACTTGTCCGGTTCTAGCCTCTAATCTTATTCTAACGAAAGTTCCTGAATTGGAAAAAGCAGCTAATTTAAGAAAATCTGTAGTATTTAATATCTCTGGCACATCTGTTGGTGTGATAGGATATCTAACGCCTGAAACAAAAATGTTGGCTGTAAAAAATGATATTGAATACATAGATGAAATTGATGCTGTTAAAGAAGAAGTCCAAAAATTAAAAAGTGAAGGAGCTCATATTATCATAGGTCTTGGGCACTCGGGATTTTTGAAAGATTTAGAGATAGCGAAAGCAGTAGATGGCTTAAATCTTGTGATTGGTGGGCATTCAAATACATTCCTCTGGAATGGTACCAGTCCAGATTCTGAAAAATCCTTAGGGCCTTATCCTACATACGTCACTCAAGCATCTGGTAAGCAAGTCCCAGTAGTACAAGCGTACGCATATACTAAGTACCTTGGTAAACTCCACATGGTATTTAATAAGAAAGGAGAGTTACTGAGCGCAGACGGTGTTCCTATATTATTAGACAAGACAATTCCTCAAGACCCTGATGTTTTAGAAATTGTGAAAAGGTATCGCGTCCAAATTCTTAACTATACTGAAGAAGTTATTGGAACTACGTCAGTTGTTTTAAATGGACTCGATTGCCAACACGAAGAATGCAATATGGGAAATTTAATAACAGACGCTATAATTTATCGTTATGCTAGTGAGTACAAAGGTAAAAATCACTGGACGGATGCAGCTATAGCAGTTATTCAAGGCGGTGGTGTGAGATCGTCTATAGCACACGCTGAAATGCCATATAATATTACTAAAGGCGATTTAATAGCGGTAATGCCTTTTCAAGGGCCTCTTGTTATTGTGACTATGAGTGGAAATGTTTTGATGCAAATGTTGGAACATTCAATAGAGAATTTCAGTGAACTGGATTATCCTGGAGAATTTCTCCAAGTTTCGGGTTTAAGGGTTGTATACGATATTGGCAAACCCCGTGGGTCGAAAGTAGTGAGCGTTGAGGCAAGGTGTTGGAATTGTTCCATACCAGAGTTCAGTAAAGTAGTCTATGATGAAGAATATGATGTTATTATGCCATATTTTATATACAGTGGAGGTGACGGGTATACAATGTTGAGTAATCTCCCAAGTCGGACACTCAACTACAGTGAATTGGATTGTACACTCAGTTATATTAGAAAACACAGTCCTGTTTTACCTGCACTCGAGCGTAGAGTAGTTGTGCTCGGTAGAAGTGCTAATAGAAGTGCTAATAATGCCTTATCACAATCTTTGAACATTTTTTTAATTTATTTGTTTTGTACAACCTTCTCACTTTAACATAGTACTGTGCCCGGCTCCTCGCGAGTCGGCTTACCTATTCCTTAGACAAATTATATGAATGTGTTATATTCCTAAACCTTTCTCATGAAATGACTGATAGCCAAAATTCTAAAAAATAAACCTGTTTCGCCTTCCTCCGATTAAAATTTTCTAAATATATTAAAAACTATAAAAGTCGTCCGTTACAGTTTTATTTTATTTAATTAGGTAATAGATAAACAATTGCTTGTTTACATCTCACGTTCCTATAAGATAAGAAGTAAGTTAGGTGTATTGTTCTAAATTATTATTTAAGAAAATAAACGTCGGTAAGTACTTAAATAAATTTTTTTATGAATGCATTTTGTTTTATTTCCCAAAACTCTAACACTTTCAAAATATAATTTTTTATGCTACCTATTTACCTACTAAGACTTTTAAACATTACCTGAAGCCGATAAAATATGCTCCCAAAACCTATAGAACTTAATGCTTCGCTTGATAGGTAGGTACAGTTAGGTACATGACATGATGATAAACAACATTAAGCTGAGTTCGGGCCTTTTCGTTGGCACAACATATAGTAGGTACACAACACTATGTTTAAGTTAAGTTAGTTTTTAAGTTTTATATTTTATATTTTAAGTTTTATTTATTTTTTAAGTTTTATATTTTAAGCGTGTTTTGTATTACCTGTATGTTGATCCAATGAATAAATTTAATTCTATTCTATTCTAAACTAAATAACGATAGCTGGAACGACAAACCCCGTTTAAAAACATTAAATACACGTGATGTAAATAAAATGCTTATAGTTATTAAAGAAAATCTACACAATAATATTATTACCGTTTTCTTACAGTCACTTGGAAATCACGAATTTGATGAAGAAGTACAAGGAGTGATACCTTTTATAAGAAACCTATCATGCCCTATTGTAACGGCTAATCTCATACTAAACAAAGTACCTGAACTTGTAAATATACCTAACTTACACAATTCGATAGTAATACTTAAAAATGGAGTTCAAATAGGAATAATTGGTTATTTGACACCGGAGACTAAATTTCTGGCACCCAAAAATAACGTGGAATACGAAGATGAAATTTTAGCTCTTAATAGAGAAGTGAAAAAATTAAAGAATCTAGGAATACATATTTTGATAGCTCTCGGGCATTCCGGTTTTTTGAAAGACTTGGAAATCGCTGAAAAGGTTGACGAAATAGATTTAGTAATAGGCGGTCACTCGAATACATTTCTCCTCAATAGCAACAGCACAGACGAAATTCCAGAATACCCTACAGGACCTTATCCAACTTTGGTGCAACAGAAATCTGGAAGAAAAGTTCCCGTAGTACAAGCTTATGCGTACACTAAATATCTTGGAAAATTGCATCTAGTTTTCAATGATGAAGGTGAAATCATCAGATACGATGGATATCCGATATTATTAAATAATGATGTGCCAGAAGACCCAGAGGTACTTGAAATAGTTAAAAGGTATCAGAAGGACATTGATCGAATAAACGACGAAGTTGTTGGTACTTCGCTAGTATTTCTCGATGGAGATTCGTGCCGTCTCAGAGAATGTAATATGGGCAACTTCATCAACGACGCAATCGTCGATTATACGAAAAAGTATTTCAAGAATAGTCCACATTTTTACATAGCAATCACTCAAGGAGGCAGAATAAGAACATCAGTAGGCCGCCCAGAAAAGCCCTTTAATATCACTAGAGGTGATATAATAACTGTAATGCCGTATTCCGATACATTATGTGTACTAACAATGAACGGAACAGTATTAAGACAAGCTTTGGAGCATTCAGTGAAAGCTTGGCGGTTTATTGATACTCCAGGTCAATTTCTGCAATACTCAGGTGTTAAAGTAGTATATGATTTAGCCCAAAAAGCAGGCTCACGCATAGTTAAAGCAGCGGCGATCTGCTCTGAATGTTCTGAGCTAATCGATCTCCAAGACAATTCTGAGTACAAACTGATTACGTCTATTTTCATAGCAGACGGAGGAGACGGTTATACGATGTTCGAAACACTACCAAGAGACGTAGTGCCTTATAATGAAGTTGATTGTGCTATTGATTATTTAGCCAATCATAGCCCCATAAATACAGTATTATCTAATAGAACAATTATACTAAATGAAGATAAAGTGGTAACTGTTCCAAATGCTCATATAATTTCCACGCCATTAAATGCTGCTGTAGCTGTTCAGTTAAATACTAAAATATATTATCTATTGTCAGTAGTTATATTTATACATTATATTTACTAAGTAATTTTTAAAAACCGACTTCCAAAGCCACTACAAAATGAAAAACATTCTTTTTTTCTACAATGTACCTACACCATAGAAATTCCAAAATCGATGATCTATTTCGATCGATAAATCGATGATCTACTTATTTATTCTACACGTATGTTTAATGTTACCGTGGTATGTGAACCTAGAAATTGACGTATGATACTCGCCCGACTTCAACAAAGTAGAAACAAAAATATGTTTTACTTTGTAGCGGCTTTGGAAATCGGTTTTTGAAATAAAAGATACAGCTTAAAAGGTAGCGCGCACTGCGATTTTTATTCGCGCGATTTATTTTCCGTACCTTCCCTGCCCGCACTGCGTATGCGGTGAGCGCCATACAATACTCCATATTGTACAAAATATTCGCGCAAAAATACCGCAATTTGTATCTTTTCCGCGCGAATTTTAAAACGCAGTGCGGGTATCTCTATGATTTCAAGTGTTACAGAATTGCGAAAAAAATCGCACGATTTTTATTCTTAGTGCGGGCTAGCTCTTATAGGCTACAGACAGACAGCGAAGGCAGAATAGAAAAAAGAAAAAGACGCAGCGTCTCGGCTCCACCAGCTCCGCTCCACTCCACTCTACGTTGCACTTTATGTGTAATTTTTATACTAGAATTTATACAATGCAGTCAATACCTACCTATCCTAAAAATAATAAAATGCGTTAGTACTGACCTAGGATACCTAGGCACTAGGTCACATTTTATGGTTTAAGGACTTGCATTTTCCATGAACAATAAATAATACTTAATTAATATTACGGGTAGAACGCCGCGCCGTGTCCGCAGGCTTAGGTAATTATTTTTAATTTACTAATATAATTATTTATTTATTTTATTTACTATGGTAAAGTAGGAAAACTTACAGATACAAGTATTATGACGTTTTATTTACCCAAAAAGATTTGGACATTAATGAGAGAAAATCTTGAGTTTATACTTATATAATGTTCTCAAATATTTTTTTCTTTTATATACTTACATATAAGTAGATTTTAATACTGAAGATATGTTTACATTCCTGTTATTTTATTAAAGTTAATTTTAGACAGAAACAAGTCTATTATTATGTATTACCTATTTCCTATTTATATATTTAAAAAAAAAACAAATTTATGAAATATTTATTTATTTATCAAAGTAATAAACACTCAATTGTAACAAAGAATAATATGTATTTAGGTAGTTTGATTTGTTGTAATTTTTTTTATGTATTACATACCTACCTACTAAATATTAATAACAGTAACAAGTTTACTGAAAACACAAAATGAAAATAAAAATCACAAAGACATAATGTCAACCCCTTAACAAATAGGTAGTATATTAAACTATTGGTTAAGGGGTTATACTGCTAGTCAAAAACAGTAGGTAACTAAAACTAATATAGTCCGTTCTAAATGAGAACCCACTCGCCATTTTAAATGTATGTCTTAAATGTCATGTCAAAAGTACAATTTTAGTCCTTATTTTAAAGGTGAACCGCATTTTTTTTCCTCTCTCGTCTTGCTTTACAAAGATTAGCCAATGTCAAGTTTGTAGTTATTTGTAACAAGTTAGGGAAACAAACTATACAAGTATGGACCCCGTCTGTGCCGGCGCTCGCCGACACATGCACGGCACCCCCTTAGAGCGCTTTCCAGTCAGTTTTAACAAAAAAAAAAAACACTCCAAAAAGGCAGAGCACGCCCGCCAGCTAACACCAACACAGACGAAGTCCAACCGCATTTTTGTTATGATAGTTGGCACACGAGTTAAAATGGTCAGTGAGATCTCATTTTGTATGCATTATACTTATAATTTTAGAAAAACAAAGATCAATTTTAACTAGGTATTGATTTAACCCACAAACTTAGCAAAATAATACGTTTGTGGTTTAACCACGCACAAAACAATCATTATAAAATTGAAGGGCCGGTTGATTTAAGGTTCAAACAATACTAGCGTTTGCTTCACAATAGGTTCTAATTAGGAAGTAACGAACCAATTAACATTAAAATCAATGCTTCGAGCTCTGGTTAACGTAATTCTTTAACTAATGTTAGCATTAACTGATGGTGAATCAAAATTTTCTTTCACTCAGGGACTTGATATAGCAAACAACCCCAGGCGACGGACGTTGTGATGGCAAAAAGCATGGCGCTCTATAGTGCCCTCATTTGACTAAAAAGCCGTTAACTGCAAAAAAATACGGGATTTTAGAAAAACTGATGTTCCCAAAAAAGTTAGCAATGTAGGATCAAATTAAAAGTAGAAACTAACTAAAAACCTTAATCATATTACGTGCCCTTTTTAGAAATATTACCATTGACGACAACCAAAAACCATGTTTTGTTAACGGCTTTTTAGTTGGGAGGACGGCAGTATGCCACGAAATGCAACAAGCGCCCGTTTCGTCCCACAGAGCGCCATAATGCTTATCCACACCTGCGCAGGCGCTCGAACCGTGCACATAACGCGTTCGTACGCATTCACAGGTGTGGTTGTTGTCTTAACAGTGCCCCGCCGTATATCAAATCCCTAATGGTTTGTTAGCGCTATGATGCAAGATTACGTGTCTATTAATATGTTGATACACCGGCCCATAAAAACAAATACATATCAATTAACATTATAAACATTTAAAAGAAACATATTTATAAGAAATTCAGTCTAGGCTTGATAGTCATTAGTAAATAAATAACGAATTGTTTTTTTAAAAATGCGAGCATTTCAAAAAGACTTTAATCTTTTGATTTTAATCACCAACTATAGGTATACTTATACCACTTGACGAGAATTTATGTATAAGAAATTCAGTCTAGTCTAGTTTCTTAAAAATGTAAACGATTCAAAAAGACTGTTACCTAATATATCTCTTGATTTTAATCGTGAGAATTTATAATAATAAATTCAGTCTCGGCTGATAACAGTCATTGTTTTTTAAAAATATAAATGATACAAAAATACTGTTACTTATCTAATAAATCTCTTGACCTTAATCACTTACAGGTGTACCATTTAAGGCAAAAGTTTTACAGGTGTATGTTAGAAGTGTGGTGAAACAGCATACCTTCTAAATTTTACAAACATACATACACCCGAAAATCTTTACCCTTTTTCTGATACTGGACCGAGTGGATTTCTTGCGTTCAAGACGTTTCCAGATTTTTGATTCTTAGACCTCAATTATGTGACTTCTCATTGTTCTTCACAATACCCGCATGGGAATATGATGGTTTGTAAAGAAATAGTCTTCAACCCTTCCAAATCCTTTTCAGTGTAAATACCAGTCCTTAAATTTATTTTTAACAACACGAGTCATATTTTCAGAGGTCCCAGCAATGGGAAGCATTTGTTTCCAGTCAATAAGTTGAGTGGTTCCATAGAGAGACAAGCCCCCAAATATGGCCAAGCATTGTTTGAGAGATTCCTGACAGTCGCAGAGCTCTACACAAGGCGCATATGGCTCCAACGTCTCGCTCAAAATGCACAGACGTTTGTATATATTTCTTGCGGTCTTTAGGTCCCCACGTTGAAGGCTTTCTATTGTGTGCTCGGATAAAAGTTTGTTTTTAGACTTAGTCAAATTCGGAGGGACCATTGAGAAACGCTGAGCGGACAGTGAAAAATATGTCGGCCAATTGTTTCTGCAGGCTTCACACATACAAATGAACTTGTATTGAAACTTGAGGGAGGCTTGCCGCGTCATGCGATCTTCCAATGCGTGATGTGAACTGAAATGTATAAAATGTTAATCTATATCTATACTAATCTATACTAATAAATAAAATTGGAGTGTCTGTCTGTAATTTCGAAATAACTACCTCATATTAAGCTCATATGGTTATTTGAACGATACCATAACTGAATCACACGTTTTTAAAATTTTTGTCTATCTGTCTGTCTGTCTGTCTGTTTGAAACGGCTAATCTTTGGAACGGCTGAACCGATTTTGACGGGACTTTCACAGGCAAGTAGAGGATTGACCAGGGCGTAAAATAGGCTACTTTTTTAACCGACTTTCAAAAAGGGAGTTGTGTTTTTCTACCTATGTACACCGAAATCTCCGAGATTTCTGAACCGATTTGCGTCATTTCTTTTTTAATCGATAGAGGAACTTTGCGACATTGTTTCATAAAAAATTTGGAGTCCAACTCCTCAATCCTGATGCTGCAGGGGATCTGACCAATCCACGCGGGCGAAGCTGCGGGCATCAGCTAGTATTAGAATATTTCATGTAACAAAATACAAGAAACATTTATATTATACTAACTAGATGATAGGCGCAACTTTATCTGCGTGGATTTAGGTTTTTCGATTGTGGGAGCTCTTTAATTTTCCTGGATAAAAGTAGCCTTCATCTATCTTTTGCATTTCTTAACTTACCAAATAAATGATACTTGGGTAACATCCACATGGATTTCTCTGGGGTGCAACCTATCTCAGGGCTAATTTCGTCAAAATCGATTTAATGGATGACAGACAGACACACTTTCGCATTTATAATATTAGTATGATAGGAATAGGAATAAATCCATCTACCTGTCACCTTTACAAGTCTAATGTTGAACCGATTTCTTTCTAGATTGATAAAAGAATGGTTTTTACAGAATTATTAAAAGGTTGCAGATACAGGAGTAATTAGGTACTTAATAATTGAATTACCCAAATTTTAATAATAGTTTAGATTACTTAAATAATTAAGTTACAGTGAAAAGTAAAATAAAGAAATTATTAGCATAATTTGTATATAACATCTAAAGGTTATCTGTAACTTACCCATAATTATCAAAGATTTGCATTCCTTTCTTTATGGGTCTTATAGCATATAGGGTCATTCTTGAAGACCCCAGCTTACTGAACCTGACGACGTTTGGAGCACAGGAGTGGTTGAGAAGACTGATAAACGCATACGCCGCACCTGCAAGACTAACTTCATCAAGGAATTTGGAATTTTGACTGTCTGCATTGGGTGTACTAATTCCATGCATATTTGTAGGACTTGTCATCAAATGTAAGAGCAAGAGTCCGGCTACAGTAGTTCTTATCTTTTCCTTGTCCTCATCACCATTCAAAAACTGAGTGTTAGTTTCCAAAAACCTAAGAAACACTACAGCTGTCACAGCTTTCTGAAATATATCAGACACAGATCTCTTTTCTAAATTTGTTTCCAATGTATGAATAGACGGATAATATTTAGAATCAAAAATCCATTTATCATCAATTTTGACATGTCCTCGGAACTCAGAGTTGTAATTTGCATCTGTATCTTCTATAGTTTTGAACAGATCATTCCAACTATTGTGATCGGTACGGGCTTTGATTACTGTTCTCAGGGCAAGCAATTCTAGTTTTGTAAAGTCCATCTCGACTAATGTGACCATTAATGGGCATTCAACCGAGTGATATTCTCTCCAAGCTTTTTCTTTACATTCATTGCTGCAATAAAGAGCCATGCAGCAACTATCACAAGGTAAGAGATTCAAACTACGGGAGAGGCAATAACTGCAGGAACAGAGAATCTGAGATTTTAATAACACACTCAAGTAAGGATCTTCCTGAGCCAGGATTTCGCCGACTTTTATATCCCTTTTAGCAACTACATGCCTTCCCATCTCATCCGTGTATAGCACTTCCAATTTATTGCTTGCAGCAACATACCTGGAATCTTTTTCACATTCCATTTCCAATATTTCACTTAATTCAAGTGATTCAACCTTAGTGTCCTTTTTCTTTAAGACCTCCTTACACATTTCTTTCCTTTTTGTAAGTTTCTCAAGTAATTTCTTTGGGTATTCCAAAGACAACACCTTGTCAACATCTTGCAAGCATTCAGCATATTTTCCCAATTCATAGAATACTGCTGACCGATTGGACAATGCTAAGCAATAGTTTTCGGAGCACAGAGTAGCATATAGAAGTGATAAATTATAATATTGCCAGGCTTTATGATATTTGTATTGTTGAAAGAATGTGTTACCTTGGTTACGGTAGTTGACAGAAAGGTCATCATTTTTCTTAGCTTCTTGCACTTTGGGAAAGGCATTTAAACCCTTCAAAATCTTATACACGAAGAGGACCCTTTTATCATTTGTATCCAATGAAAGCAAATGATCTGAGATTTCCTTGATTTTACCCTGTGCTGTTAGTTTTGTAAGAACACCTTCATAGCAAGAATCAATAATCATTTTGCTTACTTTCTTAGTGGCCCAGTATTGATTTGCTAAAGTTCAGTTCCAGTGAGGAAATGTCTCACTTTGCTACTCCATTTATTGTTGTTAATTTAGGTTGTGAAATGATTTATGTTATCGATCAGAGGTTAAAAACGCAGAATATACCATTGGATAAATCTGAAAGAGGTAAGTTTCTTTATAAAAAAAACAGTATATTCTTTAGATATTTCCTTCAAAACTTTAGTACAAAATATAGGAATGTTTGTTTACTTTCAGTACTTACAGATATAGTAACAGTGCTGCTACATCCCAAATTACTGGACGAGCTATTTATACCACAGCCGGTCGCCACGCATGCTGTCATAAGGCAACTTATTCAAGATATTTCTGCAACATCCATTATGAAACTTGATGACTACTCCATGAGCAAATTATGGGATCTTATGACTATGATATTCAAATGGCAGCTCTCTGTGGCGACGAACCAGAATATATTTGACATAAGCCGGCGACATTTGCGGAGCGTAGACAAACTAATGCCGGAATATTTCACAAAGAGCATTTTTGAAAATGCTCTGAGAAAATTTGAATTTTTATCTAATACGTTTACTGACGACGATTACAACGGTTTGTGCAATACTTTGATACTTTGGTTTTCAGAATATCACACAAAAATTTCAGTCCTTTTAAGATTAGGCTTACAAAAGAAGGACGGAACGTTTAGTATACCGTCGACACTCAATCCAGTGGTCCTAAAGAATTTAGGCGAAAATATTTACAAATATGATTCCAAGAAGACCGAGGAATATGAAAGCTGCTGTATTGAAACGAGTGAAATCAGCTACCTCTTGGGCTCTATAGAAAAAGTAGGATCGTACAAACATTATGTCGAACTACAGCTGCCTATAGATTTGGGTAATGAAAAGTTAAAAAACAAGATTATGAAATTAGATAAAAATATTGAATATACAAAGATAACTGCTCACGTAAGAAATAAAAATAACGATCTTACTTACACGGCTAGTTTACCCAGCTCTCCACAACAGGATCTAATTAAAATGCTTAATGAAACCTTTTCGGATGTTTAAAACTGCCAACATTTACCTACCTATTTTTACTGTAATAAAATTAACTCCCAAGTTTATTATTTAGTTTTCTAACTTCCAAAGCAGTAAGCACTTCCAAAGTAACTGTCAACTGAAATATGTTGTACTATTCCGTGGCTTTTATAATTTTTAGTACAACCCCGCCGGCTTGCCTGCCCATTGGCTGCATAAGTTTACTGATTTTTTAAATTGACCAATCACCTTGCTACACTAAATTGAAACCATAGAGTAAATCGAAATGGTCTGCCAAAACCACAAATGACATGACACGTTATTCAACTTTTCAATTTTCGGGGGAATACCGAACCATAGCCACAGCAGGTAGTCTATACCTTTTTTTCTTCTTCTGGGCCCGGATACCTACATGACCTACAAATACCCACTATTCTACCTAACTACTACGGCTATGGTTTGGTATTCCCCTGAAAATTAAAGGTGAAAAACCTTGCAAGCTTTTAAATGTTATTTGAAGTAGGTAGCGAATGATGAGCGAATGTTTTTATTTCTTTCCGTTCCGTTAGAGTTCCGTACTTCAAAAGGAAAAACGGAACCCTTATAGGATCACTTTGTTGTGTCTGTCCATCTGTCGTGTCTGTCAAGAAAACTTATAGGGTACTTTCCGTTGGCTTGTAGGTAAGCCCATGCAATAGCATTTTAAAGCGTGTGAAGTTTTTCGCCCTGGTCTCTGGATGGTGTAGTTATTTTACCTTTTCTTAAAATTAGATAAATGTTTTTAACCAAACGACTTCCAAAAAATTGGTTGTCTGTAAAGTCGGTTTACTGACGATAGTTGAACGTGTCAACAAAGGCCGATTGTGCTTCTTTGTCGCTCGTTCCGCGCTCTCGCTTGCACTTCAAGCCTTACATGGAACGCCTCAGAGCGATGTAACGCCGCATGAGTCATGTTTTTTCGTGCGTGCAGCCGGCTCTATCGAATTATAAGACGTTGTCACGTCAAAAAGGAGGAGGTTCTCAATTCGTCGGAATCTTTTTTTTCTATAAGTACCTACTTATACTGATGATTCAATAATTGAAGTCATTCAATTGAGTGACTTCATTGTTTAATTTAGGCAATATCTGGCTGGGCACAGCGAAGGATGCAGGTTTAGGTTAGGGGCAGGTATTTGATGTAAAATTATAATTATGTTGTTATAATTGAAATAAAAAACAAATTATCAAAAATATTTCTATTTTTAATAAATTGATCACAACATTGTCACATTCAAAACAAAAAGAAGTGAACATTGTCACATTCAAAACAAAAGATGTGATACTTCTCCAAAACAAACACAAGAACATACATTTTCTTCATCGGGGACAACATTTGATACAATCTTGTTCAACGGCCATCCTTCACCTCATTTGCTCAGATTCAGAATATTGCAGTTTAAAAATATGTAGGTAGAAAACAAAATTTAAAGTACTACTGTTTACAAAATATACAGTTACATTAGGTTATAAGTACTTACCTACCATGAACAAAATATATGTATTATAAGAAAAAAGACGCATTATAATTCACAACACTGATCGCACATAAGGATTGATAACTTATTTGATAGTTTGATTTAGTAAAACCAGCTGGTTGATACATAACATACATTCTTAACAGTTCTAATGAAATTAATTGATTGTTACAAGCATTTCTATTATCAATATAAAAATATGCGATCAGCTTAGAACCCCTCATAGATACTGCTATAATATTATATTATAGATGCATGTGTAATAGTTTAAAAGATAAGTAACTATAGAAAAAAATATTGTAATATACTTACTGTTGTAATTAATATAATAACAGATATCTATGATCACCCAGTAAATTATAAAAAAGCCTTTATTAACACGAAAAAACCTATTAACCAAAAAAAAAAGAATTTTAATTAAATGCCATTTCTTAGGTTCCATGTGCACTACGCGGCCACAGTCACGGCCGCAGTGCAGCGTCCAGCTAAAGCTGGTTAGTCATTGCAGTCAAATGTGCTATGCCCATGCATAATGGGTGGTAAATTATAAAAAAGCCTTTATTAATACGAAAAAATCTATTAACCAAAAAAAAAAGAATTTTAATTAAATGCCATTCCTTAGGTTCCATGCGCACTACGCGGCCACGACCTCAGCGTCCAGATAAAGCTGGTTAGTCATTGCAGTCAAATGTGCTATGCCCATGCATAATGGGTGGACATTGCAACCACTAACCATAGTTGTGGCCACATAGTGCGGAAGGTCCCTATTTAGTTTTAGAAAAATTTAAAAACAAAAAAATCATCTCACTCATTCATAAGTCTTTATTTAATTTGCTAGTCAAGTTTGTCCTAAATCATCCCTTTTTTTGGTACATTACAACTTGTACAACTACTTTTGCACTTAGACACAGCTTATATTCCTACTAAAACAATATGTTATTGTTTTAGATGTCAATTTTTATAACATACATTTGATAATGCAGAGTTCACATTGTCATCAAAAACGTTGGTTAAAAATCTAAATACTATAAAACATTAATTACTCTTATTATGTAACTTTTCTTTTACACAAAAATACAAATCAACGAGAGATAGTTAACACTTTACAACGGTACACTCTGTATATTGCGAGGTACAATCTAAATTGTCACCAACAATTAGTGCTGTCACTTGAGTTATTATGTGAGTATATATAGCATCACTAAACAGCATAGCTTTGTCACTAAAAACTCTATTTTTTTTAACTATTTAGTTATTGTAGTTCAACACTAAACATTAGTCAACACTTGAGTCAATTTTCATAACTTAGTCATTGCTTTTCATAACATAGTCACTTTTCATAATTTAATCGTCACTTTCATTACAATATAGTTTTTCACTACTTTTTACTCACTTTAGATACTTATTATATTATACAACCTGGACAAACCTAATATAATTATTGAAAAGTAACTTGAGTCACCATTGATCTACATCATGTGTTTTAGGCCTTAGGCTTAGCACTGTCTGTTGTGGTGGCTCCATTGGCAACTTAACCTCGCCCTGAGACCTCCTTTTCGAGAGTATAAGAATTATTAAACATCACTTTATCTATTTACTAAACATTAGTCAACACTTGAGTCAATTTTCATAACTTAGTCATTGCTTTTCATAACATAGTCACTTTTCATAATTTAATCGTCACTTTCATTACAATATAGTTTTTCACTACTTTTTACTCACTTTAGATACTTATTATATTATACAACCTGGACAAACCTAATATAATTATTGAAAAGTAACTTGAGTCACCATTGATCTACATCATGTGTTTTAGGCCTTAGGCTTAGCACTGTCTGTTGTGGTGGCTCCATTGGCAACTTAACCTCGCCCTGAGACCTCCTTTTCGAGAGTATAAGAATTATTAAACATCACTTTATCACTTAAAAGTGTAACTTCACACATAAGTCACTTTTAATAGCTTAGTCATCACTTTTCATAACTTAGTCACAAGTTTTCATAATTTAACTGTCACTTTACCTTACATAGTCATCACTTTTCATAACATAATCACTTTTGGGCGCTGCCTTATTTTCCGAGGTTACTAAAGAAACCTGGAGTGTATTCTAGTGGAGTCAGGCGAGAAGCTAGCATCAGGCAACATGCTGGAGTCTCCATACACCGGCGCCGCGGGCCCGGCCGCCGCGTACGGACTGCGGGACCAGGTTCTGTTGCGTAGCGGTGGAGTCGGGCTTAGCACTGTCTGTGCTGGCTCCTTTGGCAACATGATCTTGCCTTTCTGCTCTAGACGTGATTGAACTGCGGGAATAGATAAAACAACTGTTATAATATCGCAATCGCAACTGTTATAGTTGGATTATTTTGTAGTATTCTTACTGAGAGGGTCACAAATCACAATGAATCGGAATTGATTGTGATATTCTCATTGTAGTACTATCTAAATTGATTTTAGACTGTTCATATGTGTTGGCATTTGATGGCGCGCGTGCTGTCTTTTTTGGAGTGTTTTTTTTTTTTTTTTAAAGTAGCCGGTTTTTGTGTTAGTTGGTGTTTTTTGGTGGTGGATCTGACTGGGAAGCGCTCTAAGGGGGCGCCACGCGTGTGTTAGCGAGCGCCGGCACAGACGAAGTCCATACTTATATAGTTTTCCTAACTTGTAAATAACTACAAACTTGACACTGGCTAATTTGTGTAAAGCCAGATGAGGGAGAAAAAAAAATTGATTTTAGTGTGGACTAGCCATGCTAATGTCACTTTCGTCTAGAAAAGTTTGTAAGGGATTGTAGTAGGCCTCCCCTAATGAGGACCAGGCGTAATGACTGGTGCATGTTTTTTTTTAAATTGCTAGGAGTGGGTACGACAATAGTGCAAAGGGTGTGCAGTGTGTAGCTGCAACCGTTCAGATTTCAGTCCGCTTTGAGGTTTTAAGAAGGCCTAGGTCTAACATTGCTGAAGATGATGTTATAAGTGTTTTATAAAAAAACTCACCATAAGTATATCCAGCCACCAACGCCACAATAGTCACTAGGGTTGGCAAAAACGGCCTCACAAGTGAGAAGATAGCTCCCAACAATGTTCCGCATCCAACCTCACACTCCCTTTCCACTTCAATCCTTATATCTTGAGACGTCAACTTCGACACCACATTGACCCATCCAAAACCACAAGTAGTAACCTCACTATTGATCAAAACGTTTATTTCACCGTCTTTGGTGTTAATTTCGAGTTTCAAGCCTGGAGATGAGGTGATTTTGACTACTTTCAAAGCATGTGGGTGTCCGGTTATGGTGAAACTTGTTGGTGGGTTGTTGATTGATAGTTTGGTGCTGGAAACTTGTATGAGCGGTAGTAAGAGGACTTTAGTACATGTTCGGGCTACTCCCCATTCAGCACACAGTTCAACTTCAGATGCTTCTTTGATCTGTGTTGCTGGAATTATCGTGCAACCGAGTTGACCTGGAAGAGGAAATATTCAGTCAACATTAGCAATATTAATGAAAAAGTTGACCCGCCCTGGCTTCACCTGGGTGGGCTTACTTATTCCCATGGCTAAATGTTCCCATGGGTAAATATTATGTGTATGTGACCATTTACGGACGGAAAAGTGATGGAGTTGACGGCCTCCCCGGCGCAGTGGTAAGTGGTATTATTAGAGGGAGGTCCCGGGTTCGATTCCCGGCTTTGGATTTGGAAGGGTTTGGAATTTCATAATTTCTGGTCTGGTCTGGTCTGGTGGTAGGCTTCGGCCGTAGCTAGTTACCCAAGCGGCAAAGCCGTGCCGCCAAGCCATTTAGCGTTCCGGTACGATGCCGTGTAGAAACCAAAAGAGTTTAATGAAAACTGCCATACCCCTTCCAGGTTAGCCTGCTTCTATCTTAGACTGCATCATCACTTACCACCAAATGAGATTGCAGTCAAGGGCTAAATTGTATCTGAATAATAATAAATTCTCACCACTATAGATATCCAACACCGGTTTCGCAGTATGCGGCGCCTTGGTCCTGCAAGAGTAGGGCAGTTCCACCTCAACATCTTCCAAGGCGTACTTCTGTTCCTCCGTGCAGACCAGCGGACTGGTCGTCAGGCCTGAACCCTCGATACTTAGAGGCACGAGGGCAAATGGCCATTCGCCGGGTACAAACACCATCTGGGAAATATAAGAGGCTTAAAAACTGCACTAATAGCACAATTGATTTGTCGATTTTTGATCGACTTCCAAAAATAGGATTTTGAGCGTATGTTTTTGCGAAACGTGAAGTACTATAAGGATGAATTTCCACTGAAGCGGTGCGGAGAGACGTGTTCAATAGACAATCCAAATTGTTATATATTTTTAGACGGCGTTATAATTTTATCCAACAGTCTGATTGGTTGTTGCTAGAGTGATTTCTAGGAGACTCGTGTTTGATTGTGAGCCAGAGATGGGTTGATGATGATGATGATAATGATGATAATATAGATATATTATCTCACCTTCTGCACAGGTAACTGGTGTATGATATAAGTGGCAGCGGGTCGGTCTAAACGCAGCACGTGTCGCGCGGATGTGTCTTGAGATAGTATCGCCAAAGTGACTCCGGCGCCCGGGAACAGTTGTATCGACGGAGGAGCCCGCCAGCCCACTCCGTCTATGCATATCGCCCAACTGCCGGTGGCTAAGTAAACAAAATATAGGTTAGATTAATGTATAGTCGCTGTGACATATTTGCTGACAAATGGGCTGACCTCATAGGTCAGATCCTGCACTTTTGTGATAATTTGTAGTTGACATATTTGATTATTGACTTAACAAATTTATTTTTTATTGTGTAACTTAATTTAATTAGTGTAATTGGACTTAAAAGGTCCGTTCTAATTAAATAATTAATTAAATAAATAAATAGAACGACTGGTATACAGAAACGTGGACACTGACAGTTTGCCTTGTCCAAAGTTCAAAGTCGCTCAGCGTGCTGTGGAGCGGGTTATGTTGTCGATCTCTCAGAGAGATTCCCACCTTAGCCAAATGACTTCATCGCTGTTCGTAGTACCACCAATTGTACTTTGGAAGCTCACGAATGCTTCGCTCGGATCTAACCTAGCTATCATTAACTCGTCACCAAGAACACTGAAAAAATTCTAGGTAGGTGTCTCTAGCGTTATTGGATCTTACCTATAACCCTGTTGCCGTATGAATCTGAGCCAGTGACCCAAACTTCATCGCTGACCGTAGTACCAGCAATGGTACTTTGGAAGCTCAGGAATGCTCCGCTCGCGTCTAACCCAGCTATCAGCTACTCTTCACCAAGAGCATTGAAAAAATTCTAGGTAGAAACTCTAGCGTTATTGGATCTTACCTATAACCCTGTTGGCGTATGAATCTGAACCAGTGACCCAAACTTCATCGCTGACCGTAGTACCACCAATGGTACTTTGGAAGCTCAGAAATGCTTCGCTCGCGTCTAACCCAGCTATCAATAACTCGTCACCAAGAACACCGAAAAGATTCTAGGTAGGTATCTCTAGCGTTATTGGATCTTACCTATAACCCTGTTGGCGTATGAATCTGAGCCAGTGACCCACACTTCATCGCTGATCGTAGTACCAGCAATGGTACTTTGGAAGCTCAGAAATGCTCCGCTTGCGTCTAACCCAGCTATCAATAACTCGTCACCAAGAGCGCTGAAAATATAACCATAATAATAAAAATAACCACCCATTCGGTTCTTTAGATCACACTATTATTTACTTTTTAAGTCTTGTAAGAATTTTAAGTCTGCCATTTTTCGATTCTAATATCACTAGCCTACCTATATTATCACAACAGAACAACGGATCGACGAGATTTTTGGGATGGGTATAGTTAAAGTTTTGAGAGTGACATATGCTACTTTTTATTCCAAAAAATCAAAGAGTTCCCACAGGATTTTTAAAACTTAAATCAGTTTTTCAGGCATCAGTTTTTTTATAAATCAATTGCACTACTAAGACAAATTCATTTCACTACAGGATAACTTAAAATTTCATGCTGCATAAACGGAACTTAACATTCCTAACCTGTCAGCAGCTCGTCGAACATGTGCGGCGAACGGAGGTCCGAGCGAAACGTTGGCCTGTGGCGCTAACAACTCCCTACCCAGCGAGTTCCTGAGCACGATTCTTACTGAAGACTCTTCCGTCTCGCCTGAAGGCTCAGCCGTGCAGTAGTGGGGGGTTGACACTTCCACATGGATCACCTGTAAAATTAAATCAATATATAACAAATTATACAACCTAGTTGTGACGTTGACCCAAGTCAGTAACTGAACAGGTAACCTTTTTGTCCCTTCCGTGCCTCGGAGAGCACTTTTAGATACTAGCGCTTGGCTGCAGTCGGACCTGCTGGTAAGTGATGATGCATCCTAAAATGGAACGCGCTTGCCTAGAAGTTTTTTTCAAAGAATATTAGCCATGCTAATCATGACTAATACTCCCCTTTCCCCTCCAATTAAGCGTAAAGCTTGTGCCAGGAGTGGGTACTACAATAGTGCAATGAGTGGGGTTCAAACCACCAACCATTCGGAATTCAGATGGCTCCTCAACCGTTGAGCTATTGAGCTATAAATGCCTATTCACTCACACATACAGTAATAGATTTGAGTGGTAGATTACATTTGACGATTCAAAAGTTAAAAAAACAAATATTATTACTCTGTAACTACAATTTTGCTACATGAAAAAACAATCTTTGATAATTCGTACCTGTAAAAGTTCATTTGATTAAAAAAAATTAGCCCATTCAATTCTATAAAAAGAAGCTTCGTTTCAAAAAGCCACTCACGCTCAGTCTGTCGATATCGTTCCTGTCGTCGCGATGCTTGGCGAGTATGACTCCGTGTCCCGGTCGCGTAGCCGCCACGTCGCCGTTGCTCCTCACTTCGCACGAGCCGTCTTCGTACGCGGACCAGCTGCCTCGAGGCAGAGACACGAGGCGCACCGTGGCACCTACGGCCATGGACAAACGGTCCCCGGTGTTCAGTTCCCGGGATAGACCGTCGATGGATGTCCGTATGTCCGATATGCCGAGGATCTCGATCGTGCTGTCCCATGAACGGGTTTCTGCCACCTGTGGATTGTAGACAGTAAAATTCATTTTTCAAATACATAAACCATTTTATTTATACATAGTATTTTTTAAGTTACCCTATATCTTTGTCCACTTAATGTGTAGCACAGCTTTCAAAAAATAAACGTTTTTTCTTTCTTTCTTTCTTTTTTATCTACTCAATACTCATACTATAAATGCGAAAGTTTGTTTGTTGGTTTATCCTTCAATTCCATCGCAACGAAGCAACGGATCGACGTAATTTTGTGTATGGGTAGCTAGGCTAAAAACCTGCAGTGAGGTAGGCTACTTTTTATCTCGGAAAATTAGAGTTGCCACGATATTTTTAAAAACCTTACTCCATGCGGACGAAGTCGCGGGCATCAGCTAGTCATATATACTCTTAACAAAAAGAACTTACCTGTCCCATGTTCCGTACCCTGACATCAAGCGTAATCACACCAGGTTTCAGTGGTACCACGCGCACGGACAGCCCTTCTACTACAGACCGCTCCAACTGATCTGAAAATATTTAAATTATGTACAGTACAACCAAATTAATAATGCGCATGCAGATCCGATCCGATCAGATATTCCGAATCATTAAATCGTAAGAGCCCTAAACAATGCACTTGCATTTTGCACCTTGTTATAAACAAATAGGAGTCAATATCATGTGTATCATACGACCGTTGCCGAACAGTGACGAAGATTTCTATGCGCATTATTAATTTGGTTGTACTGTACTATGTAGTACAAATAAATCGTGATCAAATTAGAAATGAGGAGATGCGTAGAAGAACCAGATAGTAACCGACATAGCTCAGCGGGTGGCGAAGCTGAAGTGGTAATGGGCAGGTCACATAGTTTGAAAAACCGATAGATGTTGGGGTCCCAAGGGGCTGGAAACCGACCTCGCACCGGAAAGTGCCCCCCCCCCCCCCCCCCCACTTGGTCAACGGATATCAGGCGAGTCCCTGGATTCAGGCGACGCAAGACCATGGCGTGTGGACGTCCCTACAAGAGACATATGTCCAGCAGTGGACGTCTATCGCTGGTGGTTGTTGTTGATGATGATGACGATGATAATAGTTAAATAATCGTCTTTAGTCTGCTGTTCACTCGCGCGGCCAGACGGTGGTATGTGTAGTTTTGCGGCTAGGTTAGAAAAATTGGTTTTTTATTTATTTGCCATGCCAATCATGACTAAAACTCCCCTTTCCCCTCCAATTAAGCGTAAAGCTTGTGCCAGGAGTGGGTAAGACAATAGTGCAACGGGTTGGGTTTGAACCGCCGACCTTTCGGAATTCAGTCCGCTCCTCAACCGTTGAGCTATCAAGGCTCTAAAGTAGATGTAGCGGTTGCCACATTGGTGACAACCGACGTGATCGAAGACGGATCGCACACTGCAACCGACTCAAGCGTGGTCACACACACCACCACAACCAGCCGACGTGATTGAAGACGGATCATAGTCATAGTGTAAAACTCTGCATTTAACTTTGACACAGACGATCTTTAATCTATGTTAGGTTAAAGATCTTGTATTTATTTTTCCTTAAATACTACTTCTGGCCGTCGTATTAACGTGATTAACCTATAAGCAAAACCACTCACCATCGGCATGTGTATTGTACAATCTCGCAGTGGTGGGGTCTCGGAGGCTCCACGTGACTCTGGGCGCGGGTTGCAGAGACGACAGCGCTGTAGCGGTCAACCCTGCGGCCTCTATCCACACGGGGCCTGGCCGACCCACTAGCAAAGTTTGCGTCGCCGCCTTAACACGTAGGTTCGATATGGGAACTACCTACATATAAAGTAATAATTTATTAATTTCCTCAAACGTCTTAGTAAGTGAAAGACCTCAAGGTATACCAAGGTATACCATGGTAAAACATAAAGTAAAGATAACTTAATATAATGGTAAGGTACTTCACTTACTTCGATTTCAGCTTCGGCACTGGCTAGTTCTACGTTGCCGAAATCGGATGCAACCAGCTTAACGCGTGCTTTGCCCGTCGATACACCTTGTACTAAACCGGATGGAGACACCTAGTACAAATCAAAGCAAAAATACTATTTCAGTTATTTTTCTGTTTATCCTTAACTTTACTGTAGTAGGTAATTTTGTTTAAACGGACGTTTGGGAAGGGGATCTCAATCACAAAAATCGGTCCAGAAACGTCGAAAAAATCGGTGTTCATACATGAAAAAAATAGGCCGAATTGGGAACCACCTCCTTTTTGCAAGTTGGTTAAAAAGTCAAGAGAGGCAAGCGCGCTCCATCTTAGGCTGCATCATCTCTTGCTAGTAGGTCTGATTGCAGCCAAGCACTAGTCTGTAAATTAAAAAAAAAAACGAACGATACGCACAAATAAAACTATGATATAATTATCTAGTAAAGTATACCTGCAAGTGTGTTTGTCCGTGTGTAGCGTGGTACGACAGAGCAGCGAGGTGCGAAGGCGGCCCGCCCACGTGTCGCAGCTGAACGCGCCCGCCCGCCGGCAAGCGCGAACGTTCCGGTACTATTCGCAACGCGGGGAAAACCGTCACCTATAACAATAGTGAAAATAATCTCCACCCATCGCCAGCCTCCTGGCAACATGGGTCTCCTCAGCCAAGGTTGCAACCTTGCTGCAAGTGCAGATTGGCAGAATTCAAGCACCTATCACACTAATATTATAAAGGCGAAAGTTTGTGTGTGTGTGTGTGTGTGTGTGTATGTTTGTTACTCTTTCCCGCAAAAATTACTGAACGAATTTGGCTCAAATCTGGAACGGAGAAAGATTATACCCTGGATTAGCAGATAGGCTACTTTTTATCCCGGAAAATCAATGAGTTCCCACGGAATTTTTAAGAAACCTATATCTACGCGAACGAAGTCGCGGACATCAACTAGTGAGAACATAATATTTAACTCTCAGGCATGCAGGTTTCCCCACAACGTTTTCCCTTCACATAGCTCCAAAAAGCTACGAGGTGCGTGCGCCCGGAATCGAATTTCATACGTGAAATGTACCGGAATGTTTAAAATATTCAACTTTTAGTACCTATAACTATAAAATGTGACATCACAGCTATTATTACAATAGAATAAGTATACTACACAAATGCGATGGCGGTATTTCTGAGTGTACTGGCCCTAATATGCTTGCCCTATCTTTTAGTACTACAATATGGTATATTTAATATTTTTTTTGTTATAAATCAATGCATTCTTTGCATAGAATATCATATATCTGGAATAGTTTAAAGAGCTAGATAAAATTTCATATTTATTGAGTTCATCGTATATCTCGAGTTATTACCATAAATAGCTCAATCTTACCTCAACTTCAGGGCTCCAAACGCCACCCAAAGCAGCCCTAACTCGTCCAAAGCCCTCCTTCAACCCGCACAAGCTTCCATTCTTCACCGTTATATCGCCCAAGGTCTTCCAGTCAGGTTCGCGGCTAGTGCTCAAGTACCGGTGTGATATTCCCTTGACTAAGGCAGTTATAGGTATGCAGCCTCCGACACAAACCGCGCGAGCAGTGGCTACTTCTACGCTTAGGACTTCTTCGATGTTCACCTAAGTATAAAATGTTATGTATAGTGAAATAAAACAGTTGTTTTCTATATTCATACTGTGAAAGTTAAATAAAATGCTAAGAGAAGTAACCCTACTGCATTTCCCAGTACTTTACATACAGACATATAGTATGTGACGCCCCGCACACCCGCACAGCCCCCGCGCTAACCCGATGCGGACCAGCGCGGGTGTGCTGGAGAGGTCCCGCCGCCACCAAAGTGATCACACTTTCGGCACTATGGACGCTGTTATCGCTTTAGGAGTTTCTACTTTGTGTTTACCTAAATGAGAATCTTATTTACCCCAATTATAATTAAATATTGTTGTAAAACCTTACCTCAACAACCTGTTTCTCTCCATAAGCACATAAATAAGCTACAACAAAGTCATAGTCATTTCCACCTTCGATGGACGCAGTTACCCCGTCTACTGAATATATTTTATCTAAATAAGAACCTAGTAATCCCAATACTAATTAAATAATGCTGTAAAACCTTACCTCAACAACCTGTTTCTCTCCATAAACACATAAGTCAGCTACAACCAAGTCATAGTTGCCAGGGGCTGGCACCAAAGCTGTCACACTTCCCCCTTCGATGGACGCAGTTACCCCTTTAGGGGTGTCTACCGAGTATTTGCCGCTACCTCCCGTTATTGTCGCTATATTCGACACAGTTTCGCCTTCCCAAGCTATGTTAACCTACAAAAGATATATTTTCTATTACATTGCATTCCTTCCAAATTAATTTTATCTAGAAATTAGAAAAACTTTATTAGTGAAACTCAGTACAGTAAATCATATGTGATTCCTGACCCCTAAACAAGAAATGCCCGTATCGTAGGGGACAGTGTCTTCCCTAAAAAGAGGTAAAATTATGTTTGGATATAGGAGGTAATCTCCAGAACTAATGATCCTGATTTTGAAAAACTTTTCTAGCTGGTACATTATCCCTGAGTGCTAGTTTTAAATTATATCACGAGGACAAAATCGCAGAAAAAAACTAGTTCTAATATTATAATATCAACCCTTTCGCCGGACCACTATCCGAGCACAGATTTTCTTTCAAAAGGAGAAGCAGTGGACCGACTATGGGTTGGGACTATGGGTTGACGAATGTAGTTTTTTTTATAGACTAACGCTTGCCTGCAATCAAACGTGCTAGCAAGTGATGATGCAGTTTAAATGGAGTGTGCTTGCCTAGAAGATGATAAGGTTAACATACTTTTAAGGGGTCACATTTCAACGGCGCCACAACTTTAGCTTGAATACTAGCAGTGGCATCAGGTATGCTCGCTTTTAGTGATCCACTCCATCCTATGGCATTCTCAGTTGCGGCCAACAACTAGAACACAAAAAAAATATTAGGTATCGATCCAAAAGGAAGTTTCTACTCAGAAATGCCAGAGAAATAAAAAAAAGGTTGAGATCTATGATGCGCACTTTGACTTCACTCAGGCTTACTAAGTTTCAGTTAAAACAAGACAGATTTATGCCAGTGATATAACGCTGTCTCGTTTTAACAGTGTCTTAAGTCTAAGCAAAGTCAAAATACGCTTTATAGATGTCAACCTTACATTTTTCACATAGAAAAAGAATCTGACCAAAATGCACTTGTCAGCAATGTAAGTTGTAACAAAACACAAAACCCAAGACAGGCATAATATAAACAAGGTTTCTCAATACAATTGTGACAGAGTCATAGAGTTAGGAATGTGCTAGCAAATGAATTATCACAATTACAGAGATTTTTGGAACCTCAATTGCTGTCTAAATATGTGTATAAAAATAATATTTAAGAAAATCTTTTGAATATTATCCAACATTTCTGGGTTATCTACTCCTAAAAGTCCAACGTGCAGTACAAACCATATACCCAAAAAAATATAACTTACTTGGAAATACTTATCAGGTACAGGCACTTTAGCAAACTCAGGGTTAGTCTCAACGAACAGCCTGTCCGTGGATCTATACTCTATTCCCACGTGGTAAGGTTGAACTTCCCATGACACGCTGGGCCCTTCCTCGTCTAACAGTTCTCGGCCAATCGCGTCTAGGAGAGACACTTTTACGGATACTTCTTGATTTGGACGTAGCCATAACCTATGAAAAAAAATAGACATAACCTATGAAACAATTTGAATCTTTTATTACTATCAATCCTTTAGAATATTAAAACAAGTACTTCATAATAATGAAAATAATTAAAAACACGACTGCCATGCCATATTGATTTATATTTTTCAAAAAAAATCCAGCCAGTGTCACTTGGGGTGTGTAAGGATTCTAATGATATAAAATACATCCTAATCTGTTCTAGCGTTTAGAATATGACAGTTAAAGTGGAATAAAGAAACACACATACATACATACATACATACATACATACATATCCTGAAAACATTACACTTCTTTTTGGACAGTCATACTCGGCTTTGGGTGAAATCTATAGAGTGCACTCTGACTTTGCTTAGACTTAAGACAGAGTTAAAGCGAGACAGAATGTATATCTCTTACATAAATCTGTCTCGTTTTAACTCAATCTTAAGTCTGAGCAAAGTCAAAGTGTTCTTTATAAATCTCAGTCTTAGACTAAAATTTTGCCTGCGTTTTCTTCGATGTATGTACGTGCGTTTGTGCACTCATTTGATTCGTATTTTGACGGATTCGTTTAAATACGAAACACAAATCGTTTGTACAAAGCCTCTAAGAATTTTGGTTCAAAATTGGGTTACCTGGGTCCACCGGAGCAGTTTCCGGGCGTATCGGGCGGCTCCAAGCGTATGCGAGATACGTGTGGCGCGCACGACACCTCCAACTCGACCGATTCGCGCTCTTCATCCGTAAACGATACTACCTCTACACGCGCATCGCCTTTCTGTCGAACGGAAACATAATAACTATAGTAGTTTTTTTACAAATAGCGAGCAAACGAGCAGACAGGTCACCTGGTGTTAAGTAATTACCGCCGCCCATGAACATTTGCAGTACCAGAGGAACCGCCAATGCGTTGTCGGACTTTCAGGAATTTGTTGGTCCGCCCCTTGAATAACTTCATGTTGTAATCTAATGGGATCTCTGCAGAAAGGAGTTGATTCCAAAGTTTGCATGTGCGTGGAAAAAAGGACCTGGCATAACAGGCGGTCGAAGTGCACCAGGCACCCAGGTGGTGAGGGTGAAGTTGATTGAGTTTTTAAAATTTTTGAGAACATTATGGGGAACTCTCTGTAATGCAGGATTTAAAGTGGATTAAATAATAGAATAGAACGAAATAAACGATTTTTTAATCCTTTACTTTAAAGCCGTTAAAATGTTTATCGATAAAATTATACCATACCCTTCGGCATTTGAGCGTGAACAGCTGTGCGTCGGGATATCGATAAGGTGGAAGTCCATCCCTATTGGTCAGATCAGCCACGCGCGGTTCACTGGACTGCGGTTCTAAGGCCTCCCCTTCCGCTATCACCTGAAACAAACTTATATTTTGCAAAATGGAACTATACAATAAGACAGTTATCATGATTTTGTACAAGATAAAGTTAAATAGCACTAAAACCCGACTACTACCCGCGGACCGCCGGTAGATAGCAAAAGATAATATACTAGAAAAGTTTTCTGTCGCTCCGTATATTTTAACATTGTACTATATTTATGTTTTTTCCTCTTTCATTTGATATTCCACTCGATACAATAGCAAAAAAAAATTTTTGGAGACCCCACTTTTGTAGGTGTAACATCTGTCAGGTCAATTTTTTTCGTGTAAAATGTAGCCTATGTTACCCAAATAGCGACAACAAATTGATTGACACCTCATTTATCAAAATCGGGCCAGTAATATAGGTACTACGGTGGAACACACAGAATCTGATACAAACATACACACATTCATATCATAGACTGCTAAAATCATAACCTTTCCTTTTGGCTTTGCCGTAGTCGGATAAAAATGGCCGACAATTAGTATTCAAAACTAGTAGAAACCGCTCCAAACTGAATAAATCCAGAAACTACAATTTTCAATCCTTTCGTACTGTAGTAGTTACTTACAGGTAAAGAAGCTCCGACCAAAGCCGCAGCCTGTTGCGGCCACAGTAGTGTCGGTGCGGCGCGTACGGCGATCCGTGCAGTGTCGCCCATCCTACCACGCGATACCCTTATTGTGGATATACCACGTGTGCTCCAGAAACATTGAATAACACAGCATGCTCCATCTGGAATAACACCATATAATCATTATATTACACCTTTTTCAGCCGTTTCAATTTGACCAACTAAAAAGATTTTTTTTACATTTTTTTTAATTCATAGACAATAGAGCTTGGCTGCAATCAGACTGTGGCAAGTGATGATGCAGCCGATGGAGCGCGCTTGCCTAAAAGATGCATATATTCACTCTTCACTTGACATATTATTATATGTATTTTTATAATATTTAACTTTCTTCAAAAACCTTGTTACTCCATAACTACATCAAATCAAATCTGAACCGATTTCACTATTTGTTTATTTTGTTTGAAAGGGCGTATTGTCAGGTTGGTCCCGTTTAAGTTATTTGGTAAAGATCTGATGATTATCTTTGGACATAGAGAACGGAACTCTTTAAGTAAAAGTAAATCACTCGTTATCAAAAATTTTTGATACTGAAATTCTTTGACAACTTACCCATAGGCTGTAACCAAGGAGCTGCCGTCACGTTTTGTGGTTCGGGACCCTCCAATAAGGACACAGTGAACGAACCGCAGTTACATCTAAAATAAAATTCAGGCCATAATTTTTTTTTAATTCAGTCTTTTATTACTCAGAACTCCCATAATCGTACTTCTGAGGTGTGGTAGGTTTACAATTGTTATTTTCGCGTGTAAGGGGCAGTCAAAAGGTGTGTGCAGTAGAACACAATTCTAGTAAATGATTTACTTTGCATGCGGAATCCTGCACTTCTACACTCCCCGATTGATATGGAATTGCAACAAGTTCTACTTATGTCAAAGTTGTTGTTCTTTGGCCATGTCGAGATTTAGTCAAGGGTTATTTCTGCTTAGATTTAACAAGGCATGGTTGGAGCAGAATACAAAAGTACAAAAGGGATGTATGTGTGGATTCACGGATGTGTGTCTGTACTACTTACTAGTACACACACACACATCCGTAGTAGTAGTAGTAGGTTATTACTTACGAGTGGAAGTTATAGAGCTCTCCAGTAGATGGGTTTGTGGCGGTGAGTGCTACGTGTAACTGGTGCGGGCGACCCACGCGAGCGAAGCCAGAACTCGACACTTGTATCAAATCTGGTACAGCCGACCATACTCTGTGAAAAGATATAGTTAAAAGGTATGTTTCTTGCCGGTTCTTCTCAGTAGAATCTTCTTTCCAGACCGCTGGTAATGCTCACTTATCATGAGAGACAGAAGTTAGCCTACTTTAATAAAAAAAAAAAAAATTATAAGATTACCAGCGGGGGAAGTAACAAATTCCTGAAAAGCTGGCAACACATTAGCGGTTCCTCTGGTGGTACAATTTTTTTTTACATTTCATAGTTTTTTGTTACTGTTGTTCTGGGCAATGATAATAACTGGCATCAGGTGACGCGCCAGTTATGTATTCCAAAGGTATCCTCATGTAAGCCTAAGCCCTGTCAGAGGAGTTAGTCTTTTTGTCTTCATTTCCTTCAGTTTACCCTAGAAGTACCACTTACGTAACTCGCCTACTTGTTTGCTCGCCATTTATATTTTTTAAAAGCTATAGATCCACCACTTTCTTGCCAACCTCACAAAGGTGTATCACCGGAATACAGGTTGGAAGATATACTCAAACTTTCAACTGACTCACATCACAAACTGTGAGGAAGAGGGTACTATGCCCTGTCTCGCTCTCCTGATCCCCATTCATTACCTGTTTTGTTCTAGCTGTCTAACATGAAATAACGTAAGCACATCTATACTGTCAGTGTGAAAGCAAGCTATGTTCTGTCTCGCTCTACCAAGTACCTGCCAACCGCGCGAATGTGTGGATATCTCGGGAGATGTACTCGAACTTCCAACTGACCCACATCACGAACTGTAAGAATGCCTGTAGGTGCGAGCGAGAGGGCATTATGCCCTAGCTCGCTCTCCGACCACGTCACCGGTTCCTCACCGCCGCCTCGATGCTGAAGTTGTATGTCTCTGAAAGAAATTGATCATTATCATATCGACCTATCCCCGTTCCGTTACTGAGGATGGGCCTCCTCTCGTATGAGAAAGGTTTAGGCACATAAGTTGCCAAGTTCAGGTGAGCAGAACTTCACAAGACTTTGAAAACATTATGGAGCACTTTCAGGAATGCAAGTTTCCTCACGATGTTTTCCAAAGAAATTATACAATATTAAATATTGCACCAAGTTAAGGTTTCCATAGTCAAAGAAATATCTCATTCCCATAAATCCTTGTTGTGTTGTTGCAAAGAGTTCAATCTACTTTTTAATTATTTAATTGTTGCACTGCCTTGGATTCCCGCCTTCAAGGGTCAAGGTATAATAGAATCGAAACAAAACATCACCTTTACATAGTACCCAAGATTCTAGCCCGAAAGTAGTTTCTGCAAAACATGGTAGAGTCATATTGGAAACATTCTAGGAGAGTTTTGGACTAGACTATTATGCATTAGTAATGAATATATTATTATGAATACAAAATGAATGTACATACTGTGTAGTATCAGTCCATGCTACATAAAGCTCTGGTGGCACTACTTCTAAGGGTTCAATCACTACTGCAGATTCTTGCCCTTCTATCTGCAAAACAACATAAAACGTTTAAACAAGTAAAAGTTTGAACTACAGAAAAACTGGCACCAGGTTAGCGGGCTGTGCGGATGTGCGGGCGTCTTCAACCTGATTGCCATCTCGACCTGTCTCGTACAATAAATAGGAGAGTATCTACCTATTCAGTTTTATGAAATGCAGTGTATATATGAAGTTGATGCAAGAAAAAATTATACATAACTAGATGATGCCTGCAACAACTTAGATTTTATAAATCCCAGGGGAACTTTACGATTTCCCGCGATAAAAAGTAGTATAATTATATACTTCCCTGGGATTTCTCAAATGTCAACAACAGTGAAAAGCTAGTAGGCAGACAAACTTTCGCTTTCAAAAGTCAAAGTCAAAGTCATTTATTCAAATTGGGTACTATTGTACACTTTCTGATTGTCAAACAATGATGTAGTGGTGATAAAATTAATTATGTTAGCTTAAAACTAAAGCTACAATTCACAATATCAATATGGATGTAGAAGATTGTTACGAAGTACAAACCTTTCTCATTAAAGCTCTGCCAGCAATGGAATACAATATCGCAGTAACTGTAAACTCCCCGGCATTCTGAGCCACTGCTTCCGTTATAGTTCCGTTCTCGTTTGACATCAGCAAATCTACGTTGGCATCACCGTTTACTGTTAACCTAAAAGAAAAATTTATTTTTTACTAGCCGATGCCCGCGACTTCGCCCGCGTGGATTTAGGTTTTTCGAAATCCCGTGGGAACGTTTGGTTTTCCGGGATAAAAAGTAGCCTATGTGCTAATCCAGGATATTATCTATCTCCATTCCGAATTTCAGCCAAATCCGTCCATTAGTTTTTGCGTGAAGGAGTAACAAACATACACACACACACACACACACACACACACATACAAACTTTCGCCTTTATAATATTAGTGTGAAGTGTGACAAGACTTCAATGATACCCGCAAATTAGTTGGCGTGGATTAGGTTCTTTTAAAAATCCAGTGGGAACTCTTTATGTTCGGAGATAAAAGTATCCTATACATTCCAAGATTGCGTCATCAATAGTCCTCTGTGCAAAGCCTGCATGGAGAACTAGACAAACACCAACGCACGTGCCCCTAGAGTGCGGGAGCGTAGCAGAACGAGAGCGCCATTGGAATCCCCAACCTCACTCCATGCAGCCGTCTGTAACCTGGGTGGTCTACTCAGCTTCTGGAGAATAGCTAGTAGACAGACAGGCACAAACCTACAGACAGATACTTTCGCATTTATAATATTAGTATGGATTAGTGTAAATATAATGAACCTATGAAAGCTTTCTACAAAACTTTTATATTACTACTAGCTGATACCCACCAACTTCATCTGCATGGATTTAGGTTTTTCAAAATCCTGTGGGAACTCTTTGCTTTCCAGAATAAGTAGCCTGTGTGTTAATCCAGGGTATAATCTATCCAAATTTCAGCCAAATCCGTCAAGTACTTTTTGCGTGAAAGATTAACAACATACACACAAACTTTCGTCTTTATAATATTAGTGTGCTAGTGCGATAATTTTACTTTCAAAACTTTTATACCTTATCAACATCTCCTGTCCAGCTGTCAATGCATGACCTGCCTCGTCATACACAACACAATGTATATTAAAAAGCTCGCCATACACTATAAGGTTGGACGGTCTGATTATAACTCTTATGGAATGAGGTTCTACCACAGTTAACGTTGCTTTGGAAACCTCAGTGATGCCTGACATCAGGAACAAATGTGATGTTCCAATGTGTGTGCCTCGGACTAGGCTTATGGTGTCTTCGAGGGTTGCAACCCCAGTGTTGTCTACTTTCATGGTGTATAGTGTTTCTGCTACATCTTGTATTGTTAGACGGCCGGCTCGTACTCTTACCACTCTGTGAGAAAGAGATTATTGTCTTCAGAATTCAAATCTGTTATTATATGACTATTGAATACTGTATTTACAGTAAAAAAGGCATTAACTCAACTTTGACACTTCAGGAGAGGAAAAAACATAATAATTGTTTATAGTACTTTACAGTTGAAATCAAAGAGTTATGCTTTTGCCTCCCCCGAAGTGTCAAATTTGAGTGGTTTCCTTTTTACCCTTTTTTAATATGAATAATTGCTATTTCAATCGCCATGAAAGTTGAAGATAGGATAGCTAGTCAAAATATATTTTTGGCAAACAATTTAGATTATATTAGACAATTTACTGTTTACATGATAGTTTTCTTTTTAGATACAGATAAATATAATAATACAAAGGAACAAATCACTTAGCTGTGCATAGCTTTCTTTCCTGGACTTACTTGTAACGTAGCGTGTCTCCAGGTGCAACGTATGCCACAGCAGGTGTCAACACAACACTAGCTACCACTTGCAAGTTGAAGCTAGTACAAATTTTTTCGAGACAGACGGTCACTTTAGATTCTCCCATAGCCTGTCCATATAATAAGACTGAATGAGAACGTAGACCTCTAGCTTCCAATTCTGCTACACCTTTTGGCGCTTCATAATCTGTGTCGCTCCAACGAACCAACCTATTCAGAAAAAAAAATTGATATTAAACATTTAGACACTTTTCTTTAAATAATATAAAACCTGCTATAAATATACAAAATTCCCTTTTTCCTCTAAGAGTAAAGCTATGAAGCAGTGATGTTTAAGTTGTTAACACTTCAATTTTCTATTGGGAACTGGGGTTCAATCCTGGGCACACATTTCTAACTTTTCAGAGTTAAGTTTAAGCAATTAAATATCACTTACTTTGTAACAAAGAAAATTTTTCACCACCCAATAGGTGAAAAATTTAAAATAAAATTTATTTAAAAAAAAAAACAATAGAATTCCTTCCTTACTTTTACTTCCAGCTGACAAAATATATATATATAAAATGGATATAGGGAAAACCCTCGGGCGCCAGCCAGCTGGATAGAAATCTCCACAGATAGACTTGCCGAGGCCTGGACTTTTAATCGCAAGTCAGAGATTCGGTCCACCTAGCCGTGCTCTCTATTCCGGGACGCCAAATGTCCTCAAGAAATAAATATTGGTGAATAAAAATCAAAGAATTTAAAATTTATTATTAAAAATTAATTTATTAAATTTCTAAAGTTTTATACAAATTTTATTTATTAAAGAGGAAAAAAAATATGACAATTTATAATAGGTATCGCCCCTTTGTTCTTGTCTTAATTTTATATGTCATATATATAGATACAATGATCAAAAATAAACAAACTTATAGTACCTGGGCCACATGGCCACACACTAGGTTATAAAAAAAATAAAGTCCAAATTATCACAAAATTTGTTAAAATAGAGAATAAGCTAGGCACATGTCGAATATCTAACTAATTCCACAGGCCGAAAACTGCATTCCATCACACCAATTCCGGGATGGAATCCGATATAAAACGTAACATGTACGATCCAAAATGAAATTTACGGGAAAATCCTCATGATAAATGCTCAAATGAGGCGTTAAATGATAACAATCTAGGATCAACGAAGATCTAGGATCAACGAAGATCTAGGATCAACGGAGATCTAGGATCAACGATCTAGGATCAACGGCTGTAACAAGGAAATGTTAGGTTAAAATTTTCATTCATTTTCTTGTTGGAAAATTCAATGTTCTAATGGCGAAATTGGGTAGAAAAATGAACACTTACCGCTAAAAGCGCCGTGTCCTACCACTCTATAGCCCTCTGGCCCATAAATATGTATTATACTTATTTAGTTTAACTTTCACATTTTTAAAAATTAATAATTGACGAGCAAATGTTTGCGTGTCTATGTAGGAAGAAAAAGTGAACCTTCAAAATGGCCACCGAAAGATGCCAACTTCATTCGGTAAACGAGCTGTCAAAAATGTTACTAGTTTTTTTTTTCCAATATGAAAGAAGGTTTGACAGATCGTTGAATTACATTCCCAAACGTCACGCCTTAGAAACGTCATGGTGAAGTTTGGGACACTGACATATGACGTATAAAAGGTCTACTAACAGATTTCAGGTTATGTTAATAAAAATATGCGATCTAAATAAAGGATGTAACGGGACCGCTAAGGTACACGTTACAATTTCCCCTTTCTAGAGAGAAGAAAAAAAAACCCTTTTTTTTCTTTACCCTAAACAATTCTATAAGACAAAACAAAGGGAACTACCAAACAAAAGGAAAGTTAAATATCTAAATTTATGTAAGCCAAAACAACCAAATAATCATTAATAAATACAGATTGAGAAGCAATCCATTAAAACAAAATTCCTAAACTAGAATTGCCTAGTATTGGTATACTACTGTCCAAGACACTAGCATCAACGCTGTGAAATGGCAAACCAAACTAGCTAAGAAGGGAAGAAAACTTTCTAAAGAGTGTGTGATTAGTATTGGTATACTACTGACCAAGACACTAAGCATCAACGCCGTGAAATGGCAAACCAACCTAACACAACATAAGCCAAAATAAAAAGAGTCTAGAGTTAGTATGCAACTGATCAATCCACTGAGGCACCCTCGCCGCGTATTGACGAACTAACCTAGCTAAGGGGTTTTCGGAATGGTATGCAACCGAACAAAGCACTCAGGCACCCTCGCCGCGCATTGTCGAACCATCCAAAATAAAGATGCGCTACAAAAGAGCAACACCTAAAACATCGTCCTGCCTAAAGCAAGGACCTAGCGAACATGTCCACATGTGTGAGACAAGGCCAAGGATGAGTACTAAAGACCCACATAGAAAAAAATATATACATCTACTTGCCCGATAAAACAGACACAAGCAGGAGGATAACATGGAGCATGTGCCAACCATGATCCCACAAAAGATCTGTACATATTTACAAAACTACCTGCCTGACTATAGCAGAACAAGCAGGAGGATAATACGGGGCATGTGCTAAACCGTAATCCCTTAAAAGAAAACTATACATATTTACAACAAAATTAGGTAATACGGTGCAAACAAAGGCAAAACCGCAACCAAAATGAGTTCTTCAAGAGCCTGGTAAAACGAAGCAACTGCATAACCGCTACCAAAAGATCTCTTATAAACAGAACTATAAAATCAAAAATATACAATATATACAAAAAGGAGAGGTAATGCGGAGCAACTGCATAGCCGCAACCTACAAATCGGTAGGACTGACAAAGGAGCCAAAAAAAATCCTACACAAAATAATAATGAGTCCTTATTGTGTTAGCTTCTGCTAGATTCTTTTCCTGTTAAAATTAATTTTAAGTTTTAATTTTGTCAAATTTTAAGAATATCTTTTATATGGTATCTACCTGTACTATTTTTTTCCAAATCTTTTAATAAATATACATTATCTGAAATTTTCTTTATTATTTTACATTTAACAAATTTAGGGGCTAATTTTGCGGAAAAGAAAGAAGCAGCATTGGATTGCACAAAGTTGCGCCTCCAAACTGTGTCTCCAACACAATAAGAAATGCTTTTTCTTCCTTCATTGTAGTATTTGGCATTTCGTCTATATGACTTGGCCAGATTACTAACAGTTTTATCAAAAATATTACTCAAAGTAAGAAGTGCGTCCGAATAATCTGAACGACTACCAATAGTTAACTCTGAAGGGTCAGAGATAGAATAAAATTTATGTAGGGATCCATCAAGGAAAACTTCCCTACCAAACATAAGAAAATTAGGTGTGTATCCTGTAACTAAATTAATAGTGCCATTAATAGCTGCCTGAACATGGGGTAAATACCTAGACCACGTTCTATGGTCACTTTCAACATAGCACGCTAAGCAAGTCTCAATAGTCTTATTAAAACGTTCAACTGGGTTATTCTGAGGAGTATATTATGAAATATTTTTTGGAATATTATATTCTTTAGCAAAATTCAGATTTATTTAAGTTATTTGCAAGTCTAGAATCTTTTAATCTTTGATATTTATTTATCCAAAATGCTGAATGAATTTAAAATCTTTTGAAAGTAAAATAATAATAACATCTAGGTAACAGGACTTCGTTATCAAAATCTGGTCCAAACAAACGATCAGAAAGTCTGTGTAATTCGACGGTGCATTTGTCATACCAAATAACATCCTAACGAATACAAATAGACCACGACCTGGGACTACAAACGCTGTCTATTCTCTAGAAGATTCTTCTAACAAAATTTGGAAAAAGTCTAAAAAAAAATAGATAAAATTAAATAAAATAGATTTTCAATCGTCGTGCACCTATCATTTTCAAGAGAAAACTGGTCACAGCGACACCTATCAAGTTTTTTGGCTCCGTTTCTTACAAAGAAATGGCCTTTTTAGGTATGTAGCATTTTCACTAGTAACACATAAATAATAGTAGTATAAAAAACCTCAAAATAAACTACGCTTATTAACTAGGCGAGCACACTTAAATTAGCTATGCTAAAACAAACATCTTAGTATCTAGGCATACAATAGAAAAAAAATAAGTTACAAGAATACAATACACCTTAAAATATTACAAAAAATACAAATTAAGACAAGAACGAGAACAATTAAAATATTTATTCACTAATACTATGAGAATCAACACAACTAGGTTCCCAAATAAAAATCAGTCCCTGTTCGGGGCTGCCAATTGTAACAAAGAAAATTTTTCACCACCCAATAGGTGAAAAATTTAAAATAAAATTTATTTAAAAAAAAACAAAACAATAGAATTAATTCCTTACTTTTACTTCCAGCTGACAAAATATATATATATAAAATGGATATAGGGAAAACCCTCGGGCGCCAGCCAGCTGGATAGAAATCTCCACAGATAGACTTGCCGAGGCCTGGACTTTTAATCGCAAGTCAGAGATTCGGTCCACCTAGCCGTGCTCTCTATTCCGGGACGCCAAATGTCCTCAAGAAATAAATATTGGTGAATAAAAATCAAAGAATTTAAAATTTATTATTAAAAATTAATTTATTAAATTTCTAAAGTTTTATACAAATTTTATTTATTAAAGAGGAAAAAAAATATGACAATTTATAATAGGTATCGCCCCTTTGTTCTTGTCTTAATTTTATATGTCATATATATAGATACAATGATCAAAAATAAACAAACTTATAGTACCTGGGCCACATGGCCACACACTAGGTTATAAAAAAAATAAAGTCCAAATTATCACAAAATTTGTTAAAATAGAGAATAAGCTAGGCACATGTCGAATATCTAACTAATTCCACAGGCCGAAAACTGCATTCCATCACACCAATTCCGGGATGGAATCCGATATAAAACGTAACATGTACGATCCAAAATGAAATTTACGGGAAAATCCTCATGATAAATGCTCAAATGAGGCGTTAAATGATAACAATCTAGGATCAACGAAGATCTAGGATCAACGAAGATCTAGGATCAACGGAGATCTAGGATCAACGATCTAGGATCAACGGCTGTAACAAGGAAATGTTAGGTTAAAATTTTCATTCATTTTCTTGTTGGAAAATTCAATGTTCTAATGGCGAAATTGGGTAGAAAAATGAACACTTACCGCTAAAAGCGCCGTGTCCTACCACTCTATAGCCCTCTGGCCCATAAATATGTATTATACTTATTTAGTTTAACTTTCACATTTTTAAAAATTAATAATTGACGAGCAAATGTTTGCGTGTCTATGTAGGAAGAAAAAGTGAACCTTCAAAATGGCCACCGAAAGATGCCAACTTCATTCGGTAAACGAGCTGTCAAAAATGTTACTAGTTTTTTTTTTCCAATATGAAAGAAGGTTTGACAGATCGTTGAATTACATTCCCAAACGTCACGCCTTAGAAACGTCATGGTGAAGTTTGGGACACTGACATATGACGTATAAAAGGTCTACTAACAGATTTCAGGTTATGTTAATAAAAATATGCGATCTAAATAAAGGATGTAACGGGACCGCTAAGGTACACGTTACAACTTCAATGGTGAAGTAAAAAAAACATAGTAAAGAAAGCTGCATGCTTGAGAGTTCTCCATAATGTTCTCAAAGGACTGGGGACAGGCTGAAGATGATTACTATGAAGAGTAAACCTTATATATTAATTCAAAATCAAACTGACCGGCTGAAAATGACCCAGATGGAATGAATTGAGAAAAAAAAATATAAAGATATGTACTGACATATAACTTACGTGACTAATGGATCTTCTCCATAAGTGCTACCCACATTTTCAATAGTCCAAGTGAAACTGACTCCTTCCAAAGTTGAAAATGTGTTGCCTACAATTTTTAAAAAATATTAACAACCCAAACTAATATTATAACTTATATGAAAGTGTGCCTCTGTCTGAGATAGTTTGCACCCCAAGAAATCCGCATATATCCCAGACAATCAAAAACATAATTCATGCAGATGAGTTGCAGTACTCATCTAATACATATTATAATCAAAATAATTGTCTCTATCTTACAGAAATTATAAATGCAGCTATTCAATATCTGTTTACTGAGGATGCTCAATTATTTCAATCACATTGATAGAAAAAATGTGACCAGCATGAAAAAAATTATGATCAATGATTTTTTAGCAGTCTAGTACATACCTTGATCATCATTTGCCACTACCTCAAAGGCCTCTGGTGCTTCTTCCAAGTAAAGCTTCCATGTTGTACCCACAATTTTCAAAGAGCTGATCTTATCTATGTCAACATCCCCACGTAAGACCTGAAAACCATTAACCAGAAATTGAGTCATTAAAAACCTACAAACTGACTCATAAATCACTAAGATCATAAGGTTGTGAGAATGCTGCAGAAGTTGTTATCGATAAAGGGATATATCTAGGTTGGTTTTGTATTATTTCCTTAACCACCCCCTCGCTCTTTATAACCTGTTAACGATTAATTATTGAAAAATCCTTTTTTACTGTTAAACACAACACCAGAACATCAAATTCCAGTTCCATAAGGCCTGTAATTGTGAGCGAGAGGTCCATTAAAAATGATTTATCAGTTCTTACATTTATAATGGCTCAACTATAGCTAAAATTTTATAGTGAGAAATATTGCCATTGCATGAGTTTTTGTGATTTGACTTTTGATTGTGCCCAAATATGACTACCACTTCAGGATAATATTTTTCTTTTGTTTAGTAAATGCATTTGGGGCAAGTCAATAATAACAGTTGAAATAATTGCAATGTAATTATCACAATTTTCATGCCAAGCCTGATGAGATATATTGATATAACTAGAGTATATTACATAATGTGATGAAAATGAACTCATAGAGTAATTGGTACTAAATTGTGTTGGAGAAGTGAACAAAACTAAATTTTTAGGCAAAAAGTGTTGCTGTATTTTTAAATGTGTAAAGTAAGAATGCTTTTAAATAGCCTTATATTTGTTTACCTTACTTTTATGTAAAACAAAATTAGCATCATTAGTTCTTATTTATTAAAAAAAATGTATAGTTACTAGCAGAAACTTCAATTCCCGCCAATTTACTAGAACATATCTTACCTCCCCAGTACTGACTTCTTCAGCGAAAATAATCACAGAACCTGGTGGTACACATGTTTTGGACACCGATACTCGCGCTGCTCGAGAACAGTGGCCCCAAGTATCACCATACAAGGCTTCAAGATCTATGATGTCATCCCTCGAAGAACTCCTAAAAATGATAAGATTTATCATTAAAACCCCGAAGAATATGTTTTCTATTTTACACGTTACTTATAGCCAGTTACTTACCAACTGTAGCAGCCTCCCTCAATGATTTCAAATGTAAAATTCACATTCAAATTTTCAAACCATGGAAGCAAAACTCGCGGCGTGTTTATTTTAGCACAGTCACAAGTTATTATGCAAAAATGCAACGCTATAAAAGCAACAAAGACTTGCCCTAAATACCGCATTGTTGACTGGATTAAATTACATGAGAAAATGAATTTATTTAACTTGAAATAAACTGTAACCTATTGAAAAGGTATTGAAATTCAATTTTTGGATTTTAGTCACCATTGGGCACTTGCTTTTGGTATTTTTGACATTTGTGCCGCGGCAGTTAAAAAATGACAGATGTCATGTCAGTAACTTCGAAGAGTAGTGATGTTCACTTACGTGTTCTAAATGAAATGTTGTATAAACGTAACGTATTTTGGTAAATGCAACCCTCTTTCGTCGTTTAATTCGCCCATATGTGCGGTTTCGCCCCATAAAACAAAATTAAAATTGAATCGTCTAACTAATAATTTTTTGCATAAGATAAACTATATTTTCTTAAATGAACTGGTTAAATTACCATAAAAGTAATAAGTAAGGTAGGTAGTTAATAGGTAGTACACAATGTAATCACAACTTTCTAAAGCTTTTACAAAACACCCGTTGATAACAATTCTTTTATCGCACCTACAATTTTTTCCATAAACTCAGCTTCATTGAAACAAAGCGTAGTCAGCTAGTTAGTAGTTAGTTACTATATTTTATAATATAATATAAGATAGTGTTTTGTCTTACACTTCAAGGAAATAAAAATAAAAATTATTTAGCTAACTATATTTTTTACTATTGTGCCGTTTGTGCCCTGGTCATATGGTAATAAATAGAAATGGACCATTTCTGAGGTATCTAGCATGTGAAAAATCAAGTGAAACTCTTTTTATACTAGGTAAGTATGTAAATGACACTTGCTATTTGATACCTTACCCTTACCTAGAGTGTTTGTGAAAAATCGCAAAGTAAAATCTCCCTTAATTTTAAAAATATTTCATTTATTCCCGCTTTATTGTTTACAATTCGCGTGCGCACGGTCTTCAACCCGAGCCAAGCCCATAGATGCTAAAAAACACGTAAGCGCTGTTCATTGAGATCATAATTCCTAGTAGAATAATTTGATTAGATGGTAGCAATATTGCCCATCTCTATGAGATTTAAGGCAATTTTTTTTGTAAGTCTCAGCTCTAGATACTAGTTTTTTTGCCCTTTTTACGCCTCTCTGGCATATTAAAATTTTTTTTAAAGAAAACTTTATAAATCTTTTGCTAAATAAAACTTGTCAAATATCTTAATAGTTATTATTTTATTATTAACAATATAAAAAACAATAAAAAATAATATGATGCGATTTGCAAACTATCACTTAACCTCTCGTCTGTGTTGGCATGGATCCTTGCGGGCGGCTTGTCTGTGTTGTCATGGATCCATGCCATCCATGTCTATACTACCTTGCCTTCTCTTATTGGATTTTAAGCTTTATTGGTCTTGAAATAGAGTTTAAAGTCTAATATTATAATATAGACAGATAAATAACGAACAATAAACAGTCATTCATTTCGTTCAAAGTACCAAGCGTTGCTTGGTATGTCAATTTGAATTTCACTTCCCGCGCGCAGGTGACGTCATTTCACACAGACAACGGAGATTTATTTTTAATGCCTATAACAGACGAGAGGTTAACTTTCTGATCGCATCGGAACAAAATATGTCAAAATGTTACAAATATGGCTGCTTTGTGTTCTTGTTATTTGCTTGCCGTATTTAAATGTGAATCATTACTAAAAGCTCTACAAAATGTAAGCATGATAAATGAAATAAGAGCATAATAGCCCAGTGCGCTGAAAATATTTGACTACTAAGCGAGAACAACGGATTCTGTGATGTCGTTCGACAAAGCACCTGAAATAAAGAGCAGAGAGATCGATAAAATCAAACGTCGTCATAAAATTGACGACACTGCTTTTGCAACAGTGTATAAAGGCAGCGAAGATACATCCCAGTACACGAAAATGGATACAACAGACGAGAATGCCGGCAAACCTACCGAATTATGCCTGCAAGGGAACTCTCATCTCATATCTAGCACAACTAGCAGTCTGGCAGATACGCCTGGTGATTCTGGTGTTTTATGCTTGGACAGTGAAGCTTCCGAGGCGACTAGCCAGGCTCTCATGTCGCACAGTCTCATCGGAGCGGAAGAACTCACTTGTGATAGTATTTACGATGCAGCTCCCTCAGGTTCGCAGGATATGATAAAGAGTACCAACAGCAGTATTATGACTCGTAGTGATATAGATAACCAAAATTTAGGCGGTCCAGACGATATTGTCCCAGAGCTTCTTGTTGAAGCGCAAAAAAAACCTGTGTATGAAAACTTACCAGATGTTGTGTTGAAGGCTTTAGAAAGTGAGAAAGTTTGTACAGCGGAAACTAAAAAGTCTGCATTGAGGACGTCAGAACCCAAGAAATCGTTATCAGAAGATATTGTGTACAGGAGGAGGTGTCGAAAAAAGTCTCAAAGTGGACCTAGTTCTCAGAAAAAAAGGGTATCCTTTCATGAAGATATTTTAAATAATACTAGAACAGACAATATTCATATAGAGCGAGGTTTTACATCATATGGCCCTGACAGCTCTTACTGTGATAGGTTTAGGCAGAAAAATGCTACTAATGATAGGTTTTCATGGTCCTCTGGCGATAAAACACCAAAATATGCAGCAGACGTGGCCCAGCAAACAATGTCTGATATACTTACTTATGGAGACTCGAAACATGATAGAAGTGGAATATTTGAGTATTGTCCAGTTTATAGGCAGAGTAATGAAGACAATAAAGACAGAGACAACAATAATGAACCGAAACCCAATGGAAAACTTTATGACTGTGACTCTAACAGCTCAGATTCCAATTTCAGTTGTGATTCTGAGTCATCCTCTAGTGAATCCCTATCCTCACACTCAAACGAAACTGAAACCATACACAAGAAAACTGATAAAACACAAAAATCATACTCCTGTGATGGATTTGAAAATAATAATCATGTTTCCTTCATAAGAAAAACATATTTCTCTGAAGCTGATATTGATCAATCCCACGATCGAAAAAATAAACCTCTTGAAGTAACACAGAGTCCCATAGCAGTCAAATCTGTCCTTAAGAAAAAGAGATACATCACAACCAATGTTGTTGAAGAAAGGAAGAACAATAATAAAGTTTTAAATCTATTAGATGCAAATAATCTTATAGACTCTTTAAAGAATTTCTATAAGAATTTCAACTTCAATTTTGCACCTGAAAAAGGCTTGGCGGAAACCACTTTTGAATTAAATAATGTAGTTGAAGCATTGCCCTGTGATGTTAATCAAAATAAGAAGCTTTCAAAAAGTTTAGATTCAGGATTTCATATGGATGATGAAGATGACTTTGTGGAAATCAATTTGAACTCCCAACCGTTGGATGCAGAAAAGCCTAAAGAATTAACATCAGGATCTTTGAACCCTGTTGCAGGAGACAGAACGCCTAATGAAGGATCACCTCGGCACAAACTAACACTTAACATGAGAAATACAAATGACAAAAAGCTTGTAAATAGAGATGTTTTACCCCCACTCAGCAAATATGTTGTAAACTGTGAAAGCACAGTGTATGAGCACAAAGGTGTATCTTACAGCTACGTCCATGATACATTCCAAACAGCTTTTGAAGCACCGAAAGAAACTTTTGTACCCATTCCAGAATCAACACCAGTAAAAGAGCTAATAACATCTTCAAGCAAACAGGATCTAAGCTCAAAACAGTCTGAAGTCGACAACTCTAGTCGGACATCCACACCAAAGCGTCAATTCAATAAAAACGTACAAGATGAAGCTGATCAGAAGAATGGTCTCTCAAAACATTTGTCGTCGCCCAAGAAGCAGAACGTTAACAGATACAGTCGCAAATCAGCGTCAACAGTGCAACAGAAAAGTGATGAAGCGCCACAACCAATTAGCGATAATTGTTCTAACACAGACAACTCAACCTTGAAAGGCGCAGATGATTTCAACGACGAGTTTTTCGACAGTCCCTCCTTACAGAAATTACAAACTAACAAATCTGCTCTACTGAGCAGGTATCTTAAAAATGTTTGCCAAAGGAAAGACTTGGAACTTAAGATAAAGAATAACAAGTTCTTTCAATTCAAAATACGAATGGAGAGAGAGTTTCCTAGCATCGTGTATCCTTTCAAAGACGTGGCGGAAACATTTCACATTTCCGCGGCGAGAATGTCCCGTCTCATTGACAAAGAAGTGATAGAGAACAAAAGACTGTCTGTCCGACTGCTGACAGCCGACGAGCCGTCGTACTTCGACAGTTTTGAGGACAACGTCGCTATAGAATGCAATGAAAAGCTGAGACTTCAAATATTCTCCTACCCAAATGAAACTTTAAATAGGGTAAGACATTAGGCATTTTAATGCCTTTAACGCATTGATGCATTTGCACGCGGTATAATGCGCGCAAAATAAATAGTCCAATCTGAACATGAGGCATATGACTGCAGTGTGTACTGTAAAGCAGATCAAACCTGACATTGGCTAATCTGTGTAAACCAGACATCAGAAAAAAAAGCAGATCACAGTCAGGGTTGGGTATTTAATCTTTAGTCTATGACCTATGCAAACTGTGATGTTGCAACTTTAGATTGCACTATTTGTTTTACTTGCATTATAGTGAAACTATCTATGGTTATATTTTTTTTGGCGTAAAGGCGCTCACCACTGCTAACCTATTTTACACTAATATTTACTCTTCGCCTTCACATAATCCCAGTATTTAACTAAATGCCATTTTGTAACTTTGTTATAAACCGCTTAGGCAAGCTACAAGTTATTACCTGTAAGCTTTCTTATAATCTTATAATCGTATTTTACTGTAATATTGTGCTTACGCAACTCAGTCCGAAAATTCGGACGTTTTATTTTTACGATGATGGAGTCTTACTTTCTTACATAAGATCTAAAAGCTTTTTACTTTCCATTTATATAATATATATGTTGTAGATTCTACATAAAGCGCGATTTTAAAACACTCTTACCTGTACTTGATTACCTACTCTTATTATGCGATGAGTTTAAAAAAGATACCAAAAAAGTGAGAAATTTTAGTTTCAAACCTTTCCACTGTTCCATCATCTACCTACTACTGATTGAATAAATTGAATAGATTTTTCGAAATTACTCGCATCCTTCTGGGAAACTCGGACATAGACGAGAGTCAAAAACTGCTATTTTGCATTGTAAAAGGAAACACGAATTTGTAAAAAAGCATCTAATATCATAAAATGATATTTGTATTGATATAGCACCAAGCTTTATGTTTTCAATTTTTTTAGTACATCACCTGATTTTAATTGATTTTTTTTAATTCATCATTGCTTTTAAGTGATAACCTCCACCTATTAACATAATTATGCAGTTTCAGAGGAGTCCACTTGGTAGAGGATTATATTACTAAAAAAAAATTGGTTGCAGATGATGAAGGTCCAGTCACCATACAACATGGAAGATGGCTCGTGGACCCCTCTCCTGGTTTTCATCACCGACTATGCGCTCTACGTAGCAAGCGTAAGGCCTGGCGGTACAGAGTACGAAATACTTTGCAGACTACCGCATAACGAATTAGACGCTGTAGTGGTAAGTAAAATTTTGAAAACTACTGAGTTCAAATACTGCTTATACTTAGATATTCTTTAGAAACTAATTTTTACTGTTGAGGTAAATGGTATACATTAGCGGTCTCTCTGGCGCAGTGGTAAGCGCTGTGGTCTTATTAGAGGGAGGTCCTGGATTCGCTTGGAGCAGGGGCTTGGAATTTTATAATTTCTGAATTTCTGCTCTAGTCTGGTGGGAGGCTTCGGCCGTGGCTAGTTACCACTCTACCGGTGAAGCCGTGCCGCCAAGAGATTTAGCGTTCCGATACGATGCCGTGTAGAAACCAAAGGAGTATGGATTTAATGAAAACTGCCATACCCCTTCCAGATTAGCCTGCTTCCATCTTAGACTGCATCATTACTTACCTGGTGAGATTGCAGTCAAGGGCTAACTTAAATCTGAATAATAATAAACATATTGTAGGTAGCTAAAGCTTATTGCAGAAATGCGTAAGCGACTATGCACAGCTCTAAAGCCAAGCACAAACCTACAGAGTGCAGTGGAGCTATGTTTGGATCGTTATCAAAAGGGATGCTGCACCTCGGCTCTACAACACTCTGTAGGTTTGCGTTACCCCTTAACATTGAATGAAGAATAATACAACTGAAAAGTTAAGAGAAAAAAACAGACAGTTACTTAGTCCATACTTGCGCTCTTGGGCAGTCCACTTTGGTAACATCCAAAGTGCAGTTTAAGGGACGAAGCACGCACAGGTAACCTATGAATATGCATGGATATATACATTGCCATAATATGGTGGCATATTTTTCCGTGGTAACTTCTGTGGTGTTTGCCATTTACAGTGATAGATCAGATGTGAAAAGGTTTATTTAAAAATATCTGAATCTGATCGGCATTAAGTTACCAGACATTTTGTTGGGTTACTGTTAAGTTACTATTCCAGTTGTTAACACCATAATATTATTGAGGCAACTTAATAATATCACTAGAAGATGCCCGCGGCTTCGCCCGCGTGGATTTCGGTGTTTTAAAATTCTTTGATTTTCCGGGATAAAAAGTAGCCTATGTGCTAATCTAGGATATTATCTGTCTCCATTCTAAATTTCAGCCCAATCTGTCCAGTAGTTTTGCGTGAAGGAGTAACAAACATACACACACACACACACACACATACAAACTTTCTCCTTTATAATATTAGTGTGAAGTGTGATATGCATAAAATGTGTATGATTAGGTACGCCGATAGGTGCTCTTGGGTCACAGGCAGGTTAAAGCAATAACTCGATAAACTTGAGGTGACCAGTCAATACCCCATTTATTACTCACATAGTAAGGTTATAATACGTATAATGATTGATCTTTTTGCTGCAATAACAAATTAATGGCGACGATAGCAATGCAAAAGTTTCGTAATACAAGGGCTGAATCATCACGTCTTATCGATTAACCTATCAAGCCTGTTTGTTGTCTATAAACATAATCTGATTCATATGGTCTAGGAAGAACCTGACATTGAAACGAAATCAAGTGATTGGTGATTCATATCTAAATCACATCACACTAATATTATAAAGGAGAAAGTTTGTGTGTATGTATGTGTGTAGATATGTGTGTGTGTATGTTTGTTACTCTTTCACGCAAAAACTACTAGACCGTTTTAGCTGAAATTTAGAGCGGGATAGACTATACCCTGGATTAACACATATGCTACTTTTTATCCCGTAAAAATCTCTGGTTCCCGCGGGATTTTAAAATATCTACATCCACGCGAACGAAGTCGCAGGCATCAGCTAGTAACATAATATACCTACTTACTGATACCAATTTAGTCTGCTACCATTTTAGACTGCATCATCACTTATTGTGGATCACAGCCAAGGGATGGCTTGTCATTAATAAAAAAATCCCCACAACTCTGGTGGCAAGCTCACATCTACAGGCTGGCAGACAGCCTCATGCATGGGATGTTCCCTACAGCAGATCTGCATTGCCGGTTCTTGGATAACCTTTCAATTTTATCTTCAAAGATATGTTAATCGATATTTGTAACTTTTGCCCATAGAGAGGTTCTGTAAAATAAATTCGGCCCGGTAGTGTTTAGTGTTAACTTAAAAGCCGTGATAGACTAGTGGTTAAGATGACCGCCTCCTATTTGAGAGATTGGGGACTCGATTCCGGGCATGTACCTCTAACTTTTCGGAGTGCGTTTAAAGCAATTAAATATCACTTGTTTTAACAGTGAAGGAAAACATCATAAGGAAACATGCATGCCTAAGAGTTTTTCATAATGTTCTCAAAGGTGTGTGAAGTCTGCCAATCCGCGCTAAGCCAGCGTGGTAGACTATGGCCAAACCCCTAAGAGGAAACCCGTGCTCAGTAGTGAGCCGGCGATGGGTTGATCATGATGAAGACGATGAGTGTATTTGTAACAACACTTATAATAGGCGACATGAATAACGCATCAAACAATTTGCATGTAGATTAAATCGTATACTCTTTTTATGGTGACTCACACACTTCCCCCAAGTTAGGAATAAAACAACAAGACAAGTAGGTCTCGAGTGGTCAACATTGCACGCAATCATTCGCGTGTTTCCTTAACGCTAAATGTATTCCAATTAGATGGTGCCCGCGACTTTGTCTTGGTGGGTTTATTTATTTATTTTACTTCTTTATTTAGAAGTCAGTAATGTAGGGGGTCGCAGGAGGTGGATTTAAAGACTGATGGCGATAATATCTTTATTTTAATCTATATACATATAATAAAATTGTAGAAAAGTGGTGTCTGTACAATGGAAATATATAAAAAAAAAGTAGCAGGGGTTGTTATTATATCGATGCCGAACCCGAAATTGTAATTAATATTTTTTTTGTCTGTTTGTCTGTGTGTTTGTGCACGCTAATATCAGAAACGGCTTATTCGATTTAGATACGGTTTTCACTAATATATTGTAATAAGCTTCACTTAACATTTAGTGTTTATTTCATGTCAATCGGTTCATAAATAAGAAAGTTATGTCAATTTAAATAATCACGGCGAACATTTTTAACGTACAGAGTACGTACTACACGCCTCGCGCCTGAGCGTCCGTGGCTATATAAAGCGCGCTGATTCCACGCGAACGAAGTCGCGGGCACAGCTAGTATCTTAATATAATTCTAAACACACTATCTCATTCTAAAGCTAAGTAAATTCTAAACTATTCTAATGTTCTCACACCGCGGCTCCCAAGGATTGCGCGGCGTCAGCTCGCGTCGGGTTTCCGCGGAGCCGTGGGAATAGATGTTACGCCGGCTCATTTAGCCTCAGCCGCTGGCTTTGCCTGCGTAACAAGTCTTTATTGCATACAAACATTACAGGAGTAATGTTTGTATGTATTTCTTAAGTATCTATGTATGTACATAGATACTTAAGAAACTATACAAAGGGTGCAAGGTCGGCCTTATTACTAAAGCAATTTCTTTGGCAATTATAAAGTACTATCTGATGCCCGCGACTTCGTCCGCGTGGATTTACGTTTTTCAAATCCCGCGGGAACTCTTTGATTTTCCGGGATAAAAAGTAGCCTATGTGTTAATCCAAGGTATAATCTATCTCCTTTCCAAATTTCAGCCAAATCCGTCCAGTAGTTTTCATCAACATTCACACTTTCACATTTATAATATTACTAGCTGATACCCGCGACTTCGTTCGCGTGGATGTAGGTTTTTTTAAAATTCCCGCGGAAACTCTTTGATTTTCCGGGATAAAAAGTAGCCTATGTGCTAATCCAGGGTATAATCTATCTCCATTTTAAATTTGAGCCCAATCCGTCCAGTAGTTTTTGCGTGAAGGAGTAACAAACATACACACACACACACACACACACACACATACAAACTTTCGCCTTTATAATATTAGTGTGATTAGGATTATAATTGCTATATGTATTTAGTGCATTTAGGTTTAATAAAAATCCCTTGGCATCTCTTTTATTTTTTGGAATGAAAAGCATATGTCCATCTGTAGGATGCAAGCTATATTCGTATCAAATTTCGTCAAAATCGGTTAAGGGGATGGGTGTGAAAAGGTGACAGACACACACATTCCCATTTATAATATTAGTCTGTGAATGTCTTGAGAATTAGATCAAACTGTTTGATTTTTTAACCCCCGACCCAAAGAGAGAGGTGTTATAAGTTTGACGTGTGTATCTGTGTGTCTGTGTATCTGTGTATCTGTCTGTGGCATCGTAGCTCCTTAACTGACGGACCGATTTCAATTTAGTTTTTTTTGTATGAAAGGTGGCTCGATCGAGAGTGTTCTTAGCTATAATCCAAGAAAATCGGTTCAGCCGTTTGAAAATTATCAGCTCTTTTCTAGTTACTGTAACCTTCACTTGTCGGGGGTGCTATAAATTTTTAATTTACACTTGTATGTAGAGCAATGGATCGTTTTGGTCAAGACTATTGCATATTTATGAAATGGAAATATTACTATTGCATGCTACTTGATGGATGGATAAAAGATGGAAATAGGACTTACTTTATTCAGGATGTATGAATAAATTAATATCCATCAACAATTTTTAACACTTTGAATTTGCGTCTTACTTAAAACACCTAGTGGTGTTAATTTAAGCAAATTAAATATAGCTTATTCTTAAATCTAGAGGGTAAGTTATGGCCATAAAAATAAATAACACTTTAATTTTATGTATTGTGTAGTGCAAACTGCAAAGCTATGAATATTAAATCCTCAATTTAATTAGTTATAGGGAGGTAGAAAATTAGGTTTTGTATTTTGCCCAGGCCTTATTATGGTGAGGAACTATTCTCTACCAAAGAGCCAAATTGCTTTGTAGTTTTTCAAATAGTAAGAAGTAAAGCAATTTGCCAAGTGATTTGGCTTTCCTATAGAGTATAATCTTTTCCTCTATTCAGTACTTGTTTTTCACCTATTAAAAAACTTAGGCTGCATCATCACTTGCCAACAGATCTGATTGCAGCCAAGGACTAGTCTATAAATTAAAAAAAAAAAAAAAACTATAAACATCTCAAATAATTAAATTCTTTCTAGGTCGGTCCAGAAGCACAATACATCCAAGTGATAGACATAGCCGGCAATATTGCCTGCTCTGTCGTAACCGGCGAGTCTACCCTCGGTGCAAGATTAGCATCCTCTCTGGAGTGGAGCGCAAGAATATCGCCGCTTCGTATCCAACGTCCACCTGCAATGTTGCCGCTAAATTGCCGACATCTTGCTTCTGCGGTGACTAGACAGAGGCACGAGAAAAGGGTAGGTTTATTTTTTTAAACTTGTGAGTCGACCTTACCCGTACGGGTATGTATCACGATTAATACGATGATGGTGAATGATCGATATTTCGACCTAGTTGCAATAATCTGTGCTATGAGCAGAGAAGTTCAAGCAGTCACAGGCAGAATCGAACTACATACACCAGTATAAATCGTGGTACTTACCCACAATTTTTTCCAAATTAGACTGAATAACTTTGGAAACTACATACTGACCATTAACACTACTCTTAAATACTTTTTTGTGAAAAAGTAGTGGTTATGGCCTAATTTTTTTTTTTTATAAAAGAATATTAGCCATGTTAAATGACTAATATTCCCCTTTCCTAGGTACGACAATAGTGCAACGGGCGGGGTTTGAACCGTCGACCTTTCGGTTTTCAGTCCACTCCTTTACCGGTTGAGCTATTGAGGCTCAAATTAATGGTTTAAAAAAATAAAAAAATAAAATTGGTTGAAAAAAATTAATGGTTTAAACTTTAAACGTCCGCTTCCTAATTGAAGGCCCGGGATTCGATCTCCGGCACGCACCTATCTTTTTGGAGTTATGGTGCATTTTAAGAAATTAAGTAAACTTACGAAAAGAATAACAATTTTTACACTACAAATTTTTGTTCAGTGGGTGCGAACCATTTCACCAACCAACCACAAACGAAAGCATTTTCAAATTGAATTTCGAATGTTTTTTGAAAATATGTTTGTGATTAATTGGTGACTCAAAATGGTTAACTTCCTCTGAATTTTTTGTCTCTATCATTTGTATGGGATAGCGTAACAGAGAGAACGCTATACTAACTTCATTCCGCGGATAGGGTATAGAACATGCCTATTTACTGTGTCCTGTGTATGTTTACAGTCTATACATCCACTTTTAAAAGTAAGAATGACTATAAAGAATCGTAAGTATAATGCAACTTCTGGTTCGATAGGTACCGCCAATACTGTTCTATGGTCGAGCCTGTTCTGGCGACGCTGAAGACAGACTCGTCGAAGCACCTGGCGCCTTCGCCCCGCCACTTGAGGGCTACTTGATGTGCAAGACTGAGAAGAGCAAACGCTTTGAGCCCTGCTATTTCTTACTCAGGTAAATGTAGCAAAAAATTAACGCAAACTACTTCTGTACCAAGTTTCATTTAAGTCGGATAAAAGGATAGTGGGAACTCTTTGATTTTAGCCTATGTTTGTCCATGGGATGTAAGCTAACTCTGTATCAAAAGTCAAAATCGGTTAAACTGTTGGGCTGTGAAAACTTACCAGACAGACAGACACACTTTCGCATTCATAATATTAGTATGAATAGGACAACTTATGCTACTTATGCAATGTTGACTTTACTGACTACTAGAAGATCTGGCAAGAAACTCTGCATTTACTCTTATAAAATTCGCCTTTCTTGATTCTAGGGCTGGGATCCTCCACTGGGGTCCGCATACACCTGACGGTACCCCTCTACCTAACAACATCTCCTTACGCTCAGTAGTAGGAGTCAGAAGACACGTGGATTCTTCTAGAAGACCACATTGCTTCGAGATAGCATTGGGTGACTCTAGCAGATTGCTGCTGGCAGCGCCTGATGACCCTACGGCGTCATCCTGGTTACAGTCTTTACTTTTACACGCAGCCCAGGTAAGGTCAATAATAAAGTAGTCAAGTATTTATTTGCTTAAAAACATGATGTGAACAATGTTTACAATGTTTAGTATCTTCCAGCTACAGAAGAATCATTCCGCGAAGACGTTTATATAAACAGCGTTCTTGTTACGACGCAGTAAAGTGCAATTCTAAGTCTAAAATTTAATAAACGTATTTCTATCGCGTAGTCTTATCTCTCTCTCTTTCATAGGAGTTGGAGTTACGCAAGAACCATTGAAGGAACGTATATTTTGTCAGAAACGTTGAGCAAAAACATTTTGTCTGAGTGATTTGGAAGTCCACTACATAGGGATACCAACGCTCACGGTTTCTAGTTGTCCTGTGGTTGAATGGTGAAGCTGCTTGATACCAGGCTGAAATAAAACAATCACTGAAAATATTTCCCTCTTTTTCAGGCCTTAGAAGAAAAGGATGGCGCAAAGAAGTCTGACCTTCGTACTAGAGGGCCTCCACCAGCCTGTACTGTACTGGTGACTCCATTCGAAGTGATCAGTTTGCGAGACACGCTGGACTTGGCTTTTGTCGCGGGCGCCGCTGCCTATCTCAAGGATAGAGGCTCTGATGCCTTGCTCAAAGGTGGGTTATCAAGCGGGGATAGACTAAAGGATAAGCCTCAATAGCTCAATGGCTATATAGGAGCGGACTGAAATTTGACGGACTGAAACGGCGGTTTGAACCGCCGACCTTTCGGATCCGTTGCACTATTAACACTCCTAGCACATGATTAAAAATGGCTAATATTCTTTACAAAAAAAAAGTTCGCTTCCAGTCGAAGCGTCTGGGGTTCGATTCCGAGCACGCACGTCTAACTTTTCGGAGTTGCGAAAGAAGTTGCAGAGTTGTAAGCATTTAAATATCACTTGCTTTATCGGTGAAGGAAAACATTCTGGTAGACTATGGTTAATACCTTCTCATTCTGAGAGGAGACCCGTTCTCAGCATGAGAAGATTATGCCATTACTGCATCATCACTTAACACCAGGTGAGATTGCAGTCAAAGGCTAACTTGTATCTGAATAAAAATAAATAACAGTGGTGAGCCGGCGATGGATTGTTCAAGATGTACGTACGTCTTATCAGACATTGTCTATCAGAAAAATTGCTGTCCCACTCACTCTGCGAACATTAGAAGCGTACGTCCGATTCGGCAACATTTTGATAGTCTGCTTGGTCTGGTATAAAATGTATGAGAAAAGTTCCTTCCAAAGTATTTAAAAAATGCTATTCTTTATTTTTTTCTTTTAGAATACATCGAAGAGATGAGGACGGACATTGAAATATTGGCGTGTGGGTCCATCAAGAATTTGACAGCCTTCAAGATCCCCGATACCGATGAAAATTGGTGTTGTTTGGTAAGTATTTAAATAAGGGTCTATGCAGACCAGACACTTGTCCGCGGAGGACAAAAATTTTTCACTCACCAGGTCTTTAACAACCCATGCAAAAAAATTACGTTGATCCGACGATCTGTTGCTCCGTTGCGACGTGATTGAAGAACAAACCAACAAACAAACACACTCACATTTATACTATGGGTAACAATTAGGTTTATAGGATAGACATACCCGCTTTGTGTGTGTTTGGCCAATGGCCACTAAATGTGTCTGTGAACAGGAGTGGAGCGTTTGCGAGGCGCGCGAGCGCGGCGCGGGGCTGGCGCTAGTGTTGTCCAGCAGCTCGGAGCTCGAGAGGCTCATCGCTGCGCTCGAACAGGCGTACGCGCATCTCACTGTGAGTACTATATTTCATTACCCTTCCTAAAGTATCTATCTCCAAAATGATATTATAGAACTACATTAACTCTTGTATGCATGATATATTCAGTAATAAATTAAATTATTTTTTTATAGTTTTATCTATAAAAAATTACTTTATTAAAATGATTGTGTACCTATCATTGTGTATATCAAAACATAATCTAGAATCAAATCCCAATTTGACTAAACTAATTATATAATAAATTCAGAAGTATTATTTAAAAAAAATCTTTTTCATTTCTTTGATACCTCGTTTTTGTCTGACTTTCTTCTATGGGGAGTTGGGATGTTCACTTTCACATACATGTGAAAGTGCACATGAATAAAAAACATTTGTTATTTGCTCATAGCACGAGCCTTTCCCGCTAAGCGTGGTGGAAGCGTCGAAGTCTGCCTGCAGCGCCGCGCACTCCAAATACGAGTCCGCCTGGTCTCACATGTTACCGCAACAGTAAATACTATACTATATTAATAACTACTCGTTTAAAAGCTCGTTCATACAGGCTGCATAAGCGTTGCGTAAGCGTAGACGTAGCGCGTACCATTGCGTTGTAATGTATGGAACTGTATGAAACATGGCGTGAACGTTCGCGTAGACGTAATGCGTGCAGTTATGTCTACGGATTCACGCGCGTCACTACGCACGTGTCACGTGTACGTACTGCAAATGCAATTGGTGTGAATCGGCCTTTAAACATAGTCTGTCTCGTAAATAATAGTTAAGGTTAAGCGGCTTGTCGTCAAGCAAGCAGTTTTATTTTGCTTGATCAAGTTTCTTGTCAGTCACATCAAGCCGCTTGATGCGCCCGTCAAGCAGCTTGATCAAGCACTGTCCGAACGTCGCGTCAGGCAAAAATATAGAATCGCATGAATAATGCCTCATTTACACGAGAGCTTTTTTAACGACCGTTAAAAAAGCGTCCAAATGGAACGATTGTATTCCCAAGTATGTATATGTTCACACGTAAAAAAACGCTGAAAAGCTCTCGTGTAAATGAGTCCTCACAGTCAAGCACGTAAACGCTTGATTCAAGCATCAAGCAAACATTGTAAACGATCAAAATGTTTGGCTCAAGCAAAAATCTACGTGCTTGACGTCAAGCCGCTTGACCGTCTCGGAAGCTCATTAGATGAAGACCTACTCATAGCGTAATGGCGGAAATAAACCATCGGATGTGTCCGTAAGCCGCGGCTGACAACGTGACAGTAATTGTGCACAGTTGTTTTGGATGCGGCTTGCCAGAATTCTATCGGACGTCCGAGCGATCAAGGACGGGCCAAGGTTACGTCCGCTACTAACATCCGATAGTTTTCACAGTTCATTGTACTTTTCATTATCCAGATACCTATAAGTCGCGGCGGCACCGGCGTCCGATAATTTGCTTCCGGCCTTGAATTAATAATAAGAATGTTACCAACTAGTCAAATCAGTAACTTTTTTTACTAAACGTCAAGTAAAACTCGCGCTCAATATGGGAGTTGTATGAAATAGTAAATACTGAAATGGTCCGTCATAAAAATTTGACGGGACAATTTCAATACAGTCTAAAGCCGCGATTACACCTGTAAATTTTACTCACGTAAGTATAGCTTACGTAATTAATTGACAACAAAGGGTCTAGCCGGATAAGCATAGCGAATCGGCCCCCAAATGACAACCTATTTCGAAACTTATGTATCAATATCGCCTTGATGTACGAATACGATTTATACAAGTTTCGCCTCCCTACTCCGCTTTTTCCCTGAGATATTAAAAAAAATGTGCGTGAGTACGACTATCGTTCAAAGTGTCATATCTCGGAAAGTTTTAAAGATACAAACGTGAAACCAACGTGAGATTGTAGGTGACCTTTAAGAGCATATTTTATATTTTTTTCAGATTTTTGGAATGGTTACGAACATTTTTTTTAAATAAATAAAAATTTTATTATTATTATTTCAGTGTTCCTTCTCAGGTACAATCACTGAAAAAAAAATGTTATAGTACTTGACATGTACTAATACTCAAAAAAAAATCGTTTGAAAAAATATAGTGTAACACTGCAAAAAAAAAATTAAGTTCCACGGAACTAGATTATACAAGGATATAGACATAGGCACATGTACAGTGTTACTAGGTAAGTCGACCTAGATTATAAAGTTGTAGGGGAGGTCAAATGCTATCAAAAACTCCATAATACCTATCGGCGAAAATAGCCCGTTTTTGAGTTTTTCAGGAAAAATAAGAATTGGGTTTTTTTAATTAATAAAAAAAAAGTAGCGCATATTTCCAACCTTTTATACAATTTCTGAATAGCAGACATACCAACATAACAATTAAGTACTAAAAAATAATCTTTAAATGTTTTGCATTAGGGTTCCGATACTCTACCAGTTTCATACTTAGTTTTTTTGACAAAAAGCTATTCTTTTTTTTAAAATGGCACTTGCAGAAATTCAATTCTTTGAACACAGCTGCGCTTTCGACTATCAAAAACTCCATAATACCTATCGGCGAAAATAGCCCGTTTTTGAGTTTTTCAGGAAAAATAAGAATTGGGTTTTTTTAATTAATAAAAAAAAAGTAGCGCATATTTCCAACCTTTTATACAATTTCTGAATAGCAGACATACCAACATAACAATTAAGTACTAAAAAATAATCTTTAAATGTTTTGCATTAGGGTTCCGATACTCTACCAGTTTCATACTTAGTTTTTTTGACAAAAAGCTATTCTTTTTTTTAAAATGGCACTTGCAGAAATTCAATTCTTTGAACACAGCTGCGCTTTCGATTTCTATTACCACCTTCTAAGTTTTGACTACCTTTAAATAAAGTTAAAATGATTTTAAAAATTTAAGAGTTGAGAAAAGTCTCCGTAGTGCTCAAATTGTTGAATTCCTTCAGCTAATTTTCAATTTATTGAAGGTTGTAAGAAGATAATATGATAGCCAGGTAGCTAAGAATTGAAATGTTTTATTGCTTAGTAAGTTTAAATATTTAATCTGCCAGTCAAAAATCTCTAATTTTTGAAGAAAAAAATAGCATTTTTGTCAAAGTAACTAATTATGAAACTGGTAAAGTATCGGAACCCTACTGCAAAACATTTAAAGGTTATTCTTTAGTACTTATTTATTAGTTGGGATGTTTGCTATTCGTTAACTGTATAAAAGGTTAGAAATATGCTCCAATTTTTTTTTATTAATTAAAAAAAACGAATTCTTGTTTTTCCTAAAAACCCAAAAACTCAAAAACAGGCCATTTTCGCCGATATTTTGGAGTATATATTATGGAGTTTTTGATAGCATTTGACCTCCCCTAAAACCTTATAATGAATCTAGGTCGACTTACCTAGTGACACTGTACATGTGCCTATGTCTAGTTCCGTGGAACTTAATTTTTTTTTGCAGTGTTACACTATATTTTTTCAAACGATTTTTTTTTGAGTATTAGTACATGTCAAGTACTATAACATTTTTTTTTCAGTGATTGTACCTGAGAAGGAACACTGAAATAATAATAATTAAATTTTTATTTATTTAAAAAAAAATGTTCGTAACCATTCCAAAAATCTGAAAAAAATATAAAATATGCTCTTAAAGGTCACCTACAATCTCGCGTTGGTTTGACATTTGTATCTTTAAAACTTTCCGAGATATGACACTTTGAACGATAGTCGTACTCACGCACATTTTTTTTAATATCTCAGGGAAAAAGCGGAGTAGGGAGGCGAAACTTGTATAAATCGTATTCGTACATCAAGGCGATATTGATACATAAGTTTCGAAATAGGTTGTCATTTGGGGGCCGATTCGCTATGCTTATCCGGCTAGACCCTTTACTAAGGTAGGTAAATGTTCTTATAAAACTGTTTACATTACTAAAGTTGTCGTAAGTTAATCATGCAAGGTACTTACGTGAGTAAAACTTACAGGTTTATTCGCGGCCTTAGAGTAGGTTCTAATATATTGTTAATTATGAGACAGACTATGTTAACTTGTCCAGTGATATTATGTAATTTGCAATTTTGGCAGCTTGTTATTAAACTATGAAATACGCTTGCTGGCAATATATCAATATGATCTAAAATATAATTAATTGAATGATTTTATTATGTTAAGTAAAATATACATATACCTGATGTTTCAAGTAATACTCATGCTTATGTCACAAATTATTTATAGACGCTACGTAAAATTAAAAATATAATAATCAGTAAAATTGAAATATGTTCTATTAGTTATACAAATAGTATGTTAAAATAATAATTATGATCCGTATTGAAATTAATATGTACAAGAAAAATATACTATCATATAAATATCAAAAAACTATACAATAAGCAAGCGAAATACCTATCTTTCAACTATTATAATACAAAAACGCTTAAAAGCTTATCTATTATTATAATATATATACTATATTCTTTTAAAAGTATATCAATGCATATGCTAGCAACAAAATTCAACGCTTTATCAAAATTATCCATCACCTAAGGGCCAAGGCTTATTTAACGTTACAGCAAAGTATTATGTGATCAAAAAGTGTGTTTTTTTTTTACACATCAATTCATAGATCATCGCATAATAACGCTTGATATGTATTGACCTTTATTTTTATTAGAATATTAAAATGAGCCAGATAATATAACCATCAAACAAAAATAAAGAGAGAGACAAAAGTAAAAAAAGGGACTTGTAAGCACAATTTCTTTACCTAGTTGTTAAAAGTTTGATTTCCAATGAAATATCGTCATGGAATCGTAGTGAATACTTAGCGACGTACTTACGTTTTGCTATATGTAGATAGGCTTTAATATTGCGTAGACTTAGGTTACGTAATTATAGATACTGTGGTTAATTCAGTTGTACACAGTACTAAACTAAAATGGCAGGTATAAGTATTGCTGTCCTTTTCATAATGTCCCCTGCGGAAAAGGATAGCACTAGATTTAGACATGGCAGTTTAGAGATCGTGCACAACAGAATTAGCCACAATATTGTACCTAATAAGATGTGGAATTTATAAGTAAACTACCCAATAAAGGTTAGATAAAGCTAAATATTATACAGGTACTATATTTTTGAGCCCGTATAAACTTTAGTCTCGTCTCACTTTCTGAAAGTTTCGTTTGTAAATTCTTTCAATACCCAGAACAGACGATATATTACGTGCGAACAAAACAACTTTCGGTTTGCGAACCGACAAACAACTTGAGCATTGACGCGAATGACGCCAGCACGCGATTGGTTGACCACTCGGCGCGGGTGCACGCGATTGGTTGATACGTCGACTTTCACTTCTGGATTTGCCAACTTTATTCCACTACGCTCTTTAGGTCCAAGTTGTTTGCCGGGCACTATAATAGAAATTACTTTTAGTGCTCAATTCAATATGCACTAAGAGAAGCTTTGATATTTTCAAAGTGGCATCTTTAGAACACTAACGAACGCACAAGATATTCTTTTAGTGCAGTCTAAGTTCTACACTTACCACTAAACATGCTTCCTTTAAGGGTTAACTGAGTCCTTACACTAAACGTATTTTTATTGTGCATTCTTTGGCTTGCTCCAAACGTTTTTAAGTGTATATGTACAATATGGCTAATTCTGTTGTACACAAGGTCTAAATTAAATTGACAGATGTCAATCTAGTGCTATCCTTTTCCTCAAGGAGTATTATGAAAGGGTAGCCACAATGTGGCTGATTCTGTCATACACAATTTCTAAACTAAACTAAAATGACCGATCTAAATGTATTGCTATCCCTTTCACAATACTCCCAGCCGAAAAGGATAGCAATAGATATAGGTCTGTCAGTATAGTTTAGAGATTGTGTACAACAGGATCAGCCACAATGTCTAACGTAAAACACCGTTTGTGTATACACACAAACAGTGTTTTATGTTAGACATACTAAATACACTACTACATACTACTACTATACTAAATATACTACTAGACATACTATTTTAGTATACTATAAGTTTGTGGAAACTAGTCTACACTAAAAGAAACATGTTCAAACTTTGTCATTATAAGTATAAATTGTTACGGCTATACTCACGTATTTAGTCGACGTAACTTAATTTAGTTTAGTCGGCTTACATCGCCTAAATACGTGGCATAGCCTTATTTATACTGATAATGAAAATCACGATAGTTTAAACGTTAAAAAACTTTTATGAGCATTGATTTGCATATTTATCGTGTGTTCTGGGAACTTTCTGTATATAGTTTCCTTGTTCTCTAGTATAAATGGCATCTCTTCTATACTGTTCATCAATATCTCGTATAATATATACTCTTTTTCATATTAGAAATTCCAAGTCCGGATAAATCTTACTGCATATATAATTATGTATTTACCTATGTGGTAGATCCACTATCATGCTGCTATCTAAAATTAATATATACATAATATTATAATGAATACGAAAAATGCATTTATGTACTTGTAAGATATTGGTGATGAATAACATAATATTATCGTATTTATTAGTAGTTTAAAAATTAAAGTTAATTGCTTCGAATTGTGACGCCTAATTTTGCAGTTCGTTTTGAAACTGGAAGTCATAAAATTTACTGCGGGCGAAATAATTACCGTTTAGACACGTTTTTGACGTGAAAACTATACGTGATTAGAGGCTCTTTGTTACCAGATTGGAAAATGTGAAGATGCTCTAAGGCTGTAGAGCGAATAGAGTGCACTTTGACCTTGCTCAGGCTTCAGATACTGTTAAAAGAAGACAGCGTTATATCGCTGGCTATCTGTCTCGTTTTAATTGAAACTTAAGTCTGAGCAAAGTCATAGTACACTCTATAGACCTCAGCCATTCTCATCTGTAATTCGAATATTATTAATATGAGTACGTTTATGGTTTCGTATTTATAAATATTTACGATAAGTTGTAACCCAGATACTTGGCGTTGATAATTCTTCTCGAATATGAGTATGAATGCATAGGTGAAATTAAAGAAATGAAGTGTATGCTTATGATTTTTTGACTAAAGTCAATATCTTATTGAAAAACGTTTATAGCGAGGAGAGATATCACCGTCAAAAAGTAAAATGACGACGAATGAGTATTAAAGACCACGTACGTATTGAAACAGGTGAACTAATCTATAGTTAATGACTAAAGTCAAAAAGTAATCTTTGTGATACTCAATCTTACCTATAGGTAGACGGCTTGACTGAGACAGCGTATTTCACGAGCTGTTTCAGTGAAACGGTATACCCATACTACTCTAGTCCAAAGAATTTCAAGCTACTCTGTGGCAGCTATACAAAATGCACAAACAAATTTAAGCATCCAGCCTACCTCTCCGATCTCTTTGAAAAGAGTTCCTAATTCGGTTTCTGGCCAGGCTTTATGCTTTGGGTAATAATAATGTAGCTAATTCTATTGTACATAATATATAAATAAACTAAATGACAGCTACAGTGTGACGATCGCAATTACATCTGATTGGTTGACGCTCGCTCACTATTGGCTACAATGCATTGTTGCAACAAGAATACCATACATTCAGCCAATCATATCAATTGCGATGTAATTATGATTGATGCAGTTTTTCCCTAATCGACTAGCTGTTCTCAATGTATTGTTATCGCTTTCATAATGCTTCCTGCAGAAAAGGATAACACTATATTTCGACCTGGTAATTTAGAGATAGGGTACAACAGAGTTAGCCACAATATTGATTTAACTAACACCTGAACATGTGTCTATCCTCAAACTTGTGGGTTCAATACGAACGTGGTCGAAAGATTGGGTTATTCTGAAACTTGGCCCCAACGTTTGAACAAGTTCTCTATACGATCCGCCTTATGGATAATAATATTTTGTTCGGGAACGCGAAGTTCATTCCCAAGTTTCTACAGAATAAAACCGCTTTAAGTGATGTGGCGAAGCTTGGTAGTTTTTGTACATGAAAAGGCGATTTTTTTGCACGAACCTTATTTAGCTTTAAGATTTAAAGCTAATTTCAATGGTTTCGTTTTTTTTTTTTTAATTATTAGCCAAATGGATTTATATCCGATTACAATTGTTAGATTTTTGGTAAGGAGGTTACTCGAATGTTTTTACTATGTTACGATTTCCTAATATCTACATTTAGCACAGACTAAGAGAAAAAATAGACGGAGCATTTGCTTATAAACGCGTTCTCGTATGCGTCCGCGCTTTTTCACCAAATTGTTATTTTTGGAAATCAAATATAATTTTATAATCAAATATATATGAGTTAAGGGAATATAGCGTTTAACTCGTTATGAAATTATCTTCTAAATGGATGCGACGCACTTTTACGGGACGCATATTAAAGCTGAAATCTGTAGTGCGCACTTTAACTTTGCTCAGACAGGCAAAGTTAAACCGAGACAGGTTATGTCTCTATTAACTAAATCAGAGCAAAGTCAAAGTACGCTCTATAGATATCAACTTTAGTGTGACCGAAGCGACATTGCTACACGATCAGCTTATTTTGTTAAAAATCAAAATTGTGCTCTCCATTCCGGCTTTATATTCTGACGTTTTGCCGTCTATCTTTTTCCTTAGTCTATAACATATTTAGATGAAATAATATAAAATAATGGTTGTCTTACATGCTTTCTACACTGTTACCTAATATCAATGTATGATATCATTGTATGTGTATGTATAATGGGCCGCTGTAGGCCATATTGTGATATTAATGTATTATAAAACGTAGGTTTAGGATCGAGTGTGCCTCGGAAGCTTAACACTATCGTGGTAAGGCTTGGGTTACATTGTTGTTTCGATACTTTTTTTATTTAGATGAGAGAATAAAATATGTTCTTAGCATTTTCATATACTTAGCTATGTTATTTTTACCTCGCGACTTATTTTTTTAGACTTGACCTATTGTAAACATGAAATTATTGGAAATGATACTAGTCAAATCAGTAACTTGTTATTCAAACGTCAAAATGTGTGCTTCACATGTAAGCTTGCATGAAATACAGAAATGTGAGGTCATAAACTTGCTTTTTTAGTTTGATCGATAATTTAAAATGGCTATTATTGGTAATGGTATTTTGAAAACCTTCTGTGTAGTAAAATCAATAAAAAATAATTTATTATTGACGCAACATACAACTATAGTAGTCTATCCTTCAAAAGCGAAAACATGATAGGAAAGAAATCTCTTTGAGTGACAGTAATTGGCAAGTCACGTCATTTTTACCCACCTCTAGGTACGTGAAAGAAACTGTAAAAGCGGGAGTCGATTTTCATTTTGACACAGACTTGATGCAATTACTTCAGGATATTTATTTGCTAAATGCTCTTGCGGACTAATTCACATTTTTTTGGATAACGACAAAAAAAAATGTTCTTTGCAAAACAGTGTAAACTAAGCCTTGTTTTTAATGTTATTATGTAGGAATTTTGCATGTCATTATTTTTATCAAATAAATTAAAGCTTGTGTTTATGTATATTATGTACTCTGCTGGACAGTTTTTGTATAATATATAATTTATATCGTATATATATACCCGTATAATTGTATAACCAGTGTTACACTTTTGAGGCACTGATGTGTAAGTTTCGTAAACTTTTATTTAAGCAAATCGCAATATCTCAGTGTTAACGTTCATAATAATTAATGAATTTTATTTAGGTAGGTACTTATATTTATTATTTTTACAATTTATTCAATTTAATGCGCTGTATAATCAACTTAATTTTTAATTAATATACTTAGATAATTTTATTTTGATGACTTATTATACTAAAGGTATAGTAAAAATTTTAATGGTATCTAGCTGATTGATTAGATTATTATTCTTGATATAAATATTTTATGGGTCTTTCAAGAATATAATACCGTCTGCATAATATGGCAATTGCCAAGTTTAAGGTTTGGTACTTATCCTTGTACAGTCAGCAACAAAGTTAGGTTTGCACCCGTCCATAGTCCGTGTTCAAATGCACGTGAAAAAGTCGTCGTGTGCAAAGGGCTCTTTAAATCTATATGTAAATATAAAGCTGACTTTGACTTTGCGCAGTTTAAGTTTGAGAAACGAGACAGCTATATATGCTTGTAGCTGTCTTTTTCTAACAGTGTCTTAAGCTTGAGCAAAGTCAAAATGCGCTCTATAAATCATTGACTGGCGATATATTTTTTTTTTCATTATCCTATAAATAGGCAATATCAAGACAGGTTTATAGAACTTTCGTCAGGATTTGTCGTTGAAGTTTATGATTTTTTATTTAGTTCTTTGACTAGGCAGGTATTCGCTAGATGCAAGCTAAAATTTTTATTATAGAAAATAGTTTTTTTATACTTTTATGAAATGTAGTCTTTTTGTGTGTGTACTGTGTATATGTATATAATATGCTTTTGTGATGGTACCTACTCTTCTGTGATTGTTATTTTACCATTATGATTATTGTGTTGTCTCGCTTATTATATTATCGATATTTCGAATTTTTGAGCTTTCATTGTTAGTCATTGTTTTTGTAGCCTTTGATTGCTTGAAAGTTATTGTGATTTGTTCACCAAAAATTGTTGTATAGTTTGAGATGAAAATATTTCTAGTTTTCTTTTGAATTGGTAAGTAAAGTACTCTACAGTTAACGCCTACTTTGTATTCACTATTATTTATACTCCCAAAATTCCTATTCACTAATTCAATTTAAAAAATGCATTTTTTCATATTCTCTAAATAATTAGGTAATTGCTCCCTTCTTTATACTCAACCATTTTTTGAACGAATATTAGAAATCTTGAAATATTTTTATCTCAACTTTACTGAAAATGTTACTATTATGGCTAGTTAAAATTATACGTTTATCGAAATACTATTTATTTGCAATGATTTGTTTATCTTTGGACTGCTGTTGTATTATAGTTTCATTGTGGTGTATCCTCATGGTACATGATTTCACGAGCGTCACTATCTCTTTATTTCGCCCTATTCGTGGTCATTCGCTGTCCTTTGAGTGTTTTATATGTACCTATAGGCCGTCTGAGTCCTGTAAGGCTGAAATTTATATGGCCAACTTTGACTTCGCTGAGACTTAAGACACTGTTAAAACGAGACAGCGTTATATCGCTGACATAAATCCGTATCGTTTTAACTGAAACTTAAATCTGAGCAAAGTCAAAGTAAGCTCTTAGATCTCAGCCTAAGATGCATGTTTTCTCATAATAGGTAGTGTAGTTCGTGCTTTCACGCGCCATGAGAAACCATCCTAGCTGACAATACGTTTGTATGTGTCCGATTTAAGCTGAAGTATTAATAAGAACAATAAAATATATCTTCTGTATTATTAGTAGAGAAGCGTCTGTTTTTAATACTTACGAATAATTTCGCAATAGATGCAAACGCATTGTATCATACAATTAGATGTTACTTATATGTATATTCCGTGATTTTTTTCCAAATAGAATTGAAATAAATAATCGAATAACCTTACGCCACTATTGTTTATTTACATCCCTCCTTTGTTATAATGAAAACAAAACAGAGACAGTGTGTATTCTACTATTCTCCTTCGTGGTTTGTTATCATTATATACCAACAACTTTGGTAACGCGCCGCCATTTTTTGAAGCACGCTCGAAGGTGCGTTTCCCAACCAACCCAAGTGCCAATACATATATTATGTAAGTACTAGAGGATACCCGCAACTTCGTCCGCGTGGATTTAGGTTCTTTAAGATTCCGTGGGGACTCTTTGATTTTCCGGGATAAAAAGTAGCCTATGTCCTTCCCCGGGATGTAAGCTAACTCTACAAAATTTCGTCAGAATCAGTTAAACTGTTGGGCCGTGAAAAGGTAGGAGACAGACAGACACACTTTCGCATTTATAATATTACTATGGATGTAGTCTATGGCGCTATGCGTGTGTCTCAAAATTCGCACACACAAGCGTACGAAGCGTATGAATTTATAGCCTATTTTTTATTATTTTTCGTTTCGATTTGCGTTCTCCTAACTATATGAGTTAGCAAAATATGTAATCCAGTATTAAATTAAATCTGAGAAATTAATATAATTGTATTCATATGCAATAAATGAACAATGTTGCTGTAAACATGTTAACAGGTCGAAACCAGTTCTATTACCATACTCGTAGGCGCAAGTCATGGAGGTGTATCTTTTTAAGGTAAACTTTGTGAAATATTCGCGATATTATTCGTGGGGGTGTGTCGACCAAAATATTTTTTTAAACATTTTTAGTTTCTCGCCTCATAAGCTATAGAGCGAACTCTGACTTTGTTCACACTTATGACAGAGTCAAAACGAGACAGAGGTATATCTCCCACATAAATCAGTCTCGTTTTAACTCAATCTTAAGCCTAAGCATAAAATGCGCTCGTTCCCACTAGTTCAACTGATTACTATGTCACTCGAACCTTTACGACGAATTGATTGACACCTCATTCATCAAAATAGGCCCAGTAGTTTAGGCGCTACGGTGGAACACACAGAGTCTGGATACATACATACATACATACATAGACTGCTAAAATCATAACCCTTCCTTCTGGCTTTGCCACAGTCGGGTAAAAAGTCTCTTCGTCAAAGTTATAATGTTATGGTACTGGAAAGTTCGACGCTCAGTAGGCCTTATTATTTTCACCTGATGTTATTGAATTTATCACAACTCAACCTGTTATCGTAATTTGCATACCTGCAAGATTCCAGCTAGACTTAATAAACTCTCAGTGTTTTATTAAGCGAGTGTTTACTTGAGGGTGTGTGTGTTAAGTCGTGTTTATAAATATTACGAAATATGGGTGAGTTAAAAGTAAGTACAATTTTTTGTACCTAATATATTTTTTAGGAATCACTGGCCAAGCAAATTGGAACACATGATAATGATTGCGTTAGCCAAAAATCTCTTCTCTCTTCATCTTCAAAGTTAAAACGTTCTCAATTTTTTTTTAAATATTACGAAGTAGGTAGATAGGTAAGTACCTACTTAACCCATAAAGATAAGAAAGTAATTATACTTTATGAGTACCTACGTAGGTTCACCTACTATCTATTTCTTCGTAAAAAAACCTCTGATATGATTATTAAACATATTTTGGTCTACGATTCAAGAATATTCTTAGGAGATAACAAAATAAACACTTGGTAATACTAAGTAGTTTTATCTAATTCGCTCTTGCGAATTGGATAAAACGTGAGAGAGGTAGGTCAACTCTACGATGTGAGAGAAATCCGACCTACTCAACCTAGGTAGGAACGTACCTAAGATAAGATTTGCGTAGATACGAAACTCTCATTGTATTTGTGCTATCAAGTGTCAAGATTGTTTGTGAACGGAAATACATTTTAATTTTATTAATATTTATAATAATATTATTTATGTAATTTATCTATTTTCTGTTCTTTTCCTATGTACCTTCTTATACCCGGCTATTGTGTGTTTTAATTCTGTGATAACTTTTCGTTGGAGACTGTTGTGGTGTGTTGCTTTGTATTTGTGTTACCTTTTATTTATTGTTAATACTGTACTGGAGACACCATATAAAATAAAAAATAAATAAAATAAATAAATATTTACTCTCATACTCGTAGTTATCTACCTACTTAACTACTTTTGTAAAATTTCAGTATCTGTCCGGCTTCGGGTCCGAGTTCGCAAGCGAAGACCCGCGGAGGCCCGGAGCGCTACCTGTCGGTCAAAACAGTCCGCAGCGGTGCGCGTATGGGTTATACGCGGAACAACTATCTGGAAGCGCCTTTACTGCTCCGAGACATGATAACAAACGCTCTTGGCTGTACAGGTTGGTTCTTAGCTTATGATAACACTTATTCTGCATTCTCGAAGTTTTTCGAACAGCAAGCGAAGAGTTGCTGAGCCCTAGCGCTTTGCCTACCAGGAAAATAAGCTCCGTACCTCAAAAGGAAAAACGGAACCCTTATAGGATCACTTTGTTGTCTGTCTGTCTGTCCGTCTGTCTGTCTGTCTGTCCGTCTGTCTGTCTGTCCGTCCGTCCGTCCGTCCGTCCATGCGGCCGTCCGTCATGTCTGTCAAGAAAACCTATACTTCCTTTGGTTTCCTTTCCTTTCCTACCAAATTTCATAATTCTAGGTCAACCTTACCGTTGATAACTATACTAAGTGGGGAATCATATGAAAACTGAAAAGGCTTTACTTGCACATTCTAAAGCTGATTTTTATTTATTTTTAAGCATAATAGTTTTTGATTTATCATGCAAAATATTTTAAAAAATACACGAGTACGGAACCCTCAGTGCGCGAGTCTGACTCGCACTTGGCCGGTTTTTTTAAATTTATAGACTAGTGCTTGGCTACAATCAGACTTGCTGTCAAGTGCATGCAGCCCTAAAATGGAGCGTGCTTGCCTAGAAGAGGCCTATTTACTCTTGACTTGAAAGTACACACATTAAAATTGTTTAGTTTTTGGCATACCTAATCGGCACAAATAAATTATTTTTAATCATCTTAAATTCTTGCCTGTCTTTTATATAAAAAAATATTAATTTCACAGGATTCGTCCATCAGTTGTCCATAAGCCTTTCAAACGATCCTATGTGGCGAAATACCTGACGCACAAATGGGACGAAGCTGAACCAGATCCCAATCAGGCAAGTATTTGATGATACCAAGGTACATTGGATCATGTACCCATAGATTTTTGAGATAGATTCGTTCACTTTCTTACATCCGAATTTTGCAGCTGAACAAAAACCTAGTAGTAACTACATATACCTATTCTGTATTTAGTACGAGTAGGTACCTGTCTGTTTGGTGGATGGATAGTACACAGATGGATAGGTATACAAAGTTTACAAGAAATTGATGGGTGTATGTGAGTATCAGCGTTGCTATTTTTTTTTGCCAAGTCGGGATTTCACTCACGAGTGCTAACTAAGCACTTATACCTGATACAGAATATCTTCTGTGTATTTTTTTTAAATTCGATTTGTAATTTGTAGTATCTATAATCTATATATTTCCAGTCTCGCTGGCTCCCCTTCGACATCCCATCATCGCAGCAGGTGGATTTCGTGGCCGGCCTGCACACGGTGTGCGGCGCGGGCGACCCTCGTGCTAGGCACGGCATCGCTATCCATGTCTACCTGTGCAATGCCTCGATGGAAAAGAGTGCATTCTATAGCAGCGATGGAGACTTTCTCATTGGTATTACTCAATTATTTTCATATTATGCAAAAATTCAAAATTCAAAATATTTTTATTCAATTAAACTTTGACAAGTACTTTTGAATCGTCAAAAGCACCTACCTTCTGGTTCGGAATACCTTTACTACCGAGAAGAACCAGCAAGAAACTCGGCGGTTGCTCTTTTCAAGGATTTGATATACAATATTCTGCCATGTATCAAAGTAATTGAAGTCCCGCGCATTGCTGGAGAGAGATGCAGGTCAAATACTTGCTCGTTTATCATTCAATTAATCTTCGATTGCCAAAGGTTCTTACTATATCAAACCAGAGATCTTTAAAATTGATTATTAATCCCATGGCAAAACTTTTTTTGCCAACAAAAAATTTTGCCAACTTAATTTAAATCGATATGCTTAAATCCTTTTCAGTCCCTCAACAAGGAGTACTGAAAATAACGACGGAATTTGGAAAAATGGAGGTTCGCCCCAACGAAATAGCTGTCATACAACTAGGAATGAGATTTTCCGTGGCTGTAGACGGACCGACTAGGTAAGAATCTCTTGTATTTGTAGCTTCATCAAATAAAAAACAGGATCGATGCAATGATCACATCCGCCGCAATCTCGGTAATGTAGCACAGAAACCACGAAGCTGCGTCGCGTCGGTAGCTACGGTGTCAACATCGCCTTCCCTGGAACTAAATCCCGAGGAAGCCCAAAGAAGCGCTGGCTGGACGTCGCGAATGCAGACTTGAGAACCAATAGACTTTGTAAATCGGGGAGACAAGTTACTCAGGACCTACCAAAGTGGGCAGCGAAATATAGAAAAGCGGACCCTACCTAAGTGGCAAAACGCTTAGTCGAAGAAGTAAAATAAAGTATACCTACGATTAAAATACTACCCCAACGACAAAATGCATTTTTTTTAGATTTTCTTTATATTAGTCTGTTTTATTTAATTCTGAAAGTCACTGTATTGATGTTTTAAATTTTCAGAGGATACATTTTGGAGGTATTCGACGGCCACTTCAAATTGCCCGACTTGGGGCCAATAGGCGCCAACGGTTTGGCCAACCCTCGAGATTTTCTGACTCCTGTTGCCTACTACGAAGACAAAGATATTCCTGGTAAATATTACGAGTATTTTAGAACAATTTAACTATCTATTACTTAATCCTACCTACCTCTGAATTACGCAGCAGTGGATCAAGTGTTTTTTGCATGGATAGGTATAGTTAAGTTTAGAGCCTCAATAGCTCAACGGTTGAGGAGCGAACTGAATTCCGAAAGGCCGGCGGTTCAAACCCCACCCGTCCCACTATTGTCGTACCCACTCCTTGCACAAACTTTACGTTTAAATGGAGGCGAAAGGGGAGTATTAGTCATGATTAGCATGGCTAATATTCTTTAAAAAAAAGACCTGAAGAGTATAGGCTACTTTTTATCCCAAGAAAACAAAAGGTTCCTGCGGGATGGCATGCCATTTTTCACTACTTTGTCGTTCAATAATAATAATTAAATAGCCACGAACCAAAGATCCACGGGATTTTTATAAAACCTAAATTCACGTGGATAAAGTCCTCTCGACTTCATCCGCGTGTATTTAGTAGGTATAATCATCTAGAAACGACTACCATGTCTTTGTGTTCAAATAAAAAGTTTCTTTCTTTCTTCTTTTCTTTCATATAGCACGCACTAGATGGTAATCCCGAACAAAAATCGTGTTTTATGAAGCTGTCAAAATTAATTTAAAATAAAATCCCCAGGGTTTAAGATCATAAGCAAGTACCAAGGCGCGCTGTTCGAGGCGGAGCAGGGCCACTCGCCGTTCGACGTGGTGGCGTGGCACGGCAACTACGTGCCCTACAAATACGATCTCAGCAACTTCATGGTCATCAACTCCGTCTCCTTCGACCATTGTGTAAGTGCGATAGGTGTAAGGTTGAAATCTATAGAGCGCACTTTGACTTTGCTTAGACTTAAGTTTTAGTCAAAACGAGACAGATTTATGCCACCGGTATAACGCTGTCTCGTTTTAACAGTGTCTTAAATCTGAGCAAAATCTCTCTATAAATCTATAAAGTGCGCTCTATAGATCTCAGCCTAAGACTTGTAGACCAGCCTTGGTGTAATTATGAAGCAGAAAAAGGAAAAGGAAAAGGAAAAACGAGAGAAAAAAAATCGGCCCAGTGCGAGTTAACCTCGCATATGAACACACAGTATTTAGAAATCTTCCTTTTCTTCCTGTAATCTTTAAGTAACTTTAAAACAATTTATCTTAAAATTATTTTTTGTACGAACAGTATTTATAAATCTTCCTTTTCTTCTTGTAATCTTTGAGTAACTTTAAAACAATTTATCTTAATTTTTTTTTTTTGAAACAATACTTGAGAACATAAACATTGGACGCTATGTTTAGACGTCTACAGTAATTTTTTTTGTATCAAATATTATACAGCAATTCTAGTGTAGAAAGAATTTACTACTTAGTTAGGAATTGCTTCGCATATATTATTTTCACTATTTTTTGCAGGATCCGTCAATTTTCACAGTCCTAACATGTGCATCGGCTAGACCCGGAACTGCGATCGCGGATTTCGTCATATTCCCACCGCGTTGGTCCGTCCAAGAAAATACTTTCAGACCCCCGTACTACCACAGTAAGTTATCTTCATTGCACACAATATTGGCTTATATTACATTAGGTACATTTTTTCCTCACATGCCATTTTTCGAGATTTCTCCTATTCGTGTTGTATGCGGAGAATCTGAGAAGTGGGGACCCACCGCATTATTATCCCATGAAAACCTCTACCATTATGTAATAAATGGAAACGGGTCTCGACTGTCAGCAATGAGAAATACCTACCTTCATCGCAACTCGCAGTGAGACTATACTGTACGATAACAAGAATATCCTTGTTTATAGGGAACTGTATGAGTGAGTTCATGGGCCTGATCTTGGGATCCTACGAAGCGAAGGAGGGCGGCTTCCTGCCCGGCGGCGCCTCGCTGCACTCCATGATGACTCCGCATGGACCCGACGATAAATGCTTTAACGCTGCCTCCAAAGGCGAACTGGTGCCGCAGAAGATTGCTGTTGGGACGCAGGTTTGTAAACAACGATCATCATCATTATCAACCAACAGACGTCCACTGCTGGACATGGGCCTCTTGTAACTTCCAAATGTCACACGCCTTCTGAATCCAGCTGTTCCCTGCGACTCGCTTTGATGCCCACCTAGTGAGGAATCTTCCAATCGAACTTTTCATCCGCTATTCCATTCTATTGTAATACCTGGGACCTCAACGCCTACCGGTTTTTCGAAATATGTGCCCTGTGCTTATAATATTCCTCCTAAATAGAGCACGCAAAACAAGTAGTCTCTAATACAGTCCAACAAGGCTCTTTTGGCACTTGAGTGAGGGCGCAGTTGTCGCTTTATGTCGACACAGCGAAGTATCAACAAGTGCACTTCTCAAGATGGCGGCCTTAGTTCCGATTTTGGCCACGCGCCGAAAGAGCCTTGGCGGACTGTATATTTTATAACCGCGCATTCTATAAACATAGATCTATACCGGCCTTGTGTAATTCATTAGTCTATGGCTTGCACAAACCGCCATATTATTAATTATTGTAATTTTAAAATTATTATTAAAAACTCGAGCCCACAATCGATTGCAAACTGAAAATCCAGTCTTGAATGTTTTCATTTATTTCAGGCTTTTATGTTCGAGTCTTCATTGAGTATGGCGATCACGAAATGGGGCGCGGAGACATGTCAGAAACTCGACGCTAAATATTACGAATGCTGGCAGAATTTACCCAAGTTATTCACTGATAAAATGAATGTTTAAAAGCTTTTATATTGTTGTTTCTATTAATAAATATTTTCAAATGCATTCTAGTTTTATTTATTGTAAGAAAATCATTTCGAATAGCCAAAACTGGCCTTAAAATAAAATGCTCCAACTCGTCTTAATAAGTTAACAAGAACTAGCGGACTTGCCTTGAGATTCGAAATTAAATTAAGTACAAAAAAATTCAGTTTCCCCAACTGACCTTAAATTTAGGCATAAATGCAAGTGAAGGTATAAAATATAAAAGGAAGGGAAGGTAGGTATATAAGCGAAGGTATTTTTGAAGACTGGGCGTATTAGGTATACTCGTACCTACTTTGATCACAAATAATAATAATTACTGTAATTAACTACATAAGTACTGTGTATAAGGACGAGGGTGCGGTCTGAGTGGGAATAGTTAATTTTCGCGTTTTGGGTTATTTATTTAAAAACTTGCAAATAATCTATCACATTAGTGTAATCAAGAAGGAAACACTTATTGATATCACTGGACCCACGCGCATACACCGACCAGTGTAGCCTTGATAGCGCAAAGATCTCGAAGCGTACTCCTGCAGCAGGCCACACTCCACCTTCTTCTTCAACATAGAACTATCCCTCGCTATCCGTATCATAAAGCATTTCATCCCTGGATCCACTGGGATCGAACTGCCCTTAACCTGCACAGCTTCTACTGTAGTATTTTGAATAGTAACAGTTGTATTACCTCCGTTAACAGTTTGAGTAACATTAACCGTTTTAGTCACAGTGGAAATTGGTTTTTCGCGTTCTGCCTCCCAAATGAAGCTTGATATAAGTTTGCAGTCGATTCGGGTTTCTTCGTATTCCCCGTTGCTTTTGCTTATACCCAATTTGCATATTTCGCCTGGAGTTCCTCTGTATTCTCGCATGTTGTTGCTTTCGTAATAATGATGGTCGTGATATCCGTGGCTGTTGGACATTCTTCCCAAATTGTACAACGCAAGACCAGTCAATAAGTTGTCGTATCTACTTCCAGAGTTCTTGTATACGTAGACATAACTTGGAGGAGTTCCGACGAAGACTGGATGCTGTTGCGACCCGTAGCTTATATGTTGTGGAGGCGAATAGTGATAATGGTTGTGCACTTCATTTCTTTGGGTATTATAGGTTGATCTATGGGTATTTCCTGAGTAACCCGTGCTTTGGGGGTATGTATGAGTATTCGAAGATCTGTGGTAACTGTTACCAGAGTAGGTATTGCCGGATAAACCGTGAGATGATGGGTAGGAATGAGTTCCACCACCCCTACTAACAGACCCGCCACCCCCACCCCTCCTAGCGAACACTAGAGTAAAATAACAAATAGCAAGAAATAAATATTGAGGCGACATTTTGCTAAAATGAGCGACAGTCAACTGCAGTCCGTGAACTCACGATATTTCCACTCCCTTTCATAGGGATCATTCACACTATGCATTAGGGGGATGGTATTTTAAAGCCTCAAGTTTCAACGATTAATCATTCAAGTGTAGATGAGTACCTACGCTAGGATAACTATATTCACTATTGTGCGAACCTGAATCTCTGAAATTAATATTAGAAGTAGAGTTGTTTTTTTTTTGTATGAACCAACAGTGTCTATAAGAATGAAGCGTATAGTGCTAAAACAATTTTTTTTAAGGATATAATTAGCCATGCTAATCATGACTAATACTCCCCTTTCCCCTCCAATTAAGCGTAAAGCTTGTGCCAGAAGTGGGTAAGACAATAGTGCAACGGGTGGGGTTTGAACCACCGACCTTTCGGAATTCAGTCGGCTCCTCAACCGTTGAGCTATCGAGGCTCTATTATACCATCACTTTAGATTTTAGGAGGCATACTCAGGGATATACCTTAATTATAATCAATTAACAATGAGGAATGCACCTTCCCTTCCAATTATTGTCGCATCAAGTTGGGTAAGCATTTGAAAGTAGCCTCTTGGAGTCGTCTAAAGAGAAACAATTGCTAACTGTACTTTTCAAATGTCAGCTGATTGTACGCGTATTTGTTAAGCATGTTGTAAATTCCAGTTACGTATGAATGCTGACAAATGTGAAAAGTCCCTAGGTAAGTATGACGTAGGTTTAGGAAGGGCGTTGTTAAGTGACAATAAACACTGTGGATCGACCATCCCTGGCGATTCGAATTGACCCAAAAACAACATTCACGCAAACTACAATTAACTTAATTAAGTTCAATTTCTTTCTAGGGTTCGTTTACCCAACAACCGGGGTGAGGCCGCTCCACACACGCACAACCCCTGAGGGTGACGTATGGGTTGCAGGGCGTTCCCCCGCCTCATGCATAGTTTGCCATCTCAACCTGTCGCGTACTACATATAAAAGTAGATTTCCGTCAAAATTGATGGATAATCGGGTAATGTAATAAAACGGTTATTAAGATAGTTTTAATTATATTAGGTAATAATTATAATTAATTATTCAGAGCTTAAAATTACCTTCGATTAATGCATAAACAAAAAATACCTTCGGTCAGTCAGTCATTTTGACATTCATTTTTTTACATTACTGTGACTTATTGAATAATAAATAATAATTAAAATGGAATCACAATAAGTTTTCATCGGATGACGTTTTCTCATTAAAATAATAAAAAAACACATTTATTTCGGAATTTCTTTTCCAGCAAAAATATTTTTCAATCATAAAAGAAATATTTTTCTTGCAAAATGCTTCGCTAGTTTCTTAAAATTTTTGGCGTGACCTATAAACGCTGCGTCATGAAAGTATAATAATATTATTATGGAAGTGTCTAGACAGATTTGATTTAAAAAATTATATTGCCATATCAGTGAAGTTATTCTATTAAAAATTGAGCCTTAACTGTTTGTGTTAAGGAACAAATTTTAAAAGCTAATAAAAAACTTGTGGCTGGATAATAAAATTTGTTCCTTAATAAAAACTAATAAGGATCAATTTTTAATGACTGTGTAAATTACACTTCTGATCAAAATACTTTTTTTAAATCTGGACATTATTGGCTCAAAATTGGGAAAGACTGACTATCATAAAATCAGCCAATCACCAAGTTTAATACAGAGAGCATGGATGTAAAACTGGAATAACTACGTAATATAGTGTAAGGCCAACAAGACGAGATAAAATACGTTAACAATTTTCTTCGTTTCGGTCTGGTTTTTAATTCGGCGGAATTCTGACGTTTCTTAATGTTACTAGAGATTTTTTTTCTCTCGTCTGGCTTTACACTGATTAGCCAATGTCAAGTTTGTAGTTATTTACAAGTTAAGGAAACTATATGTATAAGTATGGACTTCGGCACAGAGCAGGCGCTCGCCGACATACACGCGGCACCCCTTTAGAGCGCTTCCCAGTCAGTTCCACCACCAATAAACACCAGCAGAACACAAAAAGCGGCCACTTCTAACAAAAAACACTCCAAAAAGTCACAACACGCGCGCCAGCAAACGCCACCACAGACGAAGTCCTACTAGAGATAAAACATTTCAAACAAAATAAGTTGTCAGTTTTAGACTATTTTTGTGATGGGATCTATCACAAAAACTAAACTACTTGACTGTTTTTTTTTTATTGACAGGGATTTCAGGTAATTTGGAGTAAAATGGAACGGCAGGTGGGAGGCTTCGGGCGTGGCTAGTTACCACCTACCGGCAAAGCCGGCCGCCAAGCGATTTAGCGTTCCTGTATGGTGACGTGTAGAAACCCAAGGGGTATGGGTTTAATAAAAAACTGCTATACCCCTTCCAGGTTAGCCCGCTTCCATCTTAGACTGCATCATCACTTACCACCAGGTGAGAGTGCAGTCAAGGACTAACTTGTATCTGAATAAAAATAAAAAAGTTGGTGGTAACCCTGTTTTTCATGCAAAAAAACTCCCACAATTTACAAAAATGACAGCATCAGAATTCCACTAAATTAAAAATCAGAATAATAACTGTTACTAAATTAAATGCGAAAGCGAGCGATCAGTATCTCGGTCCTTATCCCTCATACGCAATAATATTATCAGTTTGTTAACATTCTTATCTCGTCTCGTTGGCCTTACTATACAATGGATTATGGAAAGAATGTATGTATAAAATGTAACAAAAGAAACATTATGTTGCTTCTTATATAGAAAAAGCAGTATTTTTGCCTTGCATACTCGTAATCTCCTAGAGATTCTTGAGCACTGGAAACTTAAACATTGGCCCCTGATCAGTATATATTATTTCAACTTCAGGAACTAATTCTATTAGATTTCTATATCTTATCATTTTACATGAAAAAAGGCTAAACACCTACGAAACACATAATTATTTAGATTAAGGTAAACACAATACTCAAATTCCAAAAATGCTTTAACTTTTAACAAACCGATTGGGTTTTTTTTTTCAGTTTGTTTCGAACGAATTGGATTGTTTAAAATTTAAGAAAATTAAAAACGTCAAAAGAACTTTGAGTTTTGTGTTTGCCATTTTGTATGGGATTACGTAACTCATCTAACTTCTCTCCATGGATAGAGTATCACTACCCATATTATAAATGCGAAAGTGTTTGTTTGTTGTTTTATTTGTTTGTCCTTCAATCACATCGCAACGGGGCAACGGATAAACATGATTTTTACATAGGCAATGGACATAGTTAAAGAACAAGAGTGCCACAAGCTACTTTATAACCCAGAAAATCAAAAAGTCCCCACATGATTTTTAAAAACCTAAATCCAGACGAAGTGGGGGGGTTAGCTAGAAATATATAAAATGTCAGAATTCCACCAAATAAAAAATTAAAAAAAAAACAAGTTTTATTTTAATCGGTTTAAATTTTTATCTTATACCTACCGAACAGAGGCCATAGTTAAGTTCGATGTAGTATAGTATATAATATTGTAGATAACGGGTGCATACCACGATTAATTTGTACTTCATCTCTCGCAGCATTGCGGCCCCGTCGCGTCGTCACCACGCCTCATACAACCGATTCGAAATATCCACAAATCAAAATCGACAAATTAATCGTGGTATGTGTTATCTACAATATAACATGTCGTTAAACCACGAAATAAGTTTGAAATCATTAAAACTTTGGGCTTGTTTCACCACCTGCAGATAAAATGGTTTGAAATTTTTTGAATGGTACCTGGTATACCCACAACCGCCATTGGACTAGTTTCGGCGGCCATGGTTAAAACCATAGAAAGAATGAAGCTTTAATAATTACTAAATGCTTTATTTTTCTACGATTTTAGATCAAATAACTCAGGATGTCACTTACGACATTTCATTCACTAAAGAGTCTATCATCAATTGACAAATGTTTTATCACTGGCTGCCGAAACGAGGTTTTTTCCAAAATGGCGGACTTGTAACCAATAAATTTGACGTTATGACAATTTTTGTATTGGGAATCTGTGAAAATATTTAGATCCATTAGATAAAGTTTATCTGGCGGTTCTGAAACAGGCCCTTGGTACAGTATTGTGCTAGGGCTCCGGTGCGGACCCGGGGTCCGAGGCCTATCCGTGATTGACGTTGACGCCGGACTCCAGCTCCGAGGCCGGCGTCTCAGGCTCTTCATCATTATAGATGTTTTCAGCCATTTGCCACACCTGCAAATAAAATGAACTTGGTCAAATAAAAAAACTCTGTTAAAAAGCTGTTGTTCTTTTGTTTAAAGTCTTAACGTCAAGCAATAAGGTCAGTAATTCATTGGTGTAGATTCGGTTTTAGTAGGCGTTAGGCGTCGGCGCTTTTCCGACTTCGGCAAACGAATTTTGCTGATGTGACTTATAAAAGTGGTCAGTGGTGGGTCTTATTGGTTTGGAATTTCTAAATTTCTGGTCTAGTCTGGTGGTAGGCTTCGGCCGTGGCTAGTTACCACCCGGTAAAGCCGTGTCGTCAAGCAATTTAGAAGCTTTGTAGAAACCAAAGAAGCATGGGTTTAATAAAAACTGCCATACCCCTTCCAGGTTAGCCCGCTTCCATCTTAGACTGCATCATTACTTACCACCAGGTGAGATTGCAGTCAAAGGCTAACTTGTATCTGAATTTTAAAAAAGTACTGTACCACAAAAACTTCAGACGAAGTTTAACCAAACGCTAAACCCATTCAGCCATACAAGCGCACTTGTAGTAAACCTTGATTAGGTTTCTGTGATGAGTACCTGCATGATGTTGTCCTCTGAGACGGAGCAGATGACCCAGGGTTCATTGGGGTTCCAGGAAAAGTCTGATATCTTGGCGGTGTGACCTCCGTGGATGAACAGTAGTTCTGGAGGACCATCCTCCGCGTCCTCTGCTGTCTGTTCCTCGCCGATCTTCGACAGGTCCCATACATGTAACCTGCGATAATACAAGTGTAAATTAAAAATTTATAACACCCCCAACAAGTGAAGGTTACAGTAACTAGAAAAGAGCTGATAACTTTCAAACGGCTGAACCGATTTTCTTGGATTATAGCTAAGAACACTCTCGATCAAGCGACCTTTCAAACAAAAAAAACTAAATTAAAATCGGTTCATTCGTTTAGGCGCTACGATGCCACAGACAGATACACAGATACACACGTCAAACTTATAACACCCCTCTTTTTGGGTCGGGGGTTAAAAAACAAAGTAAAGGTACGCGCCAGGTCGGCTCAGAGCGCTAGTCAGTTTGTTTATGTATTGAAGACAACACAGCAAGTAGTCGCACGGTATCCCTTAGAATGCTTCGGCAACTTTCGGGATGCCGAGGCAGTCCTTGGAATGCCTCCAATGTGTCCATGCTGCCAGTGGCAGGCCCTAATTTATTGAGTCTGGCACTCACTGAGAGAGTTGTCGAAATTGGCACAAAATAGTCTAATCCATACTTAATATTATAAATGCGAAAGTGTGTCTGTCTGTCTGTTAGCTTTTCACGGCCCAACATTTTAATGGATTTTGATGGAATTTCGTATAGAGGTAGTTTACTTACATCCCGGGGAAGGGCATAGGCTAAGGATATAATCGGAATTTATTTCGGAAAATCAAAGAGTTACCACGGGATTTTTAAAAAACCAAATCCACGCGGACAAAGCCGCGGGCATCATCTAATTCGGAAAAATTAAAACATACCGTCTGTCGGTCCCGCTGCTCGCCAGGATGGTTTCATTGTGCGGCGACCACTGCACCTGGAAGATCTCGTCTTTGTGCGATTCGAACGAGTGCAGCTTCAGCTTCAAGTTGCGAAGGTCCCACAGCGCTACCTGACAAATTAATATTTTTTTTTTTTTTTTAATTTATTATCAAAACAAAATACATACAAATAAAAGCTTAAACCGAAAAAACCAGAGGTTTGTCCTCGGTGTCTAGCTGCAACGAAGGTACCTATTAACTAATGGCTTAAAGAAATAATCTACAGTAGGTATATAACGCGAAGAATCACGTAAGTATGTAACATATTGTAATCGTGAGTAGGTTTATTAAAAAGGTTTATTAGGTCAATAGGATTAGCACTAATATAAATAATTATAATATAATCTACATAGACATAAAAGACTCAGCCATCAAACTTTGCTAAAAAAATATTCTTTTAATTTATACTTAATGTTTTTAATATCTATTTTTTTAATCAGCGTTGGAGGTAGTTCATTTACGAATCGCGGAACCAAGTACGCGGTGGTTCGCTCGCCGTAAGTATTAGCGCATTTGCAGTGCAACTAAGCAAGCCGTGACAGCCTAGTGGTTAAGACGTCCGCCTCCTATTCAGGAGGGCCGGGGTTCGTTCCCGGCCACGCACCTCTAACTATTCGGAGTTATGCACGTTTTAAGCAATTAAATAACACTTGCTTTCACCGTTTAAGCAAGTAAAAATATCGTGAGGAAACCTGCATGCCTGAGAGTTCTTCATAATGTTCTTAAAGGTGTGTGAAGTCTGCCAATCTACACTTGACCAGTGTGGTGGCAGGCCTAACCAATTGTAGTGATTTTTTTTAATTTATAGAGTAATGCTTGTTTGCAATCTGACATGCTGGGCAGTGATGATGTAACCTAAGAAGGAGTGTGCTTGCCTAGGAGACACCCATATAAAAAAAAATTGCCAAGTTTCTCACGTTGACTAATATTCCCCTTTCCTCTCCAACTAAGCGTAAAGCTTGTGCTAGGAGTGTACGACAATAGTGCAACGGATAGGGTTTGAACCGCCGACCTTTCGGATTTCAGTGCGCTCCTTTAACCGTTGAGCTATCGAGGCTTAAGTGGAAGGGAAAACTGATGCTGTTCCATATCCTAGTAGAGTAGTACCTACCGTCTTGTCAGCACTGCCGGTGGCCAGGATGAACTCAGAATAAGGGTTGAAGCTGAGACAGTTAACCTCCGCCGTGTGCGCGTCCACTGTATGCGACGGCTTCGACGTGTTGTTACACCTGCACACACACACACAAACCTTTGTTACATTCATCATCATAATATCAGCCTATGGAAAAGGTATTTTTTTTTCTTTTTTATTCCAATACAAGTTAGCCCTTGACTGCGATCTCACTTGATAGTAAGTGATGATGAAGTCTAACGGGGTAACTGACTAACTTGGAAAGGCATCTTACCGGAATGCTAAATCGCTTGGCGGCACTTTGCCGGCAGAGTAGTAACAAGCCACGACCTTAGCCTTCTAGCAGACCAGAGACAAATTAAAAATTGTAAATTCCAAAATTGCCTCTGCCGGGAGTCGAATCTGGGAACTCCCACTTATAAGACCACAACACTCAGCACTGCGCCACGGAGGTCGTCAGAACTTTCATAATAGATTCACTAACATAAATGTTACTTTATTACGTTAAAACATTGAAAAATAATTGTCGTTTACGCCTTGTGACGTCATTAATCGCCTTCCGTACAGAGTGACGTTAATTAATTATGTTAAAAATAACGAAAAATCTATTTTTTTTAAATTATTCTCTTTAATAATTAATTCTAGCCCCATAAACTACAACTACGCTATTCAAAACATCACAATCATTTTATTACTACAGTCAGAGACCCTATCGTTACTACAACATTAGAATATTATAATTCCAGTTTTCATTTCAGTTTCGAATTGTAAAACTATAGTTTTTTTTTAGTTTAGTGTTGTAGATATTTAAGAGGAATGTGGAAAATCCCCATAAACTCAGTCATCAGAGTCAGAGTTTCAGGATGTCAAGTGGAATCTGGAAGAATATAAAAAAACTCACCTAGTGTCCCAAATCATCAGTTTCTGGTCATCAGCCACTGATCCGAAGAGTGACTCGTGCAGTAAGTGCCACGCTACGTCCTCGACCACCGCAGTGTGTCCCGTGAACACAGACTTGGCTTCAATCACGCGGCCCTCCTTAGGGGTTGCATTTATGTCCCACAGGCAGATTGTGTGGTCATCACTGTAGGAAAAAACCGGTCAAGTGCGAGTCGGATTCACACACGAAGGGTCCGTACCATCGTAAAAAAATATAACACTATTATACGCAAAACTGCAAGTTGATTACGGATAGCTCCATCTAAGATGTGAATTAGTAAACTAATTACTTCCTTTACTTGTGCTATAAGACATTGCTATCTGCCAAATTTCATGATTCTAGGTCAATGGAAAGCACCCTATAGATTTTGATTCCTTGTATTGACAGACATGACAGCCAGACAACGAAGTGATCCTATAAGGGTTCCTTTTGAAGTAGGAACCCTAAAGACAGGTATGTTGCATTATCAAGACTGCTCGATAATGCAACATACCTGTTTTTAGGGTTCCTACTCTAGGGTGACGACTGCGTCAGCCTAGTCAGTCAGCTTTTCAGATAATAGATTTAGATATATTGGTTCCACATCTTACCTAGCTGAGAGAAGATAGCCATTCATATTAGGGTTCCATGATAAGCCATAGCCTTCTTTTTGGTGGCCACGCAATCTGCAACAATATACACCAAAAGGGATAAAGTAAAAGTACAAGTGTAAATTAAAAATTTATGACACCCCCCCACAAGGGGACAGCAATACATTTAGACTTTTTTTACAATTTTAGTTTAGTTTAGATATTGTGTATGTCGCAGGTATATTGTCAAAGCCTTGACATTACAATCTCACTAGTGATATTATAATTAAACGGTAGATTGTCATTTCTTGCAATTTAACATAAGATTTTAGTGTCATTATAATGACAATATACCTGCAACATGTACAACAGAATTAGTCAGAGTTATTTTTACCTGAGATCAGGAGTGCATTCACCAGATGGTTCAGGTTTGGAGGGATGCTTAGTGTAGTCAAACACCAGAACATCGGAGGAGGGAGTCTTAGTAGCGATGACGCATGGGTTTTGTGGCATGTAGCGCGCACGGTTCACTTCACCTTCATGATTTATTTTAATCTCTATGTCTATTTTGCCAGAGACAGAGCCGAAACCACCAAATTCTAAAACACACAAATAATGATAAATAAATAGGGGTTTATTACTGAAGATATACAATCACAATGTTTCAATTACAATTTAAGGCTGAGACCTATAGAACTTACTTGGACTCGGCTGACTTTTAGTTGAAACAAGACAGATTTAAGCCAGCGATATTCTGTCACATTTTAACAGTCTTAAGTCTGATCAAAGGCAAAGTGCACTATATACATCTATGGATCTAGTAGAGTAGGCACTAGATACTAGATTCATAATATTATGAGAGCCTGCACAGATGACAGATGATTGCCAGCAGAGACAAAAATCAGCAAAGAACTGCATGGCATAAAACTTAACATACAAAACCATCATACAAGACAACGGCTTATATGCATTAGCTAGTTAGATTTATATATAGAGTACATACCACCCTTATCATTATCATAGTGGCTCGCATCAAACTGTGCATCTTCATTTGGAAGCTGAACACTTGCAATTAATAGGTGATTTTGTTCATCAGATGTGTGTGTGCCCAAAATAAGTCTGCAAAATATAACAAAACACATCAAGACATTAAATTTGCAAAAGATTCTTTCGAGATTGTTTTAAAATAGAACAGAAACTTATTTTAATCAAATAAACCTTGAATGTTTTGAATAGTCAAATGAATCTAGCATTAGATAGGAATACCTTCCCTACCAAGATCAGCAAGGCCCATTGCATAAAATGTAAATTATTACATTTATATTTGTCACAATTCATGCTATAGTTCAAGACAAAGGCTGTATGTAGCACATGACAGTCTTACAAAGGCTTGAACTTTGAATGTATCTTTTTCCGTTACCTGTGAACAGAATAGTCTTTTCCTTCAGGCCTAGTGACATCTGGGAGCCACTGGGCGGTCAAAGAAGGCCATTCCAGTGCGTGTGTCATGACCAGGTCATACAAGAATGGGGTGTTCTTCTTCCATATTTTGTACTCCTCGTTAATGACCCTCTCTTCAACCGCATCATCGAACGTTTCTAAGGCAATAAACGACACAAATAAAACATGTAAAACCAGACAAATCTCTTCTGATAACCAAAAAAATCAAAAACGAGCCCGTCAAACACCAGTCCAATAAAGCTTAATTCTTCACTGGAAATTAACAAATATCTTTACCTCCGTCTCCTTTATCACCCATATCAACGTTATTTGCGAACTTTATTTCGCAATTTTAAAGCGAATTTATTAAAATAATCCAACCGGCCCCGTAAAGGCGCCAAACAATTCTTTTCTAGCGTTATTTAAGTATTGCCAGATAAAAAATATCCCATCATAAGCATTATTATAAACACCTGACCGATCCGATTGCAATCCGATCCTTTATGGCTGGTCGGATTTAATGATTTAAAGCATTAACAACACACGAAAATGCTGGACATTAGACAGGGCTCACATAGCACAGCATAGCTCTTTTCCATAAATGAAATATATAATTAAGTGGCAATAATACTATTATATTCAGTATTTCTTTTTAAGCAAATTTCCTGGTTCACATCAAGATCGGATTTGAATCGAGTGCAGTGCGCAATCATTCTGTTGTCATCTATAGACAATATAGAAGCATGTTTTAATCTGTACTACAACTTGGCAGCACTGGTTACCTTGTCAGTTTTGTCACAAGAAAAAGCTGTCAAATTGCCAATATGGCTGAAGCAGCATTAGCACGACGAGAAGCTCGTAGAAGAAAAATATTGGAGAATTCACACAACAGACTGCAATTAATTGCTGGAAAAAGTGATAATGAAATATGTAAAGGTATTTATTTTTTCCATCTGTTCCATTCATTCATTTAGCCTTCACAAATAAACCACTTAATAATGATTACCATCACACTTTTCAGAATCTTCTATTATCACTCAGATACCTAGCGAAACCACTGACAATTCCGTTCCAAAAGAGAGCAGCAGTACCAGCAAGTGTTTGCTTAACAATGGTGTGATAAATGCTGGCGAAGATTTGTTTGGTTCTCTGCCAATAAACCATGAAAGTTTCGCGTTAGGTGATGGGGATGTCACAATACGAAGCCATGACACGGCAGCTTTGTTACCTCCAAGTTCTACGACATCCACGCCTGATCCAGTTCAAGTTGCACCTTCACTCTGGGAGACTATTACTAATTTGAAATACGACATAGTGTTGTTGTCAATGTTCATCCAGCTCTTACATGGTTTTTCTCTTATAACATTTGAGGGAATGTACTTTTTTCTACCCCTTATCTCATATGTAGCAACAAAATACTTTTGGTCCCCAAAGCAACACAATAATTCAAATATTGCTAATGCACTTTTATTATTAAATGGAATGTCTGCCAGAAAGGCACAGAACATTATGTCCATTATACAATGTGTAAGTACATTTTCTCAGGATGTGTGCATCTTTCTGTTCACAACTGTAAGCTTAGACCAAAAGGGGCGTTATAATTTAACCATTTCTATAAGTTATTAAATGATCTTTCATATTAAGCCTGAGCGAGGACATAAGCCACAACGCTCAGAGGCTTATCAAGAGTTTTGATCTTTAAATAACCCAACTGCAATATTAATTTGATCGGGGCGCAATTGCTATTGCAACCACTCAATCAAAATAGCGACCCAAACACAAAAGTATTAATAGTCGTTGAGTCTCGAGTCGGAGCGAGACTGCTTAAAAACCGTCAAGCAGCCGTATTTATACAAATCGATTCAAGATGGCTGCTCGGAAGAGATCGTGTGACGTCGAATGAGTCAAATATCTGTTTTATTATTTTAAATTTTAAATAGTTTTTTTGAAAAAGCTAACAGTCGGCCATCCAAATTGGGTCGTTCGACCTCGAGCGACGAAAATAAATATTAGGCCAGGTTGTCCAGAATACTAATAGGGGCACGGCTGTTCGTAATACTACGGGACCAGGGTTGTCCCGACATATTTTATTCTAGGACCAGGGTTGTCCCTTAAAGGGTGTTGAATGAGTGGACCAGGATTGTCCCAACACATTTTACTCTAGGACCAGGGTTGTCCCTTAAAGGGTGTTGAATGAGTGGACCAGGGTTGTCCCTTAAAGGGCTGTTGAATGAATGGACCAGGGTTGTCCCATAACTTCGAATTATATTCATTTGTGAACTATATTTTGTATGCTTAAGTGGATTTTTGCGTTAATTCCATCCCACTTTCTGAACTGTAAGCTTAGACCAAAAGGGGCGTTATAATTTAACCATTTCTATAAGTTATTAAATGATCTTTCATATTAAGCCTGAGCGAGGACATAAGCCACAACGCTCAGAGGCTTATCAAGAGTTTTGATCTTTAAATAACCCAACTGCAATATTAATTTGATCGGGGCGCAATTGCTATTGCAACCACTCAATCAAAATAGCGACCCAAACACAAAAGTATTAATAGTCGTTGAGTCTCGAGTCGGAGCGAGACTGCTTAAAAACCGTCAAGCAGCCGTATTTATACAAATCGATTCAAGATGGCTGCTCGGAAGAGATCGTGTGACGTCGAATGAGTCAAATATCTGTTTTATTATTTTAAATTTTAAATAGTTTTTTTGAAAAAGCTAACACAACTATTTGTATACAGTCCCTTTTGCTGACTATAAAAGCCAATCTTTTGTAGTTTTTGTTGTTTATATGCATATTAAGGGGCATTTCGATGACTGAGCAGTTTCTATGTTAGCATGCTAGGGTTATTGGGAATGTATGTTTGATTGCTTGTGCCTTTAATACATAAGTGAGATGTGACAAGTGTGAGTTTTAGTCACATATTGCCATTCTAGTTTTAAATTTGTAAGTTTTGTACATAGTGAAATAGATAATTTTTGTATCAAATTCTATTTGTATGCAGTCAACATAATTCTCTTTAGTATGGTAATAAGTGCTGTGATCTAGTGTTTTCCATTAAAAAAAATTAAAGCAATTCAATTTCCGCTATGCATTTACTTATTGATGAAATTTTTGTCACAACCTAACTTATATTTTTAACTGTATATAACTTTATAACTGTATAGGATCTTGATTTTAAATTTTTACACATTACATTGACTTTATTACTTTATTGAATATAGCAGCTAGAATTCCGTTTATACTTTTTTGAGCTAGGTATCTACTAAGATTATGAATCTATATAGGTCCACACTCCCAAACTCCCATTTAAAAAAAAACAGAATCCTGCTAATGGTCATTCTGCACAGACTGCACTGTCTAAAAATAAGCACAATGCAAAATGGTTCAACTTTTGCAAAATTAAGCAGGAGTGTGGAAGGGATACAGGTTCACTCTTACTGGATATTCAGCTGCTGTAGGGCTAATGATATACTGCAGTTTAAAATAACATGTATGGAATGTGTATATCATGGCAGTCTGTGACTGAAAGTGTTATGAGAGATTTGTAACCATTGGCATCATAATCTTTGTATTAGCTTCATATTTAGCCAACTTCTTTAACTCTTTATTGTAACACACTTGTTATGTTTTCAAAACTTGTACATTTATAAGGGTGTTTTTTTTTGTAGACATGCTGAAATAGGAGACAAGATGGCCTATTTAAATATTTGGTATATTAGGTATGTCTTGTTATAAATGTCAATGGTAGAACCATAGTGATTCAATAACATTTTTCTCAAAACAAAGATTTTGAGATAAAGGTGCAAAAAAGGATAATTCTTCCATACCACCAGGATCGAAGTGCTATTTAGTAACATTTTTCTTGAGAAATCCCAATTTATCACTAGAATAATAATGTAAATGCAATTACCTTATTTTCTCAAAAAGTTAAAAATGTCGGTTGGATGATCACTATGGTTCTACCATAGCTTATGTAATCTTAGGGCCAGCGCCCAACGTGGACAAGAAACAGTTCTGGATGTGCTTTTGCTGTCCATCAAAATAGATCTCTTAGGCTGAGATCTATAGAGCGCACTTTGACTTTGCTCAGACTTAAGACACTAAAAACGAGACAGCGCTATACCGCTGGCATAGGTCTGTCTCGTTTTAATTGGAACTTAAGTCTAAGTAAAGTCAAAATGCGCTCTATTAGATTTCAATCTTAGGCTGAGATCTATAGAGCGCACTTTGACTTTGCTCAGACTTAAGACACTGTAAAAACGAGACAGCGCTATACCGCTGGCATAAGTCTGTCTCGTTTTAACTGGAGTGCACTTTGACTTAACTCTAGCTTAACACACTGTTACAATGAGACAGCGTTATCTTCTTTCTAGGCTGGTTTCCGCACTTAAACGTTTCCGTCTGTTGTGCGTGCGTTGCCCCTCCCCGCCGAAGTGCGACAGCGTTATATCACTGATATAAATCTATCTCTTTTTAACTGAAACTTAAGTCTGAGCAAACTCAAAGTACACTCTAAATATCTCAAACCTTAGAACTGCATCATAACACTTGCATCTTCATAGTATGATGACTAAGTATTAGTACAAGGACTACTCCGACAGTCTTAAGTTGTGCTGACCATTATGCAGACCAACTTCTGTAACATGGTGTGGTCACTCTGCCATTGATTGATTGTCAATCGACCAATTGAAGTGTCATGATGCCATTTTCATATGAAATGTATCTTCTCTCATGACCACACTAACACAGTGGACAATATTACCCTTGTCTTGTCTCTTTTTATGCAGTCATTGAATTTTTTGGGAATTACTAAATTATGACAGATAATTAAGCTGGCAGCAAACCAAAGACCTAGGAATATAATTGTATATAAATTGTTTTACACAATTTGACATTGTACTGTACTTAATTTAATGCTTTTAATTTTATTACATGCCTGTAGAGTTATGTTATCTCAAATCCATTTTATACCACCAGCTTAATGTCTGTTGTTGTAATGAAACAAAATATAAAGATTTATTTTAATTATATTTTTTAACAAACTTTTTGAATAAAAACGGTTCTAATAATGTTCCTTTTGAGTTTTATTATATCCCCTGTATGTTAGCTGTAATAAAAACTAAAAGTTAGTTATCTCTAAGGCATGGTCTATTATTGCATACAATACCTACTTGATGAAAAAAATGCTGTACAGTGGACCCCCGGTAATCCGACAAACGTTTTACAGGGCAGTGTCGGACTATCGAATTTGTCGGATTATAGAGCACTGCCTAAGACCCCCTATAGTCCGGCGTTTTTTATTAAAGAGTACCTTGTCATCCGACAAATTAAAGATCCAACGATAATATTCTATTATATGTCAAAAGTAAACCACATCACATCACACTAATATCATAAAGGGTAAAGTTTGTGTGTATGTGTCCTTCACGCAAAAACTACTGAACAGATTGGGTTGAAAATTAAGAATGGAGATAGATTATCCCCTGGATTAGCCCATAGGCTACTTTTTATCCCGGAAAATTAAAGTGTTCCCACGGGATTTTTAAAAAACCTACATCCGCGCTAGCGAAGTCGTGGGCATCAGCTAGTTCAATAATAAAATAAACTTGTCGGATTACAGGGGGTGCCGGATTTGACAGGGGCCGGATTACCGGGGGTCCACTGTATTTATAACAAACCATCTTACTTATGAATTTGCAAAATGCTAAAATGCACTTACATAAAATTAACAATTGTGGGAATGATGGAGAAAAATAAAACAAAAGCAAATTATGTATAAGTTTTATGAACACACATACTAAGCGAAAAATGCTTTAAAGTTTGTACATCAAAATGATTAAGTCATTACAATTAAAATTAGAAACTAAAAGTAACTAACAACTAAAACTTAAAGAAGCTTTTAATACTACTCAGGATTGTCTTACTTTTATCTTGTGAATTTTCTTTCTGATTTTTGTCAGGTAGTTCAAAATCTTGTGAGTTTCTTTTTAACTCGTTCAGATTTTTATCAGCTAGTTTAACATCCTGTAATTTTTCTTTAAATTCATTTTCATTGTTATCAGATAGTTTGATGTCTTGTGAGTTGTTTTTCAAGTCATTCAGATTTTTATCTGATATTTTAACATCCTGTAAGTTCTCTTTTAACTCATCTTTACTTTTACCAGGTGTTTTAACATCCTGTGAGTTTTCTTTAGACTCATTCTGACTTATGAAAGATATTTTCTTTTCACCCGTGCTCTGATGTTCTTCTGACACTGTGTTGTAACTCGGAATAATAGGTTTATTTTCAGTGACTGGTTTGGAAGATTCTGTTTGATTATTATTGACACTATATATTGTTTCTTTAACAGTACTATGTACACTCATATTATTAGCCTTATTTCTAAGACTTGTTTCTGTATAAATTGTGTCAGTTATTTCATCAGAGCACCCGAGTTCCTATTGTGACTTTTTCTGGGATTTTGGTGGTTTCTGTTGCAACTTCTTTTCCCGGACTAAGTCTGAACGGCCAATTGACACCATTTTTATCTCCCAGGCTTCCAAGTCTTTTCTGAGGGCAAAATAATATAACTTCATATTTTACATTACAAAAAAATAGAAAAGGGGTACTTAAATATAACAGAAACGCCCTCCTTTCCAAAAAATATATATTCTCACAAATTAGTCGATACTAGAATTAATTTCTTAAACTGGACCCTTTCAAGTAAAGACTTTTATATAAACCTGTGAGAATGATACTGCCATTGTCACAAATAAAATACCATCAGCCTACGTTGTCATATGAGTTTACAAATTGCGAAAAACCAAATTAAATTTGAATTTCGCGGGCAGGCCCGTCACTTCCACCTTAATAATTACAATAATACAGCTGTATTCTATATTCCCTTCACTCACTCTCGTAGCCCCAAGGATGGCAATCCAGTACAACCAGAGAAACTATGCATAGGACTGACAGATTTACGTACTCTCCGAGGCATAACGATGTAACAATCACTAGTCACTACCCATGATATTATAAAATTTTGTGAATGTGTTTGTTTATTGTTCTTCAATCACAGCTCACAGCACAACAAATTGGCATGATTTTTGGGCATAGATGTTATTTAAAGACCTGGGGAGTGACAGGCAACTTTAAAGAAACAGGAAAATTAAAGAGTTTGCATGGGATTTTAAAAAGCTTGATCCACAGTTAATTAAGTTGCATGCATCATATAGTTTAATATACTTAATGAAAACAATTTTCACTTTTGTTTAGATTACCTTTGAAATTTGACTATAAAATATAACATTGATTACAGAACCATTATCCAAAATCGTAATATCTACTTACTTGTACTTAATCATAAGATCTTGAGCCTGTTTTTCATATTTGACCCGTTCAGACTCTGGCAATTTTAACCAGTCTCTTTTCACAATTTCTTGGTATTCTTTGATTGATTTTCCTTTAAATGAATCATTTCTTGATTGGGCAAACAGAAAATATGAAGACATTGGTCTCTTTGGTCTACCCAGTTCTTTATATTCCTGTAAAAAAAAAAATATACAATTTTATTTATTTTACAAAATATCACCTAAGTGATGTATTTAGTGATGTGCCCATAGTGTCAATGTTTACCATTGTTTTTTATTTATCATACACAATATACAAAAATGCTGGAAAGAATCCTAGTATAAGCCTGCTCAACAGTTAGCAATATCTATATAATATTAATCATATTAACTGTGGGCCAAGTTATTCTCCAGAAGATCCCTTAAATAACCTATAAGTGCTCATTTTCTGAATTGTATATTTATGTGCTATGTCTTGGTTTAACCCCATCTAACCATTAAAGTTTGATCTTAATATATTAAAGAATATAATAGCAACCTCATGATATAAATTATTCTCTCTCTTTGACTCTTTTGTTCTTCTGACTTGTTTGTTGTTTACTTACAGCTTTCAACTTCCGTTTCTCTTTGGCAGCATTCATCTCTTCTTTGACACGTTTAATATCTTCTTTCTGTTCGTCAGTCAATGATGAGGTGTACATTTCTTTTATCTTTTTGTAGTCCTCCATGTCTTTTTCATATTCTTTAACCATTTGTGACTTTGTCTAAGGAATGAATACATATAATTAACATAACATCTTTTGGTTCTATTCTGTTCTGTCAGCATTGGAAAACCTTGCAATTTGGAACCTGGAGGTAAGTTTTACTTGGCTAATATTCTTTCAGTACACTGTATAATATACATTGTTGTTGTTATAAGTACGGACTAAATAGCTTCTAGTAGTACATAGCTGCTTCACCAAGATAATACAATATTGAAGACATACAGAGTAGATAGATTATTTTGCATTTTCTATGCTAATGCATTCCACACTAGACTTCATTATTGATTTCTAACTGGCTTTAGTGCTCCCTAACACAAGCTTATCTTGCATAAAAAAGGTTTCAATTGACTCATTGCTAACATTACAACTAATTATAGACATAATATGGTCAAAGCTACAGGTTGGTTAACATACCTCACTATCTAATTGTTGCCAATGCTTAGAGCTCCAAGCTATCGCTTCCTTGGAGCTGATTCCAGGGTTCTTAGCCAGTAGAGCTGGTCTCATCTGTGTCATAAACTTAAAAAAGGGTGTCAAGGGCCTTTTCGGCTTTTCTATTCCGAGTTTTTCTTCTGCAGATTTTCTTGTGTAAGTGCATATTTGTATTGGACTTAGCCAATTTGTTCTGTAATTAATTAGGTTAAATTATGATTAAATTTATTTTAAACAGTGCTAAGTATGTTTCTTATAAGATAGATATAACTGAAATTATTAAAGCTGTTTATATTTATAGGATAAATAAACATACACTGGCGTCATAACCTCAAACTTACCTGCCTAATAAAACGTTTTTATAACTTCCTGTTAAGCAGCTGCTCAGCCGAAAAATGTTATTTAGTGGTGACATTTTTCGATCAAGAATCTGTTCGTAACTAATTTATTTTCATGAAAACTGGAAATTAAAATCTACCGCGGCGTCCAATTCGTCCATTCGTTACTTGTCAGATGCTTGTCAGTCGTATAAAAATGTCAATGTCAAATTGAGTTGACATTTTGACAATGACATTGCACAGATAAAGAAAATTGAACTCGGAATGGCGCGGTAGAAAAATGGTAGTTAGGGACTTTGTCTGTGTTGGTGTTAGCTGGCGGGCGTGCTCTGCCTTTTTGAAGTGTTTTTTTTTTTTTTGTTAAAACTGACTGGAAAGCGCTCTAAGGGGGTGCCGACTGCCGTGCGTATGTCGGCGATCGCCGGCACAGACGGGGTCCATACTTGTATAGTTTAACTAACTTGTTACAAATAACTACAAACTTGACATTGGCTAATCTTTGTAAAGCCAGACGAGAGAGAAAAAAAAAATGGTAGACGTAGAAAACGATCGAAGTTTTTGAACAGTAGGTCATAGATTATCTACTATATTGTATAGGTTGTAGGTACCTACCAAAAAATAGATCTCTCTCTCCTATGCATCGTATTCCTAATTAGGGACGGTCGTGACCTCTTTCCATTAATCACAGGAGTTTTTCTTGGGATAATAATGCGGCGAGTTGTCAAATCCTTCCACCTTACCTAACCTAACGTGCTCTCAGAGACATAGAGAAAACGAAAAGAACAAATCCTTCCTTCAAAACGGTCACCCGTCCAGTTACCGACTTGGATCAACGTTGCTTAACAATCGCAATCGATTGAATATGTTGCTACTCAAAATAGGCCATAATCCCCTACAGTTCCTATTATTCCTCTACCTACAGTTCCTATTATTGTTCGATCATCATCGCGCCGTCAATGCTGTTCACAATACAGAATGCGTTTGTGTTGCGTTGTAGAGCTTCAACAATAGTTCGACGGTTCAGAACGAATTAAAATCCAAAGGATACCTAGTTACTAGGTTTCCCTACTAAAAGGTCTTCCCTATAAATCAATGCGATAGTTAGGTACCTAACTAGTTGAGTCGGAAAGGGTCTATAGAATCTTGGTCGTATGAGGTTCCATACGCGGTATGGAAGTTGGTAGGGTAGATACTAGATATTATATGAATAAAATAAAAGATCATTCTTATATTAGTAGTAACTATTAATATTTAATTATTGTTATTTACAAGTAAATTACAACCGAATACCTAACTACATATTATTTACAATTAATTTAAGTATATTATTTACAATTAATTATTATCAAAGCATTCTTGTAGTTGTTAATTTTATCTATTTTACGTAGGTAGGTATATACACAATCTAGTTTATTACTTAATAAAAATCTTAAACATACTAACATCAAAGGTTATTTTATGATTTATTTTAATCAGTGCGTTAAAAGTTACAAAACATGAAAAGTAGGTAGGTCATACATACAATTAATGAAATAAATAATTAATAATATTTTATAGCTAGTTATGAAACAGGAAATTATACTCTTTCGAATAATACCTACCTATTTATACGTATAGTCTTTAAAAAGGTTCTTATCAAAGAAAAGGTTGAACTCTCCTTCAGCGGTTTAGAGTTCAGACACCTATTTAGCCTCTATGGGCTTGTTCTTCTAATACGCGGGAAAATTTTTGTCTATGCCTTGTAAATTTTCCCGCGTAAGAATAGTGACATTGCAAAATCTTAAAAGTATTTTCAAAAGTTAACAACTATATTTCTATAACGGCGAGGTCAAAATGTATTTGGCGAAATACATAGGTAGGTATTTATTACCCATAAAGATCATTTTGTACTAATTTTGTATGTAATTAGACGCTTTCGAACGCTCGATTTATTGTTTTTACTGACTTTATTGTCGAGTAAATAGTCAACGAGAAGCAGTAACTAATCAACATTCAACATGGATAGCAATAGGTAACACATGAATATTGTACCTACCTACCTTATCTACACATTTTATTATCATATTCATTTCTGTGTTTTAGTTTCAGATACCTTTAGCATCTGTTTTTGGACTATGGCCTTAACCCTTTTCATTTCGAGAGGAGACCTATGGATGGGTTGAAATGATGATGATGAGTATCTGTTTTTTATAATAGGTAGTCCTATGTATTTTGCCACAACTTTTTTAACATTGCCTGTATTGGCTTTCTTTAATGATTAACACGGTAAAATATTTACACATTTGTAATTCAAATTCTTCATAATGGCACTCGTATCGTCTGCAGTCTAATAAAATATGTTCTAATGACGTCAGACTTAAACTGGCAATAATAAATGCATAACAGATGTGCATCTGTATATAAACAGTCTTATATCAGGAACCACTTCATATGACGCGGTCATAGAATAGTTTCGCCAGCAGAATAATGGTAATGCCTAGGTTTCCTGTAGGACTGTTGCTGTGGAGGTCTGTACGTGGCATATTTTTGTGGATGTCTCGTCAACGTATGCGGGTGAGTAGCATAACAATGTAGCGTCAAAGGCGCGGGCGGTGGACCGGATGGACATTTCGATAAGGCTGGTTTTCTCGGCCCACTTATCCTTCTCCACAATGCCTTTAATCTTGGAGTAGCAATCCACACAGCGACCATAACTCCTAGTATTTGTGATGCGAATATTCTGAATAGAAACACCCAGAAGGCAGGTCGTGGTTGGGTGGACGGTTCTGTGGAAGGTACGGGTGCAGACAACCAGTTTTCTCTAAGGATGTATTCATACACCCACGTTGCAAGTATGCACGCGGATGGCACGGCGTATAACGCGGCAAATGCACCGAGCCTTAACAAACTCTGGTCAGGATGAGCTTGGGGAGCAGAATTCAGAAGCGTTGCTGGAGCTGGGATCGGCAGAGGTTTCCGAAGCACTGCACGGAGACCGGATGCAAGGAAGACGCTGCCCAGTAGCAAGCAAATCGCTTCGGGCACGATGACCAACGCTAGCAAGGATTTACTAGATTGGTTGCCCACGAAGCAAGTTCCTGTAAACAAAGAGAAATAATTTTAATAATATTAAACCAATAATTTTGTGAGCACGAAGGTGAAGGATGTACAAAATCACCGAATAGATAAGTCTATTCAGTGTCCAAAAATAGAATACCTAATCCTAAAAATAATACAGTAGATTTGAAAAAATACACCTAGGAGATACGACAGCGATATTAAAAAATCTTTATGCCCAAAAACGGCGAGTGTTTAGCGGATACGGATTCTTTCTCCAGAGCAGAATAACATTCCGATTTACCAATAAAGCGGTTCTCAAAGCGAACACCTACACAAACAGACTGCGGGGAAAAAAATACTCCATGAATAAGGCAGTGGTTAAAAAGGACCGATTTAAAATTGAAATATGAGCGTGCGAAGAGGAAAGGTGTTGTATTTAACGGCTCGAATAATGGTCGCGCATTTCTTTCGGTCGCTATAATGGAAGTGGAAATAATAATAAAAGAAAAAACGGGTTAAGTGCGAATCCGGCTCGTGCAGTTAAGGTTCTGTACTCTAGACCAATTTATTAAGCAACTTTGGACTGGGTTGAAATTGGATGGCTGATCTGTAACTACAGATTTTGTTATGCCCTTAGAAATTATTCTAAGGTTACGCCCAATTCATATGAATGAGAGATTAAATCTTTGTCTATCAATTTTGCTGAATTTAATTTAAGTTAATTTTCGAGAAAAATCTCTGTAACAGACGAAAATGTAGTACTTAGTAGAGGCCCAAAGTTATGACTTCGGCTTCGGATGAACAAAGTTATCAATTTAATGAATACGAGGAACTTTAACTATCTGAAGGTCTGAACTATAGTTGACGAAATCCGTTTGGTCATCCTTGGTCCTATTCTTACTCTCTATTCTACTCTTACTCGTCTACTTATTTGCTCTGGGGCACAGAACCCCAATAAAAGAACAATAGTAAGGGCATGATTGAAACTGCAATATGCCTGAGAATCGGACCGTGTGGCACTTCACTCGAATCCCGCTTCAAAAGGGTTAAAAATAAAATGTGAGGATTACAACTCTAACTTATTAAGTTGGAGGATCAACCGACAGAAGTCCTAAATTCTAAGTCGTTTTATCTGTCGGTTTTAAATTGAATATTAATCAGGGTTTGATGCCAGAGAATTATAAACATGACTATAATATTTCCGCTTATGCTTCCAACAGAATTGATGAAATTATGGCTTTTCAGTTCGCCATGGCCTCAAAGTGTTGAGCTACCTATTGATGAGGTTTCAGTGAGGTTATTTCGTCCAGGGCGAACCCAATGGTCGACGTCGTTCGTTTGAGATGATGGAGCCTAGCAATATAGGCTGAAGGTGGCCACCGGGGCCTGGTTTTAGTTCTAATAATCTATAAAACCCGATGTCTTTCACCAAAGGTCGCCTGGTAGAGCTCGCCTCTTGAGCAATAAGGCCGCCTTTGCATACAATTGTTTTTTATTTAGTTTTTAGTTTCTTTGTTTTGTCTTGGTTATTTCCTGTTTTGAGTGCAATGAAGTTTTCTATCATCTATCTATCTTTTCCAGGAACGTTTGTAGTTACTTGATACGTAATTACCCGTTTCAGACATACTTAAGAACGGTTTATTTGGTGAGAAACAGTTTTAATTAGAACCTGTTTAGAATTGGTAGGTTAGGTATAGGTAGATACTTACTCAACGTAGTTGGCATACTTAATAAATTGTGCAATCTAAGAACACTTAATAAATTCTTTGTGCTTATTATTATCAAAGAAAGACCGTCGGCTTAGAAATATGTACTAACACGCGTTTATGTAACCGCTTTGTTTTCGAAAATCGTGGAAGCCTAAAGTTGGTCGCAGTTATCTAAAGTCGGTTCTTTTATAAATATTAACGTTTTGCGGCATTAATTCTAAGTTTTTAGAACATTTATCAAAGCGGTGTTCTTCAAATGGTCGTACTATCCTATCCGTTAAAAAAAGGATTTAATAATCATGGGCTTATGTGATAAGAGGTTTCGTTTGATAATGTCAGTAGCATAACATATCGCTGAAGATTGTATTGTATAGCATGGAGAATTCGTTCCCTACATCTTTATCCTTATGAATACATGTGATTTGTATTTTCATTTTAAATTAATAAGTATAGGTACCTACTATTACAATTTTTGTTTTATTTTATTGTCATATTTACAGAAACGGTAGTAGGTACTTAATAATATCATTATTGGTCCTTCGATCCGGAGTTTCCTCCTCCTTCCTTTGACTTACTTTTAACTATTTAACTTGTTTACAGTGAAAGTTGAATATATAATTTTTCATTTCAACTTTTCAGTAAGTATTCACTACTTCCAATCAAATCAAAAGTAGATAGCTCAGCATCTAAATTTAATTGGCTTTCTTTGTGCGAGTCTGGCTCGCACTTGACCGATTTTTTACCAATAGCTAATCAATACATTTAGTTCAACTTTTGTAGCAAACATGCCTTCATTCGCTCGTTGCATATGAATCTTCGCAATACCTCGAATCACACGTATCTTCGCCATCTCATTCAGGACATCGGAACACATGTTAGCACTATACAAGTATAATGGAGCGGTAGTTCCACAAAACATTCATTATTTCAATACTGTACCATGAATGCGTGCTCCCGCGCACTCGCACGAGATTTGATCTCTTTGAAAATGCCGCGGATCAAATAATCAAAGGACTTACAAAACCAAGAATCGTTATGATTCGATTTCGATAATGGGTATACCGATATGGACGTGTATTAGAATAGTATTGATTCGGTATGCCGAAATAATGGGATTCATTCATACTTTTTGTATAGAATAGAATACCTAGGTAAATGTACAGGAACCATATAGTTAGCTCAATGTAAGTAGGTAGGTATAGAACTATAGAGACCGTCCGTTCGTCGTCCGTCTGTCAGTCAGTGGGTTGTATCTCGTGAACCGAAATAGGTAGAGAGTTGAAATTTTTGCAGAATGTATATTTCTATTGACGCTATAGTTCCAAATAATTAAAAAATTAATCAAAATTTACTGCTTTGTCTACGAAAAGTAAAAATAAATTAAGTGTTATTTCTTGTACAATAGTACGGAATCCTTCATGTGCTAGTTTGACTCGCACTTGACCCCGACCAGACCGATTTGAGTGCTAAAAAATACAATTAGAAATTACCTGTAAGCTCATCAGCATCAACATCCCTCGTGACAAGCACGGCCGCCGCCAGCGCAGCAGGGACGCCCCAAGCCGCGAGTTGCAGTAAGGAAGAGTGGCGGTCGTTCCTTGCGCCGGCGCTGGTGGTCGGTGGACGCAGCACACTGGCGCGCCATGCTCCTGTCACTACCACCCACCTGGAATAAGGATAAATTATGATTATTACTAGCTGTTCCCCGTGTGGATTTTTTTTGCTTGACTGCAATCTCTCCTGGTGGTAAGTGATGATGCAGTCTAAGATGGAAGCGGGCTAATCTTGATTAAGGTTATTAAAAATCCCGTGGGAACTCTTTTGGATTTTCCGGGATAAAAAGCAGTCTGTATCCTTTTCCAGGATTTTAATAATACCCATCCAAAAAGTCCTGTCGATCCCTTGCTCCATTGCGATGTGATTGAAGGACAAACCAACAAACAAACACATTTTCCCATATTTATAATATTAGCAGTGATATTCATTTTCTTCCAGCGATTTGAGTAAAGTCAAGTCGGAAACAGCGGTTATAGCGGAAACAGTGGTGCAGGCGGCTTTGGTACCTACCATTGTGTGATTAATGGAAAGGGATCACGACATTCAGCAATGAGAAATACGACGATGATATACATATTTCAAAAAAATCTCCACATTCAGAGCTCAAAATAATGGTAGAATTATTTTATAACCATTCTCTACTTGCAAGTACGTACCTACTCGTAATATGAATATTTGGTCGCATTTTCATCGGTTTTATCGCCTATTTTATGACTCTTAACTATTTTAAGTTTCAAAATAAATGTTTAGCAGCAACGAAGTATTTAAAGGGCGTATGAATTCAAGTCAGGATTAATTAAGCAGTTGATACGAACAAAAAAACCAGCTGTTGAAGCAGGTGGGCGAGCTACAGTGTTTAAGAAAATTATCCGACCATATGAGGAAAGTTGATAATAATTTTTTAAACAATCTAGCATTTTAATGAAATGTTTGGCGATTAATTAAAATAGCTAACAAGGCAACACTAATGACAAGTTTTGAAGTGTTGCCTTGTGTTGCAGAAGTATAGGGACAGGTTTGAATAATAGACACTTTCCAATTTCACTTCACTGTATTTTTGCGAATAGTTTTCGCTTACAATTATTATTTCTCAATACCCGTCTTTATTCGATCCCTTCGCTATTTCTATCAGTTTTGCAGATATATTTTTTAAGGTAGGTAGGTACTTGTTTTCGGGAAGCTATTTGACAAATTACCACAGAGGTAAACCAAGGTGATGTAATAGACAATTAACGTAACAATTATATCAGCTAAATGTAAAATACGACACAATATGTATTGATCTAAATAGTTAATAACTAAATGTGATTTATAATCCATTCCCGCCAATTATTTATAAATAATAATAATTAATCTGATAGAGGTCTAGATGTCTATGACTCATGATATAAGGCAGCATCTTGAGCTAGTTGTTAACACTCGGCCATCCTGGAAAGGCCGTGCCCCACGGCCCGCAGATAACATCCCGGCTTTCGCATCATCGGTCACCTGGCAAAAGAAAAACACCGAACAGTAATATGCACTTAAGAGGTTACCTAAAAAAACGCTTGGTCAATCTGTTTCGCCACCAAGTGATCAACATTAAAAGGCTAAATAATAATAGTGTCTCACTTAGTCAACCATGGTCATGTAGACATTCATAATTTAAATTAGAAATATGTACATATGATATAATATTCAATAGATTAATTTTAGTTATTACCTACTTCATATTAAAATTGTTATTGATTTTCTTCTCTTTTTTTTTAATGACTTGCTATAAGATTTAGGTATTAAATAAAAATAACTTTTGATTACCAGTGGGTATGTGATTAACATTGACGAAATATAAGGAACAGATTTCGTTGTAGCTTCCTACTATCCAAAATTGTAGGTACTTAAATGACTATCAAGATAAGTTCTATACAGCTGACGTCATGACTCATGAGACAATTTTATTAAGAAGCTAAAATTGATTTAGAATTATGTTTGGCTCAGCACTTATTAGTTGCTTATTGTGGTGCACGGGAAAAGTTAGGTATCAAATTGTAACATCTCGCAGGTTTCGGTGGTATCTTTCGAGGTCGCTAACATAATATTATTATCATGTTAGTAACTAGGTAAGTAACTGACTTTCGATGCTTTAGCTTTTTTTCTATTATAAAGATGAATTTGCCACGGGGATGACACCTATAAACCTGGAAAGCAAAACAGTTTCCATATTTATACGAAATTTCATTTCTAGCCCTTTTTCTTTTAATCCGTACTAAACGTTTATTGAATTTCATACTCATTTTTCTCTAATGTATATGTAATTTTCAATTACTTGATATTTTTATAATTGTAATTTTATACCTAGATATTAACAGGTCGGCAGAGGGTTTTGTTTTAGCAGAGTTTATTTTTGGTACTTTCAAATCATGTTGTACATACGTAGTATATACCTTTATTTTTCCCATTTTGAATAAATCATGCAGCATAAATTTTTATCATTGAAAGGTCACACATATATTATAATAGGTATATATAAGTAGTAAATAGACTAGATAAGCAAAATAGACTCGTGGCGTAGGTCACACAGACCGTTTGCGTAGGTCACACAGACTCGTTGCGTAGGTCACTCAGACTCGTTGCACAGGTCACACAGACTCGTTGCTTGGGTCACTCAGACTCGTTGCACAGGTCACACAGACTCGTTGCTTGGGTCACACAGGCTCATTATGTAGGTCTTATAGACCATTTGTGCAGGTATCCCAGATTATTTGCGTAGGTGACAGAGTGCGTCGAATAAGTAGCTCATTCAGATTCGTTGCATAGGTCATGCGGTCTTCTTTGTGATTTCATACGGATTATTCATAGGAAGATCTCACAGACATATTCTAAGGATATGCCTTAAGGTAGGTACAGACATTGTACTTAAAATGCATTTTTTTACTCAGAAGGTGAATTTCTATGAGGAATAAGGAACAGAATAAAGCATAAGTACGAGAGAACAAATCTTATTTCCACAAGAAACAAGAAACAGGATTGTTACAAAACAAGGCATCTAGGAGAGCAATTTCGAAAATGAAAGAATGTCTTTTAGCACTTATCCGCACTATTTGAGAATTTATAAAGTTACCAAGGTTCGAGATAGTTGGCAAATATTATCATGTCTCAGTTTATTATATTAGATACCAGAATGCAAACAAAAGGAATTTCTTATTTTATAAAACACTATTTCTCCATTAATGGGCCATCCATGTCAAAAGTTAATTAGTAATTAATTAGGGCATATAGAGCTTTAGACATAAGTTTAAAAAAATATTTTATTTTATTCATGACTTTTGTATTTTTGAAACATACTATATTTACTGAAGACAACCATACTGTTGGTCCGACGACATCACCAAGCTTGCGGGGAAAACTTGAAGGAAGCTCACCCAGCATTCAGAAGAATGGCGTGTACGTGAGGAGACCTACTTATGTCTAACAATGGATAAATAAGGGCTAACAAGAAGAGGAAGTTATTTACTGTAATGCTTATCAACGGTAGTGAAAATAAAGTAAAGTAGTCTTGACCGTGAGTCTACTAGCCTCTTTTACTACATTATCTATTGTTGTATTTTATCAATCTTCACTCTCGATGTTGACATATTTTTTTTAAGAAGAAGTCACTTTGTTTCAAAAGTTACCAAGACATTTCGTTACGGAAGTCACTCAGACTTTTCGTTACGAAAGTCGCTCAGATGTTTCGCTACAGAGGTTATTTAGACGTCCTGTCAGGGAATTCACTCAGACGTTTCGTTACGGAAGTCATACATGCGTTCCGTTATGGATTTTACTCAAACATTCAGATAGGGAAGTCACTCAGATGTTTCGTTACGGAAGTCACGCAGACGTTTCATTAGCGAAGTCATTCAGACATTCAGATAGGAAAGTCACTCAGATGTTTCGTTACTGAAGTCACACAGACGTTCTGTTAGGGAAGTCACTTATTTTTTTAAGTGAAGATACTCAAAAATATCTTTAGCGTAGACATTCAGACATTATCTTAATGTTAATCAGCATTTACTGTTTTAGTAATATCATAAGATTTTCTTTCGTTTCAAAATTAATAACTGTTGTTTTTAGTAGGTTATTGATATACGATATTATCTAGGTTATATATTCTATAATATGTGTAGTTATAGTGTTATGTATTTAATAAATGTAGAATATGTATATCTTAAGTGTTTCTTATTAAGTAAATCAATAAGTTAAATTTTATGCTTGGACGTTACGACGTCCTAGCTCGTTTACGGCAAAATAAGGTCATAATGTCACAATCGCAATCACCTCTAATTGGTCGACGCTCACTCATTTCCGGCTATGTCAATACATTGTTGAGATAAGAATACCAATCACAGCGATTGAGATTGTAATAATGATTGATACAGTCTTTCAGCATTCGAACAAATTGTCTTCCTATAATTCGTAAAATAAAATAAATTAAACCTATCATACTGTTACTAATAAACTTCTGACCTTTACATAATCCTATTATTGAATTCCATGTACTATACTAGCCAATAGTTAACGTACATAGTTTGGTACAATAGTCTCTTTTGTATAAGTACCCATTTTTAGTATATATGATTTGTCAAAAACAAATAAAATAAAACTAGTAGCTCAGTTTGTTGTAGGCTCTACTCAGACCTAGCCTAGGCGCGTTTGGAATTCTCGCTTATTTTGAATTTATGCAATTAATTGTCACCATTACATCATTATCTTATAAATTCAATTGACGATCAAAGTGTTCCCAATTGTGTAAATGATTTGTTTTTAACTATGAAAATAGTAGGTAAGTATACATTTATCTAAAAATAAGTTCAGTACATACTGGCACTATCAAAAATTAAGTTTCCGATATAGGTTAATCTGGCTCTATTTTCTGGTCTTTCTGGTTAGGCATCATCTAGTAATCTCTATTATAATTAATTTTATAAATTTAATTATGTACATTAAGATTATTAGGCTCGAAGTATTGCTGTTTTTTTTACTCTCATTGGGTTTGTCATACAGTCTTTAATTTGCATAATTCACACAGACTTATTTATATAGATATTTGGGGAGTCATTCACCCGTTAGCATGAATAGGTCACACAGTCACTAAAGTTAGCTAAGGATTAAATTATTAACATTTTATCCTCATATTTTAAAGTACCATGGTGAACTGATAGCCATCGCTAGTTGCGGTTTATCCTAAAAAATCAGAGTAATTACATTTAGACATGAGCCTTTAATTTTTGGACTAGTACAGAGTCTGCTTCATCACCTACGTTCATAAGTTGTACCCCTACATATTTCAATGCGGTTAGGACCTCCAGAAATGAAATAGCTTAAATTATTTTGTCACAAGTTAGAATATTACTTACTATTAGAAACTACTTATTTATTTCAATTGTAAAAGATGTTATGGAAGAGCGGGGCCGTCTGCCACAAGTACTAGTAGCAAATCTAGGCACTTACTGGGATGGTCCTAATTTCTATGTGTTCTCTGTAAAATTATTTTAACGAAATAAATATTTTTGTATTTTGTATTTGTATATACTTTATTAATCAGCACACTGAGCTATGGCGGTAGAGGCGGTTGCCAGAATTTTTGTGATTCAATTCATTCCACAGGATTAGCGGTGTTTGGAGTACCTACTTAAGAACGCGTATACAGGTTATTTAATTTGTAAATAATAATCTCACAAAAAAAAATGATTTGATGATATACCTAAAATTATTAATTTATCTAACGATGGTAGTTTGACAAAATCGATATTTCACTCATTCAATGCCATACGATCTGTTGCTAAGTGAATTGGCCTACAGCGCAGAGATCACAATTAAGTAGATTCTTATTTTTTTCTGTTATAACACACGCATGCACATTTTTTACATAATCTGCTAAGTGATTGTATGTATGCGCACCCAAAACCTCCTCTATGATGAAAACTTTAGATACTTATGGTATTATCAAATCATTTGAAAAATTAACTTCCAGTATCAATGTGGGCAGGCAAATATTCTATCTGCACTAATGTTAATATTTTGAGAGGCATTTGCATATGCTCAGAAAATTGATGGTTAGAGTGAATATACCTAAAACGACTCACCGGGTGCGGGTATGCTCGACTTTGTTGCTATGGCGACACAGGAGGACGAGTGGCGGCTGGCACGGTGCGGCAAGTGGTGGCTGGCACGGTGCGACGAGTGGCAGCTGGCACGGCGCGGCGAGTGGCAGCTGGCACGGCGAGGCGAGTGGCGGCTAGCCCGTCAGTAGATTACAGATGCTCTTCTTGTCCCCGCGTGGCGAAGACGTAGTAAAGTTTTATTCCCCTTCTCTTCATCTTGAAGCCTGCGCCGAAGTAGTAGATTCTTCTATAATTTTTCGATGATGATAAGTAGGTACCCTTAATAAAGTAAGTAGGGCTTCTGGTATTGGTAGACCGTAATTTTGCTTCTATAATCTTTCGATGATAATAAGTAGATAGTAGGGCTTCTGGTATTGGTAGACCGTAATTTTGCTTCAATAATTTTTCGATGATGATAAGTAGGTACCCTTAATAAAGTAAGTAGGGTTTCTGGTATTGGTAGACCGTAATTTTGCTTGTAGGTATTTCAACTTCAAGTCCCCTGATATTATAATACACAGGGCAGTCCTCGGGTCGCATCTTGAAGATGAGTTTGCGTCGATATAGATCCATGATGTTATTTTCTAAGAGAGGCGTGGTGTCTTCAGAAGAGAAGAAAAAAAAATTTTCTTTTCACGTTCTTCAATGTTCTGCTCTCTTCTCTTCTTGTGATCCCACTTCTGACTGTTGCAGAAGTATAGGGACAGGTTTGAATAATAGACACTTTCCAATTTCACTTCACTGTATTTTTGCGAATAGTTTTCGCTTACAATTATTATTTCTCAATACCCGTCTTTATTCGATCCCTTCGCTATTTCTATCAGTTTTGCAGATATATTTTTTAAGGTAGGTAGGTACTTGTTTTCGGGAAGCTATTTGACAAATTACCACAGAGGTAAACCAAGGTGATGTAATAGACAATTAACGTAACAATTATATCAGCTAAATGTAAAATACGACACAATATGTATTGATCTAAATAGTTAATAACTAAATGTGATTTATAATCCATTCCCGCCAATTATTTATAAATAATAATAATTAATCTGATAGAGGTCTAGATGTCTATGACTCATGATATAAGGCAGCATCTTGAGCTAGTTGTTAACACTTGTTTTAATATTATCTTTAGACAATTTTACATTTTATCGATCAAAAATAATGATACCATCAAAACAGGTAGGTAGTAATTTGCCTATGTATTATGTAGTAATATGGTCCTAACTTATTTTTTTTTTTAAATTTAACAATAATGTACTTAGGTGCTTAACACAAAATAAAAGTTACCACAGAATAATAAAATTAGTAAAACGTGAAAACAATTTTATATTTGTAGACGGCTAGCTTCTAAGAAAGTAAGAACTTACTAGAAAAATAAAAGCTATATTTAAGGCATGTTTTCATACAATGTCTGGTCCTAAAAATAAAATAAAGCATAACTCAGAGCAGTCAGACCGGCGCAAACTTTTAAAAGCGCATTCAGCATGAATGGGATGATTATTAATTTTAATTCTAAAGGTGGTTTAAAGATGTAATTGTAAATTGCAACTGACAGTAGAATTTTTAAATAAGTATAGCGTATAAACTGCAGCGTGCGTGTAATCAGTAATTGTAATCATTAATTAAATATTTAACCTTTTGTTTATAAATACCCTCATGTTATATTCGTAGAACCAAAATAACTTTAAGAGCAACCTCCCGAAGGCTTCGAAACACACCCCATACAAACGAAGTTTGATCGCCTATTGAGATATTAGTAACAAATCAAAGTCAATGAGTTTTGGGAAGACACGCACCGGAAACTAATACCTGTGATGGTTTGTGTATTTAGTTTTAAATATATATCTAGTGAAACTGCATTATTAGTCCTTAATCTAAGAGTTAAATGGTCTAAAAGATTTGTATGTTAATCTTTTAGCCCATGTAACTACCTAGGTAGGTACATACTTTTACGGAAATTTGACAAACCACAAATACAAAAATGCAAAATCAATATTCGTTTGAATTAGAGCGCGTTTGGAAGACCCTCCTTTCCTTTGCCTAAAAGTAACGATCTAATTTTGTATTGTCTCTGGGCTCTGACTTAAAATCTACCTAAGTCTTAAACGCGCTTTTAATCCAACATGGCAGCTTGATTTCATGTAAATTACAGTCCCTGGAGGCTCTTAAGCTCGTTAAACTCTGTGACAGGTAAATCCTCCCGAAGGAACAAGAAAGGTGTCGCCTTGTTTTACCGACGCCATTATAAGTTGAGCTGTCGGGTATATTGAGCGTGGTTTATGCAGTACGGGATTAAAGCGAGGCTTAGGCTCCCCAGGGGTGCGGTTAAGATGGACAAATGTTCCCGCAGTGGCGTGTCACTGGCACTTGAACAAACAGCGGTCTCTATTTGAACAGAGCCAAAAGTGGCGATAGTCCAAACACCAATGTTTGTTCCACTGCGCTCGTATGTTTATACGGACCGCGGCCAACACATGTCGACTAACATGCTGGGTGTCTAATGTTTGTACGATTTGCATTGTGATAATTAGGTATAGGAAGTAGGAACCCATGTGAAGCGACTGGCGGCATGTAATGGTAATGGCGAAACATACCTACCTGGTTTGCATACATATCAAGTATGTTTCTTATGACGAAATGTAGAAAAAAAATTATCAACAACTTCAGTCAGTTTATTATATACTTACCTAAACGTTAACACTTGAACATAAATTTTAATAACGATTGCAAAGTATTCATATTTTAAGACCTCTTGTTATCGACAACACATTTAAAACTATTAGAATTTTTCAAATGAGAACAAAAATGTTTATTCTAAACTTTTAATAATTTGAAAAAACATATCGGCTGTTTTTTGGGCCGCATTTGAAGCACTTATTTCATTTCTCGAGCGTTTTATTGATTTTATATCTATGCGGACGACACATCAGTGGGTAAATGTGTAGTAGTGTTATGAAACGACGAAATGCAAATGATGTTACGACGAAGCGTGAACGGGTCGGAAGGATAAAGTTTTTATTTTTTTCCTTATACGTTGGCGTGTCGCACCTCGAGTGGCCATTAATTGATAATGTTATCTTGCTGGAACCGATCCTTTCACGCTATAAAGTTTAAATGTAAATTCTTGGAGGTATCAATAATTTTGTGATGGATCTAAAAGAAAAGCCGTACTTTTTTAAAAAATTTATTCAAATACAAGTTAGCCCTTGATTGCAGTCTCACCTGGTGGTAAGTGATGATGCAGTCTAAAATGGAAGTGGGCCAACCTCTCAGAATGAGGTCATAGTTTTGAAGAGAGCTATGTTAGGAGTTTCTCTACGTGATCATATCAGAAATAAGCTCAGCTCAACCAACAGATTACAAAGCTAAAGTTGCAATGGACAGGGCACATAGTTCGATACTTAAATTAAAAAATAACACCCCCGACAAGTGAAGGTTACAGTAACTAGAAAAGAGCTGATAACTTTCAAATGGCTGAACCGATTTTCTTGGATTATAGCTAAAACACTCTCGATCAAGCCACCTTTCAAACAAAAAAAACTAAATTAAAATCGGTTCATTAGTTTACGAGCTACGATGCCATAGACAGATACACACGTCAAACTTATAACACCCCTCTTTTTGGGTCGGGGGTTAAAAATATACCTATCTACCTTGTACTTGGCCTAACCTACCTGTAGGTAAGTATGAGGCCACACACGCAGTCATATTCTTATTTCTGAAGCCTCGTAAATGTCTACATGACTTACATTCGGTCTCGGCTTCTTTCACTTCTTGCATCTACGGCCATTTATGGTTTACAAATTTTATGTTCAGATAAATTCTGCTTTTTAAGGGGGAACCAGACACGATCAAGTAACGGAATCGTCATAAATATTCTTACTTTTTTTGTGTCCTGCGACTATTTAAAAAATAAATCATTTGGAACTATAAAGGCACTGAAATTGACATATTATACAAGTACGCTGGAAGAGGTGTGCCTTACAAAATGACAGATATTTTTCGTGCCAAGCATCCCACCGAGCATACCGGGATTTAAAATTAGCATTTTGTGTTAAATGGTCTGCTTGTTGATAATATGTTAACAGATTTCATCAGCGCCAAAATGGCAAAAACCAAGTTGCTTCAAAAACAGGTTGGCAATCGCAGGTCCAGTGTGTTTTAGTAGAGGTCAGCGTATAAAAGCCAGAATAGCAGTTCAAAATGCAGGCGAGGCGAAGGCGATAAAGCAAGGTCGTAAAGAATCTCCTCAATCGTAACAGTAAAAGGTATAGTACCAACAGGAACTATTTTCGGAAACGAGTCTATTTACTGCTTTGGATACGATGCCATTTCGTTTCCAAACACCCAATTCCGTAGTATTTGATTGTATCAGCTATTGCCCTCCTTTGTAAATTCTTATGAAAAGACTAGCTGACGCCCGCAGCTTCGCCCGCGTGGATTTAGGGTCTAAAATCCCGTGGGAACTTGGATTTACCAAAAGTCAACGACAAAGTCTTTACTTGGTACAGATACCTTCAATATCAATCAATTTATAACCGACAGTTTCTAAATCCCATCAGTATTGATGGTGAGGTCCCCTGCAGCGTCAGGATTGAGGAGTTGGAATCCAATTTTTAAAAAAAAATGGATCGATAAAAAAAAATTACGCAAATCGGTTCAGAAATCTCGGAGATTTCGGTGTACATAGGTAGAAAAACACAACTCCGTAACAACAAAGTAGCCTATGTTACACCCTGGTCTATCCTTTACTTATCTGTGAAAATCCCGTCAAAATCGGTTCAGCCGTTCCAAAGATTAGCCTTTTCAAACAGACAGACAGACAAAAATTTTAAAAACGTGTGATTCAGTGTTGGTATCGTTCAAATAACCATATGAGCTTAATATGAGGTAGTTATTTCGAAATTACAGACAGACACCAATTTTATTTATTAGTATAGATTCGGATAAAACCTCCCCGAAACCAATTCCTGGCTAAGGCCATGACTAAATTGGTAACCAACAGAATACCCCCTCACAGTTGTTACACAACAAGCCAAAATAAACGTTTCCGATAGAAGCAAACGACAATAAATTCGACTTCAAAACATCGCTGAAAAATTTAAGCACCGAATCTCTAGCTATAATTCATTCGGTTTTATCGCGGACGTCGGAGAAATAGCGGATACTAAAACCGTGTTTACGTTGATTATAGCTAATAATTGGCTTTTATATCTCCCCGTTTTATATATCGCCTGGTTCCTCGACGTTGTTATGACTTACAGAGTTTATTACGGACTTGAAATAAATTCGGTCGGAACGTCCGTTGATGATGCATGTGGCGAGGGACCCGGTTTATTTCGGGAGCTCGTAAAATCGATTATCCGTTCAATTCGTGTACGTCGCCGAACAGCGTCTGCATCGTATCTCAACAGGATGCACTATTTCTGTTACACGTCGCTTTGACAGGGATCGTGCATGATATTAATGTGCCGATTCTAAATATGAAATGGACGTTTTAACTATTTATTTATCTTAGCCATTTTTTGTAGCATCTGGGTTTATAGGCGCACACAATATTTATAGTATGCGGAAGACATTCCCATTTCTTACTTGGCGCAGGAAAACGATAAATTATACAATCTACCTGTTTCTTTTTCTTGCAACCATCTTTAACGCTTCTGGACAGATGACAGTTTTAATTAAGATGGTATCAAAGAAAACATTTACATCGCTAGATGGTATGGTAACTATGATCAATAGTAGTTAGGTTATATGTACAAACTATAGAAAGTACCGGAAGGTTAAGGTTAGACTAAGAATGTGATAAACTGATCGATAATAATAATTTAACATGTAGAGGTCGTTGTAATTTCAAATCTGTAGTAATGTTCACAATTTAAAACAATGGGACTACGAAAGAAGACCATGTGGTCCTGATAAAGGATCCGAAGAATAATGAGAAAAACTGGTCTCCATATAAATCAGATATGCACATGAATATTGATATGTGTCGAAGGCACTCATGTGAAACGTTTTAAAGCACCTTTAAAGTAAGCCCAAAATGGCAAACGAGTTCACAGCAGGTGGCTAAATATGGATACTTGAACGCAGCACTACGTTATATTAACCAATCTAATTAGACCTGTGTTAGGCGCCTGATTCTTTAGCTTTATTAACTAAAAACATTCTCTGACCGATATCGCAGGTCTGTTACGCTGGTCAAATTTAAGCCCGTAGATTAGATATGGGATCGATGATTTTGAAATGATTGATGATGAAGGGGAAAATAATGATGGATGGTGGATTACGATGACCGTGCTTACGTTGAAAATAAACAAACAGGATTCCTGTTTTAGATTTTGTTTTCAAACTCAACCGCTAATAATGAAAATATATTCGAGTTGACGTTTATTATGTAGATATCTGTTAGCATGCGCAGATTTATTAGTGATTCTGACTTTGGTTTTTAGTGTAAACACGGACTTTAATGAGTTCTAGGTACGACTTCTGGTTTTCTACTCTTGGTTACCATTCTGCTAGAAAAAGAAAGATTTACCCAAAAATTTGGGAAAAGTTTCTTTTAAATAATTTTTGAATACATATCAATAATTGGGGAGTCGCGGCAGGATTTGCACTGTTCGCACCCGACGCTCTGGCTGCTAAGCCACGGTTTCGTTTACTGCCAGTTTGTGATATGTATATTCACACAGCTGATGGCTGAAGCGACTGTTCAAAATTATTTCGGATTTTCCTTGAAGTATAGTAAAACTATCATAAAAAATTATGAAATATAGTTCGTTGTGTTATTTTTTAATAACAAAAATATACCAAACTTAGTCCGACGATCAAAAAAACTGATGTCCAATAGACCGGAACAATTAATTATTTGCGGCGAAAGACAAAGTATTCAACGTTGATGCATTGCCTTCTTCTGGTTTTTCGCTGCGTTTCTAACCGTATCTAATTACTTTCCACAATCTTCCTTTGAACTAATAAATATTGATCGGACTATACCAAGAACTGGTGCTTACGTAGGTACTTAGAAGGTAACCCGTTCTAGCTATAGTAGGTTCCTTTTGCTCGTTAGCTCGCCATACAACTTTTCTTTTACGGTGCTGTGTTATTTTGATTGGCTTTTTATTTTGTGTAGGTAGCTGTAGTCTGTGGATACAGTTCACTTTGATTCGCGGAGGATGCTTTCCATATACTTTCCTTCCTAGTTCCACTTCACAGAGGATGTTACCTATGATTTTTTGACGCAATGGGACGCGCATGCAACAAGCATGCAACTGACACCAAGAAATGTATAGTCCGTACAAAATGACTTCTCACACGCCATTTTAAATTTATTGATCAGCTGTCATGTCACATTGTACGGTTCACCTATTACAATACGGACTAAAATCGTACTTTTGGCATGATATTTGCCACATAAAGTTAAAATGGCGCCTGAGAACTCATTTTTAGGGTTCCATACCTCAAAAAAAAAAAGCTGTGATAGCCTAGTGGTTAGAACGTCCGCCTCCGAATCGGAGGTCGGGGGTTCGATCCCGGGCACGCACCACTAACTTTTCAGTTATGTGCGTTTTAAGAAATTAAATATCACTTGCTTTAACGGTGAAGGAAAACATCGTGAGGAAACCTGCATGCCTGAGAGTTCTCCATGTTCTCAAAGGTGTGTGAAGTCTGCCAATCCGCACTGGGCCAGCGTGGCAGACTATGGCCTAAACCCTTCTCATTCTGAGAGGAGACCCGTACTCAGTAGTGGGGCGGAAATGGGTTGATCATGACCTCAAAAGGAAAAACGGAACCCTTATAAGTAGGATCACTTCGTTGTCTGTCTGTCCGACGTGTCTGTCAAGAAACCTATAGGGTACTTCCCGTTGACCTAGTTTACACATTATAACTCTCATAGTATAGTATCACCGGTTTGGCTTTGATCATATTTGCCGTGGTTATCATTGGTTACCACTTCTAGAAATAAGAGCAGCGTGTCTTCTGCTAACCAACGTGACACATCGCATCTTGCGTTCCACAACAGAGTTAGTAGGTTCTACTTTCCCAGAAAACCAACATCAACAGACCAATGCTTTAATATCACCTACAAGCATGCAGACTCTTTAGAGTAAATAACAGCTACCCGTGAATTTGACACCTGTTATTTACTTATTTATTTGTTTATTTATTTATTTAATTACCGATTTTATAAAAGTGAACATTTTATACCAAACTTTGTAGACCAAAGCACTAGGTAAAAGTGAGACTGGCGTTTGCTATTTGTAGCCCAAATAGACCATAGTCTGTGCTAGGGCTGTTTTTAACTTATTTTTTTTTTTGTGTAAAGTATATTAAATAAAGATTATACTAACATCTAATTAAGTTTATTTGTATATATCAAAATTCCAACAATACAAGTGAGATACATCTTAATTAGACAAGTTATCTTTTTACACTGTGATAATGAACTGGTTGGAATGATATGAAGCAATCACCATATAACAAATTCTAGTTTTTGTCGGTAAGTCTTTTCTCTAAGTCCGTCGAATTCGGATAAAAAGTGACTAGGCTGTTATTACAATCTTATGTTAAATGCAAGTAGGTACTTAGAGATGGAAAGCTTTCGAAAGCCAAAATTGAACGCCATACTACGGACGATCATGACATGCTTAAAGGAGCTTACTCATTTGTAAGGAGAAATGAACTTGCCGGTAGCGCCTCCGTACAGTCAGAACAGGCGATAACTAATGTTAAATCTTTCAAAAAAGAAAAGAAAAGGAGAGTCAGATTACTAAATGAAAATAGATAAGTGTTTCTTAACTTTTTACCTTTAACTAGAATTATTGAGGCGGGAACAGTCCTTTCAAGAAAAAAAAACTTTTGCTCCTGAGCTGGAAACTGGTTACTGGTAATTTAATTTTCAATTTGACAGAATACTTATTAAAATAATAAGGTCGGGTGCGAACGCAAATAATTTTGGTTTTAAAGCAGACAACATTAAATTATTATTGTATAAAGCCACCGTACCTTTAAAAATTATGTTTTTTCTATATTTATATTTAGAATTATTCTCATATAAGTGAACATTGTTCTTCTGAGAAATAAAAACTCTTTAAACCTAAAGCACGAGTGTCGTTTATCACCTTGTGGCATCATTGCTCGCCTTCCGCACAGGTTAAAAATTTCGAGAAATCTTAATGTATTTTTAAATTATATTCTCTATAATAATTAATTCTAGCCCCATAAATTACTACTATACAAAACATCACATCACAACAACAAACAAAAAGAGGGGTGTTATAAGTTTGACGTATCTGTCTGTGGCACCGTAGCTCCTAAACTAATGAATCGATTTAAATTTAGTTTTTTTTTTTTGTTTTAAAGGTGGCTTGATCGAGAGTGTTGTTGGCTATAATCCAAGAAAATTAGTTCAGCCGTTTTAAAATTATCAGCTCTTTTCAAGTTACTGTTACCTTCACTTGTCGGGGGTGTTATAAATTTTTAATTTACACTTGTATCACTACAGTCCAAGACCCTATTCCGATACTCTAATGACGCGTTTACACAATCCCTAGTCCGTATACTCCTTTACACCGCTGCGACTCCCAATCGATGTCAAGATTGATCAAGAGCGTAGGCGTTAAGCATCTAGTTATAGACGGCACGACTTGACGGTACCGGTTTATAATAGGTGATTACCGTTTGACGGATTGACCGGCACCGCTTTTATTGCTCAGCTTTATTATACACTTAAATATTTTCCTGCTTGTTTGTGTTGGGTAAAATGTCCGATACTTGTTTTGGGCCCTTTTTATTTATTTTATTTTTCATTACAGACTATATGAAGCCTGGAGTTAGATTTTTAAAACTCCCGTATGAATTCTTTGATTTTTCGGGATAAAACGTAGCCTATGTTCGTCCCCGGGATACTAGTTATCTATGTACCGAATTTTGTTAAAACAATACTCTCATTTCAATTAATTTTCACGAAAAATCATGTGAAATAAATCAAAATCAAAATCAAAATTGGTTTGAAGTTTTGATTGCAAAATTTACACTTAAAATTTGGGCCTGGAAACTATTTTTTTTAAATAATAGGTACTGACTAAAGTTTTCCCATGGTATATCCTTTCCAACTATACTCGGATATTATCACTAATCAGGGTCTCTGATCCAAATCCAAGCTGTTCAGTAGACATCTTTGACATCTACGTCGTACGCCCGATTTGAATCCGAGGCACATCCGAATTATTCTTAAAGATGACGGAGAGAACTCGGATGAAGGATGTCGGAGCTAGTGCCTAAGCTACCATACAAATAGTTCAATGACTACTTCGGAAAGTATTTTCACGGATTCGGATCGGACGCAGTGTGTAATCGCCCTAAGGCTCGTGCTAGAAATAGACAGGTACAGACAATAATGCAACAGGTGAGGTTTGAACGGTTAACCCTTTGGATTTAAATCCGTCCTTGAGTCGAGGCTTTCAAATACATAGTTTGCTTACACGGATAATAATACGCCAAAATAAAATAAAAAATACAAAAAATAAAACAATTTTTAATATTTCTTTTTTGCTTTCCGAACCAAGCGTCTCACTATTTGATTAAACTATGTACCTACCTATGATCTAACGATGCGAACCCAATTGTAATCAAAATACGCGCTAATCGAATTAACAGCATGGAATATAACGCTGATACAAATAATATGGTGTCTAGAATTGATCGGTAACGAGTCGATGGCGAGCCGTTTTCCACAGAAATACCACTTTTTTCTTGTTCTTATTTTTGTTCGACTCACGGGAGCATTGCCTCCATTATAAACAAGTGCGCTCACCATGCTTCGCGATTGGTATTTCAGGATAGAATCTTTCATCAATTTAATCACTATTTATGACGTGAAAACTTGTGAATATGTTGTTCTAAGAGCTTTGATAGTTCTAATAAGTTTCAAGTGATATTGTGAAATATTGATTGACTAGCTGATGCCCGCGACTTCATCCGCGTGGATTTACGTTTTTCAAAATACTTTTTATCCCGGAAAATCAAAAAGAACTTTTTGATTTTCCGGGATAAAAAGTAGCCTATGTGCTAGTTTTTGCATGAAGGAGTAACATAAACACACACACACACACACATCGCCCTTATAATATTAATGTGATTAAAAAGAAGATTGAGTTTGTTGTGGGATTCTTCTCAGACCAGGGCGCGTTTGGAATCCTTGTATTTTTAGCTCTACAATTGTCAATCAAGAAGTGTTCAATAAGTCAGTAGCACTTGTGATATACCACGTAAGTTTTAGCTGATTCAGCTTTAACGTCGTTCAAGAGAAGATTTTTTTAGATTGAATAACTTAGAAATACACATCGAAATATGTAATATATGCAAAAGCGAATTCGATAACTAGAAATACCTATTTGCACTTCATTTGGGTATAATGCAACCTGGATGAAAATTGCAGGAAAAAGAGGGGTTGGAAGAAGTCATGGCTTTGAAGCGGAATAGACTGGACTAGAATATCTAATCTCTATCGAAGATCTAATATCTGACTGCTGACCTTCAGCAATGGAGAGGCAGAGTGAATAAGAAGATTACAATGATATTTAAAATTAGCAAAGCACGATTATAAAATACTTTCGCTTATCTTTGACCCATCTTCATTATCTCGGCCAAAATGCGGTCAAGGTACAAACTCGGTCAATTATCCTGATTATCGTGATGGAATGGTGTTCGTAGGCGTGAGGAATAGAGTGACGGTGTGAAAGAGATAGTATTATCTATGGGTGGAAGGCGTGAAAGAGACACGTGCGGTACAAACGCAAGCCGTACAGCCTATCCAGAGATTCTCAACTTTTCAGTGAAAATTAACTTAGCCCAGCTTTTCAACTATCCATAAGTATTTTATTTTATTTTATCACAAATCAACCTATATTTTAAATGCGAAGCTGTGTTTCTTTGTTGGCTTTAATATTATAGATAGAGTGATATTTAAGTTACTCTGAATAAATGAAGAAATTATTATTATGATATGTCAAGACTCTACACCGATTTAGAAAGCAGATTCTCATGACAAGAAGAGCCGGCAAGAAACTCTCAATATTCATTTTGTTTTTAAATATTTATTAGGGACCTTTATATACTTCAATAAAATGAATGAGCACTTTAACTGTTCTATTTTATATGCCACACTGTTTATTTATTTTAAGTATGCAAACAAACTTAAGTACTAAAGTAGAAATGGATATTGTGGCATCGTTTTAAACCTCGATACTGATTGACTGATGAAAACAATACCCAATGATTATAAAAATCCTTAGGCTCATGAGTAAGTATTTTTTTTTATTAATGAACAAATTTTTTTCAATAACTTTGAGCTCATATCAAAGTTAACGCGTGGAAACTTTGGAAAGTGTTGGAAGGCTCGTGCTTTTCCTTCGACTCTCGTTAAGAGCTTTTAACGAGCCGACCTTGCTTTAACGACTGAAACGAGACAACAATACTACAAACAATATTAGGCAAGACAGGGACGGAGCACCACGCGGTCAACAATAAGCCGACTAACAAGATGAATTCACTGAATCGAAAACATCTTAAACGCCACAATTAGTCACTGAATAATAAAACTTATTGTGTTTAATTAAGGCACTATTTCTAATAAACAAACATTCAGTAGTTATTTGACAGCTGCTAACTTGAACTAACGAGAATGACTCAGGCGTTAGTACAGGTTTGCTTCTAAAAAATAAACCATTGTCCAACGTAATTGGATTCATTTTGGAATAAATGGAAACACGTACTATGGAGGTTTTCGAAAGATGTTTCTGAAATTTATTTAAATTAGTTTTCGTTGCGGGATTCATATATATATTCAGATAAATATATGATTAGGACATTTTATAGTAAAAGGATTATTATAATATTTTATTAACTATTTCGAGAAAGTTTAACGCTCAGAAAAAAAACAAGAAATTTCGACTAAGCAGTTGAAGAAAGTTTTTTAGGCTGGATGTACTTAGATAGATATACTTTACAATCACATTGGTAGGGCCCTCCCAATATATTTAATTGATAATTAAAACGAGTTCAGACAACCCAAAAACGTCTTGTGGCCTTCATAACGGCCACTTAATTTGATAATAATTATTCTACATATTAAAAATAATCGAATTCAAATTAAGTAGTTCAATTATTGCCAGTAATCGAACCTTAATTAATTTCAAAATCGTGTCGGTCTCATTTACAAGTAAGTTAAGTATTGAGATTCGATTTAACTTGTATCAATCCATTAACAAATAACAGATTTTTAAAAAAACTAAAAAAAACACATATTTTTTAAGCAGAACCACCAAACAAATTCAGCAAGACAATGTCTTGAATGATCATTTGAAAATTGGACGGTGTAGGTACATTTTTTGTAAATACATACATACTTACGAAAGATTGTTTTAAAATATAAATACATACTATTTAGTTTAAAATTGTAGATGAGTCGTAAATCTAAGTACCTATGTACTTAGATTTTATCAAAATTATTTAGTTTATTTCCCTTCATCATACCAAACGTATTCAGAAAATAAATTATAATTTATTTGACCACTCGAATTCAAATAGTTATCTATTAAGGTTAGGTATTGAGTATAGGTTTTTATGAATAGCTTATATGAAATTTTAGTACCTAACTACTTGATTTTTTAAGTCTAAAAATAAATCCGATGATTTTGTCAGCCCTAGCACAGACTACGGTCTATTTGGGCTGCAAATTGCAAACACCAGTCTCAGTTTTTATCTAGTGCTTTGGTCTACAAAGTTTGGTGTAAAGTGTTCACTTTTCGTTAAGTCTGTAAATAAATAAAATAACAATAGATAACTATTGGTACCGATTCTTACGAATGTTGTATAAATTCAACGGTAAGTTAAAATGTGTTTTGTAAGCTAACCTAGTAGTAAACATCAGCACTAACATCCTATTCCAAATGACTACACAAACAAGGGAACGGCCGGTAGAAACAAACACATTAAACAACTAGAAGCATGCCTTTGCGTGTAGTACCAACCTACCTCATATTTGTTCCTGTATGTGTACATTTCCATGTTAAAAGTACGACTGTGGTAGGTACTTACTATTTGAAACAACTTTTATTTAGCTTGGAGCCTTCGGAACAGTCTATTCGTAGATAGATGGAGAGAGCTATTGCTTGGAGTTTCTCTACGTGATTAAATCAGAAATGGAGATCCGTAGGAGGATCAGAGTAACCGACATAGGTCGATGGGTTGTGAAGCTGAAGTGGCAATGGGCAGGGCACATAGTTCGAAAACTGATAGCCATATGCAGTAGCGTGCATAGGGTTTAAAGCCAGGGTAAGCATTAAGGTTTAAACTTATTTTCTGGCAGGTCATAATGGAAAATAAATGGTAATTTTTTTATAACTAGGGTAGGCATTACTTTTATACCTCTATGAGCTGCACGCCACTGGCCATAATATGGGTCTCAAGGTGCTGGAATGACGAGCTAATGGCGAAAAAACCATTTTTGACACCTTCTTTTATTCGTCATACAAAAGACATCAACGCGCTCTATGAAAAATATTCTTCCATTTGTTTTCGATATTTTTTCATACCCATTAGGTACCCATAGAACGTAAAATGTTCGTGAATTATTTATAAACCACGAAAGCTACACAAAAACCATCGCTCTACCTGTCAGTCCGTGTGCTTGTTTCAATAAATACAAGTAAATCCCTGCTGTGTTGGTTTATGGACATGATGGCTCGGATGTTAAGGCGGTTACACACTGCGAAATAAAACCGTTAAAAATACAGACTAGATTTAAGTCTGAAATACTGAGTTGTTCTATTTTAGGTGGACTTTTTTACATACGATTATTAGCTGTATTGCGGCTGGCGCAATGCTTTGTAAACTCTGTGACTACACTGGCTACAACCACAGTTCACTCTCCTACAGAGCTAGAGCTGCAGTGTGACTCATTGCAGCTAATTTACTCTCTTAGATTTATTATAGAAGCACTATTAACTCGTACTACTATGTCAAAAGTATCATAACCATGCGTAGGCACTAGGCAGGTAGTATAAGACCCAAACGTCATAAGCGAGGTAGCAAAAATAATTATATTACTGAATATCTGTATTTTCTTAACTTCTTCCAGTAACCCAAAGAGCTGCCATTCCAACCTGCCCATTTCCCACTATTTAGCTCTTCTGATATCTTACAATGGCTTGAGGATTGTGCAACTATTGGTCTTTGGACTATGGAGTCGATTTATTACCCGACTTCAAAAAAAGGAGGAGGTTCTCAATTCGTCGGAATCTTTTTTTTTTATTCTTGCATATCTTCACTCATTTCGCTCGTCTTCACATCAGTGCATACGTACCCTTACTTTTATATTTATTGCACAATTAAATTGAATGTCCGCAAGAATTAACACAGCAAGACATCACTTGCAATTCACAAGTCGCTTTCGAAAAACGTTGCTTTTATTTGAGCTCCTTAATCTAATTCTAAAATCTATATTTATCGGAGACCACCAACATCGAATCTACCGATCAAACTAGCATAAATAAATAAAGAGTTTTATTGTCCAAGTAAAAGAAACAGAAATGTACCTGCAATATAGGTAGGTACTCTTTACAAAGCTCATAAATATTACACTTTACTATTTTTTTTTAATTCAAGATATTCAGATAGCTATCATGACGTAGGCATTCAGTAAGAAAGGGTTTTTGAAAATTGAACCCTTAAGGGGTTAAAATAAGGGTTAGAACTGAAGTCTACGCCCTCGTGAAGAAGCAGGATTAATAAAAAACTACTCAAAGTTAAAATTCCTTACAAAACCCCCGCTGCGTCGACTGGGGCGCCATGGTATGTTTGACTCTATCTGGATAATTAATCAGGTGATTAAAATTTAAGTATACCTACAGGCTACAGCCTATCTAGACCCGGTGAGCAGCCGTCGAGGTCATTTCAAATCAATAAAATTCTTTTTACACATTTTCATTTAAAAGCCAATTTTTGAATGAATTTGATTGATAGCTTTGATTGATTAAAAATTGGGCATCTGGGCTTTAATTATTCTAGGTTTAAACGTCATAATATAGGTGTTTGAAAAATCCCATGGAAACTTTGATATTTTCCGGGATGCAAAGTAGCCTATGTCCGTTTTCTGAATGCAAGCTATACTTATGTCTTTACTTGTCGTTAAAATCGGTTAAACGGTTTAAAAACTATAAATAGTTTTTATAAAATTATAAGGGAACTTATTGATTTCTCGAGATAAAAAGTAGTCTATGCCCTTTTCTAAAACCTGTACCGTCAAAATCGGCTAAACAGATATGAGCCTTGTAAATATGGACAGACCGTAGACAGAAGGACAGACAGACACACTATTCTATTTATTAATTACTAAGTACGGATTGTTTTGAATAATTTTGCAATAAAGAGTAGGAGGGTATTTGGTTGAGCGCTCTTAGGAATTATAACTTTTACAAGATTTTCTAGCGGTTGAGTTTGTTTTTGTTGAAAAATTAACGTTCGAAACGAATTGTTTACTTGCAATAATTAAAAGTTTACGAGCATAACATTATTAAAATAATAGTATTTAAAATAATATAATATAGCTTATATACAACGACAAAAAGTATTTCATTTATAAAATCTCATCTTAAATAATTATAACTAATTATGTGTGCGGGTGGATGAGAAAGGCGGAGGACCGTGTTTGGTGGCGCTCTCTTGGAAAGGCCTATGTCCAGCAGTGGACATAGGACATAGGAATGGAATGGAAAAATCTGTGTTGGCTGAACGGAACGTTTAAAAAGAAAACCTACATGGTTTTTTTGCCCCTATTAAGAAAGGATTTCCCCCAAGCGAAGCCGAAGCGAGCCAGCTAGTAAAGACATACCTATACGTTTAGTTATAAAGATAGTTTAAGTAATAGTCATAAAAAGCCATTAATTTATTTAAGTTGGTAGTATATTACACTGTTTAGAACTAAACGACATGTCGTCGACCCCATTATTAGCAAGCGCTAATTGCTTTACAAAGTCTCATATCGCGAGAATAATATATGACCCTAATAACACACTAAACTCGTCTCGTAACAGGCGGCAACTTTGAACTGTATTTTGCATTCCGTGGCGGCACCATCAAAGCCGTAATCACGGACCAATGATCTACAACGAAACTCTCTGAGGAGCACAGAACATTCGCCTAAAATGCTGCTTTCTAACAGTACAACGCCCTGCTACTCTATAGCACAGGTCGCGTTAGATTGCCATCCCATCGGACTATAAAAGCACAGATTTACAATATATTTAAAACTGTGATAAAAGTGAAGGAATAGAGAGTAGGTATTATCTGCATTTGCACATATACATTCGTACACTATACCAATCACAAATATTTCCTGCGAGTTGGCTAAGATTAGCTATGGTGCACATGGGCAAAATTCTAATCGAAACAACCTTGATCCTTGACTGAAGCAGGCCATGGCTCATTTTGTCAACCAATCTGTCAAATGGATTGCGGCAACCAGCGAGTTGCCTGAGCGTCGCCACTGCAAGGCGTGTCGCCAAATCGCCGAGCGACCAATAACTGATAAGATACCTCTGAAATACGCGTTGGAATTTATGACTAGCTTTAATTAGCAATGTCGACTGGTCGCTGGCGACTCGTTTGGTGGTAACCAGTCGAGCCAAGCCTGAAGCTGCAGTATAAATTCAAAGGTATACCATACCTCAGAGGTTGCTCAGAGCTCAGGTAAAAGCGAGCTAGTTTGTTATAGAAACCTGCACCGTTCTGTAACATTTATTTTGTTTAATTTAGGCCTCATCTACAAAAGCGTCCAAATAAAACAAATGTAAGTATTCCCAAATATATGTTCGGACGTAAAACAAAACATTCACGTGTGAACGTATATATAATAGAATACATACATTTGTTCTATTTAAATGATTTTTTAACGGCCGTTAAAAAAGCTCTAGTGTAAATGAGGCCTACTAGACACTTTTGCCTATATGGCTGACTTAGTAAATCCAATTTGAAGCGTCGTTTTATCGGCCCACTCAGGCCCTATGATTTTTTCTGATATCGTTTTTCATGTACAGAGTAACGAGCCGTTGTGCAATGAGGTTTGACGTGAGTGACGGAGTAGCGTGCTAGTGGTGACTAGAGACGATGCTCTAAAGTCTAACATAACCCGAATGACTTTTACATCGATGTTTTGAAACAACTTGCTTACGTGGAGTAAAATACACTATTTTAGAGCCAATATAATCGTAATTTTTGATAAAGAAACTGGATCCTGGTTCTCATTGACATTTATAATAATATATTGTGGATGCTATTTGTCATTTTATGTCACCAAATTCAACATTAATTCGAACTCAAAATCGAATCGTGAGAAAACATTGAGAAAACCTGCATGCTTGAGATTTCTTCATAATGTTCTCGAAGGCGAGTGAAGTCTGGCAATCCGTTCTGGGCCAGCACGGCGAGGCTGAGAATGAGAAGAGGTTTGACCATAGTCTACTTGTACAAACTACACATATCTTTGAAAACATGATGGAGAACTCTCAGGTATGCAGGTTTCCTCACGATGTTTTCCTTCACCGTCAAAGTAAGTGATATTTAATTGCTTAAAACGCACATATCTAACTCCGAGAAGTTAGATGTGCGTGCCCGGGATCGAACCCTCGACCTCAGATTATGAGGCAGTCATCTTAACTACTAGGCTACCACAGCTTCTTAACTCAAAAATATGTACAAAGGTACAGAGTAATAAATAACAGCTAAGCTCGCTCTAATCTGTACATACGAGTATCACATCTCACAACGCTGTGGAGCTCGCCCGGAACAAGTTCACGATTCGTGTTATTAATTCAAAAGCAATTTATGTTCCGTGAATTTCACATGGCTACAGGCTAATGCAATCTAACAACATGCCAACAACACGGCCTTATTTACTGCACTAAACATTTTAGACAGATGTTTCCGTATAATGAAAATTATTTTCATTGAATAAGTTTATACCACCACTTTTAATATAGGTGCTCAAGCGTGCTCCATCTTATGCAGGTTTAGTTGCAACCAATCAAAGTCAAAGTTATATGAAATCCTTCATGATCAACTCGTCGCCGACTCATAAGAAGTCACTCAGCAGAAGAATATAAATCCGAAAATTAGAGTGCATGTTTGGAATCGAATCTTCCGAAAAAAGGCGGTCGTCTTAACGACTAGGCAGTAGGTAGGCTATCACAGAAGTAGATACATTATACATACATTGTATCCTGACCTAAATTGAAGACAAAACTACACTTGGGTCACATGTAGAGTGCTGTCTTCTACTCTCTTGCATTTTGTACCTATTTTCTGTCTTACTCATCAACAAGCACGAATAATATGCGCCACATATATAAACGTAACACATTCATGTTGGCGTTTTTGCTCGCTTCTCTTATCCAATCAAATTATAATTGGTCCCCGATAACAACGCTCGTGAATCAGTATTACGAGGCATGCCAAGTTCGCACATCAGAATTCGCTACGGGCATCAGATTTCACGCGTTCTTAACACGACTCGCAGGTTAGAAGATATTTTAACCTCCCAACCAAGTGTCTATCAACTTATAATTTAGTTCGAAAGAGTTTTGAGGAAAGCAATAGGTACTATTAATACTACATATAAAATAAATGTAGATGAAACCGCGACCTCTGCACAGTAACATAAGGGTTTAGTAAGTAATTAAATGAAGTCTTTAACACACTATACATAAAGTTATTAGGTACTTCATTCATGACTTTTTAATTTTTGAAAATACCTTATTAAAGTTTTGGTCAAACTGGAATAAATCCCGCACCAGATGAGCTACCAAGTACCAAAGTTCCTATTTGTCTGAAGTTTTGAACATTATGTATCTTCATAATAATGGAGGAAAGTAGACGGAATCGGCGCAAGCGAATCCCATTCGGGCTTTGCATCCTGCATGTATTTTGACCTAAGTCATAACTTAAAAGGTTAACTTAAATAACTCCAACTTAAACTACCAATGTTCACTACCCATCATGAAAATATTGCATCCACTTGGCAGCAAGTCTTTAACGTAATTCTACATCAATGGCATAAAAGCAATATCTTTCAGTAGACTGATGAAGTACGAAGTAATTTATAGATAGATATAAAACTAGCAGGTAGGAGAAATGTGATATTTTAACCTAGTAACCCAATACGATAAATAATACCTATAAATAGACCAGATGTCTGAAATGGCTAAGTAAATAAATAAAATTGAAATGCAAACTCTGCGCGAATGGCAGCCGCAGCCTATGTAAAGTGGCTTGTTTTAATAAAATTTATGAGCTGCCCGTTGTTTTACATACAATTGCCTGTTATTTCTTGCCCTGCTGTATTAATAATAAACTGGTTGTGGGCTTGTATTGTTGAAAAGGTGGGTCGAGATATTAATCGTGCATATTATCTGATAGGCTTGTAGGCAGGCGAGGCGGCATATTATAACACTTTGACGACTCCTTTGGCATACGTAACTAATGACAATTAACCAATGAGAAAAATTGTCGATAAACCCAAGGATCCGAAAATTCTCAGTAAGATCCAAAGGAGATAGGCAAATCTTTTAAGTAGCTTAACCCATCATTAATTATTCAAAGCGAACATAAATAAAACAATGCGTAAACAACTAAACAAGATAGTAAAGAAAAATTTTCATGCGAGTTTTTTCGCTTACGGAATTCCACTAGATATGTAGTAGGTATGTCCTTAGCCTTATACAATTTCAAGGCGGGCGGAGACGAACAAAAACTACTTTTATATGCTCGTTTAATTTATTCGCCTGAATCATAAATTCTAGTCGGCCATTAAAATTTGAAACACTTAAAATGTCTTTATGAGCAAAAGAATAATGAACTTTGCAAAAGTTTATAGTAGAAGGTATAGTTAGTGTATTTTATAAAGTGGACATTATTTATTCATACGGTAAAAACAGAATAAAATACATAACATTTATTACGGGACAAAAATGGCTATACCTACGCGACGCGCTTGATGACAAATAAGGTGCCCACGCACTCGAACTGAACTGCAGCTGAACTGCGCGTCGCGGCAGCGCCCCGCACGATATTCTCCCCAGCCGCGACGCGCGATTCTCTCCAGCCGCGACGCGCGGCAGTGACGCGACAATATTGTGCGGGGCGCTGCCGCGACGCGCAGTTCAGCTGCAGTTCAGTTCGAGTGCGTGGGCACCTATAAGTACAATATTATATATTCGAGTGTGTATCCCAGCCTACAGTATAAATGCATGTAATTATTTTGACATGACAGAAACCATTTGTATAAACTCAAATTCTTGTTAGTCAGTTATCTAAGATCGTAAGACGAGACGTAAAAATATCTTACATAGTAAAATAATTTGGGAGTAAGATTAGGGTTGCCATTGCGAGTGGTAAATTATTTTGACGATTCAAAAGCACTTTACCTGAATAAAAATGTATGTATTCTATTCTAGCCATCCCGATGCATCGAGGGATGCAACGTAGAATAGAAAAGTAATTTAGACGAGTGCTTTTGAACAGTCAAAATAATTTACCCTGTTACAAACAGTGGTGTTTCGACGTCCCGACGAGCTATGAAATGTCCTAAAAATATGAATTTACAATACGACTAACAGAATTAGCCTTACAATCGACAATAATTAAAATATAGAAAAAAAATTGTATCCCACGGTCATTTTTTGCGCAACGGATCAGCCTGGCTGTCCAGCGTGGAAATGCAGCCAGTATTCTTGGCACCATTCCACGCGGGCATGATTTGTATAGTGATAAGTTAAGGATAGCTTTAAGTTTTATTGTAATACAGTCTAATGTAAATAAAAAAGTGATACTTAATAATAAATTTTCCGTCAGTTTTTGTTTTATTTCACCTATAAACATTTCCCTTCACTAAAGCGACCCGACAAGGTCTCGGAAAAATATGGCAACCCTAGATAGATCTGATGTCCCTTATTAACATAATGAGATGTTGTTAAGCGTGATAGGGATGGGGATACCAAAAAAATAGACAGCGGTATCCCGTGGAGTGCATCTGCTTACGAACGAAGGAACAACGATAATGCGGAGAGTTTTTGTGTGTAAATTATGTAAATAATAATTAAACTATTTTTATCTTAGTTCTGAATGTGAATAATTAGCTTGCTTTAGATAAAATAAATCCTACCTACTTTGAAATATTATCTTAGAAATTAACAAAAAGATTTGTACACTTTATACCTATTTATTTAATCAAATCTACGTTATCTCAAACGCAAGGTTTATTTAAATAAAGCAACAGTATTTTTTAAGTATTTCGTTCCGAAACTCAGATGTTACAAAAGACATTAAAACATTAACATGGCTACCTAGGTGCCTGATATGTACGTTTATGTAGGAATAAAGATTTCCTGATTTAGTTTAGAAGAAGACGTACAATTTTGTATAACGAACATTATTATCATATTCATAAGCCCATCTATACAATCCAGTTCGAAGCATCTTCCAAACGAATTCAGCCGCTTTGGAACCGTGTTTAAGTTACGACCAGGATTTCTGGTTACAATCAATAAATCAATAAATATATGTGGCTGTGTCCGTCAGTCCGCCCGACTTTAATGGAAATCGTTGTTTGTTTAGGACCAACCAAGCCCCAAGGCTGCTATTTAAAGGGAGCCATTTTGAAATAGTGAAATGAAGTAGGTAAATTGTAAATTTATCAATTGCAGAATATGTTTTTACAGCAACATTTAGTTACAGTTATTATTCTGCTGAAAAAATCGCGCGGTTATTTCGGTGATGCGTGCTTACCCTTATATCTATTACAAAACCTATTGTTTGATGATTTTTATCTATTATAATAAGTTCTTAATAGGTAGATTTCTATTATATTTTAAATAATTTTTACTTAGGTACATCTGGTAAAATTAAATTTATATGTAGATAGGTACCTATGTATGTAGTTAGTCAATTAGTAAACACCTGAATATTATTTTCAAAAAATGTTTGAAACATAACCACGTGGCACTTTACACATAGGCCTGTGTTCAAACAGCCGGCAACAATAAATAAGGCTTTTTTTCACCGCCAGTGCCCCAAAAGTGGAGCAAAAAAGCATACCTGCCTCCACGCGGCACACAATGCACCCTAACTTCCAAATCCCAATTTATTTGGCCGAACGTCGCAACATTTAACTTGCGCTCAAAAAGGAATAACTTTGCTCACAAAGATCGCCGATTTCTCAGAATTATGTTGACCTTGCGAATCGCATCTGAATTTGAAAATAGCTAGGGCATAGGTTTATTCATTGCTTATTTTTTATGAAACAATGGAGCTTGTTTATTTATCGTTCTTTTCGGTGGCTTTGATTTTATTTATTTATATATAGATCCATGGACCATGATAATTTAAGGCACTAACTATTCCTGGAAGAGTTTGCTGCTAAGCGATAAGATCTAACTTTGAATTTGTATCTTTTTTGGGAGATTTTGTGGCCGACGCGACCCTAAAAGCTTCTTCATCAAAAAGGTTTTTTTGGTTGCGCTGTCAGCTATCTAGACACCCGGATAACGGGTGTCTACTCCCTGAAGCCTTTGGATATCTTTACATCGAGTAGGTAAATTAAATAATTAATTTATTTAATGAGAATATTGTTCATTAATTAAATAATTAATGAACAATATTGTCATTTAAATCAACACACACAACACTCCCACTTACACACTTACCTACACTTTCTAAATTATTTTAATATTTTTAAGTCTACTTTTTGCTTAATTTTTAAGTAAGTAGGTATTAGGTTTAGGAATTAGGATCCCTGTAAAATTACTTTACGAAATTATAATAATATTATAATAATAATTTTGCGAAATTACAAATAAATAAATAAAACAAAAATAAGTTCCTGGGTATTTTTTAAAACACTGAATTACCTCACAGTTTGTATGGTGTCAAACTGTAATCTAAACTACCTAAGTACTTAATTATTGTGGTACGGTACTGTCTTGATACGGTACCTATATAGAAGCTGTAGCTTGTAATGTATTGAGATTGTGTGAGTTGATGTTCGTACTTAGTGTGAAGAAATTACAACGACCTGTGAAAGCTTTTAAAACAACGCAGTGGCCGTCGGTGGCCGGTGGTCGACTCGTTTGTTGGAGTAGGCGCTAAAATGAACGCATACTCCACTGTAGGGTGAGTATAATGACTCTTTGTACAGACTGGAATCGGTACAGTTAAATTTATTACGGTCACTATCAATATTATAAACGTCTGTTTGTTGCTTTGTCCTTCAATCATGGGCAAAGTAACAACGATCAACGTGAACGTGATCAACCAAAGCGAGCGTGAAAATTACGATAATCCTTCATTTTATTTATTTGACATAGGAAAATCATCAGCGAGCTAAAACATTTACTTAGGTTTTAGGCGCTAATCACTGTATTGGATGTCTAATTATATTATTATCTTATACTAGCTGATGCCCGCGACTTCGTCTGCGTGGATTTACGTTTTTCAAAATCCCGCGGGAACTCTTTGATTTTCCGGGATAAAAAGTAGCCTATGTGTTAATCCAGGGTATAATCTATCTCCATTCCAAACAGTATCCGTCCAGTAGTTTTTGCGTGATTGAGTAACAAACATCCACACTTTCACATTTATAATATTAGTAGGATTAGGATTGTGAAATTTCTTCTCGATGCGATGGTACAAAACCCATCTTGTGCGAGTTCGACTCGCACTTGGCCGTTTTTTTTATTCCATAGTTATTGAAATTATGGTCACCACACTTCTTAAGTTTACGCTGAGCAAGTCTTCTCAACGTTGTTCACGATAAGAGCTTTACTTGACTCAGCGACTACATACACCACAGAATATAATTATATTTTAACTACACCGCCACACAGAACTGCCTCTGTTTTCAAATCAACACATGTGTCCGGCAATACAAAGAATATATTATTATAGCTACAATTGTATTGAAAGTTGAAACGTAGTAAATTAAAAGCTGCGAAACATAATATGTGATGGACAGTGGACTTGATAATATTCAGTCCTCAATAATCTCTTTTATGCTGTTAATTATAATAATATCTCTACGAAATAAGCTGCGTAAATGCTAGTCTAGCTATTCAAAGGGGGAACGCTGCCAGTATCTTCGGAATCTTGCCTAAAGGGACTCCTTTTAATAGTATAGTTTAGTTAAGTATTATATATTAAATTTTTTAAGGTTTTTAGTTTTAGGTTCATTGTTCTAGTATATTTTTTTTTTATTTCTGTGTAAATAACTACATTCTGTACATAAATACATATTTCACTTAGGTATCACATCACAGCAGGGTTAAATATCACACATAAATAAAATCAAGAATTTGAATTTTTAAAATCAGGATGTACAATTTAGGCATACTATTCGGCTCCATTATCTAGCAAATCATTATCTATCTATCGACATTTGATTCGTGTTTTCGCGAATTCGCGTTCCGCACACTCGCGCTGACCAGTGGCTGACGAATGTTTTCCCGGGATGTATCTAAATACAACACAAGGTGGACTATTCGCTGTCGCAGAATGTCACCTTATCCGGCTGGTTGATTCGCCAAACTTATTTGAAAGTTCGCTAAACATAGTGCGGTCAGTTGATTTGCTGAATGTCGAACTATCATAAGAATCATTTGGCGAATCCGATAGTTGAGCTTTTCCATATGTAAGTTAGTAAAAATGAGCAAAATCCATACTTGTCTTAACCCTTGAAAATCTATTTATTAAAATGCTTTCTAGCAAGAGATGTTCGTTACTAAACCTACAATTAAGCTTTCAGCTGCAGCTTTTTATCATTGCTACAATACACTCGTAACTCGTTAGAGGTACTCGTTAACCCAATAAATAGAGCGGCTAAACCGCTAATAACCGACTTGCAGCCTATAGGCTATACCAACATTACGAAAACCGGCCAAGTGCGAGTCAGACTCGCACACGAAGGGTTCCGTACAAGAAAATGATTTTTTAAAATTTTGAAATTATGAATTAGTATTTGTTGGTATCGGTAGCAGCAATAAAAATACACATTCTGTGAAAATTTCAGGTCTCAACCTATTCTGATTCGCGAGATACAGGCCGCTGACAGACAGACGGACGGTCGGATGGACAGCGGAGTCTTAGTAACAGGGTCCCGTTGGTCTTCGTGTACGGAACCCTAAAAATAACTCATATTTAAGTAGATAATTGCGCAGGCATTTCATTCGTAATTCATAACATGATCTTATTTGGTACTCGCAGTAAATTGCTAGAGATAATAAGGAGCTGATTGCCGAGGCTGCCTACCTAGAAATTAAAGTCAATTTCGGAATTCCTGTCAAGCAACGCGTTTCGAGACGCCTCTTACCTCTGCCAAGGTATAAAGGTTTGGGCAGACATAACGCGCGGCGGATTATGCGTTATGAACAAAAAAATACAGAGCGCACATAGCAGTCGATCTGCCATCTCGTGCAGTTACCAACGTACCGAGTTTATTGCTGGTTCTTTCGACAGGAAAGGCATTCCGAATTAAAATCACTTGTAAAAATTTATTTGAATAAAAAATATTTCTATTTCTAAAGGGTCCATAAGATGATAGGCTGTAACAGTGAAGTCTGTCAAACATAAGTGATGACTCATGTATTACTGATAGAGCAGAGAATTATCGACGTTTGCCGTGCCAACATCAATCGTCGCAAGACGGGAGGTATTCCTAAATCAACATAGGAATTAGTGGATGTGGTAAATCTGAAAGTAAAATTTATTATCTAATAGACGCCCTATACTAAAGATGTTTTTTTTATTTATCAAGTAATGCACACATGCATTTCGTGTGATGTAACCGCCGTCCTTACACCAGCCACCGCGCGTTGTATCTGCCCAGGGCCTTAAGTTATAACCATCCTTAATTACATGGCTATCCATCATCGAAAACCAACAGACGAAGCTTTCGAAAAGTATAGCCCACCCACTGAAATAATTTGGCCCTTGACCTTCGCAGCAGAAGATTCGGGCGAAATCGGACGAGAAAAGTAGATAATTTAGGTACAGACCTACAGTTTAATAAAAACTAGTTTTTAACCGACTTCCAAAAAAGGAGGAGATTCTCAATTCATCGGGATCTTTTTTTTTTATTTTTTTTTTTATTTTTTATGTATGTTCCCCGATTACTCAAAGACCCCTGGTGGATGTCTAGTACTTAGAAATTAAATAAAAAGTCGGCAATATGCCTTACTTTTTTTTTAATGAATTTTAAAAGAAACAAATACGTATTTTTCTGAAAACGATCAATAACTCAAAAACGGGCGGTTTTTGCCCATAAGTGTTTAGGGGTCATTTGTAGCATTTGACCTCCTCTACAACTTCTCAAAGAGAAGGTAGCGTTTTTCTGGACTTCGTGTATAAATATCGCACATATGGATAAAAAAATTATTTCCCCGCTTCAAAACGTTTCTGATTTTAAATAATGTATAAAAAACAAGAATTTAAAAAAAAAATCATCAAAATCAGAGCTGTTTCTGAGGACTTCCGACGAAAATGCTTCGTTTACTCCACTAATGTCTGCCATAGGTGTCGGCATAGAATAAAGAAATGGAAAAGTAGCCAGGCACCTTCATTAGATACTTTTTTTATGAAACCTCATAAGTTCTTCTATGCTACGAGTTGACAGTCGGACGGATATCCGAAGTCGTAGTAATATGGTAGTAATCGGCTGTTACTAAACATCGATGTATATGGATTAGCCTTTCCCATACAATTCCGTCCGCAAAAATACGCTTGAATCTTACGTCATCGTCATTGACAAAGTCAAGAGACTTTTGCAAATTCTATTGACTTTTCGAGCGCGTTTTTTATCTTCGAAGGGCCCATCCATATACATCGATGTTACTAATAGGTACTAGATACTTTACTAAGTTAAGACCTATTCCTTTAGATACGACAAAAAAAAAGGATAATGTTGATATGAATAGAGCAAGAGCCAATAGAGGATAGAATAACTTATCTCTGATAGAGCCTATGTTAGTAGCATCAGCAATATTAGTACCATCTTATGTAGATAAGTAGTTCGAATTTAGTGAGTTTCCATTTGTAACAAAAGAGGATTGACATTAACTTCTACATTTTTAATTTACTTTATTTGCTTACTAATTGTAGTAGTTTAATATTGTACACATTTTTTTATTTGCATTTTACTTCCAAGGATAAGGCAGCCTTTCCAAGTTTCCATTTTCTTCTTTCTTGTTTAAATACCTATACCTATTGTGTGATTATTATGTATCTATGTACCTAAGTGCAATTAAGTTTCATATTACGAGTTACATCACGTCCTGACTTGTCTAAACTAGCTCTTTTTTTGGATAGGCAATCGTGACAAACTCATCAACATCAATTCAATGTCAAAACCCGAACAGGCAACAAGAGATCCTATTATAGATTACCGTAACTTTGTACGGATATGTGATAGAGAAAGTGATAAATAGTGTAATTCAAGTTCAAAGTCGGATTACAACAATGGATATTGTGAGATCATATCGCAGCTCGGTCCAGGCTGCATCGTGTTGCATCCGCAGACTAAAGGAAAATGGACGGAGCGCCCTAAAAACAAACAAATTCATAAAATTGAAACCACGATGTATCGCGGGATATTTCTGAGTAATCCCCGAAAGGGACAAAACAACAAAACTAATCATACTTACGAATGAAAGGTTATGTGTATTAATTTGCGCGGGTTACGACTGTTACAACCGATCACGCAGCAGTGCATCATAAAATATGGCTTTAGTTCTACACGCCTTCAACACTAAATTTAAAACAGAAAACTAAATAAAAATTCGTAATATTCGCCATAAATTACTATCACAGAGGCACAGATGATAACTGTGCCCAACAAAAAAAAGGTAAAGTATGACAACAAAAAAATATTTTTGTCTTTACTCTTCAGAGCTTTTCCATACATAGCTTGCTCTAACAAGGTATTACCATTTTGATGTCGAGTCCACCTTGATTCTTTGTGTGAGCATTTCCGTCTATCTTCTTCCATTAGTCTTTGCTCGCATCGTGTTGTGGGTATCTTGGAGCGTGCATCGTGGTTAACAAGCTCGGCGCAATACGTTGAGAATACAAATGAAATTTCAAATATAAAAGATATACGGTACGGTGTACATGGACTGGTGTTATTGTTATCAAAATAGATCTCGTGTTTGATTTGATTTGTATAATGGTATGGATTCAATAAATAAATTAAACCAAATAAAACTAGGTGTCATTTTTGAGGTTCCTTACCCCGAAGGCTGCCAAAGAGATCCTATTACCAATTTTTTTTGAGTGTATAATATAGTGCTATTGCCGCTATTACAAAAAAATGGAACTAATTTATATGGAAATGGAACTAATAATAAATTTTATTAAAAAGGAATTAATAATTGGCGTCATATGCATAAGTGATTTTTAGGGTTCCGTAACTACCTCAAATCATAGGATCACTTCGTTGACTGTCTAATATCGGTATATCAAGAAACTGTCGTATTTGGCAAATAGGTATCTAAATCTTTTTTTTTTTTCTCTTTCGTCTGGCTCTACAAAGATTAGCCAATGTCAAGTTTATAGTTATTTGTAACAAGTTAGTTAAACTATACAAGTATGGACCCCGTCTGTGCCGGCACTCGCCGACATACGCACGGCACCCCTTTAGAGCGCCTTTCAGTCAGTTTCAACAAAAAAAAAACACTGCAAAAAAGCAGAGCACGCCCACCAGCCAACACCAACACAGACGAAGTCCATCTAAATCTTATAGCACAAGTAGGTAAATGAAAATCAAAAAACCGCGAATTTGTTGTTGAGTCACAAAAAAAAAATTACACTGTGTACACCAAAAAATTTAATTTACTAAGTAAATCACATGTGCAATGTTCTACATAAAAGTGTTAGGGACGTATATTTTGTACGATACTACGGAACCCTTCGAATGCGAGTTCAACTCGCACTTGGCCGGTTTTGTTTTTTACTTTAAGTTGGTTTTTGGCAGGCAATCGTATTTTTCTTTGGAATTTAGACTTGTTTTTTCGAAGCGTACGGCAACCAATATGAACAGCTCCACAACAGCTAATAAATTTTAAACGAAGGCTTATAAATAAAACAGTATCTCCCAGTTTTCGGTTCCAGGGCCACAGAGAGGCTGGCGGGTTCCAATAATGAGGATGGCTCGATAGCATCGCGGGCGGAGTCGATCCCCGCGCCAGATATGCAGAGTCCTTTCTCGGTGCCTTTGTGTTCCCCGGGTAAACACGACCGACTTCGTGTGGACCTTTCTTTTTACCGCAGAAGAATAGATATCTATACCAATATAACTAGTAGGTATCCCTTATATTATAATGTGTAGTATAACGTGACAGGTCAAGATGGCAATCGGGGTATGAGGCGGGAGGACGCTCCGCACAACTGCACTATCCCGCACCGGGTAGGTGTGTATAGGTATGTTTTGGAAAGTATAAAATTAGGGTTCCGTAGGTACCCGAAAGGTGCCAACGTTATTACGAAGACGCCTGTCCGTCTGTAATAGGTACAGTTGTTACAGAATGTTTATAATTCTATGGCCGCTATAACAACAAATAATTAATAAAAATTTCAAAATTGCCGCCACGAAAATTAAAAGTGTTATTTCTTGTACGATGATACAGAACTCTACGTGTGTGAGTCTGACTCGCACTTGACCGATTTTTAGTAGGTCCTACTAAAAAAAAATGAGCGTAGGTTTCCCTAGGACTTGGGTACTTAGGTAAGTACGTAGGCCTACTATACAGTATACATATTTTGGAAAAACTCTTTCATGTTTCAATTTACTATCTAGATACTTCTAGTGATCTAGAATCACAAATTACAGGTAGATACTGGTAGGTAGTTCTGGGTATGTTCCTGTAGACTGACACAGAATTAAACAAATAACTGAATCATTATTTTCTCAACTCCAACTAAAAATCAAATTGCCTACGCTCGATATCTGTAAATTGCCCCAAACAAGGATCCCAAGCCGATACCTTGGTTGTTACGATGGAAAATTATTCTGCCAGTGCAAAGTACAGTGATTACAGCGCAGGCCTTAGGGAACCACGTCAGTGCTTATTGTCGGATGATTGAAGACCCTCCGCCTTCCCAGCGGTCCTGGCTGGACAGAGATGGAACGAACAAGTTTCATAAGTTGGAAAGAGATGGCAATAGTTCAGCATCTGATTAGCATCCCAATTACGGTGCGGGCGCAGTGGGATCGAATCCTTCTACGTAGTGATGTTTAAATACATTTATCGATAACACATTAATTTTTAAAAATAATATTAGTTTCTGTTTTAAGTTACGTTAGTTTAGTTAGTAAGTACTGTTATATACTGAAAAGCTTTATAACAGGGTCATCATCATCATGATCAACCCATCACCGGCTCACTACTGAGCACGGGTCTCCTCACAGAATGTGAAGGGTTTGGCCACAGCCTACCACGCTGGTCAAGTGTGGATTGGCAGACTTGACTCACTTCTGAGAACATTATAGAGAACTCTCAGGCAGGTTTCCTCATGATGTTTTCCTTCACTGTTAAAGCAAGTGGGAATTCGTTGGATAAAACGCACATAACTCCGAAAAGTTTGAGTTGTGTGACCGGGATCGAACCCCGTGCTCCTAAATAGGAAACGGACGTCATAACCACTAGGCTATCACGGCTTTTTATATAATAGGGTAGGTGTAAAGCCAGAAGAAAACAAATAATAAACAGGGTATCTAGCTATAATTCATTTTTTCTTAACTGAGTTAGGTACAACACAACAAGTAAGGTTAAGGATGCAGTTACAATAACTCACTAAACCACCTACTTACACGGCAGTATATTAAGTTAGTCTTATAAACAGATCGACATATATATTATATTTTTAACCCCCCGACCCAAAAAGAGGGGTGTTATAAGTTTGACGTGTGTATCTGTGTATCTGTGTATCTGTCTGTGGCATCGTAGCTCCTAAACTAATGAACCGATTTTAATTTAGTTTTTTTTGTTTGAAAGGTGACTTGATCGAGAGTGTTCTTAGCTATAATCCAAGAAAATCGGTTCAGCCGTTTGAAAGTTATCATCGCTTTTCTAGTTACTGTAACCTTCACTTGTCGGGGGTGTTATAAATTTTTAATTTACACTTGTTATCGATATTTTATTCGATACCGGTGTGCGGCCCTACTAACGAGCCTCGCTCGGCGCAAGGCGGGGCGTTCGTGTTAAGATTGCATCGGCAGCCGCAAGAAAACTTAAAATAAACAACATATTATGAATACCACCAAGATTACATACCGTAGGTATTAAATTGGGTATCTATAAACTTGTCTATAGTACTTACACCTCCTTACCTATTGAAGTTTCGTGAAATTTAAATATACCTACCTACTTACTGGTTTTCCATGAGAATATGTTTCAATTTTCAAAAATTAACAACAAAATACGCATACATAAGTCCTTGAAAACATGTTAAACGTGTAAAAAAAACAACGACAGTAATATGTTTATGAAAAAAAAAATCGCTTCAAAAACAGTTCCAAACATCGAAAACTTCGTTTGAAATCGAACTATGCAAATACCGCTATTGAGCACGGATCACAAATTGAAGAAGTCAAGACACATAAGCCATACTTCCGTTCCGATTTACCACAGGAAATAATATACATAAAAGGTTGTGAAGTTTACAAGACAAATATTTAAGACATTCAAAGTCCAAACATCATAACTCTTTTAAAAAACCCCCGACAAAAAAACCTCTATAAGAAAACTAGAAAAGAGCTGATAACTTTCAAACGGCTGAACCGATTTTCTTCCGAGCTAAGAACACTCTCGATCAAGCCACCTTTCAAACAAAAAAACTAAATTAAAATCGGTCCATTCGTTTAGGAGTAAACAGCAATACTTCATTCGTTTGAATCTATGTAGTTTCGCATCTCTATCGCCGTCAACGCCAGGCTTTCAAATCAAATCAACACATTTATCTTGTGTTAATATAAAAAAAAAATTTGAAAGCATTTCTCACAGACTACTTGATAAAGACAGACGGACAACAGGTGGATTGATCATCATTGATCACAAGTGTAAATTAAAAAACACCCCCGACAAGTGAAGGTTACAGTAACTAGAAAAGAACTGATAACTTTCAAACGGCTGAACCGATTTTCTTGAATTATAGCTACGAATACTCTCGATCAAGCCACCTTTCAAACAAAAAATAATTATATTCAAATCGGTTCATTAGTTTAGGAGCTACGATGCCACGGACAGATACACAGATACACACGTCAAACTTATGACACTCCTCTTTTTGGGTCGGAGGTTAAAAATATATCCATACTGCCTATGCCTACCCGTGTACGTATTCGTATATCAGCCGAGTAAACAGCAATACTTCATTCGTTTGAATCTATGTAGTTTCGCATCTCTATCGCCGTCAACGCCAGGCTTTCAAATCAAATCAACACATTATTAATATAAAGAAATGAAAGCATTTCTCACAGACTACTTGATAAAGACAGACGGACAACGGGTGGATTCATTGATCAAAATGAAGCACGTCCGAAGGAGAGCGATCAGTTTCTTTTCGTCCAAAAGAAGTCAATTATATATTACGACACAAAAAGAAAGTTTAACATTTTACAACAGGTATAGTAAAAGCGAATGACTTCATCACTAAGTAGTAAGTAGGTACCTATATCCAAACACCATACATGCTGAATAAATGCTGCTGTTTTCATATTTCTTCAGCGTGTTCGATGTTTTCGACTAGTGTCGTAGAAGTTAAGTTGCCTTCAAACTACGGAAATATATATAAATATCGCTCACCCTACTTTGTAATGTCACTATATACTGATATTTATATATTATATTATATTTCCGTAGTTGAAGGCAACTTTACACGCATTTTCAGTTCTGCAAAATGAGTTCCATCGCAATCTTCCATTACAAAACTCATGATTTAAGTGAGATCGCGCTGAATTTATAATGATTAAGACAAGGTTACAGATCACGAAAAAAAGTTTCTATGTCAAAAAAATATATACCAGCATATCTATTCTACTCATGGTTTTGTATTGTTTGTACCCCACAAGATTGTAAGTACATAATATAATCATGTTATTAAACATGTTAGTTTGTTGACCGCGCTTCTGTCTATCATTTTCATGCAGGTCCGCGGCATTTTCCATAATATTTACGGCTAAGCTACGGCCAGATGTAACGTAACACATATTTTATTGCTGGAACCACGGCTACGGTGTTCCGTCTAAATGAAAATAAAATTACTGTTATTTACGAATAGCGTAATACTATGAGACCAGAGATTTAAATTGTCTGTAAGCTCAAACGATTATGCTCCACGCTAAAGGCTAGTTTACATATTATGCGGGAGCAGTTTGCACTTATTTTCTTGAATTCCGAAAATATTCATTTATATTAAGTATATTTTATGGTTCAGAGAAAAGCTTATTCAAATTTTTAACCCCCGACCCAAAAAGAGGGGTGTTATAAGTGTGATCTGTGTATCTGTGTATCTGTCTGTGGCATCGTAGCTCCTAAACTAATGAATCGATTTTAATTTAGTTTTTTTTTTTTGTATGAAAGGTTGCTTGATCGAGAGTGTGAAGCTATAATCCAAGAAAATCGATTCAGTCGTTTGACAGTTATCAGCTCTTTTCTAGTTACTGTAACCTTCACTTGTCGGGGGTGTTATAAATTTTTAATTTACACTTGTTTGCATTTAAAGTAAGTTTCTCTTTTCAACGAAAAGAGAAACGAAGACTAATTTTGCAGAGCCTAGTCACAGTATAAATTACCTATGATTTTTTACTTTCAACCTACTTTTTTTAGGGGTCCGAGAATATAATGATGTACTTAAGTACTAAAACCTTTTTTACCCGACTGACTACGGCAAAGCCAAAAGGAAGGGTTATTACATTGAACTCAGTGACTCAATCTATTTATCGTAATGTTGAAACTTGAGTTGTAGTAGGTAACATGCCATTCGCCCACATTCAGCAGGGACTTCCGCAGGCTGAAATGATGATGATAACGAAAGTAATTTTAAAACAGGCTTTTTTCAAGGATATAAAACTAGCAGATGCCCGCGACTTCGCACGCGCGGATTTCGGTTTTTCGGAATCCCGTGGGAACTCTTTGATTTTCCGGGATAAAAAGAAGCCTATGTGCTAATCCAGGATATTATCTATCTCCATTCCAAATTTCAGCCAAATCCGTCCAGTAGTTTTTGCGTGAAGGAGTAACAAACATACACGCACACACACACACACACACACACACACAGACACACATACAAACTTTCGCCTTTATAATATTAGTGTGATCTGCGGCCTTCTTCGGCGGTGTGTGTTACAACTTCGGCGTTTGGGTACAAACGAGTGTGTACGCAGCATCACAGATCATCGCCCAACATTCCTTTCGACGCGAGCGCATGAATACAAAACCAATTTGATATTTTCTCATTACGCCGCCGCCGACCGCAGACCCCGAGCTCGGCTAACTAGTGATCTGTCATTACAGTAATTTACCTATTTTATAAACAAGCTCGTAGGAAAATCTAATCTTGGAGTTTTACTTTTGGAATCCATCAGGCAGCCTGTTTTCCTCAAACTTCTTGGCACTTTAAAGAGTACTGTTCCAACAATTTTAGGTTTGAAAGGCACATTTTTGGTTTTTATTGGATTTTTAATATTATATTCATGTTATGTTGATCTGAAAATTATTTCTTTGATAATACTTAAAATTTAATGTAAGTACCTGTTGGTATATACTGGGTGAAATACCTCTAACAAAATAATATTAATTATTCATCCAAAGGTAAACGCGCATAATCTGACTCACTTTGCTAAAAGTGGCGGACATGAACCAAATTAGTTTTAAATCCAACTCAATGGTCCGCATCATCAACTCAATGGTTAACAATTATCCTATGAAATATTGATTTATCAAAATAAACAGCACGACAGAATAAAGCATTAACACTTAAAAATATAATGCACAGAAAAAAGTTACAACAGCGAATAAACAAATGTATCAACGGTTAACATTAATATTTGTCAGAATTAAATGTCGCCCGTTGATATCCCGCAACAGAACAGGCTCGCCATAAATCTACGTGAAATTATCATAATGTCTTGGTTCATAACAGAATGGTGGTTTTCTTGGATATTAATAACATCCGGTATAAAAGTGTTCCCGTGGTCTAGCTGACGCCATTATTAAATGGACTGTCATTTGAAAGGATAGCCGATTTAAATATAGAACGAGTCGTTCGAAATTCATAAGCACGCTTTCGCCACTCGCCTCTAACTTCACGTAAAGTCCGATTTTTCGCTAATTCATTACCGCTTGTATGTATGCCGTTGAAATTGTTGGGCTATCTAACTGCCCGATTAAGTTAAAAGTTTACAGAAACGTGTGGTTTGGATGACAACAGATGATTATGGTACCATCTACATCTGATCTGGGTATCAATATCATTGAGCGTTTCTGATTAATGTGAAAGCTGGAGATTGGAATTTGGAACTCTCTGATGACATAATATGGCAGGACAGTTGAGTTTGGATTCGTTTGCTTTGTTCTCATGAGTAAATTAAAAAAAAATACAATAACAAGAGCATTGTGATGGATCTGGAAGGTGGGCACTGGAACTCCCTTTTAAGCATGTGATGGGTCGTGTTTGGTTTTTAGTAGGTATGGTATGTTAAAAAAAGTTTGGCATAGACTCTTCTCATTTTGAGAGGAGACCCGTGCCCATAGGAGGCCGTGTAGGTCGGCCATGGGTTGATATCACAGATAAGGGTTTATTTCCCTTATCTGTGGTTGAGATGATGATCATGATCTCGCTTCGGCCGCGTACGAAACCAATGTTACGAAAGGTACCTACTTAGTAATGTACCTACCAGACACAAAATTCTGTAGATAGAAACCAAAGAACGAAATCACAGGTAGGAGTTATGATAAATACATTAAAAACCTATGTATAGTAAGCAGGTATGTAAACTGTTAATATCTCAATCATAAAGTAATACTTAATTGACACGATTACATGTGATATAACGCGAAATAATTAGCGAGATATAATTAAAAACCGGTTTCACTTTTGCGAACGTGTTATGATTTCAGAAAAATGTCTCTTAAACGGCTAACAGCGCGGATCAGAAGCGCTAAAGTATGCCATACCTACTTAAATACCAGAAATACTTCGACAAGAAAAAAATCTTGAAATTTTTCAGTATGAGTATGCATAAAAGTATATATGCAGAGCGTTATTTGGTGGTTGCGAATAACCCAAAAACAGATGGCAAAAGTATTTTTATACGAAAAAATCTTGAACTTTTTAAAATTCCGTAAGGTAGGCTATTTAAAATATGTCTTCTTTTTTCTAAGACTTTAATGGTCATCATTGATTTTTTCATATTTTGAAAAAAGTTAGCCCAATTATAAGTTTTGTATAACTTCAAAAGGCATGTATTATAGGCACTCGTTATTTGTACTGAAAAAAATAACAATGTGACATGAAGTTCCAGCTAAACTTTTAAATTCTACATACGTACGAAGAACCAGAAAAACATAAAAATTACAGGACCATCGATGGAACCGGCGGCTTCGAAGGGTATCAGTAAGTTCCCTGTAATTGAACAAATATTTATGTATAAATGCAATACGGCGACTTTTTGCCTTGCCTCTGACTCGAGTCTCGACGGTCAGATCGGCAGGGACTAGGGATCCGGGAAAACAATCGATAAGAACAATGGTATCGAGTTTCTTAACTTACTCGATACTTTACTACCTCATTCGATACTTTTTAAATTGATTTCTGTTTTACGAGTAGAAATCATCCATATCCAAACTATATTAGTATGGTACTATAATTACGAAAGTGTCTGTCTGTCTGTCTGCTAGCTTTCTCGGCCCATCAATTTAATCGACTTTGATGAAAGGTACATTGTTAGCTTACTGACTTATCGCGAAATGGACGTAGGTTACTTTTTATCCGGGATTCAAAGAGTTCCCATGGGATTTTTAAAAACCTAAATCCACGCGCACGAATTCTTTTTTTAAATTTATAGACTAGCTTGGCAGCAATCAAACCTGCTAATCAAGTGATGATGCAGCCTAAGATGGAGTGCGCTTGCCTAGAAGATGCCTATTCACTTTTGAATCATGAATCGCAGGCGACGTCTAGTTTACTAAAAGAGCAACTTTTTTAGTAGGTATTTGTCTTAACAAACTTTAAAAACTTCTGATTCTTTTTTATAGATGCTTTTGAGTTAAGTCTCTAGGTCCTAGGTTCTCGAATAGGTCTTACATGATAGATACATGGCTCTATTGAGTACAGAATATACCCTTTGAAACCATATGCACTCGTATAGTATCGAGTAAAACATCGATACCTAAGTTTATATTTCTGCTAATCTGTACACCTACATCTCTTTTAGATTTACAAACTAAGATGCGGTTGTATTGTTCTTAAGCCCTTGGCCTACATGTCATAATGCGTTCCTTTACAACAATTCGGTTTGCCAAAGAGATGTGCCATGTTTTTACGTACGTACCACAAAGACGAGAAACACGCGGCTTCGTAAGGTTATGACTGCTTTATTACCAATTTTTAGGGTTCCGTATTTCTGAGCCTGCACCTCGTTGTCTATCTGTCTGTCTGTCGAAACCCGTGGTATTATCTATGATCCCGTCAAGAGAATAAAAACCTATAGAGTACTTCCCGTTGACCTAGAATCATGAAATTTGGCAGGTAGCAACTTCTTATCGCACAAGTAAAAGATACATCTGACTTTGCGGTTACCTCATAAAAAAATTAAAAAGCGTTATTTTTTGTACAATGTACGATGGTGTTGGACTACGGAACCCGTCGTGTGCGAGTCCGACTCGCACTTGCTCGGTTTATTTTTATTTTATAGTCGATAAATTGTGTTTTTATAGTTTAAACTGTCGAACGTTAAAGTTAACGACAATATTTCAAATTAAATATTAATGTAAGTACCTATAGGTAGGTAGGACCTAAGGTTTTATGGCCAAGCTTTGGAAAATGTTGGTATTTGGTATTAACTATTAACCTACACGAATATATTATCTTAACTACCGGACTTCACCATTTCACTAACTCGTTTTCTTTGTTCCCTTTAAATTCGTTAAACTGTTATTTTATACTTTTATCGATGACATAAATTTATTCTTTTTCGGCGCTTTGCTACGACTTTCTGACGTGGTTTCTTTGGCAGAGAATTGGTAAACGCCACCTGCATCATTATCTCATAAATTCAACTATGACAATCAAAAAGTGTGCAATTTGGTACAATTGTACCCAATTTCAATAAATGATTTTACTTTGACTTTGAGAATAAAAATACATCACAGAAGTAGGTCTAGGTACCTATACGAAAATTTTTGCTAAGATTTCTGCAACATATCATCTGCCTACTTAATCTTTGCTGGTTGTTCTCTGTTGGAAAGGCATTCCGAAGTCCGAATCAAACGAATAGATTCTTTTGAAGAATCAACAGCACTTATTGAGAATTATTTGAATAAAAATAATTGTTCTCTTTTTATTCAAATAATAAATATTATATTTTTTGTCACTGAAGATTTTCTTCAGAGAAAGCCTAATGCAGATGTATCCTAGAAACATTCTCATACAACTTAACTCAAAGTAAGTTAACAGAGTTTACCTACCTATTTGAAAATATCAAAATTACCTACTTATATCTTTATTAGGTATAGCTAGCAGAAGTAGCAGATATGTATCTAACTGAACTGCTTGAAATCTATTTTAATTACCGTTTCTCAGGTTTGTTGAAATGCAACGCGTCCTACGTTTTTTTTGTCCGCCTTTGACTAGAGGAGTCGCCTCCGAAGTGATTTATTGGGCCTCGTTCGTTTTACTTCCCAATTCGTTATTCTTTATGGCCCGAACAGCGACCTCCCCAGCCTTTCTGAAACGGGCTGCTTTTCAAAGAACCAGTATGATAATATATTACTATAGTTACAACAAGAACTGTAAAATTTTAATGCATGGATTTTTATTTTTTAACGAGCTCTAAATAATGTTGAGGTTTTTTCGTGAGACAATTTTAATAGGTACTTACCTACTTAGATATATAATATCACTAAGTAGGTACCCATATAGTAGGTAAATGCGACAATATTATGTTTTTTGTGGGTTTGTCCTTCAATCACGCCGTGACGGAGCAACATCGGCTAATGAGGTACATAAAAGGAGTAATTAGGTATTACTTAACTGATAGACTGGTCAGTCAATTGAGGACTGGCGTCTGGTGGTGAACTGACATATTAACAGGGCTCTCTCCGTCACTTGCTCCATACAATCGTAGTTCCAAAAATTGGTGTTTTAGATTTTTCTAAAAATATGTAGTTTTAAAATTACAGGGGATCAAAGATTTGTATGTGAATTTTTAGGACCGCGTAACTTTGAAACCGAATATATTAACAGAAATCTGCAAAACCACAAACATAGATATTTGTTTCTAGAATATGTCTGCAAAATTTCATGGACTTTGGTCGCTTAATATTCAAATGAAATTCGAACTACGTTTGTATGAAGCGAGTGACGGAGAGACCCCTCTTAACGCACACCTCTAACCGCCACTGGACCTACATTCTAGACTAAGCGTCGGTTAGGCGGTTCTAGACTCTAGAAACTTGACATTTTGAAGAAACCTTTCTAAGAAAAACTCACTCTCCCCCCGGCCCCCACTTAGAAAGCATTTCTAGAAATTCTACTCCCGCGAAGCTGGACCTAGTCCTACCTCAGCTAGTAAGTACTTACCTAATATTATAATACATAATTCAAGTTAAATATACTCTTTTAAGCTGTCAAAGATGATCGGACTGGAATGATATTATAAACTCACAGACATGCAATCTCTTCATGCCCGGCTATGAATTTTAAAAGATCTATCAGTCGACAGGTACGAGAGGGTAATCAGAAGCACCCAGGTAGGTACCTGCCACCATCCTGCCACTGATTATGAAAGAAAACCAACAAGAATATCGGTAATTTCACTTTTTTAAAGCTCAGAAAAGCTCTAATGCTCTACATAATAACGTCATAAGATACTTTTTACCCATTACGAATAAGTGGGTACAAATGACCGCAATCCTTTAGGATGTCTTCGTATATGGATTACGTTATTGAGTGCCTACATACTCGTAGGTGAAGCAATTTCGCACGACGCACAAGGCAAGTATAAATGAAGATCAGAGGAGAGCCGGTTTTAAATGTCAAAATATCCATGTAAGTTGTCGCATGTCCCATAATAATGGTTTCTAGGGACGACTGTATGTTGACGATTATCGTCAATTTTACACTACTGATAAAGATCTGCACGACAGAGGAAATGCCGATCTTAAATGTCGTAATTTCCATGTTTGGCTGGCATAATGATTTGTGTCCTAAATCGTCACCATTTCCAGCCATTATGCATCAGCATCTACTTTTGAACATAGATCTCTTTAAGGTAACGCCAACCTTTTCTCTCTTTGACCTTTCCTGTCCAATCATTTCCTAGAAATTTTCATTATGACGCCATTTTTTTTGACCTACTACCTACCTATCCTGCGCTGTTTTCAGTGTCGCATTTTGGTGTTTAATACAAGAATAATATAGTACCTACTTGTTAAACAATTACCTACAGCCTATCTATAGTTACCGATCTATATGCTTGATCAAGTAGGATTCAAAAGCATGATTTAAATGGATACGCGAGTGACATCAACGTTTTAGGAACGATTGGTGAACTTTTTACAAGAAACGGCCAGAGTTTTTAACTAGGCCACCAACTACTGCAGAAGATCAGAGAAAAAGCCGACATCAAATGTTAGAGCTTTCGTTTCCTTACGCCAATTCAAATTTTCCTTTGTTGATTTACCTAATGTTAGTTCCGCCAATTCCGTATGAGACACACGGCAAGGAAATAAAGTTCAAACGCTTCAAAGAAAAAGCCGCCTGACAGTTAAAGTTACCACGTTGAAAATATAATGGCCGAGGCAACGTACTAACTGGACAATAACTAAGTTGAAGTAAACCCATTCGCTTTAATACTTTACAGAGCGTGACTTATTGCTGAGAAAACAAAAGGTAAAGCAGTAAGCTCCAGTAGCATTTTAGGGAATTTCGAGCTTTACTATTGGTATTTAAATGAAGCGGTGTTAGAACAAGAGGGTCCAGAGAGAGCAACTTACGTTTAATATTGGTAGAGTACTTAAGACTGTACCTACTTGAGTCTTGATTTTTCCAAAATGATGTTAAACATGACTTACGAGTATAATACCGGTTCCCCTTTTACCGCCAACGAAGCGTAAAGAATTGTTCTAGGAAATAGGAGCAAGTACGGTCAATAGTTCAACAGGTGGGATGCGTTTACATAAACCGAATCGACCTTTCAGATTTCAGTGTTCTCCCGTACCGTACCAACCTAAAAAGTACCTTAGTGATATTGGTAAAAAATACAAAGGATTCAAAACTAGGTAGGCATAAAGTATTGTCCTGTTCTATATCAAAAGAAGAGAGCTGACAAAACATAATTGATTGGCGACAAAGTTAAGGCTTAGGACGCGGTGACAATGGAACAGCCTGCAGGTACGGGTGCTCAGGTATCGGAAATCGGATAGTGTAAAAAGATCATTGTTGCCTCTACCGAACCGAATACCAGCAGTCTTGAAGTACAATTGATAACACTGCAATTTTTTTGTACGGAGCACGATATTGTTTTGCTTGGGGACATACAAAAATATTAAGTTGATTGTTTTGCAAATAAAATTGTTACTAAACTAGGTATATTAAAGGGATTGCAATTTTTATGAATGAGGTATTTTTAAGGTTTTTGGGGACGCTTAAACGAAAAATTGTAAATCTGGAAAATGGGTATTAAAATAGATGTAGGTAAATAGGTGAAAGATCAGAGTAAGGAACATGCCTAGATAAAAATTTTCATTCAAGGAAATTTTGGGACAAGAAGTTCTGCCTTAGGGTAAGCTCCTATGTTAAAAAACTTACCAAACTGAAGCAGCCAGTCCGAAGTAGTACAACAGCAAGAAGACGACAGCGCAGTTGGGGTTCGCTAGTCCATCATGTGCCAGCAACATTCTGGTCGGAGATGTCGAGTCCTTAGCACATCCGGCTGCAGTTCTGCCCACGGCCGCTCTCACGCCCCATCCTGCGGCGGCTGCGCACCTGCAGAGAGCCACGAGGACTAGGGCCCGTTCCCCAGCTCCGCCTCGGTCTCCACACGCCAGCTGTGCCGCCACTGCTGCCAGTGTACACGCGAAGCTGAGTGCCGCCCATGTGGCGAGCCACACTTCTGCCGCCCGACGCTCCCCCGACTCCCACAACACTTCAGCGTCACAGAACTGAGCGCAGCGACCGGACCCTCTAACGTAAACCCAGCTATTCGGCTTAACGAGACGCCTACAATTCCCTCTACCAGCCGTATTCGTTGCGTCCAGAGGTATCGTCCCCAACGGCGGTGCACGTTCCCCCGGCCCTTCCATACACATGTGCTCGTGGTTATTCTCAGCTGGAAATAAAGAGCAATCTAACTCTGCTGGCCAAGGAAACCCGAAACCTCGGAGGACGGGGTAGCATCTGGCGTAGACACTCTCGCACAACCCTCTACACGGCCCTATGGGCAGAGCGACCTTATCCGTACACATCGGAACGTAAACCGCACATAAAAACAAATGTAACTGAGACGAGCATCCATACTGCACTAAGGGGCTAAAAGTTTGGAGAGTCACATCGGCATCAGCTTGAAGAGTGTGCCGGGCCAAGTTGGGCATTCCCGTTTGGTTGTATCCGATGTTCTTGCACATAGCCACTTTGATCGGTTCACATGTCCTCACGGACGCCTCGGCTGTGGTTTCGAAAGCGAGGGTCACAGTTAAAAATAGTGCGGAGAAACACTTCATTGTTGATGATTGCGCGGAGTCACAAGCTCACAACAATGTTTTCATTGTATCGTGAATGTTTACGCGCGCGTCGGTCGCGAGGAGCCGTGGGTGCGCTCCGCAGCGCGTCTCGAGACGTTGTGCAGACGAGGCCGGGCGGCGGGCGCTCCGCGGGGAGAGCTTCCAACACAAACAAAAAGTCGGCAGGTATGCGCGATAGTATCAGAAGTGAAGGAAAGGGAGGGAAATTAGTGAGGAGCCGCGCGGTCGCTGTCCCGAGCGGCGCGAGTCTCGTTAGCCGAGCAGTCCTCCCATCCTCGGGGCTTACTCGATACTTGTTATCGTGTGATAAAGCTACAGACATATTGTGTGTTACATTGATAAACTCAACCTTTACACCTTTAAAGTAGGTATTCCAAGTAAGAAATGTCTGCCAGAGGCCTCACAATTTTTTTTGAAAGACCAACACTCGTTAAAAGTTAATCCTGCCTGTGTCCTGGGATATTGTCATTGTGTTGAACCGGTCTTGATAATCCTTACTAAGTTAGATAGATGTATTTTTAGAAAAGACAAAATATGTAACATAAAAGCTGAAAATTACACATTTTTGTAAAATTGAAAATAATAAGTAAATTCATACATTTAAAAATGCATATTTTTTAATTAAGTAAACCTAGTAGGCACACGAAGAAATACTTAATAGAATTGTACAGAAATAAATCAAATGTGATATAAACACATTGAATGTAACACAGCTTTATCATCACGGCTGATATTATCTTTTTTATCGAAATATCGATTTTTCGATAATAATGATAGTGAACAGATTACGACATCTACACTTATTGATGAAAATAAATAATACAGAATTTATTGAATTTATAATACGGGTGTAGGTGGGTTTAAGTGTATAATCAAAAGAGGGGTGATTTTGATATTATTTTATTGTACATAATTTACTACAATAATATGCATTACTGTATAGTTTAACATAAATAAGTAAATATAATGGTGAACATTAGTTTTACAAAAAATTGGACCGAAATACAGATTTGTGAAGTCATAAAGCTTAGTACATAAAGAACAAGGTATATTTATACGCAATGGAACCAAACAAATCATTATTTACATGCCTTCGATAAATCGTTTAGTTAAGAATGATATTCTTATAATACGACTAAAATAAAAGATAAATACATTCACAATAATCTTAATATTATACAACTTGTTTCACACTTTGTTTCACTATACTAACATTATGTATTTTCATTCGTAACATCTGTATTCCTAGTACGAGCTTTTTAGTTTTCGAAAACTATCAACGTTGCCGAGTTGTTCCATAGATCTACAAAATCTGTGGTACAGAATGTACGTTTAACATACGAGATTAGGTCCTTCTTCTTCCGACATTATAATATCAAACTTTTCGACATTTGCAAACACTTACTAGGAGTCAGGGGTACTGCTAGCTGAGTAGTAATATATCAGCGAAAAATAGTTGCCAGATGTTGTGCTTAATTTTTAAGTTAGATTTTTTTATTGGCAATGACGTCAAACTTCACCTATCTACATACAAATCCCATGTAAACCACGTCTCAAAATCTTAAGTCTTTCCATCTTAAACATTTACAAGGCCCATTCTCCCGAATACTAAAACTCACTTTGAATTCTTTAATGACATCTTAAATATTTATGGTGTGACTAATTCTTTTGTATACAGTCTCTAAGCTAAACTAAAATAACAGGTTTGAATCTATTACTATCGCTTTCATAATGCTCTATGTGGAAAAGGACAGCACTTGATTTAAATCTGCCAGTTTAGTTTAGTGTAAATATTATGTACAACAGAATTAGTTCGCCACTCGTGTCGTAATTTTGGCATTCAAACAGTAGATACCAAACATCAAAGTCACTTATCATTTAAGATACCCTTAACAGTTTAAAAGAGTTTCAGTAATCGGCCATTGAATAGTGTAACTTTCCAAGTAAACTAATGTGACACGAGTGTTAGCTATCCAGTGTCACATCTTTAACTTGACAACTTACACTAAGACCGAGATAATATGTATAGAGCGTACTAAAACTTTGCTAAGACTTTACTTAGAGTTAAAACGTGACAAGTTTATGTCAGAGCCAACTCTCGCTTAACTCTAAGGTTGAAATCTATAGACCGCACTTTGACTTTGCTTAGACTTAAGTTTCAGTTAAAACGAGACACATTTATGCCCGCGGTATAACGCTGTCTCGTTTTAACAGTGACTTAAGTCTAAGCAAAGTCAAAGTGCGGTCTATAGATCTCAGCCTAAGATTAAAGGCTAACTTTGACCATCAATGAAAGCAAGTGGGTTGCACAAGTCAAGATTTGTTAACTTTAGTACATCTCTTTAACCTTAATCATAGAGGTATGTATAAAGACTTGTATAACCTACTTCGAAGGTGGTCAAAGTTTAAGATTAGTTTATTCGTAGGGCGCTCCAAACAGTTTCAGTTGAACATCGACCAATAAAACTCAATAAAATTTTGAAGATACGTGCTACCGTAAAAAAATTATTTTCAACTAGCCGATGCCCGCGACTTCGTTCGCGTGGATGTAGTTTTTTTTAAATCCCGTGGGAACTCTTTAATTTTCCGGGATAAAAGTAGCCTATGTGCTAATCCAGAGTATAATCTATCTATCAGAGTATATTCTATATTTCAGCCCAATCCGTCCAGTAGTTTTAGCGTGAAGGAGTAACAAACATACACACACACACACACACACACACACACACACATACAAACTTTCGCCTTTATAATATTAGTGTGAAGTAACAATGGGTCAAGGATTTACATACAAAACTTTAAACCTTTAAAACTAGATAATATTTTTTAGGGAAATCTGGCAAACCACAGATATCAGTTTCTAGAACGTGCCTACTAAATTTCAACGAGTTTGATTGGGTAATATTCAAATGAGAACCAAACTACGTTTCTATGGAGAGCGTTAGGGAAACTTTTCTTAACAATAAGTCAGTAACCGTAATTTTTAACCCCCGACCCAAAAAGAGGGGTGTTATAAGTTTGACGTGTGTATCTGTCTGTTGCATCGTAGCTCCTAAACTGATTTTAATTTAGTTTTTTTGTTTTTTTTTTAAAAGTGGCTAGATCAAGAGTGTTCAAGAGCTATAATCCAAGAAAATCAGTTCAGCCGTTTGAAAGTTATCAGCTCTTTTTCTAGTTATTACTGTAACCTGCAGTTGTCGGGGGTGTTATAAATTTATAATTTACACTTGTAACCTCCTGTCATGCAACTGAACTTGATAACTTTAAGTTAGTCCACTCTGACTACTTAGGCTGAAATCTATAAAGCTCACTTTGACTTTGCTCTGACTTAAGATTGAGTTAAAACGAGACAGATTTATGTGAGAGATATAGCTCTGTCTCGTTTTAACTCTGTCTTAAGTCTAAGCAAAGGCAGAGCGCGCTCTATAGATCTCACCCTTAGAGTTAAAACGAAAAGTCTGGCAAAGTCAAAGCATGCTCTATTAATCTTAGCCCCAGGGCACAAAAGCTAAATCTAACGTTAATATACAACATTCACATAATTTTTAGTTAAAAAATTTGATTGTAGTTTTTTTTTAATTTTTTTACAACAAAGCGTATTAAAGTAAACAAGGAATGCAATTCAAGCAACACTAGCGCCTTTTTTCAATATATAAAAATAACTACATACTTACAATTATTTTTAGAATACCAAAGCAATGTGTTTAATTATTATTAATATTTAATGTTTAAAATACAAAAACTTTTGTGTGCTTTGTAGCAGGACCAATAGAAAATATTTATAAATTATTTCCATCTTTACATAGTTCTTTACATGACTTTTTATACAGCGTGACTACATTTCAAAAATATTTATAATGATAACAAAATATATCAATACTACTTTTTTTTTTTTTGTAAAAAGAAATAACCATACATAATACAAAAGTCATTTAATTATTATATTATGTAATATACTTTCTCCGGTTATATGTCTGTCTGTTCGTTACCCATATGTTCGCGCATCGTTCATCCGACTGAGTTGAAACTTTGTTCAGTATTTGTCGGCACTTGCGTGAAGGTTTCGCAAATAGATCGAGAAATAGGGATGGTGCCTAACTGCCTACTAGTCAAATCAGCGACTTTTTATCAAACGCTCGCTTAGTAAGGGTCAGGAAGCTTGTATGAAATATATAGATTATAGAAGTGACGTCATAAACATTTGACGAAACTTGGCGTACCTACTTTTTTAGCTAAATCGATAATTTAAAATGGTTAGCAAACTTAAACCTAACAGGGGAACACGATTTTATTTGATATAGGCATCATCCCAAATAGGTTCAGCGTTCCTTTTGCTGTACATATAAAATATAAGGTTTATAAGGTTGTCTGTCAAATAAAACGGTGCGGAGCGGTGATGGTTTTTACGTATGTAAGGACGCTCGATATCCGGTGGTACATCCTGTATTAACCATTCCTCCAAATTTCCCATGTTTGGGCACAGGTGTCCCTGCAGCCAACTACCACAAACCTATTTGTAGCTTTCGTAAACCTAACGATATGCAGAAATTAGTTAGGTCTCATTGATTCTTAGGTGATGGTTTTATTCGAGCAATCAAATTTTTAAGAGATCACGTAGTCTATTAATAAATAATCTGTTCGGTCTGCTTAATACATCTACGGTCCGCTCCGCTTCAGATACAAGCACACTTAAAAAGACGTTGGTCGACTAAACTCAACTCCATTCCGCTCCGCTTAAGTTGGTATACACCCTTAACGCTTTAAATAAATTATAATACATATTTTGGAAACCTTTAGCAAAGCTTTTGGCTACACGCCATTTACTACATTACTGTAAAAATTTTGAGGTAGTTTTTTATTCAACCAATTCATTAATGTTTTGATTATAAATAAGTAATTATGTTTTTTTAAATAATATTTCTTAAATAAATTAGGTATAATTAATTAATAAGCTACCACGAACTCCGGTCCAATTTAAATCATAGATCACTGGAAGGTTAATATGTTGACGAGATAAAATAGAGACGCAATAGAAGGTACTCGTAGTCCATACAACTCGTAATAATAGGTGCACTCACACATACTACTCCTAATACGTAATTAAATCAGTTCGCTTGTATCCTCCATACAAGATTTAATTAACTATAATTATTACTGAAACACCAGCCTGTCGGCACTCAATTTGCGTCTGGATAACTATTAAAAGGCCGGTTGAGCTGAGCAGTGAGACTGGCTGAGGTCTGGTCTGAGCAAAGCCTATTTGAAACTCTTTGCGGAGTGATCCTCCTGTATCTGGAAGGTACTATTAAGTATTAGATGAAAAGAAAGAAGGTTCAGACTTATGGGCAATGTCGACAATCGCATGAATGTAAATAGGCACGAGTTTCTCCACTCGCTTTGTCTTTATTTGACTAAGGTGACCCAATACCATCTGAGCTGAAAAGAGTCAACCAAATGCCGGCCGAGCAGAAAAAATCGCCAGAGTGAGGGAACTCTCGGTTTGATCCTGAATCGATGTTATGTCAAATATTAGGTGACGTGAATCAAAAAAAAATAGGCGATTCATAGGCTACCTAGCGTCAAATGTAGGAAAATTTGACGCCTGCCAGTGATGTCGAAGCCTCGTCGTTTCGTTACAAGTTTCCTAACTGTCATGAACTGTGGTCTCGCTGAGTTCAACTCATGCCTCTTTAAAGTCTAGGTGCAACTGTTATCGGGCGTAGTATTGAGCGGACCTTCTGTTACCTCTCTAATCTCTATTATATGGCATTGCTGAGCCATGCTTGTTAGCGAAGGAAATTAAAAGCTAAAATACAAAATGTTAGAAAAATACTAAAGCCTCTTTTCACTGATAAAGCATATTTTATTTCTCGTACGAAGCTCGTAAGTTATAATCGACGCGTTCAAAAATTTTAGGAAACCCGATTAAATACTTAAACCACTACACATCACTAAAACTAAATTCACAATCTTACAAGTAATAACGATGCCGATAGTTTTTATAACATTTAATATTTTAAAAGTCATTTATCTCGTTTAACAGCTAGGACCAGAGACAGTTAAGCCGTTTTGGAATACAACAAAATATAAACGATAATAATTGTGAGAAGAAAATCTAAATTTTCGTATGAGATTACACAATTGGGTAGGTATAATAAAGTATTAAACACGAGGACGAAAATCAAGTAATATACAAGTCGAATTGCCGAAGTTGACAAAGGTCACATTATTCGCAATACAGTCAATCGGTCTAAACCAGAAGCGAGTGCGCGTTGATTTTTTATAGCAGAATGACACCTGTTTTTCTACTCGTTAGTTTTAGAACGACCGAGTAGTCGAACCCGGTCTATTTCAGACAAAAAAGGGAGTCAATGCAAAAAGGATGACTAGACGGGGGTCGAATTCGTATCGAGTCGAACGCGTAAACCCTCACGTTCCCTTTGCACGTCCGCCAGCTCCGCACAAAGAGCGCGGCACACACGATGCAGCACAGCGTTCTGCTCCTGGAGAGATTTTATATCAGGATCCGCCTCGCAGGAGGATTCCCGCGACGGTTTACGGTATACTTCGAAAGCCCCGTGCATTTTTGGTGCGTCTTCCCTATTGTACCCGAAGCCTTCGCCTTCGTATTCCCGCGGGGCGAACGCGTCCGGTGGAAACGCCGGTTCGCCTTCGCTTCGTTGGTTCACGAGACGCCGGGCGGGCGGAGATGTGGCCGAAGGAGACATTCTCGGCGGCGGCTGCGGCGGGGGAGCCGGAGCGCCTTTGAAACGATTCAAATCTAGCGAACTTGAACGCGTGTGATTTCGTATCGGTCGCGGCGGAGGCGGGGGAGGAGGGTCTTTCTTTGGCGCGTATTGTAAGGACTGCGGGCCCTCGTCTGCGTGAACGGAAGATTCTCTGGCGGGCGGTGGGGGTAGCACCCCGGCGTTTTTCACTGGTTTTTTGGGTTGCGGTCGTTGAATGGATTTAATTTCTGATGTGCCGTTTGGAGGCTGCTCGGCAGGAGGTTGGGAGTTGAGCCGTTTTGGGCTCGCGAGTTCGAACGCGTGCGCGAAATCGTCCCGACGAGGGGACGTGCTGGACCGTAAGTCACCGTCGTGCGGAAGAGTATTCGCGTCGGGTGTAACGCGTAACGCTACCGGATGGAATATTTTTGGGTCCCTCTCGAGGGCGGACTTGTGGAAGTCGAAGTTAACCGGCTTCGGGCCGGGGCTTGAAACGCTCGACGTGGGTGAGTCGACGAACTTCGTCCACTCCTTGTTATTAACTTGGGGCTCTGGTTTAGGAGGGGAAAGGGAGGGTTGTCGCTCCTCAGACTTTTTGGCGGGTTTGCTCTCGTACGGGTCGTTGACTTCTGGTTTGGGCGCAAAGTTGAAGTCAGCGGAGGTCCCGGAGCCGAACATATCCGAGCCTAAGTCGACTAGGTCGGTTGTGATGGCCTGTTGGGAAAACTGCGAGTCGACCTTGGGCACGAGGCAGGCGGGCAGGACATCTGGTACAGGGATGCCGTTCCGCCTAAGCACAATGAGGTGCATGGCTATACTGAACTCCTCGAGTGTTAACATACCGTCTTTTGTGATATCAGAGAGTTGCCAGATTTTCCGTAGATCTGGCACGGACAGGCGCGACTTTTCAAAGAATAATCTGAAAATAAAATAAAACCAAATTATGAACAAAAAGAGGTTGAAAATGTAACTCGTAGGTTGAAAACTAATTACCACTGGTTTGTAATAATTCATACTCATGAACATAAATTGAATAATTATCAGTTGAATATTTATTAAGGTCAAATTTTAGCTAAGTTAAACTGGGTTATGCCATCTTTGGCTTAAGTCAAGTCAAACTAACTTTGGCTTAGTTAGGTATTATGTAATAGATCTATTTCACCCAGCAGTTTGTCTGGACAAAAAGTTGTGCTTGTGCTAAAGCGACTTAGGTCAAATATCACTGGTCGCGAACATCTCCCTACTGTCACCCTCCTCGCCATCCTCCTGCGGTGGCGGTCTGATGACTCTTGTGGCTGTAATGCCTAGGAGGAATTCACCTGGCAGTCTGTCCGGACAGCAGGCCGCGCTCGGGCCGCAGCTGCGCGAACTGCGCCGCGTAGTGCCGCGCCTGCACTTCACTGATCGCGAACATCTCCTCGCTACTGTCACCCTCCTCGCCATCCTCCTCCGACGAGTGGCGGTCTGATGACTCCTCTTCCGTACCTATAAAATAAATGAATAAACATAAAAAAAACCGGCCAAGTGCGAGTCAGACTCGCGCACTGAGGGTTCCATACTCGGGTATTTTCTCCAATATTTTGCATGATAAATCAAAAACTATTATACATAAAAGTAAATAAAAATCTGTTTTAGAATATATGATAGTATAGTTATCTTACTTTGAAAATTGAAACACATTTTAATTCTTTTAATGATGTAACCACAAATTCGCGGTTTTCAGATTTATTGAAGTACCCTATAGGTTTTCTTGACGGACGGACGGACGGACGGACAGACAGATAGACAGACAACAAAGTGATCCTATAAGGGTTCCGTTTTTCCTTTTGAGGTATGGAACCCTAAGAATCGTCCATTTTGTTTACTGAAAACCTAAAACTCCTTCCACACCAATAAAAATATATGTGTATGAATATTTTTAAATGGTGCATGCTGTGTTAATGATTTAGCCGCGAGTACTCTGCCCATCACAAAGATGGGCAAAGTATGAAACCTGGGCGCAAGCAACAGAAATGTTTGTCACTATATAATATCTTGTTGATGACAAAATACCTTTCATCCATATTTTTCTTTCATTTTATAGTTCTAAAATTATAAGACAATTATTATTTTTTCTTTATCTTATCAGTATTAGACTAAAATACAAATAACATAATTATCAAGTAAACAGCTAGGATATGGAATGCCATTCCAACATCAGATTTCCTATCCAATTTTAATATAGGTATGTTGAAGTCAAAAGTGAATAGACATTTTCTAGACAAGTGCAGGCCATCTTAGGCTGCATCATCACTTGCCAGCAGGTTTGATTGCAGCCAAGGTCTAGTCTATACATTAAAAAAAGGAAGGTTTACCTAATAGCCTTGTGTGTTCTTCAGCAGTGTTGGTGGGCCAAACCCCCCGCCCTGTGACGCTGTGCTCCCACACTGGATGCACTCGCTCCGCTACGCTGTTGGTAGGAGTGGGGCTTTCACTGGCCGTACTCCACGGTGACCCGGCTTTCGCTCTCCTCTGTTGATTAGTAAACCAAAAGTTGTTGAAAACTCAGATAAAGTCAAAATGTAATAGAGAGTATGTATCAAGATAAATAATATCACGATTAAAAATAAATAAATATAATGAATGTGCAGGCATCAGACCCTAAGTTATTTAAAAGCAAATGTATATACTACGCCAATGAATGAGATTGCTTATACTTAATATTAGCTTATGCCTGAGACTTTCATCTTTTCCTTTAGTATATTTAGATTATTATATTGTAAGGACCTATTATACTAATACACATTATAACTTTATAAGTGATTGTTTACAACCTTTAAATGTTTAAATGATAAAGTTGCTCAATCCTTGCATCAGATTATTTACCATTTACCAATGATGGTATTTACGCAAGTTGAATCAAGATAACAAAACATAATAATACTATATATGTACTTAAAAGATATGTAGATGTATTTATTTTATACAAAAAAAAAACTGAGTTTTTTTGTTATTTTTTCAACGTCCAGATGGACGTTGAAAAAATAGCAAAAATATGACCAATTTTGAAGAAAATACACGATTTTTTTAAAAACCTAAATTCTTGCAGATAAATACACAGATATAATCTACTCTGGGTAGAATAAAATACTTATTGTTTGTATTTGTTCATTCAATACTTGTGTTCTTCTCACATATAACCAATGAACTGCTATGTCTAAGTCTGGAAATGAACCCAGGAATGAAGAAGAAGACCCATGCATTTATGCTTCATTCAATAAAGTTCAAACATTGTACAATAGTAGTGGGCACTTGTGTAATAGTTTCAATATAGTACCATCAACATACAAAGGTATCATAGCGCGCGAGTCATACTGTAACACAAGCTAGGCAGTAGCTAGAATTGAATATAGAGCATCCAGTATACCTAAATGAGTAGCCACATTGTTGTCTTATCAAATTCCAATTTAGTAAGCCAAGAGCAAATTAAAATGCTGATAAGAAAAACAAGCAATCAGTTGAATAACAAATCTTCAATATAACTTTTTATTTAGACTATAAAATGCTTGTTCTTGATTGAAGTTACACCTAAAGCAATTTGATTTAAGACTGAATTCTCTTTCCTAAAACATACCCAATGAATTTGTCCTTGACACATATGTATAAACAAGAAATCTGATAAATCACTACATTAAAAAACTCAATAAGTATGCTCCTTTGAAAGCACTTAACTGAAAGAGCGCTGAACAAATTTTAATGTTTTCCCTAATAGATATCAATGATTCTCAGAGAAGTTTCCTATATACACATTAATACTAAGCGCACATTCACACCTAATGTATAGTCAGACACCAACTGTGAGCTACTGTTAGGCAGTTTAGTTTTGGTGTTACTGCTTTGCCATACATATTCAACTTTTGGTTCACACCAAACCCACAATAAGCTATGCTATGCTACATAGTACATACATAGTAAGACTCTCAGTGGCCCATTATTCTTATACTATGCCTATGATTAGTATACATCTTGGATGCAAACTGGCTATTTAGCTACAGAACTGCAAAGCAGTTGGAATGCAGTTTTTTATGAGTGCCAATAAGCTACTCAATTGTACTACGATCTAGCCTAATATTATGACTTATAAGTAGTTTAATTTAAACCTAAGCTTGTAAATTATCTTATATATACTAAGAAATAGTCCACGGATGCATCTTAGTCTTTCTTGAATAGAGATACACTTTGTTCACATGTACTAAGTAATGCAGTTTGATTGCAATTTTTCAATTGGCTTGCAGTCCAAATGCAGCCTAAACACACAAGACCCTTAGAAAGAAATTTAAGAAACTCCACTCAAGCATAACTGTTGCAAATCACCTTGTTACTAATATAGCACATCATATAATATTATAGTCAAAAAGTTTAATATCTTATCACATAAAAATGACAAATTAACATAAGAGTTAGTTGCTTACCCCAAGTGACCCTGATCTTTGTGACATAGTTTCAGACTCCATTTCTGAATCTGTGCTCAGCGCTTCTGTAGCATCATGTGATAGGGCCTGAGGAACATCACTGTCTGACAAGTTAGAGGATACTCGTATCGGTTCATACGCCAGATTTCCACCAAAATTCCTCTCTCTTTTAGGAATATGTTGCTCTTTAGGAGAATGAGATAACTGAATTAGGTCCGCATTAGCATCGGAATTTAAAGTCCATGTAAATCTAGGCAGTGGAAGGTCCAAAGGAGTAGAAAGAAGATCAGGCTTAAGAGTCATATTAGTTTGATGTGCAGCTATTAATTTTAGGGCAGAATAAAACTGTTTCCTATTCATATGATTCAATGATGCACAAGTGTTCGGCGCCACGCTAATATCCATGATCTGCAAGATAATAAAATGACTATCAACAATTGCTCTACCCTAACATTGTTTTCATCAGCTACAAAAACAATATTTACCTGTCGCAATATATCATTCGGTATATTAGAAGATCTAAATAACTCTGTCGCCTTTAATATCGGTATTTTCCCGTTGGATTCCTCGTCACAACACAAAAACAAATCACCGAAATATCTCATTTCGGTCTCTGTCAAATTGAGATCCTCCATTATAACGAAAATACACGATAATTTACTTATAAATCACTATTATTGTTTGTAGCAAAATAGCCAAAAAACACGTATAACCATTATCTGTTAATGTAAACCATATTCATTGATAAACAGACGGATTTAAAATTTTAACATCACAAAATTTACACGAAGCAAACGAATAATCACGAATAATGTCATTGACAGCTGCCCGATAACGAGTCGCCATTACTTGATTACAAAAGTAGAGTAAAAAAAAAGCGGTCCCTACTCTATAGTTTATTAAAATAAAATAGGAAAATGGTTTTTCTTTGCGGGGTTCAGTTTTTTGGCTGCTGTAGCTCGTAGTTGGTGCTGGATTCTTTATAGCATGTCGATTCTGCCATCAGTATTTTGATGTTTTAGTAGGTATTTTATCGCATTCGTATCGGTCGCAGTGCACAAACACTTAATAAGTAGGGCTTGTTCACACTTCACAGAGAACTGGACAAAAACTCTTCTGTGAGATTTTATGGTCTTTTAAAGGGCATTTCTTGAAAATAGTATGGGATTTAGACTAGAAAATTATTAGATAGATTAGGTCCCCATCCAGAGTAACATATTCCTTGCCGTCCACATTAGGATGTCCGTCGTGGTCAGTGGGTCATGGGCTAACCAGAAATCCAGGATTACAAGATACATATTTATTTAAAGCCTTTATATGCAAATAATAACAAACAATAAATGATCACATTTTATTTGTTCACTAGCTGATGCCCGCAGCTTCGCCCGCGTGGATTTAGGGTCTGAAATCCCGTGGGAACTTTTGATTTCCCAGGACATAAGTAGCCTATCCGTAATAGCCTGTCCCCGGGATGCAACGTGTTTCTGTATCACGTAAAAACATTTAAACGGATGATCCTTAAAAAATCCCGAGGGATCACCAGGATTTAGGAATGCAATTCCTTACAGCATCAGGGTTGAGGAGTTGGGTCCTCGAGGTCAACGACAAAGTCTTTAAATATCAATCAATTTATAACCGACAGTTTCTAAATCCCATCAGTATTGATGGTGAGGTCCCCTACAGCATCAGGATTGAGGAGTTGGAAAACAATTTTTTTATGAAACAATGTCACATAGTTCCTCTATCGATTAAAAAAAAAATTACGCAAATCGGTTCAGAAATCTCTGAGATTTCGGTGTACATAGGTAGAAAAACACAACTCCCTTTTTGAAAGTCGGTTAAAAAAGTAGCCTATTTTACGCCCTGGTCAATCCTCAACTTGTCTGTAAAAATCCCGTCAAAATCGGTTCAGCCGTTCCGGAGATTAGCCTTTTCAAACAGACAGACAGACAGACAGACAGACAGACAGACAGACAGACAGACAAAGATTTTAAAAACGTGTGATTCAGTGTTGGTATCGTTCAAATAACCATATGAGCTTAATATGAGGTAGTTATTTCGAAATTACAGACAGACACTCCAATTTTATTTATTTTATTAGTATAGATAACAAAACCTTACAGTAATTTAAGAAAATAAATGTGGTAAATAATTAATGTGGTATAAAAAATTGATATAAATATGCAAAGGGAAGTGAAATAAAAATAAATAGTCGCTAAGAGAGTTAGTGCTCTTGTAAGAACTTTTAATTAGGTACTTTAATTAACAGCATTTCTTTTACACATTTACACTTTAAATAGAATTACACAAGCATATCACTACTATCAAAGTAGTTTATTAAACACAATTTTGAATAATACACAGCTACACTTAAACTTAACATATAAGCGTCGTTAATCTCGACAGTATTGTATCTCTTGTTCTAAATTAATCCTTGGTCTGGATGTACTTGATGAGGTCAATGACACGGCTGGAATAGCCATACTCATTGTCGTACCAGCTGATAAGTTTGACAAAGTTGTCATTGAGAGAGATACCCGCAGCAGCGTCAAAGATGGATGAATGAGAGTCACCAATAAAGTCAGACGATACAACTTGGTCTTCGGTGTACCCCAGAATTCCCTTAAGAGGACCTTGTGCAGCTTCCTTGACTTTCTGCTTGATGGCGTCGTAGCTAGCAGGCTTGCCCAGGCGTACCGTCAGGTCCACTACTGATACATTGGCTACTGGTACACGGAATGCCATACCCGTCAGTTTTCCATTGAGTGCAGGAATGACCTTACCCACAGCTTTGGCTGCACCGGTGGAAGCAGGAATGATGTTCTGTTGGGCGCCACGGCCGTCACGCCACAGCTTGCCAGAGGGTCCATCCACTGTCTTCTGGGTTGCGGTTGTAGCGTGAACAGTAGTCATGAGACCTTCAATTATTTCAAAGTTGTCATGGATGACCTTGGCGAGTGGAGCCAAGCAGTTGGTTGTGCAAGAGGCATTGGAGATGACTTTGTAGGATGGATCATAGGCTTCTAAGTTGACACCGACGACAAACATGGGTGCGTCAGCACTGGGTGCAGAGATGATGACTTTCTTGGCACCACCTTCCAAGTGAGCGGAAGCCTTGTCTATTGTGGTGAAGACACCGGTGGATTCTACAACATATTCAGCTCCAGCCTTGCCCCAGGGGATGGCCTTGGGGTCCCTTTCAGAGAAGACAGCAATTTTGTTGCCATTAACAATGAGGTTGCCGTCAGCAGATTCTACTGTGCCCTTGAAGCGCCCGTGAGTGGAGTCATACTTGAACATGTAGACCATGTAGTCCAAGCCAATGAAGGGGTCATTGATGGCGACAACCTGTGCGCCTTTCTCAATGGAAGCACGAAGAACCAGGCGGCCGATACGGCCAAAACCGTTGATACCAATCTTGGACATGTTTGCTGAAACAAGATAATAAGTTTTTGTCAGATATTTTGTACAATGTCAAGGTTACAAAATAATTGCTTGTTTAATAGCAATGTTGACTCAAGTTGAGATTCAGTAGGTGCAGTATTCAATAAGAGCTATTCAGTTGCTAAAATCAGCTGGTACCTATTAGTTTTTATCATTATTGCCTGAAAACTATTTTATCTTATTGGTGATATTAATTTATTAGGTAAATAATATTACATCATTAAGTTTTATTAAGGACTTTATATCTGAAGGTCAAAATTAAGTCTAATAATATAATAATTGACACAATCACCAATTCCAATAACAGGTCTTTACAAGAACACAAAAGAAATCTAAATTTGTGTTCTTAAATAGAGAAAGCAACATTACAATCAGTGTCTATATAGCCTATAGGAATTAGGTACCGAATATTATCTCTTTTATTCCACCCTATGAATGTACCGGTATTGGAGGTCAAACTAAGGTCATTTCAAATCACATCAAATAACAGCTTACTAGAGATTAAAGGGCCAGTGGTCTATACTAGGACCAAAATATATCGCAAATATTATCTCAATGTCTTCACCATAGTAGTTTACCATAAAATACAGAAAAACGCCGGACACGGCACGTAGGTGCCACACATACTGTCTCGAAATAATGGTGTAATTTACGCTAAACTATGGTTTAATTACCATGATATTTAAAAGATACAGGGCAAAATTAACATAATCGTTTTAGATAACAACAAATATATTCATTTAAACAAAATTCTTACCGGAATAAGTTGAATTGAAATATGAAATCACACACGTCTCACACCCGCAAGATGGAAAAATGAAATGTCAGATGAAGGACAAATCACAAACTTGAAATAGACAAAATAGAATACTTTGTCAAAGATAACAGTACCACCAGAAGGTTACAGGCACAAAAATAGCACTTCTTAGATTACCTATTACAAATCACGACGAGTACGGTCTGTATAGTGATTAATGAATCTAGTTACTTAGGAATTCACAAATTGAATCGTAACTAATTTGAAAGAATCGCAATGAAATCGCATCGCAAAAAATATACCTAACTAACTAGTTAAGTAAGTAACTAGGTAACTACTTAATTAATCTTTAAACTAAACTAAATTGACAAGTCTAAATCTAGTGTTATCCTTTCCACGGGGAGCATTTAAACAAGGTACCCTATTATGACTCTTACTCTTTATGCATTTAAACCCTTATCAGAACGTGATGAATGATAATTTTTGTGTCCTTATCTCCGTGGCCAGTTTTTTGTTTGTCGAAATGTATTTTGTATGTCATACAAACAACACGAAGTGAGGTTATGTTGACTCAAGTAGTAACTATTTTAAAGAAATAATTGATTTGTGTTGAAAATTGAATACAATTTTCTTTTTGAACTTATTGTGGTTGCAGTATAGACCATACTAGGCTACAACAGCCGAAGTGAATGTGACGTAGAAAAAATAACTTTTCACATTTTAAGTAGTTACCTCTCCGAGCGAGAGGGACTTAATAGCCACGCGAGTTGCTTATCTAGAGATATCTGTGATTAAGACATAGTAAAGAACTAAATCATGAATCATTAATATGACTATACATATATTTTAATATTTTATTTCTTCTCCTCCTTGAGAAGACTGAAGACTCAAAATAGATTGTTGCCTAAATTATTGTAGGAGAGGCGTGTCTAATGTTTTTATATTCTATGATATTCCATCGATTATAAGAACAATTTATAGAGTAGAGATGATAATAATTTTATAATTCTATAACGTAACTACAATTTATTTATCCTAAATTAAATAATAGTACTATTCATATTAAACATTTTTTATAAAATAATAAACTATTTCGGAGAGTCAAGAGGCTGGACCTTTGCCTATCATTCTTAACAAAAGTTCAATTTTTGTCTATAGTCGCTTTGCATAAAATGGCATAGACGCGCCAAATTCAAAATGATATTGCCATTGCGACCGACGACGGTAAAAAAACATTAATTGAACAATAGATTGATCAATCAAATTATAGTATGATTAATATTGTTATTGTAAGAATGGTAGTCAGAGTGGGTATAAATGGATTTGGCCGTATTGGCAGAGTAATTTTTAGAACTTGTTTCCAAAATAAAGATTTAGAGGTAAGTTTACAAGGAGCCAGCGAGATGTCGTGTACTTATTATGTAGACTGCAGAGCGTGCAATACCTACCTCGTAGAATGGGTTGAATGAATGGTTCACCCCATTTTCAACCTGACTAGTAAATCTCTGAATCTATATACCGACACAAATCGTGCTTTTTGTTACTCGGTCAGTAAATTGGCTCTGCTCCTGATGTTGCTTCATAGGCATTTTATCTCGTTCATCGTGAGGGGAATAAGTCGTGGTTAGTTACCACCTTACTCACAAAGGCGAGCCGTCAAGCTATTTAGCGTACCACTGTACCGGGTAGAAACTGATGGTATGCTTCCATCTTGGACTGCATCGTCTTAAGATACAAAGGTATCAATGTTACCACAACCACTGGCTACTGGTCACGTACCTATTTCTCTTTCTGTAGTCAATAAGTCTCAATGAGAGACGCTTTTCTATCGCGTCGCTTACGCCATGGCTAATATATTATGAGCTTGTCGTTAGGAAAGCTACCTTAGGTATTCATCTCTCACTGAGAGACTTATTGAGTACGGAAATAGTGAAATACGCCTATTCGTTGGTCATCAAAAAATTATATGTATTAGGTACTTACCTACCTATAGTGCGCGAAAAGTTGACAATATGGCAACCGGGGTGAGGACGTCGTGCACACCCGCACAGCCCCCGCACTAATCCGCTGCGGGTGTGCGGGGCGTCACCCTGCCATACCCCGATTGCTATCTCAACCTGTCACGTACTATAGGTACTTACCTAGATATTTATAGAAAAGTCATATTTATAGATAAGCTTTGTTCTTTCAGGTATCAGCTATAAACGATCCCGCAGTCGACATCGAATACATTTGCTATCTAATTAAGTTTGATTCAACACATGGAAAATTCAAAAGCGATGTTTCGTTCTCAGATAATGAAATTTGTATAGACGGTATTCACATTTTATTCAATCCAAGGCAAACTAGATGATACCCCCCTTCGTTGGAATTCAGGTTTTTTAAAATCTTATGGACACTCTTTGAACCCATGTTGACGAATTTTGGCACAAAGATACTTAGCTGCAACCTGGAGATGGACGTAGGATAGGTACTTTTTACCCGGAAAAATCAGAGCTCCAACAGGATTTCAAAATGTAATCCTAAATACACGCAAATCAAGTGGCCGTCCATAAGTTTAATTTTAATAAATTATTTCTGCTTAGGTATAGAATTTAGATGTTCTATTTCACGATGACCACTCACCCTTGGTTGTAGTAGCGAGTGTAACGATAAAAAAAATGCGTCAGTATTTGTGTGCTTAAACTTTTACAAGTACTTTTGAATCGTCAAAAAATCTACCACTGGTTCGGAATGCCGTTCCTACCGAGAAGAACCAGCAAGAAACTCGGCGGTTGCTCTTTTCAAGTACATATATTCAATTTACAATAATATGCCAAACACAAAAATAGCCAAACGGTCTTCGTGAAATAGACCATCTAGGTATACCAATTAACCACTGTAATTAATTAGTATACTGTGCCATAACTTACTCAACAGATAAGAAAATTAAGGTGTTTAGCGAAAAACTCCCTTCGAGCATACCGTGGCAGTCCGCTGACGTGCACTATGTGGTGGAAGCTTCTGGAATGTTCACTAACCTCGAAAAGGCATTGGTATACCTTTCCTAATATTTTTTTACCACTAAAAATACGCATATACTTATGAGTAAATAATGTAATTAACAGAATTGAGACAAATGCAACTTTCATCCGATCACCGAGTCCATAATATAGCATGGCCAACTCTTTTTGTTCATCAATCAAAGTTTCTGCCTCAGACATCTATACTAATAAATAAAATTGGAGTGTCTGTCTGTAATTTCGAAATAACTACCTCATATTAAGCTCATATGGTTATTTGAACGATACCATAACTGAATCACACGTTTTTAAAATTTTTGTCTGTCTGTCTGTCTGTCTGTCTGTCTGTCTGTCTGTCTGTTTGAAAAGGCTAATCTTTGGAACGGCTGAACCGATTTTGACGGGACTTTCACAGGCAAGTAGAGGATTGACCAGGGCGTAAAATAGGCTACTTTTTTAACCGACTTTTAAAAAGGGAGTTGTGTTTTTCTACCTATGTACACCGAAATCTCCGAGATTTCTGAACCGATTTGCGTCATTTCTTTTTTAATCGATAGAGGAACTTTGCGACATTGTTTCATTAAAAATTTGGAGTCCAACTCCTCAATCCTGATGCTGCAGGGGATCTGACCAATCCACGCGGGCGAAGCTGCGGGCATCAGCTAGTATTAAAATAAAATTATGCCATATTGTTTATTTTTCTTCATTTCTACCTTCGCAATCTAAATCCATCCATAGATACCTGTAACATAATGTTAGAAATGCAAAAGTGTGACTGTCTGTCTGCTAGCTTTTCACAGTCCATCCGCTTAAACGATTTTTACCGTCCTACCGAAGAATACTCATAAACAGGCTTTCCTCCTTCCCTTTCCTTTTCAGGGTCACCTGGCGAATAAGAGTGTCAAAAGGGTAATAGTTACAGCACCCACGGTTGACGTTCCCATGCTGATATTGGGAGTGAATGAGGAGCAAATCAATGCAGGTACCTACTACTATACTACATAATAAGTCCGAACATTATAAGACCGAAAAGTTAGAGCTCGGGAATCGAATCCCAGTCCCCTCGAATAGGAGGCCGACATCTTAACCACTGGACCTATCACCGTTTTTGACCTCTTGGTCCTTTTGTAGAGGTTGTTGAACTTGGCGATCAGTGTTTACAAATCCTTAATTTTTTTAACTTTTGTTTTTTTTATCATGCAAATTGTTTATATAATAATTCAGAGATTATTCAATAGGTCACAGGTCAATTGTGAGAGAAAACATATTCGTACCGTCATAAGTAGATTAAAAAAAAAATTATCACATTACGTTTCGACGTCAATGTATTAAAAAACTTTGGAAGGGGCAAAGACAAAGTTCAAAACAACAGTTGAAAACGTTCAAAATATCGATATGGGTAGGTATCTGAAGTTAGGTTTTTGTTAGGGTGAATATACCTACCTAGGAATAGGTATCTTCTAGGCAGGCGCGTTCCGCCTTAGGCTGCATCATCACTAACTATTTGGTGTGATTGCATCAAGCGCATGCTTTTAAATAATAGTAAAAAAAAGGTTGCGTATATGGACAAAATACTTTTCAGGGTTAAGTACCAAAATTTGATGCTACAATTGCTTAAAAAATTGCCCATGTAACCGTACGTACCATAATGCTTGTATGCCTATTTTATTATTATGTGACATAAGTACTAAGTAGTATAGATTGTTACGGCTATTCTCACGATTCACGTATTAAGTCGATGTGAGTGCGACTAGTTTCGAACCCATCCGGGGTCTTTTTTATAGGGATTCAGCTCACTGCGCGTCGTGAAACTAGTCGGGCTTATATCGAGTAAATACGTGAGTATAGCCCTTAACAATCTACACTTATGATGGAAATCACTCATGATATAAGTAGAAACTTTAAGCAAACCATTATTTTGAAATTTATCTATAGAAAAATATCTTGGCCTACTCCTTAGATCAAAAAGTGGTATCCTGTGCATCTAGCACGTTGTACTGTCTGGCGCCAATTGTCAAGATCCTGGAGGACAAGTACGGAGTGGCAGAGGGGTTCATTACCAGCATACACGCTATGACGCCATCTTTGAAACCCTTGGACGGGTTGTGTTTGAAGGGAAAGGTATACGTTCACAAAATCTAAGACCCGATAGCGAAGCAGGGATGTATTCAGTAGAAATGAAAAATCTGATTGGTCTGTTAAATATAATATCTTTGCCCATTTTCACTTTGGTGGATAGGGGATTCGTAAAATGTGTGCTATTTGCAACTGTTCAGTACTTTTGTTATTTTTTATAATCAATATTTTAGTATGGAGCCTAATCTATCTATACGTCCGCCATTTTTCTTCTTTTCAAATAGCGACCACGCATAAAACCTGCATTCATCAATACAAACAAGTATTGTATGAGACAAAATCTTCCAGTCACATTTCCGAGATATAAGCTATCAAAGTTGTACTGGTGGCTAGACACTCATGACTCCATAAGCTCCATAAGAATAAACATTCTTAATAGTAACCATCGGTAGGAATACAATAAAATTTTATTGATTCTGGAATCTTTATCAGCCGTGAATTTTTCAACCCAGCATTGGCGCGACCATAGAAGCATCCACCAGAACATAATCCCCGCGGCCACGGGCGCTTGCAGGGCCCTCGGCAAGATCATACCAACAGTGAAGGACAAACTCACAGGGTTGGCGTTTAGAGTTCCCATCGTCAATGTTTCCGTACTCGACATCACTGTGCGGTGAGTCGTATGTAATAACCTATAACGTACGGCATGAGAAGACGCAGATTTTGTTTATTTTCATTTGATTTTCATGAATGAATGAAATGAAAATCAAATGAAAATAAACAAAATCTGCGTCTTCTCATGCCAATATGGTGCCAATGACTTAGACAGATAGGGGAGCCAACATAACGCCGTAGGAACTATTCGTTGAAACGCTCTATAGTCACCTTGGTTTTGGTAAATAAATTCTTAAGATACCCGGCTTCCTAAGAAAGATATCGAGTTATGCAAGATTTTTACCTACTGAAATAAAACCCTGTCGGTAGCCACCCTCAGCGTATATTAGGAAGTTCCGAAATCCCTTATACACACATCGGTGCCACTCTTGCGCGACGCCCATAAGGGCTAGTCTCAAAATAATTTATCCGATTAGCTGATTGTGCAAAACCACGATTGACATGAAAACGCAAAAGCCTAAACCCGAAACCGACGAGACGTCGCAAGTAAAACTGTGAGTTTGATTATTATTAGTAGGTACATATTAATAAAGCAAAAATATTTCAGGTTGACTAAAGATACAACGATACAAGATATTATCAAGTGCATCGAAACAGAAAGTAAATCAACCATGACAAATATTATAAAAATATCTAAAGACCAAGAGGTGTCGTCGGACTTTTTGAGCGACAAAAACTCTTGTATCTTCGATGCTAATTCAAGTTTACAATTGAATCCTAAGTTCTTTAAACTGATTTGCTGGTACGAGAACGAATACTCTTACGCATGTCGGGTAGTTGATTCTATAAAATATTTTGAGGAAAATCATTGCAAGTTAGCGTTGACGACCAAAATTCCTTTTGATCGCATTGTTTGTTCAAATCAGACGATTCAAAGAAAAGTTGTTCCAGATTTCAGTAAAGAATATATCGTTTCTAATTGTTACATGCCAAGTAATCCAAAAATATTATTTAGTTCGTCAAAAGGCACTGGTTTTAAAGCCAAGTCACTACAGAGGCAAGTGACTTATGAAAAGGCTGCATCACTTCGAAATTCAGGATCTAATCAATTAGCTTTACGGGAAACTAAAAAAAGTAACGATATTTTCAAAGTGTGGAACGATGAAGTACAAGTCTCAACGCCTCTGATAAAAGAAAATACGAATTCGTTTTTCCAAAGCTGTGTCTTGTTGGGACCAACATATATCCAAAACAATAATTACCAAGACACTAGAGAACGCTTGGAAGAAGTAAAAAAGGAGTTTTCCAAAATGGTGGATATGACTGAGAACTTATTAAACAAACCAAACAAAAATAAATGTAAAATAAATATTTTAAAAGAGAAACTTGAAAATGAAGTAGGGAAGGAAAATACGAAACAGAAATCCTACAATACACGAGCTACTTTACCTACCGATGGCAAAACTGATGTACCCCAAACAAGTTTTAGTAATGATAATGAAGATCTCTTTACAACGCACAATAAAGAAAACGCCGACATTTCAATGGTTAAGAATACTAGTGAGTTCTATGATTTATCTAACGCAGAATGTAAGAAACAAAATCAGTACTTGGAATCTAAATGCAATGAAAATATTATATGCTTCAGTTCTAAAACCCCGGGCAAAAAATCCTTAACTCTGTCAGACAGTGAAGGTGAAGAAGAAGTTGATTCTTCAAGAGCGAATGAAGAGTTGGTTAATCAACAAAATCTGGGGAAAACAATGTGTAATCCACAGACAACTTCTAAATTGATCAATAATAACATAAATCCTAATAAAACAGAGTCCTTTGATAATAAAGCTGATCTCGGAAGTTCTGATATTCTCACTGAGAAATTAAATCAACATGATTTTCAGCATGACGAGGTAAAAAAGGAAATAAGTCAAAAAAATTGTTCAGACATGATCTTGACCAATAAAGACGACAAAATATCATCTAAGCGTGACTTAAATAATACAGAATTAACAGTAACGTATACTAAACCAGAATCCTCTAAACCTGAGGATGGTAAAATTACTAAAAGGGATGAAAAACTGAAGAAAATAATAGAAGGTATAATGAAGATACTGATCCCAGAAGCACTGGAAGACAAAACGCGTAGTCCAAGTCTCGTGAATACGAACACTACGATAAGCAACGGGGAGGCCAATAAAAGCTTAGACATTTACGACAAAATAGACAGTGCTAGTGGTACAGATTCAGAAAACTCATTCCAACTCAATGAAAAGACCTCTCAAGTTATTGATATTAAAGACTTGACAAGTTCCGCGGAAGAAATGGCCCGTTTGGACAAGATCTGCAGAATTATTGAGATATCTGACGAAATGTCTGATAAATTATTCTCCGCGTTGAACTATAATGATGAAAATATAAGAAAGAAAAAGTGGTCCTTTAAAGATTTGTGTGAGAGGTTAAAATTAGATGAATTTTGTAATAATGTGTTTGGATCGCAAAACTAAAGCATAAACATTACTGGCAATTATAAAAGCGAAGTTTATATTAAAAATTATTTAATTTCAATTTTTAAGGCACTTTTAATTACACTATATTTCGTTTATAAAATAAACCCTGGCAACATAAAACAGTTTGTATAAAAATAAAAAAAACCCTTAACAACTATTATATATGTATGAGTAAATTGTAAAAGAATGATAATGCAGGTACAAATGTTTCGTATGGGAACAAACTTAACAAATAAAGAAAAATTAATACTAATGAGATTTCGTCATTAGTCATTACTCTTACCCGTAGCTATGTGTTATGGAATCTGAATTTCTTATTAATTTCATATTAAGTTGAATGACTGATTTGGAGAATATGGAGTTGTCCATTTCAACAAAATCGGCAATGATGACATTGACTGGAGTGGGTCCGTTTTGGTCTGCAGGCCTTCCCGGAGTGAACTCCGCTAGTTTCGGATAAATCTCGTTCTTGACGGGCTTAGCACATCGCTCACGTAGATTGGATATCCATCTGAAAATTCAATAGTTTAATCAAGAAATCGCACAAAGAATCATTTGGATTGCTTGTGCGTTAAATCGCTTGGTGGACGTTTTTGGGCGTTAAGAGGTCCTTGTGCCAGATACTTTGGAAATTATGGATTCTCCAATTAGCTCCACCGAGAACCGAACCCAGGACCTTACACTTATAGGTTTTTTTAAACTCTTGTCACTAATACAAGAGACGGCTGCTACCTCTGACGTGATGTCAGAGACGTTTGTAAGTTTTTTTTTAAAATACACCTTTGAGAAAACTATAAAAACTCGCAGGCATGAAGTTTCTTCACGATTTTTTCCTTCACTATAAAAGCAAGTGATAACTTTGAGAGGTTCTTGCCCAAGATCAAACCCTGGACTCCCCAAACAGGAGGCCGAAGTCACTTAATCACTAGGCTATCATCATTTCTAACTTAATACTTATCTAAAACTTAGACACTTGGAATAGAAGTATGGAATAGCAAATCTGCTCACCTAAATATAATAAACCCAGGCGTAGGCGTTAAAACGGCTTGATGCACAAATCCCATGCCAGGATGACGCTTGACGTTCTTGAGGAAGTCCAGCAGACCCCGGATGCTGTCCTGCTGAGGCCAGGGTGACGGCAGCATTTGCGGTTGCCAGAACTCCCCAGTCGAAAGTACTGACGGGTGTCGGTACACAACTATTACCTGAAGTTGGCAACAAGTTATTCAATAACATTTGTAACCAAACGATATTTCATATTTTATATTCACTAGGGGATGCCTGCGGTTTCGCCCGCGTGGATTTCAATTTTTTTAAATCCTTTAGGACCTCTTTGTTTGTCCGGGATAAAAAGTAGCCTATGTCCTTCCTGGGGATGTATCCCAAGTCTATACTAAATTTCATTAAAATCGGTTAAGCGGTTGGGCCGTGAAAACGTAGCAGATAGACAGACAGGCACACTTTCGCATTTATAATATTATTAGTATGGATTTTCATTTGTTTCGCGGATTTTAGGCAAGAGCAATACAACCATACTCGTATGGTTGTATTGCACAGAATCATACTGCGCATACCCATGCGCAGATAGATTCTGTGTAAGATTTTTAATTACGATACTAGTTAGCCCTTGGCTGCGATCTCACCTGATGGTAAGTAATGATGTAGTCTAACATGGAATCGGGCGGGTATGGCTGTTTCCTTAAACCCATATCCCTGGATCGGTTACTACGTGGCAACGTACCGGAACGCTAAATCGTTTGGCGGCACAGCATTGCCGGTAAGGTCCTACCCAAATACCTACCCAATATAATGACACTGTAGTCAAGTAAAATGGCTTCAGAAGTATAATCACCTGTTGTCGTAATCTATACAGAGAGTTGAGTGTGACGCCATTTAAATCAGGCTGCCTTGGAACGAGTTGAGGGCCAAATAAGTTGAGCACATATCTAATGAGCTTCTGGTGGTCTTCAGAGGTGAATCCATAGAAATGTTGGAAATCTAGTATAACCACCTGAAACAATTTACACTCCAATCAGTTTCGTAAACAAAATTTTAACCAAAAGTGTACACAGGGTGTATGTGGTAATATAGTTGCAATAAAAGACTAAAAGTTAAGTATATCTTGTTTTTACTTTTTACACTAAGAAACCAATACTTGTTGAAAATTAATTTAAAAAAAATGGTTGTTTGATATCTGGATCCAACAAAGGATACAGAAGAAACATAAGGCATGGTAAACATATTCTTTTGAAAAAGCGCCTTATCATTTTAATATTCTCTGCACAATTATAGGAGTAGGTACAGCAACTGCAGATTTAGGAAACTTTACATGCAGATTTCGTTATAACATAGAATTAAGGTCTGGTAGTTTATCAATAAATTAGTATAAGAGAGTCCAAGTTAGTCATTAAGAAATGTTAACTATCTATTCTCATGTTAGTTAATGACAAATTCCTGAACAGCCCACATTGGCAGTTCTTCTGGTGCTATAATATATGGTCATAGATGGCAGTAATCACTTAACGTCAAGTGACACTGTTTGTTTGCTCGCTATTTTTATTTTTAACAAAACTCAAAGTGAAAAACTTACTTCATGAGGATGCTGATCAACAAAGTCCTTGACTTGTTGAAGTGGTTTAGATATCTCATCTGCATACATCCCATGAGTGAAAAAGAATTGGTCTACACCCGTTTTGGTTGCTAGTCTCAGATCTAAGTACCTGGAAAGTAATACTCTGTTCTATACAAATCTAAAGTTTATGTACGACACAAATAAAAAAAATAAAAAAACTGTTATACACTCCTGTGGTGATCCCTAATTGATAATACTAACACCCAGAGTAAAAATCTACAGCAAAAATTACTGATAACATCAAAATGAAAACTACTTTAAAGCATTAGGTTTTTCATAATATGATTCAGTTCAAAATGAAGCAAAATATTATAATATTTTTAGAGTGCTTTGTTTACTGATATCTTCTTTGCATTAATTTTTGTTTTAAAATAATAAACTTTAATATAAGATATAAGACACAGATTAAAAGAAAAAAATGGACAGAGCAATGTAAATAATATTATTTAAATGAAATTTTCAGAAAACCGGAGCCAGTTCAGTGTTAAAGTTTATGCATCACACAATCGTATAATGGTATGACTAACATATTTTAAACTGGTTTTGCAGAAATGCTACTTTATTGCCCATTTTCTATCTAACTTTTTCTTAAAGCTTTGGTCCAAATCACGTGAATCCCATGCAGGATGCCGAATGTGAATAGTTTTTATGTGTTTAGAGTTAGACAGTGAATGAAGTACCTAATGCCAATGAGAAGTTGCTGTAAGGCATCAAAGGCCTGTGTTATTGTCCATCGTAAAATCGTACCTTTGAATAATGGGTACAGTTTCTTTAGTATGGGCTCTGCGTCAGGCGCTAGGCTACTGTTTCTCGTTATCCCATATGTCATTGAATCATGACTGCCTGAAAATTAGATATGATTCATATTTTACCACATTATTCACATCATGTTTGATAAATCGACGTGATATATGACCATAGACCCTTAGTTAGTGCCATATACCCTTTCATTGCTACATGACAAACATTCAATCAATCTTATCAGTTCACACAAGTTTCTATGAGTTTCAGAGTCTGCAGGGTTGTTACATTGGAGTTTTAAACAAATTCTTTGAGTCCTTTTATGTCGCATGGCACTACTAGGTTCATTATTTTTGGTACATTGGCTGATTGATTTATCTGTCTCTATACTTCTAGATATCTGTACTACTAATTAACTGCAAGTGTGTCTATCTTTTAAACCCTTTGACAACTCTACTGCTAGATCTTTTTACAGATATGGCTTGCATCTTGGAGTTGTAAAAACTAATTTTAACAAAGCTAGTCAATTTAATAGGTACACAAATAGTATAAAGCTCTGTTCTAAAGGGTATTGTAGTCAGAATTTACTTGAATGACCAAGTAAAAGAAATTAATTATTATACCTGGTATGGCTAAATAAATAAGTGGAATGTACTTTAATTGTTCTGGCAGATCTCTCATCCAGTTTTCAAGATCAATACTTTGTGCAGATCCATTTTCACTCATTATTGCACCTGTAAACAACCAATTTATATGTCAATCAATGTTCTTTAAATTAAATTTCTTATTTTAACAAACTGCTATAAACAGAGAATATAAAGTACCTTTTAGAAGATATTCAAGTTACGAAATACCTTTAAACCCAAATTATACTCGCAGTAACTAGGATACGAGACAGTAACTGTACACAAAGCACCGAATAAATTAACCATCTCACGTCATCGTACTGCGGCGTGCTAGTTTGAGAGGACGAAGGCCCTTTGTTCTAAAAATATATACGCATTTATCTCGTAGAAATATGATTGTATTTACCTGTTTTGTTAAAGATCAACCAGTTAGATAACTAAGTATAAAATAGAACTATATGAAGACTTGCAAACTACTTGGGCTGTAGCTAATATATTACTTAAAAGCTCATTATTTCACTCAAATAATTATTATTTGTTATATACAAAAATTGTAATTTTCAAAATCCAACCCAAAGAATAACCGGAATGTTTTCAGTTTTGTTGTTGACTTGTTTAGTGTCCAACTGTCAAGTTAAACGTCAAAGTCATTTGTAAAGACGTTGTCAACGTCAACATGACAATAACAATAGCGTTTTTTAATTAATTCCAATGAATAAGTACTTGACACTGGGGAAGTACTTAGAAATTGGCACTAATAATAAACACAAAAAAACTAATAATAAACGTTACTTTAGTTTTTTGTTGTTTATGTTATTTTATTTCTGTTATTTATTTATTGATTTTGTTGTTGATGTTATTTTATTTTATGTTGTTTCTGTTATTTTTTCTGTGTTTCTGTTATTTTTTCTATGTTTCTGTTATTTTTCTGTGTTTCTGTTATTTTTTCTGTTGTTTCTGTTATTTTTTCTGTGTTTCTGTTATTTTTTCTGTTGTTTTTGTTATTTTATTGTTTATTGTTTAAAAATAGGATAAAATGGGAAAAATAAATAAATGAGAGTTAAAAAAACACAAAAGGCACCAAACAAAAAACGAAGAAGATGAACATTAAGCACAGCATTAAGGCCTAACTACACTAACTAGCATTAAAAATAAACTAATATTAAGATAGATCTACCTAACTAGTTATCTACCGTCCTAAAACTTTAGATGGCTTAAGATAAATACTAATGACACGCCCCGGCTTCGCACGGGATATTTTGAACATTTTATCGTCTTTCAAAACAATATTAAACTATACGTGCAGAATAGAAGAAAGTGTAATCTTTCCTCTTGAATCACTGAATCATTATCTGGTCAAAACTACATCAAAAGAAGCGACTTTATTTTATACTAGCACGTAGAGATTCGCACAGATATTTATACCTAAAGGTAACGCGTACGGTACGATTCAAACACGATTTAACCCAAGGATTTAACCTAATGTCTCTTGGCTTGCGAATTGTTTCGTTGGAAACGCCATCGCCTACTGATCATATAAAATAAGTTACCAAAATTTTTTACGCACTATTAAAACTTTATCCAGCAGGCATATAAGTCCGCAGGTAAGTCCGTTTTAAAGACATGGATTTATATCGCTGGTGCTTTACTACAATGAGTAATCACAACTTGATAAAAAAAGACAGAAACACCGCAAAAAAATAACAAAAAAAGCTCACCGACCTGTGACTAGAAGAAATATAATTTGAATTTCCATATTTTCTTATTCAATTCGCTAGCGATTTTCCTTTTAGAATGGCACTGGTATTACTGATAAAATATTGTGTTATCTTGTCCAAGCAAATTAAATGTTGCAATAATCAACAAGCATCAAGTAAGATCTGACCCGAGACTTAACTTCGAATGAGCGTGCGATACAGCGTGCAAATAATCTCGAAATTAAGTACCTAATAAATGCAAAAAGTATGGATGCTATTGTCTTAAATCGCGATTGCTTTGTTTCGGAACTTTGAATCAACTGATGCAGGATATTCAGGCGATTGGGTGAAAGGATAAAAGTTTCGCTTTTTTTCGCCACATGATTTCGCATAACCTTGTTTTTTTTTTTGTCGAATTTGTCTAATCATTCAAGTTACACCGTGTATTTGAATTTTTTTTACCGAAGCAAATTCATTCCTAGGTAACTACCTCAATGTGCGTTAACCTGGTTTGTACAGTTTCGCTTTTCTGGTTTTAGTAAAAGAATTGGTTTATTTGTATTTTGGTTGATGGCGGCTAATTAGTTTCTACTGGTTTCAGTCCAATCCAGTCAGACCAAATTGCTTGGAAAAGACCATCTTCTGAGCAAAATTAAATTAAATTCTCATTATCTCACTCTAAGGTATGTGTGTGTGTGTGTGTGTGTGTGTGTATGTGTGCCTAGAAGGGTCGATGATCCTTCCTCCTTCATAAAAAATATGGAAACCCTGATGACTTTATCTAATGTATTAGCCCGCGTGTTAGATACTGTAAAATTCCTCAGTGCTTAAAGACCAGTCTTTCATTGAGTCTTAATTGAGTCGAACTGTAGACGAGTATATGTATAACTACCTGGGGCATAAGCATACGTAACCCAGCTTGGTAGGTTCTATTTCGAGAAATAAGCTAAATTAACTCGGTTGGGCAGCGCGCAGCGTTCAGGAAGCTTCAAGATATCTTCTCGCCTTAAATTCTTTAGTGCTTGTAGACTCTTCTTTGCTGTCTTCGAATAGTGCGTGTTGCCACTCAATGATGTCTAATTACGGATTCGAGTCATGATTGCTAACTATGGGTCTCTAAGTTAACTCAGCGGGCGATGGAGAAAGCTATGCTTAGGGTTTTTCACAAACAGGGACAAACGACATCAAACGAGTCATAGGGAGCCGTTGAATTCAGGCTGCGCGGAGACCTTGGCGTGTGGAAGTCCCTACAAGAGACTATGTCCAACACGGCATCCATCGGTTGACAATGGTGATAACGATGACAAACCCGCGACTTCGTCTTAATTTATTGAAAAAAAAATAAGTTACTGAAATTCATGTGCTCTTAGATATTTTCGCGGCGGGATTCAAACCTGAATACAAAATATAGTTCGTCATAAGTAAGATTTGTGAAAAACTTATGCTAGCCCGGGATCTGATTGGACGCGCGATCTAACGAAACCTTTGCTTCCTAACCTAACCACTAGGCCATCACGGTTTTTCGTGCAGGAAATAATGCCCCAAATTATTTGCTACAATAATGCAGAGCCGCGTAAGTATGTAATGTTGATGCAACGAATCCTGGAGGTCACATTTGTTTGGCCTTAATGCAAAAAATTAACGTTAAATTAATCAAATGCAAGGCCTTTAACAATTATTCAATGCAATTATTTAACTGATGATGATTCATATGTCATGGTTAAAGTGATACCTGAGTTTGTACTGGAAAATTAAAGAGTTCCTACGGGACTTTTTAAAAACCTACATCCACGCAAACGAAGTCGCGGGTCATCAGCTAGTAAATAATAATACCTGCAGGTAATGGGTTTACATTTCAAAATTGTAAAACCAAACAATTTTGAATATACAAACCTACACTCATGCCAATTGCCACTAACAACAAGTTAGGTACTTAGTCAGCAAATGAGTGTGTTGTTCAAAGCTTCCTATTGGATAAATCATATTTAATTTGTTGTCAATTATCTCCCAGATATGGTAAACACAAGCGTTACAACTAAGATACCAGTCAATTCCTGCTAAACTTGTTAGCTATTAATTACGTCAAGAGTCAAGACATCTGGAAACTTTACAGTGGACGGAATTATACCTAAGTAGATACGTAATATAAAAAAACCCGCCAAGCTCGAGTCAGACTCACGCACCGAGGGTTCCGCCGTATTCTGACAAGGGAGGAGACTGTACTTGATAGAGTACCGTTTTGCTCAACAGAGAAAAGGGATACTTTGCGCCCGTGACTCCCTTTTTTGGAGACTAATAATTACAAAAACAGGTGTCGCTCTAACGTATGAGAGAACCTAGAATCTAGATCAAGGATAAACATGAATTTAATATGGATAACTAGCCAAAATAGATATTTGTATTAAAAACAACTATGATATAAGTATTGTTGATTGATAGTTTGGCAGATCACATTTTGGCTCATTAGATTTCCCTTGAACTGGACGTTTCGTATATTTACTTACAGGGATTTTCTCGTTACAAACCTAAGGCCTCATTCGCACAAGAGCTTTTTTAACGTCCGTTAAAAAAGCGTTCAAATAGAACAAATGCATTGCCAAGTATCTGTTCACACGTCAACGGTTTCTTAACGCGCACTTCGTATTTTCAGCGCAACGCCGGGTTTTAACGCAACGCTTTTTTAACGCTCGTGCGAATTAGGGCTAAGTATAGGATAGGTAGTAGGTACATTAGATAAAAAGCTGTGATAGCCTAGTGATTAGGACATCCGCCTCCTAATCAGAGGTCGGTGGGTTCGATCTCGAGCACGCACCTCTAACTTTTCGGAGTTATGTGCGTATATCACTTGCTTTAACGGTGAAGGAAACATGTGAGGAAACCTGCATGCCTGAGAGTTCTCCGTAATGTTCTCAAAGGTGTGTGAAGCCTGTCGATCCGCACTTGGCCAGCGTGGTGGCCCTTCTCACTCTGAAAGGAGAGCCATGTTCTCGCTCTGAAGTGAACCGGCGCGGTGATGGGTTGATCATGATGATTATGATGAACCCGAAATTTTTTGAGAAAATGTTTAAAGACTATAGATGAACGTAAATTCATGTGGTGATCGATAACATATTTTTTTTAACATTCATTTGGTAAATTGAGGCAACGATCCCTTCCTAACAAATCCAGCCCCTGTGAGGACAATAATACTTACCTCATTATCAACCTGTGGACGTCCACTGTTGGACATAGGCCTTCCCTGAAGAGCGCTACCACAACCGGTCCTCAGCCTAGCTCATCCAACCACTTTATATCGTCGGTCCATCGTGCTGGAGGGCATCGCCTCTACGACAGGCATGGCCTGCCCACTGCCACTTCAGCTACTTTATACTTAATAGGCTCCTATCTACCTAGATACTACATACTACCACAGCCTTGAAATATACTACCTTGCGTCAGCTTTCTCTTTACAAACTGTTCATCTGCTGAAGACAATTTACCTAGCTATGGTATCTACAATTTATACCTAAAAAGAAAAAACCCATCGACGAAAAAACCAAACCACAATACATCGACTGCCCTACTCGTCGAACCTGTCGAGTTTCCTTATTGACTAGCTATAAGCTATTGTACGTCTGGCGTCTGCATGATTTTTGGTTGTGTTTTCGACACACACAAAACAACATCATCATAATAATTAAATGAGCGACAGAGATACAAAATATCCTCACACATCGAACGGCAGACGAAGATAGCCGAACAAAAATCGATGTCACACGAATATAACCGCGCTCCGTACTCCGTGCAACCATTACCTCCCTACTATCTATATTTTGCTTTCGCTAAGCTCCAAGCTTCAGTCAGTCAACAGACTACTTTATCTTTGTGCTGCCACATCGCAAGCTAAAAGACGCAGTGTGAATATAAATAGTTACCCCCATTACCTATTCCTCGGCTGCAGGAGCGAATTTGTATTTACGATGAGAAAAATACGTTCCGGAGTGAAATAGTCCGAGCAACCATATTATCGTCTTTTTTATCTGACTGGTGAAGGACTGCCTAAAACTGTATAATTACTGTGTTATCTTCCCCGTGCGATGCTGGGGGAAAGTTTTGTTTAACAAGTTGGATCTGATCGTCAACTGGGACTTATTGCGAATGTGTATTGAAACGTTTATCGCGATCCACGGGCGCACTGCTATGCGCCACGATTTGGTGCACTTCATAAGGCATACCTCGTCTGATCACTTCTGCGAAGGAAGACTTTAGTTATTAAGGCAGGTAAGCGAACATACCATTCACTAATATTAATGTAGATGGAGCATAAAGGTTCGAGAATGTTGCCAAAGACTTTCCTATCCATGCGAATAGATAAATGATCACAATTACCAATAATGGATGATAATTGATTAATAGATTTAAGAATAATGATACTAGGCACTATAATAATAACATGCTTTTCTCACGAAAGCATTGTGTTGAACAGGGTTCGTGATGCGTTAACATTCTTTGCTACGTAACCAAACAACTATAAAAAGAAGATGGATATATAATTTAGAGATACCTAAGAAGGTATGAAATCTAATCTTCAAAAGAAATAATAGGACTTATTTTTACAACTGGAGGAATTATTATCTTCCTGATGAAACAGAAGTTTTGGTGGTTTAATAAACATCTGGATGGTTGAGTGTCTAAAATTAGCGCTGCGAAATCCAATAATGCATTGCAAACAGAAAACCTGTTTGGTACTATCTCATTACAAAATTACCACATTATTTGACAAACACCACCAATACGCTAACTGGTAGGTAACAACTAAGCAAGAACAAGGTAAAATATTGAGACAGGATAAGGCATAGATACCTACTACTAAACAATAACTACAGCTAAATCCAAATTCCAAACACTAATAAGCTCGACGAGCAAGTTTCGTAAAGAGCATACCAATGCTCGGCATTACATCCACATAAGTATTTGGATTTGCTTATAACTGCTCAAGTATTACAGGGATCTAGCATATACTCCAAGTTCGGTTATTTTCAAGCGCATCAGAATATTACTTATAGCTTTATTAAGTGAGAGAGATAAGACCCCGACACTAAATAACCTTTTATCGGCAGACCACATGCGGGTATAAAAAACACGCACCACATATCTGTTTTCCAATGCCCAACGGAAAGTTTTCTGATTTCTACTGCAAGACTTTAGCAAGAACGAATGGAAATGTATTCGCAAATTACGGGTCGTTTTGATTGCCACACACTACACACAATCAGGTTTTTGAAACGGCAAATATATGCTAATTAAGTAGATAAGAGGTTCGAATAACCTTTGCAGCTGACGATCATTATTGAAACATTCAGTATAAAACAGAAAAGATAACCGAAACAAGTCTTGTGACAGGTAGCCAGTAGGTACCTATTAAAATTCAAACCAGCACCAATATTTTGATTGTTTGAACTTTAAAACCGCACGACTCAAACTTTCATGACGAAATTATGGAGGTGAAGCAAAAACTTGCTTAGATAGTTAGTGTATCGAATATCGAAACGAAAACCACAAACATAAACATGAAAAAATGATAGCAAAACATTCCACTATTATAGCTGGCTTGCCCTCGCATTTAGCGTGTAAGTAATATCAAACAGTGCATTATAAAATCCAACACTTTGTTGACGTAAGTGGATCTTTGAATGAAACCGATCCCTGTACATAAATTATCAACACAAATATACAATCAATAACATTTAAGTATTTTTGAACTAACATTCGCCTAATATTTTACCAAGGTCTGCATATTGAACACTGGTAAATACCATAGATCGAATTATAACAAATGGTTAACCATTTGTTATAATTCGATCCAGAATGGTACCTTACTTACCGACTGCCAACAACACAGCGAGTTGAGTTTTGCGATACAAGAAAAATAATGATATAAAATATATATAAAAATAATGATATATATAAAATTACCTATCTAGTTATTTATCAAAGTGTAAAATTTATAGAATAAAATAATTAAATGAAATTGTACTTTATTTTACACAACTAAGTAAACAACATAATGTGTATGAGTATAACTGAGAAAACTATAAGTCGAACTACAATAGGCGTTGTGAATAGTAATTAACTACGTACTACTCACGATTATAAAGTCGTGAATCTTAATCAATTTTAAACTAGAGTTCAATCACTAGATGACGTCCGTAACAATAAACGCGACACAGTCAAGAATTTTATAATGAAGGCAGTCGTCGTATTAACTGATCGTATCCTCTGCTAAATATAGGTATTTGATAGAGATTTCAACACTCCACCATCTTGTGCCCTTGTACCTATTCATTGGCCTCCTGCAAATTTATGTCTTCTCTCCAATGGTTCACCTAGTAGAAGGTATTTAAATTTTCAGCACGACATTTTTCGCTTTGGTTTTGCCAATTCAGCATCTTGGACCCCCAACGTTTATTGGTGATCCAAATAATGAGACTATTGAACTATGTATAATGGTACCTAAGGTACATGACAGATATACAAAATAATATTTCTTCCACATTAACATAATAGGACCCGAACATGTCCCATTGCTATTTCTGCTTCAGATCTCGTTATATCGTTTCCTCTGATTTTACGGACCATGTTCACACAATAATATTAAGTTCATGAGTATATTTTAAGGGTAACAAAAGGTCTTACGCTTTTGTTGACTTGAAATAACAGCATCAACAAGACATCCGCGTTGTAAATAAAACGAGAGAAGCCAGTCAAACGAGCAACGAAGCTGATGAATAATGCATTATGTTTACTTATCCATCTGACGTCCATTTAGCCTGATTCAGCCAGTTATAAATCGCGAAACTGACGGAAAGTTGAAATATTTAACGTGTTGTAAATTAAGGTGGTTGATGAAAGCATCACAGAGCACGCACTCATAATATTATTATGTAGTATAGGTAGTATATGGTTGGGTTTGAACTGCGGAAAAAATCTCATCAATCAGTAATTTCAATAAATGAAATTATTCATTGTAACATTTTGAAATTTTTTAAGGGTGAAAGGCTGTCGTGCCTTAAAAAAATTCTTTAAAAAAGCAAAAATTTGTCACATAATACCTACCTGAGGAGGTAAAATAAAAATTAAATTCACTGTAAAGTATTATGATGGGCACACGAATTTTATCAGTCAAGTCAAAGGTTACTTAAAATTGGAAAGACGTAATAAGATATTAAAGTTACACGAATATAAAAAGTGGGATAGGTGTGACTTACTGTAGGTACGATATAATTTCATACAAAGTTACAAATGGTGCAGTTTACTTAGACATCGATATGAAAGGATCGTAAGATAGGGAAACCAAAGCTTAAACTTAAGCTTAGCTTAAACTTAGCTTTATTTAGATCTAAGCTTTTACATATTTTATATACGACTTCTATAATTCTGTAATAATATGGGTACATTTTGCCTGAAATAAAGAACATTATTATTATTATAAACGGTTTGGCTTTAGCATGAATTTAGAGTGAGCGGTAAGATTCCTGTTCAGGTCAAGGTTTACAAACACCTATAAGTACCTCTCTAAAACGTAGAGAGAAGAAAAAATCGCGCATTTTAATTTTAACAGGATGCTAAGTTGCTTCGCTAATTGCCCAATCTCTGGAAAGGAATCATGTAATTTTGAGAAAGCACTTTTTTGCAACAAAAAGACCATACTTATTACTTTCAAAATCTGTTGTAGTAGGTCTAGTAAACACGTTTATTCAATTAAAGTACAAAACCAGCAGTCCTACATTACAGTTCGCGGTAATTTTGTAACCGGAGTGCTGATCAAATGGAGTGAGCCTGTTGCATAAATATCATAGGGAACAAGAATATCAAAGTGACTTCAGTTTCATATTCTCGTTCCCTTATCTTAATTAAATCTTCAACTGGCTTCATGCGAAGGCCAACTAAAATAGCTTCCTGTAAAAATTTAAAATAATGTTTACGTACGTTAGATCAAAATTAGGTATACTTACATATTAATATTCGGACACGTGCAAATACGTACAAGGCTTGTAATTTTATCAAATTAGAGACTAATAATAATAATGAGTTGAACACTGTAATCAAACTCATACACAATAATGATGATGAAATAACCTATTTCATGGATAATGCTTGAATACTGGGTTTTCATGATGATTCGAGTACTTAAATAATTATAGTACTTAGCTAAGCACTAGAAAATGTCAGTTAATTTGTAGTTCATAAACTACGAACATTTCGAACGATAACCAGAAAATAATAATAGAAAATAACTAGAAAAATTATATTTATCCTTAGATTGCAACAATCTAATAACACGGGCAATGGACTGAATCATCAAGCACATAGTAAAACAACAGACACAGAATAAGTACATATTAAGGTCCCATAGGGGGATTCGTAGGTTAGACTAGGTACCCAGAATACTCTTTCGAAAACTGTCAGAAGCTTTTCGAGGAAATTGTGAACTCTCAATAGATCGTTTAGTAGAACTTCCTTGGTTGTTTCTGTTTCGGGTCGATTTATATGAATATTACGGTACGCTCTCTTTATTATGATTTATGATGTCTCTCAGTGTTATGCTAAAACGATGCGATGTATCCTTAGAATAAGGGGTGGCTCTCTTCTATAATCAAGGGATGTACCGAGCTAGTTAACCTTTTTGCAAGTAATATTTTGCTATAAGGTACGAATTATGACCATAAATGTTGAGTTAGGTATTCCTTCATCTGTGTAGGACATTGGTAGATCTTATTATATCTCTATAGAACAATAGCATCGATAAATCATGCAATGATCTTAATTGACCGTTATCGATTCAAAGTCTGAAATGACAATCAGCATCTCATAACTGCAGTCGTAATAGAGTAATAATAGTTAATAATATCATTTTCAGTCAGACTAATTTATAAACCGATATATAAGTCTATGCCGATAGGTAATATTATGATTAAGTTAAGAACCATCGAATACTTGAACAGCTTGTAAACTCAAACTATAGTTTTGGTATAGAACAAATAAAAACTCACATTCTATATCCACGATATTCACAAGATTACTCGTTTGCTCGCTATTTTTGTTAAAAAAAAACTCTCATTTCATTCGATTTTCGCTCAGTCGATTAAAAGTTGCTAGCTAACCTGAGTTCCACCTCGGATTCGCTCAGAGGGATTTCTGAGAGGAAAATCTTTCTACGTTATACTAAAAATCTTTACATACAAAATCTCATGTTTATAGTTCCAGCGTCCAGTCCAGCCTATTATTCGGGAGGTCGGGGGTTGGATTTGGATCTCAGGACTCTAACTTCGTAGTTTTAACGGTGAAAGAAAACAAACCTCATGTAGGTTTCCTCACAATGTTTTCCTGAGGGCTCTCCATAATGTTCTTAAAGGTGTGTGGAGTCTGTCAATCTGCACTCAGTCAGCGTGCTGAACTGTGCCAAACAATCCGTTTTCATTCTGAGAGGAGACCCGTGCTCAGTAGTGAGCCGGCGAAGGATTGTTGATGATGGTGATTTTCAAGATAGATTTTGTTTGTTTCAGATCGCTATTGATGGCGTTACTGAGCATCCGTGGTGATTGGTACTTGTATATTTGGCTAATATATTATCGCAAAATCTATTCAGCTGTTATATGGTTGCTTGGCAATCACTGTCGAGGTGATAAGAGTCGGTCCGTGATAAGCGCAAGTGCTGGCGGCCAGTCGCTCGCAAGCCTCCACAGAGTGCGCACGCGTCGCAGGAAAGCACAGCAGCTCCGCAACAAGCACGTCGTCGCACTAGTGAGGAGACCTTCGCTGAGGAGAATAGTGATGGCACCGGGAGCTAGCACTGCTCATGCTATGATGGAGGACAAGGAGAAAGCCCTCACCAATGGTAAGTCTTCTTTGCTTTTGTAAACTCTACACTGACAGGTATAAAAGTGTCTAAATGCTAAACAATAGGAGAAAGTGGAACTAAGGATTCGGAGGGATCAACGTGGAAACAATAGGACTAAGAACTTTTAGAACTTGATTTTTGTACAGTACAAATAGCCACCATTGCTTGCTAATCAAGATAATTTTTGTGCACACATTATAAAGATGGACACAAAATTTTCGCAGTCCTCAAGTATAGAAAAACTTGAATTTCACTCCAAGTTAGATCAATATTTTAACACAACCCGAGACACAGCTTGAGTTTTACTCAGGGAAGCCGAAAGTCTTTGTTATCGGTCGAGTGATGTACGTAAGCCAAGCAAACAAGGAAACCGGCGAATTTGTGCCCACGATTTGTACACGCTAAGTGCTTCAGCGAAAGTTTTGGCTGATGACTGGATTTTACACTGACTTCTAGTTCTAGCGCCTCTATCAGGGATAGCTTGAGCTAGCAAAATTTCTTCGGCAGTTACAAGATGCTCAAAACATACTTATATTCGGATTCCTTAATATACTCGAAAGTCTTGATGGAAGCATCTGCTAAATCGATTGCTCAGCTACTGAAAACAATCGCTCAAGCGGGTAGCCAATGAGCGTTCAGCCTCGAAGATATTTTAAGTTATTTGACACAGTTTCAGTTGCCATAAATATTTTAGCATATACCTTGCATATACTTGCTAACTGAATTCGCATCGTCAGCATTCTAAATTACCCCGGTATCAGTAGTTTTACCGCCTTTAAGGCTTGTTTCGTTTGACGTTTTTCACGCTTATTAAAGACATAATTATTTAGTTATTTTTATAACTCTGTTGAAGCGTGGTATCTGATGACGTGTAGAACAATTTGTAGTCATCAAAATTTATAAATGAAAATATGTAATGAAGCGAATTTAATCCAAATATAATTATATGAACAAATATTAAGTCAATATTGCGTTGCCACTATTAAGTGGGCGTTAATAATTAAAATTATCAATTTACCACTTTTAACTGAAGGTTGTGATGTAAATCGCTAAGCAATGGTTAAGTAAATAATAGCTATGTCGTTAATTCTTGATCATCTTCATTGTTTTAATATTGTACTAGCTCAATTTAAAGTTTTAATAATCTTAATCAGCCGCTTAATTTAAGCGTTTCAATTCAAATAAATCATTCCTAGATTTATTAGTAGGTACATCAGCTTTTATTCACGTGTATATCAAAGAGACAGTATTACCCATGGCAAAGTCCACACAGATATTGGCGTTGTACCAATTTTGATCAAGATTTTCCAATTTTGCATCATTTGAATTTCTCACTACTGAAATTGAAATTAATAGTGCAATTTCACCCACTCACTAGTAATATTGTATCTATATTGGTATATATCTACTTACCCTTATTGAAAGTCATCAGTTATGACGATAAGAATAAAATATGTATTTCAAACTTTGAATATATTATCAAAAGAACGTAATTAGATACGTGTGTTAATAAAACATGATATATCTAATTCAAGAGTCGGTAAGTTCAGGGCTATTTAAATGCGGAACACGTTTTGAACAATATCGCTATTAACAGACATAAAATATACAATAGGTAAGTACATAAAATAAGTACCTGTCTAATATTGTTCATTTATCGTGGCGCATTAATCAAATTGAAGTAGCAATGGCAACTTCATGGTATTGTGTTTAAAGTTCGTATGTAACGGTAAGATGAAGACATAAGTACTTAGTGACAAGATTAAAATTCGTTTCCAATTCTCTTTTACTGCCACTTTCTTAGAAGTTTTTTTAATATGTATTTAGGGAAACTTGTAACCGATTTCTAAAATATAAAAGACAACAGACGACACCCTTACTTGATCTCTTGAGTTACTGGATTTTGGATGGATCATTGACATCTTGCTCTTTGATGTACGTACTCGTTACTGTTTGTTAATGATCACGAATTTGTTTATTCTCGGATTTCCTTTTGTTGTAACGTTGTGGTCAGTCGATGCAACTTCAGTTGGTATTGGATACTCATCTACATTCCAATAATATTATACCTCATATTATATACCTACTAGTGTGATTTGTATTAACCTAGGTTGTCACACGTTGTGCATTGTAAATGGCAGATCGCCAAAAAGGCATCCCTTCCCCACGTGTTCAAGCAGTGTAAGTAATTGTAAGGAAATCGTCTCCTTGAGTGATATTTAGAGGTAATTGCCATGTCTAATTCAATAGCCTATATATGATCTTTAATTTGAAACAACGTAGTCTTTAGACTGTATAACCACCACCATAAAGAATCTTTCATCTTCTCAAAATATTACTGAAAATTATTGAATATACTTCCTGATCGGAGTCCAAAGAAATATTTTGATAATTCAGTACCTACTGTAGAGTAGAATAATATATTTACTACACCAGAGAGAGCATTACTCTTTCCAGTTTGGGTTGGTTAGTGATTCATATTATATTCTAGATATTTTCATTTTCACAAGAAAGATTAAACAGTTTTCCCACTATCTATGATATTATTATGAGGATCAGGAGTTCTAAGCTCGATTAGAAAATATTGGTGTAGAAATCGCAAAGGCCATGTAAATTCAAGTCCAACTTTGAGTTAAAAAGAATTCTAATTAAAATAGGCAATGAAATTGATGCGCGTGGATGTTGTTTTTAATTGCTTCAGGAAAATTACCATAATTTTTGCTTCATCATGGTTATGATTTTAGTGTTTTTCCAAATTGCACTTTTACCTTATATCATCATACGTAAGGTACCTACCGAGAGTTATACGGACTGTTACTACCGTCCTATTGTTCACATGATTATTACCTACTTACCGTTACCTACTGTTTACGTAATTTCTTATTGATTCATTTACTTATATCTATAACAGTTAAATCATTAAACACGAAACTTGCTGATTTCTTTTTGATATTTTCAAAGTCACAGATAAGAGTCACAGATGATTTTTTTCTATGAATAATTACTTAGCAAGTTAAGAAACTCTGCGATCGCCTTTTTCAAATGTTCTCTGTTATGGTGCTAATATCATGCTGTGTAAAACTACCTACTACCAACTACCTATAACAATTGAACAAGTCTATTAATACATGATTAATACGCATCCGAAGCCACTTAAATAGAAACAGAGTGTCAAAACATTTGATCCTATTGAAACAAATTGAGTTCATCAACACAGGCCTCAATGCGCCATTGCAAAACGCGTGTGACGTCACAACCACGCCCCCAGCAACAAGGCCGCCTCCAAACTGTGGCTGTGGTTATCTCTCTTATAATGCTGTTATTGTACTTATACCTACGTTAGTAATTATTATTATATCTTCAGTAGATATCATATATTTTTGAATAATAACGATAATATCACTTTAGCAACACGTCGATTGTATTGTACGGTTGAATTACGTAGCATGGGCTGATTTTGTTTAACTTTTTTTTTTTTTTTTGAGGGGTTGCCTTATCATGCGATCAGTCGGTGGACTATGAGCAGATTGGTTGGAGGAAGTTGGCGTTCATTAGGAGAAAACTTCCCCAGCGGGAAAACTCCATAAGTCTCAGCTAAATGTCTAGTATATGCTTTCTCTTTAGTCGACGGATTGCCTGTGGCATTGTCAGCTGCACTGCCAGGCGATTTGGGTGGTTAGTAAGCCTTGTTTTGTAGTTGCAACTATAAGTTAGAACTTCTTCCTTTACTGTGTTAATGTTTAACTTGTGTTTCATGAATTTCCGATATTTATAGGAACCATGGCGCGTTGGACAGTTGTTTCAAAATATAATTTTGAGCTCTTTGTATAATTTGAATATTGGAGTTGCATGCTGATCCCCAAAGTTGTATGCCATATGACCATATTGGCTTTATTATTGCTTTGTATATCAGTAGCTTGTTGTCTAGAGAGAGTCTGGAGTTCCTTGAGAGCATCCAGTACAGTCCTCTATATCTATGATAGATCTCATCCCTCTTTATTTGGATATCCCTCTTTGTTTAACTTTTAACATCATTAAATACCTACCTACACTATAGATATAACTGTTATCGTATAGTAATAAAAATTATTTTTGACGAACTTATCACTATTAACTTTTAAACTTAGAACTTTATAGGCAATATTATTTTTCAATTTCATCATACTATTTGCTTGAATATTCGGGGCTAATATTTTAATTGTTTAGTTATTCTAAGACCAGTTTATAACTAGGTATCAAAAAAATTGTGGTTGATTACGATTTACGATCAGCTTGCCGAAGGTCTAAGCGTATTTTAGTTCCTGTTCCATTAAAAACTTGTTAAAAAATTGATCATTAATGTTTCAATCTTTCGAGTTCTTCAATTGCTAAAATTAAATCAAAATTTTTAACTGAACGACCAACGTTTGGACAGTGTTCTATGAGACAAAAGCCGTTTGCTTGATCAAGCGTGCTTGACGGGCGCATCAAGCAGCTTTATCAAGCAAAACAAAGCTACGTGTTTAACGTCAAGTCACTTGACGGTCTCGGCAGATCTTTACGCTGCATAATCAATATTTGCCACCAGTATTTGCCATTTAAACAAGTGTAAATTAAAAATTTATACCCCCCGACAAGTGAAGGTTACAGTAACTAGAAAAGAGCTGATAACTTTCAAAGGCTCAACCGATTTTCTTAGATTATAGCTAAGAACACTCTCGATCAAACCACCTTTCAAACAAAAAAAACTAAATTAAAATCGGTTTGCTAGTTTAGCAGCTACGATGCAACAGACAGATACACAGATATTCACGTCAAACTTATAACACCCCTCTTTTTGGGTCGAGGGTTAAAAAATATCAAGTGCATCAACAGCCGCTGGAACTGTCACAATCAAAACTGCCGATTTGAAGTGCATTACGCAATAACCCCTCCTCCAAGTTTGACGAGTTCAAAATGTTCAGATATCATTATTATTTATGTTTAGTTCGCGCTATCATGCCCTTTGTGTAATCAGTGGGTGTGGTGTGGTCTATTATCGTCAATGTTCAACCGAATAAAGCTTTGTTTGAATGTTATTAAAGCGATTACAATTTTACTGTTATTATTATTGTTGGAAAATTCTGCATCAATGGTTTATTGCTCCTTGTCTTCAAGATTAACATAGGTAGGTGCTTACGACCTGTGCCTTTATCATTATGTATTTATTGTATAGGTTAGTTATTCTTCATTGATAATAAATATGTAATTTAGCAAAAGATTAACTAAGGGTTTGGTAGTCAAAGAGTTTGAACGAACTTCTTAATAATCACCATTACATCCATCTTACCAATTTTACAATTTACAATCAATTGTAGACCTATTAACTACATATTTTGAATAAGTAACTGATTTGATATTTTGATATACTTAGGTAATTTTTAGTAAGTATCGTTAAAACAACAAATTTTCTGAAGTAATCTACAGTATTTTGGACAAAAGTATCTTATAATTAGGTACGTAACTATTTTGCCTTAATTAAATTGTAATCTAGGTAATTGACTTTGATATATTTTTGTCCGAAGAACCTCATAATTTACGTAACTCAGGGCCCATGGGGATCATGGATATCATACCTACTTCTCTTTAAAGCTACGAGGGTACTATTAGGATACGCGCCCTGTTACTATGATGTAAGGATACCCAGATACTTCTCAGTAATTTTCTAGACTGATGCCTTGGCATGAGCAATTAATAATGAGTGCAATTGCACGTGTTTACACGACGCGCCCGCATGAACTCTGACGTCTTTCATTCACCCCATTAGACCCATTAGACGATGTCACAACCTGGTATTGCATAATGAATTGACGGACCGAATGCAACTACTGTTTGACAATTGGTAGTATTATATTTTACACTAGCCGATGCCCGCGACTTCGCCCGTGTGGATTTAGGTTTTTCGAAATCCCGTTGGAACTCTTTGATTTTTTTCCGGTGTAAAAAGTAGCCTATGTGCTAATCCAGGATATTATCTACATTCCAAATTTCAGCCAAATCCATCCAGTAATTTTTGCGTGAAGGAGTAACAAACACACGCACATACACACTTTCGCCTTTATAATATTAGTGTGAAATGTGATTAGTGTGAAGTGTGATTGCATCTTACAGAACTAAGTTTTGTAGTTTTTTTTTTTTTAAATTTATTTAATCAAAAAAAATTTAACAAAGGAACTATAATATTATCGCTCGCCAAACTGGTGGGCCAGTTTGTTGGCGAGATCAAACCCTGCCACTAATAATGCCGATTGGTTTTTGTCAAGGCCTTGGAAAAGCTCTCAATCTAGTGCTCTTACAGATGTCATCCCTTCGTTATTTTTAATTGCACTTCTACGCATCGTCACGCCAAAGTTTTAACATTCAAGTTCAATTGAAAAAAAAAACTTGATCAAGTAATTAACACATTTTGAAAGTTGCCTTATAACTAAGTAATTTTAACATAATATTTGTAAAACAAGTGGCAAATTAAATTTTACTTGTGGTGATACAATAGAACGATTTAGTTAACGATTAGTGGATTTTGATCTTTACATCTGATTAGCACTTAATTACCTACGTCGAATCTAAATTAATGAAAGACAATAATTCATTGATTATCAAGTGATTATCATCGTCATTTTTATGACTTTTGCTGTTTTTATGTTGCTGCTGATTTGTTTTAAAAATCCTGTAGAACCGTGATGATTTAGAATGAAAATTAAATATTTGATCTGCAACGCAGTTCCTATGATGACAAATTAATTTATTTTCAAGTTTCGTCTTTAGTAAACGCTTCCTTATATATTTTATAATGTTGGTTGGTGATCTAAAATCGTCCGCTTTTACGATAACGTTATGAGTTCTCAGTCTGCATTGAGATCACGACACTATACTCGTAAATAGCAAGTCATCTGACGTGCGTTAATAGATATTTTTCAAATTCGCTTAGTAACTAAGTACGTATCAGTCCAGCAATGTTATATTATAATATCAAAACAAACCGAACCTCCAAGACTTCTAGATAAATAATAATCAACGTGGAATATTACTACAAAGCAGATAACTAGTAAATTACTTTCATCATCATGTTCATGTCAAATGATAGAGTAGTCACTAGTCAGTGTTTTATAGATATTGAAGAGTAAAAAACTGGGCAATTGGATTTAACCAATACAAATTTTTTTTTTTTTTTTAAATTGAAAGTTATGAATAGTGTTAGGTACCTAAGCATTTTATTTTCTTCCATCGCTTTCCTTGCAGAAACGCTAATACAGGTAATTTGTCCTTTTTGCAATTAAGAATCAGTCAAGACTCCGAGTTGTTTGAAACAACTTCAAAAAAAAACCGGCCAAGTGCGAGTCAGACTCGCGCACCGAGGGTTCCGTACTCGGCTATTTTTTCCGTCATTTTGCACGATAAATCAAAAACTATTATGCATAACAATAAATAAAATTTAGAATGTACGGGTAAAGCGTTTGATATGATACCCCATTTGGTATAATTATTATCTTACTTTGAAAATTTAAACATATTTTAATTTTTTTTTCAACGATGTTACCCCAAATTCGCGGTTTACAGATTTATTCCTTGTGCTATAAGACCTACCTACCTGCCAAACATGATTCTAGGTCAATGGGAAGTATCTTATAGGTTTTCTTGACAGACACGACGGACGGACGGACAGACAGACAGACAGACAACAAAGTGATCCTATAAGAGTTCCGTTTTTCCTTTTGAGGTACGGAACCCTAAAAAGGGGTTTAATTTAATTTAAATATAATTACAGGAATCCTATGGAAGCTTGCGATTAAATTAATTTAATCACCGTTTAAATTTTGAAATACGAACAACTCGGCATCGTAGATCAACATCTGTAGGTCCAATCAGATAAATAGAATATTGTGTCTAGTAGATCATAAATCATAATACTTAAACATCAAAAAATAATTCCTTTCTTTACCAGAATCAATTCTATTTCTAGAAGTTTGTTCCGCAAGCAATAAATCATCTTTGATTACCCATTCACCCATCAGCATTTTCAATGAGACAATAGGTAGAAACAACAAACGATTACATCACAATGAATAACGATTTGTAAATAAAACTTCTTGACACATATTCATAGGTCTATTTAACTTCTTAGGTCTCAACTTTCGATCTCGAGTCTCGAGTAGAAATAATAATGTTTCCTTGAACAAGTGTCCAAAGTCCATAAGCATTGGCACGCGTACGTTCACTGTGCTTCGAGCCTCTGTTAAATATACATAGTTAACTACTAGCTGTGCCCGCGACTTCGTTCGCGTGGAATAGTGACTTTTCGGGCAGCATATACTCTGTACGTTAAAAATGTTCGCCGCTTTTTTATTTATGAACCGATTGACATGAAATAAACACTAAATGTTAAGTGAAGCTTACTACAATATATTAGTAAAAACCGTATCTAAATCGAATAAGCCGTTTCTGATATTAGCGTGCACAAACACACAGACAATCAGACAAATAGACAAAAAAATATTTAAATACAATTTCGGGTTCGGCATCGATATAATAACAACCCCTGCTACTTTTTTTATATATTTCCATTGTACAGACACCACTTTTCTACAATTTTATTATATGTATGTATAGATGTTTATTTCAAGCGAAGTCGCAATGATGGGCACATGTATAATTCGAAAAGCCGATAGACGTTGAGTTCTCAAGTTGATAGATTTTTAGCGATCTCGGGACCGGAAAGCCCAGCGTTGGAAGACGTTGTGAGGACTAAATTATATTAAAAATATAACGACGTGTAAACGACGCATAAAATTATCTATAATTAATAATACATGCTTAGTACATTTCCTAGAGATTTACGCAGATTATGACGCCACGTGTTTTCAATCTAGAAACGTAATCATTTCTGTATAAACTATATAAGTTATATACTTACCTATATTTTTTTTAATTTTTTTTTTACATTTATGGTAATGGTGAATAATTATGGTGGTGACTGGTGCCATTATTCCATGACTATCGCCAAATCTCTAGTATCTTTTTTGCGGGTTTTGAAGATCGTACTTGATAATTAGTTAGTAGTATCGTTCGACGTAAGCAAACTGTTGGTTACACAAACTATGCCAAATTATCATCTTGATCAACCTATCCCCGGCCTACTAATGAACAAGGGTCTCCTCTCAGAATAGGAAGTAGAAGGATTGGCAGACTTTACACACCTTTGAGAACATTATGGAGAACTCATGCGGGCTTCTACACGATGCATGTTATAATTAATATACTTATATGTTAAAAACTGGCCAAGTGCGAGTCGGGCCTCCCTCTTTTAGGATTCCGTGCATAATTATGAACATCATTAATTTTGGGTGTATTATATATTAACTCTTTTCCGAGCTAGAACATTGCAATAAACCGTTAAACAAAACCCCAAAAATTGTTCGTTTGTTTTGGTCACAGGTTAATAATCGTTGTTTTCAGTATATGGTACATATCTAATATGCCGAAAATTCATGTTCCTAACTAGTTTAGTTTTCGAGATAGCCCCTGTAACAAAAATGGTCTAAAACTGACTACTTTGACAGCCCCCGATTTCCTTATTTTTTTAAGTTTTTTTAAAAATACCTATATTCTCTACTCAATGAGCTCTAAACAATGACATATGCTAAAGTAAGAAAAAAAATCTTTTTCATGTATGTGGACTCTGGGAGTTCCCCTTGACAAATAATTTTCTTTTCTAATTCAATATTTGGTTTTGGGTCAACGTTTTACACCGAATACCAAAATTTCAGGTTTGTAACTCATTTCGTCTCGAGCTGGAGACCTACGACACGCGGACAGACAGACAGACGGACAGGAAATTAGTAGCGTTTTTCCCTTTGGGTACGAAACCCTAAAAATTACAGAACCTTATCATAGCTTTTATACTGCATTGACACAGGACAAATGTTTACTTGCCGCTACCGGCCGCTACGTTGCCAAATCAAGGCGTGGTCGATTCTCTGACGTAACAGTTTGTTTTGCTTTAAAAACTAACACGAAGGCGCGCCACTATAAAACATTTTTATTGGTCGATCATGTCTGTTTCAACTTTCAAGACTTGTTTTCCACGTCCGTGCTGGTTAACGTATTTATAGGTACACTAAATGTCTTTGCGTGTAGATTATTTTCCTCCTTTCCGTTCTATCTTTTATTTCATTTTGTTTCAATTTTTCGTAGACTCTCTTCAGCGCTATCCACCACCCACTTTATATGTTTTCCTTAGCCTTTTTACCCGACTGCGGCTAAGCCAAAAGGAACGGTTATGATTTTAGTAGTCTATGTATGTATGTATGCATGTATGTATAATATGTATGTACATATGTTTGTATTCAGATTCTGTGTGTTCCACTGTAGCGCCTAAACTACTGGTTTACCGATTTAGATGAATGAGGTGTCAATTGATTCGTTGTAAAGGTCCGGGTGACATAGGCTACAAAATTGACCTAACGGATGTTACATCAAGAAAAGTGGGGTCTAGATTTTTTTTTGCTATTATATCGAGTGGGATGTCAAGAAAGAGGTGAAAATTCTAAGTTCATAAATATAAATGTTCACAACATTAAAATATACCAAGCGACAGAAAAACAATTTTACTATAATATTTCAGCGTTTATTAAGACAATCGCAGTCGGGTTTGTGTTTTCAACTTTATCTTGTTTCTACATGTCTCATTCACTGCAGACTGAAACTGCGTACCTATACCTACTCATGTAACTGTAACCCAGCACATAGTACATGCATTGTCTCAATCCATCGCAGGTTCGCTACTGAATGCGGGTCTCCTCTATGAATTAGGAGGTTAGAGAAGTCTAGGCCACCACGTTGGCCAAGTGTGGATAGACAGACACACCTAGTACAGTCAGATTTAATATGAATCATGAAATCATTGCTACTGACGCGACGCTGACTATACTTTTCACTCGCATAGAGCGTGATAGTGCCAAGCCTGCGTTTATCCATTGACGGAATAACTTATGATAAATTATATTATGATTCCAATGAAAATCATTAATCGCATTGGCCCTCCATAATATCCGCAATAGGTCAAGTATCAAGTAATACACAAGTAAATAATATTATTTGTGAAGACTAAAGACTTTCCCTATAAATAGTTATGCGCGGAAATGTCGTTTGCATTGCCAGTTAATGAGTTGGTGATTAATGTTGTATGAAATATAGTGATTAATAGAAAGTAATTTGATTATTATACTAATATAGACTTTTGTGCTCTAGATATAAACACATCTATAGTTATCATTATCATGTGTTTCACAATGAATTACGCTTACAATCCACGTAAGTTTTTGTGTACAATCACAATTGAAAGTTTAACAAATTGGTGTGAATCGGCCTTTAATCTAAAAGTTTTGTTTGGCATATATTTTATTCGGTAAACTGGAAGATATTATCTTCATCCAATGTTTTCTTGTTTCAACGTAATTTTGTCGTTGTTGCAGTGTCCATGCGCAGGCGTCGCATCAGCCAGTTCGCGCCGCTGTTGATCGCGCTGGTCGGGCTGCCGGCGCGTGGCAAGAGCCAGCTGGCACACCGCCTGTCTAGACACCTCAACTGGAATGGGGAGAGCACTAAAGGTAACAATTTCACTTTTGTATGTATGTGAGAAGGGAATTTACAAAGAAAATCTGTCTTGCTGAAGGCCATGAAGTCTTTCCATTAATCGCATAATGATAGTTTTTTTTGGTATACCTAATAAGGCGATAGGTTTTTTGTATAATAATTCGCGAGACAACTCCGCGGCATGCGTGTTGCGAAACCTGATTCAGATTCAGATTCAGGTTACCAGGATCTCGACTGGAACTCGATGAAGAGAACGAGATTTCGACTAGGTTTTCACTTATTATTAGATGTTAGTGATATCGTGGTCTTCGAAGCACGGAGGAAACGCGAAGGACGACTTGCGTCGATTGCGTATTACCGTGATTGCGTGTAATACGATCACTTTGGAACCAGAGTTCCAAACTCCAAAGTGGTCGCACTACACGCAATCGATTGATAGACTTTGAAAGTTGTCCCTTGAGACGTGTCAAATTGAACGACGGTGGTACGGTTATCCGGCTCCAAGAATAAATTCTATTGAATTAAATTCAGTGCTTCAATTTGAATGTGGCCTTACAATGTTTAAAGTACCTCAACCTACCTACGCTAAAATCGACATCCTTGTTTTTATGTAGAATTGCCAAAGTGTTTCAAGATTTAGAAATTATTATTGTCATCAGCTGAAGGCAACCCACAATGCAGAATGCTATTTAATTGAATTCATTTGAATTGTTAAGAGTAGACGTTGAAAAGGCATCACTTTATAATTCTATTTGTTTTCTTTTGTAAGTAGGTACTTTTGGCCGTCTCTCGCTTTTACGGTTTTTATTATTCGAGTCATGTTTTATTGAATTCTTAATACACAGTAGACTAGGTACCGAATGTTTTCCTTTTTAAACTGATCAATATAACAGATAAGGAGAGGCTTGATTTATTGTCATGCCTTGACCCGCTTGAAAGCGTCTGTTAATCTTGACTCGTCTGTCATTTATACCTACTCGTATTCAGCACTAGGCCGATAGGCTGTCCTAGATATTAATAAATACGTACGTAAGTACATTGTATTATTCAATGTATCTCGTGTCAATAGACCTAGAAAACGTGCCTACGGGTAACCTACAACTCATCTATACAGTAGGTAGCTGACCAATGTCATAACTGGCTGGCTTTTATTCAAGGTTTTAATTTATTTTCAAAATCTTTAACGAAAAACAATTATTTTTTACAACACAGTCATGTGCTCTTTCTTCATTGATGCCGAATTTATTAGACTTCTCAGAGGATGGAGACATGCCCAATTATATAGGTATATCTTAGATTCAAAATATTATAGTGTTCATATTTTTCCAGTTGACTTCTTTGTGCTTTTGCATCTGAACTTTTATGGTTGTCCAAAAATTGATTACTTATAGAGAAATCATAAAGTTAGCCTTTTGTAAAAAAAATCGTGTGGAATGCGCGTACTATGCGCTTATAAAATGCATAGTTTCGCATAGCACTCTCGATGTATCCTAATTCGCACGTTATTAAATCGCATGCTACCAGATCGTGGCCAATAAATAAATGATCTCTCGCTATTTTAACTTTTGTGATGCGCACTAAGAGTTTGCCGCCCAAATTACAAATTTATACAGGAAAATTACAAAACAGAAATATATCATGCAGACTACAGTATCCAGAAATAAAGATTGCTCATCGAAATTTAGACAGAGATGATCATCAGCTTCAGCAGCTTCGTGGAGCATTGTCTCTGTCATTGCGACTGACAACAGAGCGCCGAACCGTCATTTATGTGTGAGTGATAGAGACGACGCTCTACGAAGTCGAAGCTGCCGATTATCTCTTTCTAAAGCTCGATGTGTGATCTTTATTGGCTAAAAGGCTCTTAATAAATGGGAAAATTCATCGTTCCAATTTTGTTTCAGTTTTCGACTGTAGTGAGTACCGACGTCGCCACATGGCACTGTACGGTAGCCACGACATCTTCCGCGCAGACAACCTGCAGGGCTCCGCCATCCGCCGCCAGAGCGCGCGCGAGGCCGTGCAAGACGCCGTGCTGTGGCTGAAGGACGGGAACAGTGTTGCTGTAAGTGAAAACACATGCACATGGCATCTTCTGCGGGGAAAACCTGTAGGGCTCCGCCAACCGCTGCCAGAACTTGTACAAGACCTTGTAGGACTGTGGCTGAAGGACGGGTTGGACTAAAGGTTGTACATGACAATTGACAACACATGTAAATTCTTCCCACGGAAAACCTGTGGAGCTGCATCATCCGCTACCAAAACGTTTGCGAGACTTGCAGGATGCTGTGCTGTGGCTGAAGAACGCGAACAGTTACTGTAAGTGAAAAACATATTAAATTAACTTAGGCTTTATAAAGTTCATGGTCACTAACTATGGGAGGTCTGATAAGGAGCTTAGACTCTATAGTCCATTACTCAACGGATAATGCGGTGAGCTATGGTCGGAGTGTCCATACAGAAATGATTAGATTAGTAACTAAAGCTAACGACAGCTAAAATAGAATGTGCAGGGCATATTATGGCCACGACTACTAATAATCGTTGGTTTGCTTACTCAAACGAGAAAGTCCAGTGTTGGTAGGCTCCCCAATATGCACGTGAATAAGACTGGGTCTAAGACCAAACAGTGCTTTAATAGTTAATTCCACAAAAAGATAAATTGCAATGAATAGTGTAAATTAAACGGAATGTAAATATTATTGAGAAACGATAGAAATAGTGGATGTTTAATAAACTCAGAATAACGATGCCAAGTGTGGATCTGGAAACGGAGAATTGACGCAAAGAAATATGCGTTCAAATCAATATCGGTATGTTCTAAGGAAATAACAAAATGTTACTTATTATACGTTAATGCACATTTTACGAAAGGCATTACAGATTACTGCCAAGATTATACCTAGCACCTTACCTAAACTTTAAAATATACTGGAAGTATTCCAAAGTCCATTGAGAATACATCTGATTTCATCTATAGACGCATGAACTTTGAGACGATAAGAAGAGTTTTTGAACCTAAATAAGATAAAGATAGAATATAAAAATTCTTAATCAGCGTCAGTGAAAAAAGACAAAATTCATAATTGCTTATAGTAATTAATTAGTATCTGTTTTATTTTATTTGTAACTATAGATGATGCCCGCAACTTCATCCGCGTGGATTTAAATTTAATATAAATCCCGTAGGAACTCTTTGATTTTCCGGGATAGAAAGTTTATTATGCCAATATCCTGGGCGCAAGCCACCTCTGTACCTTTCATATGAATCAGGTAATCGAATAGGCCTCTAAGAGTTTCGTAGGAACTCTTTGATTTTCCAGGATACAAAGTAGCTTATGTCCGTTCTCGGGATGTGAGCCAACTCTGCACCAAACATCACACTCGGTTAAGCTGTTGGGCTGGGAAAAGCTAGCAGACAGACAGACAGACACTCTTTAGCATTTATAATATTATTATGGATAATATTATGCAGTTCTTTTGTTACAGATATTTGATGGAACAAATGTGACGAAGGAGCAGCGTCGGGAACTGAATGAGTGTATCACCGACATGGGCTTTAGGATCCTGTTCATCGAATGCGTCTGTGAGGACCAAGAACTACTCGAGAGAAACATCATAGAGATCCTCCACTATTCCGCAGACTACAAGGATATGACTGAGGAGGAAGCAGTGGATGATTTGAGGAAGAAGCTTGAGCATTACATGCGTCAGTATGAGCCTATAGATGGAAGTTTGGAAGCTCTGAGTTTCGCACGCGTTGAGAACATGGGCGATACTGTGACGGCTCACAAAGTATCAGGTCAAAAGGAGTCAGGCATCCTCGGGTATTTGTCTGGCATGAGGGCTTTACCGCAGACTTTATATTTTACACGGGTGAGTGAAATCATTTTCTCGTTAATTATTCATATATCTCTCGATTTTAATTGGCGCGATAAGCTTGTTTTTCCTTTTGACTCAGTAAGAAATCTAATGCAGTCGGAATCCGTAAACAAATTCGTTGATCCGGCTGTGTAAACATGTGTAGGGAAATTTGCAAATCATCCTAAAGATTGGAGATATTTACTATCAACAGTAGGTACCGCTAACAGACAGTTCGTAAGTATTTCCTTCGTGAACACTACGTGATGCAAAATAGTTATAGCCTAAAATTTAAAAAGCCCCCGACACAAAAATCTCTATAAGAAAACTAGAAAAGAGCTGATAACTTTCAAACTACTGAACCGATTTTCTTCGATTATAGCTAAGAACACTCAACAACAACAAGCCACCTTTCAAACAAAAAAAAACTCAATTAAAATCGGTTCATACGTTTAGGAGCTACGATGCCACAGACAGATACACAGATACACACGTCAAACTTATAACATCCCTCTTTTTGGGTCGGGGGTTAAAAATAGTAAAAGTAGAACAATGGATTGCGGTCGATGCAAATCTTGATTTCCTTTAAAACACTTCAGCTGAATTGAATTTTTATCACCATTGCAATTTGATTCACTTGTTAATATTATCTCGTAATAAATCATCGTCGGAATCAAAAGATTTGCTTATTGCCAATTTATCACTGCAAAATAAATAGGTATAGTATAGGTACAATGCACATAATACCTATCTTCCTTATCTACCTTTCATTATGAACATATTTTGTCGTGAACTGTGATATTGTGTCATTTACCTATATTGTACCTATCTATATATTCATAACATAATTTGAAGACTTTTTAAACTATGTTAGTAATCTTCTTATTATTCATTGCCTTAAGTAAGCTTAAATATGACGTACCTACCTACGCAGAACTTTACGTTGGCTTTATGACTGGTCAATCAAATCGCTAAGTATGCTTTAATTTATTATAATTTTTTTGTCATTTCCCATCATATAAGAAAACGTAAACATGCTTTCTGATAATAATTGATCTATTTTTATATAATTTCGTCCGATACTTTTATTATTATCATTTATTTTACAAAAGCTATTAAGTATTCATTAATGAGATACGTTGAAATCCAATTAGTGAAATACATCATTGATAACAATGATTCAAACAAAAAGATTGGCTATTTTTATAAATATCATCATTAAAACACGTATCTATTATCATTAAGAAGTCGTATGATGTTGATACGAAATTATTTTATCCATAAGTACCTACCTATCTATATTGGCTGGCATCGGAGGAACTGCCAATGGGATGTATAGGAGCTTAAGAAACTCTATCCACTCCTTATTTCCTTGTCCAACGCTCTAGGCGCGTACCTGTTTGAATTACCTAGCTGGATAGATCCAGGTGTGGACACTGGACGATCCATTTTGGATCGGCGATCAGTGAGCCCTAATTCAGTGTGTATCTGAGATGTCATCACATTAATATAAAGGAGAAAGTGTGTATGTGTGTGTGTTTGTGTGTGTGTGTGCGTGTGTATGTTTGTTACTCCTTCACGCAAAACCTACTGGACGGATTGGGCTAAAATTTTGAATGGAGATAGATTATACCCTGGATTAGCACATACTTTTTATCCCGGAAAATCAAAGAGTTCCCACGGGAATTTTAAAAAACCTACATCCACGCGAACGAAGTCGCGGGCATCAGCTAGTCACTTATAAATCTTTTATTTTCACAGCACGGGGAGAGCGAATACAACGTCCTCGGACGCATCGGCGGTGACGCAGTGTTGTCTCCAAGGGGCGAACGCTATGCCCACGGGCTTGCGAAACACTTGAACGAGATGGCCGCCCACGAAGCCTTCACCGTGTGGACATCTGAGCTGCGTCGCACCAAGCAAACTGCCTCTGAAATCATGGCACCCAAGCGAGCTATACGTGCCCTCAATGAGCTTGATGCCGTAAGTAGAGCTTTATGCAAGGTGCTCTATTATATCTAATGTCCTTAAATTCCAGCTGCTCGATTGCGGAAAAACTGCATCAATCATTATTACAATCGCAATCGTTGTGATTGGCTGAATTTATGGTGTTCCTGTTTCAACAATAGGTTGTAGCCAATAGTAAGCTAGCATCAACCAATCGGAGATGATTGCGATCGTGTCATTGTAGCTGCACGCAATCGAGCCGCAGCAAGCTGAGGTTAGAAGAAGTTATCTCTAGTATCGACTATATATAACTCACAAGTTAGTTGATACTAGAGCTAATTTCTTAAACTGGACCCGTTCAAGTAAAGATTTTTATATAAACACGTAGAGATGATACTGCCATTGGCGCAATTAGAATGCCATAAGCCTACTTTGTCGTATTAGTTTACAAATTGCGAAAAACCAAATAAAATTTGAATTTCGCGGCAGACCCGTCGCATCCACCTATACGTTATTGACGAATTTCCTACCCTTTCCACTTGGAAAACCTGTGATAGCGTAAGCGATTAGGCAAAATTATAGCTTTCTCTGCAAAGCTTTGCTAGAAAACTACGTTATTAGCTTTGGCTAGAAAAGCTACCTTATCAGCTTTGTCTGAATTCTAATTAAATTTTTATATTAATTTATACAACTTCCTTAGAGTTTATCATTACGTAAATTGCTCTGGTAGAAATTTTTGATTTAAAATGTTTCTTGATTACAAACGTCAGATAATTATCGCATTTTATAATTATCTTGTTTGTTGATCTTTATTAGGTTGATACTTCTGAAAGATAAATAAATGATATTATTAATTATTAATTATTACTTATCCTGATAGTATCTAACATTTAATTGGTTTGTTTGTCTCAGCATCTTTACCTAATGTCTTCTTGAAAAACATGACTTGTTTGATAAACCTATTTATTTAATAGTGCATAATCTATGCCGGTATATAAACCAAGTTTTCCAATAGTAGGTATATTATATGATATTGACAATAGACAGTTAACAGGGCTCTCTCTTTCACTCGCTTCATACAATCGTAGTTCCAATTTCATTTGAATATTAAGCAACCAAAGTCCATGAAATTTTGCAGACATATTTAAGATACTAATGTCTGTTCTGTGGTGTTTTAGATTTTTCTAAAAATATGTAGTTTTAAAATTTCAGGGGCTTAAAGATTTGTATGTAAATTTTTAAGACCGCGTAACTTTGAAACCGAATATTTTAACAGAAATCTGGAAAACCACAGACATAGATATTAGTTTCTAGAATACGTCTGCAAAATTTCATGGACTTTGGTTGCTTAATATTCAAATGAAATTGAAACTACGTTTGTATGAAGCGAGTGACGGAGAGACCCCTCTTAACTAAAGAAATCGTACCTTTTGGCAAAAAACTTTGTTGCTTTAAATTTACCAAGGTAGGTACCTACTAACTTTAATTTATCATTGCATCAACATTAACAACAAAAGTGGCAAGGATTTGATATAAGGTTATAAGTATGAAAGAGAACACGAAGCGTTGTATTTATGATCGTAGGTAGTGTCTTATTACAAATACATAATATTATCTAGACTAAACAGTGACCTAGATCAATAACATATTATGCATTCCATGACACGTGACCACATAGAAATGGAAAACTTGTGATGTTATATGATAGCTAAGCTGATTGAGATAAAATGTATAGTACGCACCTATGTACAAACATACTAACATAACTGCACTTGTAGTAATTGATCTATTGAATATGATAGAATTTTTTTTTGTTGATCCAATCGGTACCTACATATTAAACACAATATTCGTACATTCACAGAAAATACGCCTTAAAATCTAACTTACCTTAGGTATCGTTTAAAATGTGTCGTGCCAACCTAAAGCCTCACTCAGCTAAATATTGTGGATACAAAATCAAATAAAAATATTATTGCAGTTAAATGAAAAATGGAAATTAAACAAAATTACAGAAAATAAACCCTTTCCTTACATTCTTATTTAAAAGAATTATTAAACAAGTGTAAATTAAAAATTTATAACACCCCCGACAAGTGAAGGTTACAGTAACTAGAAAAGAGCTGATAACTTTCAAACGGCTGAACCGAATTTCTTGGATTATAGCTAAGAACATTCTCGATCAAGCCACAAACAAAAAAAACTAAATTAAAATCGGTTCATTAGTTTAGGAGCTACGATGCCACAGACAGATACACAGATACACACGTCAAACTTATAACACCCCTCTTTTTGGGTCGAGGGTTAAAAATAAAAGTTTTGTATGTTAAATCTCTACGATTTAATTTTTGAATTTCAAAATATTGACGATCTTTGATCCTCTATTATGTACGACGGATAACGAATAACGATTTAATAAAATGATCTTCGTGACATTGGAGTAGGTATAAAAATATCTGAATAGAGCAATTTAATTTGGCCGGTTCATTCACATCACTTTTGATCTATAAATTCTTCAGCCAATTGGCTCGACTACAAAAATATCATCGTAACAGTTTACATCACGGTGTATTTTAGAGTTTCTACGACAGACATTAATTATTTTCAATACAAAGTTTGTGGAAGTGTCTTATGAAAAGACAGGTCATAATGATTCATTAATTCCTTAATGACTCCTGTCGGGAAAACCCAGGGCATTGTGACGATTGCCTTTTCTCCGAAATGTATTTTCCTTATACAGTTCGTTGAACTTATGAACCCATTTTACGACCCAATGCAATGCTCTCTACAAAAGCTTTTCTTAAAACCCAAATCAAATTTCTTTCCAGCTTCAAAGCTTCTGCTGAATATCTAAATTTTATTCAAAATTCAAATTCAAAAGCTTTTACAAGTACTTTTGAATCGTCAAAAGCACCTAGCACTGGTTTGGAATGCTTTTCCTACCGAGAAGAACCAGCAAGAAATTCGGCGGTTGCTCTTTTCAAGGATTTGAATTTTAGGTCACGTTGGTCTCTTCATCATCCCAATTCCCAACCCAACGCCAGCTCACTACTGAGTACGAGTCTCCTCTTGGAATGAGAAAGGTTTGGCTATACCTAGCCTACCACGCTAGCCAAGTCGGAATGTGTGAATGGACAGACCTTGGTCTAATTCTTATATAATTTGTAGAATCGTGTTATGTATCTAGGTAGATTTTTAATGAGGACACAGTGGTTCACTATCGAAGATTTAAAGCTGTAGTCTGGTCTACGTGTGCGTGGGTGTATACGACGTCGATGGGATACGCTTCAGACTTGTAATATACAGAAATGGCTTGTTTTATACAGGATGTAACTAGAACGCTAGCAAAAACGAAAACATGATAGTACTGATGATTACTGATAAGATACCTTAAAAAACTACGAAACAAAATTAAAAAAATCGTACAATTTTTAAAAGTTCACAATATATTGCAAATAAAACATTTGATTGACGCTAGAGATCAAAGAACGTTCCGTAAATAGGTCACTCGAAGTCCACGAGGAGTCGTAGGTGAGGTATTGGCCCGATTTTGCACGCTATAAAATGCGGGTTTGAAAAAATAATATTAAATCACTAAAACTATAAGATAAGGCAAATGGTTATTGGCATTGAATTGTTTTAAGGTAGTATAATAATAGTGCTAAGATTTTGCTAGCGATCTGGTTACATCCTGTATGCAGTTTTATAGTCATTACAAGCTTCTGACTTTCTGTTTTCTTCTTCACCAGGGTATTTGCGAGGGTTTGACCTACGAAGAGATGCAAGAGCGTTTCCCTCAAGAGTTCGCCTGGCGTGATCAGGACAAGCTGCGTTATCGGTACCCGTGGGGCGAATCTTACATAGACATCATGACGAGGCTCCGACCAGTTCTCTCGGCTTTGGAAGATGAACATAATGTCGTCGTTGTGGGCCACCAAGCCGTGCTTCGCTGCATGCTGGGCTACTTCCTGGATGCCAAGCTTGGTAAGTTACATTCATACTTTAAAAACTTGATCTTGGTGACTCATGCCTAAAGCTGCCACACCTTTTTGTGGCCACACCTCCTGGCCTGCCTGGATACATTTCGTTTACCAATGAACAACACTGCCCTTTCATAATTATTTTTTCCTTCACCGTTTGCTGCTACTGGAACTTTATTTATTATTTTCTTACAAAAATTTTGAATTTTTTACGTTCATTTAGACAGGACAGGCAGGAAAAAGTGATGGATTGCATACCTAATTACCTACACTTTAATTTAGATTTCTTGGGTAACCTACTAAAATTATCTGGAGTAATGTGACATGATGCCCTGAATTGCCTCCTTTCCTCGAAACTCTGTTCCACATTTTAATGTGTAAAAGATCAAGACATGTTTGTAGACTACTTTTTGGGTCAAATTGCAAATTACCTTGGTATAATATCATGAAGAAGTTTCTGCTCTTGCAATTTTGAAACGATAAAGGTGGATATTCAAGGTTTTCCAAGCTCTAGTAATTTATGTAGATATATTATTATCAGTGATTTTCAGTATTTATTCATATTATGATTGGTTTATGGTGAAATTAAAATATAATTTGCGGGATGTACCTACCTACTGGTAAAAAAATTTTGCGTGTTTGGTTGATTTTTCTGAATTTAGCGTAGGATAGAAAAATTTTAATGTTTATATTTGGTTCCTTCTTAACGGGGCTCTCTCCGTCACTCGTTTCCACTCGTTTCATACAACCGTAGTTCCAATTTCATTTGAATATTAAGCAACCAAAGTCCATGAAATTTTGCAGACATATTCTAGAAACTAATATCTGTGTCTGTGGTGTTTCAGATTTTTCTAAAAATATGTAGTTTTAAAATTACAGGGGCTCAAAGATTTGTATGTAAATTTTTAAGACCGCGTAACTTTGAAACCGAATATTTTAACAGAAATCTGGAAAACCACAGACATGGATATTAGTTTCTAGAATATGTCTGCAAAATTTCATGGACTTTGGTTGCTTAATATACAAATGAAATTGGAACTACGATTGTATGAAACGAGTGACGGAGAGAGCCCTCTTAAGTTTTGTTGGTATTTTTTCCAGATGAGCTCCCGTACATGAACGTGCCTCTCCATACTATCGTGAAGCTGACTTCTTACGGATACAAATACAAGGTGGAAATGAACAAGCTGCCCATTGAGTGCGTGGACACCCATCGTCAACAGCCGAAGGTATATTTCCTATTACCCTGACCTATTGACTAGAACCACAATTCCCAAAGGAAACTTGTAGTAAAACGTCGGGGTTTTACACTGACAGGCGTCTTTTTTTTTTTTCTCTCTCTCGTCTGGCTTTTACAATGATTAGCCAATGTCAAGTTTGTAGTTATTTGTAACAAGTTAATTAAATTATACAAGTATGGACCCCGTCTGTGCCGGCGCTCGCCGACATACGCACTGCACCCCCTTAGAGCGCTTTCCAGTCAGTTTTAACAAAAAAAACACTCCAAAAAGTCACAACACGCGCGCCAGCAAACGCCACCACAGACGAAGTCCGACAGGCGTCTTTTGCATACATTTTAATAACACGACGCTTGAAATGACTTGGTCTTATTTGATTTCACGTCACCCCAAGCTTAATATTTGACAGATGTCGATTCAGGATCAAAACCGAGAGTTTCCTCACTCTAGTTCACTTTGATAGAACCCTGGCCAGAGTGAACTAGGTAGCGCACCCTTTTTGGATCATTTGAAAAATTAAATAGGCATCAAGGCTACACCTACTTGTGACCTCATCAAAACTTGAAATTGAAGTCCAGTACTTTAAGTTATGAAGTCAAATCATTTGGACATTGAAGTCAAGTATATAAAAATTGATTGAACTCTTTACCTACAACTTTTGTAAAACGTAATCGGTAGATAGGTACAAATAAGTACCTAACTGTAATAGACTTCAAAATTGAAGATGTACGAAAAATCCAATAGCATAGACCTCTCCAATAATTGAACATTGGAATTATTCAGTACGTAAGTACATTTCAAGTAACTCTCGGTATCAACTTTCAACTATCAATATAAAATAATAATATTAATAAATAAATAAATAAAGGTTTATTTAGCTCATATACAGAGTCACACACAAAAACAAAAAAACAAGAATAAAAATAAAAATACAATTAAACTTGAATATTAATTAATCTTAAAACTAGAAAATACTATTATGATGTCAACTACTTTTTTGCGCAACCAAATTTATCACCGGATGACAAAAATTCAGGAAAATGATCGCCCATTCCAAAATAAAGGCACGAGGCACATAAATCTACAAGATATTAGCAAATATTTGACTAGCTTACCATAGATAGCTTATCGCGTAATAAAACATGGTGTTATATCAGATTTAATGATAAACTTGGCCGCATAGGCCTTAATAATGATATATTACTACGATTATAGCGTAGGTTAAAAAGTTTGTAGTGTCAAGTTATATTTTTATTTATCAAAAAACTTATTTAAAGCCACTTTTTTAAAACGTGAATCTTAATTCCTCTAATCACATTGGATTTTTTCATGATCCTTTGGGATTCAATAAATTGTTTTTGTTTATTCTATCTATATTGCATTCTTTATCTAAATAAACACTCGGTAAAAAATACCTATTTAACCTATAACTGTTATAACAATAACTGGTCCACCTAAATGTTTTATATAACCGGGATTTTATACTATTTTATTATTGCTTCCGTATTCTTTATTGAATTGTTCATAGCAGATAACACGTAATAATAAGTCATTGTTGCTTAGAACACTAGGAAGCTATTATAGTTAAAGAGCAAAACTTAATCGTATAATGTATAATTGTACCTATATCATTTTAAAATTACTTATCTAATACCTACTTCAGTATTATGATGAAATATGAAATAAATAATAACCTATTATAATTTATAAGTACCTAACTAGATGATACCCGCGACTCCGTCTGCGTGGATTTATGCAGTTTTTATAAAAATCCCGTCTTTGCTTTTCTTGGATAAAAAGTTGCCTATGTCAATTCTGGGACCTCGATTATACGGATGGACCTTAAAATATCCCGTGGGAACTCTTTGCTTTTCCGGGATAAAAGGTAGCCTATATCCGTCCCCAGGAGTAAGCTAACTCTGTACCCATCAAAATCGGTTAAACTGTTGCGCCGGGAAAACCTTGCAGAACCTTGAATAGTGACTAATTTGCATGTTTCTTTACAGAACTGCTCAATCAACCGTACAACAGACGATGCGTTGGTAACGGTACCATCCCACTATGACACCCTGCCTTCAAACATGTGGCAAAATTCGGAAGCACAGCTTTAGACGGCGGGCCTTCGGACCACGGTCCGGCGCAACCAAACCAGCATTACCACGGGGAACCATGTGAACCCAGTGTAAAACGCTCAGGCCCATCGCGGTTGTGAAAAACCACGAATGGAAGAACATGTTGTTCAGTATTTCAGACGCCATGTTTGATTCAATAGCGATCCGCGAGAACATTCACTATCTCGTTCCTCCCCTGTGTGCGAGAAAGTGTTAGATGTAGACTCTTTGCGTCTCGTGTCTTCATTGAATGCGTGAGAGTGACAGGTGCATTGCGTATGTTATTTCAAAACTTTTAAGACTGAAGGATCAATCTGGCATGTCAAAAAATCTTTAATACATTGTGTTCTATTTTATCAAAATATGTAGGCTTATCGTTTACTTTAAGTTAATTTCTTATGTTAGATAAAGTAAAATAATTTGTATTTGTAATGTAATGAATAACTAATGATTTTTATCATTACCTATTATAAATATTAATGATCTATAGTTATTTTGATATTGGAATATATGTTACGTTCATATTACATGACATAGAAAATCTGTTCTCGCTGATAAGTAAGAAAGAAGATACAAAACGCGCGAGAGAAGATGAGATAGCTTAAGTCTTCAATTTAGATATTCGTATTGTCTACTTTTTTTTACATATTTTATTCGATATAGATACTTAAATATTGGGTGTTTATGATCGTTAGTTTTATAGAAGGCAATTAGATACACATGTATTATAATAAGATTTAGTTAAGTACATATTTTACACAAAAATTAAACAATTGTTTAGTTTTGGATGATAAAACACGTATAAATACTTATCTTATTTTACTTTCTTAGCGTTGTTTGTATCATGAGAGATAACTGCCATTTGTTTAACTTACTTTTATCTTTTTGTAGTAATTTACTTACTTGTTTTATTAATTATGATAGAGATATTATTATAATTTACACTATGATTATACGTAAGATAGGTAATTTGTTGCAGTTGTATGCTTCATTTATCAGATTTATTCATTTATCTCAATTTTGTAACAGAAAGCCGGGATAATAGAAGCAATTTTATATCAAAATTGGTTGGGAAATCCGTTATCTACATGCAAAAGAGGTGAAACTTCTTTGATATTCATTCATAACATGCTTGTTGATTTTTCTACCACGAGAACCCAAAATAAAAAATTAAATATATCTCTCAAAACTGTAAAAAATTCGACACTACAGATCATTAACTGTACAAAAATGGAAGACCTTAAAGACAATACTTGTAGGATTCAAGGAGATATATTTATATATAAATGATGTTAATTTATCTGCCTCTAGTAGCCTTTTTCATAAAATCATCTTCATGCGCACGCCCAATTCTTTCGACGCGTAAAAAGAAATCTCACTTCAAAAAGATAAGGACAAGTCATTGAAAAGTGCATTATCTAAAATGTTCATTGATTTACTGTACGCATAATCGAAGCCTAATAAATGAGATAGGAACTGTTTTTTCCTCCTTATACATCTATCTTACTCTATCATATTGCTATCTCTTTCTAACCCGGGCAGTGGCCTACCTATCTATATATTATATCTTACACGTACGAATGGGCTGCGCTTTGCAATTTGAAATGATTGAAAATAGAAAATGTAGATTGTAAAATATAGACTTTTTATGTCAATTCAAGGGATATATAAAATGAAAACCATGGACTAGAAAACTTTATTATTTTTCCCACTAGAAATAATAATTATACTTACTTTAACGTTTAAACTATCGTGAGTGACTTCTATTATAAGCATAGATTGTTAAGGCTATACTCACGTATTTAGTGGATTAGCCCGACTAGTTTCGAACTCATCCGAGGTCCTTTTTCATAGGGACTCAGCTTGCTGCGCGTCGCGGTTGAGACTGCGAGCCACACGCGCCGCGGCCCATACTATACTTATAATAAATTATACTAGCACAAAAAAGAAATGTTGACAGTAAACGAGGTGAAGAATATTGATAAATGGTCCGTATAATAACTATTTCAACTATTTTATTTTATTATCTTTCATTTCTCTTTATTCTTGATGGGAAGTTAGACAGAAATATTTTTTAAGATTGTTGGTAAAATAGTAGTCGCCGTTTGAATGTGCAGTTGTAATGATTATGACTTTTAAATGAAGTAGAACGTAGATTATTTTACATTTTTTTTTAAATAAAGGTGACAATAGAATGTTAGATAATAGGTACTTTTATGATATCGGACGAAGGAATATCTTAATTTTAAGTTTACTAACTCCTAAGCGAAAAATGATAGTATATGAAGTCGTATTTAATAGTAGAAATTATCTCTAAGTTAACGAGAAAGTTTATAATATTACGTATAATCAAATAATGTCAAGCACCACGCTCTTATGTGGCAAACAAAATGGAATTCATTTGTACTATGTAGACTTGTAGATAATTTTAATAATAAAAAAAAAACGAAAAAAATAATGTTTTATTTGTATAATATCCCTATCCCATACTACCAATAAGCTGATTCCCTGGTCAGTGGTACCAACACAATGTAAGTACCAACTGCAGACTAAAAACTTCCCAAGATATCTAATAAAGCTAATTAATTAAAAAAATTATTGATCAATTTTATTGATCCTTTGAACAAAGCCCGCCACCGAGAAGTAAAAGACGTATAAAGTTGCGTCCGAAATAAAAATAGAGTCACTTTAATTCTTGCTTGGATACTTTTTCGATTTTACTCGATACAAAAAATCTAAATAAGTATTATAATGCTCTATGAATGGAAAAACTAGCACTGGATCAAATAGTGTACCTACTTATTATAGGTACAACAGAATCTGCCCCATGCAAGGCCCCATTCCATTTCACAGACCAACCTAAAGTCCCCTTGCGGCCTGTCTAAAATTAAATTGACAAGTCAAAATCTAGTGCTATCTTTTTCTACAGAGGTAGCCAAAGGAGTAATTTTAGACCGACTTTAGTTAGACCTATCATTCTTTATCGGAAGTCGGAACCGAAAGCAAAATCAAAGGCGCAAAATCAATCAGAAGTTCCGAACTTTCGGAATCGGAATCGAACCTCCGTAAATCTCTAGTGTTGATAGTTGACTATAGGTCACTAAATACATACTAGCAGTTTTGCAATTACCACTTAATATTATGGTATTTCACAAGGTAGACATTGGGGCCACATTTGTTGATACTTTATAATACACAAATTCCGAGCAATGTTTATTTTTCATACTCCGTGGGATTTGCCTTGAATTATTTCAAATTAAATATAAGTGATAAATTATGGTAATGACTCAATCGATGACGCCGTAAAAAACGTTAATAAATGCAGTTTTCGTGAATTCATACCTATAATAATATGTAGGTAGGTAGGTAAGTTATTATTTTAACCAGTTTTCTAGTAAAATAAAATCCATTAAAATGATGATTAAGTTTTTGTCTTCTTTATCTTATTCCAAGAACCCACGCTAATTAAATAAGGGTGCTAACGAAACAGTAAATTCATACTTAGGAGCAAAATAACTCGGAGGACCTTGGGGAGGGCTTAGGGTAACCAATCCTACATCATGCTATGCCGTAAGAGCCGTGAAAGCTTATTTGTTAACGTCTGCCGCCTATCCGGGAGATGGAGGGTTCGATTCTGGGCACGCACTTAAAACTTTTCTGAGATATGTGCGTCTTAGTCTAAAACAATTAAATATCACTTGTTTTATTGGTGAGGGAAAACGTGAGGAAGCCTGCGTACATAATGTTTTTAAAGGTGTATGAAATCTGCCAATCCACACTTGGCCAGCGCCGCCGTGGTGATGGCGCCTTAGTTAATGCGATCTACCAACTAGACTTCTCTTTGCTCAAGGATTAAATTACATTCAAGATTCAAATTGAATTACTTAATAATCGTCGCATTTTTACCCGACTGCGGTAAAGCCAAAATTCAGGGTTATGATTTTATAATATTTAGTGCCGAAAAAAAGCTGTTCTAGATAATATACAAAGTCGAGCAAAAAGCACTTGAACCAGTATCTACCTAAAGTGCAATTTGGCTATTGGCACAGAATGCTGAAGGGCACTAACTATATCAGCCTTCTCTCATGAGTCATGAGTGACGCAACAGAACGTTGTAGGTACCTTCATAGTTCATACCTACATAACAGGCCATAATATAATATTAAAACAGCTAGTCATAGTCTTAATTATTATGACCCTTCGTAACATCGAAGGACTTTCTCTTAGTAATTATTACTTATTAAATTATAACTCAAAATAATAATTATAGGTAATTAGCTGATGCCCGCGACTTCGTTCGCGTGGATATCCCGTGGGAACTCGATGATTTTTCGGGATAAAAAGTGGCTTATGTGTTAATCGATCTCCATTTCAAAACAGCCAAATCCGTTCAGTAGTTTTTACGTGAAAGAGTTACAATCATACACACATACATACAAACTTTCACCTATATGTATAATATTAGTGTGATTGACGTAGGACGAAAGAAGCTCTATAAAATAGAGACATCCAGAAATTATTTTCTAAAATACGAAAAGTACAATATAAGAGGTTCAATAGTTATAAGCTTTTTACTATGGGCGCTCTCATGGACTTAATCGACACAGGAGATTTCATTTGCATCTATAGGTAGGTCTAGGTAGGTACCTACGTACTTTAAATGTTTATAACACCAAGTCATAGCTTAGTTATCTTACCGGATCTGTATCCATCAATCATAACAAAAACGACATAATAGGACGGCTCAATGCCTCAACACATGGCTAGCTATGTTATGTGGGTATCACGGCGTATCTCGCAGGCTATCTCAGTTCGATCGCAACCCATTGATGAAGTGAGAGGCTGTGTGCGGCCGTGGCTTATTTCTTATTTCATTGACGGATGCTGTGTATAACCCACCGACCCCTAGCGAAAATGTATCTCGTGGTTCATTGTTACACAAATCGCGCTCATGTGAACACGGTTTAATTTCCGCGGTGTTCCATTTTTGAAAAGTGATTAACTTTTTTTTAAATCCCGCTCTGGATTCGGGTCTATAAATATGTGAATGTGACACAACTGAGTGCTTTGTTTTTATTAAAATACACTTGCTTGAATGATTAAAGTAAGTATAACATTTCTACACAACTTAAAAAACAAAATAAAGAATTCCTCACACCTTATTGCACCTATATTAGGTATTTTAACTGATGTACCCGTTACTGGAACGCTGCAGTTTATTGGAATCAGCTTTAGTAATTTTCGATAGTCTGCATACGATAACTTTTTCTTTAAAAAAGAATGCTAGGCATGTTAATATGGATAACATTCAATCCTTTTCCATCGAGAGGTAAAGTACATATTTAATCTTAGATTAAAGTAAACCTAATATAATAAATTGTATCTAATAGCATATAGTACTTAAGAATAAAATGTGTCTACTAGTCGGGCGGTCCAGGGTTCTATCTCGGGCACGCACTTCTTATTTTTCGAAGAGAAACACTACACCGTGAGAAATCCTGCATGTCTGAGAGTTCTCCATAATGTTCCTAAAAGACTGGGAAGTCGGACAATTAGTATTTGGCCAGCGTGGTAGACTATGGCCAAAGCCGGTGATGGATTGATGACATGATGAATATAAATTCCGAAAGTGTACATACCTATAATATATATCTGTCTGTTACCTTTTCTATCCGCCTAACCGATTTTGACGTTTGGTACAGAGGTAGTTTATTACATCTTTTAGACATAGACATCGGAATTTTTTATCCCGGAAAATCAGTCTTTCCTCGGAAGTTTTAAAAACCTTAATCTGAGCGGACGAAGATGATACGGGCGTACCAATTTAAGAACAATTGGTACGCCGTATAGCAGGTACATAAGGCTGTATTTATTACCTAGTTACATGTGCATTAAACACATGACAAAATCTAAAATCAGCAAATATCTCATTTTGTTTACATTCTCAATATTTGAATAGAAGCTCCTCATAGCTCTACTGTTTACGTATAGTTTCTATTAATAGAAATTACCTAAAGCAAGTTAAAATATTCATTATTCAAATTTTTCACAACTTTTGTGATAAAGTAAATAATCCATAGTCCAAACCTCCATACTAATATTATAAATTGGTAAGTGTGTCTGTCTGTCTGTCTGCTATCTTTTCACTGCCCATCCGTTTAAACGATTTTGAAGCGAGAAATAGCTTGCATCCCGAGGAAGGACATGGACTACAGGGATGAAAAGATGATGATGATGAGAAGATGAAAATGAGAGTTCCCACGGGATTTTTAAAACATGACAGTTTGCCGATGAATTTTGTTACATTTTAAATTAATATTTTAACATCCAGCTCTGCAGCATGTTTCAGTGTTGATCCACAGAGTAGCTTCCAGATACAAAATGATTACTCCCCAAAGACGTTTAAATAAATACTTAGCGACTCTTGTAGCGATGTAACAAAGTGCAATTCAGCTTGCACAGCGCTGCGGCCTTTTTATAGTAATTATGCTTCTAGTTCTATCGCTTTCTTATCTCTTTCTCTCTCTACCACGAGAGATAAGAAATACGCGAAGGGTCGCGCTGCCGTAGGTATGTTTCTCTGATCTCGTGGTCAATTGAGCCCAGCTTGGTTGCTCTGACCACGTAAAACAGCCTTTAGAAAACTTACCTCTACGCGGGTCGCCCTACCCAAAAAAAAATATCTGCACGCGTTTTCCGCACACGGAATTCCGCTAGATTTGTCCCTAGCTTATCTAAGCCGTCAACAAGGATTTTTTTCGCATCGGGATTTCAAATTACGTGTCTATATAGGAGTTGCTCTTAATTCGTGATCAAAGCGACGGTAGAGGCGTTTACCTTGGTACGAGAACAAGATCGAAATAATTTTCATTTGCCACAGGCCAAAGACTAAAATAAAAAGATAGACACTATACGGGCTCACAGCTGAAGCCGTAACACAACAGAACGTAACCTACTGTGTTGTGATGCGTTGCATTGCACGCATTGTATGGCCAATCGGGTGCGCCTCGAGCAGTGATACAAATTACATTGATGCAAGGAACATTTATACTCTAGCATTGATGTCTTTGGCTTCGACTAGGTAAGCACGGTTTTTTCTCTGTGCACAGTGCAACGAATAGTGAATAGGTAGGTACAGCTTGCTAGATTTTAAACAAGGACGCCGTTTCTCATATAGACTGTAAAATACGTCCTAATGGTACTAGTTACGTAAAGGTTACCTACCACTTACACAACTTGATTTACTTTTTGAATACTTTCAGGTATTCGCGATGCCTCCGTCTATCTTTTCCCTTTAGTCTGGTATGCTCTGTAATCGACATTAATGTCTATCACGACGAAATAAGATCTATTTTAAATGTCAAATTAAAGGTCTGTAGTCTGTACTTGTCTTGTTAGGTTGATCTATAGCAAGCAGTTTTGTTTCGACATTGAAAAAATAGGTCACTTTATGCTATCGTACGTGTACGATATTATTACGGTAAACGGTAATGTGTAATTTGCATTTTTATTAATACAGCCTATAAGTAGTTAACTACCTATTAATTATATACCTACCGATTAATACCCAATACCACAGTTTCACGATCTACATTATCGTAAAACTGTGCCCATACTTTTACCACACAAGAGTTAGGGAGTCAGGATTCTTGAATAAAATTTTGACTGCACCTACTTTTTTTTGCAACTGGTTTAACGACTGTGCTTACCTAATGCTAATAAGTAATATCATAGATAATAATATCATTATGTTAACAGCTGTGATCCTGTACTGTGATCATGTAATTAGGAAGTACCTACCTATATAAGGACTGGTTCAAATTCATAGCACATAGTAAATCTTTGAACTTTGAAAACACTGATTTAAATTTGAAAATGTTTTAATCTGAATCTCAAGGAGATGTCACTTACGCCTGTATTTTATAGGCCTACTTGGTTTATATGTTGGAACTTGGGCATTACATAGGTAGTTATATAATATTATATCGAACAAACGCCTTTTCGTTTTTTATAGCAAATTGTTGTACGAAAGGGAATAAAATTAGAGAAATAAAAATACTTGCAGATGACTTATCTGGCCGCAGCCCGCATCACGTCATATTGGTCATATGATATTACGAGTATGTACGTAATATTTGTGATTTTTTTCTTTGCAGAATGTTGAACGAGCAAGATCTAATGTTGGCTCGCGCCCTGGCCGCCGAGTCACGGGAAAATTCACCAGGTGGATCACCAGGGCCACTACGAAAAAATCCACTCAACTCCGTAGTCGACAAACTTAACACATTCAGGTACCTACCTAAATAATAACAATTTATACTAATGGTACTAATTTTTTTTGGTATGTATGTCTTATTAACACAAAACTCCAATTTAAGTAAAATCTACGAATATTTAGCTTTCCTTTCATTGTTCAGCTATATCCAGGCACAAAGAATAATATTATAGTAGTAGGTACTATACGTACCGGGAATACCAATATCTACAAAATATATTATTCCATATATTTAAATACGCCTAAAACCGCCACTATACCAATCTTACCCGTCTCTACAGTACATAATCATCAGCTGACGAACTTGACAGCGATGACAGTGACATTGGTTATCATTGACACTTGACAGTTGTCACTGACAGATTTGAATGTTTTGCATTTTTTTGGGTTTCTATTTTTCTAACCTCGTGAACGAACATAAAATAACATTATAGCTATAATTTTAAAGATATTGCCTATTCGTTTTAGTATATCCCTATATCTTATCAAGCGAATGCGGTACTGTGTATTGGATAAGTATGATAGTTAACTTGTGGTTACTTATAAATAAATGTTATGAAGATGGATAGCAAAATGAAGCATAGGAATCCCACTACAAGCAGGGAAAGCGAAGATGAAGATGATAGGTAAGATATGAATTTATACAGTTGCTGTTCTGTTTAATCAAATCAACATGTTCAAAAACTCAATATGTTGCTTTGCTGCAAGTTGTAGTCTATCAGCTCAGTCAATCATTTTTATAAGTCTTTCATTTTATTATCTATTTTTACGCATGACTTACCCATAATGCATTGTATTAAAAATCAAACACATGTAGGGTGTAGGCATAGTTGTTTTAGAGCAGTTCATCTGTTGTACCTAATCTTATACTTACTTGACTAGGGCTTCCTTGACTTCACAGCTCAGAAATGTCTTTGGTTACTGAAATAATGTAGGTACTTTGACTTGTTATTTAATTTTAATTCAATTTCCAATTAATAACTGATTTGGAACTTTTGCACAAATAAATTTTCACTATAAATGGTATGTTAACTGGAAACGTTTTGGTTCAAAAAATATTGTAGTAGAAATACTTAGATAATGTAGAAAGAAATTGTTACATTTGCAAATTATTTTCATTGAAAACAAGACAGTTGTCAGATAGTCAACTCAACTCAACTCTAGGCTTTGAAGTGGAGGTGGAAAAAATAGTTTTCTAGTGTCAATAATAATAAAATTAATTAAAATTTGTAACAATGACTGCTTTCAGAATATTAAATATTAAGTACTTAAAATTCTAGCAACTGTAAGTGCAGAAACTTTAGAACTATCATTTTCCACTTTAATTCATCACCTTGTGGTGTGAGCATTGCCAATGTTATTTTTAACCCCCGACCCAAAAAGAGGGGTGTTATAAGTTTGACGTGTGTATCTGTGTATCTGTGTATCTGTGTGTCTGTGTATCTGTGTATCTGTGTATCTGTCTGTGGCATTGTAGCTCCTAAACGAATGAACCGATTTTAATTTAGTTTTTTTTTTGTTTGAAAGGTGGATTGATCGAGACTGTTCTTAGCTATAATCTAAAAAAATTGGTTCAGCCGTTTAAGAGTTATCAGCTCTTTTCTAGTTTTCTTGTAGAAAAGAAGGTTAGATAACCGTTAGGTTCATAATATTATGTCAATAGACAAATGTCAAGCTGTCAAGATGGATGTTGCCTAAATACATAATTATTTATTTGAAAATGATGTTTTGGAAAACTCAAATACTTTGGATCGTCGGGGGTGTTATAAATTTTTAATTTACACTTGTTTATAAATTCATTGTACGTTATAAAATGACATGTAGCTCTGTCAGGGCATTGCAAAATATTAGATTTAATTGTTTTAATTTAGTATGTTTTGTGTTAAGCAATGTTAAGCACCCCTACCAATTTTAGTTCAAATGTTTTATTCCTCTAAAATGAAGTACATAATTGGTTTGGTCCATGTGTGCCACAAGTTTTCTACCCGCTTCGCAGTTGGGGAAAATCAACTTCTGTAAACCCAACTAAAGGATTCTATCTTATTTATGTTAAATACTCTTATTTTATCAACGTAAATCTCCCTACCAAATAGATCGAACGTTTTTCCTGTAAAATTAACTGGCCTAACCCACGCGTGCCACATGTTGAGGTCTGACGTCAAAAAAACAGAGCGCCTGCTACCGCGCCGCCGCCGTTGCGCGTTGAGTCATTGTAAAAGGAATATGTACCAGTTCTAGGACGATGACTCTTGACCTACCGACAAGTCTATTTGAATCTAGAAATCACCGACACGTTTTTAGACACTGCCTTTCCAAGTTTTTATTACTTTAGTAATGATGATATTTCACAAGATTTCCACGGATGTACTAAAAACTAAATGTCGATAACAAATTAGACCATCAGTTTATTTATTAGGCCCAAGGCACATTGCGAAAGTGTCGCACTCATAGTGTCGCAACTCGCGACGTGTCTTTCCTTAAATATTACAAATTAAATTAAAGTTGACTCCACCACGTTGCGTTGTACCGTGACGTTGTTAACAAATTTATGAGGTGTTTCTCCGCAACTCAGGCGTCGACGATTCGACGCACGCCTGCTCGTGTCAATCTGATCCTTGAACCATTGTCATTATTTAAATTAGTCGGTGCCGATGCATTGCCTGCCGTAGAATGATACCATCGATTCGACGTACCATTCGCTCGACAAACTCTCCCCCATATAGAATTAGGCTGCCTGCAAGGAAATTTGAGCTTTACAACTACGCCGCGCCCGGTCTAAACATCTAGCAAATGCCAAGTTAGTGTTCTTTAGCAACAATACTTACAGAAGTCAGCTGCGGCAAGTTAATGTCATTTGTACTGTGTAAACATACGCATCTTTAGGGCATTAGCAAGTTTTAGGGCCGGCGCACACGTGGCGGAGCGCAGCGCAGAGCATTTTTCACAGTCAAAGTATTATCGACATTGTCCTCATTGAAATAATATCTAAAATTAATTGTGCATCCGTGCGGATACTCGTGCATCCGCGCGCAGTCCCGCGCGTGCTCGCGCATTCTCTGGTAGAAATTCGCGTAATGTGCCACGCGATTAGAAAACTTCGCGGGCATGCTCTGCGCTGCGCTCCGCAAAAATATGTGCGCCGGCCCTTACTTAGTTGCTAAAACTTGCAGAAATTGTCATTGACATGACTATGACAACATACTTACGACGACGAAAATGTGCCTTACAATAATTTTCCAGAATCTAATATTTCGCAACGCATCTAGCCTGAAGATCTGACCTAAATTCCTTACGTATCATAATTATCATACTAATATTATAAAATGCGAAAGTTTGTTTGTTGGTTTGTTCTTCAATCACGCCGCATCGGATCAGCGTGATTTTTTGCATTTATATAGGTAAGGACCTGAAGAGTAATATAGGCTACTTTTATCTCGGAAAATGAAAGAGTTCCCACGGGATATTAATATCCTAAATCCAAGCGGGCCAAGTCGCAGGCCTTGGCCTGTTCGATATAAAATTCCAAAGATTTCGGGTTCGAAGGACCAATAAATTATACACACGTAAAAGTAACACTAAAGTCTGTTTTCGATTGTCTGACTAACAAAAGAAAATGCGAATCTAATCCAGCCGCTAACCGTTAGTCATTCGTTGAATCAGATGATATCAAGTACTTTCGCTAATCTTAAATCCAGGACAATGGACCGTTTTCATCCAATTAGTTCTCAGTGAGTGATTTTGCGAATTGCGTGCAATATACGTGTTAACACTTTCACAGACGTTACTTTCGTTTCTGGATTGCTAAAAATTTCGTCTTTATTAATGTTTACTTTTACTGAAAACCATTGAGTTTTGCGAAACTGCATATGCTATCTCAATTCTGATATTATTATTATTTTTATGTTCCGTGATATTTAGTAAGTAACAACTAACCTTTACATAATATTCGCCTTCTTAGTATCTTCAGAGGAACACAAAAAATGATAAAACAGATAACATTTTGTAATAAACGTTATCAATAAGTTTTTGGACATGTGATTACTGATTACAATGAATTTCATCGTGAATTGCGGATAGTATTATACCATTCCCTGTAATCTCTCAACGAAGCTTTAGTCTTGCGTCATGCATTCTTTATAGTGATCGTAGCTTGAATACATTTTCTTCTGCATCGATTGACCCTCGAAATTGTGCAAGGATGAAAGCTTTTAACAAATTAATCCCCATCCATTGCTCAAAGTCAGCTGCGAATCTAAATGTGAAAGTAAACAGTTTAGTCGATGTCAAAGTCAGTCATTTATTCAAATTAGGTACTATTGTACACTGTCAGATTGTCAAACAATGATGACGTTTTGATGATTTATTACATTAACTTAAAACTAAAGCTACGAGGGTTTCAAACGCGCCCAAGTCTGAGAAGAGTCCTTGACAAACTCAGCCGGATATTCTTTTTTTATTATCATCTGTACCTACCTATGTTATCATCAGCTTTTGTTTTGGATATGTAGACGCTTCGTTTGCTGACATTCTTCGCCGGCATGCTCTGCAGTCTGCTCTTTCGCGGGCTATCGGCTATCAGTCCGTCAGTATCCTCAGGCGCGCGCTGACGTGCGCTCGGCGGCGGCCCACTGACCGTTTCCGTGTAACTAACAGTTCGCAACTCCCTAGCCTTGCAATATTTAACAATCTAACCAAACCAGGCTCACGTATGTGAAATTTTGCAACAGCTACGATTTTGCGCAGAAGGCCGTGCCCAAGCCCCGAACGCTCATATTGTGAAACTGTATTTTGTTGTTTCACTATTAGTTTCCTATATTTACTCCAAATATGTATTGTTCTCTGTAACTATACTAGTTTTGAAATTATTGTGATGTGCTAAAGTATCAGAGAAGTCAAGAACGATGCTATCAATTGATTCTTTGTGGTGTGGATCAACGGAGGAGCTGTCGACGTTGAGAGGATGCAAGGGTGCAGAGAGATCTGAGTATAGATTCAGACGTAGATCGTCCAAGAGTCTCATACCTCAGGCCTTGCTTCACACCCATCCGGAGTCGCTGGTGCGATCTCACCGGCAGCGACGTTCTGGCACGTGGCCGTAAGTGTCATAATATCTTTATAATGGTACAGTTAACGAACATAAGTGGTTGATTTAATTCGCGATCCTCAATATTTACATGTAACTTTCCAAAATGACTACATACATAAATAGACAACATCAAAGATAGGTACTTCATTGAAGTAATTAAAAGCGGGCCTTAACGTAAAGCACTAATGCTAAGAAAAAACGTAGAGTAATCAAACTAAATAACCACAATAATTTATAAGATTATACAATAAACATTGTTCTTATCGTAAACATTAAATTGACACTTCTAGAATTAACTATTTTATTTATCTTAGTTTAATATTGCCCAATAATGACTTAACATTTTGGTGTTTTTCCTAAAATCTACATCTTATTCTGATTACTGTATTTAGATCTTCAGATTATTTCTGGTTAAATTACACAGCCAAAAATGAAACGGGTTCTGTGAAACCTGATGCCTGTAACTAGGACTATTTACTGGGGCAAATATAATTGGATTTCAGTGTCAGGTAATACTTAGCCGGTTGTTGACCCTAATCACAGCTTTATAAGAACGTCACTTTGCGGTTATTCGATTCTAAACTTAGGTATTGCAATCTAATCTATAAATGAGTCTGAGACCAATCTCTCGAAGAATACTCATGTTAAGTCTTTTAGCTTGCAGTTTGTTTGTGCTTACGGTCTTTGTAACATATTTGGGTACTAGCTGTGCCCGCGACTTCGTTCGCGAGGAATAGTGACCGCGCTTTATATAGCCACGGACGCTCAGGCGCGAGGCGTGTAGTACGTACTCTGTACGTTAAAAATGTTCGCCGTGATTCTTTAAATTGACATAACTTTTTTATTTATGAACCGATTGACATGAAATAAACACTGAATGTTAAGTGAAGCTTACTACAATATATTAGTGAAAACCGTATCTAAATCGAATAAGCCGTTTCTGATATTAGCGTGCACAAACACACAGACAAACAGACAAACAGACAAACCGACAAACAGACAAACAGACAAACAGACAAAAAAAATATTAATTACAATTTCGGGTTCGGCATCGATATAATAACAACCCCTGCTACTTTTTTTTTATATATTTCCATTGTACAGACACCACTTTTCTACAATTTTATTATATGTATAGATATAGATATAGTGTTTATAGCATCTGAGTCTGTTCCAAGAAATCCAGATCAATTTGTTGCGATCGTATATAATATGGCCATGTCATGAACGGATGTCTTTTTAAAGAAAGTATTACGAACTCCTATCCACTACCTGATTATTCCGTTCCAGTTTCACGAAGTTGTTGTCAAGTGATATACCTACCTAGGTAGAGGTAGAGAAGGGATATTGTTTCAACCATAATCTGCATAAATAAGTTTAATTTTCTGAGTTAGTAATTAAGTTGCATCACACTAATATTATAAAGGCGAAAGTTTGTATGTTAGTGTGTGTGTGTGTATGTTTGTTAATCCTTCACGCAAAAACTACTAGACGGATTTGGCTGAAATTCGGAATGGAGATAGATAATATCCTGGATTAGCACATAGGCTACTTTTTATCCCGGAAAACCAAAGAGTTCCCACGGGATTTCAAAAACCTAAATCCACGCGGACGAAGTCGCGGGCGTCAGCTAGTTTCGTCTAAATTTAATTACCTAATGAAGAAAAAGTATTTTATATGATATTTCTAAACGAACCATTTAACTAATTAATTTCGTGCATTTTAACGCCTTTCTCTAGATGCTCTACCTAAGCAACTAATAATCATTTTAGTTTCATTTACTTCAATAAATTTCTACTTCGTTATTTTACTTTTTTTTTTCTTGGGATATTTTTCTGACAATCTGTATCTACAGTCTATGCTAATATTATAAAGAGGTAAAGATTGTAAGTTTGTTTGTAGGAAGTAATCTCTGGAAATACTGTCCCAATTTGAAAATACCAGCACCAGTCACCAGTAGAAAGCTACATTATTCCTGAGTGTCATAGGTTATATTTTATTTTCAAAACATTAGAGAAAATTGTAATAAGCTACCCGTGCGAAGCCGGGGCGGGTGCTTGTTTTATAGTAAAGGTAAAGCAGATTTAATTCAAATACTACTTGATGAAGCGTTTACTTTTTCAAGTCTTGAAAAATACAAGTTTGTGTTTTATTTGACTGATATTTACGTTTTACCCGACTGTGGCAAAGCCAAAAGGAAGGGTTATGATTTTTGTTCGTTAGGTTAGGTACATCACCATAGGTTTACCACATAGGTTTTTAGGGTTCGTGGCCGAAGGGTGCCAACGGGAGCCTATTACTAAGCCTCCGCTGTTCGTCCGTCCGTCCATCCCTCTATCTGTCAGCGGGCTATATCTCGTAAACCGTAATAATTATGTAGAGAACTGAAATTTTCACAGAATGTGTATTTCTATTGCCGCTATAACCATAAATAGTAAAAAAATTAAAATATATGACATTTAAAATACATTAAAAAGTTTCTTGTACGATGGTATGGAACCTGCCTTCGTCTGCGCATCCGAATCACACTTGACCGATTATTTTTAGGTACAATGTCATTTATATGATACGTTTATCGCTTGCCTGAATTCGATCAAGGTTATCGACAAGCCATATGAAGGAGTTAGTGTAGGCCTACATTTCAACATGAAATGTTGCGTTACATGCCTAGTAGGTACTTACCTACAGTAGTTATTCAACATCACTCTACTAATCCATGCACGTAATCGGTGTCACTTAACATGGTAAGTGACGCGAATTACGATGAATTTCATTAAATCGATTAGCGAAGTATACATGCTCCTCTTTTAGGCCCAGTTGGATATCCACCAGAGCGGAGAATGGGCGATAATACGTTTAGCAACCCCATCAAATTTTAATTAATGAAGGCGTCATAATTTTTAGAGCTCCGTAACTCTAGAAAAAACCCGGCCAAGTGCGAGTCAGACTTGTGCATCGAGGGTTTTTTCGACATTTTGCAAGATAAATCAAAAACTATTATGAATCAATCAATCAATCAGCCTATTGGCGTCCACTGCTGAACATAAAGTCTTTCCAAGAGCGCGCCACCACACACGATCCTCCGCCTTCCTCATTCACCCACTTCCCGCTACCTTCATAAGATCGTCAGTCCAGCGACGCTACACTACCCATATATTGTCCTTGGTTAATGTGTTTGTCCTTCAATCACACTTCAACGACTCTCTCACTCTCTCTCTCAGAGACTCAGACGAAGTCGTGGGCATAAAACAAATACACGTATAATACATGAACAATCGAATTGAAGATGGTCATGCTTCCTTTATGCTTTGAGAAGATCAATTGTTGCATACAAGACAAAAGACAAACCTGTTTACAGGAAAACAAATCGAACACATAATATGTCTAACACGTTGGGTTTTCAATAGCTACGTAGCTATGGTCTTATTGATATACGTCCTGCTTCTCTGAATGCAAAATTAGCCCAAGTACATTCGAAGACTGAAGTAATGATATTTTCGCGGATTTATTAGGTGTTTTGACAGCTCACAGCGTTAATGTGTCTTGTTTCTCAATCGACTATCAAATTCAAATTAATTTATTTGTGAAAACAATGGTATCCTAGGTATTCCACTAAAAGCATAGCTCTAATGGCATAAGTGCTAATATTTATTTTGCGGTATTGCTAATGGGAAGTAAAACGCTATTTGAAGTATTTTGTTGATGTTTTCACCTGTGTGTGCCAACACAGATACAGGTGAGGCTATCAAAAATTCGGTATTCATTATTTCGTCGTACAAAAATACTTACTGAGTACTGACTGACACTCTAGTCAAGTTTAATGCTCTGAAAGGTGTATGAAATCTGCCAATCTGCATTGGACTAAAGTGATGTCTGTGCAGTTCGCACTTCTCCGTAGTGGGCCAGCAATGGATTGCAATGATAGCAACAAAAATAACCACAAAACTTGTCCATTAATGTCTTGTATTGCAAACATTTATTATTCCAATAATGATTTGCAAAATATGTATAAAAAGTTTAACACTTTTGTTTCTGACAGTAACGCCTATTCATGCTCAGTGATGGTTCCATTTAGGGACCATTAAAGTTATTGTAAGGAAGTCCTTTGATGATTTATCGTAATTCGTAATCATTTAATGATGGAAGTACATACACAAATAGTATAAATACCTGTGTAATTTGGTTAAAGTATTTAATTAAATAGCAATTGATTCCTGCGATAGAGCGTTCATATTAATTAGGAATTGGAAATCAAAGTCCATGCCCCATGTGTTTACGTAAAATATTAGACGTTGTCGGGTTTTAGATTAGGGGAGTTAAAGGAAGAGGTTAAGTTAAGGATTAGATTAAGGGTAGCTAAAATCACTTGTTATGGCTCTGTACCCGAAAGGTGCCAACGGGACCCTAGGCCTCCGCTAGCCATGCATCTGTCTGTCAGCGGACTGTACAAAGTGTTATATTTTGTGCGAAGGTACGGAACCCTTTGTGTGCGAGTCCGACTCGCACTTAACCGAATCTTATCTTTTTGTCCGATTGCTTGTTTAGACTTGGGCACCTATTTGATTAGGATATTATGTGAAAGTAGCCGGTCTTTCTTAAAATGGTGTGGTTTATGAAAATTGGCTCAGTGAAATCGGATATCCGCGAAGAATAAATCCGGTTGTGCCGAGAAGGTACTTTAATTAAATTGCCCTCTTATGCCCGCTCTTCACTCACCGCGAATCACGCCGAGAAATCCGTGAACTTGGCGAAGTAGGTAGGTACATCGAGTAACTTGATAAAAGATTTGACAACCTGCTTCGGCAGTGGTGAACGCTGTGGTCTTAAGGCTATCGTTGTCAACGATCCCCCGTCGATTTCCTACGTATGATATTATTGTTCTCATCTCTATCTGCCCTGGTTCGTGCATTCTCGGTTCCTAGATCGGTACATTTGTGATAACCAATTGAAATTGCTGTGATTGGCTGAATTTACCATGTTCTTGCTGCGACAGTGAGTTTGAGCCACTAGCGGAACAATGTTAGCCGGTCAGAAATGATTGCAATTAGTCAACCTGTTTGACGTCCGTGTTCTGTTTTCGATTACAAAAAAGAAAAAATTGTTGTTGCAATCATCAATTTTAGCAAATAGTGAAAGAGAGTCGGCCAATCAGAGGTCACAACTACCGTCACACTTTCTGTCACACTATGGCAGTAGGCATACCGAGTAATGAAAACAATTTTTAAATTCTGTCTAGGAAGTAGTAGGGTTGCCACCTGCCTCTTTTTGATTTACAGGCTACCACCATCAAAAATACGGGGTTTAGATTTGAAGAAATTTGAAAATTTGAAGTATTTAAAGAAATAGGCGGTGGTTCTCTCTGAAATGCATGGAAAGCCTATTTAGATATTTTAGTTTATTTGTAAGTTTTGTATTTTTTCTCCGTATGTTGCCGTGTCTTGATTGGTGAACTGTGTTTGCAATGTGGTTTTAAATAAAAGATTTATTTATTTAAATAGCTTTTAAAAACTCTTAAGTTTTGTAAAGCAAAATGTTATACATTTCATGCATACAATCTTTTCATTTTAACTTAAAATTACATTTAATTTGTAATTCCACCTTCACAGTATCAATACTATGGCCGTAGCCAGGAATCGATTGCGGGAGAGGTTTTATCAGGGCCGGAACTGAATCCTGTCATGAGGAAAAAAACATTCGCTCAACTTTATGGGCTAATTACCTGGTTAGTGGAATTTCGCCTTTCAATTTGTCAGTGAGATAAAATACAACAATAAAAAAGCGCGAGCGCAGTGAGCGTAAGTGTTTTTGGTTCAATACAGAAAAAATTAAAGTGAAAGGGAAACGAGTTTAGCCATAGCAAGATTATATTTTTAAAGCTTCCTATCCATACTAATATTACGAATACGACAGTATATCTATTTGCCTATCTACCCTTTCACGGCCCATCTTCTTTACCAAAATTTTGGTACTTACTATTCAGAGGTAACTTGCATCCCAGACATTTTTTTTTTAGGCGGCTTTTTAGCCCGGAAAATCCCCCACGGAATTTTTTAAAATCTAAATTCATGCAAACGAAATTGCGGAGTTTACACCAAGTAATACAAATTCAAAGCGCGAGTGAAGTGAGCGCGAAATGTTTGATATATTTCCAAAAAAAATTGGTAAGCAAATGCAAGAAATAGTGTAAGTATTATTTTAGGCTTAGGTTTTTGACGGATTCCCAGGCGCAGTCGCCATTTCTAAATTTCTGGTCTGATGGGAGGCTTCGGTCATGACTAGTTATATGGTTACTATGGCCCTAACGGCCAAGAAATTAGACTGCATCATCACTTACCACTAGAAAAGATTAAAGTCACGGGCTAACTTGTATAAAAAAAGGCTTACATCCTCAAACCAAGCCCCGCCGCCTTGGCTACGACCATGATCAATATCGAGTGGGTTTCGGCTACGCATTGCCGCAAAAGGAAAATATTCTTTCTACTGGACATAACGTCAGTGTTTGATTTCGCCAGCCAGGTTTCTGTATCCCGAAATACGGGGTAACCAGTAAAATACGGGGCCTCTGGCAACCCTATTCGGAAAACACTGTCACATTCAAGTTAATGTCAAATATTTTGTTTTCAATTACAGAAAGCTGCATCAATCATTATTACAATATTTTCTTTGTTGTGATTGGCTGAATTTTTGAGTTTGAGCCAATAAACAGACTGTTTGCCAATTAAACGTCATAACAATATAAATGCCAGAAAGTTTAACCAAATAAAACAAACTTAATGAGAACCTAGTGAGAATGCAAACGGCACACAATTTATAATACATATTATGTTAGTCGTATATAATAGATATTATAGTAGTCGTTCACTTTGGTAATAGTCAGATTGTCATCAGTAAAATTGATATTGGTTGATGTATCGTAAATTATTGTTTCGGTGACAAATATTTTTATTATCTATTTATCTTTGAACAGAATCGAATAGAATGAAATGGAATGGAATACAATGATAAATTTTTATTCCTGTAAACTTTTAGGTAAACTTCAAAGTGTTTTTGGATGGTCAGACAAATTTACCACTGGTTCGGAATGCCGTTCCTACGTTTTCTAGGGTTGCGTACCTCAAAATGAAAAACGGAACTCTTATAGGATCACTTTGTTGTCTATCTGTCTGTCTGTCGTGTGTGTCAAGAAAACCTCTAGGGTACCCGTTGACTCAAAACCATGAAATTTGGCAGGTAACCTAACTGCGTAATTTTGGGTAGTTTTTTTAATCGATAAAGAAAGTTTGCGACATTGTTCAATAAAAAATTTGGATTCCAACTCCTCAATCCTGATGTTGCAGGGGACCTGACTACTAAAGCTAATGGGATTTAAAAAGTGTCGATTATTAATTGATATTGAAGGTATAGGATGCTGTAAGAAATTGCATTCCTAAATCCTGGTGATCCCTCGGGATTTGAAAAGGATCATCCGTTTAAATATTCTTACGTGATACAGAAAGAAGTTGCATCCCGGGGACGGGCTATTACGGAGAGGCAACTTTTGTTCTGGGAAATGAAAGGATCGGGATTTTTAAAAACCTAAATCCACGCGAGCGAAGCTGTGGGCATTAGCTAGTTGTAAATATATTTAAAAGCTACTATAAGATAATAGATAAGGTACTTATTTCCTTATATTTTTATTGTATGGCCTGTAATACATTTCCTTTTCTGTAATACATTTTTTTTTCAATATCTACCGCTTTATCTCATAGCAAGAGTCCGTAAGACATAATACAGTGAAAATAGGCAAAATATACAATTTTTGCAGTTTCCACGTCAGTACCTGTCGAATTTTTCTAACAGTGTAAGCAGCAGAGCTGAGTTTACCATCAAGTGTTGATATGTGGGTGTTCCATAGAAGCTTTGCATCTAACATTATACCGAGAAACACGGGGTTCTCCTATATTTTCAACATATGATTATTTATCAATGAACTTATGTCATTTAAGGTCCTGGTATTGGGCAGTGTGAATTCAACACACTTAGATTTCTTTGCATTTGGAAGTAAATTGTTAGCAATAAATCAGAGAGTGACCTGTGATATGGCATTACATATAGTATACATTGTCAAAAATTATAACATTAAAGCTGTGCGTATTGCGTGAGGAATAGGTTGCAAGAGAGTTGCAACTTGCAGGGTTTGATGCATGCACTATTGCCAGCAAACATGAGACATATTTTTATCTACAGGCAACGTCTGAGTAGGTAACGCATACGTCTAACGCAAGTTGAAATGTACCAGTGTATTTAGTTAGACCTATCGACAAGTTTGGAGTTGGGTGCAGTCTAAATGTGGCCCGTGTGTTTAGACTGTCAGTTTCTGTCAGTTTCACGTGTCGTCCCCCGCACTTCACCACCCCGCTTGCACAAATCGAGACAGCACGAAATTTTCAAGATTTCTGGGTGTAATTTCTGGTTTTCGTAGTTCCCACACAATTATAACAATATAAAATATATAACGATAATTTTTTTACTACATAATATTCATTAAATTTTCTAGGTCTGTGGTTTTTCCAAATTTCATTAAATTGCTCCATTGTCTAGAAAAACGAGCACAAAGTTGGGCCTTTTTTTAAAGAAAAATACAAATCTTTGAGCCCCTGTAATTTTAAAACTACATATTATTAGAAAAATCTAAAACACCACAGACACAGATATTAGTTTCTAGACTATGTCTGCAAAATTTCATGGACTTTGGTTGCTTAATATTCAAATGAAATGGGAACTACGATTGTATGGAGTAAGTGACGGAGAGAGTCCTGTTAATATAAGCGGTAGGCCCGGGGTTCGATTCCCGGTAGGGACATTTAGTTATTTATAATTTCTAAATTGTCACTGGTCTGGTCTTGTGGGAGGCTTTGGCCGTGCCTAGTTAGCACCCTATCGGCAAAAGCCGTGCCGCCAAGCGATTTAACGTTCCGGCACGATGTTGCGTATAAACTGATAGGGGGTTCCAAGTTAGCCCGCTTTCATCTTAGGCAGCAACATCAGTTGTAGGTGAGATTGCAGTCTGGGGCTAACTTGTGATGGAATTAAAAACAAACCGGTCAAATGCGAGTCGAACTCGCACACGAAGGGTTCCGTATCATCACACAAAGTATACCTACCTAACACTTTATGCGAATTAGTAATTTTTTTTTCGTGGACACATTTTAATTTTTTTTGTGATATAACCACAAATCACGGATTTTTTCCTTTAATTGTACTATAAGACCTACCTATCTAACTGTCACATTTCATGATTCTAGGTCAACGGGAAGTATACCCTTTAAGTTTTCTTGATAGACACGTCTCAGACAGACAGACAGACAACAAAGCGATCCTAAAAGGGTTCCTTTTTCCTTTTGAGCTACGGAATCCTAAAAATAATGTGGGTATCAAATTAGGCTCCCCATTCAACGTCTGTTTTGTCATGAATAAATGCAACACCGGACGGCGTAACGTTGCGACTTGCGAAGGCAGGATACCATTTACACGATTGTTAGCGGCGTTCACGAGCTTTCGCAGTGCTAGTGTAGAACGGGCTTAAATCGACGAAATCTCATACTTTTACTAGGTGCATTTTTTTTTCAAATAAAACTAAGTAAAAAAAACAAAAGTAAAACTATTGTTAGATTTATTTACTGTTTAAATAATATAAGTAGGTACAGGGTACTTAGTCAAAGTACATTTCATAGTTCATAGGAATTAACCATTCATTTTCCTTCAGCCTAGCCTTTTTCCTATGTAAAACCATGATCTACTTCTTATTTATTATTCCAACCCAGATTTAAGTTGACAACATAGTACCTACCTAGTTTTAAGCACGAGGAAAGATATCTAATTTACGTGCAAAATAAACACATTTTGCATAAAATATATCCACCTTACCTAATTGTATATTTTAGCATTTGACCTATCCTTGAGCTACATACTATCTACTTCACTTTCAGTCATTAGGTACTCACATAAACTAATTTGTTTGTCACTGTGTTGTCATGGTAACCTACATAATATATAACTGCTACCACCTTCGATGAAGAAATAGCCGTGGACTAAGGCCTCATTCGCACGAGAGCTTTTTTAACCTCCGTTAAAAAGCGTTCAAATAGGACAAATGCATTGCCAAGTATCCGTTCACACGTCAACGCTTTTTTAACGCGCACTTTGTATTTTCAGCGCAACGTCGGGTTTTAACGCAACGCTTTTTTAACGCTCGTGCGAATTAGGGCTAAGAGCCTGTGAGAGCCAGACCTTCGTACTTTTATAAAAGTTGAAAGTATATATCCGCATCTTTAACATGTTTAAGTTTTAGGGTGCCTGGCAAGGCTTTGCCACGATACTAAGTGTCTGGACAATGCATGGCGTGATTTCTAATACTATTCCGAAGAAAATATAAAAAAATTACACTTTATACTTTGATGAAAGTGTAAAGATTACCTTTGGTACCTGTTATTTGCCAAAGCCACGATGATGCAGACTTTGAGTCGCTGATCATTTCTACTTGTTGACAACGCACAGAAAAACATTCAGCTTTTATAAAATAACGAAGGTCTAACCCTCACAGGCCCTGTGGTGTGCATGGTGTGCACACTGATAGCCAAACTCCGTCAAGTTTACTGCACTCCACTTCAAGTCCGTTGCAAGCTTGAGTCTTGACAGAGATCGTGTATGGCCAGGAGCGAAAGCTACGAATATAAAGCGTCTTACTCCACGTGGTATGTAGATGCTCATGGGTATTATCACGATTACAAAAAAAAACACTCGCGTTGTGGATTAATAATAAGTAATTAGTACATTGGAATGTAACGCAAGATGAAAATTCCTCGTTGGTCGGAACCGGTCCATCCATTTAGGGTGTGCAAGGCCAAATTCACATACATTCACATTCTCCATAGGTACAGTATATAAATAAAGATTGCAAAATTCATAGTTTTTAACCCCCGACCCAAAAAGAGGGGTGTTATAAGTTTGACGTGTGTATCTGTGTATCTTTGTGTCTGTGTATCTGTGTATCTGTGTTTCTGTGTTTCTATGTATCTGTGTATCTGTCTGTGGCATCGTAGCGCCTAAACGAATGAACCGATTTTAATTTAGTTTTTTTTGTTTGAAAGGTGGCTTGATCGAGAGTGTTCTTAGCTATAATCCAAAAAAATTGGTTCAGCCGTTTAAGAGTTATCAGCTCTTTTCTAGTTTTCTTGTAGAAAAGAAGGTTAGATAACCGTTAGGTTCTTAATATTATGTCAATTGACAAATGTCAAGCTGTCAAGATGGACGTTGCCTAAATACATAATTATTTATTTGAAAATGATGTTTTGGAAAACTCAAATACTTTGGATCGTCGGGGGTGTTATAAATTTTTAATTTACACTTGTATATTATTTAGCTGCACCTTTACAAAAAAATTATTGTAATTGTAAAGGGCATAAAAAAGGTTTTCTTTTAGGTTACTCATATTAATAATATTAATGATATTTAAAGCTGAAAGAATCAAGAAAATTATAATTATCACGTTGCTATAATAATAAATAATTTATAGTAAACAATAATACACTGGTAAGGGATCAAATGTAGGTAGGCAAGGTAGAGTGAACTAGAGTGAAGTAATCCTGAAAATGACAAATATTAAGATAGGGCTCACGTGACATCAAAATATACGCCTAGTCGTTTCAACTTTCAACGCCAGTTCACTTTCTTTAGTGCTTTCGAGACAAATTGGTGCATGTACCTACCTATGCATCTTGATATTATGTAACAAGTCACAATTGTCAAGTGTGCTCAAGATGTTAAAGTTTGCTTTTTGACCTTTGTTATCAGTGTCTCTTCGTTCACGTGAAAGGTTGTCTGTTCATTCCATCGATGGTTCATTCACATTTCAAGCGATAATATTTTATGCAGCTGACGTGAATAAAGTCCAATAATGCAAATCATCAATCAGCACATGATGCTTTAATTAGTATGTTGTTTTGTGAAGACTACTTTGTTTATCCTACTATCACACTAATATTATAAAGGCGAAAGACTGTTTGTATGTGTGTACGTGTGTATATTTGTTACTCCTTCACGCAAAAACTGCTGGACAGATTTGGCTGAATTTAGAATGGAAATAGATTATTCCCCGGATTAACACATAGGCTACTTTTTATCCCGGAAAATAAATGCGTTACCACGGGATTTTTAAAATCTATATCCACGGGGACGAAGTCTGGCATCAGCTAGTATTCGTATATAGACTGAGATACATCATTATTACATTTAATTCTGTGTGATTATTTTTAAACCCCGACCCAAAAAGAGGGGTGTTATAAGTTTGACGTGTGTATCTGTGTATCTGTCTGGGGCATCGTAGCGCCTAAACAAATGAACCGATTTTAATTTAGTTTTTTTTTGTTTGAAAGGTGGCTTGATCGAGAGTGTTCTTAGCTATCATCCAAGAAAATCGGTTCAGCCGTTTGAAAGTTATCAGCTTTTTTCTAGTTACTGTAACCTTCACTTGTTGGGGGGTGTTATAAATTTTTAATTTACACTTGTTGTGTAATGTGTAGGTATGTTTATCTACATTTTGCCCGCCAATTCTTCCGTATTGGTTTAGGTTTCGAAAATACCTTTAAAACACTTTGATCATATCTTATCTCCTTCTCCACTGTGTATCGAGGCATTAAATCATGATGCATCAGTTTCAGTTCGACCGCTTTAAACTGAGATTGCTTAAAAAGCTTAAAAAATAGGTGTTTGTTGAATTTGTTCAGCATTCAAACTTTAATTAATATATTATTCAAATAACATTATAATATAACCCAGTTTTATTATCCAGCAATAGTACCTATGCTATCGTTACCAACTAGAGCGATGATTTGATAAACTACTATCACATAAATAATAGGTATGACATGTCAATTGTCATTATTGTGATAACATTTAACATGCCGTTAAGAGGGGTCTCTCCGTCACTCGCTCACTACAAACGTAATTCCAATTTCATTTGAATACTAAGCAACCAAAGCCCATGAAATTTTGCGGACGTATTCTAGAAACTAATATCTATATGCCTGTGGTTTTCCAGATTTCTGTTAAAATATTCGGTTTCAAAGTTACGCGGTCTTAAAAATTCACACACAAATCTTTGAGCCCCTGTAATTTTAAAACTACATATTTTTAGAAAAATCTAAAACACCACAGGCACAGATATTAGTTTCTAGAATATGTCTGCATTTCATAGACTTTGGTTGCTTAATATTCAAATGAAATTGGAACTACGATTGTATGGAGTAAATGACGGAGAGAGCCCTGGTGACGTCGAAAAACCAAGCGTTCCGTTTCAGTATACAACTGTGTTAGAAAACTTTATATACGTAGAAAGTAGTGTGAATATTATGTATTAATATGTGATGCGTTCAAAAGGAATCTGCTAGGTGTGTGTTAAAATTAAAATGATTGTCTTGTGTTGTTAACAGAAAGCTATAATGACATCAGCAAGAGTGTAAGTTGTAACATAATAGTTAATACTTACCTTTATTTGACTATTGGCTTAGCTTTGTTATTAAGTACTTAATAAAGTATTATTTTATAATTTATCATAGACACATGGCAGGACTATGAGTTTATTTACGGTCTATGTAGGTATTGAAAAGATAAAACAGCATTGTTTACCGGCCCTAATTAATCTTGTAATAATTAAAACATGACGCAAACCTCTACTGTGCAGCAAAAAACTGCAAAAATATTATTTAAATAAAAATATTTTGTACATACACATTTCAATGGAATTAAATATTAAGATTATAACTAAGTAACACCTACAAGTCTTGTTCAACCAAGCTACAAGTTGATTAATGCACTTTTTGTACTAATCAAGAATACCACAAAAACAAGCAATTAATTATTATAGGTACCTACTTAGAACTTCTGGAGCATCTATGAGACTTGAGAAGTTAGTAATATTCCATTCTTTTGTTTGAAAGTTCTATAGAAGTAAACCAAATTAATAATACTCATTATTTATATACAGAGAAAATATTCCATTCTTTTGTTTGAAAGTTCTATAGAAGTTAACCAAATAAATAATACTCATTATTTATATACAGAGAATAATTAAGTAAATAGTCATATAAAAACTTTAATACAAAGCTATAATAAAATACACAACCAATAAAAAAAGATTTACGCTTACATGGAAATGACGCAAGTAAATTACTAAGAGCTCACGAACTCCAAGTGGCTTAGAGGGTTTATTAGCTAAATTGTTACAAGTCGGTACTTTAATTGTTACGTGTATGTACATTGTACCTACTGCAAGTAAAGAAAAATTAGTTACTAGACCATATCCTAAAACTATGTTCAAATTCATTCGGTTTCAAGGTTTCCTAACTTGTTACGTCAGACATAAAAAAATATTCTTACTTCCTTCAATCTACTGTATTTTTCGATGGCTCCAGCTAAGTACCAAGTACTAACTAGCAGTTCTAGATGCTGTCTATCGCCGAGCTATTCATAGGCGAAGATTCACCACTTTTGGTGGAACATCAGAGTCGTGATCATAGCCATAAGTTTTCCGGCTTATCGGTTTTATAGAATAATAGCTGATGCCCGCGACTTCGTTCCCGTGGATATAGGTTTTTGAAAATCCCGTGGGAACTCAATGATTTTCCGGGATAAAAAATCCTTTGAGCCTAATCCATAATCATATTCGGTTCAAAGAATAGGTTGTGAAAAGCTAGCAGATAGACACATATTACACAGACAGACATCCTTTCGCATTTATAATATTAGTATGGATTAAAAACATGATTAGGTTCCCCATGTCGCAATGTGTATGTATGTCGGTCAATGTTGCCTCGTTGACACCTTACACCATCGATCTAGTATAATGGCCAGCCTTGTTTGAGGCTGCTGTACCTACTTAAATTAGCCATTCCAAGTGACGTAATCACTTTCGACTTTTTCCTTATTCGTTTTGGGTGTGACTTTCTTTGGGCACACGGCGCCTTTTTAAAATACCTCTCAAAGATAAACCTCTCGCCTAGATGATCGAATACCCATAAAACTATTGTAAATACGAGTGTGCTAATTGTTTGTTGGTTTGTCCTTCAATCACGCCACAACGAGAGCAACGACGGATCAAAGTGATTTTTAGCATGAGAATAAAGACCGAAAGTGACATAGGCTATTTTTTATCAAGTACGTATGCCCATGGGATTTTTAAGGACCTAAATTTTTTTTTGAATTTTTTGAACGAAGTCGCGGGCATCAGCTAGTATCATACTTAATGAATATTTTGAAGAAGTAATACAATTAGAAGTAGAAAGATTTTTATTCAAATAAACTTTTACAAAGTGCTTTTGAATTGTCAGAAGAATCTACTGCGTTGGTGGAACTTTGTGCCAAAAATGGAGCTTCAAAATGAACTTGTGATACTTTATACCTGGAATTTATCTATCTTGTACAGTACGTGATTATTATGTTGGGCATAAGGTCATCTTTTTGCAGAATATGCCATTATATCGTTATTTTAGCGTCACTGCAATTCACACAAGTATATTATTTAACTCAAGGTGTCCTCGGATATTATTAAGATGACAAACTCATTAATTTAATCTTTTGCTAACTTTGAATTTTTATTTTACAATTTTATAAATCGTCAAGGTGATGGTTTTCGTGGTTGTTTTTTTAAAAAAAAAAAAACAAGTTTAAAACTACCTAATTACAGTTCAATTAATGGACCTACATGAGTTTTCTTAATAAGTTTTGAATAATTCAAGTAGAATTGCCTGCCTACCTCCTCAATTTTATTTCTCGTAGTGGTGCAATATTATGTTGATTAAAAAGTAATTACTTTCAATTGTATGCATTCGATACGCAGAGGGCACCACCCTCATTTACACATAATACTAATTTATGTGCATCTTTATCGGTCAATATCCACTATTCAACAGCATTCAAAGATCGTTCGAACGGAAAGGAATACAGCTACAATGACTTTACAACTTGACAAGCCAAGTATTTTTCGTGTCTAGTTAATATCTAGGCTTAGGTACATTGTAATTTAAAATTTTGAATCGGTACGTAGGTAAAGCTGAATCTTTGTGAAGGAAAACCTCAAGGTCACGAATGTCACTTAAGTTTCAATGAGCGTAGAGGTTTTGATGCGTACGCGCAGCCCGGCCGACCAGTCGCTCGTGGCTTCCGATACGACTAATATCCCGCGAAACTCGTTTACCTACTAGCTTCTATTATTGTTTATTTATTAAGATGACTGATGTTATAACTTAACATTGATAAAACACGTGTAAGTGCGAGTTTTTTAAGTTTTATTTATTATTTGCATTATATTCTTCTTCCGGCTAGTGCAACCTTCGTGTAAGTGATTTAAAATTGGTGATGTTGTTATAAAAATGTTATAATATGCAAATCGTGCGATAGTGTATTTTGTTTAGTAAACATTTTGTGTCAAGATACTTCAAGGTTTTCTCGAAATATGTTGAGAAGGCAGTTTTCTGATGAATCCGGTAAAACCGCATTGGACCATGCGAGAGAGGAATATTTCGATAGAAGGTTTGTGGCTAAAGCCATCTCATAAAAAATAAAATACTCCATCCATATATGAGATCAAACAGTTAAAAAATTTCTGAATCATTGAACCCTTATTTAAGCCTTTAGGTATAATTAGGTCTTCTTTATCGTGTGTTAAGATATGCAAAAAGTAATTTACGAAAAAAGTAGGTACTGACAGGCAAAAGTAACTTACAAAACCAGTCATGGTAATAATATTTTAATCATATTAGTTTTAATTAATGGTTCAATTCGGTGACGATCTGATGAATATCTTCGAAGGTAGATAATGGAACTCCTCAACGGATGAGAGTAAATTGATCACGTTCAGTGTAATAGCTTAGCATAGTAATACAACAAACATGAGTGGTACTATGTATGCTTATGCAGTTATGACAAGCAGCGTGAAGTGATTTCTATACTATTAATTAAAATGAATATTCATATTAATATCTATATAATTACTATCATATTGTTATCAGTTGTTGAAAACTTGTTTACCGTTGATTTTAAATAACACTCTAATTCAGTAAGTTTATCTACTAAGTACTGGTAAGATTTTGCTATAACCTGCAAAATTTCGTGATTCTAGATCAACGGGAAGTACCCTATAGGTTTTCTTGACCGTACATGACAGAACGACAGATAGACAACGAAGTGGTCCTATAAAAGTTCCTATTTCCTTTTGAGGTACGGAACCCTAAAACCATATAACCTTCGTGACCCTATAAAAGTTCCTTTTTCCTTTTGAGGGTCCCGTAGACCCTAAAACCATATAACCTTCGTCTGTGCCATTTAATCTTCTAACGGTTGACTGGAATGTTTAATAGCTAAGTAGCTACCTAGCTCCTATGACAACTGGTCAGTTATCAAATTGTAATTTAATCCGATTAGTCTCGCGTGGTTTTTGTCGGATCAGTGATTCTGACACGGTCAAGGCGTTGCGATTGTTTACTTGAGCTTGTTGATTCGAAAGGTGTCAAGGTGTTGACATTAGTCCAAAATCTTCGGAAGTCGGTTCTGCAAAAAACAAACCTTCAAACACACATTATAGATTGAATAATGAATTGACCATCTAAACTGAGAGATGATATTTTTTGTAAATTCCACCGCTGAATCTGAACCTAATATTTGACTTATCCAATCCGACAGCAAAACAATCCGATCAAACCGAGAGCTCTCTCACTCTAGTTAACTCTGATAGTATCAACACGGAGACCATTTGCCACAAAGTGTCAATTTAGTTCTTGTACGCGTGATGGGACGCTTTGAATCAGCATAAAAAATAAATATAATCTTTAGCTTAGGTACTTGTATACAAGTAAATAAAACTTTACTGTCGTAGCAAATGACCCCAGCGATAAAAATGCAAAGAGGTTCCGTCAAAGGCTAATGATTCTAATGAATGTATGGCTAATGCATTCAGGTACAAACCTAACGTTTACTATTTACATATTGCTACATCATCGGAACATGCGATGTGTTTTCCAGAGAAGCTTTAAAGCTGCAGTTATTACCATATTATGATTATAATAATTTTAATTATTTAAACCCGTTCCTATTTACGCTGAATTGCTTTTGCAGTTAATGCAATGTAAAGGAAACGGCCTCTGTTTCCTATATAATAATACGCGAGTCAAGAAAAGAAACTTACTTAAACAACATAACCGTCATCGTGACGTAAGCGTAAGCAAAGCAATCTAGTATATATGTACATATTTTTAAACTAAAAAACTCGTTTAGTAACAATAAAAAAGCACCATCATGTATGATATGTATTTTGTACAGTATAATGCCCGCTCTTCACTCGCCCCGCGAAAACCCCGAAACCTCTTGAAACATTAGCGTGGATATCCGTGTCAGTCTTTTTGTCGTGGACAACGAAACCGTCAACCCACATAAGGATGGGAAACGTCTTGAATGAGAATACGAAGCCGCCACACCATCCACACATTTTTGTTTCGCGGCATTCGCGGTCTATCGCGGCGCGAGTGAAGAGCGGGCTTAAGAAGTTTATACGTCGCGAATTGAAAAGCTTCTTCTATTTGACGCCTGGTTGATAGATTACCTAGATTTTATTTTCAAAACATGCTTTCCTTCAGACGATCTCTACTGCCTCTACGATCTAGGTACATAATATATTATGTGGTCCTTACGTTCTGCGAATTGCTTATGAATAGAGTAATTTTTTTGCTAACGGAAGGAAATTTAAGATAACCGAGATGGACAGATAGGGAGACATGTGGGATTTTTACACTAGATTGAACCCCCCTTGGTGGCAATCCTCAGTGCTCCCTTGGGCAACGCAAATTGGACTTATCCTGGAGGAGCCATTGGGCTCGTCCCGAAGAAACAATACATAGACTACATAGAATCTTTTCAATAGGTACATGTTTTTCTTCAGTTGATCTCAACTGCTCCTACATCATTTTAGTTTAAACTCTTCGGTTTCTATTCTATCGGTAACTATTCGGAAACGGTTCTTATAGGTGCTGCGAATTGTTTACAAAATTTTCAATGAATACCTTGGCGATATACGTTCGAATGGCTTCTATAAATTTCAAAAGGTTGACCTGAAAATAAAACCCAAATTAATATTAATACCAAATAGCCGGCCAGAGTGTATTCGGTGTTAATGTATGCGACATACACCCATCGCAGGAACCAACGGCCACTGGTTTCTGGCTTGGTTTTGTGACAGACGTGTTCACCTGTGTAATAATGCGTTCAGGTATGAATTACCTCTTTAATTTAGACATGCGCCCCTTGAGTCATAGGAGGTGTTTCTTTTGAATAAATATGTTATGAGCAATACATAATTTTTAACCGACTTCCAAAAAAGGAGGAGGTTCTCAATTCGTCGGAATCTTTTTTTTTTTATTTTTTTTTTTTATTTTTTTTTATTTTTTACTAGCTGACGCCCGCGACTTCGTCCGCGTGGATTTAGGTTTTTCAAAATCCCGTGGGAACTCTTTGGTTTTCCGGGATAAAAAGTAGCCTATGTGCTAATAGTACAGTGGGGCCACTAAAAATTGTGAAATAAAAAAATTTCAAAAGAAAAATAAAACCGACTTCAAAACCACAAACACTAAAAAGTAAAAAATAACTTTTGTTTAGCTACACTTGTAATGTGCCTAGGTATGAAGTCGGGCGAGCTTCACTCTTGGATTTCTAATTTTGTTTCAATATGTTCGCTCGACTTCATACCTAGGCACATTACAAGTGTAGCTAAACAAAAGTTATTTTTTACTTTTTAGTGTTTGTGGTTTTGAAGTCGGTTTTATTTTTCTTTTGAAAATTTTTTATATGCGTGTTTGTTTCTTGTTTCATAAGGTGATTTTGTATGATTTTGTTTGATAATTGCATAATTTTAAACCACAGCAAGATATACCGCAATGATAAATTTTTCATGACCAGTTTATATTCATCGGATCATTCGGATCTACAATCCTTAGTGGGTTTTGGCCCCCCGTATGATTTTCTTCCATTTATTTCTATCCTTTACTTTTTCTTCCATGATGTGAGCTTTCCAATTTTCCGGTATCATCGCGTCCTCTCCCTATTTGATTTACAAAGTTCCCCGGTAGCGTTAGTTTCCATCTTCTTTAATTGGACCAAATGTTTTGCGAAAATCGGGCTGAAATTTAGCATGCAGAAAGCTGTTATAACGCAGACATTAGACATCCGCTAATAAAGGTTTTTTGAAAATTGAACCTGTAAGAGGGTAAAATAGAGGTTTGTAGAGGTTTGTGTAGTGGACCATAAGTTAGTTCTATAACTAAAACTGAAACTGAACGTCGGAGAAGCTGAGGATATATTGTATCAAATTAGGAACTATCGAGAACATGCTATAAAGAAGCCGATATTATATTCTTGCTTAATCAAAAATTATTTTGTATTGTTTCAGGAGGACAAGATCTCTGAACGCACCGTCTCCAATACAACAGTTTGGACCATGCGGAAGGATAATGAAAAACTCTGCAATGGTTATGTAAGTACATATATGTTTAACATTATATTTCTGCCTTCTTCGTTTACCCTAATGATGTAATATTATCAAGATGCAATCTGGTATAAAACTAAGTAAATTTAAGGGCTCCATACCTCAAAATGAAAAAAGAAACCTGTATAGGATCACTTCGTTGTCTGTCTGTCTGTGGTGTCTTTAAATTCGAGGGAGCACTATAGGGTACCCTTCCGTTATCCTAGAATTATGAAATTTGGCAGGTAACAATTGTCTTATAGCACAAGTAAAGAAAAAATCGAAAACCAATCACAAAAAAGTCAAGATATTTGTGTTCGCGACCAAATAATTACGAGTACTTACCTAATCACATCAAGATGGCGCTTTCCGTCATTAACTTGCATTGCTATACCTAATAGTTTAAGATTTCTTGTACAATGGTGCGGGAACTCTTCGTGTGCGAGTCCGACTCGCACTTGACCGTTTTTTTAAAAAGTGTAGGTGAATAATTAAAGTTGGATGAAGAAGCCAAATTGGCATGAACGAAATCGTTAGGTAAATAGTCTTCGAAAGTAAGCGGTTACAAGATCGTGACGTTAAAAAGGCAATAGCGGAAAAACCGCCCTAGCTAGGCCTTCCTGTGTTTATAACGTAACTCATTTGGTCAGCTACATTGTGCAATTTATGTTTCGTCTTTATGACAAAGATTACTTGTGCAATCCACATTAAAACACATTTCAAATGCCTAGATGGTCCAAACATCATCATTAACATCATAATATCATCAAAATTGAAAAAAAAAAAAATTTGTCGTTTATGATTGATAAACGACAATTTTTTTTTTTTCAATTTTTTGACATCAAAATAGAGTAATTTCTGCGGGAAAATATTTTTTATGTTAAAAAAAATTTAAATGAACAAAATGTTCATGAACAAATATAAAGTATTTTCAATTTTCAAAATAAGGTAACTATAAAGGGCTTTCTTTACCTGTACGTTCTAAAGCAGATTTTTATTTATTTTTATGCATAATAGTTTTTGATTATGGTGCACAATGTCGGAAAATAAACCTGAGTACGGAACCCTCGGTTTGCGAGTCTGACTCGCACTTAGTCAGTTTTTTTAAATTAAGTGCCCTCCCCATACCCAAATAGCCTCGCAACCCGTTGAGATGTGTCGGTTGCTTTGATACTCCTACGGATCTTCTTTCTTCTCTCTGGGCTGGTTTCCGCACTTAAACGTTTCCGTCTGTTGTGCGTACTCCTACGGATCTCCTCATTTCTGATTTGTTCACGTAGAAAAACTCCAAGCATACGAGTAGCTCTCTTCATCGCCACCTGTATGTCTGAGCTTTCTTATGAGGCCCATAGTTGCCTTGCTACTATATTTTCCATTCTTATAGTTATATCTTAGTTTTCCAGTCTGGGAGCATGATATAATGTTCTATGATTTATATTAGCTGTCATCTCTTGCAGCTCATCAATTTACCGCAGCTTCCATGTTTATTTTGTTGGTAAATCTTCATTTTATTTAACCTGTTGAAAAGTAAACTTCAATATTTCCAATACAATTGCCAATTCTCGTTTTATTATCACTTGTTACATTATTTACTTTAACAAGTGTTACATGTACCGAGTAGGTTATATATTTTTCCTTGCATGGGCTGTTAAAATAAATGGGTAGGTATTTTAATACGTTATAGTGTCCGGTTTCGCTAATGGTCATAATAATTATCATTATTTATACATTACAAAAACGCAATGTTTATTTTTGAGATAATTTATTTTGCAAAAACGCTTGCAACATTAATGACGTAGGCTGAATAATGATATATGTACTTACAGACCGGAAAACTAATATGATATAAAAATGTGCATGTATAACAGGTAAAAGATATATTATAAAAAACCCGGCCAAGTGCGAGTGAGACTCGTGCATCAAGGGTTCCGTACTCGGGTATTTTTTGCGACATTTTGCACGATAAATCAAAAACTATTATGCGTAAAAATAAATAAAAATCTGTTTTAGAATGTACGGATAAGGCCCCATAATATGATACCCCACTTGGTATAGTTATCTTACTTTGAAAATTGAAAATACTAATTATTTGGTCATCCTTAAAAAGCAGAACATGTCTGCCTCAGCAGCCATTGACAAACATGAGCTGCTCACTGCTACTTCACCTGACTAATTCGTTGAGCTATGTCGGTCACTTTGGTTCTCGCGTACGGATTTCCTCGTTACGTAATGGAGTTTAATATTAATAAATGATTTATACTTCCAGGCAGATCCAGGACCCGGCGTCACAGCGGCTGACCTGGTACAAGCCGCCGCTGACGGTGCTGGTGATCAAAAAGGTCCACGACGCCACCATACTCGCGCCCTTTGTCCAGCTCGTACATTGGCTTGTTCATGTAAGTCATCCAAACTCAGTAGATAAGAAGCCCCCAACTCCGTGAGAAACCCTCAGTAATTAAATCACAATTCGCCTCTTTGACTTAGTTGGAAGGTTCTATGCACATTTTCTGTGAAATTAAAGAAATATTTTCGCGCTCACTTCGTTATTTTTTATATGTTATTTATTATGTGATTGATTAGCATTTTATGTTCTTTTTATTCTTGACTAGCTGTGCCCGCGACTTCGTTCGCGTGGAATAGTGACTTTGGGGCGCGAGGCGTGTAGTACGTACTCTGTACGTTAAAAATGTTCGCCGTGATTCTTTAAATTGACATAACTTTTTTATTTATGAACCGATTGACATGAAATAAACACTAAATGTTAAGTGAAGCTTACTACAATATATTAGTGAAAACCGTATCAAAATCGAATGAGCCGTTTCTGATATTAGCGTGCACAAACACACAGACAAACAGACAAAAAATATTAATTACAATTTCGGGTTCGGCATCGATATAATAACAACCCCTGCTACTTTTTTTTTATATATTTCCATTGTACAGACACCACTTTTCTACAATTTTATTATATGTATAGATATTAATTATTAATTATGGAGTTGGACTCTCTTCGCTCGCAAAATTCAGTAGATTTCTGAATGCCTTTTCAAAGCTAAAGGCCAGAATGGTACTTACTGGTTCCGTTCACAAGTAGAGTATTCGCAAATGAACAGACATAACTTGACGCTTTTAAATTTAATTTAGAACGGTCAAACCTCCTGAGTTTAAATGCTTTGGCACCTAAAGTCACGAGGTTAGACAGCAAGCCTATTGTTTTTTGTAGAGTAGCACTATTTAGAGACTTTAATTTAAAATTCATCTTCTATCCTTGTTTAGCAATATTAAAAAGAAAAGGATGCAGATTTGACTCCAATGTTTATTTTAAGGATCCTTTCATTTCCAGGACAAAAGTATGGTGGTGTTCGTGGAGGCGGCAGTTCTAGACGACACTTTGCTCAAGGAGTACGGCGACTTCTCCTCGGTGAGGGAGCGGCTCATGACTTTTCGCGCTGGCACAGACGACCTCACGGACAAGATTGACTTCATTATCTGCCTTGGAGGAGACGGCACGCTGTTACATGCCAGCTCCTTGTTCCAGGTATGAACAACTTTTTAAAATAACTTATTTGAAACTTGATAGGCTTGTAGAATATGTGATGTTGTAAGACAATTTTGAGGTTCTACCGGCGGCACGATCTTAATGTTACACCTATTGGACGGGAAGAAGCTGTGAACTGATTGAGGAATTCTGCGCGAAGGCAAAAGGCCGGCAAGGCATTGGCGGTTCCTCTGGTGTTGCAAATAATCATGGGCGGCGGTAATCACTTAACATCATGTGACCCGCTTGCTCCTTTGCTAGCTATTTTTATTTGAAGAAAAAGATAGCGTTTACGATTGCAGCAAAAATGTAAAAAAGTCACGTCGATCCGTTGCTCCGTCGGGTGTGATTAAAGGACAATCAAAAACACTTTCGTATTTATAATATGGGTACTAATGGTTTTGGAACAATTTCTCCTAATTAATTTTTTCATTTGGAAGTGAAATGTGAAGGAGAAAATTTTATTGAACAGAAGATAAGAAATCGTAATGCGGGATAAATCATGTTTGTATTTCTCTTCCAGCAATCTGTGCCTCCAGTGATGGCATTCCATTTGGGCTCGTTGGGATTCCTCACTCCATTCGAGTTCAACAACTTCCAGGATCAAGTCATGAATGTTTTGGAAGGTAAGCTTGGCTACATTGATTGTAACATTGATTTAAATATATAGAATGTCTATTCTGTACAAAAATTGTGTTCCATGAACCTGTCCAATCAATCATGACATTGACCATCGAAAACGAAAAGTTATAATCAAAGGCTATGCAAAAAAATTCAATCAGCAAAAATCATCCATCAAAAAGTTTCGATAGCTGCAAAGTGTCGGTACTAGATGGCATTAACAGTCGCTTTAGTACTGAGTGAACATACATATCACAAACGTTACTGGCAGTAAGCGATGCCGTAGCTTAGTGGTTATAGCTTCAGGCGAGAACTCAGAAGACGCAGGTTCGATTCCTGCTGGTTTCGTAATTTTTGATATTATGTATTTAAAAATTATTTAGATGCATCAAAAAATTCTTGTTTACAATGGTCAATCTAGTGGTAGTATGTATACACAAATCTTTTCAAATTCAAATTCAAATTCAAATGTTTTATTCAAAGTAGGTACAAATGTACACTTTTTGAACGTCATAAATAAAATAAAATAATTCAATCAGAAAACATAAAATATAAATTAATTGTACAATTTTAAGCTAGGTAAATAAAGTAAAAATAATAATTTTTAAACAATAATTCATGAATTTCAGTACTAATACAATGTATTGGCGTCACTCAGAAAAGCAGGTATTATTTAAATATTTTTATCGAATTATTGGAATGTCCTCTCCAAAACCAACACAAAAAAAACACAAGTTTAATGTGTAAGGTTATCCGAGAGTTTTAATCTAAAAAAACTAATGCCAAAATAAGTAATTTAATTAGAGCGTGATTGCTATCACAACATCTAATTATTCAGTTCACAATCCAAATACCGAAAATATGCGATATCGCTCCGAATCTCAGAAGGAGACTGAACTAAAACCTTCGAAACACCCGTATTTATGCAAGTTCAATCTTGTTGGCCTCCTAGCAACAGATTGTATGACATCGAATGAGCCAAATATCGATTTTATCAAACTACCTGCATTAGATAAATTAATAATTTTATATTATTTTTGACAACTCAAATCAATTTTTAAAAATAACCTTACAGTTCGGCCGTCCTGAATTTAACACGTCCTCGTGTTTCTAATCAATCTTGTCATGTCAGTCGCGGGCTTCCTTGCCCTAAGTCAAATGAAAATCATGGGCTATCCTGCCCTCCGTCAAATAATTAAAACCTACCCTTGAACTGCCGAACTCTCAGTTTTAATATCCAGTCAACAATAAATCCAAACGACTAACTTCTCATTCGATGTATACAAAATCTGAACCACTTATTGCAAATTACTTTCCACTTCACAAAAGACTAAATTCTTAAAAAAAAACTAAAAATTTTAATCACCAAATCAAACTCAATAAAAATTTTAATCAAATGTGGGTTGTTTACAAAAAGATACCAAAGCGAATTTAAGACAACGTGAGACACGTCCCGCTTCTGAATTATTGGCGTCACTCAGAAAAGCAGGTATTATTTAAATATTTTTATCGAATTATTGGAATGTCCTCTCCAAAACCAACACAAAAAAAACACAAGTTTAATGTGTAAGGTTATCCGAGAGTTTTAATCTAAACAAACTAATGCCAAAATAAGTAATTTAATTAGAGCGTGATTGCTATCACAACATCTAATTATTCAGTTCACAATCCAAATACCGAAAATATGCGATATCGCTCCGAATCTCAGAAGGAGACTGAACTAAAACCTTCGAAACACCCGTATTTATGCAAGTTCAATCTTGTTGGCCTCCTAGCAACAGATTGTATGACATCGAATGAGCCAAATATCGATTTTATCAAACTACCTGCATTAGATAAATTAATAATTTTATATTATTTTTGACAACTCAAATCAATTTTTAAAAATAACCTTACAAATGTCAATAGCAATAAAGTCAATAGCAATAGCAATAAGCTTTGCTGTTAAACTACGAATAAAGAACTAAACAACTAACGACTAGACTCCCGTGATTTGTCTGAGTAATTAGTGATGATGATGAGATGAAGTTCAATGCAATATTCGAAAATTCTTTTTATTTAAGGTCACGCCGCGTTAACGTTAAGGTCGCGTCTCCAATGCGTGGTGCTCCGGAAGACGACAGAAGATGGCAAAGAGAAGAAGAAGCCCACAACGATTCTAGTGCTCAATGAGGTGGTGGTGGACCGAGGACCTTCGCCCTACCTCTCCAATATTGATCTCTTCCTCGATGGAAAACACATTACCTCTGTTCAGGGTGACGGTAAGACTTTTTTTACCCGACTGCGGCAGAGCCAAAAGGAGGGGTTATGATTTTAGCAGCCTATGTATGTATGTATGTGTGTGTGAATGTTTGTATCCAGTTTTTTTTTTTGTGTGTGTGTTCACAGATTCTGTGAGTTCCACCGTAACGCCTAAACTACTGGGCCGATTTTGATGAATGAGGTGTCATTCGATTCGTCGTAAAGATCCGGGTGACATAGGCTAAATTCATACGAAAAAAATTGACCAAAATTGGGTCTCCAAAAATTTTTTTTTGCTATTGGATCGAGTGGGGTGTCAAATGAAAGAGGAGAAAATTCTCGAGTTCATAAATATAAATGTACTACAGCATTAAAATATACCAAGCGACAGAAAAACAATTTTACTGTAATATTTCTGCGTTTATTAAGACGATCGCAGTCGGGTTTTAGTTTTCCAGTTTATCTTGTTGTAAAACTTAAACAACAAGCGATTTAGCATTCCGTTACGATGCCGTGAAGAAACCAATGGTGCATGGGTTTAATGAAAACCGCCATATCCCTTCCAGGTTAGCCCGCTTCCATCTTAGACTGCATCATCACTTACCACCAAGTGAGAAAAGCTATAATAAGGTAGACATGAATGCCAATAATTCCTAGATTAAATGAATTGTTCCAGGTCTAATAGTATCGACGCCAACGGGCAGTACAGCATACGCCGTGGCCGCGGGAGCTAGTATGATCCACCCGTCTGTTCCCGCGATTATGGTGACTCCCATCTGCCCACACTCGCTCTCCTTCAGGCCCATTGTCGTGCCGGCTGGGGTGGAACTTAAGGTAGCCATCTGTCTTTATATAATAACCTCTAGGTCTAATAGTATCGATCCCTACTCAGGTAGATTCTACGCCATAGCCACGGGAGCTAGTCTGCCCGCAATTATGATACCTCCATTAGGCCCATTATAGTGCTGGCTGGAGTGAAACTCAAGGTATCAATCTACTGTTTATTTAAAGTAATCGATTAAAAAAGGTGGTAAATAATTTTTCTGTAAGACTTCATGTAGAATAGTATTTTTGACCAAAAAGAAAAACTTTAGATTTCTTCCCATAAGTATTCATAAAAAATTTTAGAATTCAGCCATGTCCTCTAGGCCTTGGCGTCTTCTTGGAAAGAACCCTTAATGTTTTTGATTTTCTGCCCTCTTATATGACCTCGTCTCGTTCCTCTTTTAAAATAGTCCAAATAAAAATAATTGACGTTTTAGATCGCCTTATCACCCGACGCGCGAAACGCGATGTGGGTGTCCTTCGACGGACGCAACCGACAAGCGTTACAACACGGAGATAGGTACTTGTGACTACAAACATAATAGTTGCCATGCATTCTAACCCTCTCTAGCCTGCAATACTGTAATGTTAATCTAATTTCTAAGTAAACAAAACTTTAACTAGTATTTCAATATACTAGTACTAATTCATAATAATTCATTTGAATACAATTTCTAAACTAAATTGACATGTTGAAAGGCCAGTCTTTTTGGCAAGAACTTTTGAAGGGTGGCTTTAGAGTTGTCAGTTTAGTTCAGAAGTTGCTTCGAATGAGCATTGTAGATTTGTTGAAAAAAAAGCTTTATAAATAGTCGCTGACTTGCATTTCACGATGTTAAGGTCAAACCATAGCTAGTTAAAAATTAAAATAACCACCTTATTACTAAGCAAAAGTATATTTTTCATTTCGTTTATTTGTATCAAAAATTAATACATAGTAAAAAGAAAAAGGTAAAAGTAAATAATTTTTAGCTTTGATAAAAGGTAGCTTCGAGTCAACTTATAGGTCCTTACATTAAGGCACTTGGTGTTTCACAGTATCAATATTCAGTTTTCCGATCATTGGGTGTAAAAAATTGGGTGTACCTATTTCAGAAATCACACCCAAACAAAGCTGGGGCGGGTTTGCTTCGACAACAATCACTTCTCTTATTCTTCGAAATAAAGAAAGCAGCTGTGTCTCTTTGCAGTACTGTCCACGCACAGGTTAAGGCGCAATAATTGGGATGATGCCTATGTCAAAAATATATTTTTTAGGAGTCACTAAATAGAGAGTCTTCTAAAATTCGTAAATTCCACGTCTACTGTTAGGTTTAAGGTTGCTAACCATTTAAAGTAATCGAATAACTAAAAAAGTACGTCAAGTTACTTCACATGTTTATGACGTCATATCCATTTATTTCATACATGCTAAGGGAGCGTTTTTCGCTGATTTGACTAGTAATCATCATTCCTATTCCAAGAGTTTTTAAATACGCGAGCTTGTTTCAGATAAAGCTAAACCTAGAAGCCCATAACAAGGCCAGCGTGTCTTTTGACGGACGCTCACAATTGATACTCAGTGCTGGGGATAGGTAATGAACAAACAAAGGTGAAATTCATGGGTTTAAATTCATTTACGAAAAACATCATTATGGTATGGTAAAACACAAATCAGTATGGCCGTGTCAGTTTTGATGTATAATTAGGAAAATTCACATAGGCATTTGGTACATTTGTTGTGATTCTGTTTGTATCAATTACTGTGTGTTTGAAACTAAAATTGACAACACAAGACTATCATTGTCCTTTTCTACAGGGAACATTGGGAAAAGAATAGCACTATTTTTGTCAATTTAAGTTAAAACTTTGGACTGAACTGCTTGGTTTGACCTTTGCATGCTAAATGTTGTCCTCACAAATTTTTGTTTTTTAATATTTGCATGCTGTTTTATTATGCTTATGCACGCTTTTACAATAAGATTTAGTATTTTTATTGATATACTAAATAATGCCCGCGACTTCGACCGGGTCAATTGGGTTTTTAAAATCCCCTGGGAACTCTTTTTCGGGATAAAACGTATTGTATGCCCTTCTCCAGGGTGCAAGCCATTTCTGTACCAAATAGATGATATACCTACGACTTCATCCACGGGAATTTAATTTTTATGAATCCCGTGGAAATTCTTTGATTTCCAGGATAAAAAGTAGCTTAATATATCACTATTTATGTCTTTAACTACATCTATTTAAAAAATCACGGTTGCTTCGTGGTGGTGTGATTGAAGGACAAACCAGCAACCAAATACACTTTCACATTTATAGTATGGGTAAAGATACATTGAATTTTGAGATAGATAAAATAAAAACTTGCTTTAATCCTATTTCTGATATTTTATAGTCTGTACGTGACGACATCAGTGTATCCAGTACCTTCAATATGCGCGCAGGACCAAATCTCGGACTGGTTTGATTCCCTAGGGGAATGTTTACACTGGAACGTGAGAAAGAAACAGAAACAAATCGACGAACTCAGCGACCTAACTCACTCGTCCAGCGATACTCTAGAGGAGCTCGATTCAAACCACCACGACGAAAGACCAGCCGACACGTGACCTAAGGTTGTGTGTGAGCAGCATGTAACATAACCTAACCTTCGATTAATAAAGTACAAGATATGCTGTCGGTTGTAAAGAAGTGTTCGTGAAATATCACTGCTCAACGCTCACTCAAGATTGCTCACTTAATTTCGATACTTCGCTAGTAAGAAAGCGATTTTGACGATATCTTACCCGTAGTTTACAGTACAAGATATGTAGGAGTCGGAGACCGAGATAGACATGCAGTTGGTTGGAGAAAAATTACTGCTCACTTATGATTGCGAAGTTATTCTCGATACTTCGCTAGAGAAAGCCATCTTGACGTCAAAAATATGTCAAATGTCAACTTGTCTTGTCATTGTTTCAGATTATTATTTTATCCCTCTTGTTACATGTTTTGTATAAAGAATGATGTTTGTATAAAACAATGTAGGTATGTCACAACTTGTTTTCGGTGTAAAATAAAAATGGCAACAATGCAATGCCATGGCAACATATTAAAGAATACATCATTTTCTAGACCTTGTAACTTTTGACCAAGGAAAATATGGTTTTGCTTATTTATTTTGGTTGTGCTCATACATAGTAGGAGTACAAAAGCTCGAAGCTGACACTTTTTCATTTAAATTATGTGCCTGTAGGACTGTCTTGTACTTTAATGATCGAAGAACCTAACTAACCTAAGGTTATTATTATTATGCTTGAGCACGCTAGGGAGCTTGCCTTTTTTTGTAAAAAATCTATACATTTTAATAAAGCTTAATACCCCAAGTAAACATGTACTGATAACTAAATACGATATTATATACAATTAATAGACAGTACCACTAGACTAGAAACTAGTACCAAATATAAGACTCGTAAAAATTAATTGAATTCAGAATATCAATACTGTCTCAAGTGTATATTTTGTCGTGTATCTAGTATAGTTCTTGCAATTCGCGAGCACGCGTGAACTTTACTTGTGGTTACGTCGTATACAAGCACATTGCGTAAGAGTGCGTGCCTGTCAAGCGCTTGCAAACGCACACATTTACGTTATTTGTAACCGATACTATGTATAATACTTAAACCAGAAGCGTAGCGTGGACTAATATAGACGTGGACGAACTCGCATCAGCGAGGCCCCTTTGTTTTCATTCCCAAGATGGGTATATAAATAATAGATCCATCCCACCAAAAATGTTTTGACACGACATACCAACCCATGATAGTGAAAAATATAAATGCGCGGCGAGAGAATATTGTCATTAGTGACGTGATTTTTTTTTCTTACAAAAGTAATGATTTTCAGCTTTTTGCTTCACTGAAATCCTCTAGTAAAGATTTGTTTAATTATTGCAGCTAAATCTACTTTGGTTGAAAGTGTTGCTAAAGCAGACGGTTGATCCTGCTTAATACTGTTTCTTAAGTAGTTTTTATTAATTTTAACTTTTTAAAACTTCTGTCTGCATCTTAATCTAGGTTTGACTCAAACCTAGATTAGATATTACTAGGTTGAACCTAGATTAAATAGAGGCATTTCACTCGCGAGGCTCCTTTAATTGCGAGGCCGTGGGCGAGGGCCCACTTCGCCCACGCCTACCTATGCCACTGACTACACAAGTATGAGCCACGCGCACTCGTAAAATGCAAGACCTATAATAATGCTGATATTTCGTTATTTTTTCATTCTAGTGTATTTTATGCACACATTCGTGCAATATTGTGATAGTATAAAATATATATACTAAGTACGTTTATAAAAAACTTAGATATCTTTTTAACATTCCCTTGGAGTTTCGACAATAATGTAATAAAATAAATAGGTACCTACTTAGTCTTGAATTTCATCAAGGTGGTTAAAACAAGATTATTTTCTAACTGCATTTGAAATTATGTAATTTCAATTGATATTTTACTAGTTGACTTTAACTATTTAATCCACATTGATTGACATTGCAGAATGCAATAAATGTTGATATTAATTCGAATATAAAATATCAACAGGGGTGTTTGTAGTAAGTATAAATACTTACTTATATATACTGTACTTATTTAATATGATGGAAATGATCATTAATTTTATTTAGTGCTGGCTGCACCTAATATTGTAAGGCAAACTATGAAATGTTATTTTTACAATGGTGCTAATTAGGATATACACAATCTCTAAACAAAACTTTTAGGCCTAAATAGTTCTATTTCTTTTCACAGTTTAGTTTAAAGATTGTGTATGCAATAGATTCGTACCATTCTGAGGGTTATTTTTTGCTCCTAACGTTTGAGTCCTACGCTGATGTCGGTCGGGCGTACGTTATACATGGCACGGTAGTGTTTTAGACCCATTACGCACGGTGTCGACTAGTTGCCCGGCAACTCAGTCGACGACAGAATCTGTAATTTATATGGAAGTCGCCGTGCCTATACGAACGGAGTTCTCCACCGAGGAGGCAACTCCGTGCGCATACGCACAGCGACTTCCTGAGTTGCCGGGCGACTAGTCGACCGTGCATAATGGGTACCATAGACACCACACTGACGCTGACAAAATAAGCGCAGTATTAGGGTCTTCGCACATTAAACAGACTTTGGGTGCGGATGGCCATTGAAACAAGTGTCGACGTGGTCTAGACACGTGCACTTCTTTCAATTAAATATTGAAAATTTCACTGTAAGCATACATGATAGCTCACATTTCCATGCTTTACTGTGAGTCGACTCTGTGATAGTACGCGCGATCGACAGTATGGAATATAAATACTGGCCTTTTGTACTACTGGATTAGCCCCAATATAGGTACTATGAACTGCACTTCTCATTATAACATAATATTCTTTATTGATTAAAAATATATTATCACGTACTTTATAAATGTAGCTGGTATACATTTTAAGAATAAGGTGCTACATAAACAATATAGTGCCAACATTTATGAGACATTTAATGCACAAATCATTTTTTTTCGATAATTTGAGGGTACTTGTGATTTACGGATTTCCTATTTATTTCTAGATGGTTGGAAGCATCAATAAGTAATGTACAAAGTATTTTGTTTGTAGACGCAGGATATTATGTTGAATTTTGACAAATGAATTTATAAAGTAAAACTGTATTTTAGGCTTATTTCGTGGTTGAACGACATATTTTTATAATGTAAGTAACGGGTAGGTACCACAATTAATTCGATGGTTAATAATTGTATGGTTTTGAGGGGACTGCAATGCTGCGAAATGTGAAGTTCATATTATGGAGTTCGAGCTGTCATGCGTAGGATCGAACTAGTTACTAAGACTTGTTCTTTTTGCTGGAGCTTTATGAGCTGTCTGGTAAAATATTATGGGCAAAATACACTCACAACGTCACCATTAACTTCAGATGGCGCTTCCTATCCGTTATTTAAATAGTAAAATGTATAGAACTCTGTTAATTTATGGTTGCCCTAAGATATTTTAAATGAAAAATTAATAAAATTATTATGGATTGGTGTAACTATATTATGTAAATGTTTGTTTATTGTGTGAACTGTTTTGTTTGGGATTTTACAGTATGACGAAATGACAATGTTTTAATATGAATTATACAAATTTAACTATTGGTATTTATTGTTTTCTTTAATATCTAGTGGTCTGTAAGCATTTATGCTAGATGAGCCATAGTTGGGGTCGATCGATTTTAGTGCTTTGTTGAAAGTCTGGCAGGTCGGCTGACAAAAGCACTCGAAGCATCTCGAAGCCTCATTAATGTAACTCACGCTTTTACTCTTTTAGAGCTACAATGAAGCAAAATGGAGTTTTATGATAGGTAACTAGTTCGGTCATGGTTCGGTGATAAGAAATGACACTTCTGTAGTGTCTATGGTCGACACTACGTTGACTTCGTCTGTGGTGGCGTTTGCTGGCGCGCGTGTTGTGGCTTTTTGGAGTGTTTTTTTTTTTGTTAAAACTAACTGGAAAGCGCTTTAAGGGGGTGCCGTGCGTATGTCGGCAAGCGCCGGCACAGACGGGGTCCATACTTGTATAGTTTAGCTAACTTGTTACAAATAACTACAAACTTGACATTGGCTAATCATTGTGAAAGCCAGACGAGAGAAAAAAAAAATCCAAGACCGACCGGACATGGACTACTAGCTACCTTAACTGTCAGTGTCAACTTCAACTCGTAACTTTGACATTATTTAATGTCAAAATCAAATTGACAATTTACATCACGTAAACATAACCTCAAATTTTGCCTACCTTTTATTAATTTTATAAAAACTAAAAAAATGTCCAGGATATCGTCATTAATTAATTTTGCATCTAAACGAAACATTTCCTTGACAGTGCCACGTGAAGGGAAGCGTAATTTCAGAAAATTCGTGCTCGCCAACAAGAGGGGCTCCCGTATACACAAACAGCAACAAATGGGCCCCAAAGCAGAATTAGAGGTTGACAAACGAGGGGTTCGCGATGTAGGGTATTACTTAAATGGACGTTTTGTCAAAGTTCCAGAAATGATACCGGAGCTTATCGTTCCAGATTTAAAAGATTGTGACTTGAAACCTTATGTTTCTTACAAAGCCAAAGATGTTGTTCAAAGTGAATTTACAGCACAACAGCTTTTTGATGCAGTGTACAGTAAAAAGATCGTAACTGACTTTAAACAAGGGAAACTTGATGCAGATGGCCAAGCCCTAGAACCTTCTGAAGAAGAGAAATTACAGGCAGAAGAGGCGATTCAAAGGGCAAAGAAAACAGGCTCAGACATATTTTAAGTGTGTTAATATTTAAGATTAAGTTTAGTTTATAGTAAAATTGTTATTATGTTAATAAATTAATTATTAAAATTGTGTTTTTTAATTTTAAGTTTAAAAACTTTGAACTCATGGATTTCTGTTTGCTTATAGAATCTACAAATTATGCAATAGCAATTACAGTGGTCTACATTGATTAGAATAAGCTTTCAATGGGCCAAATTTAAGACCAATACTCCTGTTTAGCTTAGAAATTATAATGGATAGGTAGTAGCTACACAGTTTTGTTGCCTCATATCTAACAAGTGACCCACCCTGGTTTGCATTGTTAGCTTATTACAATATTTGTAGAGATCTCTAATGTTTTTGATAACAAATATAGCCTGTCTCTCAGCAATAATGTAGCTTTCTACTGACAATTTTTTTTTCAAAATCAGTTCAGTAGTTCCAGAGATTACTTCCTACAAACAAACTTCACCTCTTTATATAAAAACAGTTAACTGCATATTCGAATGCAATATTCGAATATAAAAACAGTTAACTGCAAAAAACCTGGGAATTTTCATAATGTTTCAAAGAAGAATGGTATGTAGGATCAATGTTTGTACTTAATTTTTAGTTTAGTCCTATATATCTAGCAAACTTATTTAGAAACATCAGTTTTTCGAAAATCTATATTTTTTGACAATTCTGAAATTATTTTTTGCAGAATTTAAATTTTTAGATAAGAGACGACAGAGTTAGAGCATTAAGCATTTTGCTTGAGAGAATCTTTATTACAATAATAAAATTAAATATCACTTGCTTTAATGGTGAAGGACAACATCGTGATGAAACCTGCATACCTGCGAGAGTTCTCCATAATATTCTCAAAGGTGTGTGAAGTCTGCCTATCCACACTCAACCAGCGTGATTGACTATGGCCAAAACTCTTCTAACTCTGAGACTAGACCCGTACTCTGTAGTGAGCCGGCGATGGGTTGATCATGATTTTGATGATGGTTAATTAGAAGAGCATGATTTTAGCTCTGTCAATGTAGTAAGTAGTTAAAAAATTGGCCTACTAGCAAGTAAGAAATTTTAGAAAGGTTTTATGAAGTATTTTGAGATGTTCTCAGTAAATACATATATACATAAGCTTTAGTTATTAATACTAGCAGGTTAGTAGGTACGTAACGTATAACATAAACATTCATTAACATGCATGACCCCGCGTTATCAGTAAAATTCATCACAAAATCTCAACGCATTGACTTTTGTTATTTGAATTCCATTTATCGGTTCGCGCGGTTGCCACCACCACTTCGACGCGTGCGCATTCGAATTTCTACCAAAAATACCTACCAACATAAAAATAAAAAAATGGGAGGAAATTACTCCGCTATGGATCCGATGGCAGTGCCCGTGCCCGACTTACGGAAATTATTTGAAAGAGATGGTTATTTAAGACCCTATGAACGAGAAATTCGACGACGGTATGTAATTAAATTATTAGTATTTATTATTTTAATTCTTTTTACCGATACTTCAAGATGTGATACGAGAAAATTAAAAAAAAAAACAAGTTTGAGGTTATTTTATCATTTCTGTTTACAGTCGTATTACAATCGAGCGATTCAAGCGCTTTGTTTTCACTGCTACATAGTTTACAGTAGGTACATGAAATCGAAGATACTATAGAGAGAAATAATTAGTAGGTACCTAATTATTTCCTTTTTTTAATCTATTTATGGACGATTCAGTATTCTAGCATTAAAAATTTGCAGGATCTACTAATATTCTAATGCTTTAAAATGGAAATACTACGTGTCTTCGATGGATAGGTATTCTAGCGCTTAAAGTGCTTTATAGGCATTTTCAATGTCAAATCTAAGGTCATTGTAATAGACCTAAAACTACATATCTATGCCTAAAACTTTTGTACAACTTCCGTCAAACAAGTGCTGGGTAATTTTTTTAAATAAATTTAAATTGTACTTAGTTAGCTATTTCATTTTACGTCCTACTAGATGAAACAAAAAAAAAACAAAGCTATGTAGGTAGATGCCTATTGCCTACACCAACGTTTAGGAACTTACCGGCAATACCTACTTAAAAGTAATATCATGATCAAGACCGGTTTGTAGAAAAATACATATTACAAAAGGTCATAATATTTAAATCATAGGTAGGTAGGTACGTACTTACCTTCATCATATATTCATCATTCATACAGAACCATAAAGGATTTTGTGATGCAGATCTGTTTTTATCATATACATCCTGATTCCTCGGGGGTAGGTAGATAAAATAAAAGTAGGTATCTAAATTAAAGATTTAAGAAACGTTTTGATAGGTAAATGTTAAAAAAATTGGGCTCTTATGAAGTCAATTTATTTTTATAATCATTATTAATTATGAAATTATTACATAATTAAGTAATTATTATTAAAATAACGAAAATCTGATTTTCACGGGCCAATAAAAGATTCTACTTATATTTTTTATCCACTTTGTGTTAGGTAGTACTAAATAACTGCATTTCAACCAATTCCTCTTTATTTAATTTCCAGTTATGCGTGTTTCAAAGACATATGGGACAAAATTCACGGTTGGGATGGCGGTGTGGAGTCATTCACATCTGCCTATAACTATTACGGGCCACAGTTCGGGTTCGACGGCTCTGTTGTTTGGCGAGAATGGGCCCCTGGCGCACACAGCATGCATCTGCAAGGAGACTTTAGTACGTAACTTACCTAATTATATTAGCTAAAGTAAAAGAAAGCGTGCCTTATTTAACTACTGTACAAGTCATGCCTCGTGAAATGGTGCCAAGAATACTGGCTGCATTTCCGCGCTGGACAGACAGCCAGGCTGATCCGTTGCGCAAGGAATGAACCAGCCCTTTTGTTACCAAATGCAGAAATTAATATCTGCTAAAGATAGCAGATGCAAATTTCAATTTATCTTAGTTCTATGACTACCTGTGTAGGTTGGTATATTAGTAAAAATACATAAACCTATTCTGTATCGTACACTAGTTGTATGATACAATAGACACAGATAGGTTTGATAAAAACGTACAAAAGGTGGCCTTATCGCTAAACAACAATCTCTTCCAGCGTAGGGTAGGTACAGATATGTAAATTAGTTAGGTACTTACCTAACTAAAAGAGGAATACATCCTGTGTATAATACAAAAAAAATCAATATGATAAGGAAAAGTTTTAAAGGTTTCATAAAGGCGATCCTGAGCGTTTTGTTTTAATGTCAAGTTTAGTTCTTGCTTATGGTCTTCGACTAGTGTGTAAGGCAAAGGAGATTGTCCAAGTGACTATGAGACTCAGTATCGTTACAAAATCAATAGTGTCCTAATGAAATAGAGCTTGAATTTTAGGACGACCAAAACACATTATGACCAAAACACATTAAAGCATTTTCTCCTTTGTAAGTCTAATTCCTTTTCCAGATGGATGGAATCCAAAGAGTCATCCATTCAAGAAGCTAGAGTATGGGAAATGGGAGCTCTACATCCCGGCTAACCCGGATGGTTCACACCCCCTAAAACACCAGAGCAGGGTGCAGCTTATAGTGAATGATCATTTGTACAGAGTATCACCATGGGCCAGCTACGTCAAACCCTATGAGGGCTTCACTTACCAACAGTTCATTTATAGACCTGATGAGGTAAAACTATTAAAAAAGTAGCCTGATTATGAGTATATTTAAAAAATTGTGAGATTTGCGCTTGATGACAATCGTGCCTGAGAAACAGTTCAATGGTGAGGTCTAAGTTGGAGCCGCTTGCCTACAAGATGCCTATTCACTCTTGCCTTGAATGTATAAAAAGTAACCTCATAATTAGAAGACTCCCTATTATTGGAATTTTTAATCTGCAGTTTTTTAAGGATACTAATATTATGAGCATCAAGTTATAAAGGCCATAAATATGATAAAATTTTATATAATTCAAGATTATTGATTGTGTATTTATGCTTCGTTCACATTAATAAACAATACTATTGTTACAATAGAAGTATAGGAGGCTTCATTTAGTTCTGTTGTTTATTAACATAGTTCAACTTATGTGAATTCTATAAAATATATTATTATCTTACCTATGTATCTAAGTATGTTAAAAATGTTATTTTTTCAAAACCGTTAGGTAAGTACATGAAGACTGAGATAACACTGATATGATCATCTGAATGTTTAAAATGTTAAACTCATAGATATGTTAAACTATTTAAAAAGATTACTTAAGTTATCAAGACACATGGCCAGTGTGCCAAGCCAAGTTCTAATAAGACATTTTTTTAATTATAATAGTAGTACAGTTACACTACCAGTGAACTTTTTAAGCTTACTTTTAAGTAGGTAATTGATTCCTTTTTATTTCAGCCATACCAGTTCAAACACAGTAAAGTAAGCCGACCAGCTTCCCTACGTATTTACGAGTGCCATGTTGGTATAGCAACCAATGAAGGCAGAGTTGGCACGTATTTGGAGTTTAGAGACAATGTCTTGCCGAGGATTAAAGGTTTAGGTAAATACCACCATGAATCTTTATTTATCCATCTGAACGCAACCTTCTAGAAGTCTCCAGTCCATCCTATTGCAGGTGTTCCTTAACTATCCTGGGTCTGAATTAGCAGGTACTGTCCCACGGTTTCAAAGGTCCAAAGGTTTCAGTTGCCCAATTCCTAGCTTATTTAGGCAACTAAAAATGTAACTAATTCATATCAATCTAATTCAATGTCACCGCCATGTGCTACACTTGCGTTGATGATTTTGGTTGACCAGAAGCTTTGTCTTACAAGGTCATCCGGCATATGGCACATATGACCTGTCCAGTTCCATTTAAGTTAACTAATAACTATCCTATGATACAGTTCATGTTTCGTGCCTCACCAAGTGTTGATATTGTTATGATATTCTTCGTACTTTGAGAATTACATATATTAATAATTTTTGAAAAACGTTTAAAACAAAGAAACAATTCTTATTACAGGTTATAATGCAATTCAGTTGATGGCCATAATGGAGCATGCTTATTACGCATCGTTTGGATACCAAGTCACAAGTTACTTTGCAGCTAGTAGGTGAGGATTCTATTGTTAATTTATTGTTTATTGAATCAGCGACTATGATGATCCACATGATGGTGTAAACTGTAAACTAGATGGAGTTTACACCATCATGTGGACTCCACATGATGGTGTAAACCTCATTGACTTATATTATACCTCGTTTATATTAATTACAAGCTTATGCCCGTGACTTCATCTGCGTGGGCTACACAAATTTCAAACCCCCCCTATTTTACCCCCTTAGCGGTTGAATTTTCAAAAATCCTTTATGGATTTTCTCAGATGCCTACGTCATAATAGCGATCTGCATGCGGACTTTAGTGCGATTCGTCCAGTAGTGTTAAGTGTAATAGATCACTCACCTTTTTCTTTTATAGAATACTAGGTGATGCCCGCGGCTTCGCCCACGTGGATTTCTATTTTTTTTAAATCCCGTAGGAACTCTTTGATTTTCCGGGATAAAAAGTAGCCTATGTCCTTCCCCGGGATGTATCCCAGGTCTGTACCAAATTTCATTAAAATCGGTTCAGCGGTTGGGCCATGAGAACGTAGCAGACAGACAGACAGACAGACAGACACACTTTCGCATTTATAATATTAGTATGGATGGAAGTATGGATTTAGATAAATAGGAATTTATATTCTCACTGGTGCATTTGACGATTCAAAAGTATGTGTGCAAGTTTATTTGAGTGAAAATATTTCTGTTCTATTCTATTCTATACCTCGTCTGAGCGAATGCCGCACAACACGGCTGGTGCAGGATTTTAAACAAAAAAATCAATTTTTAGTCGGTACGGAACTCCCTGCGAGCTAAAAAAGCTGATCGACAGAGCTCACGAGATGGGCATATACGTGTTACTAGATGTGGTGCACTCCCACGCCTCGAAGAACACATTGGACGGACTGAATGAGTTCGATGGTACTACCTCCTGCTTCTTCCACGACGGGCCCCGCGGCACGCACTCGCTATGGGACAGCAGACTTTTTAATTACTCTGAGTAAGTAAGGGAGGACTAAATAATCGTTAAGCAGTAAATAAGCCTTTGACTAATGGTATTCAGCGTATCTGAGGATTGCCTAAATTGCGATTCGGTTCTAAAATATACATATTATGTATATTGTATGTGTAGTACCTACCTACCAACATTTTGTGGAATATTTTTTCTCTGAGTAAGGCAATTTTTTTTTAAATATCTATTTCTTATATTAGTTTTTGTTATAACTTGGCTTATTTTTCACTTAATCATTTTACAGGTTCCACTAGCACTTAATTTAGAACTAGGCTGCAATTGCCGGCATTATTTTATTCCCGAACATGACTCTCTTTTTTGTTTAATTGATTCATTGTTATATTTAAGTATCAAAATGTTACAGAACTGAGGTGCTACGATTCCTGTTGTCTAACCTGCGATGGTATCAAGAGGAATATCAGTTTGATGGATTCAGGTGAGTTTAAAACCACCTCATCGTCCCAAAAAATCACTCAAAAATGCATAAAATCGATGAGTACTTTTGACTGCCAGCTGTAGAACCTTTTCACCTTCTTTCCACGTGGTCCTTACGTTGAACAGTGATAAGACGATAGGCCTGGCGCCCGCCAGTAACGGAAGGTGAACCGCAATGTGCCATTGAATTGGGAGGATGCCTATGTCAAAAATAAATTATTTCTTAGGAATTATTAAATAGAGTCCAAAATTCAAAAATTCGTAAAATCCAGGTCCGCTGTTAGGTTTAAGTTTGCTAACCATTTTAAATTATCGATTTAACTAAAAAAGTACATCAAATTATGTCAAATGTCTATGACGTCACTTCTGTGAATTTCATACAAGCTCCCTTGCTAAGCAAACGTTTTGACGTTTGATAAAAAGTCACTGATTTGACTAGGAGTCATCATCCCTATTCTTGATGGATGACAGAGATGGCGGAGTAGAGCGAAAGAAGAGCGTGCCGAACTCTCATACACAATTTTTTTTTTTTTTTTGACTTGACAAAGTCTGGGTGGTTTATACTTAAAGCTGATACCTAACTCTGTGATTCTATTACTTAGTAGTAGTGCACTTATGCTATCTGTAATAAAATGTTCCACATAATTTTTATTGCTTTATTATTTTCTTAAATATAAAAGTATTAATTTTGACAGATTCGACGGTGTGACGTCCATGTTGTACCACAACCGCGGCATAGGCGCGGGCTTCTCCGGCCACTACGACGAGTACTTCGGCCTCAACGTCGACACGGAAGCTCTGGTGTATCTGATGGTAGCCAACGAGCTCATCCACAGTAACGACAAACGGGCCATCACTATTGCTGAGGTATATTTCAGTTTTAGGGTTCCGTAATCCGTACCCGAGGCGTGCCAACGGGAACTAAGCCTTCGCTGTCTGTCAGTCTGCCCGTCTATCTGTCAGCGGGACGTATCTCATGAACCGTAATAGGTAGAGAGGTGAAATTTTTACAGAGTATGGGTATTTCTGTTGCCACTATAACAATTAATAAAAGTTTCAAAACGGCCGCAATGCAATTTTTCAGAGTTTATCGATCACAAGGGAACGAACAAATCTTTCCTCTGTATAATACTAATATAGGTTCATACAACGTTTTCACAGGATGTATCAGGCATGCCAGCTTCAGGTCGGCCGGTGAACGAAGGCGGCACCGGGTTCGATTACCGTCTAGGCATGGCTATTCCTGATATGTGGATCAAGCTGCTGAAGGAGCAGAAGGATGAGGACTGGGAGATGGGACACATCGTTCACACGCTCACCAACAGACGCTGGCTCGAGGCCACTGTGGCTTATGCTGAGAGCCATGACCAGGTATTCTAATTTTACTTCTCCGCCACACAGGATCCGAATAATCGATAACGACATGAATGCGACAAGACTGCAAAAATTCAACGAGCGTACGACAGAACATCAATAAGAGTACGCAAGACTGTGACATGACTACGATAAGACTACGACAAGACTACGATAAGTGTACGACGCGACTGCAACAAGACGACGATAAAAATACGACTAAACTACGATAAGCGTACAAGACGGCTATGATAAGTGTACGACACGACTACGATAAGTGTACGACACGACTACGACAAATCGACGACTACGACAAGACTACGATGACTACGACAAAAGTACGATAAGAGTAATGTATCATTGTGTGCCAAATAAAACGCTTGTAAAAACAAAACCACAAGGGTGACTGATAACTTATTTGTTTTATGATCTAGGCTCTGGTAGGGGACAAAACCTTAGCATTCTGGCTGATGGACGCATCCATGTACACGCACATGAGCACGCTGAGCGAGCCCAGCGCCGTCATCGAGCGCGGCCTGGCGCTGCACTGCATGATACGCCTCATCACGCACGCGCTCGGCGGAGAGGCCTATCTCAACTTTATAGGTATGTAGGAACGAGACACTAAATTACTCACACATGTACACACACGCAAGCGTACACACTCACACATTTATGGGTCCAGCCAGCGATGTTGATAAAAAATATTTATTTACCAAATACAAAGTCTTATACAATTTTTCTGCGTCTGGTGGTACCCACACTAGGTAATCCTGTATCGTGGGTACCTAATTCGCATTAACAATAAGCCGATATACAATATTTATTTGACACTCAACACAAAAGTTAAGTAGTGTCAAATAAATAAATAAAAATAAATAGGTTAAAAAATAAAGATGTAAGGCATGAAGAACCCTATTATTTCGTCAGGCAACGAGTTCGGGCACCCGGAGTGGCTGGACTTCCCGCGCGAAGGCAACAACTCGTCGTACCACTACGCGCGCCGCCAGTGGCACCTCGTGGACGATCCCCTGCTCAAGTACCGCTTCCTCAACCAGTTCGACGTCGATATGAACGCGCTGGAAGAGAAGTACGGTTGGCTGAGGTCCAATCCGGTGAGATTTTTTTTTAATTTATACACTGTAGGTACTAGTGGATGCCCGCGACCTTATCTGCGTGGAATTAGGTATTTAAAGATCGCGTGGGATCTGTTTGATTTTCTGAGATAAAAAGTAGCCTATGTCCGTCTCCGGGATATAAGCTAACCCTGTACCAAATTTCGTCAGAATCGGTTAAACTGTTGGGCCGTGAAAAGGTAGCAGACAGACGGACACACTTTCGCATTTATAATATGAGTATGGATCGTTTGGCTGCAATCAGACCTGCTGGCAAGTGATGATGCAGCCTAAGAGGGATCGTTTCATTTATCATTTTTGATTTGAAGAATCTAAGTACATATAATAAAATAAATAAGAGCCTCGATAGTCGATACCTCAACGGTTGAGGAGCAGACTGAATTCCAAAAGGTCGGCGGTTCAAACTCCACCCGTTGTACTATTGTCGTACCTACTCCTGGCACAAGCTTTACACTTAATTGGAGGGGAAAGGGGAGTATTAGTCATGATTAGCATGGCTAATATTAAAAAAAAAATTTGCGCCTTGTGTATCATGGATTTCTTCAAAGTAATGCTTGCTTCTATCCAATATATTCGGGTTGTTTATCCCAGGCGTACGTGTCGTGCAAGCATGATGGCGACAAGGTGATCGCGTTCGAGCGCGCCGGCCTGCTGTTCGTGTTCAACTTCCACCCCACGCAGAGCTTCACCGACTACCGCGTGGGCGTCGACGTGCCGGGGAAGTATCAGGTATACAGTTCTGAACGAATTCATGCCACGGCACCCATTCTTAGCGGGGCGGAGCGGTGTGTTCAAACACGGGTGCACACTCCATTACCTTACTCTCAGAAACTTATAGGACGGCATTCTGACATGACCGGAGGTAGATCAGACGCAGAACGTACGACAGACACGGGAGTGTAGGTAACACTCTGTTTGGCTTGTTCAATCTCAAGCTATATCTGATATCTATCCTTGCTGTACTAAAGCATTGGCACTCGTTTTGAACATGCTTACATACCGCTGACACGGGTCTGTCCGCGAAATTTAAATTTAATTTGGTTTTACGCAAACTGAACACTTTCAAGTAAAGATTTTTATGTTATCCTGTAAAGATTGCCATTGGCGGAATTAGAATGTCATAAGCCTACTTTGTCGTGTTAATTTACAAATTGCGAAAAACCAAATTAAATTTGAATTTCGCGGGCAGACCCGTGTCATGCACCTTAAGGCTGATATCTATAGGGCGAACATTAGCTTTGTTCAGACTTAAGAGTTAAGGACACTGTTAAAACGAGACAGCGTTATATCGCTGACATAAATCGGTCTCGTTTTAACTGGAACTCAATTCTAAGCAAAAGCAAAGTCCAGAAAAAAAATCAGCAATTGTGCTCGGCCAGCGAATTCCCATTTGCCTTTTTCATTGTATTACCACAGAGTAAAAAAATATCTACCTAACTGAAGAGGAGTTGAATAAAATTTTGATTTTGTTTCAGGCTGTATTGTGCTCGGATAGCAAAAAGTATGGCGGTTTCGGGCGCGTGGAGGCAGATAATGAGTTCCATCACACACAGAACATGCCCTGGAGCAACCGGAATGACTCAATACAGGTAAAAATACTTATATCCATACTAATATTATAAATGCGAAAGCGTGTTTGTTCGTCCATCTGATAGCTTTTCAGGGCCCAACCGATTTTGATGAGTCGCGGGCATTATCTAGTTATATGTAAAAGATAAACGGCGATAGACTAGTGGTTAAGGTTCGAGGGTCTGAAATTCTATTTCGTTTGCAGTGCTAACTTCTCGGAGTTATGTGTGTTTGAAGTAATTGAATGTCACTTGCTTTAACGGTGTAAGAAAACATTGTGACAGAACCTATTTTTTTTTAAATAAAAATAGCGAGCAAACGAGAGTTCTATAAAATGTTCTCAAAGGTGTGTGACATCTGCCAATTCACTTCCACACTTGGCCAATGGGTGGTCTATGGCCTTAAACCTTTTCAGGGACTTTGTCTGTGTTGGTGTTTGCTGGCGCGCGTGCTCACCTTTTTGAAGTGTTTTTTTTAGTGGCCGGGTTTTGTGTTTTACTGGTGTTTTTGGTGGTGGAACTGACAGGGAAGCGCTCTAAAAGGGGTGCCACGCGTGTGTCGGCGAGTGCCGGCACAGACGAGGTCCATACTTGTATAGTTTCCCTAACTTGTGAATAACTACAAACTTGACATTGGCTAATTTTTGTAAAGCCAGAGAGAGAAAAAAAACCTTTTCATTCTAATGATTGAGAGAGTACTGAGTAGTTAGTAGACACTAGACGGTCGATCGTGTTGAGATCATCACGATCGACCTAAATTATTCTATTTTTTTTTTTTTTTTGTTTCAGGTTTACATTCCCTGCCGTTCAGCTATTGTTTACGCTCGTTGTGAATAGTAGAAACATATTAAAATACCTATTGTTTAAGATTATCTTCAAATTCCACAATGAGAAATGTATATCTAATGTTGTAATATAAAGCTTAGTATATCTACATAAAATCATTAATAGGTATTGTAGATATTTATAGGGCATTGCTTTATAAAAACCTACCTATTTGTATTATGTATTGTTATTATGACATCTTTATTTAGTTCATAATCATGATTTATTTATATATAAGAGCCAACTTGCTGTACCCTTGCGTGGAAGTGCCATATCCTAGTCATTGTGATTAGACATGAATTTATTAATGAAAAATTATGTATAAATATCACAAAAGTAAGTCACAACCGAGTCCTAAAACGTGTTATACAGTTTACATTATAAGTGCTATGCAGTTTTTGTTAATTCCAGTTAAAATATGTAAAACAATTACATTTTTTAAGGCTGTTTAATATTTATGTAGTAAACAAGTTGAAAAACCATATGCATGTAAAAAAAAATTATAGAATTTCCAAACTGAATTGTGTGAAATCCCTATTATCTTATTACTTGACATGTAAGAATAATATTTTGTTTGTTACAAGGATTCAAGGTGTTATTTATTGTTTTTACTTTCCAATTTTATATAAATGAAAGACTTAGGAAGAAGTACAAAAAATTTATTATTTTAATATTAAATACATTTATTTTTATTAAAACATCGTTTTGTATGTAAAATGTGTTTTATTAAGAGGGTACACCTATAAGTAAATTGTTCTTAGGAGTACATGATAAAGGCTTTAACCTTGATAACGTCACTTTGTAGCCAAACTTTTGGGCTAATCTGGCACGATCAGAATCTATTATTGCCATACATCTTGCGCCTCTGACTGACAATGGATGTTCTTGATGAGTTTGATCAGCCGTGTGGCCAATACACAAATACTGATCAATACTCAAATTCTTAAACACAGAACTCCTCGGGTAAACAAGTCTATCTGTTGCATGTAAAGAACCATAGCAACATGGGCATATAACAAATTTTGCGTTCGCTTCCAAACATTTGTCCAATACCAAATCACTAGCAATCCCACATGCATGTAAAGCTATTCCTATATCAAATTTTCCTATAAAGAAATCTAAATTGCATTGGAAAAAGTAAACATTTTGAAGACCCATTTGTTGCACTCTTTCTTTACCTCTTGAAAGAGATTGCTCCTTATTCTCTAGTAATATAACTGTGCATTTTGGAAGTAGGTATGCGATAAGGATTCCTAAATGTCCAGAACCACAACAGAAGTCAACAATATGATCTCCTTCCTTTGCCATGGATAAAACAGCTAGACACAAGTTTTCTAACTGTTTGGACTTTCTAATTACCCTCTCATCTGGTAAGTGGCCAGCAGCTGGGTTGGCTCCATCTGGAATTACATTCCAATCAAAACTTTTATCTATACTGAAATTACTTAAACCTAATTCCATTCCTTCTTCTAACACATTTAGAGCATTTTCTATATCTTCAGGTTTGGTAAATAACCTCTTTTTAGGATTGAGTCGTTTAGGATCTGATTTATAAAGACTGACATCTTCTGTATGTGGTAATTCCATATTTTCAATTGACAGTGGCTTAACATCTATTGTCTGGAAAAGATAGTTTACATTTCCAAGTTCTTTCATACTTTTTGTGTTTGAAAACCATTTAAATGTTAGAGGTAATAGAGATTCAATTACGTTCTCCCCAAAACTTTTCATTACTATATTATATGGAGCAAATAATACTAAGTCAGCGAGAGTAAAAAATGGGCCTTCAGCAAATTTATGTGTAACATTAAGGTCTTCAATTTTAACACAACAATCTACTTCAAGTTCTTTTTTAACATTTGATTTCCATTTCCTATTTTTAGGCATCCTTTGGTCATTTAATGAATTACTATCCTTACTTACAATGTTGATTAAAGTATCTTTATTAATTGAAGTGATTGTTTCCTTCTTTAACTCCCTGGCTATTTTATACACGTTATGTATTCTAACAGGTTTTTTCAAATGATTTTCAAATTTAACTAAACTTTTGGGTACTTTTACATTTCTTTCTCCAAGGAGTAGGTCTTTAACTGAGTTTAATAGATCAATTTCGCAGAATTTGGTCCAAATAGATACTTCGTTAGGGGCTTGAAGGCATCCTTTCCTGAAACCAAGTAAACCTTCTTCGGCCTCTTGAGGGGACTGTGGAGATGATCTATATCTACAAATATGACGTGAAACGGCACACAATCCTGTAATGATTGTACTGTTGTAGAAAACAGTAGGATACACACATGATGAGACTTGCCACGGAATCTCACAATAATCAATGAATTCTATACATTCACAATTTAGGTTTAATAGTGCTTTATCCACATTATTAGCTGTGTGAACAAATTTCAGCTTTACTTCTTCAGACTGACAATATTTATGCACACAATAAGTTATAAGAGACTCCATTGGGATTTTTATTGTTCCTGTTTGGTTAAACTCTTCTTTCGATGAGTATGTTAATAAATAAACTTCGTTTTTCATTGTACAGCTGGTGAAATATTTAAATAAAGAATATTTAAAAGGGTTTTGTAGGTTAGGTTGTGTTGTGTCACCCACAGACCACGGTGTCACCTAAGCGATTGCGTTGTTCTAATTCAGTGACAACTGACAACTGACAGTGACAGTGTCAATATTTGGCCAACATTTGATCAATTAGATTGGAACCAGTGGAACTTGGAGATCATTGGATACAAAATGTAAATGTAATGTCAATAATTTATATTCTTCCTTTTTTGTTGCCACTTGCCATTGCATTTTTTTGTTTACAAATAAAAAAAAAATCAATGGCAAGTAGCAACAAAACAGAAAGATTAGAAAAAAACAAATGGCCGACAGTTTGACTGACACCTGCCTGACATTTTGTTTTGAGAATCCAAATTCCAATGAATTTTCTTAAATTGAGTCTGACTGCAAAAAATAACAATAATGCTGGAAGTTCTAAATGGATTTCTTCTCCTTTATATCGTAATCCTTTGTACACTGAGTGCATTAGTGCCAGTTTTGGTAAAACCAGTAAGTATTCAACTAACCTAGAAAATTATTAAGATTTATGTTAGTAGGTAAATGTTTATTATTTCAAATGTTGACAATTATCTTTACAGATTGCTTCATGCTTCGTGAGGCCTTCGAATGAGGAACGTTCTGTTTGGATAGAAATAGTAAAGTTCAAGAATGAACAGCAAAATTTATCAATGAAGGATGATTTTGCGGCATACTCTAAAATACAGCGCAGAATTAATAAGCTTGATATGTTATTAAAGGAAAATGCACAGACTCGTTTAAGTAAGAGCTTAGCTATAAAAGGCTCTATAAATATTATATTGCAAGCTGTGATTGGTTTAGTTATTGTCATATCTGTGATTTGGTTCAGACGAGAGCCAATAGTAGCATTAGAGGGTGATCTTTTTCCTCTAACTACAATACTTAGATATCCAAGTGATACACCAAATGCTGTATCAACACATGTGTGGGTTTTAATATCTAATGTATCCATAAGATCTTTGCTCAAACCTCTCATTTCCTAAATGTAAAATATATTGACTAGATATTATAGCAATAACAAAGTGTTATGAGGTTTTTGTTGTAGTAGATGAAAATAATAACTAACCATTTCAACAAGGCAAAGTGCCTGTGTAAGAAACCTGGCAAAATTACCTCCTTGAAAGGCCATGGTCTTGGTCTAGTTTTTCAAACTTATGTTTAACCACTGACGTAATGTGCTGGCCAAGGCAACTGTTTGCTTTCAAGTCACCTGTAAATTCTATGAGATGAACTGACAATCCTTTAAAAACGTGTAATGGCCTATTCCATTATAATTCCACTTTCTTGCTCCCAGTGGGGCCGTCTTTAAAGAGCTTAAAGAACAGTGTTCAGAGCTTCCACTAGGAGCTAATGGGATTATAATGGGATAGTCCGATCTAACAATCGTATTTATAGTATTTATAAATTAACACAAAGATTAATGAAAAGGTATGGTTTGAATAAAAAAATGTTTTATATTTTAATTATTTTTATTTATTTAAACAAATTTAATAGTAGGTACTTATACTCAGTCTGACATACGTCCAAATCTTTCCATAGCAAATGTACAACCAGAAAGTCTGTTCAACCAATTCCTAATATTTTAAGATGAATCAATGTTATCAAGCTTAATATCCACTATGTTGAAACTGTTAGCCCTTTGTTTTGTTAACATGAAAACTGATCTGACATCCAACTTGTGGAACCATCTACTGGCGAGGCGTACTACAGGTTAAAAAACATAGAGAATACCCCGCTTTTCTTTGTAGACTAATAAAACTTAAACCTTAATTTTAAGGATTAAAAAGAAATAAATCATTTTTCTCATAAAGTAAAACGATTATTTCAATATATTATGATAGCTTGGGACCCTAATGGTGACCACCCAAATGACTAATATTTACAAGCGCTATATCACAGCTCACAACTTGCTAAATCTGTGCTAAACTGTTCAATATAATATACATAATGGAAAACATTTTATCAAAGCTTTATCTTAAAACTATATTCTGGGCCTTTCTTTTTAATAGAAATTCATAAAACTATCTTATTTGGCAAAATTCCAATCTCAATAACAAAAATCAAGCAATACTTTTCTACAGAGCAAGTTGAAAAAATTGAATCAATATTTTATTCAGTATGGATGTATATTCAATATTCATGCAATATTATTGAAATTAGCATGGTAGTAATGGTAAGTATATAATAATATAAGTGCAAATATTACTTTGAAGACTGCTTATCTTTTAATATTGAAATGTTTTTTTTTTTAATATCAAAAATTCCTAAAATCTTTGATAAGAATTTTAGTACATATAAATAATATTCAAAAAGTTATTTTTTCATAATTATTGAGTTGCATTGTACACGTTTTTCAACTATTTTTCTTTGTTTGCCTACCATTTATTAGGCATATCTTTTATAAAACAGACTAGAAATCTATGACTAAAGCGAAACTATTATTCAGCAATATCAAATAGGTGGAATATTTTGAAAACCTTTTCAAAAATGCTTAAATTGACAAAATTATCATTTTCATATTTCAATTATTTAATATTTAAGTTCAGAATAAAGAAATATTATATGTGATATTAGATACTTATTTATGCATGACAGTCAAGTAACATAAAACCATCTGCATATTTAAGACCTTTATATTAAAACAAAAACACCAAATTAAATAAAAATGATTGTGAACATGATATTAGAATGTATTTACAATCTTTTGTAACTCTTATAAATTCTAGTACACTGCAACACAACAACAAATATTCTTTACAACAGCAAAAGTAAACAATTGATATAATTTTGTTACATTACATACATTTATTTATAAAATTTAGTACACAAAAGTTAAATCATTAACTTGAATTCAAACTTCTCTCATGGCCAGAAACAAATCTAGTGGAATTCCGCACGGTTTTGCGACAATTCCGCGACATTTGTCCCTAGCCTAAGGACAACGCTGGCAAGTGACATTTTTCATAACTCAATAACATAATATAATCCCAGAGTTTTATCCAACATAGGTACTACAATATATTACTACACTTTTTGCTCAAAACGATGCTGATAGAAATAGCTTTAAATTACCATTATTTTACAAAGAATTTATGCCATTTTGAATTCTGTTTATCATATTTTATACCTTTACTATGGCACAAAATATCTTAACATATTATTGGACATAAATAGAATGAATTCTGAAACAATCAAAATACATTTCTATCAATCAATTATAACATTGAATCATATAAAAGCTGCATATATATTTCATATTTATCATTGCTTAGTCGTGAAACTGGAAGCATTCCAAATCCCATATTTTTATGAGGCACAGTTTTATCAATAAATAATTTGACCTGCGGCTGTATTGCGAGACATGTTCTTTGAAACCATTGCAATAGTAATAATTGACTGAATTTATGGTAATTTTGATTCACAGAGCTTTTGAGCTATGGAGCTTATGCAACAAACCTAGCTACAGAGTTAAAGGTCAAGTTCATCCATTTCACTACTTTAAAGTGTATTTTACTAGAAAGCTAGTGTTCGCTACAGCTTGGCTGGATGGTTTACAATAGAAATGCCAGTCAACAGAAAGTATTGAAATCATTACGTTGTATCAAAGTTTGGCAACAGGGGGGTTAACACAGAAGTTGTGATTATCACATTGTGACAATCGCAATTACTGGCTGATTTAGAAGGCAAACACTATAAGTGTCAGCCAATCAAAGGCGATTGCGATCGTATTATAGCTGTGTGTATTAGTGCGAGATGTACTGATCACCTTAGCTTGTGATTGCAACGTCACAACAATTGTTATCGGCTGCATTTATGGTCATGCTAGACTGTATCTTAGCCAACATTGTTCAGCAACTAGCCAACATTCCATCCTCTTCTAATAAGTTGTATCTAAGCGAGACAAGCTCATTCTACGGGTTTCCTCAGATAACAAGCTGGTATGGAATTAAGTGTTTTCGTAAAAGGAGCTGTTGAAATGTGTGGTGAGGAGGTACACCACTGCTTCGTATGTGCTCATCATGATGGCTGTGTTCGGTATTTGACGAACTAGCTGCGTCCCGAGGCCCCTGGGGAAGAAACATTTTCTGTAATTATTATTGTTTCATAACAAGTTAACCTTTGACTGTGTGGTAATGCAAAGGTCTATTAGTCAAAAGAATATAAAAGACTGAAACAGACATACTTGAAATAAGTATGACAGTTCTATTCAGCTGTTAAAATTAATCATTTTCTATACATTACACCAGAACACTAAACAACTTGATGGGCAAGTATTTGCCAGTAAAGTACTCACTACCTTACCACTAGTAATAGGACAGATATGGTTATGGTGCTTATCACTTTTCTTTTAATATGGTAAAAAAAAGATAAAGCAGAGATATTCTATGATAAAATTATGCTTTATATACCTAAAATTTGGACAGTATTGAAAGGAAAGGTGTTCATAATTCAAAAGTTTATGTTAGTAGTTTAAGTAAAGTTTGGATTACTTCATAAGTATTAAGTTTATTATTGGTTCAAATTTTTAAAATGAAGCAAAAGCACAAAAATAACCTTAGCAGACATTATTCTCTTTATAGAAAAAGTTAACTTCAAAAAGTTACTAAGTTACATTGATTGGGTACATTGCATGTGTACAAAATAAGCACCAAAAGATAAAAGAAAGCTGATTTTCTATATTTAGTAAAGGCTTTATAAATTCAAATTTCACATTAACATAATCAATAAATCAATATACAACCGAAACGAAATAACAGTTCGACCTTGCGTTCGCTTATAGACTGGAGTCAAATCACAACGTCGCAATTTATCGCGAACATGATAACTGTAGGTTTGACGTAGATTAATTTATTCATTCAACTGAGGGGTAATCTGTTTTGATTTGGTCAGATGATTTAATAAATGCTATCCTCCTATTGTCTAGTCTAATTGGTTTATAGACACGGCACAGTGATGAGCGCTGCGGCTTTGTGAGTGGACGTGTCCTGGATTTGATTTCCAGGTTGTTTGGGAACTTATAATTTCTACATTTAGTCTGGACTGGATCATAATTTAACACGTGGGGGTTAAGATACTGTCAATCTGTCAACTGAAACTTAAGTCTGAGAAAAGTCAAAGTACGTTCTATAGATTTCATCCTTAAGATGGAGACCGCCGCGTGAAAGTGAGCGTAAGCGTAGTGTTGGGCGCTTCTTAGATCAATGATAACTATATAGAAGTGGCTAGATGAGGAAGCTAAAGACCGGGTGAGGTGGCGCTCATTAATGAAGATCCATGTCCAACAGTGGACGTCCACAGGCTGACGACGACGACGATAATGATATTTTCTACACATCATCATCATCATCATCATCATCAGCCTGTGGACGTCCACTGCTGGACATAGGCCTTCCCTAAAGAGCGCCACCACACCCGGTCCTCAGCCTTCCTCATCCAGCCACTTCCCGCCAGCCGCTTAATATCATCGGTCCATCGTGCTGGAGGGCGTCCCACACTACGTTTGCTTAAACGCGGTCTCCACTCAAGGACTTTCCGGCTCCAACGGCCATCGCCTCTACGACAAGCATGGCCTGCCCACTGCCACTTCAGCTTGCTAATAGTTTGGGCTATGTCAGTGACCTTGGTTCTCCTGCGGATCTCCTCATTTCGGATCTTATCCCTCAAGGAAACTCCTAACATAGCCCTCTCCATAGCTCGCTGAGCAACTTTGAATTTGTGGACAAGGCCGTTTGTCAGTGTCCACGTTTCAGCACCATAGGTGAGGACGGGAAGGACACACTGGTTAAAGACTTTTGTTTTCAATTTTCTACACAGCCAAATGTATATTTACCTATAAACTCCACGGTAGCCCTCCTCCATCCACACAGTGTGCAGAGTCTGCCAGAATTTGCGATACTTGTCTCCTTCCTCACGCAAGCGCGTCCTCGCCACTTCTGCAAAGAACAATCATTTTGAAAAAAAAAAACGTGATTTTTTTTTCTTGATTTTGTTGTTTTCGTTATCCGCGGAAACGGCACTATTTTAAGTTCCACCCACCAACGAGCTATCGCTTCGATGAAGCGGGCTCTTAAGACCACTGCTCCAAAAAGGTCGTCCAAAATAATAAAAGTTATGTACATAAACAGAGTTAGTATCAAGAGTACTGTTGTAGCCATTCACTCGATTGCGAAAACACTCAAGGGGCAATTACACAATTAGCTCTGGAAGTACTTATTGGATCAATTGATCCGCACACAAACAACAAACTAAGTGCTTGTTGTTTACAGACTTCATCAAGTGGCATTTTAGGTTTTATTCGTTTAATTTAAAGTTTACTGAATTTGAATTATCCCTAATATGGTTAGGAATCCTTAAAATATTCTCGAATATTCCATTCCAATCGATAAATAGCATTCACTGCATACTAGATGGCGCTGTGCATAGTCTGATCATGCTAACGAAATTTTACTTTCGAGAATTTAATCTGGCTTTTTGAGTTTTCAATTCATTTTCTTGAAATCACCACTGTTTATTAAATAAAAAACCTCTGGAATCTCTTATCCAGAATCTGAATACGTGGAGATAGTCTTCGAAGCCCCAGCAGCCATAAATTCGAGCAAATCTCTCGGTGTGCGCTGATCACCCAGCGACGCCATCCAGACTTCTGGCAGTCATTAGTCGAGCCTTACGCCTTAGTATATGAACAATGCTGTCACAAGTTTCTTCATTATTTATTTCATATTGCATACTAGATGGCGCTGCGCGGAGCTAGATCACGCTAACAATATATTCACGCTCGAGAATTTAACCTGGTCTTTGCGGCTTCATGGAGGAGGAATTTATCGCTGAATTTTTTCAATGAGATCTTACCAGGTACCAGATATTGGTCTAGAATTAAAAATGAGCACTGAAAAATATAATGTAGAAAAAATTTACCATGTGGATACGCGATGCAAGAGGCGACGGTCTTGGAAAAGGCCCCCGCGGCCATAAACTCGAGGAAGTCCCTCGGTGAACGCTGATCGCTCGGCACGCCATCTAGACTTCTGGCCGCCATTAGTCGAGCCTTGACGCCTTCGTACAGGACGAAATGGACGACGGTTTCGCTGATTCCCATGTACGATGCTGTTATGCCTTTGTAAAAGCCTCGGATACCCTGTAACAACATTTTAAAATATTACCTAATAACATTTAATGTTTTTCTACACGATAGAGTTTGCGGTTGATAGGAGCTGGAATGGCAACCTCGCACCGGAATGCGCCGCATTGGCAGATGCCCCACAAGCTGGACAGACAACAGTAAACGAGTCGCGGGGAGCCGCTGGATCCAGGCGGCGCAAGACTGCGGCACGTGGAAGAGACCTATGTCATAGTTCACAACGGTTAAGAAACTTGCAATAAAACATCGAGGCTTCCTAGGCACCTAGTCTACACTGACAGTCGCCAAATGTTCCTACATTTGACCCTGAGTAGCCTATGAAGGGCCTATTTTTCTTTGATTTCACGTCACCCACAGCCTCATATTTGACTAGTCTAATAATATTTGAGATGTCAATTCAGGATCTAACCCAAAGTTTCAACATACTTAGTTCACTGTGCCCTATGTCCAGCAGTAGATGTCTATCGGTAGTCGACGACGACTAGACTAAATCAATAATCGTGTTTATTTACCGTTTTGGCGTATATCCTCTTGATGCACTGCCACGCGGTGACGTTGGCGCCGTCGAGTTGCAGTCGCGTCTTCACGAACCAAATGGGGTTAGTCATCGTGCACGAAACGAACCCTGAAATAGAACAAGATGTATTCGGAGTGTTCTAAGGAACATTTTTTTTAAAGAATATTAGCCATGCTAATCATGATTACTAATATTCCCCTTTCCCCTCCAATTAAGCTTTACCTTAGCATCATCTCCTGCTTGGTGTGATTGCAGTCAAGCGCAAGCCCATTTTGTTATAAAAAAAGAAAAAAAAAGTGGAACACAATTTAATATTACCATATAAACGGTACAGTAAACAGGCGGTATGGTTTACAGTGGAATGCGAAAACGTGCACAAAATAGTGCTAATTAGCATAGTCTAAACTTCTAAAGAGATACTTTATCAGTCTAGACGAGACTACGCTATCGTATACTCTATCCCTGGAAATAAGTAAGCATTTACTCTCTCATTTAGTAAGCTCTCTTTGTAATTACGTAATCTCATACGATATAGACTTTCTCAGTAAGCTCCAAACATTTTGAACAAACGAAACTATGTTTTCTGATTGAATTTCGAATGTTTTTTTTTTTGAAACCATGTTTGTTCAACATTTGCTCAATACAATCCTCGCAAGATGCTCCCTGCTCATATACGATTATAGAATGCGATTTCCGCTATAAAAGTTTCTAAAGACGTCACATTTGCACCGACGCGACGCGAAGGTTAAAAAAAGTTGGCAAACATAAAAGTATGCCATTTTCGTAAAAGTTGATATCAAGATGTTGTTTTTTTAGAATATAGGTAGATACAATTTATTATTATCCGCAGATACAATAAACACAGATAGGGATATCTACTCATGTGCAGTAAACAAGCGGTTTTTTTTATTATTTACAGTGGAGTGCACATTTTGCCAAGTAGATTAACGTCAATACGCGTGGGGGCTTGTGGAAATTAATCCACCCACATTACAAATGCGAAAGTGTGCTTGTTTGTTGGTTCGTCCATCAATACCGCCGCAACGGAACAATTTATCACTGACTAGCCGATACCCGCGACTTCGCCCGCGTGGATTTAGGTTTATTGAAATCCCGTGGGAACTCTTTGATTTTCCGGGATAAAAAGTAGCCTATGTGCTAATCCAGGATATTATCTATCTCCATTCCAAATTTCAGCCAAATCCGCCCAGTAGTTTTTGCGTGAAGGAGTAACAAACATACACACACACACACACACACACACACACACACACACATACAAACTTTCGCCTTTATAATATTAGTGTGATGATTTTTTGCATGCGTATACTCAAAGACCTTGAGAGTGACAGAGGCTCCTTTTTACCCGAAAATCACTCGAATCTACGGGACGAAGTCGCGGGCATCAACTAGTTATGTTAACATATTTTGTTCCTGGATTGGAGTTATATGACCCGGTGACCATGCGAGTTAGATGGCCTAATCAAATCAAGAAACAGTATAATAGCCTATTCAAAACATAGCGTAGCCATTTAAGGGGCACATTCACATTGACACAATGTCGAAGCAAATTTATGAGTCAATCTAAAATTTCATTAACCAATTAATTCATGACGTAATGCACACATTTCGAACAAGAAAAATTCTATTGAATGCACATATTTTTTCATCGTTTTTTTTTTCTCTGTAGAAATTCGTGTCTTACGTTGTGGAAATAGAAATCAATATGCTATGTAAAATTTTAGACTGTACCTATGCTGCTTAGATTCATTCAACGTATCAAAGGCTTTGCGACGGTCATCAATTTTCAAGCAGCCATTATCAACTCGAGTCAACATAATAGTAAGAGATAACGTTTACAGATCTTTTTAATAAATAGCTAATTCTGTGAGATTGACCCAATATTGAAATTGGCACGCGATCTCTAGTTTCTATATTTAACCGCCTCCCACTTTAAAGTAATCTGTAAACAACCGTATCCGATGTTGAAATCTGCATCTACAGATTTAGCTATCAGATACGAATTTGTCTGTGTGTTAACAAATGAGCCAAAAGGTTTTTAATTTATGGAATATTTAGAAATATCCCGTGTTATCGCTGTGAACTAAGATCATGGAAACCACGCTTTGGACGCGCTGTGGGAAAGCTTGGAAAAGGTCTACACTTTCTCGGGGATTAGCTCCCACTACACTCCACTACAAAATCATACCATATAATATTAGATTTTTTCCACTTTCACAAAACAGATGACACAAATGTGGCGAAGTCGCAGACAAGCGGTAGAATTTAAAAATAATAAAATAAAAAATGTTAAAAACTAAACAGTTGAATTTAATTCCAATGTATTATTAAATCGGCTTTAAATCGGATGTTGAGTCATTAATCGAAACAACGAATTATATAAACCGGAATAAACATAATATTGGGTCGAGTTCAAGAACACTATTATAACATCACTGATTTAAAAATAATTTCAAGCGTTTTTTGAAGATATCCATGTGTGTTGACATTTGAAATGTAGCGTTCTTATATAAGTAAAATTATAAAGGTCACTTGACTACAAGTAGATTATGATATTATCTCAAACACACAACATAAAATAAACATCGATAAAATTGGAGGTTATTTTACCGGCTGTGCCGGTTTTTTTTTTTGGTAAATTAAAGAATAAATTACCGGATGTGACGGTTTTTTTGGTAAATCAAAGAATAAATAAAATAAAACGGTGCTAAAGATTGGTCGCTTTATTTTGCATTTTTAATTCTTAGATGGTCTTAATCATAGATTAAGTGAAAGCTTTTCCTGTTTTGTTCCCTGGTGTTAGGTGTACAAAATATCAATACTCGGTCATTCGGTCATCTCTTTAGGACAGCTCTTCAGGAACCATAGAAATCTACGCTATCATCTAACATGCAATAATATCAAAGATGTTTAATTAATCGTTTATCAAAGTCATTTGTTCGAAGTGGGTAACACTTGTACACTTTTTGTATCCTCCTGAAAACCTCGTGAATTACTTTAAGGGGGAGAGATTAATCTGCGGCTAATTATTATTATCAATAGCTAATAGCTATTCAATCTATTCATCCTATCCGAATTTCCAGAGGTGAATATAAAATCATGCGAGATTACTTTCCGTTGAATCCCTAACGATCCCCTATGACTACTTTTGGCACAAGGCGAAATATTTCAAGATTTCCTGAAAAGACACTTTTGCCTCCCTCATGCAATTCCCGTTGTGTACAATTTTTTCTTAAGGCGTTCATTTCACTTACCTCTCCTATCAATATCGCTCATGCAAAGGTTTTGATGTTTCTGTATGGTGAAATGATCAAGTACTCATCCAAGTTTCAAATCTCCAAAAACAGCAGAAGAGCAATAGCGGAAACCACAAACAAAAGAGTGTCCATACCTGCAGCACTGGCAGCAGAGAGGTGCACTATGGGTGTGTCCGGCGGTATGTGTTGGTTGAGGATTGCCTTCGCCTGCGAATATGTGCAGAAGTAGATCGCTCTGGAAGGAGCAACACCCACTATGTTCGGTCCCAAGCCTTTGAAGAGAGCACGGGCACCTTCATTTTGGACGATGTGTCTGGAAACAATATGGAGTTTTAAATTTTTATATACTCGTACCTAATACTTACTACTATTATTATAAATGCAAAAGCTTGTCTGTTTGTCTATAATTTCTCAGCATTTGGTACAGAGATACTTTGCATCTTGAAGCACTTAGGTTATTTTTTATCTCGAAAAATCAAAGAGTTCCCACGGCAGAATTCTGTTATTTTCACAGATTTCGTCTACCTGAGCAACTTACAAATGGAAATCCCAAATTATGTTCATATTTTTATTAACTACTGCAATAATAGCTGAATAAAAAAAAAACCATTAAAGAATGGGTGATTATTGAGTCCGGAATTACTACTTCAGCATGGTATTCGTTTGCCTGTAGAGTTAGTATAGTTCTTATTTGGTATTTCGAATTACATTTCGTCTGATATTGGAGTTTACTTTACTCGTTTACGATCACCAAACAAGTATCAATATTTGCACGTTCGCAGCTAAAACCTTGTGAAAATACCTGTTATTCTGATACGTATAACTACATCTGAGACCTCACCTTTGGTTTGAACTTGTTATCTGAAGATATTGTATCCATTTGCGTAATACTGCGGTTTATTTACAACCTGCTATCAATTACAAAATAGGTATGTTATACGTTATTTACATAATCTACTCTGCGTGCGATGGTTATTATTTTGTTATTTGCGCACATATCATTAAGAATAAATAAATTTATCTGGGCTAACCCAAGGCTCTCACATATATATAAACCTAAATAATAATATTTTAGCTGAATCGGTTGACCATTGGTTGTCCGCATTTCAAACCTAAGATGTAACTATTCTTTTCATGTTCCCTTCCGAAAAGAAAAACCCAACTTTGGGTTACAGATTCTAACTACTAGTTCGAGCGAAATTGTATGTTATGATTTTTTTTATTCCACTACAAGTTAGCTTTCGTCTGCAATTTCACCTGGTGGTAAGTGATGGTGCAGCCTAAGGTAATGTCAGGCTAACTTGAAATGAGTGTAGCAGTTTTTTACTAAGCTACAGATTTTATCAATTTTACCTACTAACGAATTGCCCCCAACTGCATATTTATCAGTCACATGTGACCAGATTAAAATTACTTTATTTTAGAATGCCACGATACGAATATGTAGAGAATTGATTAGATAAGTTGTAAATATTAAGGTATTTGTAAAATTGATAACACTTTTATCTAAGTAAGCAGACAGTGGCATAACAAATTGTTGTGAATATATTATTTGATCTGCTTGCTTTGAAAGATATTCCGATTTTTATAAGAACATAACACATAGGAATATTATGCTGGAATCACATATCGCAAAGTGATCACTACACTAAAAACAATTCATGGTCTAAAATTAAGGGATATTATAAACGCAGAGTTATTAATTACTACTACAATTATTTTTCTTTTTAACAAAAACGGAATAAGATATTAATTAAACTATTGTTTGCATTTTGGCTATACATATATGCTTTATTTTCTTTTCGGCGATGTTACTCCATAGGTTTCATCAATTGCAGTATTCTTTATTATTTAAAAGGATCTCCATCGGAATATTCTCATTCAAAGATGAAAATCAGTGTTGAGGGAAGTGTAGAGTGCAACGGGCTGAGATAAATCACTCGGAAAATGGCGTTTAGGTAACGAGTAAATTAGTCTTCATAATTTATCTGCCTACACAATATATATAAAATAAAGTCGTATCCCGCCGTCAGTATCTCTGTACGCTTAGATCTTTTAAAATACGCAACTGATTTTAATGCGGTTTTCATAAATAGATAGAGTGATTCAAGACAAGGGGTTATAAGTACGTATAGTTTTATATTAACTTGTTGAATTATGACGATAAAATAATTATCGTCATTGTTCAAGATGTCGGAAGAAATCAAGCCGACTGAGAGATTTCAACGAAAAAGCTGTGTTATTCTTTTAAAATATAGCAAAATAATCACACTGACACCACATTAATATCTACATTGCTCCATGCGAATCCAGGGCGGGTCGCTAGTTAATAATAATTCATAGTCGAGAATCCTATGTCACTAATATTGAAATATTTGGCGTAAATATACACCGAGTGCAAATTCCTCACGCACGTCTCTCGTGACTGGGCGTAACACCTTATCTATTAGCGAAGTTATGATAACCATTTGGCTTCTACTGGTTTCAACTAATTTGTCTACATTGTGTTTGAGTTTACAAGCAAATTATTACGAGATAGAAATTTTAAGACTCCTGAGACTGAATGGTAACTCTTGTCCAAAAACTCACTCACTTGAGTTAACGTTAAATGTCAGTAATTATAGAAAGCGCCGAAAACTATGAACTCTAGCAGTTTATACGAGTATCAAAACTAAGTAAGGAAGTTTTTATACTACTTCCAAGACTTAACTTCTAAAATTTTGTTCGCGACATGGCGACCGGGGTGTGAGGCAGGGGGACGCCCCGCACACCCTCACGTCACCCGCGGCTGTGCGGGGTGTCCCCATCCAGATTGCCATTCCAACCTGTCGCGAACTATAGTTAGTAGTTACTGGATAGATAATTGGATAAGCTGACAACATAATCTAAAAACAAATCTAGGGCGACCTACTTTGCGTGAAACAATGGTTCAGTATGTGACACTATTAGGTATCGGAGCTGAAGAAAAATAAGCTTAATTTTTCTTTCAAAATTCACGAGCGTTCACTAATTACACTGTCGGAAATACAATAAATACAGATTTAACATTGGGTAGGAGGTATGTACAATATAGGTAACAGAGAAAGAAAAGTAACCATCATTTCCAAATAATACAAGGTAAAAGATAAAGTTACTGGGATATCTGATTTGATTTCTTGAAATTGGGTGGGACAATATGAAATATACAGCAAGCTATAAATAAACTCAATGAAAACTTGCCATAATGAGAAAGGTCGATCAAGCAAAATAAGAGAATTTAAAAAACTTGGATATCTTGTTGATCCGATAATAATTGCTTCCAAACATGCAATGATGGCCGCTTGCCAATGAGCGAATTTATAAAATAATGTTCCACGTTAGCGCGCAAAATAGTTTAACATGAAACGCTCTGTTGAGAAGGATGATTGAGTGACAGAGATAAATATAACTTCCCGCAATTCAAACAAAAGATAAATAAAGTATAACTAGCTGATGCCCGCGACTTCGTCCGCGTGGACGAACACGACTACACAAATTTAAAATCTCTGTTTTACCCCCTTACTGGTTGAATTTTCAAAATTCCTTTGTTAGCGGATATCTACGTCATAATAAATAAATAAATATACTTTTATTCGGGACTATAAAGCTAGGCGCAAACACAGTACATAGATTGAAAAGATAAAACATAAATATTAATAAATTAAACTTAAAGAACTAAATATTTACCTAAAACATAACTTACTGAGCTTAATAGCTATCTGTAAGCCCAGCTCAATCCGTCCAGTAGTTTGAGCTGTGCGTTGATAGATCAGTCAGTCAGTCAGCTTTTCCTTTTATATATTTAGAAATAAATGGAATAGAAAGACAAGCTGATACTTGAATCAAACATTATATTATTTCATAGTACATGTGCAAAACTATACAAATTAAAAAATTTGAATATCGGATGGAAAATCAGGAAATAACTGATATGGTCAAAGGAAATAATAAAAATACCGATTATTATTTATGATATGAATATTTATCTATTCATTTGATTTATCACAGATAAATTTTATTTAAATAAATATGGTATAAATTTTAATAAAATTGATGAAACAAATTAGAATGAATGTTGAGGTATTTAAAAATGAGTCGATTAAACATTCAATAACAAAAAGTCTAAATGAAAATTCTTTTAGTACCTGCTGAATATTTTAAATGCACTGTATCCATATGAAAATAACGAATAAAATACTAGACAGATCTAAAAATGTTTGTTTGGCTCTCACTGCAATTAAAACAGGTGATCCGAAAATGTCACCGACATATACAAGTATCTACCTATTTCCTTCACACCTACTAGAATTATTAGATTAGTAGTAATGTGAAGTGTGATATTCTTGTAATTTGGCATGCTCGAATGTTTGCATATGTACGCCTCTTTATAGCAGAGAAAACTCAAATACCATTCCATACATTTCTGATACAGAAACGGGTTGGCTATATTTAGCACTGCAGCTCATAAACGTGCTAATGGAAAAGTACTTTATAATATAGAAAGAGATTGTAATTAATATGACGTCGATTTTGATATGGAAAATAATTTTAGTAATGGTATGTTATGATGAGTAGGTATATTTATGTTTGTAGTCAGCAGTGGACGTCTATAAGTTGACGACGAAAGTTCGATGAAAGTAAAGAGCTTCATGAGGCAGCGGGTTTTAATTTTGGCCAAATATTCTAGAAAATTACTGTCCTGACTCCTGATGAGACGCTCCTGATGCTTCACGCTTATTGTAAACTAGCTGTGCCCGCGACTTCGTTCGCGTGGAATAGCTCTCAGCGCGCTTTATATAGCCACGGACGCTCAGGCGCGAGGCGTGTAGTACGTACTCTGTACGTTAAAAATGTTCGCCGTGATTCTTTAAATTGACATAACTTTTTTATTTATGAACCGATTGACATGAAATAAACACTAAATGTTAAGTGAAGCTTATTAAAATATATTAGTGAAAACCGTATCTAAATCGAATAAGCCGTTTCTGATATTAGCGTGCACGAACACACAGACAAACAGACAAAAAAAATTAATTACAATTTCGGGTTCGGCATCGATATAATAACAACCCCTGCTACTTTTTTTTTATATATTTTCATTGTACAGACACCACTTTTCTACAATTTTATTATATGTATAGATGCAAGTTTAGATATTAAAACTGAAAACAGAACATAATAGGTACAAAAAGTTGTAAGGAAGTCAGTGTAAGTAACTGAATTGCCATTAAGGCGACCTAAGATATTAAGGTTGAAATCTAGAGAGCGCACTTTGATTTTGCTCAGACTTAAAACACTGTTAAAACGAGACAGCGTTATACCGCTGGCATAAATCTGTCTCGTTTTAACTGAAACTTAAGTCTAAGCAAAGTTAAAGTGCGCTCTATAGATTTCAACCTTAGACATCCTATATTATGTCTAATCCTATAGTATCCTATAATCCTATAGGTATGCTTTGAAGTGGAGAACATGTAGGTACTAATATGAGAACATGTTATATAGTAAAATGCAAGATACAAAGAGAGTAGAAACTAAAGAGTATCTGTGGAACTAGTTACAAAGTGTCAAGATTACGATTATATCAACAAATAGATCAATAGCACTTAACACCGTTGATAAGGATCACCTTGGTGACATTGTTACGTGATCCATTTCAAAATTGAGATTATTGTTGTCAGTAGATATATTGCTTTTAATTGGTCATTTAAGCAAAAAGCAACTAAAGTTTTATTAGAAAAGTAAAGAGTGGAGCCAAGAGTTCCAACCACTTAACCCTGTCTGAAAGGGATACATTGTAAACGTACATATATTTATTTAAGCCAGGAGAATTTGAAGAAGAATGTTTTTAAAAGCTATTATTAAAAGTTAAATTTTATGTTGAAAATCTGCCCGATAAAGAGTAGAGAACTAAGAGAATCAACATAAACTGTGACATGGACTTGAATGAAGACAAATACACTTACTAGGTACTTACTTAATGGCTTCTCTATCGTGAACTTTATAATGAGAAACTAATACCTACTTGATTTAAAGATACATTAGTTAAGTAGATAAAAACAGATGATAACGTGAACAATGAACATGCCTTTGGCATTTAACAGTTAAGTAAGTAACAAAATTGAGAAAAATATAATGTCCTTACTAACCTTAATATAAAGACCAAGATTTTATAAAAAAGGACCTGTCGGGAAGTCTGTAGAACAATGCTGCCAGTCGGCGAAATATTCTATTGAATAAAATCCCACGGGGTCTAACTCCAGCGTCCCGCTTTGTACAGCTACTCCGTGGGATTTTATTAAAAGCGGAAAATTCCAGGGAATAGAAAAAAAAAATCAATGTTTTTAACATGATTGGTTTTTTTCTATAAAAATGTTCTCTATATTTTTTCTCAACCGTTTAATCTACTCTTATCAACTGCCTACTGATCAATGTTTTTCTTAAGCTTGGCAACATTAATATTGGGTTGGAAGAGTTGGTCGAGATGTATAGCAAGTAAGTTTCTCATTTAAGATATTATACGATCAATCTACCACTCTGACCTGTTTGAAACTGAGCGAGTGCTGAAGTGCTGATAATGAGTGGTTCTCACCTGAGGCAATGTATGAGACTCATCCTCGCCGCGGTTCTGGCGTGTCCGGCGCGCGCGCACTGCTGCACCTGGTAATTGTAGGACATCAGCATTCGATCTGCCTGCTTGGTGTAGGCGAACATTGCGCCCATCGTACGTCTGTAGCCCCATTTCCCTTCCTGCATTACACGGCCAATTAATATATGGGTGCTAATTCGGTTGCACGCAAAACTCACAACCAAATTGACAGGAAGCATACAACATCCACAATAGGGTGGCATCATTATGTAATCGATATAGGAGATCGATTAAAATTCAAGATTTTTGCCATTCATCGCAGCCTTTAATCACGAAAGATTTAAGTTAAAATGTTTTCATAGGAATGTTCTGTCAATTTACTTAGTTTACTTGAAGTTTTGCGTACGACCGAATTAGCACCATTTACCATTCAAACTATGGGGGTTAGTTTAAAAGTATCCATAGTCCAAAAAAAATGTTGATGGGTTAGTCATTTTAATGTATCCAAATACCTATTGCTTTGAAACGACTTGCACTTTATTTTAATGTACAAGGCACTCCTGAAACTTGTATTTTTGGATTGTATTCAAATTACATACCTATATTTTTTTACTTAACAGATAAAATAAAAATTAGCATTGAAAACATATCTCTTATTGGCTTTGCGTGATCTGATTCGTTCTCAGAGCATTCTGGCTTAGTTATCACTATTAAAAACGCTTCTTTTCGATCTCCACAATGCGCAACTTTTAAGCTATTTAAAATGCAAGATTGCAATACACAAAATGTAATAAGAGGCCTGACATACCTAAATGTAATTTGAAAATAAAGCATTCGGGAATTTAGTATTAACCTTTATTATCAATGCCCACAAAGTAATTTCATAATGAAGTATTCGGGAATTTAATATTAGTTTATGTTATCAAAGCGCAACTTTTGAATGAAACGAACGATAACTACAATACATTTATTTAAGAGCAGGAAGATAATAGTGATGTAGTGCCGCAAATACAACAAAGGCCAGGAAATTGAGCATACGAGAGACAACAATGGACATTATTTTATCTTTTAATCACTGTACGTACATTCGTTAGTACATACAATATAGCTGATTGAGACAATTCTCTGCTAAGAACTAGGGTACTAATTGAGAAACAAGTAAATAATAATTAAATATCTTCCTACGATAATATGTTAGAAAACATATACAATTACGTAAATATATAAAGAATATCTTGTCGTTGGCTGATAGGCATTAAAGACTTTAGATATGGAACCAGACCAAACCTTAGAATGTAATATAGGAACATAATATTAACCATATAATATTAGCTTTAATGTGTGCTAGGAGTAACACAAAGTAATGATTGTTGTTGTAGGTTGGGAAAATAATGGAATGTTTGATTGAATTTCATAACGATTTCGATACCTCTTGTATTCAACTAGCTTAGACCCGCGACTTCGTCCGCGTGGACTACACAAAGTACTTTAGTGGTTGAATTTTCAAAAATCTTTTCTTAGCGGACGCCTACATCATAATAGCTGCATGCCAAATTTTACCCCGATTCATCCAGTGGTTTGAGCTGGGCGTTGATAGATCAGTCAGTCAGTCAGTCAGCTTTTCCTTTTATATGTATAAAATCCAAGATTTCATAATGATTTCGAAAATGTTCCATGTTTGGCATCATTCATTCTGAACATAAAAGCAAATGATGCAATCATTGTTAAACTAGTTGGAAAAGATACTGGTACTACGCCACAGACAAATGGCGGGAAACCTAGCAACCTTGAACTTAGTCTAGAATTCAACCTTGAAGTTGTTTACATTTCTTTTATGTAGAGACTCAATGGTTTGAATAATGTAGAGCTAACGTTTCGAAAAATCAATAATATTATGTAAACTGGGATAGCCTTGTGACACGACGCGACGGCGAAAAGACAATGCGAGAAATTATTTATCGAAGATGCGAAGAAATAATTGATCAACGATTATTGCGTTTAGCGAATACCTATTATTGGATTAGATCTGTAGTAATTATATAAAAATATAATCATTTATTTGCAGGAACGTTTGCGTTGGTACAAAAAGATGGAAGAGTCACATTAAGAAATATTGTAATTTGTAAAACGAGAGATAATAAAATGAACTCTGCAGCCTCCAATGCGTTCGTTCGCCTTAATTAAATTCAATGATTAAAAACTCAAGTGTATTGTTATTTCCTCAACGGTATATGTACTATTTACGATTGAGTACATACAATTTTATTATTACGCAATACTAATACTAAGTTAGTACAATTAACTTGAAAATCAAAAAAAAAAAACACCGTTATTTCAGTTTTAAGTTTTTACTTCTGTGGGCAGTCCCACTGACTGCCAATTTTTTGTGCTTTGTAGATTTTTTGTACGTTATACCTGCTAAAATATATTATAAACTGGAATACCGAAAACAAAGTAGATACTCTCACACCTAATAAAAAGCCCACTAGGTGACGTTTCGGATATTATCGTGGAAAAATATTCGAGAAAAAGTTGTAGACAGTGAAAAGTAGCGCGAATTTGTAAGTGTAAACAACACACTATCGTAATACATTCGTCGATCAATCAAGTGAACTGGTAAATAAATTAGACGCTGAAACCTTAGATGGTGTTAGTTTCCATGATTCATGTGTTTTGACGGCGCTAAATAAAGATTAGATAAGAAAGAGGATAACGCTGCAACATGATCGAGTATTATTTTAAGCTCATTTGTTGAAAACAGTAATATAAACGTCGAATAATCAAGTGAACTGGCTGGCGCTGTAAACTTAGATGGTGTTAATTTCCATGATTCACGTGTTTTGACGGTGCTAAATAAAGATTTGATAAAGGAGATAATAACGCTGCAACATGATGGAGTATTATTTTTAGCTCATTTGTTGAAAACACAACATATAAAAGAAATAGAGGACAAAAAGGACTTATTCCATTAATCCACCCTAAAACAGCCACCCTAGGGTGTATATTGTATACGCAGAAACCTTTGTCCATCTATCCAACTTATTAACGAAATTTTGACATTATTTTTTAGTCCAGAGTCAAGGAAATATATTTCGATGTCCATCAGGGTGGATAGATGGACACTCGTTTCTGACTATAACATGAGGGTCACCTTAGGATGGATAAATAGAATAAGGGGATAAAACATAAGTCACTCTCAGGGTCCTCAACTATACTCATGCAAAAAACTACGTCGATCTGTTGCAGCGTGAACGAAGGCAAACCATCAAATAAACACATTTTCGCATTTGTAATATGGGTAGTGATATATATCATACAGAAGAGATATAAAGTTCAGAACGCCCACGGAATACGGATCAGCACCAAACGCTAAAGATAGAACTGTAGAATTAATTTCATGAGATAACTAAAGACATCAGCTCGCGACTTCAGAGTTGTAATTTATATTATGTATCCAGCTATAAGAAAGTTTTGAGCAAAATTTATTGCTTTTAGACTCACGAGTTTAATTGTGCGTTGTCTGTTCGTCATTCAGAGTATTATTAAGTATGTAGATTAGATAACTAGATAGCTTAAACAAAAAATTAACGCGACATATTGTCCTACCTGACACCAAACATGGGCTACCATAAAAACGGAAATATAAGAACCGTAGGGCATGATGAAATAAGTATTTTGAGTTATAAATATTATTAAGAGGGCTCTCTCCGTCACTCGTTTCATACAATCGTAGTTCCAATTTCATTTGAATATTAAGCAACCAAAGTTCATGAAATTTTGCAGACATATTCTAGAAACTAATATCTATGTCTGTGGTTTTCCAGATTTCTGTTAAAATATTCAGTTTCAAAGTTATGCGGTATTAAAAATTTTCATACAAATCTTTGAGCCCCTGTAATTTTAAAACTACATATTTTTAGAAAAATCTAAAACACCACAGACACAGATATTAGTTTCTAGAATATGTCTGCAAAATTTCATGGACTTTGGTTGCTTAATATTCAAATGAAATTGGAACTACTATTGTATGAAACGAGTGACGGAGTGAGCCCTGTTAATAAAATATAACAGGTTTCCAAAAAGTAAACAATCAAATGAGAATAAATTAGTTAAAAAATCGCCGGTTAAAAATTAGTTCTAGGGACGAAACCGACGGTATGTGATATTATATGAGAGATCAATATTATAATGTAGAACGAGTGGTACTTTACAAAGATAAAATGTAGTGCTCTTTACTCGAGCTATAAAAGTTTTAACGATAGTACGGGGCGAATGCAATTTGCAAACAACTTTGCTGAGCATATAACATTATAATTCCCATAGTGCTAATGCTTTTAAAAATGTTTATAGAAATGAAAATGCGGGCCCAACTTAAAAACCAATTAATCCGTATGTTATTTTTAAAACGAATTTCAGTAACTCATACGTTGTCATACTGGTAGATAACAACGCTAATGTAATAATTATTTATTTGTTTGGGTATGAAATCGTACAAAGTGGGCGGCGAGGAAGTTCCTACAATCAAAGTACCTATGCATTTGAATTACTTAAGCCCGATTTTTCAATCGTCAAATAACTTTTATCAGAGGAACTAGCCGATGCCCGCGACTTCGCCCGCGTGGATTTAGGTTTTTCGAAATCCCGTGGATCTCTTGGATTTTCCGGGATAAAAAGTAGCCTATGTGCTAATCCAGGATATTATCTATCTCCATTCCAAATTTCAGCCAAATCCGTCCAGTGGTTTTTGCGTGAAGAAGTAACAAACACACACATACACACACACACACACACACACACATACAAACTTTCGCCTTTATAATATTATGTGATATGTGATATATGTGATATAGTGTGATACATTTGAGGCTTTGGCAATTTTTGTATGGAAAATCTGTCAAGACTACTTTATTCCTCAGATAAAAGCTATTTGGCGATTGAAAATTCGGACCTTAATAAATAAAAGCAAAAAATCATTTTATGCCAGCTTTAATTTTATCAATCTGAGGTCAATGATTGAACTGATGCCAGATTGATATGTACCTAGTAAATCTTGGCGGAAGACCACGACGCAATGAGTGTTATACGTAAATTGACGATTGATAAACTAACACTGAGATAATTCTGTAACCAAATAAAAGCTAAGTTCAGTTGCACTAAATGCAGACTGCTTTCAATATCTTTATTAAATTAAATATCATGAACAGGTTTTAGGTATTTTGTGAATTTTCGTGGAGATTCTTAAGTTTAAGCGCCATGTAGGCATACCACACTATCGCCAATCAAAGAAAATATGCCTATTAATAGCGGGGCCTTGAATTATAGCTTCGTACGCTATGACATTGGGCAAGGTCGCCGCTTATCTAGACCATCTATGTATTCAAGAGGCTCTTTAGGTAAATTGGACTTGAACTATCATCCAATTTAAAGTTATAAGGGTATCACAAGCCTTTGAAATTTTAGTAAAGGCAAGGCGATCTTCGTACTGTTTCGTAAAAAATAAAATCGTCGTTAGTTTTATGTATTCGTAGATCGTACACATTCTGACTGGTCGACGCTCTTGCATTATTGGCATAATGCATTGTTGCAACAAGAATACCATAAATTCAGGCAATCACAACAATCAGTGAGATTGTATAGTATCTAACCTAAATATCAAAGTTCCTAGAAACATATTCATTCCCGGGAAAAAAGACCACAAAGATGCTGGGATGAAAAAAGGTGTTTACAAGAACTGTATCTGAGAAAGCCAGAAAAGAAGGATAAAGAAGGAACGATTCCTCGTCTTATAGTTCTGTAGGTTCGAACATACGGGTTACCCTGGAGAGATCACTCTAGTGATAAGGGTCGCCCTTTGTATTTGTATAAGTGTCTCATTTATTATTGTCTTTGCATTTTTGTACAATAAAGTTGTTTAAATAAATAAATGAAGGTCTGTTTTTAAAAGGTGAATTGATTGTGGAATGTGGATTCATAGAAAGACTAATATACAATTATGTACTTGATATTTGCAATTTGCAATGCGTCTCCAATTTGTACGATAGTTGAGCTTGCCAATGGACAAGTGGAAGTAAGTAGTATTTATGTGTGACATTAAATTTAACGTTCGGTTTTAGTTTTATGATACCATTTGAAAGTGACGTTCAAAAAGGGTATGATTCAGTGCTTAAGATAATATTATATACCTTAAAGGTACTATCCAAAACCATCGAGAAAAAATATGTGTGGTAGATACTAGATGTATCAGGCACTTTAATTTTAATAGTGTTTGTTGGTTTGAAAAGCTCGTAAAAGTTTTAATAATAATCTGCAAGGAGAAACTGACTGAGATAATATTAAAAACGTACAATTCAGACCGTTGGGTTCAGAAGTTAGAAATTTCGCATGTAGGTTACCTTTATTAAAAAAATAATCGAAATAAAGAATATTATGTTGGGGTTGAAATATAGCGACATTTTGAGAGATTGAGAACTATAAATCTATAACAAAACTTTCATGATCTTTAACACAAAGAAAAGGAATATGTTCATCGATGTAAATCACGATGCACCATTCGATATTATACAAGATAAAGAGTCAACGGTCTTATTAAAATGTGCCCTTAGGCGCCTAGACTACTAGAATAGAATAGCCGTGTCAATAACAAAACAACGCCCTGCACCGGCCTACGCCTAACCTAACCGGTTCGAAGCAAAAATAGACACGCTCACGATGCATAATAAATACTGATATAAATGAAAAAGTGAGAAGAAGAAGGAGTATCTAAGAAGTTACTATTGGACCTGGGGATATGTTCAGATGATGACGAAGCTGCTGATCGATTCAACAAAACCATTGCTTCAGTCTCAATTGCTGTGATTGGCAGAATTTATAGTATTTTTGCTTCAAGAATGCATTTTAGCCAATAGCGAGAGAGTGTCGGCCAATCAGAGGCGATTGCGATCGTCACACTGTAGCTGTCAATCCACTGTGTTCGAGCCTCTGGATTCTGCTATTGATATAAATTAGTAGCTTATTGGTCAAACCAATTAAGCAAATAAATACTGACAAATATTTGGACAGTATTGATTCAGAACTGTGTATTACAGTGCCACCAACTTATCTGTTGGTGGGCAAAATTGGAACTAGAGTCGCGTCAGCCGCCATTTTAAAATCCCCGCGGACGAAGTCGTGGGCATCAGCTAGTATTGCAATATATTAAACTATATTGAATCTTCGCTATGTTGAAACAATTTAAATTCCATTTTTTTGGTGAATTTCTCAAAAAAATAGCAATTTCAAATTCTCCACTAGCGACTCTGTCATCTGAACAAATAAGTTGGTGGCACTGCACTGTACTTAAATCAACTTAAATACATATCTTTACTTGGAAGGCTTTCTCTTACTGATTTGTTTTGAAATTAAGATCAAAATAATTTCTTAGATACAAAAGCGTTGTTTTTAATTTCCAGTACACTAAACACAACGCATCAAGGCGTTTCGTTTAATTTTCTCGTCGCTTACACAGAGGTAAGTTCATTGAATTTAAATGTGAATTAATTTACATAGATGTTTGCGTCACAGATTATTGTCCTTTCCAAGGTAGGTATACCTGATTATTTGCATTTCCACGCTATTCTCGTATTTTGTTAAAAGTGCCTAATCAAAAAATTTATAATTTGAATAATAAGTAGGTAGTCTTGAGCACAATTTTAATTAAATTTCTATCCAATAACCTGTTTTTTTAACGCTACGCTACTAGGTGAGGTGATCTGTGCCTCATAGAGATAGCTCATATGAAGTCATAAGCTGGGGATGGGTGGGAAAATTTCATAATTTCATTTAGCTTTACAATTTAATAAGTTTAAATTATATTAGCATATCCGTTCAACCTGACCAGCAGGATAAAATAGAACAAACTGATTTTACATCGGAGATATAACAAGCCAATGGTCACAAAAACGCCTGATGCGATTTAAGGTGCCCATGCACTCGAACTGAACTGCAGCGGAATCCCGCACACCACCCGCGCTATCCCGCACCAGGGCTGTGCGGGACATCCCCACCCTGATTGCCATCTCGACCTGTCGCGTATAGGCAGGTAATATAATAATGTATAAGACTTTTATTAGGTCAATGTTATTTAAACAGCCGAGCCCTTCGACAGATAATAAGCTATATATAGTTACATATATTGCATTGTAGTCGCACTACCTACCCGTTTCACAACTAGTTATTACGTAATCTTGAGCTCATACCATTTATTCTGTTGATGCCTAGCTTTTAAAGCGTAATTTTGTGCTTAGCGAATAGTCTTCAATGACTGTTGTTATGCTAATAAAGTTATGGCTCATAAATTAACCATTGGACGCGCAGTACTTAAACGGTAACTTATTTTTTAAGTAAAGTTTTTTTAGATTGTTAATATTTTTCGTTCGATGAATGATAACAGTAAAAACGAGCGCGCGATACAAACATAGAATAGAGCGCGCTGGCAAAGTTGCATTCAAAATTCAAAATATTTTAATTCAATTAAACTTTTACATGTACTCTTGAATCGTTAAACGCATCTAAGAGTTATTACCCAAATATGGTATCGTTAAATGCATCTAAGAGTTATTACCTATTCAGCGGTTTTTCCCTTCACTATTTTTGTGCGTAGAACTTATAAATCTTCTTTCAGGAAAATTATGATTTATGCCACTTTATGAATGTGGAAAGTTCACCAGAGTACCCAAGGGGCCCTCAAAAACTATCAATCCTAGAGGTGTGGTTCTAGAACTAAAAATGTACAACACCTTGGGTCTTTTGGTGAGCCACTAAAAAAAAAGATGGCCACCAAACAAAATAATTTTTTTTCTCCATACAATTTTTTTTAATTTTCAAGTCGTTCCCCAGGCCATTTTTGAATGGAACTTTCTCATTATACCATACACGTGTATAGTACTCAAAGGTTACCTACCAAAAAAATTATGAAACATCCTGAATTAATAAAATAATAATATACTAGAGTATAATTGAATGAATAAAATTACTAGAGTGCCCTAACGGTTCAGTAATCATCTCATTCAATCATCGCAAAACAATTAGCTAGTTCGTTGCTAACAGGAGATTAGGAAAGTAGGTTTCTATAATTCGCCACAAAACACTAAACAGATGCCAAAAATATTTCTGGCATAAATAACGGCGCTTAGCCAAAACTGATAACGGATTGTAATTTATGACTGACCAGATGATGTCCGCGACTTCATCTGCGGAGGTTTAGTTTTTGAAAATCCTGTGGTAATCCAGTGGTATCTTTGATAAAAGTACCTATCTTATGTATATAAATGTCCATCCTCAGGATGCAAGCTATCTCATTGCTTTTCATCACGATAACAACGAAGTTTATTTCGCATTTATAATAATTTATTACAGTATAGAATATGGGTGATTTACTAAAATATTGGTTTGATTTACAAAGAAGCTATACGGGAGTCAGTAGGGTAATATTGTGTGTTCTAGCTCAAGTCTCTAGATGACGCGGCGCGCCAGCGCGCGCCGGATCTATAAGACTTAAGCTAGAACACACAATATTTTCACAATAGATATCAGTTACAAGAGAATGATCAGGTTATTGTTACTAACTCATGTAGAAAGATGATTCAATGGTTGATTTAGCACATTCTCAACTGATGCAACTACTTACGATACTGAGTTGGAATATTTTATACAAATTCTATTCTTAAGCATCGATTAGATTATTTAGAATAATTTATATTTTGTACTGGAACCCTCAAGAACCTACCTAATGCAATTAATGTAGCACTCATCTCAAATTTATGTTAAGCGGAGGTTCAGTTTATGATGGGAGCAAGTTAAAGCGGAACAGGTATGTCAGTTTATTAATATAAGTAATTAGTAACCACACTCCTTTATCGTAAAGTAAAAATTCAAGTGTTGCGGTATAAAGGTTCAAACACGATCGTTCAATTATTCAATCATTCATTTATTCAAGTATTCAACTCATGGTAAGTGGTGTGTCAGTTTAAGATGGAAGCATACTAAACCAGAACAGGTACGTTTGTCAGTTTATTAATATAAGTATAATTAGTGACCACACTCCCTTACCGAACATTCAAGTGTTGCGGTATAAAGGTTCAAAGACAATCGATCAATCATTCAATCATTCATTCATTCATTTATTCAAGTATTCAACTCATGGTAAGTGGTGTGTCAGTTTAAGATGGAAGCATACTAAACCGGAACAGGTACGTTTGTCAGTTTATTAATATAAGTATAATTAGTAACCACACTCCCTTACCGAAAATTCAAGTGTTGCGGTATAATGGTTCAAAGACGATCGTTCAATCATTCATTCATTCATTTATTCAAGTATTCAAAACATGGTAAGTGGTGTGTCAGTTTAGGATGGAAAGCATGCTATGCCGGAACAGGTAAGTATGTCGGTATATAAGTATCAATAATAATTACTAACCACACTCTTATAATAGAAGGTTAAAATTCAAGTGTTGTAGTATTAAGGTTCATCCAATTCATTCATTCATTCTAGTGTTATGGTATCCCACTAAAGCAAGTGTCCGAGTCAGAGGTGCATGCCCGGGATCGAACCCCTGCCCGACTTATAACCGGAGGCAGCGGACGTCTTAATCACTATGCTATCATGACTCATAGAGTAGATCGAGTTCGGTTGATAGACCTACTATTCCATAAAATACTTACATTAACACTTTTCTACCTAACTATTTTTGCCGATAAAATCATATTTCATATAAGTAAGTATAAGTACTTTTTATTCTCTAAATGGGCGATAATTTTTATAAAATTATTATTAATCGATCCGCTTTTGGTAAGTAACTAATGAAATATTATATTGTATTTTGGCATTACACTATTTCAATTGCTGTAAACATTACCTACATAGTGCATAATATGCATACTTATCTAATGTAGAAATACAGAACAGACGCCATGAGTGTTAAAAAATAATATCAAAGTAGGTATAGTCGGGATACATCATGTGTTAACTAAAAGTGATTCTTTTTCGGTGTCTAATGACTCGTATTGCAGGATTGCATATTTGCAGTTTGCTTCCTAATAGGGAATCCTAAACATGCATGCGGCATCTTATGTATGTGTGTAATAATGAGATCTTTGAATGTCATTCTAATTACTTTTATGTTTAAGAGTCATTATTCTATGCAAATACTATGAACTTTTGACTTTATTGATTGACTATTAGAAGAACCTAAATTCTGTAAGCACTGTTTTCACTACGCATTTCTTTTGTGAGCACTTCAACGAGCAAACGTTTACTTAATTCACTTAAAAAATCATTTTTTAAATTCAAAAAGCAGTTGTTTAGCTTCAGTATGTATGTATTTTTTTATTTTTTTATTTTTTACATATTTTAATGAAAGAGTTGTTGCATCTACAGAGAAATAATATTTTTTTTAATATTAACTTCTTACCTAATAGTATTTTAAAAAGTTACATTAAGTACATACATGTTTAAATTTCATTTCACCAAAAAATCTTTAATTGTTTCAGAACTAGTTAATAGTATGATGTAACAACATTAAAAAAATGTTTTTTCTATAACAGGGCTTCGAACTTTAGTAATAATCCTTTTAATTCGGATGACGACGAATTACCTATAACTTCAAATTCAACTTCAAAGAGTAAATCACTCAATAAATTGAAGAAATCGAAAAAGCGGCAGTCAGATTCAGAATCTGAACCGGAACCACCTGTAAAGCGTAAGAAAGCGCTTCAAAAAAAGCCTGTCAAGGCTGCACGTCCTTCATGGGAGTCTGAGGTGAGTTATTACACTTTATTTTTACTGTAAATATAATATTATTACAATTGTTTTCAAGAAATATTAGAATTCTGACTGAATATAAGCATCAACTAAACCCTTTAAGAAGATATTAATGGTTTTTTTACATCATTATATTTCATTATTTAATTATTAGTTAATATTAGCTTAGCACGTTTGAATATGGAGCCTAAGGTCTCAAGTTCGATTCTTGAGCTGGATCAAATAAATTGTTAGCTTTAGGGGAGGTTTCGCAACTCAACTCTGGGTTGTTGAATTTATTGATGGAAACCTATTTATTAATAAACATTTTATTAACTGAGTTAATATTTTTTAATAACTAAAAATATTATTTTTGTCTTTTCAGTACGAAGAAGAAGTGGTGCAAAAGCTTGAACCACTTAAAAATTTTATCACCAAAAAAATAGCATCAGGGTATTCTACCCAGCGAAAACCAGAGAAATTAATAACGGAAGGCGATTATTACTTAGAACTCCGCATCTATAACGCTGCTGAAGCATCAAAGATAAGCCCGGGTAATCGATGGCGTCACGCCCTTTTTACTTATAAGTCATGTATGGATACCAACTCAGAAATTTGGCAGGCAACGAATCGCTTGGTCGCTGCTGCTAAGGAAGATTTTAAAGGGGTTAAACCTACACTATACCCAGCATGAAAATTTTAACTGCATTTTACTAACTTCAAATAATAACTACTTAGTATAATCTCATAATGACTTTTTGTGATATTTGTAATATAACAGTGCCAAAATACTTTTCACATAAGAAAAGTTATATACATAAGTCTAATTGTTTACTTCGCACAGAATTCGATAATGTTCAAATAATTGGAACTGCTTTTAAGAACAGAATACTAAGCTATCGTGTATGTCCATCAAAAAAATTTTTGTTACCTGAGCAATTTTTATCTGAAGTTGTAAATACGATATGTAATTTAGTAAAAAGAAGTCTTGAGAAACATAATGCTCTTAAAATAAATTTTGAACTATTTGCGACTTTTACTTTGCCAAAAAATAATGAAAAATCTTTGAAGTCGTTTAATACTAAATATGTACAAATTTTTCAATCCACAAACATAAAAAATATATATTTAGAGTGTGTAAAAAGCCTGCTTAACAAATTATCAGAGTTTGAACATTCAGAATCAGGCTGGTCTTTTGACTCTTTGAATAATTTAGAAGTAAACATTAATAAATATAATCCTTTAAGGACAGGCTCCTATATTCCACTACCAATAAAAATTCTGAAAACTAGATCTTGTGTAAATATTAAAAATAGTGATGATAAGTGTTTTCTGTGGAGTATATTAGCACATATGTATCCCACCGATAAAAACTGTAATAGAGTATCTTCATATCCTCATTATTCAAAAGTTTTAAAAACAGATGGTATGTCGTTTCCACCATCTTTTGAGGATATCACATTATTTGAAAAAAATAATTCTGACATAAGTGTTAATATATACAGTTTAGAAAAAAATGGTGATATTAACGGACCTCTGTACAAAACCAGCAAGCGTAAACTTGTTCATGTTAATTTGCTTTACATTACTAAAAACAATAAAAGACATTTTTGTTTGATAAGAAACTTTGAACGGTTGGTTCATAGTCAACTTACTAAAAATAAGTCTAAAATTTTTTTATGTGAGGAGTGCTTCATTTATTTCAATTCAGAAGAAAAATTATGCAAACATAATTGTGCTAGAATTAAAACTGTTCTTCCAGAGAAAAATAGTAAATTATATTTTGATAATTATGAAAGAACTCAAAGAATACCAATTGTGATTTATGGTGATTTTGAAAGTTTATTAAGAGAATATTCTGATAAAAGTAAATCTGGGCATACTGAAACCATACAGGTTCATGAAGCCACATCTTTCGCGTACTATATTTGTTGTGAATCTAAACCTGAACTTAATGAACTGGTTTCATACATAGGAGCTAACTGTGCTCAAAAATTTGTAGAAACAATTTCAAATGATGTCAAACGATTACATGCAATTTTGTTAGAAAATAATCCCATGAAACTACTTACTGAAACTGAAAAGAAATGTTTTCATAATGCAAAAGTTTGCTGTATATGTAAACAAAAATTTACATCCACAGATAAAATTGTAGCAGATCACGATCATTTTACAGGGGAATATAGAGGCGCGGCTCACAACATTTGCAACTTGAGTGCAAAGAAATGTCCTTTTATACCTATTATATTTCATAATTTAAGTAATTACGATTGCCATCTTTTTATTAAAGAGTTAGCGAGTATTAATGGTCGTATAAATATTATTCCAAAAAATAAAGAAAAATACATATCTTTCACAAAATTTATATCAATTGATTCAAAAACTGCTGCTCAGCTGAAATTCATCGATTCTTTTAATTTTCTCAGTTGTAGCTTAGATAAATTAGCTAGATCTTTACATCAAGATGACTTCGTAAACTTGCGTAGGTATTACAGTGATCAGTATTTATTTGATTTGATTTGCAGAAAGGGTGTGTACTGCTATGATTATATAGACTCTTTAAAACGTTACGATGAAACTGAGTTACCAAAACGAAAACATTTTTTTAATAAACTTACTTCAGAACTTATTTCGGAAGAAGATTATAAACATGCATTGAAAGTTTGGAAAACTTTTAAAATAAAAAATTTAGGCGAATATACAGATTTATATTTAAAATGTGATGTACTATTACTAGCAGATAGTTTTGAAAAATTCAGAAAAATTAGCTTAGCAACCTATTGCTTAGATCCGTGCTATTATGTTTCTTCACCTTCTTTAAGTTGGGATGCAATGCTTTTGCATACCAATGTAAAATTAGACCTTATAACTGATGTGGAGATGTATCAAATGATTGAAAAAGGTATACGAGGTGGTCTAGCTCAGTGTTCTTTAAGGTATGCTAAAGCTAACAATAAATATATGTCTGACTATGATATCAACAAATCAAGTAACTTTTTGGTATATTTAGACTGTGTGAACCTGTATGGTTATGCAATGATGATGAAACTTCCTACAAGTAATTTTAAATTTTTGAACAAAGACCAAATTGAGACTTTTGAAATTGATTCTATTACTGTTGATAGTAACATTGGTTATATACTTGAAGTAGATCTTAGTTATCCATCTGAAATACATGACGCTCACTCAGATTTACCATTTGCTGCTGAAAAATTCACACCTTTTGGTCATAGAAATGCCAAGCTTATTGCAAATTTATACGACAAATGTTCCTATGTTATTCACTACATCCATTTAAAAGAATGTCTTAAAAACGGTCTAAAATTGTTAAAAATTCATAGAATTCTATCATTTGAACAAAAAGAATTTTTGAAACCATATATTGAATTGAATACCTCTTTGAGGCAAAAAGCAGAGTCTGAATTTGAAAAAGACTTTTTCAAAAAACAAAATAATGCTATTTTTGGTAAAACCATAGAAAATAAAAGAAAACAAGTAAATGTAAAACTTGTTAATACATGGACAGATAAGAATAATAAGACAAACAGGATTATTGGAGCAGAAAAGTATGTAAGTGCGCCTAACTTTAAATGTTTGTCGATATTTACAGATAATTTGGTTGCAATCCAATTAGAACAAACGAAATTAATTTTGGATAGACCAATTTATGTGGGGTTTACTGTTTTAGAGTTAGCTAAAACACATTTATATAACTTTCACTATTCTATAATGAAACCATTATATAAAGAAAATATTGAACTTTGTTATACTGATACTGATAGCTTACTATATCGCATATATACTGATGATTTTTATTCAGACATGAAAAAGAATATTAAGTTTTTCGATACCAGCAATTTTAGCGATAAAAATGTTTACAATATCCCTCAAGCAAATATGAAAATTCCGGGGTTTTTTAAAGATGAGATGGGTGGAGATGTTATTGTTGAATTTGTTGGCTTACGAGCAAAATTGTATTGTATTGAATCACAAAAAATGTCTATTAAAAAGGCAAAAGGAGTGACAACATCTGTTACCAAAAGGTTGGATATAGATAAATACAAAAATGTGTTATACTACAATCAATCAGTCAGAAAGAATATGTGTGTTATTAGATCTAAAAATCATAATGTATATACCCAAAAAATTAATAAGTTAGTTTTAAATAGTGAAGATGATAAAAGACAAATTTTAAAGAAGCAATTTAAAACGTTGCCGTGGGGGCACTACAGTACAATTTTTTAGTTGTTAATTTGTACAAGATTTTATGTTATTCATTACTGTGCAATTTTGATTGTTCATGTATGCATGCAAATATTGAAATAAATATTTACTACTCATCATCACTGTCATTTTATTATTTTACCTTTTAGTTTTTTATTTTTATATTTATCGAGATCAATAACTTGAGTTATAGTGATATCATAGCAGGTGATAATGTTTGCTTACTGACCTTTACGTTTGTTTATATAGACCTTCAATTTCAACATTATATCCTTATCACCTTGGTCAAGAAATGAAAATGCAGTAAGCAAACATTAAGCAAAATTAAAAAAAACCTTTACATTGAAGGGAATCGAACCCTTGAAATATTTGAAAAAACTTGATTGTACTACCTAATATTTACATGGAATACGTTAATATTATTAGGTACTTAGTACAATCATAATGTTTTCAATTAATAGTTTAAAATTTAAAAAAACAATTTTATTCTTTTAACTACGTTTATTTCATAAATAATGAATTCATGCTACAGCTCCTTACTCTATAAAACACTATTTTTATAAACAAAAAAATATGATGATATTTAAAAATAAGCAAATTACATTTCAACAATAGTTCACATTTATATGGAGTGAGTAATTTTTGACATTATTTTACCTATCAAATTTTCTGTAGCATCCATAACTTCATCGTAATTATCCTTGACTACATACTGTGCACTAACACTAGGAGTATCACCATTTATATTTTCATCTTGTTCTCCTCCATTTAGTCCATAAATATTTATTTTTATTAAATGAAGCCGTCTTCCAGTTGCTTTGCGAATAACATAGGATGTTGATGTAGAAGTTGGGGGTGAAACAGGCTTCAATAGTGATAAACTGCATTTTTTCTTTTTTTTCATCTCCTTACTAGATGCTTGAACTGGTTCTGCTGCTTGTTTTTGAGCTAAATCCTCGCAAAGTCTCTGAAATTCAGTTTCCGCGAACCCGTTTACATCTTGTGCGTAGTAAAAAGGATTTGTTAGATTTTCGTTGGGTAAGATAGGAGTCGACATAATTCTGAAACAAAAAGAAAAATAATTAATAAATAACGGTAAAAAAATACATGCTTTATTAAAAGTCAGCACATTGTTATAAAATAATTATAATAACTTACCAAGTAAAATACTCGATATTTATTATGATAAAATTATGAGCGCGGCTACTGTTTTCTTCGGGAGCTGTAGCAGGAATGAAGCTTTAATAAATAATAATTAATCTAATACTGTCTTGCGATCTAAAACGATGTAATTTGAGCAAAACGAAAACATAATGCTTTAGTGACACAGCATCACATTCCAAGTTTTTCCCGAGAGCTGTAACAGGAATGAACATGCATCGATAGTAAAATCTTATATAATCTTGTATTCTCAAATGGGTAATTTGAGCAAAGTGAAAACAAATCTTTAGTGACACAGCAACGCATTCCGAGTTTACACGTGTATGGTGTCATTTCTTTAAATTGGTTATTAACATTATGTTACATTTTAGTTATAAAATTATATAGAATATAATGTGAAGACTTTATAACAGGATTTTATCTTTTTTAACAGAAAACACAATGAAGTTGATCAAACAACCAGTAACATTGGAAATTAACAATTTAAATATAGAAGCGTCATCAATCCAAAAAAGGCATAGTTTGCTATTGCCCGATACGATTCGCTGTATAATATGTGGACCGTCAAATTGTGGCAAAACAAACACAATGTTAAGCTTAATACTACATCAAAATGGTCTCAAGTTTCAAAATGTTTACCTATATTCTAAAACAACATTTCAACCAAAATATTGTTTTTTGAATAAAGTTTTAAGCATGGTTCCAGCTGTTAAGCTCTTTACCTTCAAAGATGATAAAGAGGTTATTCCTCCTACTGAAGCCTTGAAAAATTCTGTATTTATTTTTGATGATGTTACTTGCGAGAACCAAGTAAATATCCGAGATTATTTTTCAATGGGTAGACATAAGAACATCGACTGTTTTTATTTGACTCAAACATATTCTAAGATACCAAAACAATTAATTCGAGATAACGTAAATTTTTTAATAATTTTTAAACAAGATGATATAAATTTGAAACACATCTATAACGAACATGTCAATTCTGACATGACTTGGTCAGACTTCAAAAAATTATGTTCAGATATATGGAAAGATCCATACACATGTTTAATAATTAACAAAGATTGTGAATTAAATAACGGTAGATATAGAAAATCTTTCGACGTTTTTGTAAAATTTTGAATGAAATTATTTAAACAGATTGTAATTTAAAATTAGTTTCATTTTAATTTTTACTACATAGTTCAATGGTTGTGTAAAATAATTAAAAAAAGAAATGGAAACAAGTTTGAAAAAAGAGTTAATTAAATCAGTAAAGGCTATTAAAAGTAAAGTAAAAAGATTACGTGATGAAGATGAAGAGTTAGAACTGAGGCGGAAAAAAATATTTAAACCACTGTCTGATCCTTTGAAAGAAATTGTTACACTAAATAAATATGCTACAAACAAATCTTATCACGAAACTAATTGTAACAACGCAAGTGTTGAAAATAATCAATCGCCTGAAATTCCAAATATAAACTCAAAACAAGATGGTGATATTGAAATTACTCACAACGATAATAACTTTGAAGAAAATCCGAAAAAACAAGAGGAAATGTCTGAACCTTTGGAATTTCTAAATGATGAAGTCAACATTTCCGAAACACTGGCAGACAATGATCTGTTTGGCGAGCAAAGCAATGTATCTATACCATTTGGTATACGTCGCATTAACAAAAAATTGATGATAGGAAATACCCCCGTCAAATTTTCAACTGTAGATGATATGTCTTCAAACAAATTAACTTTTATTACTATTGATGATAAAAGTTATGAACTAACTGCTGGTTTAATAGAACTTTTATTAAGAAATAAACCAAACTTGAATAAAGTAACTGAAAGTGATAAAATCACATATAAAGATATCTTAATTAGTACTAGTGCTCATAAAAGGGATTACAATCCTGCTAATCAAATTAAAGGTGACAAAGGAAAAAAATATTCTCAAATCATCAAACCATTATTTTATGAAAAGGATATGTGTGAAACAAACAAATTAAAGTACGGTGGTAGGCTACCAGTTTTAAAGAAATACAAAACTGATACTGATCTCATCTATTGGGATGATCCTAATGAGTTAATTGAAAGATTAAGATTGATTATTGCGTCCAGAGACGCTGGCAACACTAATCATGATAATGAAATTCTTTCGATTATTGAAGAGTTAAAAGAAGCGGGTATAATAAAAGAATAAAAGAAAGCACATTTATGGAGCGTGTTCAGTATTGATAAGCAGGTTGAACATGAAAGTTGATAAGTTTGGACATCATGTTAATAAGATGCGAAGAATGAAAGGAGTGTTATTAGAATGCGCTTTGAAGTGTACAAACAATAATTTGGATGCTCAGCATAAAAGAGTAAAAAATCTTGCGCAGCCGGTAGATTCTAACGATTGTGTTACAAAAGAATACGTTGATGTTTTGGCAGAGAATCTTTCAAAAAAAATATCATCAATTAATCAGTTTATTACAGAAATAAATATTAAAGTAAGTAATTTGATCGAAATCACCGAGGCTAGTAAAGTAAAACATGAGCAAAAACAGCGTCGTAAATGAAATACATAAAAATGCAAGAGTAAACTTCCCTCGTCGACATGTTGTCATGAGAGATATAGACGATTTATGGCAAGCTGACTTGATTGATATGAAATCTCTTTCGAAACAAAATTCAGGTTATAAATATATTTTAGTTGTAATTGATACATTCTCAAAATATGCTTGGGCATTTCCACTAAAGTTTAAAAATAAAGATCAGGTCTCTAAAGCGTTTGAATCTATATTAAAGAAAGGACGTATTCCAAAAAACCTTCAAACAGATTTTGGAACTGAGTTTTACAACGAAAATTTTAAAAAGATAGTCAAAAAGTTTAACATCAATCATTATTCTACATATTCCACTAAAAAAGCTTCTATAGTTGAAAGACTTATAAGAACTTTAAAAAATAAAATGTATAAACAATTCAGTTTCCAAGGAAACTACACTTGGACTAAAGGTGTGCTAGAAGAAATAGTTGAAAATTATAACACCTCTAAACATAGAACGATCGGTTTATCCCCTAACGCAGTTAATGAAAATAATAAGAAACTTATACTTCAAAGATTTAATGTAGGAAAACAGTTAAAAATCCTTAAGAAGAGAAATTTAAAAGTTGGAGATTTTGTGCGGATTAGTAAGTATAAAGGTGTTTTTGAAAAAGGTTACACTCCTAATTGGTCCACCGAAATATTCCGTATTAAAAAAGTACAGAAAACGAATCCTGTTACTTACCTTATAGAAGATGCTAAACATCAGCCAATTTTGGGCTCATTTTATGCAGAAGAACTTCAAAAAACAGAAAATCCTAATGTCTATCTTATTGAAAAAGTTTTAAAAAGAAAAGGAAACAAGATATTTGTAAAGTGGTTAGGATTTCCATCGAGTGAAAATAGTTGGATAGATAGAACGAATATTTTATAACTAACCAGTTCCCAATTTATTTATTGTTATTTAAGTGATAGTATAGTTATTTTACATTCATTGTAATAAAAGTAATGAAAGAGAGCAGTATTCTCAATTGGTTTATAAATCATTTACCATTTGAACTTCATCTACCTGGATATAATTACTGTGGTGCTGGTACAAAATTGTATAAAAGGCTTGCACGGGGAGATCAAGGTGTAAATAAATTGGATGAATATTGTAAACAACACGATATTGCATACGACTTGTCAACTTCATTAAGTGATCGTCATAAGGCTGATAAAATATTGATGAAAAGGGCTAAGCAACGTGCTTTAGCATCTGATGCAACTTTGGGAGAAAAGATAGCAGCAAATTTAGTTAATAAAGCTATGATAGCTAAATTGTATACCGGGTCGGGACTGACTAGTAAAGCCAACAATTCTAAAACAGTGTCGCCAAAAAAATCCGCTTCAGGCACTGGTTTGAAAAAACACTTTAAACATGTTGTTGCTCATGCAAAAAAGCATGTGCAAAAAATGAAACCCAAATGTAAGAAAATGGCTATAGAATTAGCCATAGCAGCGGCTAAAGAATTGACTAAAGACTCGTCAATAAAACTTCCTCGAATTATACCAATTCCAAAAACTGGTGGAGTACTTCCTTTGATACCTATTTTTGCCGGATTATCTGCTGCGGGTAGCTTAGCTGGTGGTGCTGCAGGAATCGCTAAAGTTATAAATGATTTGAAAGACGCTAAAAAACGTTTTACAGAATTAAAGAGGCATCATGAAAAAATGGAAACCCTCCATATAGGCAAAGGTTTACATATCAAACCGCATAGAGGTAGTTTAGGAATTTACATTTCAAATGAAAAAAACTAAGAGAAAGGCTACCCAAACGAGCGCTCACCAATATCGACATCATCAACCATTCGCAAGACATTCCTTACTTTCGAGGGGTGTTTATGAGAGATGAGATGCCAAAACATCCTTTTCGAAAAGAATGTGGTATAGTTAATTTGGATAGCTCCAATAATCCTGGCTCTCATTGGGTAGCCTATGCAAAAGTAAATAATGAAATTCAATACTTTGACAGCTATGGAAATTTAAAACCACCTAAAGAGTTAATTCAATATTTAGGAACTGGTATGAGTTATAATTACAAAAATTTTCAAGGTAGTCATCCTTATAACTGCGGTCATCTATGTATAAAGTTTTTAAGAAGTTTTTGGAATACACAAAATAAAATGTATAAATAGTTCAGTGAAATCAGTAAATATTTAGTTTACGATCATGTCTGTAACAATCACTATTACCGGGCACAAATCTGTGTTGGAATCATTTTTTCAACCTCCTCTTATTCTCGATGGTGAATATGAATGCGGTTTATTATATTTTTCTGCTCTGAACTCAATACCAAACATAAATCATAGCAATAACATATTTGCATATGCTGATGAATGTAAATATTTAAAAATTCCATATGGTACTTATGATTTATATGACATAAGAGAATATCTTGCGAGTAAGTTAGACAACTGTGAAATTGAAATAAAACCAAATAATAATACTTTAACATGCTCGCTTTTTTGTTCCAAAACTGTACATTTTGACGTAGAAAACAGTTTAGGACGCTTACTTGGTTTCCCAAATGTAAAACTTGAAGCAAATAAATGGCATGAGTCTGTTAATCCAGTTAACATTCTTCCCTTGTCTGTCATCAGGATCGAATGTGATCTTATATTCGGATCATTTAATAATGGGTTTGCATCACATATTATTCATGAATTTATTCCTAACGTTCCTCCAGGATATCGATATATAGAAATTCCAAAAAATATTATTTATCTTCCTGTTAATAAGAGTAATATATCATCCATAACTGTTAAAATCATTGACGAAAACGGTAACAATATTGATTTTAGAGAAGAAAATATCCAACTGAGACTTCATTTACGTAGAGCAAAATGATAGTGTTTAATAAAACACTTGGATATGAGGTGAAAAGAATCAATCATTTGCCTGCTACTAAAGCGCGTACACGTATTAAAGCAAATCGTAATATTGTAACAAAAAGAAACAAAGATTTTCTCCGATCACTCGGATTCAAAGTATGAATATTCTAAATATTAATAACACCCCAGTATTCGATAATTCTATCGAAAGTTATGAGATCCACACGTACAATCCATACAATAACAGCTTTAAAGAAAATGATGAAATTCGCATTCCAATACATCAGCAAGACATATACATATTACCATGTAATAGTTCAATTTATGTTGAAGGCTTTGCCACAGTGACTGGAAAAGATCAATCGGGGAAAGAAATAAAGAAACCTGTAAATTTTACTAATAACCCTGTTATGTTTCTATTTCAAGACATAAGGTATGAAATGAACGGTATTGAAATAGATCGCGTAAGAAACCCTGGAATAACCACAACATTAAAATCATACATATCGATGAATGAGGGGGATAGCAAAGTCGCAGCATTGTGGGGTTGGCAAATGGATGGTTTTAAAATGACAGAGGGATATTTTAATGCTGTTATACCATTGAATAAAATAATGGGATTTGCTGAGGATTATAATAAAATTATTATAAACTGTAAACATGAACTTATTCTGAATAGAAGTAATAGTAATTTAAATAGTGTAACAATTCACAAGGATGATAATATAGATATAGAAGTACGAACAATTCAGTGGCGTGTGCCGCATATAAAAGTTTCGGATCGTGAAAGACTCTCACTACTTAAGTATTTAGAAAAAGACAAACCTATTCAAATAGCATTCAGAAATTGGGATTTATATGAATATCCTTTACTTCCTAAAACTACAAAACATTCGTGGTCAATTAAAACTACTTCTCAACTTGAAAAGCCTCGATATGTTATTTTTGGTCTACAAACTAATAGGAAAAACAGTAAGACTAATGATAGTTCTATATTTGATCATTGCAAATTAACAAATGTAACACTGTTTTTAAATTCACAGTATTACCCATACGATTCACTTAATTTGAAATTTGATGAAAATAAATACAGTATATTATACGAAATGTACACTCAATTTCGTCAGTCTTATTATAATCTTCCTGTTGACCCGTTGTTTGATCTGATCACATTTAAAGAAAAGGCACCACTGTTTGTAATTGACTGTTCAAGACAAAACGAGAATTTAAAGACAGGACCTGTAGACGTACGTTTGGAAATTGAAAGTTCGCAAGATATCCCGGATAAAACATCAGCATATTGTCTTATAATAAACGATCGCCTCTTTGAATATAAACCCTTAAGTAATATTGTTCGCAAGTTGTCATGAGTGTCATCATTGATGTACAAGGATTCAAGACGGATTCCAATGAGTTTATAGTAAAAGAAATAGCTATATTGTGTAATAACCATATCCAGACTTATTTAATCAAGCCACCATACCCATTTTATAATTTAACGAAAACGGAAAGAAAACAAGTTTGTTGGATAGAAAAAAACAGAGGAATACATTGGAAAGAAGGTTTTATTTCATACTTAAACTACAAAGATTATGTAAACATGAATAATTATTTAAATAATAAACGTGTTTATGCTAAAGGTGTAGAAAAAGTGCAGTGGATATCGAAAATGTTTGGTTGCGATAGTGTTTATAATTTGGAAGATAAATCTTGCCCTAGCTTATTAAGTTTGTATGAACAATACGAAACGAATAGTGATGTGTTTAGTTGTTTATACCATCCTTCAATATGTGCATTAAAAAACGTGCTTGTTTTAAGAAAATGGTGTCTCGATAATAAAATTTTCTAAAAAATATATATCTAGTAGTTTTTATTTACTTTCCTTTTGTTAAGGGTTGATTAGTAATATAAGTATGACTAGCAAAGTATAGTCAATATTTTTATTAGTTGTTGATTAATACGACTTTAGTTTATTCATGTACATGGTCTAAGAAAGTCATTCCTTTTCAAAAACTCAAAGTAATCATCATAATTATAAACAAATAAAAATGATATTAAAAGTTAATGATTTAGTTGACGTTGTTATTGTAAAATGGAATTTGTGTGGGCTGCATGATGTACATATATTAAACTATAAGGAATACGATGGTATTCTGATATCAACGATCTCAAAGAAATCCAACATTTATTATCAAGGTCTTAAAGTTTCCGCACGCGTATTAAGAATAAATAATAAGTATGTTGACTTGATACCATCAGCTGATTAATGTGTAACTAAAACCGTCTGATTATCATAAATAACCTTATAAAGCTGAGTCATTAGGATTTATCTAAAATTGACACATTAAAAGTAATTTGTTGAACGATTTAAAATAAACGATTACTTATATAAATCCAAATAATTCTAAAATGAGATGTCAATAGCGATAAGTAGGCTATCCAAGAATAATATCACCATTGAATCATCTTCGAGGAGTTTGTGACAACCTGATCATTCTCTTGTTACTGATTATATTTAACATCGATCGTGAAATTGGAAGTTGTAGCTCACGTCTATACGATGCGCGGCGCGGTGCAGCTACACCGCTAGACGCGCCGCGCTTTATCTAGAGACGTGAGCTACAACTCCCAATTTTACCCTACTGGAGTCTTTTTGAATCTCGAATTTTTATACTACCATTGTCTGCGATTTTGTCCGCTGGTATTTACTTAAATGACTTTTCTTCCACAGGAACTAGACGTGAATGCAATCTCCATAATGCCATCTCCCTCAGTGCCTTTTATCATGAGGTTTAAAAAACAGACAGACACAATTTCATACATGTTGTGTTACATATTAAGTAATAATAAAAAATTAGATATATAAATAAGGAATAGTAAAACAATCACTCAAAAGCCTGTATGTGTCTCAATTACAATTAAAAATTATTTATTTCTGTAACTTCAGTAGTTAAGGTAATTTTTTTACAGTAAATTAATTAAAGGGCAGACATTATGGAGCATACAGCAATATTACAATTGCTCAGCAAATATACCATAATGCATGTATGATAGTATGATTATGAAGTGTGTAAAGAGCTCATTAAGTATATTATGCTGTTTTCTGCACGCTAGTTACCTAAACAGTTTCCTGCAATCACATTTAAGTAATTATGAACCACTTATCTACCCATTAAGATTGCACTGTGATTTTCTATTGTAAATAGAATTTACAGTAAATATATTGTATGAAGATTGCAACTGAAAATACATATCAATTTTGTATATACAGATACACTATAAGTATCTAGATAAATAAGTACATAACTATATTTTAGTGAATTGTAGCATAAAAACTAGACTATCATACATGACCCTTGAGATATGAGGTAATTATATTAATTTTTCAGAATAAGAATTTTTATTTGTATTGCTTTTTATCTATATGGGGCAGCTGGTTACTAGGTAATATAATAAAAAACCTTGTTCAATTTACAGCACAAATTGAGTTATTTGTTTTCAGAATTCACTGATATAAGAGTTTAATGTTAGAGGCTCATTTGGCTTATCCACCCTAAAACAGCCATCCTAGGAAGCACCTATACTCGTACTCAAGTGTCTATCCATCCGGGATGGTGAATTTATATATTAAGTATTTTTAGTGTAGCTTGGATACACTGCTAACGTTTCAGAGTATACACCCTAGGATGGTTGATTCAGGGTGGATAAACCGAATAGGTCAATTCAGATACCAATCCAAAAAAAAAAGTTTCTCAAGTAGCACCCTATACTTTCCTAATAAGTATTACTTCACTGATAAAATTATTTTCTTTGGCCAATTTTCTGCTATGTTAAGATTTAGTGACAGAAGAAAATTGGTCCATTTATGTGTGATGGTAATATAATGAGTGCACAAACAAAAGTGGTCCAATCTGAATATGAAGCATATGACTGTTCATTGTACAAAAACAAATCTCAGCCAGGATTTTGCATTTAATACTTAGTCTATGACCTGCATAAACTACCATATTGCAGCTTCAGGTTAGACTACTCGTTTTGCGCACACTGTTAAAGTCTGTACCAGGGTTGGCACAAGTATTTTAAACATGTTTTTATTAATGAAATAGTTTTAAACATTTTTTTTATTAACTGTTTTTTGTCCAACCCTATAATCTGTACCCTTTCATAAGTTAACCATGTTGTTTCAAAACATTAATAAAATTTGCAGTTTGTTAAATGTTATACTTGCTCCTAAATTCATGTAACACTTTTCACTATTTTATTTTTAATGTTGTGAAACAATGTTTAACCACTGTATGGGTCCACTGAAACAATCTCCAAAATATGAAGAATGAGATGAATAAAATTAATAATAATAATTACTTAATTATTGCTTAATATTATGAGTGATATATACCTGATGTTTAGGAATCTTTGAGCAAACTCGCTTTGATGTAGAGGCACCAGACGGAGGGGGTGGTGGGATACCAACACCCTTTGAGGACTGGAGTCTTGTCTTAACCACTTCTAGAGGACAAGTTACTACTGCACCCGCAGTGCCAGCAATCCTAGAACAAAGTTTTTTTTAAAAAAAGATTTTAATGAGAAAATTTCTTAAGAGGTAAATGGGCACTTTAGTATGGAAACCATACCCAAGACGGCCGCTGCTGCCACAAGTGAATGTAAGAGTATTATTCAAATACGGCTCTGATCTACACTGACATAGGTCATGTTGGTGTGGGTCATGGGAATCATGAAAAAATTCAAATAATTTTTGTACCATGAAAGAAAAATTTATTGTTTAATAACTTATTGTTTAATAACTTTCCCCCAATTGATTTTGAATCAAATATTCATATATATCCAGAAAGGTAACAATATTATCTTTGACTAGCGACCCGCCCCGGCTTCGCACGGGTGGACACTACCACGAAAAATCCTATCTATTTTCCGGGATAAAATATAGCCTATATGGATTCCGAAGAATCCCTCTAAGTAATGGTAAAAGAAATTTTGAAATCGGTCCAGTAGTTTTTGAGTCTATTCAATACAAACATACAAAAATACAAAGGTTTCTTCTTTATAATATTACTATGATTTAAAACTATTTTGCTGGCCGCATCTTCTTGGAAAGTGAGTCCAAAATGAAATATTTAAGAATTCACTGATATCCTAACATTTGGCATGTACATTTTCTTTATAATGTTGTTATAAGCTCCCATTTCTAGGAGGTAAAATTGAACAATACATAATGTCCTAAAATATGGTATTTAAGTGCCTTGGCCAAATAGTTTTTCAGGCTTGCCAAGATAAGAACTTACAAGGTGCATAGAAAATGTTTAGAAAAGGTTTTGTTCAATGAAAGAACAGTTGAAGAGTGACTTTCCATTGCATCTTAAATGAAGGCTCAAGGACATGTGCGTTCTACCAACGCTCACATACCTACCTAATGGTGCTCAGACTTGGTCCCTGGTCCACTTTGAAATTACGAAGTTAACTTTAAACTTACAATTAAAAATGTAGATTGTTTTATGAGAATTAATTCACTTCGAATTGACGACAGTTTAGTAATGGAACTACACATCACAAATTGAAAAATAGCCAACTTGCGATTTGTAAACAAGCAGGTACTTATTGCTTACATTATACTTAACCGAGAGCAAGAAGTGAGAGCCAAAGCCCAAACGTAATAAATCTTTAATTGATAACGAGTTTCATATAAATAGCATGCAACCACTGTGTCGTAAACATGGGCTGTGGCCCACATGTGCTATTGCGATGCGAGTTCTTTGAGCGTCTATGAAATCATGCTAATTTACCTTATTGCGTATCAAAAATAAAACTTTAAAAAAGTAAACAAACAATTTACCCGCCAGCTAGTAGATGTATCGCTGTATCCTTCTGAGACATTTTAGAGGCACCGGTTTAATTACATGACTGCAAATTACGTCTAAAAATAAACAAATGCACTATATATACCACCACTTATAGCAACGTCGGCACACTGTTTGTGTTTACTATATTTACGTACACACTTATTCTAGCACGGAATAGTTAATTACACCACAGAGAGAACGAAAGAAATTGATTCGTATTTCAGATTTTAGGAGTATTTTTAATTTCGGATTAAGATCTTCACAAAACCATCACACGATATCAACAACACACGACGTCAGACTTCGGCTTCGGCACTGACTCGACTTCATTCTTCTTTTCATTCAAAATATAGGTTCACGTGCACAATCACACGTTCGCATCGCTCGTCTTTCAGGGCTGATGAATGCACGGAATACTAGTTTTTACAGCACAAGACAAAAGGCATAAAATAAATATTTCACAATCCACACGTCCAATGACAAAATGACAATGACAAACCATTGACAAACACACGGCGTATTACAGATAAAAAATAGTTTACATATTAGGGAGGGATTGAAGGCTTGTTTTGTTTACAAGTTTACAATGTACCAATTTTACAAGCGTCCTACCAATATAAAAGCCAATATAAAAAAAACATTGGTCTTTAAACAAATGCCTTGCCAAATGCCATTTTGATCATTTGCATTGGCGGCATTGGATAATATTTCTATAGACAAAATCAACTGTTTACTGGCCGTAATATATTGTATTGTATGTGGAAATATTTAATTACGTATAACATGACCCTTAAAATTTCTTAAAACAATGAACCTAAAACTAAAAACCTTAAAAAATATAATATAATAACTAAAAAGAAGTTTATATCGGATGTTTATGTTGGAATTTTTTTGTCGCATTTAGTCTGCGAATACGATTCGCAAATGGTCTTTCAATCTAGGGTCTAAAGCGGGTCTAGATTAAAGTCAATTTACTGGCTACCAATCTACGTTCTCAAAGTAAAAAGGAAGTTGGAAGGAAGGAATTGTTTCCTGTTTGTCGCAAGCAGTCGCAAGCATGTGGACCCGTCATTAAGATATGTGATTGTCTATGGATCACAAATTGGACTTGACAACTGTCAATTGAGTTTGCAAGTTGACATTTGTCATGTGTTTGTCATTGTCATAAATGTCACCACAAATCGCCGGTTTGACATTTCGAAGTTCGAACAATTCCGATTCGAATCGAATTCGTTTTTTTGCAAAGTAAATTGTTGCATAATAAATTGTTTTCAATTTCTTCAAATACTATTGGGTAGATAATTTCGCCGGTTGTTGGCAGCTACGCTTGGACTCAAATAACTATGTTCGGCACACGCGGGATTGGCAAGCTAATGTAATTACAAATTAATTAATTATTATAATTTGGTATATTATCTAGTTACGTTCTCTGTATAATGCATAGTAATATAAAGTATATAGGTAACACGGTTTATATTTAAACTAGATAATGGTAAGTATTAAGTTATTAAATATTGCTTGCTAAAATGGTGAAGGAAAACATCCTGAGGAAATCTGCATGCCTGAGAGTTCTTCATATGGTTCTCAAAGGTGTGTGAAGTCTGCCAATCCGCAGTTGGCCAGCGAGGTAGACTAAGGCCAAAGCCTTTCTTAATCTGAGAGGAGACCTGTGCCCTGTAGTGAGCCAGTGTTGGGTTGATTATGATGATGATTGTAAGTATTATATTTAAATATGTAAAATAGAATAATTATAATTAATTAATAATTTCAGCTTTGTAACCACCTTCCCCTAGAAACAAGTTGCTAAACTGTTCATTTGATACTTTTATCGTAGTTATTTTAGGTACCTAAATACAAATTATTAAGACATTGGTTGCTTCAAATTAAAAGTGAATAGGAATTCTAGGCATGCAATGCTCCACCTTAGGGCTAGCGCATACTGATCAGCAAAATGTTCGAGCAATTTTCATTGATAAATTAACCAATTCACAAATAAAATAGAGGTTGAAATAGTGTGTAATAGAAAATCCACAAGGAATTATCTGTTGTAGGCTATTTTGAACTTTATTAGTTGATTTAATTTATTATCAATTAAAATTGCTTGATTATTTTTGTACCCTGTTTGTGCTGACTCTACATTATCACTTTCTAGTGTGATAAACCCATGTTTGAATAAATAAAAAATGTATGTCTATATTATCACTTTCTATAATAATCCATATTTGATTAAAAAAAATGTGTTAACAGTCGAACTGCAGGCGCATCTCGGCAGAAGCACACCCTACCAGAACTGCCATATGACTACAATGCACTGGAGCCAGTCATCAGCAGGGAAATCATGAGCTTGCACCACAGCAAACATCATGCCACCTACGTTAACAACTTGAACGCAGCTGAGGAGAAACTGGCACAAGCTCAAGCTAAAGGTTGTTTATATTTTATACTAGCTTATTTTAAAATAGACTACACAAATTTTAAAACCCCTATTTTACCCTTCTACTATTATATTTTGATAATTCAACCCCTATTTATTAGAGGGTTGAATTATCAATAATCCTTTCAGGGCAGTCTTTTTTTAAAAAAAAAAAAACAGCAAGCAAACAAACAGACAATTATGTCTACGTCATAATAGCTCTCTGCATGCCAAATTTCAGCTAAACCTGTCAAGTAGTTAGAGCTGTGAGTTGATAGATCAGTCAGTCAGCTACTTGTTTTATATATATAGATAAATATTCATTCACTTACAAACTCTACACAATATATTATACTCCTAAAGTATTTTGATTGTTTTTTTTTTTGACAGTAGGCAGCATAATATATATTGCAATTTTAGTTTAAGTGCAATTCTAGAATCTTGCAAATAGAGTGGAAAAAAGAAACTATAAACCGAGAGATGTATTGCTGAACCTTGGCCTCTTGTAGGCACTTCCACACACCACAGCTGAATCAGTAGCTCCCTGGACTTTGATGTCATCTGTCGACCTAGTGGGGTGTCCATTTCAATGTCCTTGGAACCTTGGGCTTGGGACCCCAAAATCTATCAGTTTTTAAACTATGTGCCATGCCCATTGTCATTTGAGCATTGCAAAAAAGGAATAGTCTTATAAGTATTTAATTTGTCTTTTATTATCTTAACAGCAGTAGATACAAACACTGTACTCTCCTTGTTGAGCGCTATAAAGTTTAATGGCGGAGGGCATATCAATCATGCTATATTCTGGCTGAATCTCTCTCCATGCCAGTCTGAGCCTTCCTGTGAACTGTGTCAAGCAATTAATCAGTAATTTTGTTTATTAACTTATTGTCTTAAAATTGTATTAGTTATTTTTTTAGTTAGAAAGTACTAACAGTTTTATCAGTAGTGCTTTCATATCTAGCACTCACAACTCAGTTAAGCAGATAGGTATATCTATACCATTTAATTGAGCTGGTTTGTGGGGTATGGTGTGGGTGACAGTGTGACTAATTCTGATGTACACAATTTCTAAACTAAAATTACAGGTCTGAATGTATTACCTGCTATCCCTTTCATTATGCTCGCTATGTAAAAGAATAGAACTGGACTTCGTCTGTATTGGGGTTAGCTGGCGGGCGTGCTCTGCCTCTTTGGAGTGTTTTTTTTTTGTTAAAACTGACTAGAAAGCGCTCGAAGGGGGTGCCGTGCTTATGTCGGCGAGCGCAGGCACAGACGGGGTCCATACTTGTATAGTTTAACTAACTTGTTACAAATAATTACAAACTTGACATTGGCTAATCTTTGTAAAGCCAGACGAGAGAAAAAAAAAAGCATAGAACTCAATTTAGACTTGTCAATTTAGTTTAGTTTGGTTCAGTTTAGATATACAATAGAATTAACCACACTGACGTTGAGCGCCTTGATTTTTACATCAGCTGCCCATCTGCAACCTGTACCCTACTTCACAAGCTGTATCGGGAAAACATGTACCTATAGCTTCATTTATTGTAAGCTATTATAAATTAGCAAATAGAATAGTGAAAATATTTAATGTAGGTATGTAGTTCACAGATTTTAATAAGTATAATTATGAAATACCCTCAAAAATAAAATAAAAATATAAACTTCCAATAAAATATTCCAATTTATTTCTATAATACGACTTTTAAAATAATTTCCAATTTTAACAAAATATTTTTTTGTTGTGTGAACAATCTTCAGGTGACATCTCAACAATCATCAACTTGGCTCCAGCCCTCAAGTTCAATGGGGGTGGACATATCAACCACACCATCTTCTGGCAGAATCTGTCTTCTAGCGGTGGTAGTCCATCTGGTGCACTTGATCAAGCTATTAAGAAGTAATTATCTCAATATGTTGATGTTTTCATCCTGAGCTCCATAATTTTTGTCTCTTATGTACCTACTTTTACTAACTTTGGTTTAACATGGTCACGTTTCACCCTATGATAACCTAATACCCCTTTTGATCCATACTTTTTGTTAACTGTTAATGTTGACATGAAAAAATATATGTTACTTATTACTTTTTATTCATAACCTCTTAATAATTTTGCGTTGTTTTCTTTTTTGATTATTTCATACACTTCTTCATATTTCTAATGTTCCCAAAAGTCGGTAATAGATTTCAAACTTTCTTAATTTTTTTGTTTTTTGTGCGATTGTTTTTAAGTTTTGCAAACATTTGAAATAAAATATTTCTACCAATATTTATAGTCCTAGTAACTACTAGTAGCTTATTCTAGAAAATATTATTTTTTGATAGAATGACTTATATAATTTAGTTATTGAGTACCTATTATAAAAAATAATTAAATTAGTTGGTTAGGTCTTTTTATTTATTTTTGGTATAAATAGACTCAACCTTATCATTTAATATACATTTACATTGTACATAGAAATTAAACTAGATTGCTTTTTTCTAACTATTATTATAATTGTTAATTTATTATATCAATTGTGATGCAATATTTAATTTGAAATGTGGTTAAATTACAGAGATTTTGGATCAATGGAAAACATGAAGAATCAACTAGCTGCAGCATCGGTGGGCGTTCAGGGATCAGGATGGGGCTGGCTTGGATACAATAAGCAGATGAAGAAATTGCAAATTGCTACTTGCCAAAACCAAGATCCTTTGGAACCTACGACAGGTTAGCTTTCTGATTTTTTTAGCCACGGACAGCTATGCAACTTTGCCCGGTTCAGTTCAGTTTACAATCTAAGTTCTACGATTTGACTGGACGTAAGGCAGCTCGCGACGCAGTTGGTAAGACACTTTCCAGCTGTTCAAGCGATACTATGTATTTTATTAATGTAGACAAAGTTTAAAACGCTCTGTAACTGAAACTGCTCGCTGTTGCCTTGCCAGCCGCTGCTAAGGCTGCCATATCAGTGACTTTTGAGCCTAAGTGGTACAGAATCCATACGAATCCATACTTAATATTATAAATGCGAAAGTGTGTCTGTCTGTCTGTTTATCTGCTACCTTTTCGCGGCCCAACAGTTTAACCAATTCTGATGAAATTTGGTACAGGGTTAGCTTATATCCCGGGGACGGACATAGACATACTTTTTATTCCGGAAAATCAAAGAGTTCCCACGGGATTCCCAAGAACCCATCCACTTAACCGATTTGTATGAAATTTGGTACTAAATATATAATATATATAATTTAATTTCCTATATCTAAGCTTCTATTGTTCCAGGTATTGTACCTCTATTCGGAATCGACGTTTGGGAACACGCATACTATCTTCAATACAAGAACGTCCGCGCTGATTACGTCAAAGCAATATTCGACGTCGCTAACTGGAAGGATATTTCAGCGCGATACGAAAAAGCCATTAAGTAGATCAGTACCAATAAAAACTGCATTTTATATATATTCTTGCAAAGCAAAGACTTGAACGCTGTAACCACAGGTTAAGATGTAGACTCTAGAAAGTTACTTGTGATGCCTTGTTAAGACAAATCGTAATATAATTATTATGCCCCCAAAGTATGAATTTTATTTTCCATATCTTAGAATTTAGAAAACTTATAATTTAGAAAGACAGGCAGGTACTTAGGTATATTGACTCTTTATGAATCCTCTAAGTAAAAGCAAACAAAATCCATTTAATATTTTGGGAGTTATAATGAGGCCTAAGAAAGAAGATGTACATAAAACCAAAATATCTTTATTCTGCTGAAATCATGGTAGTTAGGTAGAATTTGATGTCTGGGAAAAAATAAATAAATAATTTACTGAGAAGACGTATTTTCCCACGATTTTTAACCCCCGACCCAAAAAGAGGGGTGTTATGAGTTTGACGTGTGTATCTGTGTATCTGTCTGTGCCATCGTAGCTCCTAAACTAATGAACCGATTTTAATTTGTTTTTTTTTTGTTTGAAAGGTGGCTTGATCGAGAATGTTCTTAGCTATAATCCAAGAAAATCGGTTCAGCCGTTTAAAAGTTATCAGCTCTTTTCTAGTTATTACTGTAACCTTCACTTGTCGGGGGTGTTATAAATTTTTAATTTACACTTGTTGAACTTATATTATAATGTGGGCATAGAGGTATTCACAGCAATATCTCACACAGTGTCAGTTGCTTCAGGCCCTACAAAATATTATACTTATTATATTTATAGGTATTTATTTGTTTCACAGTTTTCGTGAAACGAAACGCAGTAACTAGAAACGTCAAAAGGAAAAGAGATTGTCATGTTGATTGATTGCTGTCATCATTCATCAAATTGTCATCATTTTTTTGTGGTAGTGTTACGATTGCTGCTGAAAATAAATAAATATTCTGGATTATTTTGATTGTATTGCGGTTTAAACTTTGCTACAGTGTTTATCAAGACCAGTTCCAGCCCCTTATGATCTGGTAAGTAAAGATTTCAGTTTGTTTCTTTGTGAAAAAGTACCACTTCAGTACGTCATGTTAGTGTTATTGATTTTTCAGAAAAGTCCTATGTAAGATAGTAAACTAGACAAGGGTTTGTATTTAACTCTACGTAATATGAACTAAAGTATGACTTAAAAAAGAATATAGATCTCACATACGACAATTTGCTTACGTTTCATACAATATTCTGTCAGCGTAAGAAGCAGTTTTTTTTATTTAGTAAATTAGGTAAAACCCTTCGTGCTTGAAGGTCGTGTTTCAATTATGAAGCAACTGTGTTAAGAGGCTGAATTTCAAGCCAAAATTGCTTCACAAATTTCAATAAGAACAAAGAAAACAAGTTATACTTAGTACCTAGGTTTTAGGTACTAAGTATAAAGTAGACATAGAAAGTGTCTGCTTTGTTACCTTTTCACGGCTCTTCCGTTTAATCCATTTTGACGAAATTGAGTACAGTGATAGCTTCTATCCAAAGACGGACATAGCCTACCTACTTTTTATTCTGGAAAATAAAATAAAATAAAATCGTCTAGCCATTCATAAACTCAACAAAACATAGCTTTTTTGTCTTTAGATGTTATTATAAAAATTATAAATAAGATATCAATTTAATTATCAATTCTACTTAAACATATAACTCTGCAAGTCATGCACATTTAAAATGGTGCCAAAGACTTATTCTGTGTTGACCAGCCAGGCCAGCCATTGGTTTTTCCTTCAATTAATTTTGCAACGAAGCAAAGGATCGATATGATTTTATGGATGAGTTTGAGTATACTTAAAAGCCTGGAGAGTGACAGGCTACTTTTTCATCATCAACATCATGATCAACCCATTTCCGCCCCACTACTGAGTACGGGTCTCCTCTCAGAATGAGAAGGGTTTAGGCCATAGTCTGCCACGCGGGCCCAATGCGGATTGGCAGACTTCGCACACCTTTGAGTACATGGAGAACTCTCAGGCATGCAGGTTTCCTCACAATGTTTTCCTTCACCGTTAATAGGGTGCACATAGGGTTTTATTTTATAGAGAGAACCTAGGAAGGATTTCCCGACATTCCAGCTAAGCAATGGATATTTACTGTGAAATCCTTGACACGGTTGACCTGCCTCAAAATCAAATTGATGAATGCAATTAGGGCCATGTTTCGACCTATAACTCACCCCTATACTAAAAATGCAGTGCTTACATGCAACATACAAAGATATGTGTCAGTTATAGGGATAGGTCCTGCAGTGTTTTTGTATTAGGGTGTCCATTAATGTAGTTTATAACCTATGAAATTGATAGGTAAGATCTTTGTATGTGTGCGCGTGTGTTATGTTTATTCATACCACCATAATCTCTCGTAATAGATGTCAATTGGAAGCTTATGTTGGTATCAAAATGAGTTACATTTTATCCCGAAAAATTTAAAGAGTTCCTGTAGCATTCATAAAATACCATATGTATAAGTACCATACCGTATGTATATGTACCTGATGCTACGCGAAATACACGCAGATAGAGTCCAGTATCATCCAGTATATTGTGTCGATTTTCATATTTTTTGTGTTGTAATAATTTTCATAGAGTTTGTAAATAGTAAGTTGTGGCATCTAGTCCTTACCCTTTTCTCTGTTTGGTCGTCTGACAAGGACAATACGTCAAGAAAACGGGGCCAATTCATCACTAATGCCAAATTGCAGCAACAATTGCCGCAATTATGATATTGTCCTAATAATTGCAATAGCATGGCGGTTATACTGCGATGTGTTATCAAGTGCGGCGCCTCACGCGATGCCGCCCGGCGGCGGTGAATGCACTCGGAGGGGTCCCATCCTTTATAAAATATACTTCAGGAAGGTAGAGAATACTATTGCGGAAAGATTTTTCATAATAGAACTGCTTTTTAAATCCATACTATCCATACTAATATTAATATTATAAATGCGAAAGTGTGTCTGTCTGTCTGTCTGCTACCTTTTGAGAGCCCAACAGTTTAACCGATTCTGACGAAATTTGGTACAGAGTTAGCTTATATCCCGGGGACGGACATAGGCTACTTTTTATCCCGGAAAATTAAAGAAGTCCCACGGGATTCCTAAAGACCCATCCACTCTACCGTTTTGTATGAAAGGTACCGAGATAGCTTGCGTCCATGTTATTGACATAGACAACTTTTTATCCCGGAAAACCTAACAGTTCCCACGGGATCTTCAAAAACCTACATCCACGCGGACGAAGTCGCGGGCATCCTCTAGTATTGTATAAAAAAAAGTGTTACTTTGCGAAAGTCCATGCTTACAAGGAACCAAAACCTTAATTTGCTATTATCCGTTTAAAACAGACTTTGTCTGAGCTACGATATTAGTTACAAAACCTAGTGTATAATACCAACTATATTATACCTATTCGTATAATATACATACAGGATTAGTTTAATGACTATTTTACCTTAATTATTTAAGTATACTTAACTGATAAAAAATACCATTGTAAGATGTAGGACCTTTTGTTATTGATAAAAGTTCTCAGCGCATATAAAGTGCCTCATCTAGTCTATTATCTTTAATTAGAACTAGCTGATGCCCGCGACTTCGTTCGCCTGGATATAGGTTTTTGAAAATCCCGTAGGAATTCTTTAACTTTCCGGGATAAAAAGTAGCCTAGGTATTAATGCAGAAAATTATCTACCTCCGTTCTAAATTTCAGCCAAATACGTCCAGTAATTTTTGTGTGAAAGAGTAACAGACATACATACATACACACAAACTTTCGCCTTTATAATATAAGTAAAGTGTGATAGTGTGATTGCCTGGTAAGCAGTGCCTGTTTGCGTAACTGTGTGGGGGAATGCACATCACTTCCCCGCACCGTAATACATTTGGAAGTTTCAGAGAAATGACTACTTAAGCCCCTTTGAATTTATGACAACCTACAACCTTTTACGTTTCAATAGAACTATATTAACCTCCATTGTGCCAAAAAGCTTTATCGTTAACGCTTATCACGCGCTTAACACCATTAATAAAATCTCGTCAAAACCCCATTTTGGAGTTCGTTTACCCACAGTTTGCTTTGTCCGTCATTTCACGAACAATAACACACCCTGCCATTTCAGTTATGGCTAGTTCACATTATTCCAGTCACAAGCTAATCCCAGTTACCTAGTGCTGTAATATTATTGGAATGGTGATTCAAATTAAAACGTGCTGGGACCGAGCTGTGCTACTTCTGAGTCAATGATTAATTTTTTTTAATAATTAGTCACATAATATCGTGATGAGTCCGAGCCGTATCTGAGGCTGAGATCTATAGAGCGTACTTTGACTTTGCTCAGACTTAAGACACTGTTAAAACGAGACAGCGTTATATCACTGGCATAAATCTGTCTCGTTTTAAATGAAACTTAGGTCTAAGCAAAGCCAGAGTGCGCTCTATAGATTTCAACCTCAGCCTCCCGAGCCACGTTAAGTCATATTAAAATTCAAATCAGTGTATGGCGAGATGCTGTTAAAGCCCGGCACGGTAATGTATTTACATTACCGTGTCCATATTATAAATGCGAAAGCGTGGTCATTTGTTGGTTTATTGGTTTGTCCTTCAATCAAGCTCCAACGGACCGACGTGATTTTTTGCAGGGATGTATTACGTTTTTAAAATCCTGGAGAGGGACACAGCTTTGTTTAAACCCCGCAAAATAAAGAGTTCCCACAGGATTTTTAAATATAAAAATCTAAATCGACGCACACTAATTTGCGGGCATCTACTAGTCATCACTTAAACTGAACAGCGCGCAGTAATTGATTTCAGTAAAGTCCAATCCAGCCCAGTAATTGGATTGGCAATCTATGTGACAGTCTATATCACTGTGACATGAACAGGCAGGTAGGCTAGATAAATGCTAGAAATCCAGTATCACTCCAGTACTCGTTCATTGTGTTTACTCAACTCCTATTTATTATTATAAACATATTACTAACTCACTGACCTTTAATTGGAATCTGGGATCAACTTATTGGACCCAGCGACTGGACCAATGTGAACCAGCCATTACAGCAAGGACATTTACGGGTTACTGCCTGACGTGATGAAATTACAAATCAATTTATCCCACTCTTCCTACGGGCGTAGTATTAAGTATTATTATATCCTGTGCTACGAGCTTATGACACTAAGGCTGAGATCTATAGAGCCCACTTTGACTTTGCTCAGACTTGAGACACTGACGCACGAGACAGCGTCATACCGCTGGCATAAATCTGTCTCGTTTTTAACCCCCGACCCAAAAAGAGGGGTGTTATAAGTTTGACGTGTGTATCTGTGTATCTGTCTGTGGCATCGTAGCTCCTAAACTAATGAACCGATTTTAATTTAGTTTTTTTTTTTATTTGAAAGGTGGCTTGATCGAGAGTTCTTAGCTATAATCCAAGAAAATCGGTTCAGCCGTTTGAAAGTTATCAGCTCTTTTCTAGTTACTGTAACCTTCACTTGGCGGGGGTGTTATAAATTTTTAATTTACACTTGTATTATATAATTGGGGAATTGATTGTAGAAATAGGTCGGCAATCTACAGTGCAATCTCGTTTATGCTAAGTGTCGCTTTTACGGCTTCTGTTAACGAATACCTACCTAGGTAACTATTTTTTTTAATAGTTAATGGATTAACCCTTGCCCGCTGGACTATAATCACATTTGATTGAAAGCAGAAGCTTCTGTAGGTATACAACATACCTACCTATCACATCACACTAATATTATAAAGGAGAAAGTTTGTATGTGTGTGTGTGTGTGTGTGTGTTTGTTACTCCTTCACGCAAAAACTACTGAACGGATTGGGCTGTTTAGAATAGAGATAGATTATACCCTGGATTAGCACATAGGCTACTTTTTATCCCGGAAAATCAAAGAGTTCCCACGGGAATTTTAAAAAACCTACATCCACGCGAACGAAGTCGCGGGCATCAGCTAGTTACCTATAATAATCAAGACTTACGTACATAATAATAGGTACATATTTATATACTTAAACATACAAGTACGTACTTCAGATATTAATTGAATGTAAGGAACAACAATTATGTATTTACATAACTGAATTCTGGTTTCAGATGTAAAATATCCGAAGACTTGCAGCACTTTTTAAGGTAAGTGTAGAATGCAAGAAGATGTTTTAATTTTTCTTCATTAGTTTCACTCTCAGCGATCGTATGTACCTATTTCTTTCCATTATTTATTCTTGTCTATTACTTACATCATGGTAGCAGGTAGGTAGGTTTTCTTGGGAGGATGTGGTTTTCTATTTCTTAAGCTTGCCATTAAATAAAAAAAATATTATCATATAATACCAACAAGAAAGGCATTAAACACAATGCGCGACGGAATGCAGCGACGCGCATTGCGGCGTCAAAAATTCACGTTAGGACGTCACACTGAACGCGCGCGTATGTGTGTACGATTTCTTACACATCCAGGAAACTGTATTTGACGGCCAAAGTGTAGGATTATTTACAGGAACGCGGCTGACGCACGCTTTGCAGTGTGTATGCCTTTATTCAGTATCTTCCGTTCCTTCCTTTAGTTCCTTGTGTTACAACTAGTAGGAGCGGTGTTCGACATGCTGTCGTCGCGCGTTTTGTGTGTTTCCGGCTTTATTTAATATGAAACATAGTATAGAATGCTATTAAATCTCTTTTTTCAGTAAAACCTTGAACTACGAGTGCATTTTACAAAAGTGGTCGCGTGCGTGTATACAGTACCTACTTTTTACTGCATTCTGCACTAGAATAGTATGGGTTATTTATTAAATTCACAAGAAAAACAAGCTTGTTTCGCTATAATCAAAAAAATAGGGAAATTAATATGGTAGCTACGTAAGTACAACATGAAGTATTTTTTATGCATATCGCTTGCCTTGACGAAAATCTTAGCTGATAGAAAGCGATAAGGTCTACGATGGAACGCGGTCTATTTATTTATTTAAAACCAACATACATTTCGAATACTTATACCATTTCAATGTAATTTAATATGAGTACGTTCATTGATTAGGTTATGGTATGGTACATGGTATTCATGGTATTTCAGTAACTATAGTAACCTTTATTTCGATCCGATATACTTAGTAACGATCGCAATCACCTCTGATTGGCCGCCACTCTTTCACTCACGTAAAAATAAAAAAGGATTATAGCCACCATAAATTCGGCCAATTACAACAATTGAGATTGTAGCAATTATTATTAATGCAGATTTTTCGCTATCGACCAGCTTAGCTGGTGCCTTCGACTCTCCCTTACAATCCATACTTCCATACTTACTAATATTATACTTAAATGCGAAAGTGTGTCTATGCCTGTCTGCTAGCTTTTCACGGCCCAACAGTTTAACCGGTTTTGATGAAAGGTACAAAGTTAGCTTACATCCCGGGGAAGGACATAGACTTTATATTCTGGAAAATCAAAGAGCTCCCGTGGGATTCTTATAAGAGCTTATCTGTTTAACCGATTTACTTATATAAAGTTTGGTACAGAGGTAGCTTGCATACCAGAAATTGACATAGGCAACTTTTTATCCCGAAAAACCAAAGAGTTCCCATGGGAAGAAATACTTAATAACCAACATTCTCTTCATTTCGAGAGCATAGTCTTCACCTAATATAAAGTAAGGCTTTTATTTTAAGCGTTTTAATTAGATTTCGTGTTACTGAGGGAAATTGCGGCAAAAAGCCACCTGTGCCTTTTGTTATCCACCCTTAATTATTAAACAAGCATCATTAGCGTTCAACTTCATTATTTATTTTTGTTTAGGTACGCAGAATATTTGTACGTATTTTCAAAAAACGTTCCCAACCCACAATCAATTAAAATTAAGATATTAAGAACAAACTAATTTTTACCTACCAGCTAGAGGATTTTGGTAAAATAACATGTCGCATCGCGTAAGAAATACCCAGGATATAAATAAGGATAATAATGGATGAAAACTGCTGCAGGCGGCACGACCGTGGCGCGCGGAAATCCCTATAAGAGACCTACGAGCTATTAGAAGATACTACCTAGCTGATACCCGCGACTTCGTTCGCGTGGATGTAGGTTTTTAAAATTCCCGTGGGAACTCTTTGATTTTCCGGGATAAAAAGTAGCCTATGTGCTAATCCAGGCTATAATCTATCTCCATTCTTAATTTCAGCCCAATCCGTCCAGTAGTTTTTGCGTGAAAGAGTAACTAACATACACACACACACACATACAAACTTTCTCCTTTATAATATTAGTCGGATGTACACGTCTATCGGTTGATGACGACGATGGAAACGATCCATATAGTATACATATAAAATAGTACATTTAACAATCTCCAGTTTTGTTTGTGTCAACCTTCAAGGGCAGACATTTATATCAATAACAGATCTTTTCCAGCCAATTTGATGAAGATGGAGAAAGGACAAAAATATTTGATTAAATGTGTAAATGCTGTGCTATTTTCGTTAGAATTTTTTAAGGTTTTGCTCTTTCTGTCTTTTAGATTTTATTAAATGTGTACGTGATACTATTTTGTTTAGAAAAAGTGCAATTTTTTAGTTTTCTGTTTTGTAGAGATTTTCGAAAATTACGCACCTCTATCTTCAATGCCCATTATATTTAAATGGCCAAATATTCACAATAGAATGGGAATACTTTCTATCTTTGTTGTACTCCCTTCTACGTGCTTCTACTCCTTTTACAATCTCTCGCACTGCCAATAGTCACTGGTAGAGATCTCTTATAGAGTGTTTCCCTGTCCACTTTTTTTTCTCTTCATTGTTACAACTTTCTGCTACAAATAAATAAAAAATAAAACCAAAAGGTTTTACAAAATTTTTATTTCGAAACCAAAATCGTAATTAAATGCAGAGGTCGCTAGAAACCATTAATTTGTAACTGAAGTTTGCAGTTACAAGCTATACAGCGATTGAAGCGCTAAAGTTGTAACTATTTTCTCGTGCAAAGGGCCATTCGTATCCCGGGACAGGGTTACGAGCCGCTCGACCTCCGCCAACTCGTTTCCAATTGCAATTTATTAATTGTATCGTGAACAGCCTTACTGGGGTCACCCAGTCCTGTATTTTTTTTTAATGAGTTATTAAATATTAAATAAGTGTGTTATAATGTATGCTACCAATTTTGACTAAATCGTTTGAAGCCTTGAGAAAGAGAGAGAAAGAGATGTTTGAAGCCTTGAGAAACAGAGAGAGAGAAAGAGATCTTTCCCACTGGGTCCATTGAGTCTTTGTTCAAAAGAACTTTTTAGATTCGAATATTAAAAACCCTACAGAGTTTTAACTTGATCAACGCAGAGGAAGGCGTGGGATTTACTATGCAAAGTTTGGACACATTGGACTTACAGATTGCGTGAATTCAAATTCAAATTCAAATTATTTTTATTCAATTAAACTTTTACAAGTGCTTTTGAATCGTCAAAATAATCTACCACTGGTTCGGAATGCTGTTCCTACCGAGAAGAACCAGCAAGAAACTCGGCGGTTACTCTTTTCAAATGTACAATTTGCAATAATATGCCATACTGTATACAAGCAATTGCAGCGCCGTGTTTTGCTGGAGCGAGTCAAATCCAAGCTTTTGTCATTTAAATAATCTTCGATTGTATAATAAGCTTTTTTCAGGAGCATACTTTTAATAGATTTTTTAAACTTGTGTAAAGGCAAGTCTAAAATTGATTGTGGAATTTTATTATAAAATATTACACTCATTCCCACAAACGATTTTCCCACTTTCCTGAGGCGGAGCGTAGGATATGCGAGCCTATTACGGTTTCTAGTTTGCCGGTCGTGGAAATCACCGATTTTTTTGTAACTAAGAATGTTTTGTCGTACAAAAATTATATTAGTATAAATATATTGAGAAGCTACTGTGAGAATACCTATTTCCTTAAATTTCTCTCGTAGGGAATCGCGCGGTTTTAAATTATAGATTGCGCGTATTGCCCTTTTTTTGTTATACGAAATTTTTTCCAATATCTGCCGCTTTGCCCCATAGTAAGATTCCGTAAGACATAATACTGTGAAAATAGGCAAAATATACAATTTTTGCAGTTTCCACATCAGTTATCTGTCGAATCTTTCTAACAGCGTAAGCAGCAGAGCTGAGTTTACCAGCAAGTGTTGATATATGGGCGTTCCATTGAAGCTTTGCATCTAAAGTTATCCCCAGGAACACGGTAGTTTCTTCTACTTTCAACATATCATTGTTTACCTTTAAATTAAAATCATTTGCCGTCTTAGTACTGGGCAATGCGAATGAAGGTTAAGGTAGGACATATTATTTTGCATATTGACACAAACATACGCAGTCACGGATTTAACTCCCACGTCTCTTCTCTCAAAGTGACGTCCTTTAGGAAAATTAGTAAACTCCGAGTGTACTAGGGTCGCCTTCCAATAGGACATTTCATTTACCATAAAATTGTGTACGGGAATTTTATCGCCCATACTTTCTTCGATTCGAGTTATTTACGGAATGTACGTGAGTGGTTGCAAAGCCTACATTTTAATTATTTTCGTCCTACTTTTATAAGTAGTAAGAGCTTAGATTGCTGTTTAGCCTGAAAATTCTAAGAACATATCCATTATCCATACCATATATAAGTCTTCGTAATAAACATTGATTTTGAATAATAAACAAAACTTGAACTTTTAATGAACAATCCAAAAGAAACGAAATAGTCACGTTTCTTATTTACTGAAATAAACAAACGAGCCCTTAAAGTTTTCACGTCACGTCATGGCTTGGAAAATAGGAAAAGTTGTTTTTTGGTGTACTTATAGGTACGCCTAATAAATACCTTGTCTTTTTATTTATTTAGGTACTAGTTGACGCCCGCGACTACCGTGTGGATTTAGGTTATTAAAATCCCTTGGGAACTCCATGATTTTCCGTAAAATTAAGGAGTAATAGATATATAAATAGTAGCCTATGTCACTCTCGACTTTAACTAAACCTATCCTTGCAAAAAATCACGTCGACCGCGCGTTGTCCGTTGTGAGTTGCGACGTAATTGAAGGACAAACAAACAAGCACACTTTCGCATATTTTATAATATGGGTAGTGATGCGCACAAACGTCTATCGATCTATATTGGAAATTGGAATAAAATAAAGCACCCTTAATTTATTTATATTTTTAATAGACTAAACAGCCTAGCTGTTGTGTAAGTATATCATTTGTGCTTCGAATTCTTTATTGATTGTCTAATCTATTCTTAATTGATTTATTGAGATGCTTAGACAATTTGTTGTAAATGTGCGACATTTTTGCGTATGTTTTTGTAAAACAAATTTTATAAATTACCGTCATATTTTGATCCTTATTAATAGTTTTAAGGATCTTATAACATTTTCACGTCACGTTTTTAGCGTCTGCGAAATAAGAAAAGTTCTTATGGCTCTTACTTTTATTATATTATACCTACTTATTATTTAGCTTCAGCCTTCAACTGAATAATTAAGTAGGTATGTGCTATAATAACCGCTATTTATCAGTAAGAATAACAGAATAAATTCTTTATCCAGTAATATTATAAATTGCGAAAGTATGTCTGTCTGTATTCTTGCATCCCGGAAATAGACATAGGCTATTTGGAGAAAAACCTTGGAAAATCAAAGTAGGATTTATAAAAAAAATTATTCCACGCGGACGAACTCGCTAACATCTGTTAGTGTTTTAGAATCCATACGTTTAACTTATTTTGACGAAATTTGGTTCAGGGATAGCTTGCAGCTAAGATAGCAGATAATATGTCATATTACCTACTTTTTATCCTGGAAAATCAAAGAGTTCCTACGAGATTTTTGAAAAACTTAAAGATTGGGTACATATTTGACACAAATATTACAAAGTACGACAATATTTGATGTCCTAAGATAACAAGCAACACGAAAACAGAATCCCTCTGTTTGTTTAGTTAGTCTAAGCCAGTGTGTGGTTATCAGACATCTTGATTTAAAACTACTTAGCTGATGCCAGCGACTTCGTTCGCTTGGAATTTGTTTAATAAATTTTCGTATTTTTCCGTGTGACATATTTTTCCGAGATAAAAGTAGTCTAGTCTCCATTTTTAATGCCCTAAGATAACAATAAACACGTTAACACAATCCTTTATTCATCTTTTATTTTAATTAGGTACTTTATAACGTCATTAGTAGCATGTATGTTTATAGTGCGTGCTACTGTTTGTTGATCCCAAAAAATTATATAAAATAAAATAATAAACATTGCGGTTACATACATTGAAGTATAAGGCCTCATTTGCACGAGCGTTAAAAAAGCGTTGCGTTAAAACCCGGCGTTGCGCTGAAAATACAAAGTGCGCGTTAAAAAACCGTTGACGTGTGAACAGATACTTGGGAATGCTTTTGTTCTATTTTAACGGACGTTAAAAAAGCTCTCGTGCTAAGGAGGCCTAAATAATTAAATTATCTAGAAAAACACAATGACGTTATTGAATAAACTTGAAACAACCTTTAAGCGTCTATCCCTAAGATCCGTACTTTAGAGATGAGCCCAAGGTGAGTTATTCCAAAGCCTTATTACTGGACCGCGTATAATCCAATTTAATTGCTTACATTTCGTCTCAAGCACTATAAGTAGGTACAGTTCGCAGATAGAGTGGCTTACCCGTTGAGACCAATATTTTATAAGTGAGAGCTAAATGCGTCGTTGCGTATAAATTCAATAAGCGGTGATAGCCTAGTCTGCCTCCTATTCGCCTCTGACTTTTCGGAGTTATGTGTGTTTTAAGCAATTAATATCATTTGCCATATCGGTGAAGGAAAACATCCTGAGGAAACCTGCATACCTGAGAGTTCTCCATAATGTTCTCGAAGGTGTGTGAAGTCTGCCAATCCGCACTCGGCCAGCGTGGTAGACTACGGCCAAAACCATTCTCATTCTGATGATATATCAAGTCAATGTAATGAGTATGTCGTATGCATCGATGGTCGTATGTTGTTTTTTTTTTTTTTGTGAAGAAATGCGATCCGTATGTCTAAGAGAAAATATCTATTAAGTCGTATAAGTCACCTTTTCCTTTTATATATTACTAGCTAATGCCCACGACTTCGTTCGCATAGACTACACAAATTTGGAACCCCTATTTTATCCCCTTAGGGGTTGAATTTTCAAAAACCCTCTCTTAACGGATGTCTACTACCATCCAATTGTCTGAGATGTGCGTTGACAGATCAGTCAGTCAGCTTTTCCTTTTAAAATAAGACTTGTAATTTGAAAAAAAAAAAGTGATATTAAATCCCTGTCATGTATTAGTACTTAAATGAAATGAGGTGTAAAGTTTTGTACGGAAACTCTCATTTCCAATTTTTATGGACACATTTACCAAATGGAAGTCCGATCTGATATACCCATTCATGGTCCGACGAGTTTCATATAAAGACGTCATATGAAACGTGGGCGTCGAATTTGGGTCTACGTATGATGTGTGTGCCAATATGGACAGTATATTTCACCTTAACCTTTTCCCGACCCGTATACTTCTCGGGACGTATGGTTAGGATAGATTTCTATCCAAGGTTTGATCTATTGATAGAGCCTTTTGGTATATTTACATGTCTGTACTCTGTAGCCCTTTAGGTATGTAGGTAAATGAAACTCAAATAGGCACCCCATATTTCTCTACTTTTCTTTTCTTCTTGGTCGCGTTCTTAATATCTTAAGATCGTATCCGTATTTCGTACCATCGTAGCGCTGTTGAAGCTTTCGTTTCTTTTCGGTTTTCGGCTTTTCTCATTGTGGTTGTAAGACCAATCAGTGAGACTTGTCAAGGTTAGACTAGTGGCTATGTCATCGACCATGTAGTCTTTTGCCCTTCTTGCCTACGATTTTTCTACTACTTACCTAGCTTCTACATATTACAAAATGTAAAGCCATGTTTAACACTACCAATATTCCCCTTTCCCATCCAACTAACCAAAAGGCTGAGCTAGAGGTAAGTTCGCAAATAGTTTCAGTTAGTGGTTTCAGTTCAGGTCCTAAACCGTTGAGTTTTCAGACCACTGCACCGCTTGAACTGAAACTTTTGCAGTTCGAACCAGACTTGCGTACTGTTCTACATCGAGATTCAAACTTGAGATACGGTTTGAATTTTATGCGGGCGAAGCCGAAGATAAAGGATAGAATAGAATGAATTTCTATCCAAATAGGTAAACTTGTATAAGTACGAGTACTTTTGAATCAATAGGTATATAATTCATCAAATTAATCCAAAAATACGAATTTACGCGTTAGTAGGTATAAGAAATAATAATAATAATCAATCCAAAAAAACATTTTTGTATTTTTCATTGAAAATTGATACTATGAAAACTTTTGAACTTATCATGGGTTACCAAAAATTGGGTCGCATTATTTACGATTATTATATCGATTCGGCTGTTTAAGTTAAAATAAGTTTGTCGATGCAGTTGTGATAAAAGAGTAGGTATGTTTTATGTTCTTTTATATATTTTGTGATAAATAATATATGCTATTAGACCGCAGACACTCAAATTATATTTATTGGATACTGAATTTCATAAAAGGCGTCGGTGAAAGCGCGTGGGTTGAATGATTGGCTTTCTTACAAAGTTTTATTGGAATATGCCTACCTACCTTAATGATTTACGTCATATAAAATTTTGATAAATATTTTGCTTTATAGGTCCACACACCTTCGTCGTCGTCATCATCATCATCATCATCATCTAAACTTATCAGCGGTTCATCATACTGAGCGCTCAGTACGAAAAGGCTTAGGACATAGGTCCACCACGCTGGCCAAATGCAGATTGGCAGATTTTATACACCTTTGAGAACATACATCCCTGGAATCGATATACCTACTTAGGCTTCTTTTTATCCTGGAAAATTAATTCTAGTATCGACTATTCTCACAAATAAGTCGATACTAGAATTAATTTCTTAAACTGCACCCTTTCAAGTAAAGATTTTTATATAAACCTGTGAGGATGATACTGCCATTGTCGGAATTAGAATGTCATAAGCCTACTTTGTCGTATTAGTTTACAAATTGCGAAAAACCAAATTAAATTTGAATTTCGCGGGCAGACCCGTCTCATGCACCTTAAGGACAGATTTTTATGAGATTTGGCACAAAGATAGCTTGCATCCTGGAGATTCACATCGATTACTTTTGTACCGCAAAATCAAAAAGTTGGCACGGGATTTAAAAAAAGTCTAAATCCACGCGGACGAAGTCGCTGGCATCATCTAGTTCTTAATAATTATTCAAACAAATACATGAAGTAAACAATGAGTTTATATTCTGAAGTGGTTCTTGAAGGTTAATTAACCTTATTCGCACACAATATGCCCAGTAATTAAGACTTGACGCCATTTCTTCCCACGCGTCTGCATTATTTACGTAATTCGTCTAGCAGTGGGGCGCTTAAGCTGTTTGCCCTTTAATTATTACCCCCAATGGGACAAAAATAACAACATTTATACAATTAAATCTCAGCCGCAATGTTTAAAACAAAAGATTTTCTGTATCTGATTACTTAAGGTCTATACTTTATCCACGGAAAGAAGTTAATGTGGGACTCTCTGTTTTACGTAATCCCATACAAATGACCAATTAAGTCACCTACCAATCACAAACTATGTTGTCGAATTTCGAATGTTTTTTGAATGTTTGTTATTGGTTGGCCACTCAAAATAATGATTTTCCTGGGAACAAGTAATGTGGTGGTTTTCCGTTGCCTTCCACATCGCTGTTTGCCGCCATAAGAATGTGGTGTCCACTGTTCAAACGCCTGGCAATATCTGATTACTGACTGTTCCAGCCCCTGCGGCCTCCACTGACACGAATCTCTGGGACTGCGGAACTCAAAATATGACCTGCTGCAGCTCATAATGCAAGGGAAAATAAAGGGCAGACGTAGACCTGGCCGTAGACGAACATCCTGGCTCAAAAACCTTCGCCAGTGGTTTAACATGAGTACGAGGTCACTGTTTAGAGCAGCGGTGAACAAGATCCAGTTAGCCTTAATGATTGCCAACCTCCGATAGGAGACGGCACTAGAAGAAGAAGAAGAAGGCCACTCAAAATGGTTAACGCCCACTGAGTTTTTTGTCTTTGCCATTTGTATGGGATTACGTAACAGAGAGAGAATACTAACATCTCCCCGTGGAATCTCTACTATTTACTTAATTTACTCCCATATATTTTGGTTTTACTATTTATAAAGAAAAAGAAAGAAAATGTACCTACAAGTATCAAGGTAAAGCTCAACTCAAACTACTGGGTCTAAAGGTCTGTAAACTTGAAATTATAAACGTATTGTCAACTCAAAATCTATTATCATATGTTTTATGTCGATGTCAAATCTGCCTGTCAGAAGTTTCACTTCTCGAAATGGTAGCTGTAGGCTTCCATGTTTCAACCGTTTCAATACTCTGGTAATGCAGAAAAAGCACACTACAAACCTTTAGCTTTTATAAAGCACTTCCTCAAAATTCCGTATCTCCTAGCTACTTAAAAACAAAGAAAAACCAAATAGACTACGGGCCCATGTACAAAAATGGATGGGTCATATGAACCACCAGATGACGTATATAGGACGATATAAGAGCATAAAATAATACGATTCAGCACTATGCCGTCACTTGTAAGCTGTCCAACTGAGTGCTGGTGAGAATTCAAAAGTGCAGGTAGAGTGAGTACATTTTGGTCATATATTTTTGTACGGCATTTTTACCATCAATAGATCCATGAAAAATAGTAAGAAAGCGCGCAGTGCCGTAAAAAAAAAGTGCGCCACAAAGTCGGTAAATTTTTTGATTTTCTGACAATTTCCGGGGTAAATTTGGTCATTTCATTCTGTACGGCATTAGTTTCATACTGTTTCAATACAGCCTCTAATCCATTATTCCGCAACGCCGTACAAATATCATGCGACAAGGGGAAAAAATCGAGGGTTGCAACTCCCTCTCTTTCCGTGCTCCGGGGGGTGATTTGAAACAACATAAAATTAATTTATTTTGAAAGTATTTTATGCATAGATAATATTTTTTTACATGCCGTACATTTTCATTGGTCCAAAGGTTTGTAGGGGAAAAAAACTCAAGGAAAAATCCATAGAACGAAATGTAAAGTGAAATTTATGACGATATTTTTTTATACGGCATTTAGATAGTTTATTTGTACTTAATGTAATCCATACTAATATTATAAATGCGAAAGTGTGTCAGTCTGTCTGTCTGTCTGCTACCTTTTCACGGCCCAACAGTTTAACCGATTCTGACGAAATTTGGTACAGGGTTAGCTTATATCCCGGGGACGGACATAGGCTACTTTTTATCCAGAAAATCAAAGAGTTCCCACGGGATTCCCAAAAACCCATCCGCTTAACCGATTTGTATGAAATTTGGTGCCGAAGTAGCTTGCGTCTCTGTAATTGACTTATGCAACTTTTTATCTCGGAAAATCAAAGAATTCCCACGGGATTCCTAAAAACCCATCCGCTTAACCGATTTGTATGAAAGGTACCGAGGTAGCTTGCGATCCTGTAAGTGACATAGGCATTTTATCCCGGAAAATCAAACAGTTCCCACGGGATCTTTAAAATCTAAATCCACGCGGACGAAGTCGCGGGCATCCTCTAGTAATTTATAAAAAGTTAATGCCGTACAAATCTGAAAGTTCATATAGATAAAAAAGTAATAAAAATATGAAATAAATATAATTTACATATATATCGTTTACGGAGCGACGTTCTGTTATGACGTTTAGCATTTGTAGAAATATACCTACACCTGCCTATACTGTACTGTGTGCTAAGTAGTGTGGGTAGTGCGTTTTATACAATGTAAAAGCAAGAAAAACTGTCAACGAAGCAAGGTGTATCATATTCGATAGGATTTATACACCGAAAAGCTGTAATGAAGCTTTCAAAAAGAAAGCTATGAAATTGGAAGCAACGTCGTTTCTCCCTTGTTTCAGGGAGTTAAAACAACATATGAAGAGAAGTACCTACATAGCACAGATTTGGTGTAATGCCTACAAACAAATACCGTCGACCTTGTTACCAATAAGATATGGATGGATGTTCAATGACGGTCGGTACGATTTCGACTGGTTCCACGGCGAGGAATGCCCCCAAAAAGTCAGTGACATAACGGAACCGGATGAGGAATCAGGCGAAGAAATTGATGACGTCATAGGTGAATAAATATATCTTTACATCTTCAATCTGTACGTAAGACTTTAATTTTGACAAAAACTTATTCATGTTTCAGAAAATGATAGAGAAGATAATTCGGACGTCGATGAAGACGTTGACTCCGATAACAACTCAGCGGCTGATTCCGATACTGATTAATTTAAATAAAAACCTTATTTTGTATTATCATCTTTAAATATATCGAATTTATCTAAAAAATAGTTGTTTCATTTTCATCAGCCTAAAAGATATGGACTGCATTAAAATGTACGGCATCATTTTTTCCTAATTCATTTATCTTAATACTATTTAAAACAAGGGGAGAATGAAGAAAATTGCTATATTTTATTAATCTATGAATATTTAAACTTTTGCAATAATTTGAAAAATTTCAGTTTTTGTATTTCTCAATAATTTTTTTTAGAACAGTTTCTTTTGAACGGCAATACTATATAACAATAGTATTTTACACTATCATGTTAAAAAAAAAGTTGCCGTACAGAGTCAAATGATTTTACAGCTTTAAAAATCAAGTATACCATGAAATTAAGATAATTATTGATACACATTCAATTGAACACTAATTTTTTGACGGCATTATTTTTAATAGTACTTTTGAGTGCTAGATAATGTTTTGGAACCAAAGCCGTTCTTTTTCAAATCACCCCCTGGAGCACGGAAAGAGAGGCGGTTGCAACCCTCGATTTTTTCCCCTTGTCGCATGATTTTTGTACGGCGTTGCGGAATAATGGATTAGAGGCTGTATTGAAACAGTATGAAACTAATGCCGTACAGAATGAAATGACCAAATTTACTCCGGAAATTATCAGAAAATCAAAAAATTTACCGACTTTGTGGCGCACCATTTTTTTACGGCACTGCGCGCTTTCTTACTATTTTTCATGGATCTATCGATGGTAAAAATGCCGTACAAAAATATATGACCAAAATGTACTCACTCTACCTGCACTTTTGAATTCTCACCAGCACTCAGTTGGACAGCTTACAAGTGACGGCATAGTGCTGAATCGTATTATTTTATGCTCTTATATCGTCCTATATACGTCATCTGGTGGTTCATATGACCCATCCATTTTTGTACATGGGCCCGTAGTCTAAAAATATATTTGTAAAGTTTCAGTTCTCGGGCGCCGACGGGTCGCGCTCGGGAAATCGATGTTAAACTACTGCCTTTCAACCCCTTGGCAAAAACACGCAACTCTGCTCGGGAAATTACCACCGCTACCTCGAGCTAGTCTATTTTTGAACCCTTTCTAACATACTTTTATAAGCTTTAAGAGGTCCTTTGTGAGACTGTTTTTCTGTGTTCCATTGTAAGAGTGTTGTGGGACCTTCGAAAGAAGAGTGAATAGGCACCTTCTAGGCAAGTGCGCTCTACCTTAGGCTGCATTATCACCTACTTTGGTGCGATATCTGTACTGGTTTGGGATGCTCTTTTCGAATATTCTATTTACAATATTATGCCAATGTATAAGTAAAGTTGCGCATTGTTGGAGCAAGTTGGAGTGGAGTCAAATCCACTCAGTAACCCCCGACCCAAAAAGAGGGGTGTTATAAGTTTGACGTGTGTATCTGTGTATCTATGTATCTGTCTGTGGCATCGTAGCTCCTAAACTAAGGAACCGATTTTAATTTCGTTTTTTTTTTTTGTTTGAAAGGTGGCTTGACCGAGAGTGTTCTTAGCTATAATCCAAGAAAATCGGTTCAACCGTTTGAAAGTTATCAGCTCTTTTCTAGTTATTGTAACTTTCATTTGTCGGGGGTGTTATAAATTTTTAATTTACACTTGTTTTTATTATATTATCGAAAAATTAGGGATCCCTACGAAAATTGTAGTAAGCTTTCCGCGCGAAGCCGAGGCAGGCCGCTAGTATTTTACATACAGGGTTAAAAAAGGATCCTTTTTCACGTGTAACAGCTTTATCGCCATTAAACATGAATAGGCCAAGGGAATACGTATGAAATGCTGAAGGATAACGGGATTAGCCGAATGATCATTTATATAACCGTATCATATGAATTTTTTGCGATGTTATTTCGGAGGGATTTCTATACAAATGCGTTGTTTATATTCCATTCCACAAGGTCGCTTTTTTGATTGAATCAATATGAACTAAGCTACATTAATCTTGGAATCGTGTATTGATTACTTGTGACGAGCACAGATGTATTAATCTTCAGTGGTGACGAGAATAGCTAAACATTTAATTGCAATGTCCCGGCCACATTAACGGCCGCGATGTTTAATGGCATTTCCCCATAAACGTAGATGTATCCACGGTCAACGTACAACGGCATTCACAGTGCCGTTGGCGTTAGACGATTTTAACCCCAATTCAATTGGCATTAGACGTTAACCGTTCAAGTGTGGCCACTCAGTTTAACGCGTTGATTATCGTGATAATTATGGCGTTTTTGGGCATTGACGTTAACTTTAATGTAGCCGCAACATAAGAAAGAAGTAAGAAACATCGGCCGGTCATTTACTCCCAGTGACCGCTCATATATCCATCTCCGTCCATCCTTTCATCGAAATGCATCGTAAACAAACCGAGGGACGAACTAAGGAGTCACAAATTGCAAGAAAACGTCTATAAATTGCGGCAACGTAGCTCTCCCTCGAGATTCGAGACCTATTCGATACACGTACCTACTTACCTATTTTCTGTTAACGTCTTTACGGCGTTTTCCATATTACCTGATCTGATATGAAGAAAATTGGAGTTTACTTCTGGTGTTTCACGTATGTGTGCAGATGCTAAATTGTCATAAACGGGCAGTTTGAACAGTTGATAGTTGAACAAAGTACACACGTGCAGTCTTAGTGAACTGCTCGAGCAGTCGTCTCCTGCTTAGGCGGTCCTACTTCAAGTTACCCATGTATGGCCGCAGTTAGTGTAACGGTTTTAGTATTTGTTTTTTATCATTTCTCATATTTGTCCTAGTTATTTAAGTAATTACTTTGACACGCTATACATTACCTACGTATCGGTGGGTTTAAATTTCGAGCAATACCAAAGCAGATTCAGGTTAAAGTCCGATACGCTCTATTACGAAGAAGGAGCCAGATATACCTATAGCTCTCGAACAGAATTTGTGGTTTTAATTCCGTCTAGATGATAAAGAAACGTGATTCGATTCGTATTATAATCGTACGAAGCTACAGACAATTTACCTTGAAAGGGCAAGATCCCTATCACTTCCCATTAGTTTCCGCACAAACGATTCGAATTAACCTTCAAAGAAATGTACGATCGGTATAATATCGGAGGTCGAATCAAAGACATTGGCTTTGGCATAGGAATGAGGCTGTCAACTGATTGCCGCGCGCGCTGCGTATTGGGACGCTAGTAGGGTACAATCGGGAATTCTGGATCGCATAACGTGTTTCTCTTACAATATGTTTCTTGCCTTGAGTACCTTTAAGGCAAGAAGCTATTGCTAACTTTTAGGCAAGCGCGCTCTAACCGAGACCTTATTGTTACTTCTCATTAGCTAAGATTGTATTGCAATAAAACATATTATGATTAATATTTAACGCGCTTGTAATTTTATTTCTATTGCAGTAATAGTAAGTACAAGTACGTAGGATGACTCCTTTAATGTAATTGAAATCCACTGTGTTATTAGTTTTATATTTTTACAAAATACTTTTAATATAATATTCGTAAATATAGCGAATACCAGCTGGACTCACGTGGTTAGTGAAAGTAAGCTCGAATAGTTCCGAACCCATCCGGGGTTCTTAGTAAATTATTGCAAATTCTCTGCGGAAAAGACTGGTATTTTTAATGTATAGAAATAAATTTAAGCACTCACGCACGCTGTGCACGGGAGCCACGTACTTAACGTGCACAGCAGTCGGTTGTTGTCCTTAAACGCCCGCATTCCCGCTTCCTTTATTGAGGTTAGACGGTTAGGCTCCACTTCTGGAATCTCAATTATGGAATGACTTTTTATTGGTTATAACCTTTGATCTTAATCTGCGACTACCAATTTAGTTTCGGCTGAGGTTTTTTTAAGACTTTGTTTACATTTGTTTTTATTAATTTTGATAGACTGATTTATCAGGTTGTTATTATATAAACATGTGCAAAGGTTCGACTTGGTTAGTACAAATGTAATAGATAATGTATGTTATATAATCATGAAATATGTAATTTCACTAAGAACGAATTTTGTGTTCTGTACGTACTCGTAGATGTAAGTGTAGCAGCAAGCTATGTGTAGCACGTGTGGAAGTGTAGCAGCAATGTAATGTGTAGAACAGAAATGTGTAGCAGCGATAGAATATGTAGCGCGGACGTCAGAAATGTGTAGCACGTACGGAAGTGTAGCAGCATTGTAATGTGTAGAACGGAAATGTGTAGCAGCGATAGAATATGTAGCACGGACATCAGCAATGTGTAGCACGGACGGAAGTGTAGCAGGGATGGAATGTGTAGCACGGATGAAAGTGTAGGCTGGAAATATGATTTATCAAGATGATCGCACTACGAATTGTAACGTCAGCAACACAATGGCTCCAACTCTTGTGGGTTGTCTCGTAGTATGCGATCGGGGTTACCCCGAATTAACCAGTTTGGAAGTTTAATGTAACTTTTTGTCTTGATTAAAGCTGCTTTATTTAGAGGCAGTTGGGCGCTTGTTGTCATAGACTTCAACATCGCGATCGGCCACTTTCGTTTCCGTTGAGATTATACTGTGATTATACTACGACTATGCCAAACCTGACCTGTTATTAATTAAAAAAATAGTTTATTGAGGTTAGACTGTGTATGTAGCGTAAACATAACGTGCGTTTAAGTGGTTAACCGTTCGATCACGCGATTGTTTAATCAAAATCTATAGCCGTCCGTATACAATAGGATAGGCTTCTGAATAGACCTAAATAGTTCATAAACAAACGTTTTATGTGAGCCTATTATAAAATCCATAGAAAATTTATTACATATTTCTTTACCTACTAGCTGATGCCCGTGATTTCGTCCGTGTAGAGTTAGGTTTTAAAACTCCTGTGGGAACTCTTGGATTTTCCGAGATAAAAAGTAGCCTATGTCACTCTCCAGGTCTTCAACTATACCTACCCATGCAAAAAACTACCTCGATCCGTTGCTCTGTTGTGACGTGATTAAAGAACAAACCAGTAAACCATCAGAGAAACACACTTTTGCAGTTATAATATGGGTAGTGATTAGGCTAAGGAACCAAGCGAAATTCCGAGCACGAAAATCTGCTACAATGTCTCATATTTAAAGGAAATATTAGGGGTTAGTTATTAGTTACCAATAAAAAACCTTAAAAGTATTGATATAAATAAGTCAATGCTCAAAAGTTTATATAAAAGTCAACTCTTACAAATTCTTTACAAAACAAAACCAGATACTCAACAAAAGGCATGCCTTGACAGAAACCTCATACCAACCCTTTGTTTCTACTATAGCTTTGTAAAGACGCCGTTTCAAAACAAACTCCATCCATGTAACACTGTCAATCCCACTACCGCGAGCCAGCTGGCGACCAATGGCATTCGGGCTTTAACGTAAGTTTACATTCAAGACATTTTGCTACACTTAAATACTTGAATACAATACTTTTTGTCGTCCGGACATTTGAGACATACTTTTCAGTCTTCTTCTACTTAAGAGGTCAGAAACAGTTATTAAATGGACAATATGGATATGGAACGCCTTTCCTGCATCAGTTTTCCCCCCGCTTTTAGAAAAGGGACCTTTAAGTCAAGAGTGAATAGGCATTTTCTAGGCAAACGCGCTCCATCTCAGACTGCAACATTACATGCCAGCAGGTCTGATTGCAGTCAAGCGCTGGTCTATAAATGAAAAAAAAAAAAAACAAGTCAACTTTGCATCTTGATGGTTCAATTCAATCGCAGCATCTGACTGTCAAGATGCAGTTGTGTCGTGCTCGAAAGAGCCTCAAAGTTCGAACAGGGCCGTAGCCTCATTCGTCCTTAAGTCGATGCTGCTCAAATGGATACTAAGCTTTACAAGGACAGACAGGACACAAATATAATTGTGTCCTGTCCGTGTGTAACAATTTTACGCCGACTTTGAATAACTTTGTTTCTTAACACATTTTTTGGCTGTCACAAGAGAGGTTTTCTTAGCAACCTGTGTGTAAATACCTATTTTTGTGTTGTTTCTTACAGTATGTAGCAACTTTTTGTCGTATGACATGTCGTCAGTGTAAGTGTACGGTAGGCGGACGCATGCGCGCTCGTGGGTGGGCGGTCGATAACTGTGACGTCACGCGCCGCTTTCAACGGCGCCGGCCCGTCGCACCAATCGATGTGCACGTTTTACAGACGTACGGACGTTTAAGTTTTTTTTTTGTTATTATTTCATAAGATATGGAATGCCTTTCTGACATCAGTTTTCGCCTCCACATAGTCATTTTCTAAGCAAGCTTGCTCCATCGGTGCAACATCATATGCCAGCAAGTCTGATTGCAGCCAAACGCTAGTCATAAATAAAAATCGGTTTTGTGCGAGTCCAACTCACATACAAAGGTTCCGTACCATTGTACAAAATATACCTATCACTTTTATGTAGAACACTGCAAGTTAATGACCAACTGCGCCATTTAGTAAATAATTTTTTCGTGAACACAGTTTAATTTTTTTTTTATGTAACCACAAATAATAAATAACCAAGCTGCCTAATTTCATGATTATAGGTCAACGCGACGTACTCTATAGGTTAAAGACGGTTAGACAGACAGACAGGCAACAAAGTGATCCTATAGGGGTTCCTTTTTTCCTTTTGAGGTACGGAACCCTAAAAACTGCCTGACCCACCCCGGTGGAATTTCGGAGAAACCTTTTAGTAAGCGTCTACGTTATAAAGACAACCTACGTGCTAAATATCTAGTTTTTAAACCCAACGGTTTGAGCTATGCGTGAAGAAATGTCAGTCAGTAAGTTTATCCCTATATGTTTAGATTAACTTATATCTGCGTGGTTTTTGTGCTTTCATCTGTAATATTCACAAAAGTGATCTGTGTTTCATACATGCAATACCTCTCACAAACTGTTCTCTATTTTATTTTTAAAAACCACAAAATTATTTTTTTGGACATATATGAATTAATTCGAACGTATTGTTTTACTAAATAAGTACATAATATAATATTTAAGAGACACACAGATACATTTTCCTCTTTCTGTAGATTTGACCTCGTGACCAAAAAAATACAAATTTCAAAAGGTCGTAGCAAACGTAGCGCAGCTTTCCACTTTCGTAGCATATGTCGTAGCACACCTACGTAAATGGATTTATCACGTCCCGTGTGCTTAGTATGAGATTGTACTTCTCACCAACGTTGGTAGAATTCGAGGGTCGAAACACAAACGCCAAAGTAAAATGGACCTGAAAATGCTTGTTTTCAAGTCAAAAATTCTATATCACTGATTTTAATTTTGCAACGCGTTCGCTTGTAACGCTGGCTAAAGATAAAGATGGATAAAGCGTTGGGTATAGACAAACTTGAGCTTTGAAACAAGTTGGTTAAGGTTATGTTTTTAATGCTGTAAAGTTTTTCGGCGCCGAAACGTTGCTAAGTTATAAAATCTCATACTAAGTATGCCGATCGGGAATATTTTACTTGTCCCGCTCGATTAATTTCGCTGAGACTTTCAACCCTACCGTTACCACTCACACGAATCGTGTGTGAACAGGCCGGTATCCCGGTAGTAGTACTAACACCCAAATAAATCAGTTCGCTTGTATGGGTTGTCGGGGATTGATGGAAGATAATATTTATTAAATGTCGTACATAATTTTAAACATTTTATTAGCAAAATCCTAGTTTTTTTTTTGCTCTATCGTCTGGCTTTACAAAGATTAGCCAATGTCAAGTTTGTAGTTATTTGTAACAAGTTAGGGAAACTATACAAGTATAGACCCCGTCTGTGCTGGCGCTCGCCGACACACGCACGGCACCCCGCTTAGAGCTTTAACAAAAAAAAACACTCCATAAAGGCAGAGCACGCCCGCCAGCCAACACCAACACAGACGAAGTCCCCAATCCTAGTTGTACATTAAATCAATATATTAGGGATGTAATTTGAAATCTTCATGAGCCTTTGGGGAGTAAAAGTTTTTCTAATGGCTGGTAGGCTTCATTCACGATTGATGTTATGTCCTGTCCCGGTTGATCATATTGTGACATCCACACAGATCCCGGATTGCCTTCGCGAAACATCTTCAGAAAGGCTTCTACGGCAGAGTCAATACTGAAAATGAATTTAATTTTTACTTTTAGGGTTCCACAGTTAAACAAAGTTAAAATATGATTTAATTTTTAAAAACTTTTAGACTACAGCTTTTTTTACTAATTACTAGCTGATGCCCGCGACTTCATGCGCGTGGATTTAAATTTTTAATCTCTAACTCTTTGATTTGCCTAAGGGATAAAAAGTAACCTGTGTGTTAAGTCAAGGTATAAGGAACATTTTTCAGCCAAGTCCGTCTAGTAATTTTCGCGTGTTGTTACTCAAACATTCACACATACACATACTCGTACAAACTTTCGCCTTTTTAATATTAGTGTGATTATGAATAGTTGTTTATTTACCTTTGAAAAGGAGGATTAGAATTTCTAGTAAAAAACAGATTAATGAATTTTGGATCAAAAAACCTCGATGCAAGGTTACTCATGAGTGCTGTAGCTGTTGGTCCAAAACTTATCGTCAATATTCGAACTCCGGTCGCGTCGTAGAATTCAGGAGACTGCAAAGTAGAAGAAAAATATTTAAAAAATTCGGCCAAGTGCGAATCGGACTCACACACGAAGGGTTCTGTACCATCGTACAAGAATCACCTAATACTTTTTGATTTTTTGTATTTCCATGGCGGCCATTTTGAAATTTTTCTCTCAATTCTCTTTTCTATCTTATAAATATTTCTTTCTCTGTCTTATAATATAAAATGTTGCCGCCTCCAGCCTGCGCCACCGTGGGTAGCTATACATAATATTATGTATATCTCGGGTAATTTGACCAAGTAAGCTCGGTGGCTATAGTAACGCTTGCTTACCGAAATGCATCTGCTGAAGTGTAGTACAGCAGCCTTAGATCCACTGTACACCGGTAGATGCTGCATCCTAACTACGGCAGTAACAGACGCAATGTTGATAATGGTACCGCCTGATCCGCCCTCATCTTTGCGCATATGTCCTATGCCTTTCCTCGTGAATGAGACCACACCTTGCTGAAATCATTAATAGTGGAGTATAAAGAGTATTTTTAGAGAAGTTTTCCTAGCGCGCTCCCCAGCGCTGTCTAGAGTCTAGACCAACGTAGTTTGGTTCTAATTTGGATACTAATCAATCAAACTTAGTGAAATTATGTAGACACATCTTAGAAACTAATATCTGTATCTGTGGTTTGTCAGATTTCTGCAAAAATGTCTAGTTTTAAAGTTACAAGGGTTTCAAGATTTGTAAAATCCTTGTAAATCCTTGAATATGTGTTACTTTGAACTGGTAAACCACTGAAACATTATTCGATCCTAGAAAGTATCTGCAAAATTTCATTGCACTATGCAATTAAGAGACCGAAAATCAATGAGCTTTCCGGGATTTTCAAAAATTTAAATCTACACGGATCAAGCCGCGGGCATTATCTAGTTATTGTATATGTTTTTGTACCAATATTTGAGGGAATTAATTCATCTTTATCTTGGAATTTATCAGGTCCCCTTAATTATACTCCTTGCCGATAGCATGATAAAGTTTCGTTCATTCAATTAGTATGTTTTTATTACTATACTATATTAATACTTGTAATATTAATAATCTTGGAGTATTTAACTTATTGTGTAGAGTATAATATGGTAGAGATCGAGAATAAGGTGGTATCGCTTATTGGGTTAAAGGCTTGTATTTTTTTGTTGAAGGAGAATAATGTCTTTGTTATTAGAAAAAAAATTAAATCATCTTGGAAGAATTATCTTCTTCACACTTCTTGTTTACATTGGTGGAGGCACCTGAGTAATGATAAAATGGTGTACCTACCTACGGCTTAAACGTTTGATTTCAGAATGTCTTGAAAATGATTAATTCACGATTTTGTGCGATGAGATCATGATTTCGTTGGACAATAATTTAATTTTTATCAGTTTTCTCACCCAATTGACATCAGAAGCTGTCCTCCATGCATCTATGGAATCATTCATGATACCTGCATTGTTAATAATAACATCTATCCTTTTGAATGCAGTCAGCACTTCTTGAAAGCTATTTTTGATTTCTTCTTCTTTGCTGACATCACATTTGATAAAGATCACTTTATTTTTATAAGTTTCATTTAGTTTGTCTGCATAAAGTTTACCCACTTCAGAAACGTCTAGTATGGCTATATTCTAAAAATATGTATATTAATCCGTAAGTCCGTAAGTTAAAAATATCAATATAAACAGCGAACAACCCACAGACAGGTTGTCTACCAAGTTATCATGTAAGGGTTCCTTTTATCTTTTTGAGGAAAGGAACACTAAAAACTGATGGACGTTGGGGTCCCAAGGTGTTTCCATACATGTCCAATGGTTTTGATTTGAATTTCCCTATAATGTCCTAGTTATAAAAACACACTGTATATTATCTATTTATAAAAGCTTTACCTCTGCTCCGAATTTTAGGAATGCTTCAGCATACGCTGCCCCTAGTCCAGAGGCGCCTCCAGTAATCAACACGTTTTTACCTTCAATTTTTCCTTCTTTTGCCATATTTACTTTCTTTTCTGTGTTTTTGTTTAGCAAATGAGAACTGTGTGATAAGGTATCTTTAAATGTGGCGGTTTTATAAATACTCTGTTATCTTTTGCATCGTCTGATAATTTCTTATTGCACTTATTTGGTCTAAAATAAGAATTTATACCTACCTATTCTATTGTAATTTTTGTAAATGATATAGGATTATTTTAGAGTGAAATAAATACGAGTAAAAATATAAAATTGTAAAGAAATTGTCTCGGTTAGTTACATATTATTAATATTTGGGATTTGGTAAAAAAACTAATAGATTGATTTTTAATATTCGCTAATTCGATGTGTATGGAAATCGTTAGTCTTATTTTTTTACGATTCTAATAGGCACGAAAATACGAAAAACTCAAAAACGGCGTTTGCAATGCAAAATCTAGAAAAGACTACGTTCCATGTTTTTTATACGTTGTTCAAAACGCAAATACGAAGATTCGGTTATAATCATAATATAATTTTAAATATCAATAGATTACCAGTATATTTATTTATATTTCATTTTAAATACACTAATATTACACTGGGTGTCATTACAGATAAGACAAACTACCCAATAATTAAACTTTCCACTGGGCGCTCAGGTTGCCATGATATTTTATTTATTTATTGATTTAGTACTAAAATTACTACCATAATCTATTACGAGGAATGTTACTAACACACAAACTTACATAGATCTATTGCAAACTTGAAACTTAATTCTATGGACCTACTCTGAAATAAAAGATTAAGTATTTATTTATTTTACAAACAGGAACTATTTTCAAAATAGAAAAGCTCTTTTTCATGTTTATGTAGTTGTTAGCTTACTTACTAAGGTCAGTTTGATGACATATGACTGATACTTTTACCCAAATTTTATACGAATGAAATGAATGAATGAAATTATTTTATAGAAATGATGATGAATGATTTATATTTTTATATAAAAACCTTCCTGATGCAATGTTAAAAAAACGAAAAAAAAACTGACTAGGAGTCTTAAATGATGGAAAAAAAGCGCACTGGAATACACTTAAAAAATGAGAGAAAATACAATAAGCTTATATTATTTTATTTTCTATTATTTAGAAATCTGGGTAGCATCAGTTATTTCGCTAGGTAGCGTGAGTTTCTCTAATGGCTTGTAGGCTTCGTCCAAAATTGCTGTTATATCCTGTCCCGGCTCGTTGAATTGTGACAACCACACTGATCCGGGTTTACCTTCGAGGAACATTTTCAGAACGGCTTTTACTGCAGAGTCAACGCTGAAAGATTTAAATTAAGTTCAACTTTATGTTGCGGTGATCCACTAAATCTGACAAGTAAATGCCGATTTTTCTGGTCTGGTCTGGTGGGAGGCTTCGGCCGTGGCTAGTTAGCAGCCTATTGGCAAAGCCATGCCGCCAAGCGATTTAGCGTATGATGCCGTGTAGAAACCAAAGGAGTATGGGTTTAATGAAAACTGCCATACCCCTTCTAGGTTAGCCCGCTTCCATGTTAGACTGTATCATCACTTACCACCAGGTGAAATTGAAGGGTTAACTTGTATCTGAATAATATATTTTTTAAGTGGCTCGCGTGCATTTTGTACAAGTCACGGCGTGCACATGCTTGTGAGTTTTTGAGAGTGAGTACTGAGTACAAATATTACGATGTACACGTGACCTATGCGTACACAGTGACAGTGACGCGTCCATAGGAGTCCGATGCGTGTTGTGTGCACGGAACGTGCGCTTGCGCAGGTGTGTATCCACATTTAAATAAACAGGCATAATTTTAGAGTTTATCCGACAGATAGAATATTGAATTTTTCAATCAAAGATAGGATTTATTAGGCAAATAACTCCTTTATTCTTAGAATAATAATCTATTTGTTACTTTGATCCTTAGATCGAGAAAATAATATTGTGTCCATGAGATAATTGACAATTGAAAAATAGACAATGAAACAATAAAAAGTATCAGACCTCCATTATGAGCATTGAAAAATCAGCACTAAAGAAGATATTAAGAAGCTAATAGTATTGATTTACCTTTGTTCTTGGAGTGGAGAGGTCGGGTTTAGCATGTTTGTAAACTTTTGCTCAATAAACCGGGATTGAAGGTTGTTTAAAAGTGGTGTAGATGTTGCTCCAAAACATATCGTCAGTATGCGAACACCAGTGTTAGCGTAGAATTCAGGTGACTGAAATTAAAATAATCTCGTCATCTATTGAATGGTATATACAAGATCATCATGGCTAACCCGTTGCCGGCCCATTATTGAACTTGGGTCTCCTCTCAGAATAAGAAGGGTTTGTCCATAGTCTGCCACGCTCGCTCAGTGTGAATTGGCAGACTTCAGAAAATTATGGAAAACTTTCAGTCATGCGGATTTCCTCACGATATTTTCCTTTACCGTTAAAGCAATTGTGATATTTAATTGCTTGAAACGCACATACTTGACTCCGAAAAATTTGAATTTTATATATTAAAAAAAGAAAATTCTCCATCATGTTCTCAAAGGTTTGTAAAGTCTGCTAATCCGCACTTAGCCAGTGTGGTAGATCTAAACCCCTGACAGAAAACCGGCTTAGTCATCCCGATGGATTGATGATGATGATAATTTTTAAGGTACCTATGTTTTTTTTTGTTCGTAATGTTATAGTACTGTCCTACGATTCTTACAGGGAGTCCTAATGCGACAATGTACGCTAAGCTAACTTATACTTGCTAAAAATTTGAATTTGCTGGGATTGCTTACCGAAATGCTTCTGCCGAAATGTAATACAGCCGCTTTAGACGCACAGTATACGGGTAGAAAGTCCGCTTTTACGATGGCAGCAACCGAAGAAACGTTGATAATGGTGCCGCCAGATCCACCTTCAACTATACGCATGTGCCCTATGCCTTTCCTTGTGAATGAGACAAGGCCTTGCTGAAACCATGGGGCAGATTTTAATAGAGTTTATAAATTAAAATTCTGATCTGGTCTGGTAGGAGGCTGCGGCCGTGGCTAGTTACCACCCTACCGGCAAAGCCGTACCGCCTAGCATTTTAGCGTTTCGCTTCGATGCCGTGTAGAAACCAAAGGGGTATGGGTTTAGTAAAAACTGCTATATCCCATCTAGGTCAGCCCGCTTCCATCTTATACTGCATCGTCACTTACCACTAGGTGATATTGCAGTCAAGGGTTAATTTGTATCTAAATAAAAAAACCGATTCTGAGACAAATACGTTTTGGGCAAGCCGGTGTTCCGGTGTCGGTGGTGTCTTAGAGAATTTAATTTGTTTTTTAAAATTTTTATTTGAAAAGAAAAGCTAAAAGAAGTAAGTAGATAAAAAGAAATGTGTAGCCAAGCACAAGTTACAAGAAGCGTAAAAAAATACTTACAAGTACATAAATTAAGTCATCTAAGTTATATAAAAATGCTTATAGTAAAGAAGACCTTGTTTCAAGAAGAAACCTTGAAAAACAAGTTGAATGATTGGTCCGCAAATCTGCTCAATTCGAGCTTTTTAAAAATTCAGTGGCCAAAATTCTACGCAGGGAGGAGCTACTTATACAAAAGAGAACTATGTAATATAGAAGCAGGCGTTATTTTGCGGAAGTCCATGATATACAAGGAACCAAAAGCTTAATTTGCTATAATCCGCTAATCCAAACAATCTGTATGGCGCAACATGCAGCATGCGACATGCACCGCCCGCTTTCTCACTGATAAACATGCAGGAAAAGCCCGCCACTAAGCAAGCAATACGCACCACCACCACGCAGCACCACACAGATCCCAAAACCACTCGACGCACGTTTCGCCCTGACACCGAAGCATCCTCAGATGTAGACCTTACAATGCCTAATGGCAAAGTCCTTTTGTAATTGGTATTGTTATTACTCAATTTGTTGAGAATGTATAAAGAAGATTTAACAAAGACGTGTTTATATACCCAGTTGACATCCGAAGCTGTTCTCCACGCATCTGTTGAATCATCCATGATCCCGGCGTTGTTGATTAAGACGTCTATTCTTTTGAATGCATTCAATACATCTTGGAAGCAATTTTTGATTTCCTCTTCCTTGCTTACATCACATTTGATGAAGATCACTTTGTTTTTGTACGTCTTATTAAGTTTTTCTGCGTAATCATTGCCGATTTTTTCAGCAACATCTAGTATGGCTAATTTCTAACAACATCAACGTGAAATTAAGTTAGTTATTAGTATGTTCTAAAAATAACTATTTGAGAAGAATAAGCATACACATTTAAGATGAACAAGACGTGGAAACTCGTCGATTTTCCGGGATAAAGTGTAGCCTATGTCACAAAATGCATAATACTTAGTATAGTTATGTTAATTCAGGGTAGACGCTATTTCCATTCCTTTCTGTCAAATCGGTTCAGTTATTATGGCGTGAAGGGGTTCGGAAGTAATGATTTCATAAAAACTGTGTGTATAATGCGTACAAATTGAGATCTCACTCGCAATTTTAACTTTATGTCAACTGTAATGTCAAAAATACGATTTTAGTCCTTATTTTAAAGGTGAACCGTACTTTTGACATAACAGTTGATACATAGAGTTATAATGGTGAGTGAGTTCTTATTTTATACGGACTATAAGTAAGTATAGTTTCATTTAGATTACAAACCTAGATATACTCACTTCTGCTCCGGATTTTAGAAAAGCTTCAGCATACGCTGCTCCTAATCCTGAAGCTCCCCCAGTTATTAGTATGTTTTTTCCTTCAATTTTCCACTCTTGCGCCATGGTTTCTTAGTATATTATATATTTAATATGTTACAACTTAATTGTAATCCTTTATCTGACTTATGTACTCGTAGTCTTTAATAATTTTATTTTAGTGGTAATTTTACAATGTTGTTCGCGGAACACGTTCGCCATTTGTTGCTTTGTTAACTACATAATATTTCAACCATGTTTAAACTCATTTAATGTTATCAGGTTATCAGTTAATCAGGCCAAATTGAGGCCAAGAATCCCACCATGTTTTATGTATGGTTTCGTCATTTTACAAATAAAAGATGATAAAACGACTTGAAGTGTTATTTTAGTTTTATTTTTCTTAAGATATCGCTTTAAGTAAACTAACGAAATTAACATTTGGCGACATTTTCATTACAAAACTCCGAAATTGTCAAATTGATTAATTTTTTTTATTTAAACATTATTTTGGTGATTGATAATCGGACCCTTATATTAAGGAGAGCGATTTATGAATTGTAAATACCAATTATCATATTTCATAAAGGACTCTGGGATAGTATCCAATTAATCGAATTACTAGGGCCTAAAAGCATTAAGGTCAGCAATTAACGAGATAAATGAGCTTCTTAATTTACTAGTGTTCGAGTATCTGTAAGATCGGAACCGTCTCTGACCTGTGTTTGTAATGGGTTATAGCTAACGAAACGATAATTTCGAATAGCAAACAAAACTTCAATCTACTTTGGTTTATTGACGTTTTTTTAATGTTCAAAAAATTACACACTCACTTTGACGCTAACTGTGAGTTTGCACTTACAGAACCTTTATTTAAAAACCTGTTGAAAACTTTTTTTCTGATAATGTATTGAACTGCGTTTGAATTGTCATAATTTTTTGAAGAGGAACTTAATATTTCACACATTTTGACCTATAGTCCGTAAAAAATTATTTCTCACGCGCCATTTTTAACCCCCGACCCAAAAAGAGGGGTGTTATAAGTTTGACGTGTGTATCTGTGTATCTGTCTGTGGCATCGTAGCGCCTAAACGAATGAACCGATTTTAATTTAGTTTTTTTTTGTTTGAAAAGTGGCTTGATCGAGAGTGTTCTTTCTTAGCTATCATCCAAGAAAAGCGGTTCAGCCGTTTGAAAGTTATCAGCTTTTTTCTAGTTACTGTAACCTTCACTTGTCGGGGGTGTTATAAATTTTTAATTTATACTTGTAACTTTATGTGTCCATGTCAAAAATACGATTTTAGTATGGACTATACATTTTATTATCCACAATTTGAAATCAGTGATGTAGCGAATTTCAAATCACACTTTTTCGTTTCATCGAGTTTCAAATGACAACGGCACTAAAGAAATTTTCACTTCAAAAACACAGTAAAATTAAAGTAACTTGTTTCAAATGACAACGGTACCTACCACCTACTAAAGAAATTTTCACTTCAAAAACACAGTAAAATTAAAGTAACTTGTTCCAAATGACAACGGTACCAACCCTACCACCTACTAAAGAAATTTTCACTTCAAAAACACAGTAAAATTAAAGTTACTTGTTTCAAATGACAACGGTACCTACCACCTACTAAAGAAATTTTCATTTAAAAAACACAGTAAAATTAAAGTAACTTTTATTCACTGTACCTACTCAATTTTAATTAGGTAGGTACTAAGAGGCGTTACATTATTTTTGATCATATAATGACTCGACGCCGTCTGGTATGAGAAGTTTCTCTATTTCTCCGTAGGCTGCGTCTATGGTGGGAGTAATATCCTGCCCCGGTCGGTTATATATTGACAGCCATATTGAACCGGGAGTGCCTTCTTCGAACATTTTCGTCACAGCTGCTACAGCAGAGTCGATACTGTAAAGAATATAAAAATCCTTTTAATAAGGGATGAGAAAATGATTTAAACATCTGTGTAGATACTTTTCTGAAACGTTTAGTAGTAGATAAGGAACGCAGACCTGAGGTTCTTGGCTTAAAATTAATGAAACTGTATTATGCTTCTGTTATGTACCTATTTTCGGAGCTATAAGCAATTAAGCGATACTTGCTTTGATGGTGAAGGAAAACATTGTGAGAAAATCAGAGCCTGATTGATAGTTCTCCATAATTTTTTCAACAGGATGTGAAGTCTGCCAATCTGCAATTAGCCAGCTATGTCCTAAACTCTGAGAGGAAACCAGTGCTCAGTTGCCAGCGATAGAGATGATGCCTTAACAAATATTTGGGTAGTTTTTGTCGGGGAATATTTGGTTATACCTACAGAAATATAGTTTTGTTATTCGTAACACAATATGAGAGAGTAGTATAAAGTTAAAATATTTACTTTTGTTCAGCAAGTTGTACGTAAGGAAGCATTGGCGCTGTAATCACTTCGTCGAATGTTTTAGACTTAATGTCGTCTATCAGCGCCGTTTTCGTCGCTCCCAAGACCAAGGTTAGTACACGAATTCCGGTCATTGCGTAGAAAGCGGGTATCTAAAAATATGTTAAAGGTTAATAAATTAGGGTAAAACAAGTGTAAATTAAAAAATTATAACACCCCCGACGATCCAAAGTATTTGAATTTTCCAAAACATCATTTTCAAATAAATAATTATGTATTTAGGCAACGTCCATCTTGACAGCTTGACATTTGTCTATTGACATAATATTATGAACCTAACGGTTATCTAACCTTCTTTTCTACAAGAAAACTAGAAAAGAGCTGATAACTCTTAAACGGCTGAACCAATTTTTTTAGATTATAGCTAAGAACACTCTCGATCAAGCCACCTTTCAAACAAAAAAAAACTAAATTAAAATCGGTTCATTCGTTTAGGCGCTACGATGCCACAGACAGATACACAGATACACAGATACACAGATACACAGACACACAGATACACACGTCAAACTTATAACACCCCTCTTTTTGGGTCGGGGGTTAATGAATAAGTGCTTATGGGGTTGGTCTAGGCCCCAAGCTCATCAAATAGTCATCTGAAGACGCTTTTATGTGTTCCCAAAACAAGTAGTCCAATCAGAAGTGGCAAACTGGAGGTTTGCGCAGTTCATAGACTAAGAGACTAGTTAACAGGCGCCGGAAGTGCGCGCCCAGTACGCTGCGTTTCGGGTGCTTATTAACACCATTTTCTGTGTGAATTCTGGAACCGCCATTTTACACTCTTAGGAGTCGAATTTTCAATAATCCTTTCTTAGCCGTAATCTACGTCATTATAGCTACCTGCATGCCAAACAGCCCGATCCGTTCAGTAGTTTGAGCTGCGTTGATAGATAAGTCAGTCAGTCAATCAGTCAGTCAGCTGTTCTTTTATATATTTATATTAGATTATGAATCGCTAATTGAGTGATAATCTGAGGAAAGTCCTAAATTTGTTTCCCAAGAAAAAATTTAATATGATGGTGAATAAGTACCGCGAGGCTTCGTCCAAATTGTAGTACCGCTGCTTTGGATCCGCTGTATATGGGAACGATGCTGAACTTTGTAAGAGCAGCGCCTGAAGAGATGTTGATAATGGTGCCGCCTGAACCGCCCTGATCTGTTCGCATATGTTCGAGACCTTTCATTGTAATGGAGGCAGTCCCTTGCTGAAAAACAAAGCTCAAAAATTAAATTCCGAATCTCAGCTCTACCTTGGTTAAGATATCATGATAGAAGAAGAGGAGACTATGTTCTGTAAGACTACAGTACAGTTTTTTATTCAAATAGACTTTTACAAGTTCTTTTGAGTCGTCAAGTGGTTGGGAATGCGTACACTACCGAGAAGAGTCAGCAAGAAGCTCAAAATGTTTGGCAATGTAGTCTTTGGTAGTGGAATGTCGCACATTTAAACAGATCTTCCTTAAAAGTAAATATTTTTTAGTAAGGTGGTATTTGAAATATTAATTTGTTGAATTTGATTTGATGATTTCAAAGGACGCTCTCTAAAGCTGTCTATTCATCTTCTTTCTACGTGCTACTGAGACGTTTCATTTTGCCAATGTCAAGTAGGTACATACATTATATTTTTATAATAAATTATATTGACTATGATCAATAAAAGCTGTTTTACTCCAGAGGAACAACATGCTACAAATTAAGTTTGCGGCTTACCAGCACGCGGCAGTCAATTTAGGCCGAGACAGCATCGTGCTGTTAAAAAATTATGCTACGGACATTCTGACAACGACTTTTGATACATTTTTAATTATTCAAGCATGTGGCACTGTGGCATGCCTCAATGTTGCACTATGTTGCTCAGACTTAAAACAGCTTTAAGATCTTCTTGTATGACTAGTCAAACTAGTAATGTACGTACCCAATTGATATCAGATGCTAGTCTCCACACATTTGGTGCATCATTCATAACACCTGCATTGTTGACTATGACGTCTATCCTTTTGAATGCATTGACTACTTCATCGAAGCTTGCTTTGATTTCCTCCTCGTTGCTTACGTCACATTTTACGAATATCGCCTTATCATTGTACGTTGCATTCAGTTTTTCTACGAATTCTGTTCCCGCTTCCTCGGCGATATCTAATATGGCTACATTCTGTGGAACATAAAACATTATAGTACAAAACAAATTATCTAATCACTAGTACATTTTTTAATGTTTGTCAGTTTCTATAATGTAAAACCTATCTCTGTAAAAATATCTACTTACTAGTACAGTACAATTTATAATAATAATGTTTATCAATTTCTAGGACATATAAAATATATCTGTGTCTCATATCAGGATTGTGGGATTGTAATATGAAAAATGGTGTGTCATTGAATTAGCCATGATTGATAGTCATACAATCAACACATACATACTGTTTATATCGTTAATATTAAATCTGATTTTTTTTTCACAGTAATAGTGTATTTTAAAGATTTACAGTCTTATTCATAAAAATTTGTAGAAGCTTTATTAGCTTGTTATAAGCAAAGTTCTCAAAAACATTATTCATAAACGTTCAATAGTGCTAAAAGTGTTCAATAACGGCTCCATAACTTATAACAGGCTGAACCCTACTATAAACCCTTATTAAAGAACAAGATGGCCGGCGTCTTGTCTTAACAGCTGATAATTTGTTTGATATATGCAAGATGTGAGGTTATATTTTTGTTTTGGTTGATTCTAGTGTCATTGCATTGTAATTATTATTTGTACGTTATTTATTCTGGATTCGAAAAGCTGTGGTAATTAACTAGAGTTGCAAGTTTTAACTGCCATAAGATGCTAGGGACGGACGTCGTGAAGTAGGTACCTAAAAGTTCCTACTTAATTTCGAAGTTTCTTTTCATGTAATCATTCCTTTATATAGGTATGTGATTTCTTCTAACGTAAGAAATATGGTGGTGATGCAGCTCAGTACCTAACCACATAAACCGAGAAGGATTTAGGTAAAAAAAAGGGCTGGCTCATTTTTTGTGCAACGGATCAGCCTGGCTGTCAAGCGTGGAAATGCAGCCAGTATTCTTGGCACCATTCCACACGGACATGATTTGTATAATAATTAGAATAAGGCTAGCTTTAAGTTTTATTGTAATATTTTCAATTAAAGAAAAAAGGATTTTATTCCATGAATGTCCAGGTACTGTATCTAATACACACTTTTACTATACATGTTTTTTTTTTAAATAGTATAATAAAATCTAACGCTAATTTCTAAATTCCTTCCTGTTTCCATTTTTAATTAAGTAAATCGGAACAAAACTCCCAACGATAATACCTAACTATCCTCCAGAACTCAGACAATTGACCGAAAACAAATGTCACACCTGCGTCACTTCTCTGTGTAGAGCCCAGTTTTTTTGCAATTTTGTCTATGAATTCATCAGAACGACAACATAACAAAGCGAAACTAGCCTATAGCGAGAATTTAGTTGTGAGAGGTTTATTGAACCTTTATGAATAAAGAAAGTTATGAAACGTTTAATAGGCCTAATGAGCATTTTAGCTAATGAACGTTTTAAACCTATAATAAGGGATTTTTATGAATAAGACTGTAAAAATGAAAGCTGATCTAATTTTGCCTTGGCGTATTAAACATTCTGTGTCTTAACCAACTGTTCAATGAATGATGTCTCCAAAGTAATTAAAAATTCAGAACAGCTCTACCTACTCGTAAGGTATATTTTCGTTAATTAACTGTAAGGGTACTTTTAGAAGAAATATGTTTAAAATTTAATGCATCTCTAGGACTTTACGATTAAACTCTAGTAAACCAAAGGACGTCTCCACTGCTTGCTAATTTACACTACTGAGCCTTTTACATCCTATCACTTTTTTAAATTTTCTTTTGTTAATTTTATAGGCCAGCGTATGGCTGTAATCAGACATGCTGGCAAGTGTTGATGCAGCCTAAGATGGAGCACACTTTCCTAGAAGATACCTGTTCAATTTTTACTTCAAGGTACTCATATTAAATTGGAGGGGAAAACTGATGCTGGACCATATCTGCTATACATTGATGTTAGAGGAATACACTTTCTATATCTCAGTTAAAAACAAGAACAATTTTGTTTTACCCCTGCACCGTGTTTGAGAAAGTTTTCAGCGTACGCAGCACCTAATCCAGAAGCTCCACCTGTTATAAGGAATTTCTTCCCTTTAATCTTCCACTCTTCTGCCATTTTCACTGAATGGGCACAACCGTCAACTTTAACATCTACTAAATAAGTATTATTTAACCGTAAATATTTTTATCTCTCATTTTATATCTATCTAGTCCTGATAAAAATTATCACAAGAAATTAATAATTGATTTTGGAATTGATTGTCATGGCCTTGTGATTTATTAAACGCTGTTATAAGTATTAGGTATTAATTTGTAATACTGACAATGGGTCTTCTCTCAGAAGAATTTGGGCCGTAGTGCACCACGCTCGCCAAGTGCAAACTGGCAGACTTCACCCATCTTTGATAACATTATCAAGAATTCACAGGCATGCAATTTTCCCACGATGTTTTCATTCACCGTTAAATGAAGTGATATTTAATTGCTTAAAACGCACACAACCCTAGGATAGAAACTCGGACCCCCTGAATACACTCACTGACACTGACACGGAGCGGACATAATCACATAGTTAAATAACGTAATAACGAGCAGTTCCAAGCCGCCTCCAGCTTATCATTGAACGCGCGGGATTGCTGTCATAATTTAGCATTTTTTTAAAGAGCCATTGCCGAGTTTCTTGCCGATTTTGATAGGTATTCAGAACTAGTGGTGGATTCACTCGATTATATAACAGCTCTTGTAAAAGTTTTTGAATTTTGCATCTATAGATCTTGTATGACTTTGGTATCGAAAAGTAAACAGTTTGTAGGCTGATTTTATTCTACGTGCATGTATGACGAAATTAAAGGAATAAAAATTAGCGTAGAGCTTAGCAGATTTCTAAACTTTGGGATCGCTTTTTGCTGAGACAGGGCCGCGCTCGCGATTATCATAAAAGCCACTCGCACGACGGCACATCGTTGCATATTCAGGGCGCTAATTAATGGCTCTAGATCTGCATCGTAATAGATTTAACCCCGTTTTTTTTTATGTTTGGAATATTTTTATCCAAAAATCATCAAATTAATCGTGGTATGTACCTACCCATTATCTACATTATAATGTGTTGTTTAGCCACGAAATAACCTTAAAATCTTTTTTGTTCTAGTTTATGAGAAAGAAGTCTTTTTACGCTCCATATTGAGTTTTATTTCACTGGTTGAGACAATGGGTAATTCTGTTTGGTCTTTTATCTCTAGTTTGCATTTTGATTTGTTACAAAAGTACTTCAAATTTTCGTTCTTCTATCTCTTTTGTTTTTAGCCCCCGACCCAAAAAGAGGGGTGTTATAAGTTTGACGTGTTTATCTGTGTGTTTGTGTATCTCTGTATCTGTCTGTGGCATCGTAGCTCCTAAACGAATGAACCGATTTTAGTTAAGTTTTTTTTTTGTTTGAAAGGTGGATTGATTGAGAGTGTTCTTAGCTATAATCGAAGAAAATCGGATCAGCCGTTTGAAAGTTATCTCTTTTCTAGTTTTCTAAAGCTCTTTTCTAGTTTTCTTATAGAGGTTTTTGTGTCGGGGGTTTTTTAAATTTTGAGTTATTATTTGCCGGAAATTGTGCAAAATCATGAGAGTGCACATTATTAAGAAGTGATTTTTATTTTAAGAGTTCCGTACCTGAAGAGTGCCAACGGAGACCTTAATACCGTCCATCTGCCCGTCCGTCCGTCTTTCTGTCAGCGGGCTGGGCTGTATGTCATGAACATGGATTTTCAGTGTCTATTTATTGCCGTTATAACAACAAATAGTAACAAAAGTTCAAGAAGTGTATAGTAATATATCTTGTACGTACATAGTGTAGTACGGAACCAGTCGTGCGCATGTCCGATCGCAACTGACCGCTTATAATTTTCCGGAAATTGTGAAAGATTGTGAAAGTGCATGTATAAAATAAGCCTAATTCAGCTAACAAACTTCATAATTTTCAAAATATAAGTAGGTACACGTTAAAATCTTTTTTATGAAATGCGAGATGAGATACAATAGATCTCCAAAGAGATTACATTTTTGGAGATCTTTGTCTTTCGTTCTGGGTTTTGTTTTATTGTTGTGGCGTAGAGACGTCGCGTCGTGTAGGCGTCTTTGTAGAACGTTCTACGATCTACATACGACCTACTGTGCTGAATTTATGCATCTTCGAATGAATATTGCAAGGTAACGAAGATTCACTTGGTTTTTATACGACGTAATCTAAACAGCAAAAGTTATTTGATTAGGTACGCATAGTTTTCGACAGGTCGACTGGGCAATCGAGATGGGGACGCCCCGCACATTCCCACAGACCCCGCGCTTTCACAGAAGAAGAAAATATGAAAAGCTGGGATTAATGAAAATGAATAAAAAAAAATTATGTACGTTTTAAAAATTCATCAGATTTTAATTTTACTTAACGTTGAAACGTTGTCTCTATCATTTTCTTTTTCATGATCTTTATAAATACGGAATACTTCCCAAATTCCGTAAGTTTTCTGTCCCGTTTTGGTGTTTCGCAAGACTTCGATTCATTCGGTTCTTTCATAGAGGAAAATATCATTCTAAAAAATAAAAAATTGCCCGTCGTTTCACACAATAGAAGCTTTTGTGACAAAAGTGAGCTACTCGTACCTTCCTATATGTTGAGAGTTATTGATTGGGCACAGAAAGCTGACCTTTGGCCTTTGTGCTGATTCGCACTATGGAGCTATTAAAATGTGTGTTAAATGGACCGTTTGTTTTAATCTATTATTTAGCTGCCTGCAGCTATTGAAATTGCACTTATATTAAATAGATTGATTTTCAAAATGTACAAATGTATATGTTTTAAAGAGGATTAATATCATTAAAAAAATATACAATGCACAATAGCAAAGTGTCTTTGCTGTTGTGCATTGAAGAATTGCTTGGATGAAATTAACATCCGAAGATGCTCCGGTGCCGAAGTGTGCGTGGAGCACACTCTACTCCACTTTTAGAATATCTATGTGTTGTGTTTAGTGGTTGTTATTGCTTGCTGCACGTGTAGTTAGCGGGAGGGTGAACGGGCCATATACCTTACCGGGCGTTTTACCTTACAGAAATTAGAAAATCTTTATTAGTGAAACTCAGCACAGTTACGAAAACAAGAAAAGCCCACATCTTAAGGTTTTGTTCTAATGCTTTCTTAAATATTGATAAATATTGTCTGACTTACTATCTAAAGCCATTTAAAAATAAAAATAATTCATTAATGTAGTGAATTTCACAATTATCTGGTTTGGCGGATAATAGCAAATTAAGTTTGTTGATCTTGGTGTATCATAGATTTCCACATAGTAATGCCTGATTCTACCTCGTGCACGGCTTTAACACACGTTTTATTGTACAGAGATTTAATACAATGTTTCTATCCGATTATGCCCGCACGATTTTAAACTTAATTAAGTATTATTTAAAACTGCTGCAGCGTAGCAGAACAAAAAATCCCCAAAACGGCAGTGCACTTTAGTAGTAGTAGATTAAAACACTGCGGGTCGCATCAAATAAGTTTCAGTGGAGGGTTGAAATCCCTTCCCTCTTCCTGCGCCGTATTTTTCATTGCTTAGGGTCGTATCCCCTTCCCATTAATCACATAATGGTAGGAGTTTTGTTTGGGATAATAATGCGGTAAGCTATCAAATTGTTCCGCATACAACTCGACTAGTCTTACGTTTAGCTGGTATTATCTCTACTTGTTCTCTCGCTTCTTCTTTTCTTTCTCTCTCCGTTCTCTCTTTAGTTCTGAGTGCTGACTTGAGATTGGTGGCGGCGAGCGCGAGTGACAAGGTGAATGTCCAGAATATAGCGACACGCATGCTTAAAAGTGAAGAGCAAAGCAGTAGCTAAAAAAGCGTTTCATCGTATCAAGTCATTTCGTGGTAAATGCAAACCTTTCACCAATAAAAAAACCAATTCAATGTACAGCATTGGCAAAAAATATATTGAAGTTATTCTGCGAGTAGGTATATCTTTCAGTTCAAAGAACTGAAGGCGTGGACATATCTTCATGAATATTTCAATATGCAACGTTCCGCACTGTGCTACCTCAAAAGGCTTAGTTGCCACATGTCTCTACTATCATGTTACTATGAGCCCGTTGGCACTCCGTAGAGGCAAAAAGGCATCACGCTTTAACTTGTTTCTTTCAACTGAAAGGTTAACGCTCTTTTAAATGAATATGTGTTATACTTACTTATTGCAGGTTGATCCCATTTCTTGACTAGATATTTAAAAATCTCTTGGGAACTCTTTGATTTTCCAGGATAAAATAAGCCTATACCTATCCGTCCGGGATGCAAATTATTTGTGTAACCATGAATATGATGTCCGCGTCTTATTCGTTGTGGATTTAGGTTTTCTAAAAATCCCGTGGGAACTCTTTGATTTTCCGGGATAAAAGTAGCCTATATCCTTCACCGGGCTGCAAGCTATCTCTGTGCCGCTTTTCAAAATCTTACGTTTAATTTACCGTTAACTGATAAACTGTAAAACAAGCAGTCAGGCAGACAGACAAACTTTTGAATTTATAATATTAGTATGGAAAGTATGGATATTTGGGGACTTTATTAAAGTTATTAGACACTTAATTAAAGACTAAATTGTAATCTTAAACTAAATTATAGGCCCTATTACGAGCCCTTATAGCAAAACTAGAGCGGGTTTGTGAAAGAATGACGTTGACCTAAATACCGCTTTCATCTTGCGCCGCTGAGTAATACGAGTATATGGCTTGATACTTTAATATTTTATAGAGGTGTCTTTGTAAACGATAGAAGAATTGTAATTAAGGAGAACATTGTGAGCTTGACCTAAATTACAGACCATTACCAGATTCAAGGTCAAAGAAAGGCACCGGCGCGGCTATAATTATTACAAATTCCCTTCCTAACGCCTTGTTGATCAAATATGGCTAATTTATCATCATTTAAGGAAATATTATACTATATATCCAATTATATAATTGATAATAGTTTAACATTAATTAATTATCAAATAACATTCGCAAGAAACAAATTCTGTGTTTTCAAAATACTTACTATAAGTACTTTTATAACTTTAATAAGTTTTTGTGGTGCGATCCATATTAGGTATATTTTTATCTGTCCCTTTTCGATATGATTGTATAGGTTTGACGGAACTTTAACAAACAAGCGGGTACTTTATAATATACTACTTTTAGTGCGCAATATCCAAGCATAGGTTATCCCGAAGCACCCTTATCCTGCCTTATCCCAATGGTTATCCTGCACCGAAAAGCGCAGGCAGTGTTGACAGACCCCGCAGTATGTAGACAGACGACACCAATCGTAAGTCTAAGGGAGCTGCTGGATTCAGGCAGCGCAAGACTGTGGCGTGCGGAAGACCCTATACACGTGATCTATGTCTAGCAGTGGACCCTTAGCGGTTGAAGACGATGAATGAGATTTGGTTGATAAAAAACTATTCGGAAGATATCCAATCTAGGTCAAACTCCATCGAGCGGGTCTATTGTAAAACAAGTCATCCCTCGGAGGAATAAAGGGACTCAATCATCGATCATTATCAATTAATACCCTTACAAAACCCAGACGTATATTACAAGCCTTTTAGAGGCTTCAGGGTTGAATTTGATGCTCAGGCTCGAGACCGAATACCGTTGACCTAAATTCCTCTCACAGCTAGCGCTGAGGCGAGTAAAATGTAGCTGCGCTTTTATCTTTTAATCAATATTTTATTCAACAATATGTTCTGCTCTCACGTCCTGGCGTATTTTGTGTTTCAATTTTAAAATTTTAACCTTTACCTCACGAACTATTTATTTTTTTATTTTTTTCAAAGGGATTCTTTCTCTTTTTGCGAACGTCCAATTTGTATTATATTAGAAACTAGATGATGCCCGCGACGTCGTCCGCGTGGATTTAGGTTCTGAAAATCCCGTGGGAACTCTACGATTTTCCGGGATAAACTTTTGGGCCGTGAAAGGTAGCAGACAGACAAACAGACACGTTTGCGTTCTGGTTGAGCAGGAGTGATATATTATAGTTTGCGTGTACCTACCTCTTTACCTTATCATATACTTTTATTAAGCATGATTGTCACTAACCGCAAGCCTATTTTGTAATGAAAAAAATCTTTAGAAAAAGAGTCTAAATAGAAAACGCGTCCCGCTTTAAGCCACATTATCACTTTCCCTCAGGTGTAATTGTGGTCGAGCGTGTGCGAATAGTTAGTTAAAATATATATAAAAGATACAAGATCGGATGATACTATCTCTACCAAATTAGGGTTATAAAAGGACTACACTTCGAGACGGAGATTTGACCTTTCTTGCGAAGTATCTTTATAATAAACAAGTATCAAAAGCCTTGTTACACTGAGCTCCTGCTCTAATTACATTATTTGTCAGATAAATTGCAGCAATTTACTTGCGGATAGACGCTTTCTAAAGACGATGAAGTTTAATGACTAGCCCACTTCTGATTAATTAGTGCCTATCTTTTAGTAAACATTAATTAATTACTTACAGTAAATATAATTTTTCGTAACGTGATATTTACGTCACTTGCTAGTGTCCAAATTTTATAATACGCTAGTTGGTGCCCGGGACTTCGTCCGCATGGATGAATGAATGAAATCAATGAAATATGCTTTATTGTACACATCATGAATAGAAACACAAAGTAAAACAATTACCTAACAAAAATAGTAATACAATTTGACCTGCCAAATTTCATGATCCTATAGGTTTTCTTGACAGACGGACAGACAGACAGACAACAAAGGGAACCTACAAGGGTTCCTTTTTTCCTTATGAGCTATGGAACCCTAAAAACCTAAGTAGGTAGGTACGTGAAGTCGCTAACATAAACTAGTATACAATATGTAGGTAATACATGTTTCAAGTAACAAAGTTGTGTTTCTGTGGAAATACCTAACCATGTATGTGCAGAAAATCGATGCAAGTATTTCCTCGACCACCTTCCATTACGGGCGGCGTCTATGTAATATCACCGAGGAAGACAAAGTATGTCCGTAATACCGAGAGGGACAGAAATTGAGGACGCGAACATTTTATTAAAACATTCATAGGCATAATTTCTACATCTTTGCGCTATAAATCAAAACGAAATAGAAAGGCCAATTATTACTTTTCTGAATTAAGCACCTGTTCAAACTTTTATTACGTTTTCCTACTCGTATTACTGGATAGGAATATAAAGACTTGGACAGACACAACGCGCGATGGCAGCGACCGTAAATGGCGACGAACGTCAATATATAACTTCTTCCACCTGGATTTACATTTTCTAGAGATCCCTTTTAAATTACTCAAAATCCTTTCTTATTGCATCTCTAGGGCAAATAATCAAGGAATATTATGTCCGCTTTTAAAATGTCTAAGTTTACCGGTTAAGATTGTTCGTAGTCTATCAGTCATAGTACGTTTTTAACCCCCGACCCAAAAAGAGGGGTGGTATAAGTTTGACCTGTGTATCTGTTTATCTGTCTGTGGCATCGTAGCTCCTAAACTAATGAACCGATTTTAATTTAGTTCTTTTTTGTTTGAAAGGTGGCTTGATCGAGAGTGTTCTTAGCTATAATCCAGGAAAATCGGTTCAGCCGTTTGAAAGGTATCAGCAAAGGTATCAGCTCTTTTTTAGTTACTGCAACCTTCACTTGTCGGGGGTGTTATAAATTTTTAATTTACACATGTTATTATGTATGTATAATATAATGCAAATTACACATGCGTCCAGTGTGACGTTCTGCGCTGCTGCTGCCGTCACGCTTTGTATCTGTTGAGGCTTTTATTCGGGAAACAAACAATATGGCTCTACATTGTTTGCGGAGTGGAAATCAGGTATTCCTCTGGGCTGGACTTCAATTTCATTGCCTTATTGCATTATTTGTTGCCACTCCGTTGGGAAACTATTTGATGACTAGGTTGTTATTGTTTCCGGCTGTGTAATGCATAACTGAGGTTGGTATTTTCTTTGTTTTTGTTAGTCGTTTGTTGATGCCAAATCCGTTCCAATCCAGAAGCTTAAGGATATCTTGCGAAACAGCGGTAAACAGTCTCCCCGTTGCACTTTTTTGGGCAATTTAAATGTAGTCTGGTCCTGTATACAGACTGACATGGTGGCGTTTTCGTACAACCAAATCAGCACTTGGATATACTTAGCCGTAGTTGGTAGACCCAAACAAACACACGAATGAGAATGAAACGCTTTAGTTAATTAACATTCGTTCCACTCAATTCTACTTTGCTTAACAGAATATAAAATTCCTCCAGGCTTAGTAATTTTCAGACGTTTTCCTTATCCCCCAGCATTTTATTTACGCGTACTTTTACGTGATAGCTGATATCAAGATGGTACTTTACGCCTCGTACAACGGCGGCCAAATGAGGCGTTCCTTCCGGCAATTGTTGGTATTTTATTTGGGCGAAAATTCTCTTGTTTTGTTCTGCTAAACCGGTCCGGTTAATTCGAAGGGCCTATGTACAAGGGTTGCGTTTTAGGGTTTCGTACCAGATACTGAATGCGATTCATCCATTAGATTGATGCCTGCGAGTAAGTTATTTTTATTAGATAATGTTCGCGACTTCGTCCGCGTAAATTTTTGTTTGATTGATGAACTCTTTGATTTACCGGGATAAAGAGTACTTACTCTATATTATTTTATCGGGGTGCAGGCTATCTCTGTACCAAATAGATGATGCTCCCAACTTCTTCGGTGTAGACCTTAGTTGTTAAACTTTCCGTGGGAACTCTTTGATCTTCCGGAACAAAAAGTAACCTATGTCCTTTTCCGGGATGCAAGCTGTACCAAATTTCGTCAAAATCGGTTAAAATAAGGGCTGTGAAAAGCTAGCAGACAGACTGATAGACACATTTTTGCATTTATAAATTATAATATGGATTAATAACACTTAGTTAAGTTCTATATTTTTTGAGGTGTTCTTTGTATTTTATTTCCTAGAAACACCATTTAACATCAGTATTAGAAAAAAAACCCGCTTCTGTTACCTAATGCATGTATTTTCTAGGTCCATTAAGGCAACAGTAAAAAGCTCTCGTATTGCCGTGGGCGGTGCTATTAAGCGCGGCGAGGTTTTTTATAATGTAATATAGTGAGAGGCTTTCAGTAAAAAACTGTTTGCGACGCTCATGCAAAAAGTTAGTGAAGCAACAGTTACGAGTAAAAACACCGTATAGAAATGTGCACGTCTAGCAGTAGCGTAATAGTTTTTTTTAATTTGTATTCGATCACAGCCAGCCCTTGACTGAGATCTTATTATATACGTTTATTTGGTCACTAGACGATGCTTGCGACTTCGTCCGCGTGGATACAGGTTTTTCGAAAATCCCATGGGAATTCTTGTATAAAAAGTAGCCTGTATGTGTCCCCGGGACGCAAGCTAACTCTGTACCAAATTTCGTCAAAATTGGTTAAATGTATGATGGGCCATGAAAAGCTAGTAGACAGACAGACAGACACACTCACATTTAAATAATATTAGTTGTATGGATTACAATACATGTCGTTTATGCACAAAAAAGTAGGTAACTTCTTTGTTTCTTGCCAGCTCTTCTCAGTAAAATTTGTTTTTTAACGGTGGTAAAGTCTTGACTACATTTCATTTCATGGATCTGGTCTGATGGTAAGCTATGATGCAGCCAAGATCGAAGCAAGCTAACCTGAAATTGGAGCGGATATGTCAGCTTTTATGAAACCCATACCTCAAAATTAGGTTCTACACGGCATCGTACTATAACACTAAATTGCTTGGCCTCACAACCGTAAGATGGTAAATAGCCACGACCGGAGCATTCCACTAGACCAGGTAGAGCCAATTTAGTATGTAAAAATACGACCTTGTTCTCATTATAGGTGTATTTGAAAAGTAAAATGAAAAACGTGAATGTCTAGAAGTGCATTATTGACTTGTATTTCAAAATGGCTGCCAAGTATTGTTGGCGGAAAGGCTTTTAGGTTCGCTCGCGAGTCACAATCGATGGTATTAACTGCAACTTTTATTCGGAAACTAGTCCGATATGTAGGTAGAAATTACGTCAGCTTTTGGTAGAAGTAGGTACTTAATGCTGGAGTACCTAAATAGTATGAAAGATTTATTCAGTAATGTGCTAGTTTCTAAATAAAAGGAAAAAAGGAGAGGAAAAAAAAAATATTTTAAAGTATGCCACGCCCAGCGAAGGATAAAACTTACTTTAGAACTCAAAGGTTTTCTTTCAGGAAATGTAACTTCGTGAATATGGAAATATTACTGGAGTACCATGCGGCTCTCAAAAACTATCAAGCATACCTAGAGGCAAGCAAAACATGGCCACCGAACAGAAAAATTCATCTCGAGCTACACGTAGGTTATAATATAGTAGAGAAGTTTCTTTGAAGTAGGTAGTGAAATATTTTTGATGCAATTCAGAGACTTGTTTAGCTACTACTAAGAATACTACTCAAATTCTTGAGTTTCAACCATGGTTTCAACTTTATAATGATACAGTCACAAATTAGTGAAACGAAGTTCTTCTATTTTCATTTTCTCGAAAGGGGCAGCAAAGTGGTTTAATTTACAAATCAAGACATTCAACTGAAGGTATTAAAATGTATTATGGAGGTAAATAATCAGTTATTTATGAAAATTAACGTATTCATGCGACGGCTGTCGTTTGACTTTGCTTCAATTCTTTTCGAAGCCTCTAAACTTACGATATTCACGAGTGGGTGACTCCACCACTTTATCGGTGCTTGGCTTCGGCCGAGAGTACTATTTTAAAAATCAAAGTGACTAGAACATTTTTAGGTAGTATGTTACCATATGCTGTAGAGTTGTATGTATTTTTATAAAAAAAAAAACTAGCGAAAACCCAGCGTGTGCTACTACGCTAGAAAAATATCTGTCTAATTCATTTTTTTTTTGGTCTAAAACCATCTTTGCCTTTCAAATGAAACTGGTTTGGCGCATATCGGTTGGATGTTTTCAAAGTGTATAACGGACGCAGGTAGAAACATTTTTTGTGTTTTATTTATCAATATTTGTACAATATAATGTCCAAAATATTCCTTTAAAAATTGAGATCGAAAAGATTAACCACAAACAAACGCATGAATTACGACCACCCCATATTTAAGGGTAAGCCTATTTTAATAATGCTGTGTAAATATATAAATAAGTAACTAGGTCACACGTCCCTCCCTTCCTATTAATTATTATTTGTTTCAGTGAATATTCCCGTCTATATGAACTGTGTTTCTGATTGAAATTTTTGAGTTTTCGCAACATTTTTGATTGCAAGAAGATGCAGATACTCTAGTTTAGAGAAAAATAACAGAGTCGACGCCAACATATCACAGAGTCCTAGACAGTAGACATGGAGGAGGCAAAGAATTACAGTTTCCGAATCCAATCAATACACGGGTGTTGCGTCATCGCTTGGTGCCGATTATTGTGTATTTAAGGGTGCTTAAGGTTCGTTCCTTGACCCTCCTCCTTTCATTATTCACAGCTTAAGTTTGAAACAAACACAACTCGTGGCGGAAACTGCATGACATTCATATGAAAACTTGCATATGCGTGTTAGACGTCCACCAAACGATAGATTTTGTTGTCAGTTTTCCTAAAGCCACTGCTGTGCGATGAATAATATCTGGACAGTCATCCGTTGATAACTCATGGTTGACAGAATTTACTGATGTATACAGAACCCTTCCTCTAAATAGACGCCTGAGATATGTATTTTTAGTTTTAGGTGACGTAATTAATTAATTATTACCGTTTTATCATCTTAAAAATTAAACAATTGACGAACAAAACTTCTGTGTTTCCGTCATGAGTTGTGTTTTGTTCAGCCTTTATTCAAGGGTTCGCGGATCCCAAACTTTTCTTTTCAAGCTTCTTTTGTAATCTGTGATTGATGACGGTCTTGACGATCTATTTCTAAGAAGAATATCTCAGTAGAATTTGTATTAGCAGAATTTTTAGGTCGATTTGCCCAAACCATTTAAATGTGTTTAAGTTAAATTTTCTATCTCTGTCCTTTTCATGTCAACCCAGGAATAAACTTTTCAAACAGTGACAACAGTACAAAATTTAAGTAAACCGGACTAAGCAGTTAGGCCCACGTGATCCCTATATTATATATTCCAATTGTTTTTCTTTAAATTCATCTGGTTTTGTACATGTAAACCTTCCTCCTGAAATAACCAAAATAATAGTGGAAACCTCATATTTTACAGTATTTAGAGAAAATTTTAGTGCTGTACTTTTCATGTGAAATGGAACAAAAGCTTATTTATATGTTTCTATTTTGGCCGAAACAGTTCTGCCGCACAAGTCTCAAAAGGACTGCCTCTCTTGTACCTACATATTTTTAATAAGATTCAGGACTCAGGAGTCCCAACCTACCTGTCCAAAATGCAATTTTGGCTCTCTCACGACCCATCTACTTGATGGGGCGGCTGAAATCAAAGCGAACGTGATCAAAGTACTAATAAGTTTCATTTCAGCTTCGTGGAGTTGCCTTTATTTGTATTAAGGAAGATATTAAATTACAAGACTTTTGGTGTACTTTGAGTTGCTTTTTGTCTACCACGTTTCCTGAATATCCTTAGTTTAATTCTAGCTGATATGTCTCGCTCTTGTCTGATATACCTATAACCGTGCCTTAGCTTCGCAAGGGTGGGCTAGACCAAGTGAGAATGCAATATCACACTATCACATTATCACGTTAATATTATAAAGGCCAAAGTTTGTGTGTATGCGTGTGTGTATGTTTGTTACTCTTTCACGCAAAAAGACAGATTTGACTGGGAATGGAGAGAGATAATTTTCTAGATTAGCGCATAGGCTACTTTTGATCCTGGAAAACCAAAAAGTTCCCACGGGATTTCGTAAAAACCTAAAATCGACGCGGGCATGCATTATAAACCTTCAAGAAATTTTCTAAACCATGGTGGCCAAGTTTTAGTTATAAACGAATAAACAGACAAACGGAAATTGTGACTATGACATTTAGAGAATCAGTTGTGATACACCTTATATAATAATCAAGAAACACAAATTGTAAACTTTTGAATGAAATGCTACTTAAATGAAAAGCAAAGTGGTGGTGTTAATATAAGCCGAAAATTGAATGACGAAAAGAGAGAAAGCGCTAACGCGTAATGGATTTTCCTTTCAGCCTACGCGATGAAATGTGTAATTCAAAAAAGAAATCTAACACCGTAATTATGTTTAATTCAACTGCGCTCCGGGAGTAGAGCATCTGAAATGGGATGTGCAGACTTGTAAAGCTCTAGATTCACTAGCGATTAATTTTTCTTTTTATTAAATTCAGATACAAGTTAGCCCTTGACTGCTATCTTAGTTGGTGGTACGTGATGAGGCAGACTAAGATGGAAGCGGGCTAACCAGGAAATGGTATGGCAGTTTTTATTAAACCCATACCCCTTTGGTTTCTACGCGGCATCGTACCGAAACGCTGAATAGCTTGGCTGCACAACTTTGCCAGTAGGATGGTAACTGGTAACTAGCCACAGCCAAAGCCTCCCACCACCAGTAGAAATTATTAAATTCTAAACCTCTACCGGGAATCGAACCCGGGACCTCCCACTAATAAGACCACAGCGCTTACCACTGCATCAGTGAGGTCGCTGGTAGATTTAACTGTTTTACATTGGTGTGACAAAAGTAAGTTCTTAAACTGATGAAGGAATGACGAGGTGTAGTAAATCGGTTTATGATCAATAAACATGCAATTTTTGGCCTTTCCATTAGCGAGCTTTATTAGTAAGCTAATAAGGCAACGGTCTTATTCATCAATGGATGAGAGCCTTTAAGGTTGTTTGCGGTGCGAGCTGCGCAGTGGCGTCCTCGCGCACCGCGGCGTTAGATCGAAGGCCCTGGAAGGGTACCACGCATGCGCCATCGCGGCTCCGCCGATGCCTTCGCCGTGAGCCCGCAGTCGCACCGCGCATACATCGGCGACGCCATGCCGACCGACGCTGCGACTTGACCGGAGCGCCCTGCTCTGAAACACCCCTGAAACAAACAGGAGCGCCACTAATCTACACCCTCGTCCACCAGACAAGGGTAAGTCCCCAGCGGCTCGCACCCACCCCACTAGAGTCACCGACCAAGGTTAAAAGCTTCGGATGTGCTTTTCCCGGATCTGGAATGCACAGAGGGCGCCCGTGTGCTCGGTGAGTCATCTCTGCGGCGACACGTTTTCATGGCCGCCTCTTCGATCTCCTGAAGCATCGCAGGCGTTTCGACTGAGATGTAGGTTGCAGTGCATATTACGTAAGTGCGTGAGCAGTGCAGCGGCCGTGGCGCCGGTACTTTCGACTCGGTGTTCAGCCAACCGTCCCCAGTTACGGCACGCGAGGATCGTTTTCAGGAAACATTCACCATTTTGTACGCGAACCTTGTACCGTAAGCAACCGAGTTTTGCTCGTAAATCGTGTCGGAGCCATGCGTATATCGCTAACGATTGTGATTGATCCATGTAATATGTTAGTTATAAAGGGAATTGTGTGATTTTGCGTCTGTTGTGAAAGTGATTTCGGATTTTAATTGCTACTTCTAAGTGCTTAATCTTTTGTTTGAGTGCTTCTACTCCGTTATTGTGATCTCCTTATTCAGTGGTGGGTAACATATTTCGTTCTGTTATTTACTAAACAAGTAACGATTGATCATTACAATTTATTTCTAAATACACTGATTTCACCAATCTACACTTATGTGATTTGAGACTTAAACATGATTTTGTAGAAGATTTAGAAGCTATGTGTTTTTAAACAAGATTTAATAAGAACCCTGGCGTACCTAGATGTTAATTTTAAAGTAGCAATTATATTGAATCAAATTGAATAATTCCAAAATACAGAAAGAAAATCAATGATCGATGACCTTAGCGAACGATCGGTCGACGCGTGCGCCGCTGGCTCAGATGCCATCCGGAGCGTGACAGGCGAAACAAACTAACGGATCTTGACCCGCTATTTTACCTTAATTCCTCTTAAAGTTTTATAATTTACAAATATCCCTTAAATAATACTGAACAAAGTGTCTCAAATTAGCAATACAAAATAACATGTAAGTCTAGGTCTAACCTAGAATATAGTTAAATGACTAATTAGCCAAATAATTTTACATGATCATAATTTTATTGTATTAATTTGAATTTTGTTAAAGGAAAAAGTACTACAATTAATACTAATTAAATTTTTAGTTAGGTATATTATTACCAAACATTGCGTCATAAATTAACACCTGTCAGTACAAATTTAAATGTTTCAGACATTTTGTTTTATTTCATGTTTTTGCATATTTTAACGTTATTAAATCGTCGATGAATCTTCAAATCAATATTATTTTGATAAGATTACAACTAGTGTTAATAGATGTGTTAACAATGTTATAAAAATGCCCTGTACATTTTATAAGTTTAATAAATAAAAAAATACATACATTAATAAAAAATAACACTGGTTATGCTTAAAATGTGTTGTTACTTGAGTTGTGTTGATATATCCATCAAATACAAAAAATAATCTCCACTGAAATAGGAAAACTAGTTTTGAATAGCAAATATGTTTCTACATGAAATTCTTGACTCAAATCTGCTGCATGATTTTGTTAGAATGCTGCTTGTATATCTAGGAACTAATGAATAATCCTGCCAACCGAAACTTGGCCAGCGCGCACCTTGGCAGATTAGGGCCAAATCTAACGAAAATACCCGTCCTCAGTAATGAGCCAGCGATATCTTGGTGATGATGATGATAAATAAACAACGTTCTACAACGATACAAAATGGGTAGGTAACAAGAAAAGAAGCAAAATGAGCACTATTGTTACAGTACCTACTTTAAAAATGCTTCGAACTAAACAAAATAATGAGTTTCGAGCGCTTCGAGTAGGTATTTCAAAAGCAAACGCGATTTAAATTAAACTCCTAGTTCGTTAGTTGAGTGAGCCTCATTATTTGCTTTCACAGCTGCTACTAGGTCACTTAAAGGATTTCCTTTCATTACCAACGCGAAAGCCATTAAAAATATATCTAAATGTGGTTGAACGTCGGGATATTTTCAAAATAAATTCAGCTCTCTTATTAACCTTAATTTGCGTTTTTTAGGGCACGACTTTCATAAAGTTTTGCAATCTGTGTAATTTTATTTGATTAGTGCCATAATTTTTTTTTGTTTGTTAAAGTACTATGTCTTCTTTCGTCTCACAGTGTTTGTCATTTACTTCGACTCTCTTCCATGTTTTGAAATGTTGGATCAAAACTTTTTTGGTTGGAAAGAACATTGTTGATTTGATATGCAAAGGTTTATTTTTCTTTCTACTTTTGTGTGAGGTTTTTAACTATCCCAAAAAGGATGAGTTTCTCAATTCAGCCCACTTATTTTTAAGTTTTGAGCAGTAGCTATTTATTTTAATTATTATTTAATCAAATTCGAAAATATTTTGTTTTGATTAGGTACTTACCAAATCCTAAAACTTAAAGGAAATATTAATAATTTGTATAATTAATGCAAAAACAAGAAAAATGTTAACGTAAAAGGCAGTAAAATGCACAATAAAGAATCACTTACCACAAAATATAATATTCATACATTTAAACACAAGAAAGCAAAATGCAGAGTACTCTTTTCTGCAGACAAGTAGTAATCTTGAAACTGTAAAGGTCTCTCAAAGTATGGCGCATTATAACGAAGGTCGCATTTATGACATGGGTAGTGATTTTTGATAACGAACTGTAATATTATAGAATTGATAATTATATCGAGTTGTTCTACAATAACTTGAGATGTTTTGCTTAAGTTCACACCAATCCTTTCACTGATTTCCAAAATAGCAATGAAATGATCGTAATCTTGATCAACGGAGCGTGCAGTCAAATTAATGCATTTGTAGCTAAATGTGGTTTTATTTTCAATAGGAACTATTTTTATTAAATTTGTACGTGTCAGTTTGTTTCAATAGCGGGTTGTAAGATTTAATCTACTTCCTTATACACAAAATATATTTATTTATATAGAGATGTTAACTATTTATAGATGTTCTCCTTTTGGGATTAAAAACTATTTTATTAGATAGGAAGTACCTACCTAATACGATGTTAAATTTTATAAACTGGCTCTTTATAGTTTAAGTATCTCTGTATTTTAACATCAAAAACTATACCCTAGGTTACTCTTTGATTATGGTGTATTTACCATGTCATCAATTGTAGCATATAATTTGAAATCTGTATCTTTTCGTTTTTCATAGTCTTCAAATGTATCGTCGTCAAAAAAAAAAAAAACTGGTTAGCTAAGCCCTAGTAAAGTTTCCTTACTTTAAAAAATATCGTCATTGGTACTAATTCTTACCACAACTAAATTTTAGAGTATTCACATCATACACATTCACATTCTATTCTTACTAATGTAATACGAAAATGACAGACACAGTTTGACAGGTTTAAATTTAATACAAGACTGTCAACCTTTGTGACTTTAGATGCCAGTCGTGAGCATGTCGTGAGCCTATTGTTAAAATTTGTAGAGTGCACTAAAATTAAGGGGTCTTTAAATATATAATTCATTTCTCGTTTTTTTTTTGGAATATTAAAAAGAAAACCATCAGAATCGACGCCATTGTCATCTACCGATGACATCCACTGCAGGATATGTCTCTCGTAGAGACAGAGCACACACCACGTCTTGTACCGTATCAATAAATATAACATAGGTGTGTTTTCGTTTATTTTTAATTTTAACAATTTTCTTTTGTTCCAGGTGCGTGTCGGGTTCAGTACCGATGTGTTAGAGGCGCGGCTGTACAAAAACCACCGCCATGTCGTCGGTGAAGGTGGCGGTGCGGGTCCGCCCCTTCAACTCGCGGGAGATCGCCCGCGATTGCAAATGCATCATTGAGATGACTGGCAATACTACAGGTTAGTGTTTTATTTCCTACGTTTTATCTTTTTAGCCCCCGACCCAAAAAGAGGGGTGCTATTTAAGTTTGACGTGTGTATCTGTGTATCTGTCTGTGGCATCGTAGCTCCTAAACTAATGAACCGATTTTAATTTAGTTTTTTTTTTGGTTGAAAGGTGGCTTGATCGAGAGTGTCCTTAGTTATAATCCAAGATAATCGGTTCAGCCGTTTGAAAGTTATCAGCTCTTTCCTAAGTAGTTACTGTAACCTTCACTTCTCGGGGGTGTTATAAATTTTTAATTTACACTTGTCGTTTATATCTACTTGTTCCTATGTTATAACCTCAACATTTTTAGAAGGGGCAACAATCGGAACTTAAAATTTCTTTACCTACATACTCGTACAATCTTATGAATTCACTTTTACCGAAAGCTTTCATATCTTTCTTTAACCTTCCTTAATGATCATTGTTGTCAGTCGTCATCTCTAAAATAACTTTGTTCAATATGCGATTAATATTGTGTCAATATAAGAGACCTTCTTCATTTTTGGATACACCTATCTAATCCCTTACCATTTAATTTATTCGCATATCTTTGTTGTTATTTTACATGGGCGTATGCGCGGATGATGATTGTTATATTCAAAAACAAATAATATAAGCTTTGGCTTGGGTTGAGGTGTCTCATTTGTTTGAATATGTAGACAATAATAAATTTTTATGCGAAGAATAACCTACACTAATGAAAAAATAACAAAAAGCTACAAAAAGTGAATATGTCAAACGCTTCACTGTTGTTTGATACCTGTTTCATTTTCATTTAAACCGGAATAATAAATTGGAAAGGATTATCAGGAGCTTGTTTTTGGTTTTTATTAACGTTTTATCTGAAGCGTGTTTCTCTTCTCCAAAAAACAATTATGGATCAAATAAGATGAAATGATATGCTATACTTTAATATAATAATACTTTACTGCAAAATTCATATTGAAAATCGATGTAAAGTTTAGTAGCCATAGACTTATAGGTAGATATATTACTTCGTAATCAATGTTAGTAGCCTTTTTTCACCGAAAAAAAAAAGCTGAAACTACACACGGTTGGTTTTTCTGGTTATATACTATACAATATCTACCATTAACTATAATATATACATTATACATAGATATTATTTTTTAAGTTAATGCTTTTAGGACCGCCTGCCACGAAGAATACCATCGTATATTTCTAGTTAATATTATAATTTCTTTTTCTCAAACGAATCTGTCTACATTAAGGCGACATTACCACCCACCAAATGAGGTTTTACGAGCCATGGCTGCTACAATTTACTGCGTATTCCTGGAGACCTTTTTAAATTAACTTCATTTGACCTTGGTTATGGAGAGTGGCGTTTACTACCTTGTGGAAAAGCTTCTGTAATTGTATTTTTAGTGTGTCTTAAATAAATAATGTGACCAAATTCATTTGTACACAGTCCTTAAACTAAACTAAAAGGGTAGGTTTAAATTTATTGATATCTCTTTCATAAGGATCTCTGCGGAAAAGGATAGTACCTACTAGATTTAAGCCTGTCAATTTAGTTTAGTTTACAGGTTGTGTATAACATAATTAGTCACAGTGATGGTGTTTTTCAGGTGCTAAGATATTTTACGCAATACGTTGGTTTATTTTGACCTGATTTATGTCGGTGGTTGGACATGATTAAAGAGTCATAATGAGACCGAGTTCTATCCCTTTCAACTACATAATTTATGACATATTTACATATAACATATGCTTTGCACATAATATTAAAAGAATGTATATATAGGTTAACTGAGTACCTAGAGATAGTGTCTTCGAGTTAAAATTTGGTAATTTTCATCATTACCAGTTTAGCTTCTGTGGGATACAATTCTTTGTAAATTACACATTCAGTTCATAAAAAGGACAATATGAATCACCCTAGTTTAGAATTGCTCATGTTATTGGGGTGACTGCGTGAGTCATATTGCAGTTTGGGATGACGCCAGGATTGCAGGGGATGTTCCATTTAATTTACAAGCGTATACATACACTGTACCGCTGTTTTCTAGTTATGTAGGACTATACATAATCGATTTTGATCTTTCCTGGAAATCCAAAAGTATAACAGAACAAATTTAAATAACTGAGAAATATTAAGTAGTGTGCAGGTAGGTGGGAGGCTTCGGCCGTGGCTAGTTACCACCCTACCTTCAAAGCCGTGCCGCCAAGCGATTAAGCGTTCCGGTACGATGCCGTGTAGAAACCAAAGGGGTACGCCTTTAATAAAAACTGCCATATCCTTCCAGATTAGCTCGCTTCTATCTTAGACTGCATCACTTACCATCACATGAGATTGCAGTCAAGAGCTAACTTGTATCTGAATAAAGAAGAGCGCTCAGTAGTGAGCCGTCGATAGATTGACACTTGAAGATGAGGATAATGAAATTGAAGCATATGCCAACTTGCCCCAGCCAGCAACTATATTTTACGACAGAATGTCAGACGAAACCTTTCAAAGTATCAATGTCACACGAAACAGATCGCCTGGCGCTAACAAATGTTTGGAAACAATTTTATGGTAAATCAGTTCTATCCAAAATCAACAACAAAAACGTTGCAAGAGTGTTTTTAATGGGAAATCGATATTTTTTTTTTGGTTTGTAACCAGGTTTGACTATGGGTCATTTTATATTAGTTGTCACGATTACGTTCAGTGCATTTAAAAAATCTCGTAGGAACTCTTTAATTTTCCAGGATAAAAATTAGCCTATATTATTTTAATATGGTATAATCTACCAAACAGCCAAATCCCAAACATAAAACACAAACACAGAAACTTTCGCCTTTGGATGAGCCATGAAGAGCTAGCAGATAGACAGATGATGCCCGTGACTTCGTTCGCGTGGATTTAGGTTTTCGAAGATCCCGTGATAACTGTTTTTTTCCGGGATAAAAAGTTACCTATGTCCTTCCCCGGAATGTATCCTAAGTCTGTACAAAATTTCATTAAAAACGGTTCAGCGGTAGAGCCGTGAAAGCGTAGCAGACAGACAGATACACTTTCGCATTTATAATATTAGTTTGGAGGATTATGGAATATGGAATATCCTTTACCCTTCAGTTTAGCTTAAGTAAATTTTTGTACGACTAATCCGTAAAGGCGTCTCTCGTTCAAGCGAATCTACATACTACATACATTTGTACAAAGAATTTGGAAAAGTATTAGAGCCAAGTTAGATTACAAGTGAAATATAACTCTGATCCCGTTTTGGCCAGAGGGAATAGTTCGACCACGCAAGCAGCCAAATGGCAAACTTTGTTATGTCTCACGCGATGTTTCACTTTATCTGATGTATGTAAGGAGGTTGTTTATTCACTGAAACATCTTTATTTTGTGTTTTGTGCTAGTAACTGTCTGCAAGTTTATTGGTTTGTTTAGTGAAATATGGTTTGATTCTCTCGGGACGTTTTTTTTTTCTTTTAGGAGTCTTTTTGACGCTTAGACCGAACGTTGCCTTTTCTACTTCTTTCTGTTTTGCCCAGTCTTTAGTGTTTTTATAAAAGTAGTCAACTCGCTTCTATGCCAGTGCTCTGTATGAAAGTTTCATGTTGAAAACTTTGACATAGAATAATAATGATAATATAGAGATATAAAAATTCTAACATTTTGCTCGTCCATAGCAGAGTGAACTATCCATAGTCCTCTCGTCCATACTAAATGGAAGATTTACCTTTGACTTACCTCAACGCTAATTACACTTTTATTTGACACTAGCTGATGCCCGCGACTTCGTTCGCGTGGATATAGGTTTTTAAAATCCCGTGGATACTCTTTGCTTTTCCGGAATAAAAAGTAGCCTATGTGTTAATCCAGGGTATAATCTATCTCCATTCCAAGTTTCAGCCGAACCCGTCCAGTAGTTTTTGCATGAAAGAGTAACAAACATATACATAATACACATACACACAAATTTTCACCTTTGTAATATTAGTGTGACTAAAATTAGGTCTGAATTAAAATATATAAATAAAAGTTACACAAGAAACTTAGTTCTAATTAAGTAAATTACTTAAGTAATTTGTTTAAAATTATGGCTGATTATTATTATTATGGGGTAATAAGTAAGTAAGTTTAAGATTCTCTTTTTATTTCAAAGTCTATTTACACAATAGCCAAATAGGTTTTCATTCTATTTTAGCAATGTGAACGAGGAGTTTTAATTAAATCGTTGGATGGATGCAAACCAAAACAAATTGCGTTCTCAAACGAGGAGAAGGTCTGCACATTAGCACTCTCTCTAATGTAAATTGTAATTTTGAGACTTTTTGCCTCTTTTTAAATTCGTTACGTAGCCTCGCGAAGCACTAATTACAGCGAGTGAAAATCATTAGAATGTAAAAGAATTTTAATTAAAATCGTCTCAGTGAGAACTGGTGGGCGAAGTTTCTATTTGCAGACGAAGATTTTAAAGAGCTCCGTAACTTTTACACGAAGGAACATTGGTTAAAAAAGTCTGTTTTTTAATTTATACTTTTAAAAGAACACTAGTTTCTTGTTCTACAGAAGCGTTCACCATCTGTTATTAAGTTTTTTTGTTACCTTTTCGTATTAAAAGCAGCGCTATCTTACTCCTGGTAGGCTTATACCTTGTAAATATCTTTTATCGACTTAACCTCGTGTTTACCCCGTCAATCATTACATGCAAACAAACATTCTTTTGACTAAAATTTTCTTATGGTTAAAAACCTTATAGGTCTTGGTAAAACTGAATTTATTAAGTACTGTATTTTGCGATTAAGTAAAAAGTGTTCCCATACATCACCTCATTGTTTCTCTTCCACTCACAACTCATGAAATATATTGTATGCCAATGAATACCAGGCCTTCCTCAAATCATCACTGAAACTTTAATAACGCAAGTAGGCGTTGTTTGGGCGGACTCGTGACGTCGTCGTTTACGTCATCACCAAAAGGCATATGCTTTAGCTTTAGTATTGTGGATGTTAATCATCATCATCAGCCTGTGGATGTCCACTGCTGGACATAGGCCTTCCCTAAAGAGCGCCACCACAACCGGTCCTCAGCCTTCCTCATTCAGCCACTTCCCGCCAGCCGCTTAATATCATCGGTCCATCGTTCTGGAGGGCGTCCCACACTACGCTTGCTTAAACGCGGTCTCCAGTCTTCGCTCAAGGACTTTCCGGCTCCATCGCCTCTACGACAAGCATGGCAGGCCCACTGCCACTTCAGCTTGCTAATAATTTGGGCTATCTCAGTGATGTTAATAGTGGCAGATATATTTCTTTGAAGTGATGATGCTCGGTTAGTACCTAAGTAAATGTATGTCTGATGAACGGCAGAAAAAGGTTTGAAAAGTAGTTCTCCTCAGTGTCTCTAATATCGGATGTTGTCAAGGCTTATAATTGGACTTTTTCATACTGCCCTTCCCGCTCAAATTGATTGAAGGTTTTCGACCAGGCGCTTGCTTACTCTTTATCTTCTTTTGTTTCCTAGATATATATCCGATGAGTTAGTAAGTCATTTTTAGAATTACGCAGGCCAAGTGGATGAAGGAAACATTACTAGTAGAAGATGTAAAGCGCGTAGAAAAAAAGAAAAAAAGAATTAATAAAAAAATAAAAACCAATTAATGCAAAAACATTATTAAAATATTTACTATTCACGGCACCAGTTCATAATGAAGTGAAAAGAACCACTGTATAGACTACAAAGCCATTGTAGTTGCATTGTTTCCTTAGTATTCAAATAAATACGAAAATGTCAACGAATATTATATGATTGATCACAGCCATAAAGCTATTAAGCAGTTTATTCAGGTTATCAGGTTCAGTTGAGTCGGTTCTATCTAAGTAAAGATTTGAAAACTTCTCACTGTCTGTTAGAAACTTATTTTATCGACATCAGACCTTACATTATAAAAGAACGCAAAACCGTTAACGGACAGCCCACAGCGTGCCACAGGTCTCTTCCAAAAAAAAACTGAATCGTGTACAAACATTCAATCGTACAGTCCAAAACAAAAACGTCGCCCTTATATGAGACTAGCTGACGCCCGCGACTTCGTCCGCGTGGATTTAGGTTTTTCGAAATCCCGTGGGAACTCTTTGGTTTTCTGGGATAAAAAGTAGCCTATGTGCTAATCCAGGATATTATCTATCTCCATTCTGAATTTCAGCCAAATCCGTCCAAAAGTGTTTGCGTGAAGGAGTAACAAACATACACACACACACGCACACATACAAACTTTCGCCTTTATAATTTTAGTGTGATGGGGTTACCATTGTGTCTCGATGGCCAATAAACGGCAACCCTCTGCGTATTCTCCACGGGGTGGCCAATTCACATTGCGTTGATTGCCTTTCTTGGCTTTTGTGGGGTGATTAGAGAAGGATTTTTCCTTTCAATTGTTTTCCGTTTAGATTGGGCTATTAATTAACTGCGTCGTTTATCCATTCCTTTTTTATAGCGTAGGTACCTAACCAAGGGAGTCAAGTTACGCATAGCAGAAGATTAACACTGGAACAAGCACTGGAATTGGAAAAATTTTAGAGGACGGTTCAAACGACGTGTCATATTCAAATTCAACCTTTACGCAATGCATTAAGGTTGTGTATGACAATGTCGTCTGAATCGTCATTTTCGTCACTGAATACGCCATTTTATTCAGTGCTCTTTTTTTTTCTCTCTCGTCTGGCTTTACAAAGATTAGCCAATGTCAAGTTTGTAGTTATTTGTAACAAGTTAGTTAAACTATGCAAGTATGGACCCGTCTGTGCCGGCGCTCGCCGACATACGCACGGCACCCCCTTAGAGCGCTTTCCAGTCAGTTTTAACAAAAAAAAAACACTCCAAAAAGGCAGAGCACGCCCGCCAGCTAACACCAACACAGACGAAGTCCTTCAGTGCTCTGTAAACAAAACTAAATACATCTTCTAATTCCCTCGACACAAGCCAAGCCTTTACAAATTACATACCATAAAAGTGTTCATACGATCTTATCCTAGAAGTAACGCGAGGAACGTGTCTGTGCCACCGAGACGTGGCTTCAGCGTTTAAACTCTACATTATTTATTGCCACTATAACTTCCTTTACTCATGCAATGCATTTTCGATGTGGCAGCTTAGTGGATACTAGCGTCTGAGCTCTTGTATTAAATAATATTTATTGTGAAATACAACCAAGTGGGATGTTTAAGAGCTTTAGTAACACTTGTACTTATTTTCGTCGTCGTCGTCCATTGCTGGACATAGTAGGGCTTTTGTACTGACTTTTACACGCCACGGTCTTACGGGCGGCGCTTGAATCCACTTATTTTTGTAGACTGAAAAAAAAGGTTGTTCTTTGGTACTTTACCTAACTTTGAATCGATACTTTTTAGAAGCATCCATATTGCCAGAGTGAACTATATTGCGACTAGATTTTGTGCCTTTTGACTTTTTGCAAATAAAGAGCAATACTTCAGAGCTTTTTAAGTATTAAATGGCTATTTAATGACTAAAGTCGTCACTTAATATTCAAGGTGCTTTTAAATATTACTAAGATGTTTATACTATGTTAAGAAAAATAATGAGACTTTATTAGAAGAAATATTAAGAGTCGCAGAAATATTAAGATACTGTTCAGTATTCTGCTGGTTAGTTTCATCTTCCGTTGCATCTTTTAGTTATTGTGGTTTTAGTGTTCAATTTGAAGTGAAAATGAGTTATAACTTTCAAGTTAGTGAAAGCAGAAGACTATTAGTTTTCACTTAGAGTCTAAAACATTTATTATGGTTAGCTAGTAAAACTATTAAGAATAGAAAATCTTTAAGCTTACTTATTCTTTTACGCGCTCAGGAGTAAAATAAAAGGATGCAACTGTGGAAACGAGATTGTATTTATGTCCCAGGTGGGTTGTCAGGAACAAAGGCTTACGGACATCTATCTAGGTCAGACGTGCAAGCTAGTAGCTACCGAGCTCTTTGCTAAGGATTTGAGAGAACTCGAGTGACGCGATGTATGCAGGACATACGAGCAAGTTTTCACGAGAACGACTATAAAAGACTTTTTTAAAATTTCATAATAAGAAAGCATGCAAAGACTTTCTTTGTGATCTTTGTAGTTTTGGTAGGTGTAAATTTTTATCTAGATATTTTAGATAATTAAATAAACAAGTGTAAATTAAAAATTTATAACACCCCCGACAACTGAAGGTTACAGTAAGAACTGGAAAAGAGCTGATAACTTTCAAACGGCTGAACCGATTTTCTTGGATTATAGCTAAGAACACTCTCGATCAAGCCACCTTTCAAACAAAAAAAAAACTAAATTAAAATCGGTTCATTAGTTTAGGAGCTACGATGCCACAGACATATACACAGATACACACGTCAAACTTATAACACCCCTCTTTTTGGGTCGGAGGTTAATAAGAATATGTGTATTGCGCCGTGCTACCCTAAACACCTCTCCACTCCTCTCACCAAAGCTTGCATGATGAAGAACACTTATCTAAGCACATAAGGGCGCTATTGCCTACGTTATGTTAGTTTTATGTTTCATTATTTTTAACTATATTGTGTGCATTAAAGCTTTACTATCATTCAAGTTTGCAGGATAATCTTATATTTGCACTGTATCAGGGAGCACGGTAGTGCCCCCGCCAAGACGAGCCTACATTTTAAATAAATACTTAAGCGTCATGTATAAAAACTCTATAATTGAAAAGAGATTCTAAAAAACGGAGTTCACAATAATCAAGTACGACTGAAAGTTAGTAATATTGAAAGTTTCGAAACTCGTATACATAACAATATGTAAAATTTATTCAGTTAGAAATATTTCCACGTTTTCCGTTTCATTGGTGCGCTAACAACAACAACCTTGAGCAGTAAATAGACCTTGGATGTTAGAATGTCAGAGTTATTCTGCGAACAAAGGTGTTTTCCGGAACCAGCAGATATTGGATCTTTGTGTTCGCTTTAATTTGTTGCATCGTATCTATTTGATACTATTTTCGTTTGCGTGGATTTAGGTTTATTTAAAGACTAGCGACCCGCCCCGGCTTCGCACGAGTGGACACTACCACGAAAAATCCTATCTATTTTCCGGGATAAAATATAGCCTATACGGATTCGGAAGAATCCCTCTAAGTAATGGTAAAAGAAATTTTGAAATCGGTCCAGTAGTTTTTGAGCCTATTCAATACAAACATACAAAAATACAAAGGTTTCCTCTTTGTAATATTAGTGTAGACTAGCGCGACTAGACTATGACCGCGACTTCGTCCACTTGGATTGCACAAATTATAACTCCCTATATTACCTTCTTAGGGGTTGAATTTTCAGAAATCCTTTCTTGGAGGATGTCTACCTCAAAATATCCATCTGCATGCCAATTTTCAGCCCGATTCGTCTAGTAGTTTGCGCTGTGCGTTGATATATCAGTCAGTCAGCTTTTCCTTTTAAATATACCTATAATGTTTACACTTCCTCTTATCCGACTTTCCTCAGAATCGTTCTCTCTGATTTTTCCCCTTTATGGAATGAAAAACCTAAATTCACGCGGATGAAGTTGCAAAAAAAAGTAGTTGTGACTTATAGACAGACAGAGATGATGAAACTGTACAAGTTTCTTGTTACACTACGGGTCCCTTAAAAATACAAGAGTCTAAACTCTAAACAGATTTTTATCCTGGCAAGTTGAAGCACACTCGCAGCTTTGAAAGCAGTGGAACAAAATGAAATGAAATTACTCTCGGTGGGGTGTCTACATCGTAAAAGTGCTATTCCTTAAGGACGCAACTTGACTCATAAAACGCTGGCGTTAGTTATGACGCAGACTGATGCTAGCGCGTGTACCTGGTGGCATTTACTAGTTTTTTCTTTCTTGCATTTGAATGTTTTGAAGCGAAACTTCTTTACCAGCGTAAGAAAGTATTGAGGCATACATTTCTCCTACATCTATGGCATGTTATACCTATGTGGAGACCCTCACAGGAAAATGGTGATTATAAACATTTTAGTAATAGGTATCCATTATAGACGAAATACATAAAGCGCGCATGATACGCGCAGAAAGCTTTAGAACGTAGGTAACTTTCTGCGCGAGGATATCTATCTACTCTGCTGCTTACTAACTACTTGAAATAATGTATTCTCGAATTAAGTAAGGGTTAAGGGAAGTTTCTTAATATACCATTGAAATGGGACTTAATAAAAAGTGAAACAAACGAACGGATGCGGGATAGTTTCGCTTCTGTCGGGTGACCCCATGACATTTGACTATTTTTTTTAAAATTCAATGATGGTAGAGCTCTTGCCTGCAACGCTTATTTGAAGTTGTAGTAGTTGTCAGTGTGTAGCATAAGACGTCTGATCTACTGAATTTCAGAATTCAGATCCTATTTAACCTTTGAGCTATTGAGGTTGAGGCTTAACTGTCAGCAGTTAAATACACAAAAGGTTTAGGTTCTAAAATTTAAAGTTGCATGCACTGAGCCACTGAAGTAAAACAAGATGAAATTATATTGCTCTATGTAGAGGGGATCCACCGTAAAAGCGTTTTCCTTCAGGGTTTATCTTAACGACCCATAAACTACTGTTGCCTGTAAATAAGCGAAGGCGGGCGTGGAATTATTGCTTTAAAATTGAATTATAGGTAGTGTAATCCAAAATTTAAAGTCAGTACGTTAAACTTTATAGTACTTCTATCAAAATTAGTTCAATGATTTTAACAAACCCTCGATCAATGCAATTTCGTTTAAAGAAAAAACCCAATAAAATTTGCTCCTTTATCTGCCAAACATAAATTTCATTTAGAATTGAAAATGCAGTGATATAAAATGAAACGATATCTCTCAGAGTGCTAGGTTATGGAGTGAACTTCTATTTAATATGACTCATAAAACAGATGCTTTGTAGAACCGGCGAAAATTGCTTTATGAATCTTTTTGCTGTGCAGCTTTCGTATATTTCGTATACTACGATATACGAAAAATACACGTTACGTCAGTGACTGATGAAATTCATTCTACAAATAAATATTAATTTCTTAAAATAAATATAAGTAAATGCCTAATTTATTTAGGAAATAAAGGCTTACATTTCTACATAGTTTCACCAGTTTTCTACAGCTGATTTTAAGAAAAGATTCGCTTCTCAAAGAGACTTCACTGCGACCAAAAATTTCGAATAAATCTTTTCTACTATGCACCAATTTCAGTGACACTAAATCATACTTATTTATAACCTTACTGATTAAATGATGCGCTTGACTTCGTCCGAGTAGAATTTTTTTTTTAAAATCCTGTGGGAATTCAAAAAACCTGAATTTCTCGCGATAAAAAGTAGCCATTCTCCAGCTGCTACATCCATGCCAAAAATATCACATCTATCTTTCGCTCCGTTGCGGCATAATTTGCAAGGACAAACAAACACACTTGCGCATCTTATTAAAGTAGTAGTAGTACAAAGGCCTCCATTTCCTCCTGCTTATTCTAGGTTTAATCATACTTGGCGTTAGTTCTATATATTTGCTAACCCCCGACCCAAAAAGAGGGGTCTTATAAGTTTGACGTGTGTATCTGTGTATCTGTCTGTGGCATCGAAGCTCCTAAGCGAACTAATGAACCGATTTTAATTTAATTTTTTTTGTTTGAAACGTGGCTTGATCGAGAGTGTTCTTAGCTATAATCCAAGAAAATCGGTTCAGCCGTTTGAAAGTTATCAGCTCTTTTCTAGTTACTGTAATCTTCACTAGTCAGGGGTGTTATAAATTTTTAATTTACACTTGTATATTATGTGCATCGAGTTCGGTGTTGAATGCGTCTCAGGGGATGTTAACGAAGTACCTACTTGAATATTTAAAAAAAAAATTGACGGAACAAACAGATTTAATTTCCGCTACGTCTACGGTTTCGTGTCTGCGTCAGTGTGAAAGCGACACGGCTCGGCGTCGTCGGCGGTCGATACGTCGCGACGAAGGCGTCATTCTAAGCCTTGCCATCAACAAAGAAAACGTTTCATAAAAGAATTTAAATATGCTTAAGATAAACCCAGCTAAATACAAAAATATGATTAGGTATAACAGTGGGCATATTTTGAAATCTGCTTCTTTCTGGACTCCCCAGAATCATAAACGCCAGATTGGTAGGCCGAGGCGAGGATGGCGTGATGAATCAAATAAATTTACATTTACGTGTCCTGAAGAGGCACAAAATAGGGAATGGTGCAAAAATCTATAAAGAGACCTTTGCCCAGACATAGGACAGAGTACAGGCTAATTTAGATTATATTAGATATTTTGAAAAAACATAACTGAAGATGTCGAGTATGAAGTGCATATGACTTCACCTAGAATGTTGTTCCAATCAGTTTTCAATTTTGATAAGTAATTGTTCGATGAGTGTCATCATAGTTCACTCTAGTATTCTGCTAAGCTTTGCCATTGCCATGTACTTACTAACTTTACGCAAATAACAAATATTACTTAATAAGTGAATTGTGTATTTCGATTTTTTTAAATATGCGTTCAAGCATGGTGTAACACTTAAAAAAAGTTTAATGTTCATATTTTTTACTAGCTGATGCCCGCAGCTTCGCCCGCGTGGATTGGTCAGATCCCTGCAGCATCAGGATTGAGGAGTTGGACTCCAAATTTTTTATGAAACAATGTCGCGAAGTTCCTCTATCGATTAAAAAAGAAATGACGCAAATCGGTTCAGAAATCTCGGAGATTTCGGTGTACATAGGTAGAAAAACACAACTCCCTTTTTGAAAGTCGGTTAAAAAAGTAGCCTATTTTACTCCCTGGTCAATTCTCTACTTGTCTGTGAAAACCCCGTCAAAATCGGTCCAGCCGTTCCGAAGATTAGCCTTTTCAAACAGACAGACAGACAGACAGACAGACAGACAGACAGACAGACAAAAATTTTAAAAACGTGTGATTCAGTGTTGGCATCGTTCAAATAACCATATGAGCTTAATATGAGGTAGTTATTTCGAAATTACAGACAGACACTCCAATTTTATTTATTAGTATAGATAGGTACCAGTCGCAACTAAGACCCATATAGACTAACTTTGCAAAGCTTCGTGTTAAACAATTTGGTATTCAGACTTAAATTTTTTTTCATGTCATAATATTGCATAATACATAGGTAACATTTTGTGTCTCTTTGTTACAGTTATCGTCAATCCGAAGCTGCCCCCTAACAACAAGGAAGGCGCTAAAAGCTTTAACTTTGATTTCTCCTACTGGTCGCACAATGTGAGTATACATACTATATAGTTAACGATTTTAGGCTTAATTCGTGGTTAAACGACATAATGTAAATGGACGGGCACCTTCATATTTGTTTGCGACAAATTGCCGCGAGGAGCCAATGCGACTGCAGCCCTGCAGCCGCGCTGCTTTGCAAATGTGAAGGTATTAAAGTCTAAATTTTTTGTACATATTTTTATCATTGGGTTCATCATAATCTATTATTGCATTTACCTTGTTTTCATCAGGTAATAAGCAGCCATTAACTATTTCATATCCCAAATATTTAACAATTAACAAGTTTTGGTAAGTTTTTTTTAATTGAATTTTATATTTAACTTCCTAGCTCTGTCTAAACCTTTTAATGATTTAAATCTAATAATTTTTATGCACTTTTGTGTACTTTTGAAAGTGTTAAGCACTTTCAGCTTTACTTTATCCTTCCTTGTAATCCTCATATCATGTCAAGCGAAATAATGACAACTGCATGAAGCCATACATCAATCTATTCGCAGACAAGCTCATTTGAATAGTTTCCTAGGCACTAGGGCTTGAAACTCGGACTATTTTTCAGTTTCGAAGACGGGTTTTGATGCTCAGCGTTCCAAGTCAGGAGTTCCGGAGTTTCGAAGCTTCTTTAAAAAAATGTGATTAAATAACGAATTTAATTTGAATATTTCATATTGAATGTCCAATTCTGTTAAGCATGAAATAAAACAAATCAGTCAGAAAAATGAAAAGGAAACTTTATTGTACGGCCTTTTAAAATTTAATAGTAAGATTTTTGTATTAGATTTTTTGATTAGGTTTTACATCAATAAAATTGGATAAGTTTTACCCTAATTCATATGTAGGCTTTGTGCTTTTATGTAACCGCTAAAAAACTTTTCTAAAAAATGAAAATCGAAACTCTTGTTATGTTCACGAGAACTCCGGTTTTACAAATGAATGTGTACTCATCCGAAGCTCCGAAGTTACACCAAAACCGGAATTCCGGAGCTCAAGCCCTACTAGGCACCCTGCATAACCAACACAAGGCATACATTAGATATGTTTAATCTATTCCCGAAGCAAACAAACAGATTGGCTTCCGGAACAAATTTCCTCTACCGACAACGGAGATTAGTAGGAGGGGGGGTACGACGCGACGATTGGTTATTAGGTTTCAATTCCTTCCTAAAGTAAACGTTGGTCTCGACTACACTTCCTTATTTAGTGAGTTTGAGAGTTTGTTTGCTGTAATAGGAATTCAGCTGAAGATTGTGGTTTGCTATACCTCTTGCTTTTGTATAAAATTATATATCATATCATATTATATATTTATCATAATTATTATATATCATTGAAATTGCCAAGAAGACTTAGGTTATCTTTAAAACATGAGTGAATAGGCAACTTCTGGGTAAACACGTTCCATTTTAGGTCATATCATCACTTTCCATCAGGTGTGATTGTGGTCAAGCACTTGTGACGAATAATAAAAAAAGAATAAACCTATACAATATACATATCAAACAATGGATACTGTGACTGACTGACTGGTTACTCAAAATTAATCGTCTGCACGCGGTCCCATATTAGAGATAGGTACCATTTCTATTATGTTATTTAGAGTTCTAAGTTCAATATACCTTTTATTTCTTCGCAAAAGGCAAACTTCTAACGCATTTTTGCAATACAACAACCAATGAAAGTATATAACTCGTTTAGGAAATAGAATGGCAGCCATATTTGATCTGGCACCAACGGGATTAAGGAATTAGATATCTGTCAAAGTAAGGCTTCTAATCGCAACCTTTGTTGTCTTTTCATGTGATCAACCGCTCGATATCTTATTGATCAATTCTAATAATGAACATTTGAAGCATTTACATAATTAACTAATATAAAAAATAACAAGTGTAAATTAAAAATTTATAACACCCCCGACGATCCAAAGTATTTGAGTTTTCCAAAACATCATTTTCAAATAAATAAATATGTATTTAGGCAACGTCCATCTTGACAGCTTGACATTTGTCTATTGACATAATATTAAGAACCTAACGATTATCTAACCTTCTTTTCTACAAGAAAACTAGAAAAGAGCTGATAACTCTTAAACGGCTGAACCAATTTTTTTAGATTATAGCTAAGAACACTCTCGATCAAGCCACCTTTCAAACAAAAAAAACTAAATTAAAATCGGTTCATTCGTTTAGGCGCTACGATGCCACAGACAGATACACAGATACACAGACACACAAATACACAGATACACACGTCAAACTTATAACACCCCTCTTTTTGGGTCGGGGGTTAAAAACAGATCGGATCTCACTGAACTACCTCTAGACCTCTAGTGATACTTAGTAGGATCAACGCAAAAGATCTAAGAGCGATTTCAGGTTAGCGTTTTTAGTTTTACCTACACTCTTTGTCCCTCGTGCATCTCGTACAAGTTTATGCATATGGTTTTTATACTTAGAAGCTCGTATACGCGGGAGCCGTTTCTTCGTCGGAACTCAGAATCCATAGTGCTATTGACTAACCCACTGGCAATGCAATGCTTTGAGTGAATTTCTACGCCAGAATGAGCGCGTGCATGCGCGTTCGTTTTATGTACCTGTATAATATCTGCTCATACAAAAGAGACCGTAATACGCGTAAGAAAAAAACGCTAATCTGATCCCTACAAAATTGTTGCTACGCTGATGTCGATCGCGAGATATTTCAGTACTCCATAGTCGCGAGCATAGTCATTTGCCAGAGTCATTGCCACGTACTTTTGGCGAGCTATCTCCCCAATCTACATGCTACGCTTAACAGGGCTCTCTCCGTCACTCGTTTCATACAATCGTAGTTCCAATTTCATTTGAATATTAAGCAACCAAAGTCCATGTGCAGACATATTCTAGAAACTAATATCTGTGTCTGTGGTGTTTTAGATTTTTCTAAAAATGTATAGTTTTAAAATTACAGGGGCTCAAAGATTTGTATGAAAATTTTTAATACCGCGTAACTTTGAAACCGAATATTTTAACAGAAATTTGGAAAACCACAGACACAGATATTAGTTTCTAGAATATGTCTGCAAAATTTCATGGACTTTGGTTGCTTAATATTCAAATGAAATTGGAACTACGTTTGTATGAAACGAGTGACGGGTATGAGCCCTCTTAAATAAACATGAAACAGAGATTTATTATAACATATCCATTTGGTTATCTGACGTAAGTAAATTGAGAGGCTGTCTACATTTCGCCTGTCGAAGGAGCTCATTAGTCACGAGTTGTGACCGCCGCCGGGTCAACCGTCTGCCAGCCAGACTGTAGGGTCGTGAACCTAACGCTAATCCTAAAGTTGCTTACGTTTTCTTTACTACTCGTATTTTTATTACCCGTAGCAACAAGAAGATTATATTCCTTTTCATTTAATACCTAGGTGCCTAGCGCTGTTTTGTATATGCGGATTACGGACATTAGAAATTAGACGGTAGAAACATTTTTGTGTTTTATACAAGGTGTAACCAGAACGTTAGCAAATACGAAGACAGGTCATAGTACTGATGATTACTAATAAGGTACCACAAAAAAAACGCTTAAATTAAAAAAAACCTGTATTTTATAAGTTGTAAATAAAACACCTGACTGATGCTAGATGTCAACGAACGTGACGTAAATAGGTCACTTGGGCTCAATGCGGCGGCGTAGGTGGGGCATTGACACGAGTTTTGTACGCTATACATTGCGAATTTGAAAAAACTAAATTATTAAATATTGGATAGAATCAGGCGTTACTTTGCGGAAGTTCATGTTTAGCAAGAACAGTTAAAAATTATTTTGCTATAATCCGCCAACAGAAAAAATCTGTATGGTCAAACATGCAGTTACAACTGTATTTAATTGTAATTTTTAACTGTTTCTTGCTAAATTATTAAAGCTGTAAAATAAGGTTATTGGCGTTAGATTGTGTTTAGTTAGTATAATAATTACCCTTCACTTACCCTTAGCTTCACTTATTATAACTTTAAACACTTCGTCTTTGAAAATGTCTTAGTTAAAGATGTTCTGGGAAGTGTGCCGTAACCTTTAGATCAGTCAATAATACCACCAACACAATTTGCGCATCACAGATGACACAATACGCTTCTAACCGCAAACTCCAATCTCTCCGCCAATTAATTGCAATATGATTGCAATTGCGGGATGCGAAATTGTAACGTTTGCGGTCTCATCTCCAAATGAAATGGACTACCACCCGTGTTCACAATCATTACTATGAGGTCTCACAGAGTGCTCCAACACACACAGGTTCCTCCAATCATATTACCGTATCACATCAATTTTCAATAATCTGATTGGTAGAATCCACACTATGTGTTCAAACGCACTGAGAGATCTCATAGATTGTGAATACTTACGTGAATGATATGGTAACATTCATAGTTTCATCTTTCGGTATTCTAGATCTATTAAAAGCGTAGCTCGTAACGAGACAAAAGACGTTGAAAATGGACACTACGTTTTCACAAAAAGTACCTATCACATTAAAGAGATCCTACACTTTGCATCACGGGTGTACTTTCTACATCCATGCCTTATTATGTAGATACTATAATGCTTCTGGTTGCAAGTTGCAACAGAAGTATAAAAACCATCTTAGCAAGTAATCCGTTCAATACATTACCTGTTCTAAAAGGTACCATCTACTCAACACCATCAAGTATAATATCGTCAAAATTGCCCTGTCCTGACCCTTTGCCACTTCATCTTCGCAATCCGCTGAGCCATGTCAGATACTCCAGTTCTCCTACGGATCTTCTATTGGCACAAGGTAGCGGCTGGTAAATTGAGGTAGACTTAAGGTCTGGCTCTATTAATGATAAATGCTTTGGCGTTACCAGGCATTGGGTATTTTATATTAAATTCCTGATTTTTTAATTTCGATTCCATTAATATAATAATTCGAAACAAGCTCTAAAGAAAATCTCTATGTATAACCTCGTCTTATTATAAATCGTGATCGTTTTAATATTTAATTTACAGGCGAACTGAAAGATATTACAGAATTTGCAATTTCAATGGCAGATTTCGCCGAATCTGCTCAATTTATGCAAATCTGCTCAATTTTGACGCTCCCAACTCGCTGTGGAAATAATTTTGCTTCGACAATAAAATGATTATAAGATTTGAATATTCATGCTAGTTATTAGTTAGTGAAAATATTCGTACGATTTTCGCGGCAGATTGCTGTGGACCGTGTAACGTTTTGCACTTTCTGTCGAGAGACACCGATCATCAATTAAGAGTACACCTACATGTAAGTATGTACATGTAGTTGTACTCTTAATCGCTGAATGATAGATACAGAGCTTTGCTGTTTGATAAGTAACTAAATATATAAAAAGACGTTAACTGCAAAAAAATTGTTTAAAAGGTATCGCCAAAAATATTTTATTATATATCAAATTTAGAAAAGTGATGTTTCTAAAAACATTTGCTACGTAGTAGGGCCAAACTAAAAGCTAGTTAAAAACCTTGGTCTTTCATAGAATTTTTGAAAATTCCGTTCTTTGACTAACGCGATAGCTTAAAATCTCTTTTTATATAATAGGAAAGTAAAACACCTGGCTAGGTTTTTAATTGACTAATTTTGTTCACAGCCACATGATCCCGAATTCTCTTCTCAAATTATGGTGTACAAAGACATTGGCGAAGAAATGCTTCAACATGCCTTTGATGGTACGTACACACTATCCCTTGATAGCTTATTTTTTCCAAGAAAAAAATAGTGATCTATCTAATAATATAAACAGAACTATCTAACACTATGCCTCTCTTATCAAGAGTTAGATTTTGTTCCGTTTGCCATGGAGTCTTGGTGCTAAAAAGTTTCACTGCGTTAATAAGCCTCACCTGGTAACAAAAGGGCTGGCTTATTTTTTGCGCAAAGATTATCCTGGCTGTCCATCGCGGAAATGTAGCCAGTATTCAGCATAATGTAAAGGGGTAAGGGTTCAGTAAAAACTGCAATACCCCTTCCAGGTTAGCCCGCTTCCATCTTAGATTGCATCAGCTCACACCAAGTGAGATTGCAGTCACGGGCTAACTTGTATCTGAAGTTAAAAAAAAGCACCATTCCACGTGGGTATGATTTGTGGAGTAATTAGATGAGGCTAGCTTTAAGTTTATTGTAACATTTAAAAAAGGAAAAAAAACAGAACTTAGATTTTGAATAACCTTAATATTTATTTGCAGGCTACAATATATGCATATTCGCCTACGGACAAACGGGCGCGGGAAAGTCCTACACGATGATGGGACGCGGCGAGGATGGGCAGGAAGGCATCATCCCACAAATCTGTAAAGATCTGTTCAGACGCATACGACAGACGACCTCGGAAGATCAGTCTTACTCGGTAAGATACACGTCACCAGATAACCTACCCAGTTATGCGTTATACCTTTAATTTCATATTATAGGTAGGTATAATTTCATATTCTTAACGTAACTATATAGTTACGTTAAGAATATGAAATTAAAGCCACAACGCATAATAACTGGGTAAGTTCCTGCGGTAGTTGAGCGGTGCGGGAGGGGTGTGATGACGCGACGCGAGTGCTCAGTGGTTCGTCTACTAGTGACAACTGTGACTCTTCCATACCGCTCCACTATCACAGGAGTCTCCTCAGTTATGCGGTAGGGTGACAGTTCACTCACACACACTCACAGTCATTTGCCTGTCTGTGTGACTCACTGTCACACTCACAGGCGAATCACTAAGCCGAGAGCTTAGTGATTCGCCTGTCACGTCATCACACCCCTCCCGCACCGCTCTACTACCGCAGGAACCTACTCAGTTATGCATTATGCCTGTAGACCTAAGTGTATCTTCATGAATTACTAAATATTGTATTTGGTTATAAACAGGTTGAAGTGTCATACATGGAGATCTACTGCGAGCGAGTGCGTGATTTGCTAAACCCTAAGAACAAAGGCAATCTGCGCGTTCGCGAGCATCCGGCGCTCGGCCCCTACGTTGAGGACCTGAGCAAGCTCGCCGTCATGTCCTACCAAGATATTTACGACCTTATTGACGAAGGGAACAAGGCCAGGTAAGAGCAAAAGCTACGACTGAATCACGCTAAGCCCAACAGTACTCCAGCAATGTCTGCATGCCAACGTTCACCTTGACTTAGAAGTGAGAGCTAGGTAAGTACAACGTGCAGTTGCTTCATTTTAAATGCATTTACTCGTATGTTTCTGGTTTAATATTAATTTAATCACCTATTTGTTTCATTTTCAGTACCTAAGTAGGCATAGGTATATCTAATGCATAATTTCATTCAACTATAAATATATGGCATGTTTTTATTTTACTTAAATCAAACCCCACCCGTTGCACTCTTGTAGGATGGAATATATGCCATAATTGACATAAATAAATAAATCTTTATTATCTTAACAAAACAGTGTTTACAAACTTTAGTGTGAGGCCCTCACACATGACTACCTACTCTTAAAAAAAATTATATCATGTGCGCCCTGTAAAAAACCGGTCAAGTGCGAGTCGCATTAGCACACGAAGGGTTCCGTACCATCCATTTGATTCTTCGAGGATAAAAAGTAGCTTATGTCCTTTCCCGGAATGCAAACTATCTCTACTTTTTTAACTATCTTCTACCTTTCGTCAAAAACGGTTAAGCAGATAAAATGGTTAAGTATGAAAAGCTAGCAGACAGACAGACACATTTATAATATTAGTATAGTACGGATAATAAAATGATTGTGTGTTTGTACGCAGGACGGTCGCGGCAACGAACATGAACGAAACTTCCTCCCGCTCCCACGCCGTGTTCACGATATTCTTCACTCAGCAAAAACACGATAAGACCACAAACCTCGTCTCCGAAAAGGTAAATTTTGATCGATCGGTCGATCGGTGAAGTTGCCAGTTGCCACAGTCCATAGATTCACCTATTAATTTACTATTGATCCAAAGATCTTTAAAGATGTTAAAAACGTTAGAAAGCCCAAGATCGTGACTAGATAGACCGATAAATACTTTATTTTATTCTTATACAAGTTAGCCCTTGACTGCAATCTCACCTGGTGGTAAGTGATGATGCAGTCTTAGATGGAAGCGGGCTAAGTTTTTTTATTAAACTCATACTCCTTTGGTTTCTACACAGCATCGCACCGGAACGCTAAGTCGCTTGGGGGCTCGGCTTTGCCGGTAGGGTGGTAATTAGCCGCGGCCGAAGCTGTACTTTTTTAGTTATATCGATAATTTAAAATGATTAGGAAACTTAAAACTAACAGTGGACGTTGATTTTACGAATTTCGGAAGACCCTGTATTTAATACATAGGCATATCATCCCAACTATCTTGAACTGTGGTATAGCCGAAAATAGTGACATTTAATTTCATTTGTAGGTCTCAAAAATATCGCTAGTGGATTTGGCCGGCTCCGAGCGAGCGGACTCGACGGGCGCTAAAGGCACCAGGCTGAAGGAAGGGGCCAACATCAACAAATCTCTCACAACTCTCGGAAAAGTCATCTCCGCACTTGCCGAAATTGTAAGTCACTTTTACATCGAGCGTGATTATATGCTTGTTGGTTGTACAGTGAAAAGTTAAATTGTGTTTAGAATGACCATCCTATGCCAGCGACGAACACTCGGTTAGTATGGGAGCTTGTATGAAATACGTAGATGTCATTTTTTGACGTACTTTTCAAACTTTTTTTTAAAGAATATTGGCCATCCTAATCATGACTAGTACTCCCCTTTCCCCTCCAATAAACGTAAAGCTTGTGCCAGGAGTGGATACGACAATAGTGCAACGGGTGGGGTTTGTTTGAACCGCCGACCCTTTGGACTCAGTCCGCTCCTCAACCATTGAGCTATCGAGACTCTAAAATTTTAAATCGATCGAAGAATTTTGAAATAGAGAGCTATTTAATAATTACTAAGAAATAGTTTATTTTGGGCATAGCTATCATCCCATTTGTGGTTATTGGATGGGTTTATTGGATTCTTGCTGCAACAGTGCATTTTAGCCAGTAACGAAAGAGTTTCGACCAATCCAGATCGTAGCACTGTTGCTATCAAACTACGGCAATTGACCTCCCTGCTGCTAATTTTAAAAGTAACAGCAGTTGGTCAATTTCGAAAAATCTGCATCAATCATAATAATTACAATCGCAATAATTTTATTTATTGTTGTGATTGGCTGAATTTATGGTATTCATGTTGCAATGCATTGTAACCAATAGCGAAAGAGAGTAGGCCAGTCTGAGGTGATTGCGATCGTTATACTATAGCTGTCATTTAACTATCATCGAGCCCCTGGTCTAGCACAAAAGGTGCGTTTATTTTGGGTCCTTTATTAACTTCTTACTGTACAACTAAAGTATAATCATTATGTCTAGTTCTAGCGGGTCACGTCTTGTGTTAGTCGTATGGCTATTGTAGTGGGGTGAATGTGGACGGTAAATTTCTTAAAACTACGGTCTTGTCTACCTGTTGTATATTTATATTTTTTTTAATAAAAATTCTGAATTCAAAATTTCTGAGTTTGCTGAAACATTTTATACAATTACATACATGTAATTCCAGTACAAATGTTTCACCTTATTTAATCAGGCATGAAAAAGCACTTAAATCTTTGTTGATAATCTAAAAAGTTATCCTTTGTGTAAACGCACCTAAGAATAAGATTAGGATATCACTCTTTAATTTTAATAATCTATCCTTTTTTCAATCCAGTTGTACCTGCCTATGTAAATAATATATTTTTTTTACTGCGTACTCCGATAAATAATAATTAAGTACATTGAACTGAAGTCGAGAATAAAAAAGGATTTTTATTTTTGTTATAATCACGCCAATTTTCAAGTGTTTTTAACTTATTTGACAAAAAAGTTTAAAAATAAAAAAAATATAATAATAATGATACATATAATATAGATGAAATAATAAATAATTTTCTTGTGGTTATATTCCGTATATGATTTCTGTATATAATTAGAGGTAAAATTTCATTCACATTTCGAATGTCCTTCTGCATCTCATTTGCTTGGATGTGTGCTGTGCAGTCGGTAAGTGGAATGGGTCTATTTCATTTTGTGTATATGTGTGGTCTTATTTGCTTGCTTGTTATAAATATTATTTGCGAATATTCGACTAGTTTAGTATCTAAAAACAAAACTTTACTTTGTGGTTTCAATTTTATTTTATGGGACTTTAGTTTTCGTGGTCCCAACAGCCTGCAGTTCAGGTGATCGCATACAGCCACTAACTTTAAATAGCGTTAACAGCGTGCGTCGGCACGTCATTAGATGTCACGGCGAAGCCATTATCTGCTGACGTTATTCGTTTTTAAACGACGCGTCTTATACCATCTTCCCAAGGTGCGTGATGTTGCGGACGGATGCGAACCAGCCCGCACCGAGTATAGTAAGAGTAACGTCCGTGGGAGCACAGATACGTCATTGTTGTCCGGGACATGTGTGCGGTGCGTGGCTGTCCCTGTCCATGGTTGTCGACCGAGTGTGATAATCCGCAAAATCACGCACCAAGCCAATATTACGCGGCTGACTGGTGCATTCGTATTTTTTAGTTCTGAAAAATGCTTGAGTATGTCTTGCGTTGCGCATCTTACGGGTCGTCTTATGGTATGCGATCACCTTTATTACTACAGCTAAGGAGTACAAAAGCTTCAAAATTAAACGTTGGTGATACATATAATATATTATGTAATGGTTCATCTAAATTGCTTGCTTTTAAAATATTTGTGCTCTCGCTCGCGCATAGACGTCGAGCACAATTATTATTTGAATCTCTGAATTTTTTTAAAGCAATTATCGACGTAATGAGTTTTTTATCCATTTTTTGCCATAAGTAACAATTATTCCCGGATAATATCCATAATCAAGTATCAAGGGAAATAATTGTAACGCTTCATAATGTTTTGGTTTTCTTGCAGAACATTGACTCCAATTCAGTTCTACTTAGTTACTTCTAAATTGGCAGTTAGCATTCTAAAAAATAGTGCTATCCTTTTCCACTGAAAACTTTTAAAGGGATAGCACTACTTTTAATCTCGCTTAGTTTTTCGATGTAACTACTGCCGAATTAACTGCAAAGTCTTTTGTTAATTAACAGAAAAAAATCTACATTACTATTTTGTAAAAAATACTGCTTTCACTACAGCAACCCCGTGAACAATTTTCGTCAGTTTACTTCAAGAACCCATTAGTTGCAAAAAAAAACATCAGGCATAGTTCACAACAAATTATGAACTTAGTTCTATACAATATAGAAATCACCTGTTATTTTGCAATTAATGAGTTCTTGAAGTAAACCGACGTTTTGTAATTTGCAGTTTGAAGAAATAAGTACTTAGTCTAAAAGATGCCTTTTTATTAATTCATGGATCTTATTGGTTCGTGACAGGCGTCAAAGAGCAAAAAGTCGAAGAAGGCGGACTTCATACCGTACCGTGACTCAGTTCTCACCTGGTTGCTGCGTGAGAACCTGGGAGGCAATTCCAAGACCGCAATGATAGCTGCAATCTCACCTGCCGATATCAACTATGACGAAACCCTCAGTACATTACGGTAAGCTTAAGAATTTCCTATGGTCGAGTTTAATGAATCATCAGTAGGTACACCAAGCGATATTCAAGCCTTCAAGAACCCTGAAATATAAATATTTCCTGGGAATATGGACCTCCAAGTGCGGATTTTCATTCTTCTAGAGTTCGTACAGAAAGAAAGATAAAAAGTTATAGGTACCTATAGTATACAGCGTGTTTGATAAATCACATGTCATGACTAATGAGTAACCCAATAATTTGTGCCATAGATTCTTTCGTTGTTTCTGCTACTTAACAAATGCTCAAACGGTCCTTCGAGTTCACAGAAGTTTTTTTACGAGTTCATTTCCGCGATCAGCTGTTTGCAGGGTTATCACATTGGAGTTTTAAAAAAATTATTTGACCCCGCATATCACGCTACGAAGTTCATTCACTTTTTGGTACATCTGCACATCAGTCCTAACCTCAGCTTGTGGGGATGTTATGCACATTATCTAGCACCTTGAATATCTTGTTCTAAACAGATACGCAGATCGTGCCAAACAAATCGTATGCAAAGCTGTGGTCAACGAAGACGCGAACGCCAAACTCATCCGCGAGCTCAAGGAGGAAATACTCAAACTACGCGAACTCCTCAAAGCAGAAGGCATCGACGTTGAAGAAGGTACGTATTACTCTTTTATACAACTTTAAACGCCATTGAAATGCTACTTAAGATTTAAGCACCTCCAATATTGTACTGTTTTTGACCTCTGCTAATAGTACAATAAGATAGCGCGCTTAAATTTTAAAAAGTGTTTCAGTATTGAAGGTAAATCACGTAGGTTTAGTCGTCATGTGATTGAATAGCTCGTTTTGTGAGTGTTTGGATGTAATGCCGGCTGTAGATTGTCTCCAAGAATTAATTCTTGAATTAGATAGGCCTACGACAATGTGATCAAGATTAATTGGTAGGTATATTTGCCACAAATACACAAGTTGTTTGGCAAACCATTTGGCGAATTATTCGAGGCATATAAAGCTAGATGCATCAAATGGCTAGATGCGAACAAAACGCCACAGACGTTTGTAAACAAAGTATGAGTATGATACTAAACTACAACTTTTGTTTTCAATTGCGAAGGACCAGATGGTCGAGTCTTATACGAAAAGAAAGATCAGCTTACCAGTAAGTAAAGTAAAAGAGGCTTGCGCATTGCATATGTACACCCCACCTGTACGCTTTGCCTCAGGGTTGCCACAACAAAGAAATACAAGTTAAATGACAGATATGGCAACCCAACACCCAAAAAAAAAGAAACTGCACCTTTCTCCAAAGCTTGTGGCGTTGTAGGAGTACGTACGTAGCAAGCAACAATATAATAAAACCGGCACTTGTCGGCATATGATATATATTACGTTTCATAATACTGTACCTGCGCTTCTATTTATATATTGGTGTTGGTTTCTTCAATATACAGTTAAACATATACGGTATATTTATAAGTAATTATTTTATTATATGACATAAATGTATCCGTTTTAAAATTTTACATATTTTGATGTGTATTATTGAAAGAGTAATTCTGCCATTGCTGAGTATTTTTTGTTGTAAAGGTACATTTTAACACAGGGTGGTTTTGATAGTTTAATAACTTTTTGGTGAAAAAAATGTATTAAAAAGTTAAAACAATAAATTATTATTATTTTAACTTTTATACGAAAAATACTCAGATTTTCTTAACCGTTCGCGGGCATTTAGGATAGTAAAATGTTATTTTTGAAAAAATTTATGAGAAAATGTAAAGCATGTTACAAAAAGTACTTTCAATAATTGGTATAGGTAATCGAAAAAGTACCTATTGATTTTTTTTTTACAATAATTTTAATTAATAGAGTAAGGTCGCGAACGGAAATATTCTTTTATATTAATGTTTTGCAAACAAGCTTTATAGCTTCGCATGTTTTTTCTACTCTTTTGTGTCTATATATAGACTTTATATTGAAAAAATAGATAAAGAAATATTATGTTACATGAATTTAGATTGCATTTTTTAAAAGAAAACATTACCACCATTTTTATATTTTATAAAAATACAGGTTTATTCATAAAAATAAGAGTAGTAATAAATGTCTACCATCAAAAAATTATTTAAATAATAACACAAAAAAAAGGCAAATTGTTGGGATTTTTTAAAATTAATTTTCACAAAATGCACTCTGAATTTATACACTGGTGATGTTTTAGTTAGAACAATACAAGTATGACGGGTAAACGCACTTGTATTGGTTTGGTTGGCACAACACATTCACCAATAAAGTCATCTAGATTCAATTCAAGTAAAGTAAACAAGGTGATCGGTTGCAATATAAAAACTTAAAAAAAAACTTATAGCAATAGGTATTTACATATTATCAAGCATGAAAACCACCCCATATTCTTAAGACCCAACCAACCCAAGAACCTACCTTTATCAACCCACTTATTAAGAATACGGCGTTCTTTATCGAAACTTGAGTTGACTAAAAGTTGTGTATGCAACAGATGCTGCACTAAATTAAAAAAAACTATATGCTTACAAAAGTCAATAATGAGGTTGCTCTCTCCAAATGAGATCAGCTCCCAAAAAAAGAGATTTTAGGTATTCCCAAAAACATAAGTTCTTCAACAAATTAACAAAAGACCGAATATATAAAAATATATTTGTCCTTATTTAACATACACATAACTGTATAATAACAGGAGAGGAGAACGTATCGCCGATGCGCAAGAAGAGTGAATCGGAGGCGCTGTCTCCCAAGTTATCAAGAGCTGCTACCACCATAGCTGAGGAGGCTGTAGATCAACTGCAAGCATCAGAAAAACTTATCGCAGGTAACGCATTGCATGTTAGAAATAGAAGATAATAATCGTTGAATCGAATAGATGAACCTAAATATTTTCAAGGCAAAAGTGAACAGGTATCTTCTAGGCAAGCGCGCTCCATCCTCATGTTTATCACAAGCGCAAACAACAAAAAAAGATTTATTTTATGCGCGTTGGTAACCAAGGTCATCATTATAAGAATTAAAATACGCAACACTTATGCAATCTGAGATACAAATGTAGAATCTAACCTTTAGGGTTCATTGGATAGTTAAGTACTTTACAAAATAGCAAACCCTTTTTAGGAAAAATTATGCCTATGTCACAGCAATACCCCGTTCTATAACCACAACAACTACAACCTTTTGCTGTTAAACTATTGAAGCAGGAAATGTGAATGAGTTCAAGACTCACGGCCACTTAGTTTATACAAAATTAAAATTTTCTTGATGATTGCTAACCTTTTCAAGAAAACAGCTCCCTAGCAGTTTATCAAAATCAAAAATTGGCGATGCGTTCGTCAAATATTTGGATACAATCCTTTCAGAATCCCTTTTGGAGATGTCGTGTAAACATTTTTTATCTACCGGAAAGTATTGCAATACTTCGTTATCGCTCTTCGTGAATGTTTCATGTAGTCATTTTTGTTTCTCTCAGAACTTAACGAAACTTGGGAAGAGAAGCTCAAACGTACAGAACAGATCCGCGTACAACGGGAAGCTGTGTTCGCGGAGATGGGTCTCGCTGTCAAAGAGGGAGTCACAGTGGGCGTTTATTCTCCGAAGAAAACTCCACATCTTGTCAACTTGAACGAAGACCCCAACCTCTCTGAATGTCTACTCTACTACATTAAGGATGGTAAGTGGTAGAAACACTCAATTAAATATGAATACGCATAAAATTTTCATGAATCTGTCATATTTGTTGGAAAAATGATCTGATAATGGAGCACCGATCCAACCATCAGTATGCACTTATGCGTTCACTAACTAGCATGAGGAGTAAGACGCAGAAAGTTACTAAAATACAATTACTCTTTGTACTTTCTAGATTTGTCAACTAATACACGGAGTTCAGTTACAAGATCAGATGGTATACCGTTTCGCTTGAATTATGTTCCTTATAAGGCAATGAGTTTTCCTTCCACGCTATTTTCATTTGAGATTACATAGTGAACAAAGTAAGACGGTTTAATTTACTACAAATAGGTACATTTTCATTAATTTCACAAAAAGATTTCTAAATGTTATTTGAAATCCCGTTCTCATAAACTTTCGGTTATAGGCAAGTGCTTGCAAAAGTTATAAAACAGAAGCTTGTGAGTTGTGACTCAACTTTTGAAACCAAAGTTCTTCAACCAAGAAATTCTAACATCTCAAAGTAAAAGTTTTCAACTCTCAAAGATTTTGTGTTTGCCAATACGCTTTCATGCGTAATCTGACCTACTATTGATATGTTTTTATACGATCAAGTACCGAATGAAGGCATAATAATGAAGGAAAGAAATTGGTTGCAGTAACAACTAGTATTTATAACATCTTAACGGATTGACGTCTACTTTTGGATATCAGGGTCGTATTTTCTGAAAAACGTTCCAACCAACAAACAAATCAAAACTGAGATACTCTTATTATGAACAAACTAATTATTTAATATAATAACTGCCTGATTACGGTAAAATCGTATAGAAAAAGAAATATCTAGGATTTTCACAAATAAATCATAAACTTGGGTTATGAAAATGTTACTGTTTGATAGGAATAACGCGGCTGGGCACGGCTGAAGGTGAAGTGCCACAGGATATACAGCTGTGCGGCTCTCACATACTGAGCGAGCATTGCATATTCGAGAACACGGACGGCGTCATCTGCCTCATTCCGCACCACGGGGCTTTGGTTTACGTTAATGGACGCGAGGTGAGATATTTTGATTTTCTTTCACTTATTTTCTTTGATACTAAGCTTTAACAGTTATAGGATGGTAACCTATCTATCTATCCTTAAAAGTAAGAACACATCCATTGTTTTAAGAATCGAAAAGTTTACAAATCTACGAGTATATGCAATGATATTATGTTGTGGCAACGTTTTACAGTACAATGTACACCTGGATAGTGTGGAACATCCTTTGGAATACGTGGTAGAATCAATACTAAGTACTTAATAGACTTTTGAGTACAGGTGGAGGTGGAGTATGTTGGATCAGGGGTGTTGGGGGGGTGAAATTAATAGACTATTGTCGACTTGAAATGATTATTTAGAGGTCCCTAGATAAATATTTGTGCAGTCTCTTTATTTTGGACATTACGTGTAAACGAGTGATCTGTTTAGACGGAACTTTCACTCTAAAATTGCACTTTTTATGACTGCTATGTGTTGCATTAAGATTAGCAAGATAGAACCAGTGATACAACTTAAGAGTCCTTTCTTTAGTTCGCCATGTAAAGTAAAAGCCAGAATGTATGACTTTGGATTTGACATAATGTTGTCCAGCCTAAACTGAATCCCAGGCAGGTATACCTACCTCAGTTGAAAGCTAGTCTAATAATATTTTTGTTCCTAGATCAATGAGCCAACAATTCTAAAGACCGGTTCGCGTGTAATCCTGGGCAAGAACCACGTGTTCCGATTCACGCACCCCGGACAACCTCGCGAGGAGAAAGCGTCCAACAAGGAACTTAGCGATGGTAGCAGCAACCCTGAAACTAACAGTGATGGTAACTATTGTTTTAGGTTGTATGATACAAAAGCTAATTAAAATACTAACAATTTACAACAATACTGAAACTTTTTCATAATTTAGCTAAAGAAAATGTCTGAATTTAACTACGAGTAATATTAACTACACAATTTAAGTTGTGACGCAATTCATTACTATTATTTAATTGTCACCTTCTGAGTCTAGAAATACTCAAGTTATAATTTGTAGTTGTTTTTAATGTGTTTTGACGTCGTGAAGATATCGCCGAAATGTCATGTTTGGTTTCACAAGGGGGTCACAAGTGACGATGCAGCTTAGATGGAAACTGGCTAACTTAGAAGGGGTATGGCAGTTTAATGAAACCCATACCACTGCTGGGCTTTTACAAAACATCGCGATGGAACTGTTAGTGCCATGTCTGTATTAATAGCACGGACGACACGACTGAAGCTTCTTACCAGCCTAGACTACAGGCAGAAATAGAATCTATCGTATCTCCTACTTTTACGACCACAGCGTTCACAACTTTGTCAGAAAGGGCGTCCTTGAAAAATTGAAGTCCTTGTTCAATCGAGATCTTTATAAATATTGTCATCTCCTTAGCCTTAACCGAGTCAATCATCGAAAACGTGGACTGGGACTTTGCGCAATGCGAACTGCTGGAGAAGCAAGGAATCGACCTGAAGGCCGAGATGCAGAAGCGGCTCATGAACATAGAGGAGCAGTTCCGCAGGGAAAAGGAACAAGCCGACCAAGAGTTTGAAGAACAGCGAAAGGTACGTACATATTCTAGTACCAGGGTGAAGTAAAAAGTTCTTGGAACTACTCTGAAACTTTGGAGAAATTCAAATTGAAATATTTTATTTTTCTACATAATCTTCTTCTGATTCAATACGTTTACAAGATATAAAATTTATAAAATAAGCAGATACAGTGTTTCAAATGAGTTTGTAATGTTGAGGTTGGCGTAATATATAATATAATATATATATAATCACCTATAAAAGCCCGTTAGAAATCAGGTTAAATTTTTTTTTCTAATTTAGTTTGTAACGATGGATGTGATATAATTAAGTAGGTCACTCATAAAAGGCCCTTCATAATCAGAGAAAAAAACTGGGTTATAAGTTGTAACCTCTTTGACATGCCAATCCACATCTTCGATTTGCACTACTTTTCTCTATGAGACCTTCACATGGGATATATTTCAAAACTCTTTGACAGAATTACGAAGCGCGCATAGACGCTCTCCAGCGACAAGTGGAGGAACAAAGTGTTACCATGTCTATGTACAGCTCTTATACACCTGAGGACTTCCATAACGACGAGGATATATTTGGTAAGCGCACTTTATGATCATTACTATTTATCAAGATTACAATTACATTACTATTATCATTTTCATACTCAAACTCAAAGTGTTAATTCAAAGTAATTTGTACAACTTTTTGATTGTCAATTGTTGAATTTGTAAGATACGTTAACTTAAAAACTAAAGCTACTTCTGAAACTGATAAATAATTTGTAATTTCTTTTAATAAGAAGAAGAATAATCTTACTTGATGACCAAGTAATCTTGTTTGATAGAATTGATAATTTCACCCGCTAACATGCTCAGCAATCCAATATTTTCTTTTTTTGATAAATGGTTCTGAACATCATTTTATCTAAGAGCGTGTCTATATGAAGCGATTTACGCGTGTTTGCAAGCTATTCAAAGAATGAGTGTGGCGTTTTTTCGCGGTGAAATATTTGTACTTACTATAAAAAAAATTAGCGTTGGGGGACGGTTTTTTTTCTTATTTTACTCCCCGACAGCCTAAACGCCCTTCAAAAAGCGTAGCTTCAATACTTTCTTGATATTCTTTGGCTAGAAAACCGTCTCTTACTTTAGGGACCAATGTAACTGAATGAAAAACACGTGCAGATTTTTCTTTAGCGTTTTGTCCGTGCAGTGCATTGGTATTTTACATTGCAGCTAAATTCCAGAGCCGATTTTCGGTACATTCTTTTCATTCGGTTCATTCATCCCTGTTCTTGATTGGTTAAATTTATTTCGCACGTAAATCGCCTCTTTGGACAAGCTCTTGGCTGTAAAGGGTGTGTAACGGTTCGGTATGGGGTAGTGAATCCCCTGTTTGAGACAGAGTGCTGGTCGGCGCGCGAGGTGGGGCTGGCGGCGTGGGCCTTCCGCAAGTGGAAGTACCACCAGTTCACGTCCCTCCGAGACGACCTGTGGGGCAACGCTATCTTCCTCAAGGTCAGTAGCCCACAGGACCAATAGAGATGTTGCCTGTGGTAAAAATTCCTTTGTGATTTTATTAAATACACCTCACCAACTTCTTAGCCGCCAACACCACCCTTATGATTTTCTAAGAGAATCTCTGGGTTCAACCAATAACTTAATTGGACTATTATAAGGCGGAAATTGCCAAATCGAAGTTACATGGGATTACAAACCTTAAAATGAGATTGAGATGGGATCTTATCTATTCATTTTCAACTAATAAAACGTCCTCGGCTGGAGATAAGTTTCTTGTACACCGCATTCTTGCGCTGAGATGGAATATAATTTTTTTTTGATTGCTATAAGAAGATTCTCTCCAAATACAGGAAGCGAACGCGATATCCGTGGAGCTACGCAAGAAGGTCCAATTCCAGTTCACCCTACTAACCGACACGCCGTATTCGCCCTTACCGGCCGAGCTCGCGCCCAGAGACGATGCGGATGATGAGTACCGACCCTCCGCACCCACTGTGGTGGCGGTGGAAGTTACCGACACTAAGAACGGAGCCACGCACTACTGGACCCTGGAAAAATTGCGGTAAGTGGAAAACTCAGAAAATATACTGTAATATTGAGGGAAATCTTGTGGAAAGTATACAAAATCTAAGGCTGAGATCTATAGTGCGCACTATGACTTTGCTCAGACTTAGGACACTGTTAAAACGAGACAACGTTATATAGCTGGAGTAATTCTATCTCGTTTTAACTGAAACTTAAGTCTAAGCAAAGTCAAAGTATGCTCTATAGATTTCAGCCTAAGACATAGAGATGGTGTAATTTAGTTTTGGTCGAAAATGGTACGTTTAAAACCGTCAGCCGTATTTATCAAAACCGAACCGGGAAAATTCACAGACGTAGCATAAGAGACACGATTTGTCCTACGACATCCTACTTCTTGTCCTACGAAATAAATAAGTCGCGCCGTAATTTTATATATGGGGCGTATTACTTAGATAGGGTTTTGAAATGTTTTAAATTTTGCTGGATTATTGTAAATTTTAGAGATTTGAATAGTACTTATGATATAAATGATAATGACTTAAAAAATCTGGGGCGGACTTGCACTGTCCCAGGTTTGACAATTTGATTTTAAATTGTCACATTAAAAATTATAAAATTCCAAACTATTTTTGGTTATCTAGAGTTTTTGAGAAGTCTATTTGATTATGAATTTATATGATGTCCATATGTGACAATTCTTAAATTATAAAACTGTTTAAAGTGTTATCTATTTGACATAGTCTTTTGTAGATCGTCCTGTTTCAGGATATGCAAACAGAACAGTCATATTTGTTGTATATTTACAATTTCACGATAGAATTAAGTTGTAATCATACATTAAATAGAGTAAAAAAAAACAACATCATTTGTTTGCTCATGATAAAAAAAGGAAAGGTATACAGAAACTCATTTATAAATCTACGTTATATTTTCTTTCTTACAAGTGTATGAATTTATTTATCGTATTACGTTTCATATACTTATCTATAAAATATATTACTTATACGATTTTTTTTTTCATTATACCCCTTTGTTTTTATTTGCGTTGTGTCTGTTCTATATTGTGTTCCTTATTCTTTTATTATTGGTTTTTATGGGACAGGGGATGTTTTGCGCTGCTGTGGCGTTATTAAATTATAATAAAATATCATATCCCTTGCGTGCTGCTACTGTATATGGTTATTGGTATTTAATATTTTATGTATGGTCGTATTTTATTAGGTAAGTACATTTTCCTCTGTAGAATTGAAATTTAAATGTCTAGTATGTGTAATAACTTTTATAAGGATAGCGCTTTGTTATTTTGCTGCTTATTATTTTACTTTATTCCCTTAAGCTTCATAAGATCTACATAATATATTTATAGTATATTTTAGGATATTATTGTAAATTAGCATTAGACCGTTGTAGGATTTTTAATTGAAAAGGTGGTTTTATATTCACCCTATCACAGTAAGAGAAGTATAAAGAATGGAGTTTAAAAAAAATCGAAGGCAGTTAATGAAGGCAGTAATTTCTTAAGTCAGTAAAGAATTTTTTATTTTCGCAAAAATATAAGGACTAATGGGTTAAATGAAACTGGGTTAAATAAAATTAATCGGTTGGTAATAATTATTACACAACTGATACAAAACCTTCTATCGAGTAATAGATAGATAACAAGTGTAAATTAAAAATTTATAACACCCCCGACGATCCAAAGTATTTGAGTTTTCCAAAACATCATTTTCAAATAAATAATTATGTATTTAGGCAACGTCCATCTTGACAGCTTGACATTTGTCTATTGACATAATATTATGAACCTAACGGTTATCTAACCTTCTTTTCTACAAGAAAACTAGAAAAGAGCTCATAACTCTTAAACGGCTGAACCAATTTTTTTAGATTATAGCTAAGAACACTCTCGATCAAGCCACCTTTCAAACAAAAAAAACTAAATTAAAATCGGTTCATTCGTTGAGGCGCTACGATGCCACAGACAGATACACAGATACACAGATACACAGATACACAGATACACAGATACACAGACACACAGATACACAGATACACACGTCAAACTTATAACACCCCTCTTTTTGGGTCGGGGGTTAAAAAGTGACAAATAGTTTTAGGTAAACTCAAATTCAAAATCATTTGTTTAAAGCAGGTACACCTTTTGATGGTCAGAATTGTTAGAATTATAAAATGATTCATGGTGATAATTAATTACGTAGACTTAAAACTAAAGCTACGAGGGTTCCAAACGCGCCCAGGTCTGAGAAGAGCCCATAACAAACTCAGTCGGGTATTCTTTTTATTAGGAGTAGATAGTCAGGTACATTATGGAATATAGAAAGAGATTTTTTTAAGTTGGGTTGGTACCAGTGGCGTGCAAAGGATATATAGCTAGGGTAGGCATAAGGTAGGTAGTTGCCTAATTACTAGCGGTCACGATGAAAAATGAGCATTGAACTATTTCAGTCAGGGTAAGCAGCGCTTTTATGCCTCTATAACCTGCACGCCGCTGGTTGGTACGTTTGCGGTTTGGTTCTGCAAGGCGGGTGTATTGTTACATGTGTTGTACATAGCCACCGCCTGGAGCTCATGCGTCAGATATACAACATGAACGAGAGCGCGTGCACGGACGACGACGAGCCCGCCACGCCGGTGCCGTCGCCGCCGCCCGCGCTCCAGCCGCCGACTGACACGGACATACTGCAATGTATCTCCACGTGTGCGAACAACACGCGGCTCTCTCTAGCCAACCTCCTGCCCTCGAGGTTTGTGCCTCAAGGGAGAAACAAAGCAGAACTTAGGGACAAAAACCCCCAGTAGACAGTTTTCTTCTCACGCTGATCGTCGGTGCTGACGAGTCAAATATGTCCTACAAGTACGACAAGGATCTTTTGGCACTTGAATGACATTGACAGAGGGGCGTACTTGTAGAACAAAGGCTGTCAGCAAAAAAAAACTCCTCAATTTTAGATAATATGTTGAAAATGTCAATACCGAGTAACTTTTATCTAATTTTAACTGAATGAGAAATTAATAAAAACCATTGATAGGCCATGGGCTTGCAACCTATCATGTTTATGTGCTCAAATACTATATTTGCGTAGTGCTAAATATAGTTATGGGATGCAAACACATTTGTGCTGTATCTATTAACAGTAGGTATATCGTGATGTTAATGTATGTGGTATGGCTCTAATATTAAAAAAACTGTGAATTTTAGATTTATTGCTTGGCCACATACAAAGGGACAGCGTGACACTTCACAAGATGGCGGTGTTAGTTCCGATTTGGGCCACGCGCCAAAATATCCTTGTCGCATTTTATAAAGCACAGAATAACACTGACCAATTAATATTGAAAAGCAATTGGCGAGCGTTGAATTGTGCACATACATACGCTTTATGCATTACTTTGAAGCTTTCCTGAACAACGCTGATAGATCGGCACTGACTAGCTACGCGCCGGTTGCCAGCACTGGCGATCAGCATGAAAAGAAAACCAGCATAATTATTATTCTAAAGAGTTGAAAAGAAAACGAAATATGTTGAAATTCAAGCTCTAAAACATAATGTTGTCTTCAAGTAAAATCACACAGATAATAAGTAAAACAGAATCTAGAACGTTATTTTCATCTCGAATTGTTCTTTTCAAGTGGAGTCGTACTGAATTGTATTGAGATTTTATGTTCGTTTGTCTCTACTACAACAAATGATACTTATGAAGTGGAGACGAACCTGATTGTGATTTTTTTTAATGAATTACTATGGGAACCAATAGGATTAGAAGAAGACATATAAAACTTAGGTAATAGATGCCGAAAAAACCGTTTTTAAAAGTCATTTCTGAACTATAGAAGTAACTATCATTTCAAAGTTCAAGGTAATCTGAACTGTTTTGTTTCTGCCTAAAAAAAAGGAAAATAAAACAAAATATACACGTTTGTCAGCTCAAGTCACGCTTTAAGTAAGGCTTCTTCGGCTTAAATGTACAACAGCAGTGCATACTGCAGACGCATTTGCCAACCGTTCAAATAATAAATGTATGAAAAATGCCATTATTTGTTCCATTCTATGTGTATTCCATTGCTATATATATGAATATTGTCATCCGCACAGCATATGTCGTAGAAATAGTGTCATATTATGTATAACTTTTAAGTCAAAAAATGTCGTTGTTGAATCTGTTTGTGTTTTCATTCTTGAGTTGTCATAAATTGCTAAGCTAAGTTTAACTCGCACATTGAAAACAGAAGCATCTTATTCAAAATTGCGATTTTTCAATATAACCATTTAAATCTTTGTTTTTAGCAATACTTAATGAGCTTAAAACGATAAATTAAAAAAGTAACACTTGTATCATAGGTTATTAAAGTTCCTGTCAAGTTTTACAAACTGTTTTTGACGTCGTTTTATAGCTGTTTTAATTTGGAACTGCCAATTTTTGGATAAGCCATTTTTTGTTTTCAACGCGTGATATATACGCCTGTCACATGAATTATGTTTAAACCATATTAATTGTACTTTATGAAAAATTGTATTACATATTTTAGGGAAAAGCATGGTATATCATAAAAGTTATGGTCTTTGCACACGGCTACATTTTCACGTACAGTTGAAGCGCGTTAAACGCAACTGAAATGCGCCGCAAAGAAGGCATTTTGCAGCGCTTCTGAGTTTTTCCTCGCACTTAGGATGAGATCTATAGAACGTGCTTTGACTTTTCTAGAGTTAAAACTAGACAAATGTATATAAGTATTGAGACTTACATACTTTATACATATAGATGTATAAAGTCTCAATAATATCTTAAGTCTGAGCAAAGTTAAAGTGCGCTCTTTAGATTTCAGCCTTAGCTGTCCGTTCTCCGTTTTACCTACGCGAATATGACGTTGGCAGAGCGTGTGTTCGTAAAACGCGTTGACTGCGCCTGAAAATGTCACGTATGCAAAGGCCTTTAGTCGTAAAAAATTATGAGTCTATACTATAGGTAACTCTTGTACTTTTGTAAATGAGAAGATAAACAATTTGGTTGATTTATTTTTATTGTTTGCTCGCATGTGCTTCCGAAGCCTTAAGTGAATTGCATGTTGTGTTCATTCATTTGTCATATTGTTACACGGAACAAATCTAATCTGTACCTACCTACATTTAAATAATGTAACTTTTTTACGGCAAATTACATTACAACACAGCATAATTCACGGTATCCTTGTCTTTTTGAATTCCTAAGAATAGATTTTGTTACTATGTTATTCTTAATGTTTTATTGCATATTGGATTTGTTCGATACAAAGAGGACTTGCTCAGTGTAAATTAAAAAAGCAACTCCCCACATTATATTTTTATATAATAGAAAATTAACTATATGTTATTCAAAGTAACTTTCACCAAATGGTACACATTTTCGTCTGGGAAACTTTTAGCTTTTTTTTTTTGCTGCAGGTCACCTTTAGTCTGAAATAGATTTTGACTGTGATGTACTTTCTCTTTCGTTGCGTAGATACGATAGACACAGACACTGAAATTTTCTTAAATATTAAAGATGTTCGTTATTGATTGCCTATTTTTTTTTCAACTGAGTTCTAGCCCTTGTAAACCATCCTTGGACTAAGTTTAACTGGAGCATTAAAATCCTTGAATTTTAGTGATAATTAAAGCAGGATTTAGACATAAAGGTTGTTCCAACAGACAACGCTTGGAGCTGATGCGCGAGATGTACCACAACGAAGCGGAGCTGTCCCCAACTTCACCCGATCACAATATCGAGTCGGTCACCGGCGGTGATCCGTTCTACGATAGATTCCCTTGGTTCCGTCTTGTTGGACGGTGAGTATCCAAAACTGACACAACTTCATCATGGGCACCCCATATAGTCCACCACCAAATGCGGATTGGCAGACTTTGAGACCATAATAGAAAATTCTCAGGCGTGAAGATTTCATCTCACGATGTTTTTCTTTATCCTTAAAGAAAGTGACATTCTATTGCTTAAAACACACACTATGTACCTACCCTGAAAAGTTAGAGGTATACGTGCCCGGGATCGAACATACAAACACACACACAATTTCATGTGGCTATACTATTCCAAGTGATGTGAGATCAGTAGTTATTACAATAAGACTTATGTTGTTACATTCATAACATAATAATTAATAACACATTTCGCATTTGTTGACTAACTAGGTCTTCTGCTGTGAAGGCACTAGTTTAGTAAAAAACCTCATTATCAGTTTACAGGGAGTACTCCAAGGATCACTAATAGGTCCACTTATTTTTGCAATTGGAATAAATGACAAATACTCTCAAACAATATGTTTTATAGTAAAAAATTAGACAGCAGAGCCATGTTAATTTATTAAAAGCAAGCTAAATGATTATAACGAAATATTCCCGACGATATTCTATTAAAATATTTATGCAAATGTTACAAAATCTCAACAGGAGCTTCGTGTACTTGTCGAATCTCCTGTACCCGGTTCCGCTCATTCACAAAGTGGCCATCGTGAACGAGAAGGGAGACGTGAAAGGCTACCTCCGGGTCGCCGTACAGGCAGTCATCGACGCTGAAAAAAGTGAGTATAATAAAATCAAGGTCTAATAAAACCATTTTAAGGTCAGCTATACCCGTAATAACAAATAGGCCCTATTTAGCCTGAAAAATGTCAATTTTTTAATAATAAAAAAATTGAAATTTACTTACTGACATTAGACATAGTTATCAACGTACGATGCAGACCGCTGCGCGCTGGGTCTAGTTACTAGAGATTTTGCATTTGGCAGGGCTAAAAATTTGGTGTCCTCTTTCTGCAGACTATGGAATGGATTGTTTTTGATAATGTTCATCTAAAATCTTTTTTAGCTATACGTAATCTTGTTCTAAATACCTCAAAATTAAACAAAATCATAAGATTTTTTTGTTTTTTAAAGTTGGAAATACTAAACTAAAGAAAGAAAACAAAAATTTTGTCGAATTCAATCTAATCGTCACTCAACAGGTTATATAACTAAAATATAAAGACAATTCTGTCGTAGATAACGCCGAATTCGCAGCTGGAGTGAAGCAATCCGCCAAGATCTCGTTCGACGACGACATCGCGCCGGCGAGGTCTCGGCTTAAAGCGATATCCAACGTTGAGAAGAACAACGCTATCAATGCTATTACTATAGAAGACAGACCTGAGCAAGATTCCAATATCAAGATCGAAGGTAAAAAACTGAATGTTTTGGATATATTTGCTCTCTTTTTAAATGTTAAGAACAAGCAGCAAAAATTTTTTGACGAGTATTAATTTCGATTACGTTTCTGGCGCAGTAAATAGCGTAAAGGAGTTTTATGACTGGGAGATCCCAGGTGCGATACCTTTTTATTGATTGGAGAAGAGGAAAATCCTCACACCTTAGTGCTTCAGGCATGGCTGACTCCATTGGGGATGCTACCCAAAACCTCCACTTTATCTTTTAGGTAGTACTTTTGCATTGAGCCAGAAGGGGAAAATATCTGGCAGAGTCGATTCGGTAATTTATAATTTCAAAAAGGTGTCAAATATACCAATTTTCGTACAAGAAAGAGCACTGAATAGAGAAAAAGTTTCACTCTGTATAATTCTTCTCCTTTTGTTAGTGCCATCTTGTATTGGAGTTTGATAACCTTTAAAGCTAACTTGACTTTATTCACCGCTGCCGCAAAGTGTTTTTAAATTCTAAATTTATTTGGGGATATTTCTTTACGCCCTAAAAAACTAAACCAGAAATTATGCATGCCCTAAACAGTATTTACCTAGCATAATTTCTCGTTTGTTTTCGTAGAACTAGCGGTGGGAGAATGTGACGCGGACAGCGGTCGTGGAGACAGTTCCTTAGCTTCAGAGCTGAAGGAGGAAGACCTGCCCGAGCATTTGACTCTGGGCCGCGAGTTCACCTTCCGAGTAACTGTTCTTCAGGCGCATAGTGTCTCCACAGACTATGCGGATGTGTTCTGCCAGTTCAAGTGAGTGAATCAATGAAATAATACTAATATTTTAACCGAAAAAATAAAGAAACGAATCCAAAAGAGTGACGTTAAACGTTAATCATTCGCTCTTATTTACACAATATACATATATACAGTGTGTGAGTGAGACAGAATCATTAGCGTCGTTTCGTTCCGATTCTCTTGAAGCACATGTTAAGATAAAGGTATTTTTGTATAAAAATTGACGTGTTTTTTGTTTATTTCAGCTTCTTGCACAGAAACGAAGACGCATTCTCAACAGAGCCAGTCAAAAATACAGGAAAGAATACACCGTTAGGATTTTATCACGTGCAAAATGTGTGTATGCTTTTTCAGGAATTCATTGACTGTTGTCAAAATATATGATTTATAATTTATAATTATATAATTTATAATTTCCCAAATATATGAGAATTGACAACACAACATTCTTTCACAGATCACAGTGCCAGTGACGAAATCATTCGTGGAGTATATTAAATCACAACCGATTGTTTTCGAAGTGTTTGGACACTACCAACAGCATCCTTTGCATAAGGTAAGATTTGGGAAAGGTTTTATACAATTTAAATGTTTGATGCATTATGTAGATATGAGTGGTGACCTAGTAATCATTTATTTTCTTCCGGTATTTAACTAGCCGGTAGTAACACTGAATGATGGCTCTTAACTCATGTTTTCATCGAACCAGGACGCCAAACAGGACGGTCCAGTAGGCAGGGCTCCACCCCGTCGGATGCTACCGCCCTCTTTACCGATCTCAGCACCAGTCCGAAGCCCTAAGTGGGGCGCCGCTAGCGTGGCGCCGCCCTGCTGCTCGTCACACCTGCACTCCAAACACGACCTGCTTGTATGGTTCGAAATCTGCGAGCTGGCACCTAGCGGGGACTACGTGCCTGCGGTATGTGAACTTGATGTACGGACTTTGAAATATTTTGCTAGGGTCAAAAGTCGAGATAAGATGACAGAAGAAGAAACAAAAATACCCAAAAACACAATTGAACCAAATTAATTTACCTAATGGAATCTTTTTTAGGATTACTTAGAGCTTATTTTTTCAATCACCATATCATCCCATAATCGAGAAGTAAATTAACATTTTAACAATTATTGCGAAGGAAATCCATCAAACTTCCAGTGTAGGTAATCTAACAATGGAAAAAATTGCAGATAATTTGTCTACATTTAATATTTTCATTGCTTTCATTTGAGATGGCAATAATGGCTAAAAATTGTGCCAAATTAGGAACCTCCTCCTGTTTAGAAGTACGTTCCAAACGCCCTGTAATATTTTATCCAGCATAATTTTTTTGAACCATTTCTCTTAACAGTTGCGTGTATTAGGTACCAGGATAACATAAGTCGTACGAATTAGTTATAGCTAGTATCTCCTTGTAGGTGGTAGAACACAGCGACGAGCTGCCTTGCCGCGGCCTGTTCCTACTGCACCAGGGCATCCAGCGCCGCATTCGCATCACCATCCTGCACGAGCCCTCCTCCGACCTGCAGTGGACGGACGTCAGAGAGCTTGTTGTTGGTGAGTATGTTTCTCTTCTTCGGGTTCTTCGTAGTGAAGGTAGGCAGTCAGCTTCGTATGCTCCTGTCTTATCTTTGCGAGGTGAAACAGTTCTACGGTAGTCGCCATTCCCGTTCACTCCTGGATGTTGCGTAGATTTTTCCGCGACGCTTGTCATAATAGGAATAGGCTTTTATCATAATAGGAATTCGTACCTTTCGCACGAATCCTAGATATGCGACTTTTCTCTTCTTGAAGGTTTGCCAAAGTTCACGGTTTTGATTGACGCATCGCAAAACTTTCACATTCGCAATTTTTGTGCGAGTTCAGGTGGGAAGTAAAAACAACTTGAAAATGATCAAAATTCCAAAATTAATTTTGTTTAACACTGTATTCTCTAAACTCAAGTCTACATGTGTTGCTATCGCTTTCATAATGCTAGCAAGGACAGCACTCAATTTAGTTTAGAGATTGTGCACAATATAGCCACATTTTTTTGAGAGAGTGTTTAGTGATTTTTATAAATGAAGTGATTTTTGGGATATTATCAGGAAAATAAAGAACATGCTTTTTTAGGGCGTATAAGAAATACGCCAGAACCAAACGAAGACACGACGGATGGTGACGAAGATGGCGCCTTGTCGCTCGGACTATTCCCTGGGGAACGACCCAACCTGGACGATCGAGCTGTATTCAGGTATTGGTCCACTATTACTGCGTACGAGTCTCCCATTCAGAATTGCCATACGCGCTGACCAAAAAATCAATTCAGAAATAAATCTAACGGAACATCTCGACTGGAAAACGCGTAGAGTACCGAAATTTTTACGGTTTTACGCTTCAATGGCGTCTCCATTGAAATCTTACATTACACATTTGTAACTGTTCTGCAATTTGTCCCTGGCCTTATTTATCTGGTTATTATTATCACTATGATTACCCATATTATAAGTGTGAAAGTGGTTTTTGTTGGTTTATTGACCTGATATTTTACATAGATATAGTTGACCTGGAAAGGGACATAGGCTACTTTTTATCCCGACAAATCAAAGAGTTCCCACGGGAATTTTGAAAATCTAAATCCACACGTACGAAGTTGCGGGAATTAGCTAGTGATGTTATACATTTTTTACTTGGTCATTATTTTCGGCGGCCTTTACTTATATTACTATGACTGTATGTAGGTTTGAAGCGGCTTGGGACAGCAGTTTGCACGGCTCCCCTCTGCTGAACCGAGTGAGCGCAAACGGCGAAGTTGTTTACATCACACTCAGCGCGTATCTAGAGGTGAGATTCGAAGTTTACACGAAACAATTCATTCTATAACGCTTCATTTCAGTAAAAAAACCGACCAAGTGCGAATCAGACTCGTGCACCGAGAGTTCCGTACTCGGGTATTTTTTCCGACATTTTGCACAATAAATCAAAAACTATAATTCATAAAAATAAACAATAATCTGTTTTAGAATGTGCAGGTAAAGCCCTTTCATATGATGCCCCACTTTGTATAGTTATCTTTGAAAATTGAAAATTCTAATTTTTATTTGTTGACGTGATTGCACCTCGCACACTGTCGCGCGTGGAAGATTCGGACGATTCGACGCGGGCAAATGTGCGAGGTTTCATGAGATTTCATATACAGAATTCTAAAATTCGTTTCGTACGACTCGGATAAGTGTGCATTCACCTTAAGAATGGCATTCCGAGCCAGTAGTAGATTCTTTTGAAAAACACTTATCTATTTCTTATTGACCAGGTGGAGAACTGCGGTCGTCCGGCAATCATCACAAAGGACCTATCAGTGGTGGTGGTGGGTCGCGAGGCGCGGACGGGCGCGGGCCGCTCGCTGCGACGCGCGCTGTTCGGTTCGCGAGCCGCGCGGGCTGATCGACTTACGGGGTTGTATGAGCTCAGTTTACACCGGGCGCTTGAACCAGGTTAGAATTTTTTTGTCAGATAGCTTAGCCCGTATCTATAGGTAGCCTATTCGATGACTTAAGCGCGTCATCATCTTTCACATTTCCAAGAAAAAAAAATGTCGTTTTTAACCAATTGAATTTTAACTGTATACTATAGATAGTAAAGCTTAGTTTCCGTTTTTAGCTAACAGTTTCAGTTGATATCAATTAAAACTCAGTGTGCTGCTTGCCTGACAAAGGCATCTTGGAGCCACTGTGCAAGTTTTCTCTAAGGGTTAAAGCAAAGTTTATTGTTTGAGTATAATTTATTGTATTTTATTTGCATTACCTATGATCTCAAATATAAAATAATTATTTATTTACTTACCTTTGTATTTACAAGGATAAGAATACCCAAATATTCGATGAATTTAAAAAAGTGACCCAAAATTTTATTTGCCAGGTGTCCAGCGAAGACAACGGCGTGTATTAGACACAAGTGGTACATACGTACGCGGTGAAGAGAATCTGCATGGCTGGCGTCCACGCGGGGACTCGCTTATATTCGATCATCAGGTCAAAATTACTTATATTCCGAATACCTATAGATATTTTGTAAAAGCTACTCTTAAATACTAAGCGCATGTTTCACAACGGCCAGATAAACTTTGCTTAACGGATAAATCTGTCATTTTGACAGATTCCCAATACTAAAACTACCATAATCTCAAATTTATTCGTTACACTGCGGATACATTTGTAAGTTTTACTGTCTTAAGCAGCTTACGAGGATTAACTTACGAAAAATTTACTAATGTAAACATAAGTACATTTTTATAATTTTCTTGTCAAGCTTACGTGAGTAAAACTTACGGATGTAATCGCGGCCTTAGATGTGGAAAAATCTGGAAGTTGTGAAATTGACCCTAAGCTAAGTATCCCTAAATTTTCATAAAATCATTAAGTAAAAAAAAAAAAATATCTTTCAAAATCTAGAAAATATTGTGTAGCGCAGATGTTTTTAAGCAATCCATTGAGAAATATTTTAATATCAATAATATATATTATAATCAATATTTTGTAAAATATTAGGTACCCACCTATGTTTCGATAACTTTGCATGTTTTGTGATTGTTTTGATTTGAATAATTTTTTTTTCTTAAATTCAAAGTGTACCAAAGAAACGACTAATATTTTGTGATATGAGTTTTATGTTTAAGCTAGTAGTTTCAACATTGTTTATTTGCTACGCTGCAATACTATACTGTCTTCTGGTACCTATTTCAAATTTTTGTTTTGTATTTCCGAATGAATTTACTTTATAGATCGTCAACTTCTATGACAGAGCATTTTTATTTTAACTGCATAGGTCGCAAAACAGCGTGACAGGGATACAAAGTGGTTTTAAAATTTAAAAAAAAGGAATACCTGATGGAAAATAGCAAACACCAAACTGAATTCGCAAATATGCAAATCTGTGTGGTATAACGTGCTGCATTCACCGCCCACCTTCGCTCTACTAAAAAAGTGGGAAAAGCAAGCAATGCACACCACCAAAACTACGCAACTTATCTAGACTCACAACCCCCCAATGCACGACTCCAATTTTCAATTGTACTTCGTGTACGATTTCTCTCATCTTCTGAGGATGCTCCGGTGTTGGAGTGAAACGCACATTGGGTATATTCCAGTAGATTTGTGTGGTGTGGTTGTGTGTAATTGCTTGCTTTTTTGCTTCTTTAGTAGGGGAAGGCAGGCGGTGCATATCGCATGTAGCACGTACCATGAAGATTTATTTGTTTTGGTGGATTAAAGGGAATAAAGCGTGTAGTTTCTTGGGCCTATATCGTTGGAGCCGGAAAGTCCTTGAGTGGAGACCGCGTTTAAGCAAACGTAGTGTGGGACGCCCTCCAGCACGATGGACCGACGATATAAAGCGGCTGGCGGGAAGTAGCTGGATGAGGAAGCCTGAGGACATAGTGGCGCTCTATAGGGAAGGCCTATGTCCAACAGTGGACGTCCACAGGCTGATGATGATGATGATGATATCGTGGACTTCTGCAAAGTTACGCCTGCTTCTATGGAATATTTGTCATGTAGGAATTTGACGATCTATAAAATCCCTATATTTGTATGAGTTTTGTTGTTTGAAATCATTAATAATGTTTGTTTTCTCTACTCAAACAGAAACGTATCTGGCGCAAACTGTTCTATGATTGGCCGCTGGACGTTATCGATAAATTGCAGGTCCACAAATATGTTTCCTTAGCTATTTAGTATGTGCGCAATCATCCATTCGATGTGTTCCTACTCTTATCATTCGTACTAAATAGCTACTGAAAAGTAATTTGTGTACTGATTACCAGTCCATTTTCACCAATTTCACGTAAATTAGGCAAATTATATTATACTTATTTTATGTATTTAGTATTGGATTTTATTTTTTGCTTCGAAAAGGGCGCATCTACATAGTTATATATTTATATGGCTTTATTCAATCTAATGTATAATATTTAACTAATCAGCTTTTATGAATACAATAGAATACTATTGAGTCGCACTAAGAATTTCTGACATAAATCATTAAATTATTATTAACTTAAACTGCGTTATATTTGACCGTTAGCTTTGTAGATCTACCATCTACCATCAGAATTCTCAGGAGGTCTGCCATCAAAATTTACATTCAAGTAACGGATAGAGTTATTATCTACAAGCTTATTTTGCGATGAGCTTTGTCTTTAAAAATCTATAGTATCTGTAAACCAAATTAAAACCACATACTTTGACTTATTTTTTTCGCAGTTTTTTTTTGAGATATTTTGTGCAACAGAATCATCGAAGATTCAAAGCAGCATTTTTCAATGCAAACAGTTTCATAGCAGAGCTTAAAATTTTACCTCGGAACGGATCACGGGATTTTTAACAGACGCTAAGTACATAGGCAGTTGGCTCCATTGCTCATGTGGATAATCCGGAACTGACCACCATTCGTTCAAAAAAAAAAAACATCAAAAGTTGAATGTCCATAATCCCGGTAAAAGTTATAAAAAATTGTCAATTCAAAATTATTGTATAGTACCTATCGAAATTATAACATTCATTGCTTATATTGGTTGGTGATATATTATATTTATTTATCGATAACGTCCTATCGTATGTATGCCATTTCACTGGTGCAGTGTAGAATCGCCCTTCCAAATTGTATCAATCTGTAACCTTAAATCCATCCGCTTAAAATCGCTTACAGTATTTGCATACCTTCACATTTATATAACTTACAAATTCACGCTTGATCATGTATTATGTTAGCTTTATGTACTTAGTACTTACTAATAAACCAAATTAATTATAAAAATTGTAAATACAAGAAAGACGATTTAGTCTTGAACCTCAAGTGTAGTTTAAGTAAACACAAACAAGCTTTTTAATAAGTTACACCAGATAAACTAAAGGAAAATACCATTTTGTTTGTAAAACCACTTATTAGAAAAAAACTGTACATTATGCTTTATCTAGATAATAAGATAATAATGTAAGTACTGTAATACAATTGTAATATTTCAGTGGGAACTAGAAAAGATGACCAGACTAGAGCAAGTCGGTCGGACACGACATTTCCTGGCGCTCCGCGAGCGTCTGCGACACGGGCATGAGAACACGGTTGCACCTAACGACTTTACGAAAACAGAGAAAGTATGTATCTCTTCTTCTTCTTTTATTTATCCATTCAAATTCAAAATATTTTTATTCAATTAGACTTTTACAAGTACTTTTGTATCGTCAAAAGCATCTACCACTGGTTCGGAATGCCTTTCCTACCGAGAAGAACCAGCAAGAAACTCGGCGGTTGTCTTTTCAAAGATTTGATATACAATATCATGCCATGTATTAAAGTAATTGAAGTCCAGCATTGCTGGCGCGAGTTGCAGGTCAAATCCACGCTCTTTTAGCATTGTTGAATATAGGCCTCTTCAATCGCAGTACGCGTGCCATTCTTTCCGGTACTGGGCGAGTGATATAGCTAAATAATAATATTGTAGTAATATATATTATAATACTTTTTATCGTAGGAGGTGAGCAACATGGCCGCCAAGGCAGCGTCGGAGTGTGCGCACGCGCGCGACGAGTCTGTATACGAGCCGTGGGAAATGAGTCCCAGAGAAAAGGAGGTCGCCTCCAAATTCCTTAAACTCATACAGGGTGAGTATATACAATATATGGACATATATTTTGAAAAAAAAATATCAACTTCAGTTTTTTTGGGTTTTCAGCTATTTATGTGAAACACCTTTTTTACCTCACTTATAAAAATGTGATGGGATACATACATTCTATTACGAGTTAAGTTCTAGATTACAATACGGTATGATGTGCATAACGCAATCTGGCAAAAAGATTGACCAATCATAGACTAATCTGTCATGTCTTATTCCATTCAGCTAGAAAGCTTGGTTGCACCATAATTGTACTATTAATAGCCCGAAATATATTATAAAATAATACCTGTCTGTCTTATTGTGATGTCCAAGCAACTGCCAACCGAATATTAAACCGATTGTTCCGCTTTTAATAATTTGATAGCAGTTTTGAGGTTTTCTTTTGATGTGCACTTATAAATGGAAAATTTCACAGGAAGGATAGGTGGCAACAAGGAGGTGGAGACTGCAGTATCACCCGCGACGCCGGTCGACGAGGGTGTATCGGCAGACATCTCTACACCCAGTCTTCTATCCTCAATTCACAGTGCCAGCAGCTTCGAGTGAGTACTTAACCACCGTTGCAAAATCACACCCATGATGATATGGTAGTTGATATCTTTAAATATTTGATTGCCATTATGTACAAAGTCAAAGTCAAAATCATTTATTCAAAGTAGGTACAATTGTACTCCTTTTGATGGTTGTAATTGTTAAATTTGTACGTTGTAGTGATGATAATTAATTACGTAACTTAAAACTAAAGCTACGAGGGTTCCAAACGCGCCCAAGTCTTCTCATTACGCTGTTTTCAAAAAATCGTGGTACAACTGAATTGACCATGTTACGTACAAACATATCACTAATGTTTGGTATGGGATGAAAAATTGAGTGGCAGTCTTATTAACTTAAGCTGCATTTCCACAGGCTATGCTCGCCGGAACGAGCGTTACTGGAGAAGGCCGCGGGCGCGTGGGGAGTGGCGGGCGTACACGGTAGCAGCGCCGCGAGTGCGGGCGCGCTGTTCGTGCCCGACTGCGAGGAGGTGCGGGTGTCGGCCGCCGTGGCGCGCCGCGGGTACCTCAACGTGCTGCAACACGGCACGCACGGCTGGAAGAAGCGCTGGCTGGTGAGTGTACAGCTTTCTATCTCTTCAACTATCAAATCTTCAGCAAAATTGGACGCATTTTCTGAAATCGCTCCAACTTTTATGATTTCAAAATGAAGAGATATTATGACCAAACCGATTAGCAACTAGGCGAAATAATGCTCGTTTAAGACAAAAATCATCAATCAGTAGGTACCGCAAGCAGGTGAGGTTGACTGTTGATTTTGAAGCTCTAAGATGTACCTACTCCCTTACACATCTCTTTTGGATATTTGTGTTCTTTTACTGGATGATTTCCATTGTAATATTATAATATCCTTTTGTCTTACAGACCGATTACAGACAGATTTTTACGAAAGGTACACAGCTTGCTTGCTTTAGATGGAAATTAACTACTTTTTATGCCGGAAAATCAAAGAGTTTCTGTGAGATTTCATAATTTTTTTTTTCATTTATTCCATTATGTTGATTCGCAGGTGGTTCGGCGGCCGTACGTGTTCATCTACCGCGACGAGCGCGACCCGGTGGAGCGCGCCGTCATCAACCTCGCCAACGCGCACGTCGAGTACTCCGAGGACCAGGAGCAGATGGTTCGCATGCCCAACACCTTCAGGTATGCAGGTCATCACGGTCGCGAACAACACTCATCGCTCAAGTGGCCACATTTGCACACATAAACACTTCTTGTCTACATGCTGCTTTTACATACAAAATTTTTTTTGGGTTTTTCAGCTAGTTTCTTAACTACCGAGATTTTAGTTTGGAATTACTTATTCCTCATAAACATTAATGGAACTCGACCATTTTGAGCTAATCTAATTTCGCATTAGTGATTATACAGCTTATACAGCTTCCCAAAAAGCGTATTTATTGTAACGTTTAACAAAAAAAAAATTGTTTATTTCAGTGTGGTGAGCAAGGAACGTGGATACCTACTTCAGACCCTCGGGGACAAGGAAGTTCATGATTGGCTCTACGCCATCAACCCATTGCTCGCTGGCCAGATTAGGTGAGCACTCCTTCCTCCGTACAACGAACTCGCGACCAAAGAATCAGGGTCATAATATAATCCGATCCTAAGCGATCCGAATTCTTTATTCGCGAGTGCTTGAAAAACCTTTCATAATTATTTCAATTACTTTTAACTTTTTTGGACCTATCTCGTGGTGTTGAGTCTACACTTATTATTGTCCAATGTTATACCTGCTTAAACTACTGAACAGATAAATCATAGAGTAATGTTGGTTTTCTTCTTGTTGTCTTGTGCAAGTAGCATAAAATGCATTAATAATATTATATCATTCAAGAAGTAAGGAGTTCGGGTTCGATTCCCGTTTTCTTGTTCTTCGGAGAAAAATCTGTCTGCCTATTGCCTTTTCACGGTTAGACCGCTAAGCCGATCTGGAAAGCTAAAGAAATAGCTTGCAACCTGGAGACAGACAAATAACATTTTTTGTCCCGGAAAATCAAAGAGTTTCCACAAAAACCACACAATCCAAATCCACACTTGCGAAATCGCAGGCATCGGTTATAAGGTGTAATCTATTTATATTACAAGGAGGTAAAGTTTGTAGGAAGTAATCTTTGGAACTATTGAACCGATTTTGAAAATTCTTTCGTCAGTAGAAAGCTATATTATTCCTGAGTGACATAGGCTACATTTTATTTTCAAAAAAATTGGACATCCCTACTTGTAATAAGCTACCCTTGCGAAGCCGGTGCGGGTCGCTAGTTAGACATAGCCGGTAGCACTAGCTAGACGATAAGACTGATGAGCCAGCCAGCTCGGTCCATATGTGTATCACGCGAAGGTGTGGCGCAGGTCGCGGTCGGCGCGCCGCCCGCGCGCGCCCGCTGCGCCGCCGCTGTGTGCATGAGACCTCACCATGGAGTCTATCCTCGTTTTTTAAGTGCGTCGCCGACGGACGGATATACGCGCACAGACCGCTCCGCGCCGTGCGCGCCTCGCATAGATATTAACACGGCCCCCTAACTGTTGCCACTCTTGCTCGGTGTGGGACGAATCAAAGGCTCTACAGTCTATACCCGCTCACAATAAACGAATAACGGTTCTTTCATTCATTATCAAACAAGAATATTAGTATAATATCAATAATATTTTAATTTAATATCAATGTTATATTAAACAATGCTTCATCTTCTAAGGTACACTCGCATCAACCTGTTAAATGTGTTTAGTTACATTTTGTATATCGACTGTGAACTGGCCACAATATGTCCTATCTTTCGATGATTTCAGTTTATGCTATTTCGTACTCCGCAGTGTTACAGTTCAAAGCAGTTTGGTCCTTATCGTATCAAACGCGGAAGTTGTCAAAAAGCGACACCATTACAAAATTTAACTTAACCAGTTTAAGCAGCTTGTGTGCAAGTAGGCCTAAGAAAAACACAAACCAAGAATGATTATTCGAAGTGCCATGATTGTTGTCAGAATAAAATCCGAAGTTTGATTGTGTATGGGTAGGTAATAACTTAGACAATTACGTCGAAAATCGAAATGCATTGAACTTAGGAATCTTTTTACACCAGAAATGCTGAAACGTCTACCACCGAGCAAAAGGTTAACATTGTATTGTATACGCAAGATTCTGTGACTGGTTTGGTAGAAAGATTAACGATAATGTTTAAGTATTTATTTATTTAAAAATCAATGAAATAGATCAATTATACATAATAATATTACGTTGCATTCCACTAACAAGGGTTGTTAGAAAATTACCAGTGGAATATTATGTGCCCTGGTTGGGGCCACAGATTAATAAAAATAGTTCAATATATAGTTGTTTTAAACTGTCTTTCTGAATTTACTATTATACTCGAAGAATCAATTAATTTAGCATATCTCAATTATTATAAACAGTATTATTGTATATTATTGAGGCATTAAATGCTATATACGGTCTATACGTAAATATTAATATGTGTGTTTTATATGTTGTTATATTTTTACAATGTTCATAGTATCGCATCCCTAAATCGAAACTGTTTCAATTCAAATCTCTTCGAAAAGTTATTGATATAATCTCGGTTTCTGATCCCTGACTTCATTATTTGTACCTACGGGCGAAACTGTAGTTACTAAGCTATATGTATTATTGAAAGCACAATATTCCTTAATATTTTTGAGTTGAAACAGTTTTGATCTATGGGTGTGATATGTAATTTTAAATCGTCGGTCATGTGTGAGTTGGGACCAAACCGGTGCACCGATAGTGGGAATGGGGTAAAAATACTATTTACAATTTAATGAACAATTACTATTGGACCTTTTTTAAGCGGGCTGTTTTAATATCTACTGTAGGACGCACAACTATTGCAATAAGTTTTTTATCTGTGTATTTTTAACAGTATATAAATGTTATGGTCTTTGCACCGCTACCTTTTGAATATTTCTTGCCAAATATTGAAAAGAAAATAAAAATAGAATTTCACTAGTTTTAACGTGAGAAACTAGATAAGCGAGAACATCTTGCCCGTTCGTAATTTATTGTTTCATAATATTCTGTATCCATATGGATGGATTAAGTAGAAATCTCAATTAACTCTAAGCTTAATTAATAGTTTTAAGTTGCACGGTGCAAGGACTTAAATCAAGTATGCCAATTTTATGTAAATCTTTTTTTTTAATAACCAATTTCGTGCAATAACTATTAGGTCGTTCAAATGTTGCGCACAAAAATAGACTTTGTCGGCGATGTCTCTCTGATCGAAACCAATGGACTCCATAATGTACCGCGAGGAAATTTCAATGTACTATGAAATGACAAATTATTGAAAATATGTATTTTAGATTCTCCCCTAATGTTACATACAATAATTATGTAATTTAACTTGTATATACGTATGACCCGAACGGTAGATTATTATATTTTGAGGCTCCCAAGAGCGAAGTTCGTAATGTCATACGTAACGTTTGATTTCACCCTAGTGTTGATTGTAAATACATAATAATAATTTAATGGCAACGTAGTTAAATGTAGACTACGCGTTTCAATAAAAAAAAATTGCTGCATGTGCGACCAGAATAATTTTAATGTAATAATAATTAATTATTATTTGTGTTTGTAATTGTTTATTTATATCATTTTCTAATCAATAAGGCTGGAAATATATTTGCAACGCGCCACTCGACCCAACGTTATTTGATGCATGTTGAGTCAAATCTTAAGTGAAGTGACCACTTGCAAAAGTCAGATTTGACAAGTCACTTGCAATGTCTAAATCCTTGCAAGTCAATTTCTGCAAGTATGGTATACTAAAACTTGCAGAAATCACTTGGTGCGAGTGGTTACGCACTGAAATTGACTTGTCCTCAGAACTTTTGCATTTTTTTTTTGCTAGTATCCTATAATCATTGTATTTAAATATACCTATTGCAGGTAGTACATTAATATAATATTATTTTAATGTAGTATTTTCTTTTTCACACAAAGATACACTTCGAACATCCGACAACATGTTACTTTGGCTGTCGGTAGTGTGTTTCTGGTTATATAGAAATACTATGGTTACAGTACAGTTTGATTTAACGCTACACGCATAACGTTTAGCAGAGTCGAGTGGCGAGTTATAGGCTGAAATGTATAGAGCGTACTATGACTTGCTCACACTGACAGTTAACAGTTAAAACGAGACAGCGTTCTATCGCTGGCATAAGTCTGTCTCCTTTTAACTGAAACTTAAGTCTGAGCAAGGTCAAAGTAGGTAGGTATTATAGATTTCAGCCATAGTCTCTGGCTCATAAATAAGAAATAATTTATTATTTGATTAAATGGATTGTATAAAGTAGGTTAATGTGATGTTACCGGTGTAGTGTCACAATAATATTATAATGTTACGTTGGTACCATTCGTTAGTCTGGGTCCACATTTGTGTCATTATGCTGTACCGTATTACTGTAGCAAAGGCAGAACAACGTTGAAAGAACTTGAGTCAAAACAATGACATCATAGTAAATTGGATTTAAACATCCTTGATAAAAGAATTTAACAAACAAAGTCAAAGTCAAATCATTCACATTGGGTACAATTGTACGTTTTTGATTTTCATTGTTGAATTTGTAAGATAATTATAAATAATTACATAAACTTAAAAACTAAAGCTACGAGAACGATTGTGATACATGCCAAGCGACGCAACAGTGATATGATACACCAAAATGATACAAATGTGTATATCCAGCCTTAGTCCAGCCTCACAAATCATTCCGAACGTTGTCTAGTCATGTACTCTGTAGGTACATTGTATGTGATAGAATATAGTCCCATAGGTACAATGCTGTGCTGCGAACAATCACCAAGTAGTTTGTTATATAAATGTTTCGGTGTTATGTTATATACGCGTGTAATCGTTCACATTTCCTCACACCCACTCGAATAAGGGCGGAATTAGACGGTTCATATATAGTGAACATTTTTAGCGAAACATGATGGATGATGAAAGGCCATTCACCAAATTAGCAATGAAACATGTATGATACTTATGACGCTTCTTAGATACGTCCAGTATTAAAAGAACAATAATGAATCATCTAATTCCGACATTTAAGCAATTAGCTCAATGTAAGGGATAGTTTACACCTGCTGTTTGACACGGTACTGAGTTTTCTCGATCGAAAATCTTGTTTGGTGTAAGCTAGGCCTGACGTACCAGATGACAATTTATCACGTAGTTAGAGTAATTGATGTGACCATAGGTTTATATTACTTTTGTATGTCTTTTCCTTTTCGATATTTTCTATATCTACGATTCGGATATGATTCTTAATCTTGTTACCGCTTCGGTGTTGAATTAAATAATCGTCACTAACTATCGCTTTTAGGTGACTATTTTACAAAATAAAAATCATAATAATTATTATGTAATTCTATCCCAAAACGACTTTGTAAGCTTAAGTAAATTTTAGTGATTGTAAATAAATTGACGTCTTTAAATAATAGTTCGTTTGGTACAATATGAGTTACAGATTAACTAGGAAAAATTTATAAACCTAAAATTGCTTTCTTCTACGTTCTAAAGTCCATTCACCGGCTTGCATCCCGATTTCGTAGACGATACTCGGCTAAACACTAGAATATTCTGGTAATAACTTAGCATAGACAATATAGATGTAAGATCAAAAGTATTATCCAAAAATTAGACAGCTGTGTGTTATTGAATATTTCTTAAAATATTTATATTAAAAAAATAATACAATAATTATTGTCGTCGAGGAAAACTGTTTTTTGAAATTTTGTGCCGCAGCGCAACGTCAAATATTTTCTTGTTTAACACTCTTTTGTCGATGGTCTTAGAGGAATTTGACGATGTGCTTTTATTTCTTCACAAAACGTCCCTTTCAGTAAAATTTGTAATTATAATTCTCTCCATAAGAATCTTCTGTCCATAATAATTGGTTCTTACCACAAATATATTGCTATATTATTACTCCCGTTGAGATATCGAATGATGGAATGAATCTATTTAATATTTACAGTTATCTTTTCTAGTCATTTATTTTAAAACATTCCAAAGTCGTAAATTCCTTTTTTTTCTATCTAGCGTAATGTATTTTGCAAAGCAAAATGACGTATATCTTTTTGGAGAATGAAAGGGCAACACGAAAGTGCCGGGCGTTGGATGTAATATATTTTAGTTCTATTTTATGAATGGAAAAATTCGTTTGCATAGCTTCGTTTAGTTATATTTTTCTAGTTCAAAAAGATCTTTTTAAATTAGAGATAACAGCTTAAGCTGGATTATATATATTTTTATAGAGTGTACTCTAAAAGCTATACTGTTATTTTTATAGGAATAGCTGTTTTTTCTATTTTTACGTTCACTGTTTTGTGTAATTTACGTTTTAAGTATTACTCGGGAATGTTGAGTAGGGGATGTAGTGAGGGAGGGTGGGAAGGGCTTGTAAGGGTTTAGTTCGCGCGCAAGGCGTGTTCGGAGGCGGCGCCACTCTTCGCCGTTCTTGTGATTTCGATAGTGATTGTTGTCTGTTGGGCGAGAATGATATTTGAGGAATTATATATTCTATGTATAATTTATGAATTTCATTCAATTTATGGAAATAAGAACAATGTAATAATTGGTAATATTACTCATTGCTCTAAATGTACTATCAAAATATATTATACACAGTGTTAAAGGTCATAAATAAAATGCTTTGAAAATTTCCATATTCTTGTTTCTTTTATGAAAAATCCTTATCACCCTTTTTCAGGTTCAGTCGGGTAAATCCCCTTTTTCCAGGCAATGATATGAACTTGGCTTATAAATCTATACTAATATTATAAAGAGGTAAAGTTGGTAAGTTTATTGGTAGGGGGTAATTTTTGGAACTACTGAACCGATTTTGAAAATTCTTTCACCAGTAGAAGCAGAGTAACATATGCTATATTTTATTTAAAAAAAAAATTAGACATCTCTACGAAAATTGTAATAAGCTATTCGTGCGAAACCGAGGAGGGTCGCTAGGAATAAACTGTTGGCTATCAAAAAGCAAAGTGGGAGGCATTGTTTGCTGCTATTTTGATGGTCAAATATTATAATACAACAGTTTCATAACTGAAAAGTATGCCATCAAAGTTCACCCACGATACTAATAGTTTGAGTTTGACGCTGTCTGTGATAGAGGCCGAATCTGTTATCTGTCGATATCTGTTGTTATTTATAGAAAAAAAAAACTTTTTTATATTATATAAGACACGCTTTTATTATTCTATAATATCACAATATTGACATAGTTATGTTACAGATATAATATTATAGTGTACATTAAAGGTGTGCCGCTTGACTGACACGGTTCGTGGCGTTGAGTGCGAGCGGAAGGGTAACACCATCGTTGAATTCCTTGATTTTTAAGGTTCCGTACCTCAAAATAAAAAACGGAACCCTTATAAGATCACTTTGTTGTCTGTCTGTCCGTCTGTCGTGTCTGTCAAGACAACCTACGTTTTGTGTCAACTGTCACTCTCTCGCATCGTGGACACTACCTTACGAGCCGTCTCAGTGAAATGGCAAACTTATATAATAGTTATAAAAAATCAATGTAGGTACATAGGAATGTTACATCGTAGATAGATGAATTTATATACAAGTTTCTAAAAGCGAGTAAGCATTGCTTTAGAATAAAAAATAATACATTCTTGCTCTAGTATTATTGACATTATTGTATTAGAAATTATTCCTTGGAAGTTCTTGATAGTAAATATCCATACTAATATTATACATGCGAAAGTGTGTCTGACTGTCTGCTAGCTTTCCACGGTCCATTCGTTTAACCAATTACGACGAAATTTGTACAGAGATAGGTAGGTAATTCACATCCGGGAATGTACATAGGCTACTTTTTAACCCTGTATTAAAAAGGATTTCCACGAGATTTTTTAAAAACCTACATCCACGCGAGCGGCCAAAGCCGCGAGCATCATCTAGTAGATAATATGTGTACTTACATGAAAATAGAGAAGTGAAAAGAAAAATTATTATGTAAGTTTAACTTATTATAAATACACATCTACAGACTACGAATAGTATAAATAAACAGTTTTTCGTATGTTCTTTCAGTAATAATTATTCTAAAACATCAGTCATTTTGCCCCATTGGAAATATTGCCATATCTATATTCGGCGAAAAATCCACACTTTCCTAGCTGGACTAAACTGTAATTTATTTCGAATATTTTAAAAAATACATCAAAGTAGATGTTTCAAATCGGGCTAGGTTTGGTACACTAATGGCCATGATGGTCTGTGTTGCAATACAAATGCGTAAATTCTTGTTTCGTACCAGCAAACAAAGCCATTTCAAAGAAAATGTTATACTTAAACACTGTTTTAAGGTATCTTGGCTATTTTTGACTAAAGCACAAGGCTTAACTGAAGGTCCACACATTCTTAAAACATCTCTTTTAGTAAAAATATTACTGATGTCTATGTCTTTTCAGATCTTTCAGTTTTTCAATAAAACATTGACCCAAAATATTCCTTAGAAACTTCACGCAAAAAGGATTTTTGCTATCTTCATCTGCAAACGGATTTTTAGATTCATCGTATGTCTCATCAAAAGGGTTTTTAGCGTCATTGGTTATGGCTGTTGAAATATTTTGGGGTATCCTTTCTTCCTTTTAGGTGATAGAGGGAGACTTATTATGGTGAACTATTTCTAATATCAAAAAATATACATCAACAAAATACGAAAAAAATATTGCATCACACCACTCTTAACAGTGAAAATCATGTCTTTTTAGATCTTCAGTCTCACGATAAAATATTGAGCCAAAACACTCCTTTGAAACTTCACGCAAAAGGATTCAAATTTTTATCATAATCGTCTTCCTCTGCGAAAGGATTTTTGGTTCCACTGCTATCTTCATCCGCAAACGGGTTCTTAGATTCATCGTATGTCTCATCAAAAGGGTTTTTAGCGTCATTGGTGATTGCTGTAGAAATATTTTGGGGTATCCTTTCGGTCTTTCTGGGTGGTACGGGGGAGACGTATGGGGATTTGTGTACTTTGGGCTCTAACCTGGTGAGGTTTGCTTCCAGGCTGGAGGCGTACTGCTGTTGCTCGATGAGTCTCATTCTGCCTTCTGGGACGGGTATTACGGAGGTGCCTTTTGGTGCCACTTGCTTTGTTGTGTTTGGTATGAACACTGGAATTAAAAAAATATACGATAGTTACTAACACGCATATGCTATAAGCAATTATTTATTTAAGAAGTGTGTTCTAACTATTCTAAAAGTTTTTAATCTTCAATTAAGCCTGATTTTTCCAGAAAACTTTCTGTCGCTGTCTGTGAAGATCGGAAGTGTACTTTACGTCAGATCCAGCAAAATTTGCCATTATTAGTTCAAATGGTATGAATGACCTTTAAGAATCGTTCTTTCGACGACTATTCAAAAGTGAAAGTGTAGATGCCAATGGCACATGCTTAGTTTATCTTACACAGTTTACTCGTGAGTTCACGCGGTCTTTCTTCTTCACCTGCCCGTATGTCTGCTCAGGGACAGGTGCGGGTGCAAACGCAATAAGTGGTAATGCTTTGTAAAAGAGCGTGAATTTTGACGTATGTCTCGATCCAGCAATGACTTCAACCAGGACTTCAATTATTTTTATACATGGCATAATATTATATATCAAATCTTTGAAAAGAGCAACCGCCGAGTTTCTTGCTGGTTCTTCTCGGTAGGAAAGGCATTCCGAATCAGTGGTAGCTGCTCTTGACGATTCAAAAGTACTTGTAAAAGTCTAATTGAATAAAAATATTTTGAATTTGAATTTATCTTACCCTGTTTACTCTGTCCCTCTTGCAGCCTCAGCTTAGCCTCTGCACCCGGCCCGTATGTCTGCACGGAGACAGGTGCGGGTGTGGGTGCAGGTGCAAGTGTAGGTGCAGGCAGAGTGACTGTCGGTTCGGGCGGCTCCGTCACCACTGTCACCTTGTTGAAGAGCCCACGCCCGAAGTATTCTGATACCACTGTGAAACTGGAAGGGAGAGTTTAAAATGTTAAGGCATTCACAATCTGTGAAGTGTCAAACAAATTAGATAAAAGTTAAGAACTAAATATAATGGGGACGCGTTTTGTTTAGTGTTACGTAGGCGAACGAAGTCGCGGGTATCCGCTAGTGTTTTCAAGTATTCGTGTTTAAGGGGCAAGCGACGGATGTGACCGCGAAATTCAAATTTAATTTAATTTAAGAAATTAGCTCTAGTATCGACTATAACCTACAAATTAGTCAACACCAGAGCTACTTTCTTAAACTGGACCCTTTCAAGTAAAGATTTTTATATAAACCTGTGAGGATGATACTACGCAATTTGGCGCAATTAAATTTAATTAAAGTGCCATAAGCATACTTTGTCGTATTAGTTTACAAATTTCGAAAAAGCAAATTAGATTTGAATTTCTCGGGCAGACCCGTCGCATCCACCTAAAGCTAGTTTTTAAAAAAGGGTTTAAAGTTTCCACACACAACTCACCATGCAAACATGGCGAAATAATATTGTCACTAGAGAGTTCAGAGAGCTGAAGAGAGTTATTTTATAAACTTTTCGATATTTTTTTACAAACAAAACAAAAAAAAAATCATTTTAACGGCAATGATTAATATCGGCATCGGAGAAACGTAGATAAAACACGATAATACTAGACCACGTTGTTTTGTAATCGTAATATTGTCAGTTGTCACTGATAAAAAAACATGTTTTATTAATTTTATAAACAGCTTGTGTTTACACCTCACAAGATATGTTGGAAATCAGTTAGAAATCAACTGAAGGTCGCTAAATACAAAAAAAAATTGTGTTAAGAAGCCCAATTTTCATGCCATTCGGAGATGGTAAATATTTACTGGTTGAAATGGGGTTTTACTATAGTGTATCCTTTGTTTTGAAGTGTCTCCTGTATTTTTATTCTTTGTATTGTAGTGGGAGGTCCCGGGTTCGAATTCCCGGCAGGGGCGATTTGAATTGTAATTTCTATATTGTCTTTGGCCCAGTCCGGCGGGAGGCTTCTGCCGTGGCTAGTTACCACCCTACAGGCAAAGCTGTGGCACCAAGCGATTTAAGCGTTTCGTACCATGCCGCGCAGAAACCGATCAAGGGTATGGGATTAATGAAACTGCCATACCCCTTCCAAGTTAGCCCGCTTCCATCTTAGACTGCATCATCACTCACCACCAGGTGAGATCGTCATCGCAGTTAAGGGCTAATTAGTATCGGAATTTAAAAAAAAACTATGAATTAATAAGTGCCTATCACAATATTGATATTATTGATAGTGCAGATCAATAAAAAAGGAAACAGCAAAGTTCTACCTTTCATATCCATCATCAGCATGACTACGAAAACACCAAGACATGGGAGAAAACATATCAACTGACATAAACTATACACATCACCGCATATTAAGTCAAAACCTGTTAAAACCAAATATATTAAAAACACGTTAAATAATCTATTTCTGATAACGAATACAGCTAGCAGGTACGCGCGCGTTTACGACACGTCTTACAATGACATTGAGTGCAAAAGAAAGGCCCGCATGATAGTGATCTACATTTTAAAAGCAGGAAATACGGAATGCATATTAAAAATTGCGGTCATGGCAGGATTCATAGTAATTATTTATTTTTTTAACCCCAAAATATTATGAAACTATTAACTTTTTAAAATTCACAACCATAAATTATCGTCACCATCATCAGCCGATTCACGTCCACAGCTGGGCATAGGTCTCTTGTAGGGACTTTTACACGCCACGATCTTGCGCCGCCTGAATCCAGCGGCTCCCTGCGACTCGCCTGATGTCGTCCGTCCACCTAGTGACGTCTTGCAACGGTGCAAGGTCGCCATTTCAGCACCTTGGAACCCCAACGTCTACCGGTTTTTCGAACTGAGTGCCCTGCCCATTGCCATTTCAGCGTTGCAATCCGCTGAGCTTTGCCGGTTACCATTTTTGGATGTATTTAAAAGATACGCTAAACTAAAACCCGTAAGAAGAATTACACGTGGCATTGCTTGCATCAAAGATCTCCAAGCACATAGCTTAATTTACCTCTTAAACTATCTCTTTGTAAATAGACTAAATCAGTAATAGAACCTGGGGCTCCATTACAGTAAAATGACTGCTACAGTGCGACGATCGCAATCACCTTTGATGGCCGACACTCGCTCACTATTGGCTATAATGCATTGTTGCAACAAGAACACCATTATTTCAGCCAATCACAACAATTGTGATTGCATTGATTTGCCGGCTGGTAACTTTTTCCACCTAACTATTATCATATTATCTAATTCTCATTCCCAAGATTATTGTTGGAAGGGAGAATTGCAGGCAAAAGAGGTCAAAGTCGCCAAAGACACTAATGGTTGGACGATATAAGGCGGCGGACAGGGCTTAGTTACCCGAAGTTAAAAGAGGCGGCTTTAAATAGAGAAGCTTTTCGGATGATGATCGTCAAACTTTGTTTCGAAGAAGGCACGCAATGATGATGATGCTATTAGGCCTCATTCATACGAGAGCTTTTTTAACGTCCGTTAAAAAGCGTTCAAATAGAACACATGCATTCCCAAGTATCTGTTCACACGACAACGCTTTTTTAACGCGTATAACGTTAATACCCGCCAACGCCGGGTTTTAACGCAACGCTAAAGCCAGACGAGGAAAAAAAAACGCAACGCTTTTATAACGCTCGTGTGAATTAGGGCTTATGGTCGACAAAATATTCAATGTTTCGTTATGATTAATTACAATTTTAAACAAGTTCTTAAGTCTAGACCGTGATTCCGCTTTCGACCGGTGCAAATTAGTTTCAATAACTATAATAACCAAGCCAAGGTTAAGATTTAATTAAGGAACAGCAAATCATAAGGTGTTCAGTATAAAAATCGTTTTATATTATGTTTTTGGAAAAGTTTCAACTTAATAGACAGAATTGACCAAAGGGACGTCAAAGGGTTACGATTTGAAGTTCGAGCTAGATTGCAAATGTCATTCACACTTGGTCGAATCGTTATTTTGCTGGATCATTTTTTTGGTTTTTATTTTTCAGTCACATAAATTCCTATGACAATATTAACACGATCGCGAATCGTAAAATTTTTACGAATATGTTAAAAATGAGAATCCGTCGATCATTAAACAATGTCAGAAATGCGTTTTCTGTCTCTCAAACTTTCAAACGTAATATTTATTTTTCTAGGCTTCGTATTAAAAAAATTGATTTCTTGTATGAGCTCGGTATCTGACGCTTAATTAAAGAAGATTCATTTCATGTGTGTACCTACATAAAAAAATTCTGGATATTATTAAATAGGTATCCATTGCTTATTAATAGGTATAGGTAGGTATTATGAATAGGTGTGCATTGCACACATGACACAGTTTCCGGCGCTTCTTCTGCTTGAGGTCTTTTGACTTTCATGCTCAAGTATTAGAGGCGCCAGGATAACCTAACCCGTAGGTATAACTGGTAATGTGTGGCACAGCTTTCAAAAATAAACGTTTTTTCTTTCATTTCTTTCTTTCTTTGCTGTTTTAAAGTGATTGTGAAGTTTTTTAATGGTAAGATGATGATGAACAGAAACACTCACGGGTCGTGGTCGGCGTGTAGCCTCGAGTGCAGCTGCTCGGCGGCGGGAGGGGGCGGCATGGACGCCCTGTTGCCGCCCGCGCTGGTCACGCACGACGGACATTCGTGCTCGTTGTCCGAGTACGTTTGGAAACAGCTGATGAACAAAACAAATATTGTATAGAAGCAGGCGTTACTTTGCGGAAAACCATGATATACAAGGAACCAAAAGCTTAATTTGCTATAATTCGCTGAACCAGATAAATCTGTATGGTGCAACATGCAGCGAGTGATATGCATCGACCGCCCTCCCACTGCTGTATGTTGCACCATACAGATTTGTCTGGTTTAGCGCATTGTAGCAAACTAGAGGATGCCCGCGACTTCGTCCGCGTGGATTTAGATTTTTATAGATCCCGTGGGAACTGTTTGATTTTCCGGGATAAAAAGTCGCCTATTTCGATTACAGGGACGCAAGCCACTTTCATACAAATCGGTGAGTGGGTGGGTCTTTAGGAGTCCTGCGGGAACTTCCCGAGGATATAAGCTAACTCTGTACCTTTCGTCAAAATCGGTTAAACTGTTGGGCCGTGAAAAAATGACACACTTTTTTTTTACTTTCACGCATTTATAATATTAGTATGGAAGTATGGATTAAGCTTTTGGTACCTTGTTAAACAAATATCGTTACTGTACTACCACTTTTACAAGTTACGCAGATGTACTTGCGCAGAAATCTTATTTTTGAATGACGCGAAAATATCTCAATCAATCATAGCGCGCGTGTGTCCGCTACTAGTTGTTGCTTACGCGCCATGTTTTGTACGCGCGAATTATGAGCGAGATAGCACGGGTCTCTGTTGTTTTGGTCTTTAAAATCGTAACGCAAAGCAACAAGGTTTGTATTTCCTTGGTGTACATTTGTAGAGCTGGTGACTAGGAACCGTGGCTTACTCCTGGTGGTATGAATGCTGGCAGAGGAAGTGCAGGGAGGGCAGTTCCAGCGGTCTGCTGCAGGCGGCGCAGCGGGAGCTCTGGAAGGTGACCGGCTCATTCTGGATCACCTGGATCTGGGCTTTCATCTTCTCTATTTCAGACTTATATTTGGCTGCTAGCTCTTGTTCCCGAGTAATTACGTCGTCCTCAGACTTTAGGACGTCCATTAGATATCTAGAAAAACGTACTGTATTAGTTTAGTATAAAAATAGTATATACAATAATTTAGAAGAATACAAAAATAGTACCAACTTTCTAACATCTCCGAGGGTATAATTTGGTGTGCTAGCAAGGCAATCGACGACTAGAATTGGTGACAGAAGTTTTTCAGTAGCTGAAATAAAAACACAAACTTAATGATCTAATCATATTTGACAGTATTTATTTATTTTCATTAAATTATTATCAAAACGTTCAAAGTTCTTGCTGCAAAATACGGCTTTGTAAAAGCGAAAGGTTACGTATCTTTACATAGGCTCGTGCCTTCGACATGAACGGCTGAGCAAACTTCAAAACTATACTTATTTGCACAAATGGAGTATGCTGCCAAACTTAATAGCCGATTTAAAATTAATTATCGAGGATTTTAAAGAGGATCTTAAGCATAAAGATAGACTGAGCTATGCGATCGCATCACACAACGGCGTCACGCAAAAGTGATTACCACCGCCCATGAACATTTGCAGCACTAGAGGTACCGCAGATGCGTTGCCCTGCCTTTCAGGAATTTGTTGGTCCCCCATGTTCTAGTTTAGTTCTTGATTAGCCCCATGTTCTAGTTTAGTGGGAACACCGCCGATGGTAGTCGAGTCCACAGTTTGCGTGTGCGTGGAAAAAGGATCTGGCACAACGAGCGGTCGCTGTGCACCAGGCACCCAGGTGAATTTTCTTGCGGTGACGTGCGATGCGTTTGTAGAAAAAAAGAGGGTGGAATGAGATCAAACAGCTCTTCAGAGCACTCCTCAATATAAATGCAATAAAACACGCAAAGAGAGGTTACAGGTCTGCGGTGCTCCAGGCAGGCAGGCAGGAGCCAATTAGTTTGGGATCTTATAGAAATGTATGGAAATCATTCGAGGTGAGCGACCGCGTCACGCAACACTTGTGTCGCGTTGCGCTGGGCTTGCGACACAAGCTCAGAGCGGCTCCGCGTCGCCCGAACTCAGGAGCCGTTGCTTATACTCACCCGCAACGTGCGACAACTCGGGCAGACACGATGCCGGCGGCGGCGCCCACAGCACGTCGAGCCACAGCCTCGGGCACGCCGCGCCGCGCTTGCGACACACGCTCAGCGCGCGCTCCGCGTCACCCGAGCGCAGGAGCAAAGCAACTTGCGCACGATATCTATAGGAAATCATACTTTTTTGGACAAAAAATCACAATGAAAAATAGAGCTCGACCTCATATAAGCTCAAAATAAATATATAAGATAAAATAAAGCATATAAGATAAAAACTCAGTAAACAACAAAGACAAAGGCGAATTAACAAGGCAAGGTTTCTGACAGTTGCTATTCGAAAATAGGGGTCGCAAATTCACATCTGTTAAAAACATGAAACTTCAACCAATTAAATTAGCGTAAGTGAACCGCAACAGGCTCATGTGTGTTCCGTACTGTGGGTCATATGACATTGGCTGCTCCCGTGATGTACTTCAACACATTGTATAATTCGTATTATAAAAGATGATGGCTTCAAAGCAGCTGTTGGCGGCCATATCGTCACATACTAACGGGAATGGTTTAAAATTCGTTTTCGGGCTACTCACAATTTACTATCTTCATATAAATGCAAGATGCCAGATTTGAATCCCAGCATCTGGCACATGATGAGTATTTGGTCCCGGTCAAAATTCGCGTCGGGATCCTTTAGTATCGTTAATATTTTTTGCTCATAAGTTTTCTTATCGCTCTCTGGTGATTTGCCCCTAAAAGACAGATGAAAAATTTATGATAACTATCAAAAAGACAATGTTTTTTAATAATTTAATAATTTATGAAATTTAATAATTTATAATATAAATCCTATGACATTAGTTTAGTTTTTACATTTATCAACACTCCGAGCATGTCGATGACGCGACCCATCCCAAATGCGCGATGGGTAAAGTTTTCACCCATCCCAAAGTCGTCCACGGCGCCTAAAGAAGTTTCCACTTCAATAAGAAAAATCTCCACTTACCAAACGTGAATATAATGTTCTATCAACGTGTTGTATACCAAAGTAGAGCACTGGGCGTCCACGGATACCATGTGCTCCAAGAAATCGATGAGTTTCTCCGAGTTGCTGAGGAACATGTGTATGAAGTCGTCCGCATACGACCGGTCCGGCTCTGTGAATCTACCGGATAGCGAGTTCTCGTCTACCAACAGACGGTCACGCGGTTTGTAGTCTGTACAGAGCACTGGAAAATATTTTCCTATTGAAATTTGCATTCTTAGTAGACAATGGTGCTAAAGAAACTTTATATAGAAAAGAGCTTTATATCTTTTGATATGTGACACTACCAAAACAGAAGAAATGAAATGTTTACTTGTTTAAAAGCAGTGAGAACCAGCCATGAAGTAAAAGTAATGGTCCATCACATGAAGTAAGAGTTCGCTTCCAATATTTATTTGGAAAAAATACCTGCATACCCTACTTCGACAAACAAATTAATTTGTTTGTAGAAAGATAGATTTTGCTTCAGGCAGGTAGGTTAGGAGTAAGCAATCTGATATACATATTTATAGATTCATGAAATGAAAAAATCTTTTATTTCACCCAATACATTTTGTTAACTTACGCTTCAGAAGTTTAGTGCTCTCTTCAGGCTCGTGGTTAATCAATTTGTGTCCATACTTCTTCATATACATATCCGCGTCCTCATACTCGAGGTTGGCAATGTACGAGAGTGCCTGTTTGAACTCCTTCTTATCCTCTATCACCATTTTGAGGTACCAATCGTGGCGTTTGTGGTTCTCTGCTAAAGAGAGCGCGTCGGTTACGCTTACCTGACGTACCACCTTAAAAATTGACAAAAATGAATACTGTTGGATTGGTTTCACAAAGTTGAATATACTTAGAAACTAATTAAATCTTCCATGCAGCTGAAACCTGAAAGTGTTTCGCTATTTCACAAAACAGTTTAGAAAATTTTAAGTGATGGGTCTAACCAAAAAATCTGCAAAATGGGGCATGAAAAAAACTGGCAATTTGGACTAGGGACTAGTGAAAACTTAAATATACTTGACACTTCTACCAAAAATTAAACCTTAATAAGGTGTTGAGGAACAAATTTTAAAAGTTAATAAAATTAGCATATCGGTGACGGGACCTTAAAGTTTTTACCCATTCCAAAATTGCCCAGTGCGCCCAAAGAAGTTTTCATTTAAAAAAACACCAAGCCAAAAGGTACAAAAATATTTCCAACATCAACTAAACGAAATTGACATACTTTTGTTTTTTACTACTAGAACAAAATTTCGATTGTTTAGACGAAATTTTAGATAACTTAAAATTTTAAAAACTCCCAACACAAAAACCTCTATAAGAAAACTAGAAAAGAGCTGATAACTTTCAAACGGCTGAACCGATTTTCTTCAATCATAGCTAAGAACACTGGATCACCACCCTTTTTCTTCAAACTAAAATAAAATTGGTTCATTCGTATATGAGCTACGATGCCACAGACAGATAGGTACACTGATACACATGCCAAACTTATTACACCCGTCTTTTTGGGTCGGGGGTTAAAAAAATGCGAGACATTTTAAAATTCACACAAACCTTTATGGCGACGTCCACATCAAAATCAATCGCTTTATCCTTGGAATTGATGAAATCTTTCAACTTTCCCTGTTGGTCGTGCTGATCTATCTTCACGTAGCAGGTTAGCAGCAAAGTGGTGTGGTCTTCCGTCGCGAACCCTTTCTTATGGAGGACTTCTAGGTATTGGACTAGAGGTTCCAAATGACGGGATTCTAAGTATTTGCGGATTACGTATGAGGTTTCCAACCAGCCTATTGTTTTTACGTATTGGTCTATCGCTCCTTTCAGATCTCCCTGTAGCAATGATATGAACAAGTTTAGTTTTTCATAAGTTAGCTTTGGAACTGTCTATTTTTTAGTAAAGATAATTTGACTTATGGTCTTTTTGATTTATTGTAAGTCATAATAATAAACTAGAAGGTTATTCTTATTTAACATTACCCTTAATTCAATTTAACACAAATTGGTGACCATGATCTTAGCAAATATTTAAGGGTAAACCAGTTATGCTAATATTTTTCCCAAACTGCAACCATTCACATAATGGATCAGTGTTGCTAGTGATTACATAATAATTTTGAGAAACCAATAATTTATAATCATATTTTTGATAAAGCATATAAAACTTGGGCAAACATTGTTTAACTAATATAACTTTTGTTCATATTAATTTCTTTTGCATTCCAATTTTTACCTTGATATTTCCTAAGCGGGTGATAAAAATATTGCGAACAGATTATTTTGTGAACTCACCTTACTATACAAATGGTCACCATACTGCTTGTAGATCTCCATTAAACCCTCGACATCATAGTGCTGGCTGCTAGCTATCCTTATAGCTACATCATACAAATTCTTCTTGAACAACATTGACAGTTTCGACTGTAAATCCTTTTCATTCAAATATATCATCTCCTTTTTCTTCGTCAATATATAGAACGACCCCCATTCTGTTAATACCGCGTCGATTTCTTCAAACGATTTGGAAAATACTATGAATTTGTTCTGTATGTCCAGTATAGTTAAGTGGTTGGATTTTGGTGTGGTGGTGGAACTGGAGGCTTTGTTGGAAGTCTCGTTGGTGGTTATGACTAAATAGCTGCGGAACCAGTTTAGCCTAAGTTTCTCCCCTTCGAGGGCATAGCATGGACCACGACCATCAGTAGTGTAGCAGTATATGGCCTAAAAAGAATAACAATTTTTTTTTTAATTCTCATTTAGAGAGCTGGGTCACTAATGAGACCATGTGGCTTTCGTAGGTTTAAAGTAGACTATGTTATTGTGATACTTAAAACTAAATCTAAATACTATTTAAGGATTATTTCTACGACTTATGTCAATACGGATCATCCAGTACATATGCTTTACTGCTTTGGACGTCGTCGGGTTTGCTAAAATAATATTTACTTTTCCCAACGTCCTGTCCGTAACAATTAAAACTCAACAGTTGAAAGAAAGTGACAGATTCGTTGCGCACGATTTTATAACAAGTTTGTTGATTGCTAATGACTTAAAAATTGAATCAAGCTAAAAATGTTGTTGTACCTAGACAATATAGTTCGATTTATACAAGCTTAAGGATTATATAGTTATTTTGAGGTAAAGCTAAGGTATATACGCACGTCGGTAGTCGCGACGGTGAGGCGGTGACCGTCGGCCAGCACGCTGCAGGCGGGCGCGGCGCCCATGGCGTCCAGCACGACACAGCGCTCGCTGCCCAGCCAGCACACCATCACGCATGCGCGGGATACTACGAACAACTTGTCCGCGCCCCTATACATTAGGTACATGAAATTCGTAGCTATTGGATAGAATTATTTCAAAATTATCAAAAATTTAAAAAAGTGAATGCAAACATTGAATCATTTTTCTATTAGAGCGAAATCTTTTAAAATAGATATCTAGGAATTATGATAATCATAAAATAGGAAATTGTTTCCAAAAAAATTGACGCCATTTTGGATTGCATTGCTATTGGATCGAATTATTTCAAAATCGATATCTGAAGGTTCTTGTGATCATAAAAAAATACTGGATGTGTGATATTAGACTCAAAGGATGTCAGGTATGAATACATTTACTTTTACTAGTTTATTGGGAGGGGAGCCGTAGTACATGAAAAGTGCTTACTTGAATGCAAGCCCAGTTATTGGGCTAGATCCAGTGTCAGGCAAAGTTTTCATCTTGCCACTGCGCTGTCTAGCTATATCACCGCGGTATAACGTGACTGAGCCATCTTGAAAACCAACTGCAAGAAGATTCTACGAAAATGCGAGAAAGATTTTTTTTAAGAAACAAATGAAATAGCATTCCAGCACCTCGTCAACTAATAGACTACTAACTTACAACTATTTTAGAAATTGTACACAATTCCTAAATTTTACAATACATTTCCGTAACACCATTGATATAGAATAGTAGATATAGACCATGAACAAAATGACATTGCTCAAGTGGACAGGTATTTTTAAAATCAAAACAATAACATTTATTCTAAAAGCAATAAATCTAAAAATTAGATTTTTGAAATAAGGTCAAATTATTATTTTTGCTTTTGTTTTTCGGGCCGCTTTTGAAGCACTTACTTATCTATTACCAGTTTTGAAGATACTCGCAATGCTGGGTAGCACTGAGTTTGCAGTGTTGCCAGCCTTTACCAAGATAATTACCTTATTATCGTGCACCGCAAGCGCAGTCGCCTGTGTGGGATACATATGCGAAGGCACGGCGCGCGACGTTCGCACGCATTTTGGGTTTCCATGCCTGTCCATTCGCGACCAGTCCCATACTTTAATTAGTGGAGTCACTCCAGCTTCATCTTCCTGCAACAGTAAATATTAAATATTATAATCTACATATTATAATATTTAACAAATAATATTCAAAAGAGGTGATAGCCTAGTGGCTAAGACTTCAGCATCCTATTCGGGGGGTTCTGGGTTTGTTCCTTGGCACGCACCTTTAACTTTCAAGCACACAGAGTTATGTGCCTTGTAAGCACTTCAATATCAATTTAATGGTGAAGGAAATCATTGTGAGGCAAACTGCATGCCTGAATGTTCTAAAAGGTGTAAGAAATCTGCCAATCCACACTAGGCCCAGTGTGGCAGACTATGGCCAAAACCCTTCTCGTTCTGAGAGGAGACCTGCGCTGACGTGTCGGCGCTGGGTTGATCATGATGATGATGAACTCACCCCAATTGTAACCAAGTATGGATCGTGTGGCAACTGCTGACCTAGGCTAACCGTCAAGTCATATGCCTTGAATGATGTGATCTCCCACGTTCGAGAAATAAGATGCGCCCAGCCGGTCACGTCGCATAGAATCACATGGTTGTTGCCACTGGTTGCTACTGTTACACTGGTGTCCTTAAAAACAGAAAAAAAGGTTTCACTCCTCATGCTCATATACTTCTTCAACTAAAACTCCTTTTAATGCTCTTGGGGATAAAACTGTTGTATGGAAATTTCTAGTGCCTGAGCCCTAACCTCCTATGCTACTAAGCTTTCCCAGTATCTTAGTGCTTTATTCATGTAAGCTAGAGTTGGTGTCTATGTGTGGGAGCTTATATCCTGAATTTACACATAAGCTACTTTTTATCTTGGAAAATCAAAAGTTCCTTTTCGAGCCCACCACATTATGGTCCCAAGAAAACCCCTACCATAATCAATGACAAATTGGATGAAGAGATTATCCATTTCGTAATATTGTTATAAAAAGCAACATTATAGGAATAACATTCATTATAGGAATAATCACATTGCTAATCAGTAGTAATTAGCTTATCAAACAAATTCTAGTAGTTTAGTAGTCATTATTAAAATGGATCAAATTTGATAAAATATGGTTATATACGTCATACCAAAACCTGTGGTGCCAGTCACCATAATTTTCGCTATTTAAATGTCCTTTTCTATATGTGAGATGGAATAGAAATTAAAGACTTACTTGAAGGCATTCTGCGATCTTCCCATTGTCTATGTTGTTATGAATATCAAAAAAGGTAAAACGACGCCACTGAAACATAACAGTAAAAATACAGTAAACACTAGTAGTTCTTTCAATATATTAGCCATATTATAAATGCGAAAATGTGTTTGTTTGTTGGTTTGTCCTTCAATTACACTGCAACAAAGCAATGAATCGAGGTGATTTTTTGCATGGACATAGAGTCCATGTCTTTGGCCACGCAAAAAATCCCGTCGATTATGGAATTACTGGACAGTAAGTGTCTACTGTTAGTCCCATAAAATCAAAGCATTCCCACAGGATTTTTACAAACCTAATTTTACAGCCAAAGCCGCTGGCATCAGCTAGTTAAACAATAAAATGATGTACAATATGCAAATAGCAGACTGAACTAAATGATCTAGAAAAGGGTAGGTACTTGTACTTATAAGCTACGCTAGTATATAATATTGCACAATTGACAAACTAAATTGGCAAAAAATCTCTTCTGAGTACCTAAAAAGGTGTTAAATGGTGAACCTGAGGGTTAATGGAATCATAGTAGGCTCAAAAATTGATGAATAGTTAGTGTCAAATCACATCCGCTGGAGCAAAGTACTAGACCAAAAAAACTTTGATTAATAAATGCAGAAAAGTGCTGGGAAGTCACTTGATGACTCCCTGTGTTATAATTTTAATAGCCCTTGAGGATGCGCTATAAACTGGGGGCACAGGTCCCTATATATAGCAGCGGTGCTATAAATTTACACTACTAATAGACCAGGATTTTAGGATTTATAATACAAGTACTAGACCAGGCCAATGCCTGCAAGTTACAAATAGGTGGAGCACCACATGACAAATAGTAGCAAAGTCCTGTAGCATTATCAGAACAAAAAAACCACTACAGTAAGTACTTCCTCTCTGTACAAACAATATTATGTGGAATATTGGTGCCAATTGCCTGCATTAGGAAATTGTAAGACTTACCTCTAAAAATGCCATCACGCCAACTTTTAGACCAATCTTATCATGATATTATTAATTTTTACAAATTTTCTTCTGTTTTTACTCTAAAACCCTAATAAAATTATAAAATGCAGTGAAAATTACAAACAAAAATTCACCTAATGATATTGACATTTGACATTGACATTTGACAGCCAAAGAGTTTTTTTTTTCTCTCTCTCGTCTGGCTTTTACAATGATTAACCAATGTCAATTTTGTAGTTATTTGTACCTAACAAGTTAGCTAAACTATGCAAGTATGGACCCCGTCTGTGCCGGCGCTCGCCGACATACGCACGGCACCCCCTTAGAGCGCTTTCCAGTCAGTTTTAACAAAAAAAAAACACTCCAAAAAGCCACAACACGCGCGCCAGCGAATGCCACCACAGACGAAGTCCACCAAAGAGTTTGACAGCCATCATGCGGACGTTTCATTGACATGTACCCAAGCACAGATGATAGTTGATACCCAAGTCTTCAAAAAAAATGTTCAAATCATTGGCAGAGCACGTGAAACTTAATTGATGTAGTATCGTATAGTATGCGACAAGTCGACTCGGCAATTGGGGTGGGGACGCCCCGCACACCCACACAGCCTCCGCGCTAACCTGCCGGGCGATTCAGAACATTCAGAACAAACGATTCGGTAAGTTATCGTTCGAGGTAAATGATAACTTACCGAATCGAGTGTTCTGAATCAGCCGTCTGGTGCGGGATATCGCGGGTGACGTACAGGTGTGCGGGGCGTCCCTCTAACTCAGCCATGTCGACCTATCGCGAACTATAGGTAAATGTTTGTTTGTTTGTTTGGCCTTCCTTCATGCCCTAACTAAGCAACCAATCAACTTGATTTTTGGCATAGAGATAGTTAAAAGGGCGGACAGTAACATAAGCTACTTTTTATTCCGGAAAATCTGTAAGTTCCAAAATCCCACGGGATTTTTAAAAACCTAAATCCACGCGAATGAAGTCGTGGGCATCATTTTCAGCTAGATATAAGAACTTCTTTGAATTCTATGTTTTTGGCTGAAATAAAATAATATGAGGAAAAATATATCTAAAACCGACTTACGCGTCATATTTTTTTCTTAACGGCAGCCGTTAATCTGTTAACCTAAAAATGTTTTTTATTTATTAATTTTTATTTTTTTTTGCCTTTTTTTAATAAATTATATTGAAGTAGGTATGCCGAAATATTATAGATTTAGGGCAACGTCCCCGGCCCCTAAACCAAAACGGAGCGAACAAGATAAGAACAAAGACAAGGATTTATCCTTAGCTGTAGTAAAGTAAGTTAACGTTAAATAAAGTTGCCTAAGGTTTACATCGTAATAAGTATTGAGGAACACAGGAATTCGATGAAAGCTTATAAATGCACCATGGCACATTATACCTACCATACACATGTCGTACTTACATTCGTCAGGTCATTCGGAGTATCTAAATACCTATACAATCCGCACTTGACCAGCGTGGTAGACTACTTACTAAACCCGTCTAATTTTGAGAGGAGAACTGTGCTCAGTAATGAGCCAGCGACAAGTTGATCATAATGATGATGATGATGATGATGATGAAGTATATAGTTCGTGATTGGTGACGAGTAAGTCAGAAGACAATAGCGCAAGAGAATAGAATATCTACGTTTACAAATGTGACCCAAGTCAATAACACACACAACATAGTGATGTTGTGAGTGTATATTTTGTCGGACAGCTCGTGTTCCAGCGAAAAGAACAAGAAAATGGGTAGTTCGGTAGACGATACAGCTCGAACCTCATCTCTCGCAGCATTGCAGTACAGTCGTGGCCACGACTTATGCAATTGAGTCGATAAGAAGTATCGATAGTGTGGTACTTACCTACAGTACCTGGTACTGTCCCGCAAGCACTGACTCCCTAATACATGATGTATCAGCAGGTGACACTTCCACACGCCACGACAATGGCCGTATTGATTTTAAAATACAGTTAGGTACTTGTATATTGACTGCCCCTAACTACCCACACTTACGTGTACATGAATGAGACTATTACTATACTTTGTTACTACAGTAAATAACTGTAAATACCAAGATTAATTTGATGATTTTGAATTATTGCAATAAGAAACTTATTAACATTATGATGTGTCGTAGTTCTAAGTCTTCATCTTAAGACTATTTGGTCAGAGATAGCTCATGGAGGCAAACGCAGGCTACTGTTTATCCAGGAAAGCCAAAAAGTTCCCACGGGTTTTTTTAAACGCGTACCTACCTATGCCTCGTAAGGAAATTTCTTATTACCTATATCGGGTGGTTATCCAACAAAAAACTTGTTTCAGAGATAAAGATTTCCAGGAGACTTGGAGGCAAATGAAGCTCGCGTTTGCGCCGGGGCCCTCTTGGTACCTCCGACGGGTTTCGTGGCGGGAACGTCCTCCGCTGTTGGACACGCGGCGCCACATAGCGGCGGAGCTCAAAACTTCGTTACAACTTAACTGCCGTGCTATGTTCCTATTAAAAATGTAGTCTTATTTTCAAGTGAGTAAAGATGATTTTTGCTAGACCGAGTACGGCGAACATGACGTTTTAAGTACGTTTGTCTCGGTTTGTCGTGCCCGGTATTTAACAAGGACGAGCTTTGCTGTACCTCTATAGTCTATATACTAAACAACTAAATTCATCATCGTTGCAACATTCGAGGTAGTATTACCTACCTAGGTAAATACCACATTGAAAGGATGCTACTTGATCCGCTGTGCCAGATTTTTTTCCTCGTACAGTCACACAAAGTTGTGGAACGAACTCTCTTCGCCGATGTTCCCACTAGATTTTCAACATTAGGTTATTCAAAGAGAGGATCAACAAATTCTTGAAAAACTGGCGACAAATCCGCGGTTCCTCTGGTGCAGAAATGTTCATGGGCAGCGGTAGCCGGTAATTACTTAACATCAGGTGAACCGCTTGCTCTTTTGCTCCCTGTTTAGTATTTACCTTATATAAAAAAAATAAAAATAGTTTATCTTTGTTTAATATTGCAACATGTGAAGTCTGTATTGGTAAACACTCGGTATATTTGCAAGTCCAGACTCGGTCTAGCTTAACTTACTACAATTACTCATACTTACTACAATTATTTCAATACATCAAAAGAATGTGTTGTCTGGTGAATCGAATTTGACAAAATATTTTGACAAAATATTAGTAAAATGTTCAGTTTGTTTTGACTCCTTGCATGTTTAGTACGTTGTATAAATTATTATTGTTTAAAAGGTGATTAGATCTTTCGAAAAAATCTTCATCTTGAGTATTAAAAAGTTGTTGAAATTCTAAAACGCATTTTCATTTATAGGCAAAAATAAATCATCGATACCACACCGAGCATCGAGCCACCAATATCGATGGCTTCGATTGTACCACGGAATATAAATAAAGTAATGAAATGGCCCTTACAGACCTTAAGGCTGATATCTGTAGAGCATACTTTAACTTTGCTCAGACTTAAGTTTCAGCTAAAAAGAGACAGATTTATATCAAAAATATAACACTGTCTCGTTTTAACAGTCTCTCAGTGGGACTATCGTGGAAACATCTCAAGGCAGTAGCTAAAGACCTGGAAAACTACAGCTACAGCCCTTAATTCCACGGGGAAGTATCAAGTAAAACAGCATATTTTCATCTTCAAAAACAAACGATATATTTATAAAAAAAAACAAACAGCTTATGAAATCAATGCTCAGTTAATCTTAAGTACCTAACTCAAAGACGCCTACATCTATAACATTACTAAATTACAATATTTGGATGGTTAAGCGAATTCTGTACAACTTAATGTTTATTCTGCATGTATAAAATGCTATTTTAGTACAATTTTTAGTCTAAGTTATGAAGATAATCTAAAGCTTTTTTTTAAATGTTTACAAAGGAACAGGTAAATAGTATTATAATTGTAATTGTACATTTTCTAATATTACATTTATTAAAGCCTATAATAGTACATTTAAGGTAAGGCCGCGATTACACCTGTAAGTTTAACTCACGTAAGTAGCTTACCTAATTAATTGATAACTATTTTAACTATCGTGAGTAATTTCCATTATAAGTATATATTGTTACGGCTATACTCACATATTTAGTCGAAACTAGTTGGGTTTACGTAACAATCAATACTTACTTATAAGAATGTTTACATACGTTTTACCGTAAGTTATTCGTGTAAGCTACTTACGTGAGTAAAACTTAAGGTATCTCCGCGATCTAATATCATACGGGTGCTTAGTATGAGATTATACATCTCACCAAGTAAAATCGACCTTATTTGCTCAGTGTTAAAGCTAAGTCGCAATCGAATCGCAGGGAGCCGCTGGATGTAGGCGGCGCAAGACCTTGGCGTGCAAGTCTCTACAAGGGACCTATGTTCAACAGTGGACGTCTATCGGTTGATGATGATGATGAGAGTTAAAGTTCATCTAAGCATCTATAGCCAGCGCTCCAAGCGGAAGTCATTTTAAAATTAAATCAGTGATATTGAATTTTTAACTTTATACCAATGACTTCTAAGTTGATTTTACTTTGAGGTTTTTGTGCTTCGACACTCAAATTCTACCAACGTTGGTGTAGATGTACAATCTCATACTATACACACAGGTCGAATCGCAAAAAAGAACTAAAAAAAGGTAAGTAGTCTCTATAAACCATAACATAAAAGTTACTGTCACATATAAAGTTATGTGGCGGTAACCAAACGGTAACTGTTCTAAATAAATTAAACTTAAAATATAAATATAATTTCAGTAATATCTGCTAGCATTAATAGGTACTTCTGTTTAGTATCGGAATAGCAACTTAGCTTTAAATATAAAGGTGCAAACACATTGCTTTGGTGTGGTGTGTCGGAATGCTAAGTGTAGGTGCACACGTGCAGAGCGGACTTGTCCGAAGCCTTAAGACGTAGACAGTTTCTATCCGACATGGCAGTATATTATAGTTGTCATATAATGACGACTGTTCAGCTTTGCTTGAAATAGTGAGTGTACTGATAAGCGTCAACGCATTTGTGTGTGTAACCTTAACCGCATCGCGGTCAATACTGCGCCACGCACACTATAACAATGTGTACATAATATGTGCACTCATACAAACATAGCCAAACAGCCTTAAAAGGAAATTGAAACCATACGTTTTAGGGCCGGCGCACATAATATGGCGGAGCGCAGCGCAGAGCATTTTTCACAGTCAACAAAATATTATTGACATTGTCCTCATTGAAATAATATCAAAAATCAATTGTGCATCCGAACGGATACTCGCGCATCCGCGCGCAGTCCCGCGCGTGCTCGCGCATTCTCAGGTAGAAATTCGCGTAATGTGTCACGGGATTAGAAAACTTCGCGGGCATGCTCTGCGCTATGCTCCGCCATGTGTGCCGTCCCTTAGGTTGCCGTTCAACCATAGAAATGGAATACGTCTAATACGTTGCAATACACCAGAACATCGTTGTGTTTGTAACTTAAGGTACGTAAGCACAATAAAAGCAATTACAATGGAATCATATACTTAGGTAGCAACATATTATATTATGTTCAAACCATAGGTTCAAACGGAAATGACTGACTTAAGGAGTCTTCTTACTAGTAGGCCAGCATTAAAACCGACCACTTCTCAAATAGGCACCCAACGACCACTACGACGGCACTAGATGAGTCGTTCTGAACAAAAAATCCGAGTTGCAACTCGCTTTTAACTTGATGGCCAGTGTCATACTAAGTTTCACAATTTCATAGAACACTTTGTTCAGAATAACCATCAATGAGTGAATCAATCTAATGCGTAGAAAATAGAACACACACAAGTATGCTGGACCGACTTATTTTTGAAACTTGACTTTTGCCGTTTTGGCGCTAATAGCATCAGTGAGCGTCATGTGAGCGTACTCGGAACTAAAATGTTACTGATAAGACATCTGGTAATACATTGTCAACACTAGGACTTATCATTTTGCATTCACAGTACGCTCGGTGAGGCGCTTCGAATCGGCACAAAAAATGAGATTTCGTATGGCACACCTTTTCCAGCGTACTTGTATAAGTATACTAGCCGATGCCCGCGACTTCGCCCGCGTGGATTTAGGTTTTTCGAAATCCCGTGGGAACTCTTTGATTTCCCGGGATAAAAAGTAGCCTATGTGCTAATCCAGGATATTATCTATCTCCATTCTAAATTTCAGCCAAATCCGTCCAGTAGTTTTTGCGTGAAGGAGTAACAAACATACACACACACACACACACACACATACACACACACACACACATACAAACTTTCGCCTTTATAATATTAGTGTGATTATGTACATTTCAGTGGTTTCAACGTTTTGATAGATTTACGGCCAATATAATTACTGAAATGCCATTTTATATGAACTTCATAGCTTTCATTTGCCTATATTTGAGTGGTGGGGGTTGTACTACATAATTTCATATCACAATGCATCCCTTACAACTAAAGCTGTACTGAAGCTAAGCAAAATATTACAATCTCACTGATATCACATCGCAATCATAATAATCATATTATACGCGTTTTACCTTAACCAATAAAATAATAGCTAATATAGTTTGTTTATAATCAAAATAACAACAAAAAATACCATATTTGAGTAAAATTATAGTGTTTGTGATATATCTAAGCTGTGATCTAAATAGTTTGTGATAGGTACTGAAAAATATAGATAAAAAAATAAAGTTTCTTACAAATCATCCTAAAAACCTAAAGTAAGGTCTTAATTATACATCAAAGCATATATTCTTTATAAAAATAGGTACCAGGTAGTTACAAAATAGCGAAATTACTAAGTTGACTAAATAATTTCTTTTTTTTTGTATCGAAGAGTATTCAAAAGCGTAGCCTATCAGGAGTCGACAGAAACCATAATGCATACACAATATTAAATTTAGTTTTTTTTTAACATAATATTTTCATCTTTCATTTTGTTAGTCATGATTTTGTTAGTCTTTCTATAAACTTATAGACAGTAAGACAGATATTGTTACGTATGTGTAAATTTCCTTCACTTTTTAAAATGTGGATGTATGAGCTTTGCCATATAGATTTTTATAATCTCTTTGGTAATTAATTACCATTCCATATTGTTTGATAACATACATTTCTGTGACAATTTATAAGTATAAGTAGCCATAATTTTAATGACAAATGAACTATTGCAAAAAATCCCAAAACAAATTGCAAGAGTTGAATAACTTTATTGTCCTGCTATATCTTAACTACTTAAAAGACAAATTATGGGTATTACTGTATGTCACGTTTTTTAACTTCACAAAAAATGTTTTCTTTTTCTCTAAATTCGACACCATTTCCTTCCTTAGACGTTTCTCTATACAAAAGTTTAGGTTTTCTCACAACGGACCCTTCCAAAATACACCACATACCTATACTTAAATATCTCTTAAATATTACTTACAATCTTGGACTTTGTGAAAAAGACTAGTTAAATCTTACATTTTAAACACAGTAGCAGCCATATCGATTTATACTAAAGAAGCTTTTTTAACAATCTACTTTTAAATTTAGAGCTATCTATCTAATTTTTATTTATAAATCAAACTTTTTACAGTCAATCTTGTATTATTTCTTCCTATAGTAAATAGCACAAAAATATAATTTAATGAAGCGACAGTAAAATAGTTCTGATATAAAAGAAAGTTCACGAAAATATTTATTAAAAAGCTCAAACAAAAATAAAATCGTTGGATTAAATTGGCACATACATAATATTATTAAGTATATATTATATACTTAGTCCAAAAATGTCCATTTCATTCACACTAGCAGTGCGGCCGAAATTTACAATGCGGCTGTAGTCAAAAACAGTGCTGTAAGGAATCTTTTGGCCTATAAATCTTTGGTAAGTAATCGATTCAATAATTTACATCAATCATTCAAAAATGTAACAAAAGCAAACCAAGCTCAATCCATGTTGCACAAAGGTTACACACCACTTTCGCGGCTCTTATGACACTTCGTCAACGGGAATAATCATTAATTGCACTTGCGCTTAGGCTGCAGAGTCACATTATTCTAACTGAATCAAATGGCCAATCCAGTACGCTAACAGCATTGTTAATACTAAAAGTTGAAATTACACTTGAAAAATATGCAAGAATAAAAAATAGAACTGAAACAGACGTTAGGTGAAATTACACTTGAAAAATACATATTGCAGGATTTAAAAAAAAACTCGTCAGGATGGACACATAGAAGCGAAGCATTGTATATACTCGTAAATTGCGTTATGTGCTAAATCTTCTCTCTCTCTTGTCTTCTGTCTCGCTCACTCAAACGGAAGCGATGGTTAGCTAATGCATGCGTGAAAAGGTGCGTTTCGTCGCCGCGTTCTTTTTACTTTTTATAATATCCCCACACCAAAACTGTTCACACAGAAAAACCTATAGCAGCAACATGCCTGTCGCCCTAGCTTCGCAGCTACCTCTGACTGGCTGACAATTTATTGGCTTAAAATCACAGTTGCAGCAAGAACACCAAAAATCCATCCAATCACAACGGTAGCTCCTATCTCATATTTCAACTATCACAACTTTCTTTTTCTATCCTTTTCTTATCTCATAATTTCAACTATCACAAAAAAACGGGGCAGGCAGCCGATGCCAAAAGTTGAAATCACACTTGAAAAATGCACAAAAAAAATGGAACTGATAAATCTGCAGTGACACAGTCCATGAGCAGACGTTACCTATCGCCAAACAGAAGCTTGGCGAGATACATCCGTCAGCTGCGCTCGTCGATGTTGGCGACGATGTGCGTGAACAGGTGTCGTTGCGTCACTCTCACCAGCTCGTATTCGAGCGTCGATAGGCCGTCCTTCTGGAATGTTTTGCTCGTTTGTGACAGCAGCTGGTACCTGAAGCAAAAAAGTACGATTTTTATGTTTTTTAGGGTTCCGTACCTCAAAGGGAAAAACGGGACCCTTATAGGATCACTTTGCTGTCTGTCTGTCTGTCTGTCTGTCTGCTACCTTTTCACGGCCCAACAGTTTAACCGATTCTGACGAAATTTGATACAGGATTAGCTTATATCCCGGGGACGGACATCAAACAGTTCCCACGAGATCTTTAAAATCATGGAGAACGGGATCTTTATAAACAGTATAGATATATTTAAATCTCATTTTAAGTTCATTCGTAGGAAATCGAAACAAATATCATTAGCTGACTCCATAGACGTAAATCAAGTCTTGCTGACTAATTTATAAGCCATAAGTATTTTATTTAAAAGTCACTATAGCCGTTTAGTTCCTTGAAAGTAGGTATGTTAAATTAATTTCAATTAAAAATATGTAGATACTTACCTCTTAGGATTAGGTGAAGATTTCTTGTGATCCAACATAGCGTATCGCGCGATCGACATTTTGTACCTCGCTATGTGGTAATTGACCTTTTTTAATCTGAAACCAAATAATATTAATTGTTTTGAGAATAATATACTTTTGTTATACGCATTTTAGTCAAATCTTCATAAGAATCTATTAGGATCCATAATATTATTTAATTTAATTCGCTATCTAAGTGAGAGTACTTAAAAATGGCGGCCCGTAACCAGGGCTGTCCAAAACAATAAAGTCAGTAATCTCACCTATAAAACATATCGTCGTCTTCTCCGCCCCATCCCCAGTACTTGTTGGAGAAACCGTTGACTTTGGTGAACTGTTCCAGAGTCATGGCTGACACACCTCCAAAAATGTCTTCGTAAGGTAACCTGGAAATACATTACGAAATTACTAGCTGTTTCCCGCGACTTCGTTTCTGTGGATTTAAGATCCTGTAGGAAAAATTGAAGGGTCCTAGAGGAATGCTTCCTTCAACCAAATCAAATTTGGAGGAAACCTTTCTCGAAATTGGAACTACCTAGTTGGATTGTGTGTCCCAGGTATACATTTTTTTTTAAATAAATTCGTTTATTGAGCAAAACTTAGATAAGTTACAGTTACATCTGCATATTAGGTCAATGCACCTACTTATTATTATCTTATTCTAAAAGGTAGACAACCAGAAAATCAACTGTCCCTAAACTTGGTATAAGACCTGTGTCTCAGGGGACAGTGCTGTCCTTTAATAATAATTGATTATTTTACTGTAGATATTTTATTGTATTGAAGATGACATCTGCAGATAAGGTAGGTAACATAATCACATACTGAACATATGGTTACTTACTTGAAATTAAGCTTATCAATGGAAGCAGACATGTGGCGCGGTTGCCTGGGGCAGGAGTACAGGTTCCTGGAGTCTAGCGGCAGGAGGTCGATGTCGTGGAAGATGAAGCACTGCCAGCCTCCCTCCTTCTGCTTCTGGCTCTCAGCGAAACCCACGTTCATCAGCTTGGCGCGGTTGAAATCACTGTTGCCTGGATTGAAAAACATTATGTGTGTGATGGACTGATGGTGTTAATTTATAGATATACCGTTTCACTGAGACGGCTGGTGAGGTAGGACACGGGTTGCGGGAGGTCAAGGAATTCATCGTCGCTGTCAAATACATACAAAATGGCAATAATTTTTGTGCCGATTTTAAGCACCCCACCGAGCGTACCGGGAATTAAAATTAATACTTTGAGTCAAAAATTGACACTGTATGTCTCATCACTAAAATTTAATTTTGAGTACGCTCATATGCTGCTATGAACACTAAAATGGTGATAGTCAAATTGCTTCAAAAACAGGTCGGCGATAGCAAGTCCAGCGTACTTGAATTGGTAGAGGTTAGCAAGTCATGCCAGAAATGTAAGATAACAATCATGGATAGCAATGTTTCTTTAATGTTACTGTCAAGGAATTTGGTTACCGTATACAATCTGGTAGCTTGTTAATATGGGTTTAAAATAACAAACACCATTGTTTAACAGAAACATACTGGGAAAAGGAGTAGTGATCTGATTTATCAAAACTTACCTTCCTGTTCAATGATAAATATGCCATATTCGATCTGTTGCTTCATCAGGAACGGGTGCATATGATTTAAAAATATCGCTAAATGCTGTTGCCGATCTCTGAAAAATAAGAAAAAAATATTACTAGACTCCAGTAGTTCCATTACACATTGACCAAACATTTGCGAATAAGATGCTTATATGAAAAACCACAAAAATACCACGTTCGCCAAGTAGGTACCTACTTTTGGCTGGGCACGTTAGGCTAATGTGCTTTTACATTCACTTACGTGTATATTCACTGAAACATAAAACTGAAATCGTGCTAAAAGTCTATATTATAAAAGTCGCACATTTCAAGTCATTTTAAATTCTACCGCCATAAATTGTCCAGAAAGTAAAACTTCCTGCAGATTCACCTAGCATATTTTTTAAGGGGAACAAAACTAACATAGGTATATTCCCGTGTGAGCCTCCGCACGTGTAAAATGTAGTTAAAATAAATAATTCCTACCAAAGTAGTACAATTCAGGTAATTTAAAATCCCGGCACCATAAATCCTCAAAAAAGGAAAGAAGGCGAAAAGGTCGAAAGTTCGCAAGGTGAGATAAACGCCTATCTCGACGTTTATGAAGATTGCTTATTGGGTAGATAACATAAATATCACGCCGTCGGATTCACTTAGACACGGAGGGTGGTAAATGTGGGAATTGGATTTTGTATTTTTCGATGAAAAAAAAAGAAATTTTCGCGCGGATTTCAATTACTTTTTAAATCTGGGCAGATAATGTAAATCCTGCAGTGTTTTGGTTTTACGACTTATTCAGATAAAAGTAGCTACGAGAACATAAAATGATTAACCTGAATACATAAGTATTCTCCACTTAACTCTTCATTTAATCTGATTATATTTTTCTGACATATTTGTTTATTCAGTAATGATTTTACCAAAGTGTTACCGACAAAACATAATGTACCTAACATTTTCTCCACGACCACCACCGAGAACACAACTCAATGTAACTGAATGTACAGCTCAACTTAATGTTTTGAAAAAATAGCTGCAGCGAACCCCACACATCGCTACTAACTAGGAATTTCTTTAAATATACCTATCCATTATATAAAAGAGACTTGCAATTTGTTGGTACAACAGGGAAAATAAATTCTCAGAACTGTCTGCAACCGTGATTTAAAGCCCTAGCTTTAAATTACGATTTTGAGCTTTACCTACAGTAGTGCAGAGGTCCAAGAAGGAGATATTTCCATGAAATATGTTTACCTGTAAGGCACAATAATGGCGACCTTATGTCGGGCGGTGCAGTTCGGTGGCGAGTACCGCCCGCCTAACTGCACTTCGGGGTATTTTTTGTCCACAGCATCCAGTTCCATTTCAGTCTTGTTAACTTGTACTGGACCTGTGGAATTATGATTTACTTATGAATAGTCTGTGTATAGTCTATGTCCTTGGGACTCTAATATCCAGATGACCTAGAATTTTCGATTACCTACCTTCAAGTACCTTACTACTTCTAGGAAAATAAGTTCAATAAATCAGTTATCATCAGTTATTAGATTTATTATTATAGAGAGCATTGCCGAAAAGACGACGAAAAATTAGGATGATCAGTAATCCAATTCGGCATTCTTCGATTGTTTTTCTAAAATTCATCAATATAGAAACGTTATAGAAACACCTGATTGCAGAACAGCAGACAATAGTGTCCGGAGAAGGCTTTCCTAGACATTATATTGCTTTAAAAAAATCATGATAGAAGGGGACGAGCAGAATAACTTGAGACCTGAGATTCTAGTACCCATTGAAAATTTTTGGGTTACTTCCAAAGTTTCATGCCTTAAAGCAGTTCCTCTGGTGCTGCAAATGGGCGGGCGGCGGTATAATCATTTAACATCAGGTGACTCACTTGCTCATTTGCTCTAAAAAAAAATGTGGTATGTCCACTTACCTAAGTCCGGTGGCATTTCATCGCAAATTGGTACCGACGGTTCGGACATTTTGAACTCCCCATCTTCAGTCGTCACCAGATTCTTGATACCCTCCATAATCTTCGTAATCAAGAGTGGAGTGCTCAAGTCATCCGATATATTCTGACGGGTCATATTGGTTGTTTCTTTGCTACAGTTCCTAGTAATTGTACCGTTTGCGGCTTTATGGGTTGAATTTCTCGTTGAGTTTTCAGTGGCAGCGTATGGGAGCTTCTTAGGCCAGGTTTGCAGCGTTTTATCAATGTTTCTGTAATAGGGGAATGAGGTTAATTTACACATTAGCCAAAAATATTTTTAAAGATTACTATTGTGACCTCAAACCACCACTTGAACTCGCAATTGGAAGACCATGCTTATAGTGTACCACAAACATAGACTTTTAGCTAGAAATAACGAAGCCCATAAACGTTTATTTCATGTAGGACTCCTAGTGTCTTTTATGCTACGTCTGTGACTCTACCATCTGTTCGGAATGTAGATTTCACTGAGAAGAGCTTAGCTTGCCAGCTCTAAGCTAAGCAATAAGCTAAGCTTAGCAATTGCTCTTTTCAAATAATTAAAAGTTACATTGTCGAACAATACAACTACTGGTGTAGTAGTTGTATTGTTTGACATAATGCCAACTCAAAGCTCAACCGGTTGCTTCCACGCATGTTTTTCACTATGGAGTCCATCAACACAACATTTAAATTTGTGTAGGTATAAATAAATTGAGAAACAAAAGAACTGGATCGGGAGGTTGACACGGTGAGGTGGAGTATTATAGCAAGCCTTACTTGAGGGAGGACTGCGTAGCGTTGTGCAGAGGAGTGTAGAGGTAGGTGCGAAGGGGCGAGGCGTCGAGGATGGAGCCGAAGAGGTACTCGACGGCGGCCAGCGCCAGCACCAGCAGCAGCAGCAGGCGGAGCGCCCGCGCCGCCCGCCCGCCGCCCGCGCCGCCGCCCATCAACGCATGCGCACCACCAGCGCACGACTTGAGCCCTGCTGGATATAGTTCTATTCAAATCCGACTGCTTCTATCAACGTACAGCCAAACTACTGGACGGATCGGGCTGAATTTTGGCATGCAGATAGCTATTAAGTATGATGTAGTCGTCCGTTGAGGAAGGATTTTTGAAAATTCAACCCCTAAGGGGGTAAAATAGAGCTCTGGGATTTGTGTAGTCCACGCTAAGACGCGGATATAAGGTAGTTATTCGTATTGCGGAATATGTAGGTGTGTACAGATCAAACCGCTGGGTTTACGAACGTGAGAATTGAGATTTTGTATTGTAGATTCTTTCTCTAACTTATAGCAGATGTATATTAGTATAATTTAGTTTAATTAGTATAATAAAGGTCCTAACGTTTTTGAGCTACCTACGCGACGCGGCGCGGCAAATGTAGTTTATATGAGTTTGTATGGAGCAAACCGCACTTGAGCGACGCAGCGCAGCGCAAATGTGTTTGTAACACTACTGGACTGATACAACTTTACTGTTGAAGTATTTTGTGCATGTATGCTGCGTTTGTGTGACAAATGTTTTCTACGAACCTTTGAAAGAAATCTGTGCAAGGAGGGGGCTCTGTGGAAGTGTCCCATCGTCCTTACTGAAAGTCTCCACACCCGAAGTTCCTGAACGCTCCCATCTTAACCTGTAAACAAAAGAAAAATCTTTGAAGGTCGTGCCAAATGTCTTTTTTTATCACACTAATATTATAAAGGCGAAAGTTTGTATGTGTGTGTGTGTGTGTGTGTGTGTGTGTGTGTGTGTGTGTGTGTGTGTGTGTGTGTGTGTGTGTGTGTGTGTGTGTTTGTTACTTCTTCACGCAAAAACTACTGGACGGATTTGGCTGAAATTTGGAATGGAGATAGATAATATCCTGGATTAGCACATAGGCTACTTTTTATCTCGGAAAATCGAAGAGTTCCCACGGGATTTCAAGAAACTTAAATCCACGCGGGCGAAGTCGCGGGCATCGGCTAGTTTCTGATATTTTTAAGGGGGTCACCTATAAGGTGACCTAATAATGCATTTTTACAAACTAAATTAAAATCAAAGTAGTTAAACCTAAACAATTTGAGAGAATCACTAACAAATTCATACACTTGCCGATTGCCGGAATGCTCAAAGATTTGTTTAAAATACAGTTGAAAATACTTTCAGAATAGATGGAGGATTACCTAATGATTTATTAATACTAGTGTATCCACCCGGCTTCGTTCAGTTTTGAATAAACTTTATACAAATAGCCTGTTATTTCTGGATAAAATAGTTTTCTAATGGTGAAAGAATTATCAAAATTGGTTCAATATCTTCAGAGTTTATCGATTACAAACAGACAAACAAATCTTTCCTATTTATAATATCAATAATATAGACTTAGGCTGAGATCTATAGAGCGCACTTTGACTTTTCTCAGACTTAAGACACTGTTAAAACGAGACAGGCTTATGTAACTGACATAAATCTGTCTCGTTTTTAACCCCCGACCCAAAAAGAGAGATGTTATAAGTTGAATGACGTGTGTATCTGTGTATCTGTCTGTGGCACCGTAGCTCCTAAACTAATGAACCGATTTTAATTTAGTTCTTTTTTGTGTGTGAAAGGTGGCTTAATTGAGTGTTCTTAGCTATAATCCAAGGAAATCGGTTCAGCCGTTTGAAAGTTGTCAGCTTTTTTCTAGTTACTGTAACCGTTACTTGTCGGGGAAGTGTCTTAAGTCTGAGCAAATTCAAGTGCGCTATAGATTTTAGCCTTAAAGTTGTAAAAAGTAGACAGACAGACAAAGACACTTTCGAAGTATGGATGTGTAGTGATATTAGGTATACATGGTTCCCATTCAACTAAGCGCTAGCCTGTAATTATTGTATGAAATTATAGCCAACCCTACGTCGGGGGGTAATTAACGTAGTCTGCGGTAATTTCCCTCTTGTAATTAATACAGCATGGCCGGGTGCATGGCAAATCGGGGGGAGCATGTAGAAATAAGCACGGGGCAAATTGTACTAAAAATTAGTGAGTAATACTCAACATTGCACTAGGGGTTTCACTAATTGGTACCAGTTTACAAGTACTGGTAATTAAAATTATTATTTAACTAAAAGGTAATTTAATTTAAAAGTTAATTTTGAGAGTTCCGTTCCCGAAGAGTGCCATATTACTAAGCTTCTGCTTTCCGCCCATCTATGACTGTATCTCACGGACCGCAATAGGTAGGTATAGAGAGTTCAAATTTTCAGTGTGTATTTCTATTACCGCTTCGCAAGGCTGCAAAGTTGTTATTTTGTCGCGAGAGTTTGTATTGAATTCCAAGCCAGCGAAGGATTCTAAGGTTCCACGAGCGATACGAGTGGTTCAAAAATAGAATTCTGAGCGTAGCGAGGAATTCAAGGGCTCAAAGCGCAAATAAAGTTACAGCCGTGCGAAACACACAACTTTTCATCTCACTACAGCGAGGAAAACGGTGGGACCCAACGGGTCACTTGATACTTATAATAGTAAAGACTGTAAGGACAAACCACGTTTCGGAACGTTTTATTAGGAAGAATTTTTAATAGAAAGAAAAAAGATATGTAAGTCCACCAACCATAGACAACAGTTCGTCACGTTCAAATTTCAACTCATATTTGCCATTTTCCAAAGCTTACAAAATTACCACTTTCCACGCAGATTTCAAAGGGCAAAGGAATCCTTTCAGAGCGAGTGATATGAAAATAAAATTTTCAAACTCCCCTTGCCTACGGCCACGTCCCTTAAGATACCGAGGCTAAATACTAGAAGCACATCCACCCTTCTGGATGGTGGTCCGTGGTTATTACCGCCTTACATGTTATCTTATCGCTTTTCTAATTTTCTCAATAAATATCGTGCGACGTCAATAAGCAATAAATGTTTATTAAGTCCTTGAAGGCAACTAAGGGTCGTAGAAACAAAACAAGGGCGTTAAAATATTACGCCGTTAAACCACCCAGCCGCCATTGTTGTAGCGAACAAAGCGAGAAATATTAATTAAGGGGAACGCCACGATAAATCATTTGCTTCATTCCGATGCACGAAAATATGGGTTACTAGCCGATGCCCGCGACTTCGCCCGCGTGGATTTAGGTTTTTAGGAACTCTTTGATTTTCCGGGATAAAAAGTAGCCTATGTGCTAATCCAGGATATTATCTATCTCCATTCCAAATTTCAGCCAAATCCGTCCAGTAGTTTTTGCGTGAAGGAGTAACAAACATACACACACACACACACACACACACACACATACAAACTTTCGCCTTTATAATATTAGTGTGATTTTCTATAACAACACAAGTATCGACACATATTCTTTTACGAGACGATCCAAGGACGCTTAAAGGTCTAACTACACTGGTGCGCTTTCAATTGACGGAATTATTAATTCAAATTCAAATTCAAATTATTTTTATTCAATTAAACTTTTACAAGTGCTTTTGAATCGTCAAAATAATCTACCACTGGTTCGGAATGCTGTTCCTACCGAGAAGAACCAGCAAGAAACTCGGCGGTTGCTCTTTTCAAATGTACAATTTACAATAATATTTATAATTTCTTGTGTGAGCCATTTTGCGATTGTTGTAATTTTAACGCAATGGGAAAGTTACAACCACCGTCTGATACTGAACCCTGCGATCAAACCCGGCTAGTTATTTTAACTTTTTTTTTTATTAAGCACTTTATCTCAGTTAAGAACTTTGTTGTAGTTAATATTGTAGTGAAGTTATAAAGTGTTTACTTTCTTTTAAAGCGCTTAATCCGAGGCGTGGCCGGTAATTAATGTGGATTAAAAAAGCAATTTGCGGAAGTGTCGGTGATAAATTAGCGCAAATTACTCGCCTAATACCGTAAGTGGTTTAGGTTGTTAGGGCCTTTATAGGTAGGTACCTAGTTAGGGTTCTGCATTTGAAGTTCGCCAACTCGTCCGATCGTCATGTAATTAAAAAAAAAGTAAATAATTTTGTCCGATGGTACGGAACCCTTTGCGTGCAAGTCCGACGCGTATTTGCCCAGTTTTTTTTAATATTTATGACAAACTAGACTAAACCAGCTTAGGTACATACATCACGGGTATTGGCTACTTTTTGTCCCGAAAAATCAAAAAGTCCCACCGGATTTTAAAAACCTAAACCCACGCGGACGAAGTCGTGGATATTATTTAGTAAATAATATTAAAATCTAATCCTGTCTATGAAACTTGTATGAACGAAAATTGGACGAACATTTTATGTCAATTTAAATATGAAATATGAAAATGAACAGCGCTAGGTCCGAGCAATTTAAAATATAGTTTGCTGGACAAAATGCATAGATTTATCATAGTAGGTATAGAAGACAGGTCACTAACAAAATTTCATAGCTCAAGTGGCCTGGTTTGCTCACATTATACACATCTGTTTCTTATTACGAAATATAGAAAAAAGTTTTATAATATCACCAACTTCAGTTTATTATAAACCTTAACACTTAAACATAAAATTTAATAACGATTGCGAAAAGACCTCTTGTCATCGAAAAAAAAACGAAATAAAATTTATCACCTAAGCAATACCTATCATCACCTAGTCTGAGTAATAATTTGATACAAGCATATTGGCTGCTATTTTTCGGGCCGCAATTGAAGAACTTATTTCATTTCATGAGCATTGTATTTCTATAACAAAATGAGATAAGTAACGCCAACTAGTGTTAAAGTTATATATTTTCACACATAACATACACAGCAAAAAATATGAGTGTGCATATTACTCATGTAGGTATGTTCTACTTTTTATTGATTACAGAGTTTTCCAGTGTTTTGCAATCGCGTTTTCGAATCGCTTCACATCAATAATAACCATAAAGCCAAATAAATCGAATTTATTTTTCATTCACTCTCGGTCTTTATTCAGAATTGGTTTTTTCGTCCCGTCCGTGAACAAAATATATAAATCGCACGGCACACTGAAGCGAACGAGCGTAAAATACTGGTACACGACCTGTGAACGAATGAATGATTCATGTGCATAAATCTAAAACTGTGGCTACACCACTGGAAACGCGAATTTTTCCATTTTTTCGCTTTGTTTTGATAAAAACCAATGGCAATTTAGCTTTTTTTTGTTTACTTTTAGAGAAAAACTTTTTTTTAAAGCTGTGACCGTTATATCATGATAGGCACTATACGTTGCCATTCATTCAAAAAAGTCGAAACGGTTCGAAAAATATTTCCATATTAATAATGCTGTTAACAAATGTGTTTTTGTGAGTTGAACGTTTTAGACTCAAATGCGACTAAAGGCATAATAATAAAAACTTCGTCTCTACCATAGCCGATAGTCGGGCAGATTCTAGGATTCCAAAGGATTGGTTCTTTCTTAGAATCCTAGAAGTCTATAGTAAAAAGCAAAAAAAGCCTTTATTATCTAATACGTTTTCCTAATACATTTATATTTACAGAAGTCTATAGGATAAATAAAATAATATTCGTCATATACCTACCTACTTACCTACTAACTACGATGACTTAACAAAAGTTATATAACCCCAATCTTTCCAAAACAGACCAAAACCATCTGTGTGTTCATGTAACAATATTCAAATAACGTACCTAAATTATTTCCGTATTTTTTGTGGATCCATGAATAATTACCACCCTGATGTGAATTATTAAACACGTGATGCTTGGCTTAAAATTTGACAAAATTTTTATATTGTCCTCCTATATTGTCATCTAAATACATAAAAGTAAAAAGCTGACCGATTCACTGACTGACTGATCTATCAACGTACAGCTCAAACAACTACACGAAGCGGGCTGAAAGGCACGCAATAGCTATTATGATCTAGACATCCGCTAAGAAAGGATTTTTGAAAATTCAACCCCTAAGGGGGTAAAAGTTTGTGTTGCCCACACGGACGGGCATAAGCTAGTTTCTCAATATTCTGGTATTTTACGGGGAATTCTGATGCATTATTAAATTTATTCTTATGATATTTTCTGAGGAAAATTGTTGCCAAGTTTTGTAGTTCTATAAAGTCTGGCTTATATTATTACCTACATTTAATTTTTTTGTATCATTGTTGGGCTGCACCTGATTTTTTAATGGCATAGAGCTAGATTGCCACTTTTTTAATAAATACTAGGATTTTGTATTTTTAATCCAGTTCTGAAATATCATCCGTTTTAGGATTAAAAGTAGTTTATTCATGCGCTTTTCATAAAAATGTTGGTAGCGGTCTAACCCAAAGCGATCTAAATGTTATGGAAGTTTATTATTATAACTTAAAAAAGTTATGGCAGTTTATAATAACCTATGCCCATAATAATCGGTTAATTTGAGGCATTGTACCGGAACGCTAAATAAATTGATCGGCTTTTTTGCTAGAGTGGTAACTTGCCACGGCCGAAGAACTAGAAATGCGTCAATTTTGAAATTATATTTTTCCAAATTATCCCTGCCGCAATGAAACCCGGGACTTTCCACTTATAAGACCACTTTTAACATCATTGCGCTAGAGAGGCAAATAGCGAGCTACTAACATTTTGCATTTGTTAAACAAATTCGTTACCAAGTTGGCTTAAAGCGAATGCCAGCACCCACACGAGGCAACTAACGCAATGCAGATATCCCGGGAACAGTTCTAGCGAAAACATGTTTGTTTATTTACTTGCAAACCCCCTTTACACAAATTTAATTTGTCGACTGCATACTTTGTGGATTGTACGGCCACCTGCGCTCTTGATACACCTGTATATATTTAATTTTTCACACCACTCGCTCGACAATGCCTTATTACTGATCAGTTATCTAAAGGTAAAGTACGTCATAACATTCCTATGACAGCAAAATTATTATATTTTTACGTGTCTACCTCAATCACACTATCACACTAATATTATAAAGGCGAAAGTTTGTGTGTGTGTGTATGTTTGTTACTCTTTCACGCAAAAACTACTGGACAGATAGAATGGAGATAGATTATACCCTGGATTAGCACATGGGCAACTTTTTATTCCGGAAAATCAAAGAGTTCCCACGGGATGTTTAAAAAACATACATCCACGCGAACGGAGTCGCGGGCATCAGCTAGTTTTCTACATTCTCAAAGGAGTCAATCCACAGAAGATTCCTTTCATTCTAAAAGAAGCCATGGCGACTCCCCGTCTTACAGTTCTGTAGGTTCGTAATTATGGGTTACCTGGGAGAGATCACTCTAGTGATAAGGTCGCCCTTTGTTTAATTAAGTGTATCATAATATATTCTGTCTTTGTAATTTTGTTACAATAAAGTTGTTTTAAATAAAAATGAATAAATAAGACCCATGCTCAGTAATGGGCCGACGATGGGCTGCCATGATGAGGATCGTTACGAACTACCATGTTCCCAGTGTTAAACGGACTGCTAGAAAGCCTTATAAATGATGTAGAAAGCCAAGCTTATGCAGAAAATTTGTCAAGCTCTTGCACACATTTCTCCATCTTGAAGCAAGATTTTGAACAATGGTTGGTACGCTAGGTGTTATGAGCGCAAAATTATTACTAGTTCTGTTTGTTGAAATATAGGCATTTGGACGATAGACAGGCCTTTTGGGCATGCATATTGGCACATACTAATGTTTACACAGTGCAAGGAATATGCAACGGGCTGTATCTGATTTCAAAGCAGGTTTTGTCAATACAAATTAAAATTACTTTTTAAAAGGTACAAAGTACTCTTTTCGAATGACAAATTGGTTAGTAAGAGTATTCTTATGTAGTGAGTAAACAATGGTGAAATCAATCAACCAAACCCGTCAATCATGCGTCCACCTAAAACTAATGCTACGGTATTGATTTTAGGCTCGTACATTTGCATAGTTGAGTCGTGTTGCCTTATTTTCCACATTATTGAGTTCTGATTAGGTATTTAATTTGACGTCAAGTGAGCGCCGCGTGGGCGAGCTGCGTCATAGCCTCCCTACGTGGGATAAAAGGTTATTGGATTGATTAAGCGTAGCACATGCGTAGCATAAGGTATCGGTATGCCGCAAACGTGACATATTCTTGGAGTTTCTCTAGGTGATCAAATCAGAAATGAATAGATTTGTGAGAAAACCAGAATGACCGCCTTGGCTCAGTCAGAAGGTTGCGAAACTGAAATGGCAATGGGCAGGGCACATAACTTTTAAAACTATCAGTTTTAAACGCAGCGTCATGTTAGGCTAGGTTAGTATTCCCCACTAGGTGGACAGGAGACGTCTAACGAAACGCAGGGAGCCGCTGGATTCAGGCGGCGTAAGTCCGTGGAGTGTGGAAATCCCTACAAATGTTTCAAAGCATGCTCGATTGCTTGTAGGTGACGTTTTACCCAAAGGTGCTCAAACACCATTGTGGTCTGTGTCGTTACGCGCATGGCTGTTACTTCACTTTTTAAAATACGAATGTCTGAGCTTAGCCTATCTGGAGTTTTATTATAGCTTCTATCTTTATTATATTCTATCCAATATTTTATTATAGCTTTGAAGTATGGTGTATGAAATGGCTGTGACACAGACAGACAAGCATTATGCAATTATAACGGTCCCGTATTAAAACAAGGTAGGTAACTACCCTTATAGTTTCAAAAATGACTCCAAATTAATTAAAACTTTTCTTTCCCCTCGCCCTTACAAACTAATTACAAACTTGTTCCGCCATAATATTATTCCGATAAAATTTTGTTTTTTCGTGAAAGTAAAGATTTGTTCAGTACTTACTAAACAAAGATATTAGGGGGTACTACCAATCTTCTATGAGTTTAGCGAAAAAAAAACACTTTCTATCATTTTCGGCATAATGTTTAACTTATTATGATTATAGACTAGATGATGCCCAAGACTTCGTTCGCGTGGATTTATGTTATTAAAAATCTTGGGTAAACTATTCGACTTTCCGGGATAAAAATTAGATTGCCGAAAATACTGCATGCTTGAGAATGCCTCCATAATGTTCTCAAAAGTGTGAAAACCAACCCGCATTTGTCCTACGTTTCAGACTATGGCCAAAAACATGCCCAATAGTGAATTGGTCGGTCATGATGATTATTATTATTGAATTTCATATTAAGTAAATAGTTTATGCCCGCGACTTTATCCGCGTGAACTACATTTCAAACCCCTATATTAACCCCTTAGGGTTGAACTTTTAAAAATCCTTTCTTATCGAGTGTTTACGTTATAAAAGCTATCTGCATGCCAAATTTCAGCCCCATCTGTTAGAGCTGTGCGTTGATAAAGCAGTCGGTCAGTCAGTCAGTCAAACTGTCACCTTTTCCTTTTAGATATTTAGATTTAGATTACTGAAATAAATTGTTTTAAGTTCTTAGTCAGGTATATAATATGAGCAAGTCGTTTTGCTCGATTTATGCAGACTTACAGGATTTATTAACCGCAAACGCAAACCACGGTTTGGATACTTGCTCGTAATCTGTTAGTTTTGTTCCCGTCCTGTAAATACAAACTTTCATGTAGTAATGTACTCTGAACGCGATTATACCGGGTAATAACTATGTTTGTTAATGAAAGTTAGCTCTTAAACTTCAGTAACGCCGCAGAAAATAAAGAAAGTACTAGACTCAGCGAATGGAGGTTGATTGTGATTTTTGTAAAATAAAATGCTAAGGACGCAAGCATTTGTACCTAGAAATAACCACTCAAATGCGTATTGAACTAACACACCAAGGGTTCCCTATCCATCGTACAAGAAATAACACTTTTTAATTATTTTTGATGTAATGTGGTTACATCAAAAATAAGTAAAAAGTGTTATTCCACGTCTATCGGATTTTCACTCTACTTGTACTGTAAAACCTGACCTCAAAGACGTTGCTTCTTGATGTCCACGATCACTCTGCCAAGAGTGTTGCGTCAAAGAAGAAAACATTACTACCTGCATGATTCTAGGTCAACAGGAAGTACCCTATAGGTATTAATTTCCTTGTCGACAGACAGATAACAAAGTGACCCTATAAGGGTTCCCTTTTCTTTTGAGGTTAGAACTCTAGAATAAAATTGAAAACAAAACTGCAGTAATACAAAAGAGGCCAATCGTCGTAGCGAGATTAAAGATAATCCGTTTGTCGGTGCTGGACGTAGAGGATTTGATGATTAGAGCTGCTTGCGGTTGTAAGCTTGCTCAGTATCTGTCGGACGGACTTAGTTCAAAGATTAACCATAATAAATAGTAAACAGCGTGAGGCCACTAACTCTTATTCAGGTTAAGCCTTAAACCATGTTATATTACTGCAACGGGGTCATTTTAGAATGAATTCAATGTTTTTTATACATCAACTGCAGTGAACTATCGAACAGGTAGTAGTAATGCTTTTGGATTTTTCACTCAAAGATTCACATTCCCGAAGTCTTTGAGAAGAGATCAGGGTTATGGTTTAGGCCATAGTCTGCCATGGTGGGCCAGTGTGGATTGACAGGCTTCACACACCTTTGAGAGCATCATGCAAAACTCGCAGGGCTTCAGGTTTGCTCACGATGTTTTCCTTCACTTTAAAGCGAATGGTATTTAATTGCTTAAACCATACATAGCTCCGAAAAGTTAGAGGGCATGTCCGGGATCTAACCCCCGACTTTCCGAATAGGAGGTGGACAACTTTATTCTTCACCACTAGGCAATCATCTAATATTAATTGACCGAGCGAAGCGAAGTCTCTGAGTCTACTTGAGTGAAATTGCATTTGTCCGTCTGTTTGTCTGTCAAAGCCTTATAACTTTCGAATTACTTAACGTAATTACTTTTTTAACCTGATGGTCTTCAGCCGAATATTGCATAAAAATATTATATAAAAAGCTTTTTTTTCAGGGGGCTCCCATACTAAATGGGAGGCTTGAAAGTTGAGATTGAATTCGACGCTATTATGTCAACAAGTGTAAATTAAAAATTTATAACACTCCCTAAAAGTGAAGGTTACAGTAACTAGAAAAGAGCTGATAACTTTACAAACGGCTGAACCGATTTTCTGGGATTATAGCTAAGAACACTCTCGATCAAGCCACTTTTCAAACCAAATAAAACTAAATTAAAATCGGTTCATTAGTTTAGGAGCTACGATGCCACAGACAGATACACAGATACACACGTCAAACTTATAACACCCCTCTTTTTTGGTCGGGGGTTAAAGACGGCTACATAAACTTGTATTATAATTTCAATTATATCCTGTACTTAATGTATAAGTTAATTACAAGAAAAACTGGCTCCGTTCTTCTAATATCTTTATCCAAACAAAGTTATGACAGTAAAAGTTTAACTGCTCCAGACTTTGTAACAAGGCAAGTGCAAGAAAAATAGACAAAGTTTTAATGGGTTTTGTGAATCTGCTCCTGTTTTGTGAAACGTTTTGTAAATTGTTGAGCCTAGATTTCCAAGAATAAGAATATCTCTTAGAGTCCTTCATCATCCACCCACTTCCCGCTATCTTCTTAAGGTCGTCAGTCCAGCTTGTTGGAGGCCGTTGTAAGTTAGTTCCTTGCAATATTAGCTGTTCATAAACTTGTAATATCTAAATATATAAAAGGAAAATGTGACTGACTGACTGACTGATGCATCAACGCACAGGCGAATCAAAAATTTAGTATGCATATAGTTATTATGACGTAGACATCCGCCACCATCCGCCACGAAAGGAGTTTTGAAAATTTAGATCCTAAGGAGGTAAAATAGGGGTTTGAAACTTGTGTGATCCACGCGGACGAACTCGCGGCCATAAGCTAGTATTTATACATTTTGCCCCCAATAAATTAAAAAGTATTGAGAACAAAGAAAGAACAAGGAACAAAGTTGCCAAAGCCAATGTGCAGCACATATATCTAGTACCTACCTACAACAAACGCATTGCAGATATTCCGGGACCGGGAACAAGGTACTATTATATAGGTAAGTATTTGTGTTTGTATGTGTCCGCAGCAGTCAACGTTAAATCTTGTTCCAACATTTGTGTTTCCACCAACTTTTGTACAGTGTCACATATGGTATTGGTAAAACTTTGACTACTCTACAATCGTTTATTTTCACTACAATAGTAAACATTGTTATTGTGTGACTGTAATAGTTGGTTTAACTTTTGGACATGTTAATTTACTTACTTGTAAGTTAACTTGCATTCTAATCTAGGAGACATTATGTTTTATAGAATATCTTGCCACTTCTGACATAAAGAAAAACATCAACGAATATAAACTATTACTAACTATAAACTATATGTCCGCGTGGATTTAGGGTTTTAAAAAACTCGTGAGAACCCATGTCATGTAGCCCATGTAACTCTCTAGGTCTTTAACGATACACATGCAAGAAATCACGTCGATCCGTTGCTCCGTTGCGACGTAATTGATGGACAGGAGAGACCAATAATCCTACAAAAAAACACATTCGCATCATATAGATAATGATATAATTAGATATTTTTTTTAATGAAAATATTACAATAAAGCTACAATTAGATAAATTAATTTAATTTAAAAATCAAATACAGGAATATTGCGATATTGTTATGGAAAAGCGAAATCTTCTGTCACAGGAGTAGTTCTTCTACTACTAAAAGAAGGCGCAAACCACTAAGTATGTGTTACTGGTTATTATTTGAAATAAACTATTTTAATTTTAATATAAAGTAAAGTAAGTATGATACCTATCAGTGCAACTGACGCTTTTAAAGCGCTTTTACTTTAAAAAGTTTATGAAGTATGAAACGATGTTTAAATTCATAAATACTCCCCGCATTTTACGGACCCATGAATAATAAACAACTTTGAATAATTTAATACGTAATGTTTGCTTAAAATGTGACAGGATGAATTTTTATAAAAGTTGCTCCGTAAAAATTATACATTTAAATATGGTCCTGCGTCCAGACTCCGTACTTTCACCTTCAATTAATTTTTTAAAATATACATAACTTGCTGTTAAACTCATGACGTTATCTTAGCATCGAAACGTTAGCTTTATCTTGTTCGAAACTAGTCGGGCTTACATCGACTAAATACGTGAGTATAGCCGTAACAATTGATACTTATAATCAGATAGTTTCTTAGCAAGATGCCCAAAGTATGATTAAACAGCAAGAGACAAGGGTTTTACCAACCTTGATTCTCATAAGTAATTTTGCAGCAGGTATGTAATGAGTATCGTTATTACCGAAGTAATGTTACACGGTCTCGGTAGCATCGATGTAATCAATCGATACAACAACAATTTATTCATAAAGTGCAGCTTAAAGGTCATCCGTGTGAGTGTCCAGGTTGTTTGCACCAGTAATGCGTCAATCGATATGCATCTTGACCTTCGTAGGGAATTTAAACAACATCACACTATCACACTAATATTATAAAGGCGAAAGTTTGTGTGAATGTGTATGTTTGTTACTCTTTCACGTAAAAAGTACTGGACCGATTTGGCTGTTTAGAATGGAGATGGAACCAATAACAAACGAAACATTATATTCGAATTGAACTTGGAAAAACATTTTAGAATTGAACTTCAAATGTTTTTGAAAACATATTCGGATTGAATTTCGAATGTTTTTGATACATGTTTGTGACTGGTTGTGACTCAAAATGGTTAACACCCACAGATATTTTTGTCTCTATCATTTGTATGGTTACTTAATAGAGAGAGCGCTATACAAACTTCTTTCCGTGGTTAGAGTATGGTGGACTTTGTCTGTGGTGGCGTTTGTTGGCGCGCGTGTTGTGATTTTTTGGAGTGTTTTTTTGTTAGAAGTGGCCGGTTTTTGTGTCCCGCTGGTGTTTATTGGTGGTGGAACTGACCGAGGAACTGACTGAGAAGCGCTCTAAAGGGGCGCCGCGTGTATGTCGGCGGGCGCCAGCACAGACGAAGTCCATACTTATACATATATAGTTTTCCTAACTTGTAAATAACTACACACTTGACATTGGCTAATCAGTGTAAAGCCAGACCAGAGAAGAATATGGTGTCAGTATGTGACCAAAAAGCAATCAACCTCAATGCATTGTAGCCCATGTTTAATTACCTTATTAGCAGTATAGCTCGCCCCTCCTTATCATAAATTACTCTATCGATGGTAGTGGCGTGTTTAGGGAACATTATCCAAGGTTACAACGCGCTATGTGCCATAACATCGTATGCGAACAGTGTTTACCATAGTAATTGCATTCAGTGCAAGGTTTGTTTGAACACATTTGACGGCTACTCTGGCGCAGTGGTAAACGTTGTAGTCTTATAAGTGGGAGGTCCCGGGTTCGATTCCCGGCAGGGGGTTGGAATTTTATAATTTCTAAATTGCTGGTCTGGTTTAGTGAGAGGCTTCGGCCGTGACTAGTTACCACCCTAACGGCAAAGCCGTGCCGCCAAGCGATTTAGCGTTACGACACCGTGTATAAACCAAAGGACATGGATTAAAAAATACTGCCATATCCCTTCCAGGTTAGCCCGCTTCCATCTTAGACTGCATCATCACTTATTACCAAGTGAGATTGCATTCAAGGGCTAACTTGTATCTGAATTTTAAAAAAAACCTATGCTCTATAGTGATGATAACTATACTTTTGTACTATTTTTAATTCACTTTGATTTTAGATTCAAAGTTCTACAAACGAACACGGATTAATCTCGCTTGGTAAATTGTTAAAGAGATGGATAGATACTTTTATATCGATGGATTTTATCGATCCCAAGGGGCTTGTAGGCGGTAATGAACGGCGGCGCGCACTGTTTGAAGGCGGGCAATATTAATCACGTTTAAGCGTGAAAAATTTAGTATATTTTATGCTTTTATGTGTAATACTAGCTGATACCCGCAACTTCGCTTATGTGGATATATTTCATAATCCCGTGGAAACTCTTTGAAACCCTTCTCATTCTAAGAAGAGACTCGTGCTCAGTAGTGAGTCGTGATGGGTTTATCATGAATATTAATAAAACTTTCAAAATTACTGTTTCATTTTCAAATGCTGGTTTTGTCAAAAGTTTTGATTAGAATCTTAATTTCCTTGGAATCTTGGATTAAACTAGAATCTTCAGTTATTGTATAACTACAGTCAATATAACTAGATGTCCATAGAGTTTGCAATAATTCAATAAGTTTTCAAACATTTGTATTCAAGCACCTACTTGCTACTGTATTCAAGTGTGGCGCCTGGTATTATAACACGGTAGAGCAACTGCATGTAACTATTCCAATTGCTTTATTGACAGGCTAGATTATATCTACATACATATAGGTGTGTACCGTGAATATATCTCCTCAATAGCTCAACCGGTAAAGGAATGGACTGAAAACCGAAAGGTCGACGGTTCAAACCCCGCCCGTTGCACTATTGTCCTACCTACTCCTAGCACAAGCCTGACGCTTAGTTGGAGAGGAAAGGGGAATATTAGTCATTTAACATGGCTAATATTCTTTAAAAAAAAATATCTCATATTGATGGAGTGAACAAATCCCGATGGATTTAGAATGTAGCGCGGGTAATGAATCGCCGAACGGCATGAGTGACAGGTGACGGGTTCAGTTTACTGAATGATTGCTTTGCCGAGGTGTTAAATTGTTATGCCTACCATGTTATACCTACATAGATTGTTATATTGACGGAGTGAACAAATTGTGTGGGAATTAGAATGTAGCGCGGGTAATGAATCGCCGAACGGCATGAGTGACAGGTGACGGGTTCAGTTTACTGACTGATTGATTGGTTTCACAAGGTGTTAAGAGGGGTCTCTCCGTCTAGCTCCACACAAACGTAGTTCGTCTCTCATTGGAATACTAACCAATCATACTCAATGGAATTTTGTAGAAACGGTCCGGGAACTAATATCTATGCCTGTGGTTTTCCAGATTTCCGTTAAAATATTCGGTTTCAAAGTTACGCGGTCTACAAAATTCACATACAAATCTTGAGCCCCTGTTATTTTAAAACTACATATTTTTAGAAAAATCTAAAACACCACATATTAGTTTCTAGAATATGTCTGCAAAATTTCATGGAATTTGGTTGCTTAATATTCAAATGAAATTGGGACTATGATTGTATGGAGTAAGTGACGGAAAGAGCCCTGTTAAAAACTATATGCCTATACCATAACTTATACCTATATTAATACTACATATAATATAGGTAGGTATAGGTCGTATTGACAGAGTGAAACAATTTTGTGGGAATTATAATATAGCACGGGTAAAGTTACCGAACTATGAGTGGTAATTGACAGGACATTACCCCCATCAAAGTTTGTTTACTAAATATTTGCTCTCATGAGGTGTTAAATACACGTGTGGCGTAGATCGCTTATTCCAGCATAGTTGATGAGTTTCGCAGGAGATATGGGGGATGTCATATTGATGGAGTAAGCAAGCCCGTGGGATTTAGAATGTTACGCGGGTAATGAATCGCCGAACAGCGTGAGTGGCAGGTGACAGGTTCAGTTTACTGACTGATTGCTTTGCCGAGGTGTTAAATACTTGTTATCTATACTAATATTATAAAGAGGAAACCTTTGTATTTTTGTATGTTTTTATTGAATAGGCTCAAAAACTACTGGACCGATTTCAAAATTTCTTTTACCATTACTTAGAGGGATTCTTCCGAATCCGTATAGGCTATATTTTATCCCGGAAAATAGAAAAAATAAATGTCCACCCGTGCGAAGCCGGGGCGGGTCGCTAGTACATAATATAGGCAATCTATTTTCGCATACTTGCTTGTTGTTGGCTTAGCATGTTTGTGGTAGTTTGTCGTGTCGTTTTTTTATTATTAAATATTGAGGTTTACTTGAGGTTGAGTTTGAGGTGAGGTTAATGCAAAGATTATAATTATCTAAACTTTAGACAATCATAATCTTACGAACCAGAATGCAAAGATTATGATTATCTAAACTGGTTCTGGTTTCGTATAAGAATATAAAACGTGTACGTTGTAACTTTGGAAACGTATCTCACACAGTACAAACATTTTCATTTCAGTCTTACAATGTATCAAAACATACTGAAAATAGACAATAGACATGTTAGCTTTAGGTTATGAAGCAATGTGTTATGTCCCAGGTGGTTCATCCGACACATTGAACAACACAAAGCTCACGAGATTCGTGAAATAGCTGGGAATTTTGTCTGCATCCAACCTACACTGATGGCTTGTTTTCATACTATCTATACTAATATTATGAATAAAGTACGTCTGTTTTTTTTTCGATTACGTTACCCCTCGACTGCAAACTTATCTGGTGGTAAGTGATGATGCAGTAAGACGGAAGCGGGCTAACTTGGAGTGCAGTTTTATTTTTCTACGTGTCATCGTACCGAAACACTTCGCTTGGCACTGCTTTATTGGTAGGGTGGTAACTAGTCATGGCCGAGGCCTTCCACCAGACCGTCTGTCTGCCTCTTACCTATTCATCGCCCATTCGTATACCTATTTGGTACAGAGATAGGAACCCTGGACATAGGCTACTTTTTCCCGCAAAATGCAACCGTCCCCAAGAAGTTTTTAAAAACCTAAATCCACGTGGACGAAGTCTATTAGTATTATATATTTTAGGGTGCGAGAAGAAGCTTACATTAAACGGTTCACAATACAAAACGATCTTCAATAAGTAAAAGTATACAAGTGTAAATTAAAAATTTATAACACTCCCGACAAGTGAAGGTTACAGTAATAACAAGAAAAGAGCTGATAACTTTCAAACGGCTGAACCGATTTTCTTGGATTATAGCTGCTAAGAACACTCTTGATCAATCCACCTTTCAAACAAAAAAAAACTTAAAATCGATTCATTTGTTTAGGAGCTACGATGCCACAGACAGATACACAGATACACACTTCAAACTTATAATACCCCTCTTTTTGGGTCGAGGGTTAAAAACTAACTAAGTAACGTTAGTTTTAGAAGGTGTAAGTTAAAACTATTCTCTTTCAAACTCCGCAACTTTAAGACTGCAACACCCAGGCTAGGTTTTACACATCGGCTGGCAGCTGGCCAAGGCTTCATGGCATTAATTACTCGGACATACTTTGTGGAGATTCCCCTTGCTGCGACCACCGCTTCGAAAAATTCTTGCTTGTTACTAGAGATGGACTATTTCACAGATAGCGTGTGAAAAATCATGTATAAAGCCTTTTCATATAGATGTAACACTTGCTACGTTACATAAACTAGCCTGTGAAAATTCACGTAGCAAAATTACACAAAGTTTGAAAAATATTATTTATAATCCCACTTTATTGTTTAAATTTCACGCGCGCCTGCGGTCAGAGCTAAAGAGTGCGCGAGCGAGAACACTCGCATCCCTGAATGTCAGAAAGGGAAAATATCTAGTTCAAAGAATATAGTAAACAATCATTTGCTACGTTTAATAAAAACCGAATTTTCACTATCGCTTTCCGTGAAAACTAGCCTGCGAAATATCAGCGCTATTGTTCATTTATTAATTCATAGTTAAATTTTATTAATTCATAGTTAAATTAGGTATTATATTTATTAATTCATAGTTAAATTTTGAACGGTTGTGAGTGTAAAAATTTAATAAAATACTTGAAATCCTGTAAAAAATCGCCTGTAAAATCACTGTACAAAATAATAATAATTTCACCAAATGAAATTGAATTTAAATTAGCAATCATGCCCATCGAGAATGAAATCCCCGTAGGTTATACCTAGGATTTATTATTACAGCTGCATTTAAGGCGCCAGCAGTGCACCTAGTTTAAACTTAATTTATGTTGTTAGAACTGTAAAAAAACTTTATTGTTCAAAGCGTTGAAACGTTGAAACACTTTATTAAGTTTGCTATTATAGTGTTCCGTATTTTATTTATGAAAATACGTCGATTTTGTATAATTGTTACTGGAAAAGCTCCCAAGTTTTTCCAGTAAAATCTAAGATTTACCTAGTCTCATTGGTAAAAGTCTGAACTATACGTTAATTTCAGCCTTTTTTACTAACATTCACTACCTAAGTCTTACATTTTACCTCAAGACAAGTAAAAGTCCGAATAATATGATGGACTATGGTAGAGTAAACTAGAGTGAGGGAACTCAGTTTTGATCCTGAATCAGTCAAATATTAGGCTAGGGATGACGTGTAAGAATTATTATTATTTCCTACATCCATGGTGAAATCTAAGATACCTAGTCGTTTCATAGCCTACCTAGCGTCAAATGTAGGCAACTTTTGACGCTTGCCAGTGTAGGTGAAGACTCGACCTTTTGTTACAATTAGTTTCTTAACTATCGTGAACTGTGACTCTGGATTTAACCCTTCTCATTCTCAGAGGACTCGAGGAGAAGAAATATTATTATTTGACCCTTAGAAAGCTAATTTATCCAGAAGTTACATAGGCTATAAATTACATATATGGTGAGGAAAAAAGTCGCAAGGGTGGGTTATTCAAAGAGCGGACTAACAGATTCCTGATGGCCGGCAACGTTTGCATCGGCGGTACCTATGGTGCTGCTAATGTTCATAGGCAGCGGTAATCGCTTAACATCCGGTGACCCGCCTGGTTTGCCCTCTATTTTATTATAAAAAAAGCGAACGTTTACTTTGTAACTTGAGATATGTTTACATTGTTTATTCCGTCTAGCGCGCAGTCTGTTGCAGCTATGATACGAACCTGCAAAGCGGACGCAAAAAAGTTATCTATCGTGTGCCATAAGTTTCTGCAGGCTTGCCAAGTTGCCTGGCGGACGGCCAAGTATATAGTAGCTTAAATTAATTCGTCGCAGATACTTGGCGCAGCGAGCGGTCTCTACTTGTGACCGCTGTTGAAAACAAGGGTTAAAGTTAAAGTTATTTCTGTGTTCTTAATTGGAATATTCCATGCTTTAATGTAGCCTTGTTTGGGCTTAGTTCGAAAGTTTATATAACTATAATATTTTATTAATTATAATTTATTAAATAAATAAATATTTTGTTAAATAAAGCAGGCAGGCAGACAGACAGACATACAGAGAGACAGACAGACAGGCAGACAGACAGACAGGCAGGCAGGCAGAAAGACAGACAGACAACAAAGTGATCCTATAAAGGTTCCGTTTTCCTTTTGAGGTAAGGACCCCAAAAAAACAAAAACCTTCACGCAAGTGTCAGCAACAACTTTACAAAGAACTGAATCGGATGAACGATACGCGAACAAAACATGAGGTATGTAGATTGCTTACGCTAAGTAAGTAATGTGGATGCAACCCGATATTGTAGTGGCGAACAAACAGTAATGAAATTGCCTTCTCTTTCTGTAAACAAAATTTTGTGTGCCAACCAAACATGCTGTGTTTGTAGAGCAAGGTCGACTCAACCTGGTAACTATCCAGCAACCGGTAGTGACCAAATAAAACTACCCATTGCCTCCTACCAACTTTTTTCTGTCGCATAAAACGAAAATCCATACATATTACATATGTTATAAATACGAAAGTCTGCATACGCATCGATTTGTCTGTCTGTTACCTTTTCACAACTCAACCGCTAAACCGATTTTGGCGAAAGGTTTAGAACGACGGATATCCAGAACCTTTCCGGTATAGGATGAAAAGCATTGCCTTATCAATGCAAAAAATCACATCGGTCTGTTGCGACGTGATTGAATGCCAAATAAACAAAAAAATTATGATAATATGTAACAAAAGCGAAAAAGAAACAAATTCTTTGTTGGTTTATTTTTCAATCATATGCCGTGCAGAAACCAAAGGGCTGTGGGTTTAATAAAACCTGCCATTAGCCTTCCAGGTTAACCCACTTCCACCTTAGACTGCATCATCACTTACCACCAGGTGAGATTGCAGTCAAGGGCTAACTTGTATCTGAATAGAAAAAAACACTAAACTGTTAACATGAGACAGAAGCTGATTTAAGCCGGGACTTTGTCCTTAGGAAGAGGAAGGATAAACTTAAGGAAATAAAATTGCTAAACTTAAGGAAATAAAATTGCAAGGCATACCCAGCACAATAGTCAACGTAAGCTGTAAGTACATGCTCTGTCAAGACATGATCCACTCACAACTCCTTATCTACGTTGTTATTACGGAGGAGCTGCCTTCTTGTGCGCAGTTGACTGAACGTGAAATTATTTTTCGTGTAAGGTGTAATCATTCGTATATTTTATCCTCGAGATAGGCAAGTAAGTACCTATATTTAACTAAGTATTTTAATTAAACTGACAGCTAATTTTTTTGGTCAAAAATCTTTTTATTTTTATTCGGCGGCGGATCATGGGGTTCTGAGATCGAACGGCCCGGGTTGAATAAAAATGTGGTTTGGTTTTTCTGTCAAGATAATTTCAGTAGCATCCTGAGTCTGGGAAGTTGGCGGTGTCATATCCCCGTACCTAGGGGAGCACACAAAGCCTCTGCTAATCTTTCACCGGTTCTGTCAGATTGCTGGACAGTGAAGGAATATTGCAGCTGTGTTTTCGCACACACTGAATGCACTAAAATGATCTAGCGTGCCGAAAACGGACATACGTTACTTTCTATCCATAATTAGAGCTTCGTTGGTATTTTAAAAAACCTCAATCCACGCGGACGAAGTTGCAGGTATCATCTAGTAAAATCCATACTTAATATTATAAATTGTGTGTGTGTGCGAAAGTGTGTCTGTCTGTCTTTCTGTCTGTCTGCTACCATTTCACGGCCCAACAATGTAACCGATTCTGACGTTGGTACAGGCTTAGCTTATATCCCGGGGACGGACATGGGCTACTTTTTATCCCGGAAAATCAAAGAGTTCCCGCGGGATTCCTTAAGACTCATCCACTAAACTGATTTGTATGAAATTTGGTACCGAAGTAGCTTGCGTCCCTGTAATTGAAATAGGCAACTTTTTATCCCGGAAAATCAAACAGTTCCCACGGGATCTATAAAACTCTAAATCCTCGCGGATGAAGTCGCAGGCATCCACTAGTATAAAATAAGACGTAAAGTAAAATACACGTAAGTATACATTTTATGCCTTTAACATAATATATGATACGAAGGTATGAAGATTAGACGCTATACCCTCGAACGGATACAATCCCATTAGTTCCCGGTGACTAGTTCCCCGATATTTATCATGAGGGTGCTGAAAATACATCTCAAGTACTATTAGAACGCTTGAATAAATATCGTATAACGTATTAAAAATGTTTGAGATACCATTAGGTATAATTTATTTATTCCTACCAAAAAAAATGTATCAAAAAATGATCTACAAGAATAACTAGATTAAATAAACCTGGCCAAGTGCGAGTCAAACTTGGGCACTGAGGGTTCCTATTCGGGCTTTTTTCCAATATTTTGCACGACAAATCAAAAACTATTATGCATAAAAATCTGTTTTAAAACGTACAGGTAAAGCCGTTTAATAATATGATACTTGGTATACCTAGTTATCTTACTTTGAAAATTGAAACACATTAAAAGAAATTTTTGTGATTTAACCACAAATTCACGGTTTTCGGATGTTTTCCTGTACTTGTGCTACCTACATAAGACCTACCTTTATAAGACCTACCTACCTGCCAAATTTCATGATTCTAGGTCAACGGGAAGTACCCTATAGGTTTTCTTGATAGATACGACACACGGAAAGCCAGACAGACAAACAAACAAACAACAAAGTGATTGTATAAGGGTTCTGGAAAAAGAAAACTTTTCGAGATACGGAACCCTACGAAGTGGACAGAGAAGCACTTATCTCTACAAAAGATCTCTAGTACTCTACTAGTAATATATTCGGGAATCGGGATTCGTACCAATAAAGCGAAAGTGCGTTTTAGTTTCACAAAGCTTATCAGACCGCATCCGGGTTCTATCAGTTCCCGATGGACCGCTAATACATTATACATGCGATAACCGTGCATTTGTTTGTTTAGGAACGTTGCGAAACCGATCACTTACTATCTATACCTACTAATATTATAAATGTGAAAGTGTGTTTGTCCTTCCATCACACCCTAACTAAGCAACCAGCCGATTTGATTTTTGGCATAGAGATAGGTGAAAGGACGGAGAGTAGTAACGCGTCGCTGTTCTATTCCGCTATGTGGAAAATCACAAGTTTTCAGGAGACTCTTTTGAACTTAAATTTTTTGAAAAAATACACACACGTTTTTAAAACCAAAAAAAATGACTTACATAACTTATAATAATATGTTTGTAATCTACATAAAACTTGGTGATGTAACAGTAGCATAGGTTGAGTGTAAACTTTAGAAGTAAGGAGATTGAAACGTGACGAAAATAGTTACATCCATTATTAAACAGTAACATAAGTTTGAAGGACTTGCTTGAGTATAATTAGATTACGAGGTCCCAACTACGGAGGCGCTTAGTTTGATGCTTAAGGGTTTTAAGCGTTGTTATTTATTCAACACAAGTCTTCTAAAGAATAATGTATCTAGTAATAGTTTACTGTTTACGCACATTTTAGTTCAGTTAAGAAAATATTACAATAAAACTTAAAGCTAGCCTTATCTTATTACTATACAAATCATGCCCGCGTGGAATGGTGCCAAGAATACTGGCTGCATTTAGACGCTGGACAGCCAGGCTGATCCGTTGCGCAAAGAATGAGCCAGCCCTTCTGTCACCCGATGAGGCTATTAAACGCGGTGTTAGTTCACTAAACTGCTTCATATTTTTGAGAATAGACTTTTGCATGTAACTCTTTACTTAAGTAACCGAGCACGTATGTATCTATGACAAATGAAGACTTGTACTGACTCCTGCCCGGCTAGCATGGCCAGTAGATAAAAATTATATCCCTGATTATATCCACTGATTTCTTTGACATCAGTGGATATAATCGGGGGATATAAATTTTATTTACTGCCCATGCTAGCCGGGCTGGCTGACTGATCTACGAGTATTAATGCATAGCCTACAGCGCAGCGCTAGGGTTGACTTTAGGTTCCTTTTATGACGTAGGCGTTCATTAAAAAAGTGATTTTGGGAAATCCACTCCAAAAGGGATTAAATAGGACATGAAAATTTGTGTGAAAGTCCTTCATTTTTCAACTTATATCTATCAAAATTGAAATTTTGGAATCCGAAAAACAAGGTGAAAATTTGATACAAAATTGAAGTAGACCGTAAAAGCTAAATTAGGCAAACTCAAAAGGGCCTCTAATGAATAAATAATTAAGCTTAAGCCCGAATTAAGAGGTTCTAACAAGTTTGAGTGTGGTAATCTACTTAACCCAAACAATATTCTACCAACTCGTCCGTTACCATAGTTTAGCAATTTCCCAGTTGAGAAATGAATATACTTGTTGTATGAGCCAGCAATGACTTTGTGGTCAAATAGACCCACAAAAACAGTGAAACGCTATCTCGAAATGTCACAATTTTAATGTCGACATCAAAACATAATTTTGAAACAAGTAGCTGCTAGCTGAAGTGCAAAGGTAAAAGCCTAAGGTAAAATATTATTAGAGATCCATAGAGCATATTTTAACTGAAAAAGTCTGAGCAAAGTTTGACTTTGCTCAGACTTTTTCAGTTAAAATAAGATTTATGCCAGCGATATATCGCTTTCCCGCTTTAAATAGTGGGAAAGTCCAGGCATCCATTAAATATGAAAGGAGATCGAAAATTCATGGAAAGTAGTGCTTTTTACTTTGTTACTGTTACTGTGATTTTAATCGAATTGATATTTAAATTTTAATGTGTTATAAACCAGGCGCGTTACCTTTTTTACCAACTGTATAATTGTTAAACTGCGATCGTTCTGTACTCTTGCAAACCCTTGAAACTTATGTTCGGTTAGGTTACTATTTACATCACGTTTCAGTAAATTGGCGTACCTACATATATAAAACAACTTAGGAAACTTTCTAACTCAAATTGGAGGTGCCTTTTCAACTGTTTCGAATTTGAAAAGTTGCTACTTATTTGAACTGGGGACTTACGTAGGGATTTTGCTGTTTCGAACGAGTGTATTTTATGATAAGGAGGTACTTAAGAACATTTACGACTTTTATGCCTTGTAGGTACTATTTCATTAAGGAAAATGAATTTGGTTCTCATTTGAATATTTGCTACTCAATGAAATTTGGTAGATACCATCTGGCTTTTAGGAACTAATACCTGTGTTTGTAGTTCTTAGATTACCGCTAAAATTCAGTTTCACAGTTACACGGTCGGTCTTACATTGAGAAGATAATCAAACTACATATGTATGGAGGGCGCTAGGGAGCGCGCTAAGGAAACTTCCCTTAAAATATGTAATTATTGTAAAGAAAAGCCAGGAGAAAAAGAGGCTGCCCTGATAAAGTCAAGAACGGCTTTGATAAAGTACTGAAACTCATTACTAAAAAGTCCGAACAAATCATAAAAAGTTTTTATTCCAAGAGAGACTATTTTTACGCGATCCTGTTTTCTGATAAGACAAGTTCATTTCGCACAATGAATGTCAGCCACGGAGCCTCCGGCGAAATAAGAAAATGTGCCTGTTGTACCGAAAAATGTTATGTTATTTTATACTAGCTGATGCCCGCAGCTTCGCCCGCGTGGATTGGTCAGATCCCCTGCAGCATCAGGATTGAGGAGTTGGACTCCAAATTTTTTATGAAACAATGTCACAAAGTTCCTCTATCGATTAAAAAAGAAATGACGCAAATCGGTTCAGAAATCTCGGAGATTTCGGTGTACATAGGCAGAAAAACACAACTCCCTTTTTGAAAGTCGGTTAAAAAAGTAGCCTATGTTACTCCCTGGTCAATTCTCTACTTTTCTGTGAAAATCCCGTCAAAATCGGTTCAGCCGTTCCCAAGATTAGCCTTTTCAAACAGACAGACAGACAGACAGACAGACAGACAGACAGACAGACAAAAATTTTAAAAACGTGTGATTCAGTTATAGTATCGTTCAAATAACCATATGACCTTAATATGTGGTAGTTATTTCGACATTACAGACAGACACTCCAATTTTATTTATTAGTATAGATTTACTTCATTAAAAATGTGTGCTTGCATATCAGGATTCTTGACGTCATTGTACGGGAGTATTTCATTGTAGTACAATCACAGTATCACATTAGTCACACTAAATATTATAAAAATGAAAGTCTGTGTGTATGTTTGTTACTCTTTCACACAAAAACTACTGGCTGAAATTTAGAATGGAAATAGATTATACCCTGGATTAACACATAAGCTGCTTTTTATCCCGGAAAATCAGAGAGTTCCCACGGGATTTTCTAAATTCTTTCAGCATTTGAAAGGTACATTATTCCAAGTGGAATAATTTATTTTTATAGTTGAAATAATTAATTGTTCAAGCCAGACGAAGTCGGAGCGAGTTGCTAGTCTACACTAATATTATAAAGAGGGAGAGGTCGTAAGGTTGATATCGGCATTGAGAAAATTAACTAGATCACAGTCTCTCTATGTCATACTGACTGCAGGTAAAGGAAAAACGAAAAACTATCTTTTTCTAAAGGGTCTTATACATATATTATGTATTATTTATAGCTCATAGTACTTGAAGATAGTGTAGCTATTTATCAGTGAAAGAATTTCCGAATTCGGATGAGTAGTTTTGGATATTATCTCCTACATCCAAACATACAAACTTTACCAACTTATTCATTTATATTAGTGTAGATGTGTCTATATCATCATTATAGAATATTTATTAATAAGCCTGTATTCGTGTCCTATATAAAACCAAATAAATTTATTATATTGGTATCCGCAACACAGTATGAATATCCATTAATATTGTAATCAGCAATACCAATCACGGTAAATTGCAATTAAATGGCAAGTGTATGCTGTAAACATTTTATTTACTGAAACTACTAATTGGATTTTGATATTGACTAATTAAAACAGATGCAAATAGCTGAAACGTTCAATTGGTAAACAAGGTTTTCAGTAATACGGGTACTTACCTAGGTATTAAATACTAGATAATTCAACCGGCGTCGCCCGGGATATAGGTACCTAGTATAGGCTATGTTACTTTGCGATAAAGTAACTCTCTAATAGTGAAAGAATTATTAAAATCGGTTTAGTAGTTCAAGAGTTTATCGATTAAAAATAAACAAACGAATCTTTTCTCTTTATAACGGTATTATAGTATAAAATATGTACGTGCGCACTTTAAATCATATCAACGGAAACTAGCCAAGTACACGCTCGGGACCTCACAAACATGCGAATATCCTGGCCTCTAGACCAATAAGCCAGTCAATAAATAGTCTGTTATTTAGCACTCTAGGAACTTATCACAATATACAAATCAATAATTGCAAATTAAGAATGACGCTCCTTAATATCTCCTATTACTAAATTAACGAAGATAAAGTACTAAGTAGAGTGAAGTTAGTATGATTCCGTAATTCGACTCGATTGTCGAAGTTTTCTTTCGAGAATAGCAAAGTTTAGCATCGCATCGCACAGTTTGGGTTGGAAATGAAATAATGCTTGTTCTTTTGCTTTCGTTGTATATTCTACCTTTTCTAGTATAATATGAGTATTTTACTGATTTCTTTTCTAGGTTACACAGAAGTATTATTAGATTTGTCAAAAAAGCGTGAGGTTGTCACCAAGTCGATAGACAAAACCTAACAATGCTGTTTTTATAAAGATAGTTTTTTGCATAGAGTTACAATTTAATTAACGTTGCGTTGGATAATAGAGACAGTGTTCTTCTTAATTTAGTACACGTTTGTATGAGTGAGCTGTTCAAAATCGGCGACACTCAATCTCCTTATTAAAACAAATTATGTCATTTCTATTACTTTATTTTAAGATCTGTGGTGTTATTCCCTACGAGGAAGAGGGAAAATCGGATTTTAATTGGATTTTTTGGTATCAAACGCCTTGTAATCTTCAGAAATCTACTTCTTTTCATCCTGAATCCACAAAAAGATATGACTTGATTGATCTAGCGCCCGGTGGAATTTAATCTCGGAGGCTAGAGATTAATCGTCTCGAGGAAGGATATTGACATCAAATGAGCTTTTTGGAGATATTTTCAAAGGAAAACCGAGCGATCCATTACCTATTTTTAGTGTCATTGATGAAAAAAGATTTTTCATACTTTGTACAGTATGATTTTTTTGTATTTCTTTGACGTAATCCCTTTTCCGTGCAAAAAGATTCCGGATCCGGATACGAATAGTTTCTTTTTTCAATGTCCAGCAATGAAAGACTTAAGAAATGAGTTGAAAATGAGTAGGAAGTTGTACAAAAGTCAATCCTCTTTAATAGAGTCAGAACTCCTAGTCCTGTCCATCAAGTATCCTATTCAAGTTTTCGTTTACGTTTGGAGCCTCGAACAGTCCTCAACTAAGTCTTTTTAACCCCCGACCCAAAAAGAGGGGTGTTATAAGTTTGATGTGTGTATCTGTGTATCTGTGTGTGGCATCGTAGCGCCTAAACGAATGAACCGATTTTAATTTAGTTTTTTTGTTTGAAAGGTGGCTTGATCGAGAGTGTTCTTAGCTATTAAAGTTATCAGCTATTTTCTAGTTACTGTAACCTTCACTTGTCGGGGGTGTTATAAATTTTTAATTTACACTTGTTGGTAATGGATTTGGATACGTCAAGAGCCGTTCCTTGTAGCGATTAAATAGCTCCCTAACTTCCTTCTTTATTTAAAGTACCTATATCTACGTCATTAGGTAACCGATAGACATCCGAATGACATAGAAATGGTCACATTGGGCCGGGGCACATATTAATATGGCGGAGCGCAGCGCAGAGCATTTTTCACAGTCAAAGTATTATCGACATTGTCCTCATTGAAATAATATCTAAAATCTATTGTGCATCCGTGCGGATACTCGTGCATCCGCGCGCAACCCGCGCGTGCTCGCGCATTCTCTGGTAGAAATTCGCGTAATGTGTCACGCGATTAGAAAACTTCGCGGGCATGCTCTGCGCTGCGCTCCGCCGTGCTCCGGCGCCGGCCCTTATAGGACTTTTATAAGCCTCGGAAGATCGCCCACACTGCAAGAGCACCACCCTGCGACTCGTTTGATGTGCCTCTGCCCACCTAGTGTTTGTTACCTTTGCTAACGCTACGCTTTCCGCAAGTATATGTAGGTGACGACATTGAGAAGAAAATTGAGCCTTGAATTTCGATTCTAGAAAACTTGTGTGTACGAAATAAACCTACTTTTCGTAGAATGCAAACTGGGTCAATTTTCTTGGCACCATTCCACGCAGGCTTGATTTGTACAGTAATTAGATTAGGCTAGCTTTTTGAGTTGTGCTATATAGTATAGATAAAACTTTAATCGCAAAGCAAGAATGCTTTTCATTGCAATTTTCACCATCATTCAGAAGAATGATGGTGAAAATTGCAATGAAAGAAGGAAGTAAATCGGTCAAATGCGAGTTGGACTCGCACAGGAAGGGTTCCGTATAATCCTATAAGAAATAACCCTTTTTAATTTTCATGGCGGTAATTTTGCAAAATAAACCGGGAGTTCTACACATCAAGTCTTGCGCCGCCTGATTCCAGCGTCGCCCCACGAAGACCTACCACTAGGTGGACTAGTGGTGGGTTTTCCAACGATGTGTTTTATGGTGCGAGGTCACTATTCCAATACCTTGGGACCCCAACATCTATCGGTTTTTCGAACTAAGTATGTGCTCTGTCAGTTGAATAGAAGATCATTAATACCAAATATTTTGCTTTCCGAATTCCAATAATAGCCTTTCCACGTCAAAGCCTGACAAATGACGCGCAAGATGGAAAATCTGGAGTTATTCTTCATTATTCACAATCTCTCGCAGTTCTATTCATCATTTCAATTACAAATAAGATTGAGAGTGGAAATCTCTTTGTCAAAGAGAGTTTGTGTTTGAAGATTAAAATGTCTATTTTCGGATTGGTATCGAAAGGAATCTTAATGATTCAGTGCTGAGTTCTTTGGCGATTATGTGGGCGGGCCCAGGTTCGACTCCCGGTAATACATTTTGTATATGTAAGTTAAGTTAACAGGGCTCTCTCCGTCACGCGTTTCCACTCGTTTCATACAATCGTAGTTCCAATTTCATTTGAATATTAAGCAACCAAAGTCCATGAAATTTTGCAGACATATTCTAGAAACTAATATCTGTGTCTGTGGTGTTTTAGATTTTTCTAAAAATATGTAGTTTTAAAATTACAGGGGCTTCAAGATTTGTATGAAAATTTTAAGACCGCGTAACTTTGAAACCGAATATTTTAATAGAAATCTGGAAAACCACAGACATAGATATTAGTTTCTAGAATATGTCTGCAAAATTTCATGGACTTAGGTTGCTTGATATTCAAATGAAATTGGAACTACGATTGTATGAAACGAGTGGAAACGAGTGACGTAGAGAGCCCTCTTAAGTTATTTATAAAAAGAGACTATGTGACGTCAACGTACCTATAGCTCGAATCGCTGGATCAAGAAGGTTAGTACCTATGTAAGTTCTCTTTACAACTCTAACATATGTAGAGTCAGCTGCAAAATTAGGTTTGCACCCGTCCATAGTCGCTTACACTGGCGGGTGCAAAGCTAGCTTTGTCACTGTTTGTACAAAAAATTATTGTCGAAAACCAAAAAAAAAGTGTGAATCTTTCGTACGAGGTGCTTTGACTTTGTGGCAATTTCTAAATGTCTTTGAAGACTTCTTAAGTATTAGTATACCTACTATTTATGTAATGAACTTCAATCACAGTCATTATAGGCGAGGAGCCACCAATCCTGAAAGCTCCGTGATCACGGATTCTAATATTTTTAATAAAAAATAAAAGTTCACGTTTAGACGAACAAGATTTGCTTGGTCGGCGTGGATTTGATTTGCCGGAAATATTTTAATTAAATTTTTTATTATTAAATTTTCCATAATTTTTTTCCGTCATCACGGATTTTGATCAAACTTATATAGAATTTTGTGAAATATTATATTTAACAAAAAAATATCCGGCCGACCAATGATTTTTAGCCGGAAAGGTCACGCATACCTATTTCAATGGTGTGATAAGGGGTAAAATTTATCCATTATCACGGAAACCTTTTTTTTTTTTTTAATTCATGCGTTTGAATGTAAAATTTATAATTATCTTGGTATGCGTGCTCACAAACTGCCGAAAGTATCGCGCATATCAAATTTCTTCAGCTCAGGATTCAATCAGCTTTCAGGATTGGTGGCTCCTGGACTATTATGCCAATACCACCCTAATCGCGCACCCTCTTCACTAATATCTCCTAGACGTCATTAAAACGCTATCAATTATTGACGTTCGCTTAGGAAATTGTTTCTCGAGTGGAGTTTCAGAACATCGATATTCCATTAATATCGCATCTATGTGCACAAGCGATTTCCCAATTCACTTACGAGTACAATAGAATTCATTATTGACGGAAAATCTTGTAGAGGTTTTGTTAATCGAACTTGCGCTTCCCACTCAAAGACTAAAAACCCAACAATGTGCAAATTGAACTCGCGTGGAGAGGGCGTACGAAAAAAAAAGTTTTTTTTAAACTTTGTCAATAATAATAATAATTAACTCATAATATTATTTTACATGATATTCTCTCGTCAAACTGGTGTAAGTTTGTATGAACAATATTGAGAGATTTACCATATTATTAAGACCTTATAGGTTTTCCTGTAATATATAAGGAAAGACGACTTCAATAGAATAGAATAGAATAGATTTTTATTTAAATAAACTTTTACAAGTGCTTTTGAATCGTCAAATAATTTACCAATGCAGCTATCAGCACCATTTAGAGCAATTTGTGAAGCATGTGGACGATTACGATTAAAATGAACGCATAATTCAAGTTCTACAAATATTAACACTACCTACTTAAATTTTCCCGTGAAAGCGTTGTATGCAAATGAAATAGGTGCAGAATGATAAAAGTACTTACTAACTTCCTTTTCAGAATGTTCTCTGCAGAAAATGATAACTTTAGCCTTCATCTATGTATCTACTATATATGTACAATGTATATTATGTCACCGGATATGTGTAAAATCTGGTATTGCTTAGAATACATAGGCATTCTATAGAATACAAAAAAAAAACATTCAGGCAATGTATAAAATATTTTTTATTTCATACTTTATCTAGGCGTTCCATACAATGCCTAAACAGCAATAGGAAATGTATGAAATTCGGGGTGAAAATGTCGTGTATTTGTAAAGCGCGAAGCCAGAATCTTGCGAAGGAGGTCCTGAATGGAGCGAGCCTATGAGGCTGAGTGGAGCCAAGGGAGGAGGTGGCGAGCGAAGCGAGGCAGTGACCTCCGTAGCGAAACGAAAGTCGAGTAGGGGAAGCTCAATGAAGGGGCGACAAAGGGAGTTTTCTGGCGTAGCCCATTTGAAAAACTTGATCTTTAGTCACTAGCATAATCATTACCATCATCATCACCATTATCATTATCATCGTTATCATGAAAAATAAAACACAAACTAAAAATCATGATGACGACCATGATGATCACGTTTATGGTGATCATTAGGTAACATGAGCATAATGATCATCATCAGAATGTATCTCAGAGAAAGTTCCTGATCACAAATTAAATCATAAGTCCACCCATGCAACGCCGGTTTGAGTTAACTCGTGTAATAATATTCAACTCACGTCAAAGTTATAAGACCGGCAATATCGCGAAAATGTATGAAACTTTGTAGGACGATGAGTTTCCTTAACGGCGCTATTCGCACTTCAATTTGCACGGCAATCAAGACGATTCTTGAACATAAAATATATTGATAGCGCCCATATCCCAGGATCCCATGATCGCCAGACCATACTTATTTTAAAAAAATCAAAATGTGTGGGCTTTAGGTATACTAAAATATTAACGTACGCACATCTGCTAGCTTGTGCCGACGCATAGGCAAAAGACATAGAAACAATTGTTTTTCCGGATTCAAACGCGTCCCATCTTTGACCACATCATCACTTTCCATCAGGTGTGATTGTCATCAAGCGCTTGCCTATAGTGAATTAAAAAAAAAAACTTTGTTTCAAACGCTTTATAGTTGTACTGACTATATTTTGAATGTAAAAGTTGATTTTAAAATGCAGGTAGATAAATACAAGTGAGGTAAAAAAAATACATTGAGGTAATACAAGTGAGGAGTAAATACAATATTGTGATTACTATTTACATCAACTCTATGAGAGTTCAAAACGCGTTTCATCGATTTACAAAAAAAACAAACAATTCATACAACGAAATTTACTTTATAAAGAGTTCCTGGTCTGAGACGAAGCCCCTAACAAATCCAGCCGGAGATTATATTTTATCATCATAGAAAGCAGACGCCCGGGCCCATAAATGGCAGTTGTTTGTAGCCATTGCCTACATCAAAAGTCTATTATATCGACTCACTTTTGTACACTCGCTAGCTGTGACAAAATGGCCCCATACATCATTGTAATAGCTTTATTCAAATTCAATCGATATAAAGTCCCAACGATATCTACTGACAAGTAGCCTGGCGCAATGGAAATGCGGTTTTGAAACGAATATTCAAACATAAAATGATTTTTCATTTTAATCTCTCACAGGTCTTTTTAATAGTTGAAACTTTTTATTCCACTAACTGATATTATTAGTTTGTTTTATGAAACATATCAATTGCACATTTATAATATTATGTTTCGTTGATAAATACACATAGCTGTTACCTACGTAGCAAAGTGCTACGCAACGGCTACGAGTTTGCTACGGATTTTTTGCGTACGAATTTACTTCGATATTTAAGTTTAGTATGCTGAGTATAATCTAATACCCTAAAGTAGTAAAGTATCATATAATAATACAATATAATATTGCATAATACGCCGTTTAAGAAGAACCGCTTGAACTTTGAAAAGAGCAACCGCCGAGTTTCTTGCTGGTTCTTCTCGGTAGGAAAGGCATTCCGAACCAGTGGTAGATGCTCTTGACGATTCAAAAGTACTTATAAAAGTGTAATTGAATAAAAATAATTAGAATATGTAAGTTACACATAACTATTCAACTTTGCCCACCAGTAAAAAGCAAAGCAGGTTTCATAACTCCGTATTTCATACCTCCTTGATTAAGGTTGAAGGAATTTGGTCCAAAAGAAATGAAATGAATTTATTTATTTAATGTTGGACAACTTGTGCCACTAACGAGTATGATATGTCAAAACTCTACCACCGCCGGTTTGGAATGAAGATTCTACCGGATACCCGGCAAAGAACTCTGCTATTGCTTGTCACGCAAAGTTAATAAGCCCTGGCTTGTGCAACCCATTTTTTTGCTTTTATTAACGTTCAACGTTTAACTTTAACCGTAACATAACTCTAGCCGACAGTTACGCGACTGAATTTAAGGTTTAGTCTCTATCTTTCACACTATTCGAAAAAAATTCCGGGATAAACGACCTATAAATCCGATTCCCTCTGTCAGAACGCATGGCGTTGGTACTCTTATTGGAAATCATCCATCACAGAGCCTTTGTTGAATCGCTGAACTTGTCGATTCCGGCCATTAAACAAGAGTTAAAAGGTTTTTTTTGGAATATCGCCAGGGGTTTTTGGCATAACTTGATACTATTTAAGTAAGCTCATTCTCTTGGGATTTATTAGTAACTAATAAATACTCGTATTATCTCTTCTTTGATATGGCAGTATGGAATAAGATATATTATTACGGAAAATGAGCTAGGATGCTTATCTTACAAACGTACTAATACCAAGCCGGTCTCATTTGGTCACATGACACAAGGTATAGCTTCTTAAATCTCAAAAGAGAGAGAGATGTAAAAGATACGAGTTTAAGACGCGATAGAAAGCGAGGCGTTAGTGCTGCAGAGCTGTGCGAGCTGAATTACACTTTATTGCGTCGTAACGAGAGGGTCACTATTATTTAAAAATATTTGCGGAGTGAGTCTTCTGGATTCTATTAAGTACTCTGTGCTAATACGGTATGTATTCTTAATAGAGCAGTCACTAAACAGAAGCTTGGGCATTATAAGGACTATCAATTAATATAAGGTCAGAAAAGCGTTTTTCATATGAGAATAGATATTCGCAAAGTCATAACGTTGTTACGACGTCCACACATTCAAAATTGATTTAGATATCTTCAAGTAAGAGAAGAAAGTGCAAAATCCATAGTCCATAGACATTGGTACCAAATAAACTATTACGAATACATATCGCGGTTTTCATCCGGATGGTGTATTTCACCTTATGGTTTGACCATGACTGGTCGACGCTAAATAACTACATTGTGTCAGTCAATAAGTTGAAGATACGTAAACGAACAGTTAAAATCAGTTGGCAAGAATATAGCACAACCATGGAATAAAAACCCTAACGTTTCATAGCATTACAATAGTTACTCCCAAGGCTGCTACTAGCATTTTGCTCTCATTTCATAGCACGATTTACTTGTAACGTTGGGAAAAAATATGGGACAATATGAAGCTTGACGTAGCAAAAGATAGGGCCACCCATTATTTCCCTTTTGCACGAGAGCTCGGTATAAAATTCTTTAGAATATATTTTCTATGTAAAATTATTTTGCATCGCGCTCTTTTCGTTTCGACGGCGACGCGACGTGTCCCGTAAATACGTGGCATGCCAAGCAGTTATAGATCTACTGGTAAGTGCATGAGGTCTATAATTCTATAAGTACTGAAAACCACTGTGCTTTCACAGCTTAGCAATCATACAGTTCGGAAATAAACTACTTACTTGCGTAGAGCAACAGCGGAGGCAGAGTGAACTAGAGCAAGGAAACTCTCGGTTTTGAGTCTGTATCGATATCTGTCAAATATTAGGCTAAAGGTGACGTGAAATCAAAGATACTTAGTCGTTTTCATAGCCTTACTAGCACAAACATGATATAGTTTTAATAACATTGGAAGCCTCGACGTTTTGTTACAAGTCATAACTGTCATGAACTTTGGCGTAGCATTTTTATCAACCACGTACTTCCTAAACACATGACTAGCTAAACAGTCGTGGGCCTACTATCAAAATCAGAACACATAATTCAATAAGCACTGGCAACTCCAAAACAAAAACAAACATGTAGTTCTGAAACGACTATACATCGCGATAGTTTGGTGCTAATCAAGCAAACGAATTCTGGCATAATATTTTGGCCACTAAACGAGCGTGTTACTGGTTTACTCAGTGCATTATTGGCCAAAAATATTATCCTAACGTGTATTTGGGCCTTTAAATTTGAGGCCTTTGCCTGAAAATAGTTTGGAAAGAAAAAGTGTTTATTAGGTTAGAATAATAATAATTACTCAAAAAAAGATGCGTGGTGCTTGACACCAAAATGGACTCCACACAGAGTTTGCTGCGCCTGTGGCGGGAACGCAGGCACAGCGCTCATTTGCCCGCAAAGAATTTGCCATTGCTCTATACCAGTGTCAATGTTTATTCATCAACTGTATGCATTCTAAACTATGATAGGTACAAGGCAATCGTGCAAACCAAAAGTTGTGATATTATTGCATATTCAGCGAACGCCTGCAACAGCTGCTGTCTGCGGAAACCGCTATATCCCAAGCGGTGAATTTTTAGATTAAACTTGGTACATGTTTGTGAAATGCGTGCTAAGGTTTTGTAGACAGGCATGTTATCTGTTGTATTCTGTGAAGGGTTTGGACTACACAGTTGGCCAGTTTATGTTATCTCTTCTTCTTAGACTGAGATTTACAGAGCGTACTTTGAGTTTATGTATTATGTGAGGGATGTAACACTGTCTTGTTTTAATTTTGACATTTCAATGTCTGAGCAAAATCAAAGTTTTCCCTATAGATCTCATTCCACACTAGATAGGGCATTCCACACTTGAGCGGTTCGTATCAGAAACTGAAAAATGTCGGAGAGTATTTAATTTTATTCTATAACAGATTTTCCTTTACGACATCGCAATATGAACATAAAAAAACGTCCACCTTGTGAGTATATACATAAATATATGGAGTAAGTACTTAAAGGCAACAAAACATCAAAAGCAAGAAAACGTTTATTTTTCTTTCCTCAGCATTCCTTTGTCGCATTAAGCCCAAATAAACACTTTAATCAAAGTCTTTTACCAAATATTCTCTCGGATAAAAAGATTTCGGCGCTCAATCCCATTTGAATAACAAGACTGTGAGAAATTTCGAATAATAAGAACCGAAAATCCCCAACAATCTTCGACCTTATGTGTTAGTCAATCATCTCGCATCTTTGAATAAGATTATAGGGAGAAAAGGGAGAAATCTATAGCATTCGCTTAAATATTTGAATTCATACTAAGTAAGTAGGGTTCAGCGTACTTTTCACGCTACAATAGATTCCAAAATTCATTCATTTCTATTCACAAATTACTTAATGTACTTAATTACTAACAAAGTCGTTATTCTCAAAACAAAACCCTCCTGTCCCACCCAAAACCGTCAAACCCAAAACCGTCATGGGACTGTTATGTAAAAAATACATACATCTCTTCTAAAATGAAATCTGTTATTACTCAGTTAGTTTTTTAGTTAGTTATTTTATTTACATAGCGGCGATTTTGAAAATTGAATTATTTGTTGTAATAGCGGTAACACACTGAAGATTTTAACCCTCATGAGAGCAATACCTATCATGAGATAGGTACAGCCCGCTGACAGGCAGACAGGCAGATGGACGGACAGATGGACGGACAGACGGACGGACAGATGGACGGACAGACGGACGGACAGACGGATGGACAGACAGCCTAGTAATAGGGTCCCGTTGGAATCCTTCAAATACGGAACCTTGACAACGAGTTAGTTTAATTTATTTGGTCAAAATATGATTTTAACATAGTTAGTAAGACCTGGACAAACGAACAACATATTTTCCCTTAATTTAGGGGCTTGTTTTGCAAAGCAAGTATAGTCGTAACAATATAAGATTAGCCACAGACGCGCCAGAGATCGTCAACACTGAAAACAAAATTTATTAACCCAACCCTATTAATGCGTAAAGTAAACAACAGTTACTTATCCATGTAACTTCTTCGGGCGCCCAATAGAGCCCTTCCAAATGCACATCCCTTATTTTTACTGCCCCCAAACCAACAAGTTATAACTTATAACAAAATGTAATATCTCCATGTTATATGGACATATTTCTTACGAGATACGTGTTTCGGTAAAAGCTTGATGTTGTAACTTTTATTTGTTTAGGCCTATCACTGACAGTTGATAAGGGTCGAAACACACCTAAACTGACACGTCAAGGCACACAGTAGATATTTTTAGAAGATGAAAAAGTGAAATCGTCGTTTTGACCCGAACGAGTGAAAATGTAATACGAAAAAAAGCGCGCTAAAGCAGACAACTGCTGTGTGCGTTGAGTTGGCGTAAATATCGATTGTAGACGGTTTTTTATTTTTTATTTATTGACTAGGGCGTCACTTCTATCATACTTGCTAGCAAGTGATGATGCAGCCTAAGATGGAGCGCGCTTGTCTAGAAGATGCCTATTCTCTCTTGACTTGAAGGAGGTATTGAAAGTGGAGCAAGAACCTGATGCCGGAATGGCGTTCCATATCCTAGTGGTTCGAACTAGAAACATGGAGGCAGATCGCTTCGTACGTGTCCGGTGGTTTAGGGTCAGCCGTTGTCATATGAAACTTGGTGTCTGACAAAAAAGCGACAGTCCTTACTAATACGCACTGACAAGGGACTAGTTGTCAGCGTTTCTTTGTTAAAAAAAAAATCATTTAATATTGCATCGCATAACGAACGCGATGGACTAGTAAGATGACTATACTCTGCTGTACTCTATCCACGGAGAGAATGTTGTATAGTGCTCTCTCTGTTACGTAATCTCATACAGATGGCAAAGACAAAAAAATTAGTGAGTGTTAACCATTTTGAGTAGCCAACCATGTTTTAAAAAACATTCGAAATTCAATTCGAAAACTGGGTTTCGTTTGTGATTGGTTGGTGACTCAAAATGTTTTTGTCTTTTTCTTTGTATGGGATTCCGTAACAGAGAGATCCCAATACTAACTTTACATCGTGAATAGAGTATAGTAATAACAGTGGTCAGAGATAGTCTGTCATCTGCACTTGCCCTAATGTTAACATATTGCTGTCTTGGGAAATGCTTGACGTGGTATCTTTTATTGTGTGTGGAATATTTCTTTAGCTACGTTAGTAATGTACTTAATAGACAAATTCCTGAATATTAGACAAGAAATGCGAATAAAGAACCTAACTAAGTATAAGTTTATTTATTAACTGTAAACCAGTGTATAAGGATACTGTTTGGGTACAATTTTGTGTGAATCCTTAATTAATGACGACCGTATCAGGTTCGTCAAAGATAATACACTAATACCGTTGCGTCATTGATTTTGTTCTACTGTAAGACATTCCTCGAGGATAACTTTTTTACTTTGAAGTTTAGAGTAACTTAAATATTTTGAATGACGCCAAAGTTTATTTTTTAAATTATGAATTATGAATATTGCTTACGAGAAATAAAATCTATTGTACTCGTATATGTAAAACAAAACTTCTTCCACCAGTCCCTAAAAAGATTCGACGGTTCTAAAAATAAAACTAAAACGTTTCCAGGTCACTCTTCCGTAAAAAACGAACATCATAAACCTTCACAGAGGTCACTCCACGTTTTGTACGATTCTATTCTCATCCGGAGGGGAGCTAAAGCAAAAATTTTATGACTTAGAAACTCGGTGAAACGTAGTCGAATCGCTTTTCTTTGACAACGATAGTAAACTTTTTTTATAATAACGACCAGTAAAATGATATATGAAAATAAATTGTGTTTTTCTGACGGAATTTCGTCCACGGCAGCCGATCAACCAACTACGTAGGAGATATGCTTAGCATTCATGGGAACGGCCACATAGTTTCGTAGCTTAGTTTTGCCCCCTCACAGCATAGCTGCATAGCAAATCTCTGGTGAAAAAGCAGCCTAACAGGCCCCTTGTATTCAAAGTTCTAAACGCGACGTGACTAATTCCTGCATCTCCACGTATTTTTTCATCTTCTTTTTAACCCCCGACCCAAAAAGAGGGGTGTTATAAGTTTGATGTGTGTATCTGTGTATCTGTCTATGGCATCGTAGCTCCTAAACTAATGAACCGATTTTAATATAGTTTTTTTGTTTGAAAGGTGGCTTGATCGAGTGTTATTAGCTATAATCCGAGAAAATCGGTTTAGCCATTTGAAAGTTATCAGCTTTTTTCTAGTTACCGTAACCTTCACTTGTCCTTTTAACTGTGTTATAAATATATAATTTACACTTGTATCAACAACACGAGCAACTTATGATTTCCCAGTTTGGTCGGCAAACTTTTTTACCTACAAATTAGGGGAATGTTACAAAAACATTGTCCTCGTAACTTGTAAAACATTTTGGACAAACAAGAAAATGAAATTATGACAAAATTCGTGGCAAGAATATTTTTAACACTGTAAAGCTACAAAGCACAGTGTTTAAATATATGTTAAACATATGGGATTTTAAAAATTCTGTGCAAGGCTGACACATGCTACTTTTTGACGCTGCGCCTTCAAAGCCGCAATGCCGCGCGGAGGCAGCGCGGTCGTAGTGCTGCGGCGTGCTGCTTTGTACTCGTAAATCCATATTATAATTTCAATCGATGAACTGACGCGCGGCCGCATCGCGGGTGTAGCGCTACAGTCGCGCGTTTTTAGGGTGCCGTACCTCAAAAGGAAAAACGGAACCCTTAGAGGATCACTTTGTTGTCTGTCTGTCTGTCTGTATGTAAAGAAACCTATAGGGTACTTCCCGTTGACCCAGAATCATGAAATTTGGTAGGTAGGTAGGTCTTATAGCACAAGTACAGGAATAAATCTGAAAACCGCGAATTTGTAGTTACATCATAAAAAAAATTTTTTTTTTTTAATTTTCAAGATAAGATAACTATACCAAGTGGGGTATCATATGAAAGGGCTTTACCTGTACACAGTGTACATTCTAAAACAGATTTTTATTTATTTTTATGCATAATAGTTTTTGATTTATCGTGCAAAATGTCGAAAAAAACCCCGAGTACGGAACCATCAGTGCGCGAGTCTGACTCGCACTTGGCCGGTTTCTATTTATATGGATTAACAAAGCAGCGCGGCCGCAGTGCTACAGCCGCGCTGCCTCCGCGCGGCACTTTGCGGCAAACTTGATGGTGCCCTTTATCTCGGAGAGTTCCGAAGGATTCTTGACAAACCTAAATCATCGCGGGCAAAGTCGTCCGCATCATCTAGTAAGATAATAGAAACAACTCTATCATCAACGTCGAATTAAAAATGCAAAGTTGATTACGTTTAAAATGTAATTTTGCCCGTAAGCTCCGGCAAAGCGCCCGCGTGCGAGCTTCACAACGTACACTAGAGGCAGGCAAATGAAATTTCTCGACAAAATTTCACTCTAGTTTTAATAAGTTTGGCTCGGTTTCATGTAGCCATCTTCCAGGCGCTCCGAATTGTTGTGTTCATATTAAACATTGTATACGGGTTATGTATGAGCAAGACAGGAGCCTTGAAAGCTAATAAGTCATAAAAGATGCTATAGTTACTTCGTACACAACCACTTAGATCTTTCTAAATACAAGTTCAGGTAACGAAGTGCTGAGTAATTATTTTATACTAGAGGACGCCCGCGACTTCGTCCGCGTGGATTTAGGTTTTTAAAGATCCGGTGGGAACTGTTTGATTTTCCAGGATAAAAAGTTGCCTATGTCAGTTAAAGGGACACGAGCTTCCTCGGTACCAAATTTCATACAAATCGGTTAGGCGGATGGGTCTATAACAATCCCGTAGGAATTTCGATTTACATATATTACATTATAGGGATAGCAAGTTTCTGTAACTGTTCCCTTTACAGCTTTCATCATCATCATCATCAGCCTGTGGACGTCCACTGTTGGACATAGACCTTCCCTATAGAGCGCCACCACACCTGGTCCTCAGCCTTTCTCATCCAGCCACTTCCCGCCAGCCGCTTTATATCGTCGGTCCATCGTGCTGGAGGGCGTCCCACACTACGTTTGCTTAAACGCGGTCTCCACTCAAGGACTTTCCGGCTCCAACGGCCATCGCCTCTACGACAGGCATGGCCTGCCCACTGCCACTTCAGCTTGCTAATAGTTTGGGCTATGTCAGTGACCTTGGTTCTCCTGCGGATCTCCTCATTTCGGATCTTATCCCTCAGGGAAACTCCTAACATAGCCTTCTCCATAGCTCGCTGAGCAACTTATTTACAGCTTTAATGTTTCTGAATAAAACGGTCACCAAGTTGATGCCATAAATGTGCCGTTTTTATTTTTGGGTACGAAACACTAAAAAGGTTTAAATGCTAATTATTCCGGCTTAGCAACAAACATCTGTTATTCGGACCCCTGTCGGTAACAGCCCAGTCCGACATTTCCTAATCCTTCTCTTCATAATTTACGTGAAGGCACATCATCTAAAAATTAATCTAAACCTTGTCTCGCTTTAATTTTTCTGAGTCCGGTTGTAACAAAACAGATTAGAGATGTAATAAATCAGGCTGTTACTGTTATTGTACTGTTGAATCAACTCTAAAACATTTATCTCTTCATTATTTATTAAAAGATTTTTATCTTCTTCCGCTATCACAGCTGTAATATGGTTTTCCTTAGCTTACTTAAAATAAATCACAGAAACTTTCTCGAATTTCATACATCTCCTATTGCTGTTTAGAAATTGTTAGAATGCCTAGGCTAAGCAGGAAATAAAAATAATTTAACCATTTCCTGAATGTTTTATTCCATAGAATACCTAGGTATTCTATACAATACCAGATTATACAGATTGACGGTGGCATATACAAGTAAATTAGAAGGTACAAATAACATACGGATAAAATTCTTTTAGCAAAAATGTGTGATTTCTAATACTATTTCAAAGAAAATATAAAAAAAATCCATATAGTTTCACGTAAGATTTTTTACACCTTTTCGGACATATAAGTAAGGACTTTTAACAAATAAGTATTTTCGGAATGGTCGCGTTAATTCCCTGGAGTCACATAGATATTTATAAGAGGCTGTAAAGGTCCAAAAATTCTGTCCACGTCCATAAAAGCCCTTTATTTCCCTTTATAGCATTAGCAGCAGGCGGGTTTGTTATATCATTTAAATTCGTAACTCGTCTTTGAATGTTGGGCATGATTTAGATTATCTCACGCCATGCCTTTGCCCCGACGGGTCAGGATTGAAAAAATTGAAGTATTATATTACGCATCCATACTAATATTATAAATGCAAAATGTGTCTGTCTGTAACCTTTTCAATGTCTATCCGATTAACCCATTTTGACGGAGCTTGCATCCCAGACACCGACATAATATTATGCTACTTTTTATCCCAAAAAATAAAGAATTTCCTACGGGATTGTCGGATTCACGCGGGCGAAGTCAATACGCTAAAAAATAAACGATTTTCCAATCATCAAATAACTTTTATCTGCGAAATAATTTTGAGGGGCTGACAGTTTTTGTATAGGATATTTGTCAATACGTCAAATTTATTACTCAGATAAAAGTTACTTGACGATTGAAAAATCGGCACTAAGTAGTAAAACATTGCAGTTGTTACTCGCAGGAAGTTAGACAGGAAATAGGGCTTGATTAATCCGTTAGAAGTGCACGCAGTTGTGTGGATGTGAGTTGTGTAACTCATGTACAGAGTCGGGGACGGGGAAGTTTCAGTTGTACCGTTTACAAGGACCCTCGGGGCCTTTTGTGATGCACTCCAGTCGAGTTGGAGTACCACTTATTACCTACCAAACAAGTTTATATTGAAGTAGGTACCTAAATGAAACTTGGCCTTGTCGCTAGTCATGTATCTAACCAGGAATTACAAATCAGGTTATGGACATCTAGGATTTGGCGCAAAAACGGCATCCTAGAAGCTCCCACAATATCATCATCATGATCAACCTATCACCGGCACTGAGCACAGGTTTCCACAGTCCGCCACGCTGGCTAAGTGCGGATGGGCAAACGTCACACACCTTTGAGAAAATTATGGAGAACTCTCAGGCACGCAGGTTTCCTCACGAAGTTTTCCTTCCCCGTTAAAGCAAATGATATTTAATTGCTTAAAACGCACATAAAACAGACAAACAGAAAGACGTGCACAAAGGACAACTTATTTCTACTGGACAGATTTCTTCCAGCATCTATCTTTCACTCCAACAACGAAATCATCATAAAAGTTAAAGACACCTTACGTTTCTATAAAAACACAGCGTCAGAGAGGTGCTTCAACGTCATTTACATAGATATAGGTAAGTAGGGCTGAGTGAAACTCCTGAAAGATGGCAAAAGCAAATGTACCTGAAGCGATGAAAGGAAGTCAACAGGAAGGAACATTGAGTCGTTAGGCGCCGGAAATTGACTACGGAGGTTCTTCCTACTATTTCCTAAATAATAACGAGGGGAACTCAGACTATATAGCAGGTGAAATGACAAAAAGCCTACTCTGCAGAAATTAACACAACAACTAACTGGTGCCCGCGATTTCGTTGCCCGCGTGGGCTTAGGGTAAGCGCGCACTGCGAATTTTCACTGCGGGATTTTATCCGTCATTCATCAAGAATCAACATTATCAATACATCAATCAATATGCAACACATCAACATTAGTTTTTACATCAATGGGCATTGCGAGCCCATGGGATTGGACATTTCAAATGTCGGTGAACCTTGTCAGTCAGTCAGCTTTTCCTTTTTAACCCCCGACCCAAAAAGAGGGGTGTTATAAGTATGACGTGTGTATCTGTGTATCTGTCTGTGGCATCGTAGCTCCTAAACGAATGACCCGATTTTAATTTAGTTTTTTTTTGTTTGAAAGGTGGCTTGATGGAGAGTGTTCTTAGCTATGATCGAAAAAAATCGGTTCAGCCGTTTGAAAGTTATCAACTCCTTTCTAGTTTTCTTATAGAGGTTTTTGTGTCGGGGTTTTTTTTAATTTTGAGTTAAATATATAGATACAGATAACTGATTCGGAGCAACCATGGCATGAATTACGTAACACGGTTGCATAATACGATTACTGCATTAACTCTCACGTAATCTTCGCGGGCGTGTAATTAACAAAATAAATCATCCGGACCGACAGCGAGGGAAATACTGTCAGAATTCAGAGCGGACGAGCGGAAAATCCCCTTTGTTTCAATTTTTTTTAATATTTTCAACACAAACAGTCATCGGAATTGCAAAACGCTGTGATTAAAAAACAGTATCCACTAGCGATGGGCATGATTGCTAATTTTGAATCGTTTTCATTCGATGAATTGTTTTTGCACAGTTATTTCACAGGTGATTTTTCACAGTAAGTGTTTATTTTCCAATTTTTGTAGCAAACAGTCGTTTGCAACGTTTCACGAAAAACAAATTAATTAATTGAACTAGATGTTTTTTCCCTTTTAACATGCAGCTTTTCAAACTTTGTAAGATTTTGCTTTGTCATTTTTCACAGGCTATGGTTAAGTTAGGTAGCGAGTGAAATGATTTTTCACATTCAATCTGTGATTTTCACCCTCTCTAGTATCCACGGTGAATACTGCGTAGCTAATTTATGAAATCCCGATGAAAATAGGGGGTTTCATAATTTTCACCCCTAGTCTGTCTATCTTTATATCTGTAGCATCATAGCGCTTAAACGGATGGACCGATTCGGCTTTATTCGGGATGGTTCTATGCTAGCTCGAGTCAGTGAGAAGTTAGGACTTTGGTAGGTACTGATGAAATTCTATTAAGCCGTAGAAAGATTATTATGAGCTATTTTCCTAGACGATGCTAGTCAAGTAGTAGATACGTACTTTACTTCCGAGCTCCGGTTATGTAATCGACTTGAAATTTAATTAGTGGTACTTTTATATATAAACTAGATGACACTGCAACAATGTGGTAACCAGGCTTAACGAGGACAGTCCTGTGACTAATCCGACTCCTTTTGAACCTACACCATAATTCAGAGCAGATCAGAGCCTCAATAGCTCAACCGGTAAAGGAGTGGACTGAAAACCGAAAGGTCGACGGTTCAAACCCCGCCCGTTGAACTATTGTCGTACCTACTCCTAGCACAAGCCTGACGCTTAGTTGGAGAGGAAAGGGGAATATTAGTCATTTAACATGGGTAATATTCTTTTTTTTTTTTAATATTATTCATCGTCATCAGGTATCATCATCAGCCTGTGGATGTCCACTGTTGGACATAGGCCTTCCCTAAAGAGCGCCACCACGCCCGGTCCTCAGCCTTCCTCATTATTATTAAGCATAATTAATTACTTATATCATATTTGGGCTCACTGATTTATGCTGTCTAAAAGTTGATAGTACAATGTTTGAAATGAACACCTACCTTTTTTATTTAAAGTCGATTAAACAGTACCGCAGTGGATAATCCGCAGTTAATTAATCTTTTATATTAACGAGTCCTACAGGGATTGTCTGACAGTTTAATTTTATATCCGTGCGCTTTTAGAATAGAAACTGTACGTGGATTTATCTAGCTCTGGGACCAGGGAGCCATTCGTTTCCTCTGGAACAGTTTTAGGAGGGATGGGAGGTAGCTTCATATCTTATTTTGCCTCATACGGTAAATAAAGTAAGTTAGGAGGTTTGTTATTGTTATTCAATGTAAGATTTTACTACATATAATTAATATTTATCCGTCATTCGTCAAAGATGCATGTAAGTGCGCATTCATAGTGAAATTACGAATAAATGACACTAAACTATTCAACTATAAGCGAATACAAGTGTAAATTAAAAATTTATAACACTCCTGACAAGTGAAGATTACAGTAACTAGAAAAGAGCTCATAACTTTCAAACGGCTGAACCGATTTTCTTGGATTATAGCTAAGAACACTCTTGATCAAGCCACCTTTGAAACAAAAAAAAAACTAAATTAAAATCGTTTCATTAGTTTAAGAGCTACAATGCCGCAGACAGATACACAGATACACACGTCAAACTTATAACAACCCCTCTTTTTGGGTCGGGGGTTAAAAAGTTAAGTCACCCGGATGATGTAAGTATTCTAACGACACCACATAAATACAAATATGTTCGGGTACTAAGAAGTTATGGTGGAATAAAGGAACTCACATACATACATCTGAAAACATTTGGCGCACTCCTTTTTTACAAGGCAGTCTTGTAAAAAAAACTTGTTCAATCTTTGACATCAAATCCGAAATAGAAAAACATAAAAAAATGTTGAGAAAAAAAAGAACATTTATAAATGAAACAAGACATGAAGCTAAGAGCAATCCCGCTAAAAACCAATATGGCTCAACAAAAGGTTTTCATTTCTCTTAACTTTTCTTTTAATCTCAAGAAAATGCGCTATTGTGATAAGCTCGTCAAGATTTTTTTTCCTCAAAACATCGTCAATATGACCCATAATGAAAACACGTAAAAACTAAACTGAAAAATAACTACGTCACTACGCACGTGTCACGTGTACGTAGTGCATACGCAATTGGTGTGAATCAGCCCTTAGGGGTTATATTTTACTATAAGTAAATAGTTTGTGAAATCCGTCGAAGCCAAAAGGCAAAGTCATAAACTTATGATGCCCCGAGGAACTAGGGATCACTTGTCATTCTTGTCGATTCCTAATTTAGGAGCCAAGATGGGAAATCGCCTGAGGCTGACATTATTTGGAGGAACTAAATACCTATTCGCGGAATGAAGTTAGTAGGTATTGACATGGCTAGTATTCTTAAAAAAAAACGTAAGACAATATATTACCAAATGCCTCCGAATTAACAAAGTGAAAAGTTTATCTTAGCTAGAAATATACCTATTTAAAGTATAGCGCTCTCTGTTTAGTAATCCCATATAAATGATAGAGCTAAGAATCTCAGTGGGCGTTAACTATTATGAGTCACCAACCAATCACTAACATGTTTTCAAAAAACATTCGAAATTCAATTCGAAAATGTTTTCAAAAACATTCGAAATTCAATTAAAAAACATAGAATTGTGTTTGTGATTGATTAGTGTCTCAAAATGATTAGTGCACAATGCGATTTTTGGCTCTATTTTATTTGTATGGAACTTCATTCCACGGAAAGGATTATAGGAGTAACGTAACAATTTCCATCGCTTCACGAACATATAAAGTTAAAGATGATGTCGAGAATGCCCTAGAGGGAGATATATATTTTCACCTGAATATGTGAATGATGATAGAACGCTTTTGTTTTAGTCCAAACCAAAGTTTACTGATGTCCACACCCAAAACTCTAAGTAGGAGTATTTGGATTCTTTACCTGCAACAAAAAAAATATAGAAATAAGTATTTTGTATATTAGTTTTCGAATTATTTTCGAATTAATGCCTTTAAATATCTACAGACAGCCAAACACGTTACATAGAAAATCGTTATTATTTACTTTTATTTATCAAAAATCTGATTAATATCATAAATGTAGCCTTATTAATACTGTACACATGATCTCGACTTTATTACCGCATCAAAGTCTGTTATTACCGTCCCAACAAATTGATCTGCTTTGTTCGCCAACATTATGTATGTACCTAAGCTCATATCAAATATTTCGTCCTCATATTTGGGTTATTAAGTTACTATTTGCGATACACGTTTTTTAATTTATGGACTAGCACTTGGCTGCAATCAGACCTGCTGGCAAGTGATGATGCAGCGCGCTTGCCTAGAATTTTCCTATTCACTCTTAGACTTAAAAGTTGTAAAAACTTGTCTTTGTGTGACTTAAGTAATTTATTATAGCACGACACTGTCGCAACTACTCACACACGAGCCTCCTCCTTATATATCACTTCCAAAAGAATCATCATAAAGTCAAAATGAAAGCATTTATCACAAGTGTAAATTAAAAAAAAATTAAGTGTATATTATCTTGTATGTTGGTACAGAACCCATCGTGTCGAGTCCAATTCGCACTTGACCGCTTTTTTATCAAGTCCATTCTTAAAAGAACCATTAACAAGTTAAAGTTACCAACCATAAAGTAAACTAAAGTTAATTGGCTAAAAATTCACTAATGAAAATATGGCACTGGGAAAGCGCAGATAATTTCATCGTTTTCTTTAATAGCTTGACTTTAATGTCCTTTTTCAGCAAAGTTGTGAGCGGCAATAAGTTTAATTGGCAAAAAGTTTATTGAAAGAAAACTACGTACTCTTTTAGATGTTATTCTTAAGAGTGCTGCTTTTCTTATTTAAGTTAAAATGATTAAAATATATGATGTAGAATCAGCTGAGTTTGTTGTGGGTTCTTGTCAGAGCTGGGCACGTTTCGAACCCTCGTAGCTTCAGTTTTAAGTTTACATTATTAATTTAAGCCATAACATAAATTAATCTTACGTCTTAACAATTGACCTAAAAGTGTACATATTTTTAATAAATAACTCTGAGTTAATTATTTTTCGATTCATCTTATCTTACTGAATGACAGAACCGATTTTACTGTATATCCTGAATTAGCTCATACTAACTATTAGTACATTTTATACCGGAAAATTCAAAAGTTCCCGCAGGAATAACTATAAGCGAATTCCATGCGATTTAACTATAAGCGATGAACCATAGCTTCCATCCCGGAGACGTACATAAGCTACTTTTTCTCATTTTTAACCCCCGACCCAAAAATAGGGGTGTTATAAGTTTGACGTGTGTGTCTGAGTATCTGTGTATCCGTCTGTGGCATCGTAGCTCCTAAACTAATGAACCGATTTCAATTTAGTTTTTTTTTGTTTGAAAGGTGGCTTGATCGAGAGTGTTCTTAGCTATAATCCAAGAAAATCGGTTCAGCCGTATGAAAGTTATCAGCTCTTTTCTGGTTACTGTAACCTTCACTTGTCGGGGTTGTTATAAACTGTAATTTACACTTGTAAAAATCTAAATCCACGCAAACGGAGTCCCGGGCATGATCTATTTAAAAAATTAAAACTCAATTTTTTAGGATTACGTACCTCAAAAAGAAAAAGAAACAAGTGTAAATTAAAAATTTATAACACCCCCGACGATCCAAAGTATTTGAGTTTTCCAAAACATCATTTTCAAATAAATAATTATGTATTTAGGCAACGTCCATCTTGACAGCTTGACATTTGTCAATTGACATAATATTATGAAACTAACGGTTATCTAACCTTCTTTTCTACAAGAAAACTAGAAAAGAGCTGATAACCCTTAAACGGCTGAACCAATTTTTTTAGATTATAGCTAAGAACACTCTCGATCAAGCCACCTTTCAAACAAAAAAAACTAAATTAAAATCGGTTCATTCGTTTAGGCGCTACGATGTCACAGACAGATACACAGATACACAGATACACAGATACACAGATACACAGACACACAGATACACAGATACACACGTCAAACTTATAACACCCCTCTTTTTGGGTCGGGGGTTAAAAAGAAACTCTTATAGGATAACTTCGTTATCTGTCTGTCAAGAAACATATAGGGTACTTCCAGTTCACCTAGTAAAATCATTATTAATTTGGCAAGTAGGTAGGTCTTATAGCACACGTAAAGAGAAAATCCGAAAACCGTGAATTTGTGCTTATATCACAAAAAAAACGTGTTCATTGCCAAATAATTATAGTATTTTCAAAATTCAAAGTAAGATTATACCAAGTGAGGCATCATATGAAAGGGCTTTATGCGTTCATTCTAAAACAGATTTTCATTCATTTTTATGCATAATAGTTTTTGATTTATCGTGCAAAATGTCTAAAAAAATATAAAAGTACGGAACCCTCGGTGCGCGAGTCTGACTCGCACTTGGCCAGTCTTTTTTTATCAATTACATTAGCTATTTCCTATGAATTTCTCATCACCTAGGAACAAAGTTCGGACAGAAAGCTTTAAGAAATGCTATCTCTTGAGAATAAATTTCCTAGAGTCAGCCATTTAAATTAAATTGGGAGTAAACTCGAGTGCACCCGCTTCCATTACTCAGGAGTTTTCCGATTACATTACTTTTCCGCTTCTAATAGAAAAGTTAGCGGATCTTTTTAACCCCCGACCCAAAAAGAGGGGTGTTATAAGTTTGACGTATGTATCTGTGTGTCTGTGGCATCTTAACTCTTAAACGAATGAACCGATTTTAATTTGGTTTTTTAGCTTGATCGAGTGTTCTTAGCTATAATCGAACAAAATCGGTTCAGCCGTTTGAAAGTTATCAGCTCTTTTCTAGTTTTATTCTAGAGGTTTTTGTGTCGGGGGTTTTTTAAATTTTAAGTTATAATGAGACAGTGGTGTCGATTCGGATGTCTTTCTCTAAACTAAATTTAGAGTAACTGCATCTTTTTCTTTTTAATATTGCTAAAAAAGGATGAAAATGTGTTTTAAACTTCGTTTTCGTGGATATAGGTTTTTTTTAAATCTGTAGCAACTCTTTAACTTTCCGGGATAAAAAGTAGCCTATATGTTAATCCAGGGTATAATCTATCTCCATTCTAATTTTTAGCCAAATCCTTCCGGTAGTTTTTGCGTGAAAGAGTAACAAACATACATACATACAGAACTTTCGCCTTTAGTGTGATGAAAACATAAATCAACGTGGATGCAATCAGGGGAATAAGCTAGTTTATTGATGAAATATAATAGAAACTTCACAATTCACAAGTTTAGGTATAACTTATAACAGTTTAGGCGTTGTCACAGCAAACAACTTTGCACACCCCTCTCTCCGATAAGCTTGTTAGAGCCGACAGATGCCAAATGTTGATACAAAACTTCGACGCTCCAAACTTAGTCGAACAGTTTAATATAACATACTAAGCTTTACTCGCGATTTTGCCTGTTTGTTGAGACTTGAGAGCAGACACTGTAGTCTCCGTCTTTAGATTTCCCTTAAGATTTAGATTCAGACGCCTTTGATCTCGTGGTAAATGAGGACCACGACGATTCAACGTAGGACCCTATGTTGAAGGCCATAGGCACTAACATTGATTTTGAAAGAGCCACCCCTACAGATACTAAGGTCAGTTGAGTCGCAGTTGAACCTCTGTGTGTAATATCATACCCTTATTCCTTACTCTGTGACTGGTATGAGTGATAGAGACGACGCTCTCCGAAGCCGAAATATTTTTCTTGATGTTTCATGTGCCAATCTTTCCTGCCTGGGTACTACAATAGGCACACCTAGCTTAAGCGTATGCTGAGACTCAGGCGATGTGGTTCAGAGAAGTGCAAAGCAGAGCAGATATTGTAATGCATGAAGGTTCTGAGAGCTGCGTATGCTACGGCGCAGGCACGTGCGATGCAGACATGTGTCTGTGCTACTCTGCGTCGCGTTGTAGTGTCGGCAGAAGGTCGGCAGAGATATCTGCGCGACGCGTACATGTCAACTCAGAAACGTATATTCCATAGAGATAGTATATACTTTGTGCTAGTGCCAAACGCCACAATCCGGAAAAGAACGGGACTAACTGATATTGTTTTTTAGAATAGAATAGAATAGATTTTTATTCAAATAAACTTTTACAAGTGCTTTTGAATCGTCAAATAATTTACCACTGGTTTGGAATGCCGTGTTCAGGTCGAAATGGACATGGGCAGGGCATATCTGTAGGACCACAGCTGACCGATGGACTCGATTGCTTCTGGAATGGAGGCTACGTACTGGAAGGAGAAACGTTGGAAGACAACCATCCCGTTAGTCCGACGACATCAAGCTTGCGGGGAAAACTTGGAGGAGGCTCGTCAAACACGTAGAAGAATACCGTGCACGTGAGGACGCCTATGTCCAACATGGATAAATAGGGGCTAACAAAGAAGGAGAATTAGTCTATGTCACTCAGCTGCGTCACAGCATACGCCCGTGGCCTATGTCTGCCTCAACAGCCCTACCCTGCAAAATCTGTACTGTGCTGTGCTGCGCCACCTTCGTTTCAGCATACGCTTAGACTTAGGCTGAGATCTAAGAGTGCTCTTTAACTTTTTTCAGACTTAAGATTGAGTTAAAACGAGACAGATTTATGTGAGAGATATAGCTTTGTCTCCTTTTAACTCAGTCTTGAATCAGAGTGAGGTCTATATATCTCACCCTCAGTCACTCTGTAGTCACTTTATCAAAATCAGATAAGCTCGTAGTCAATGAAAAAACCTCCTCAATGAAGGAAATATTTATCTTCGTTCGCATAATAGTCATTATAGAAGAGTAGAGGACGCGTCAAGCGACCGGAGGCTGCAGAGCGTCAGCTGCGAAATTTAATAAAACTTTGTAACCAGTGGTCTTTCATTTTTACTCTTTCTGCCTTTGTTATCTTTACTGGAATTTATTCCTCTTCCCGCTTTTTAAAATATTATCTTTTCTATGCTCTATAATTAATGTTTCAAAGTGTAGGACACGACAAGAATTTTTAATATTAATTGACCATGTCTTTTTTGGACCTTTTATTTTTCCACTTCCTTTGTCTTGACCTGAGATTAGGAGAAATCATATTAAAAGACTTTGGGGGCTATAGTTAAATACTCTCATTTCGTTCTTGTTAAAATGTATTGTATTTTTAGAAGGCATAGTATGAACAGGAAAAGGGAAATTTTTGTGATAAAGTGATAGCTTGCGAATAAAATTTGAAGTGCCCCACAAAATTTTACAATCGAGGCAAAAAACTGAACGAAACTTATTTAACTTAATCTGTTTCCGTCATAGTTTTTGTTCAAAAAGGCACTTTTTAATGTTCTTTTTTTTCTACATTGAATGATGTCTAGAAAGTCTGTTTTTGATTGAATGGCTAATATGGTTGCTTTTCTAAAACTAGATTTTTAGGGACTGCACACAAGTAGGATAGAGGTCCCAAAACAAACATATATTCAAAATTGTAGACAAGTCAATTTGTTTTGGGGCTGCTAACTCCTGATTTTATTCGAAACAATTTTGCATGACTAAAATGTATTATTTTCATTACCATTGTTGTATGAGAATCTATCAGTATCAGTACTATATAGTATTACCTAAGTTGTTGTGTTCCATTACGTACTTATCGATGTCTTTATGCATAAAAATTAAATTAAAAATTTAAAAAACCCCCGACACATAAACCTCTAAAAAGTAAAAAAATAATAGGTAAGTATGTATGGGCCCTTTAAGAATAGTATAAATAGTAAAGTTTTTATCCAAGCGCTCGTTGCGCCAGGGGACCGCTACCTATCGTAAACTATGAAAGTCATCTGTTGTAGAAAGAATAGTCTTTAGCGGTCCCCCGACGCAACGAACGCTTGGATAAAAACTTTACTATTTATACTATTCTTAAAGGGCCCATACATACTTACCTATTATTTTTTTACTTTTTAGAGGTTTATGTGTCGGGGGTTTTTTAAATTTTTAATTTAATTTTTATTTCACGCTTTTTAAACTTTTATTCATAAATTACCGTTTATTTGTGCCATTCTAAAACCCAATTTCTATAATAATATAAATCCAATAAGGCAGCTAATATCTCTTCAAAAGTAACATCAATGTTAGCTATTTGACAAATCGCAAAAATGCTGTACTTTGAAGTGAATTGTTTATTTTTCTAAAGCATTAACAGCTATTAAATACATGCAATTAAAAACTTCAGTTTGTGAAGATTATAAGTACTTCTTTTAATTTTGTATACATTATCCCAATAAATAAAAAAAAACAAGTTGAAAACATTGCTGTTCGCAACTTGTTCTGTAAAAGTTTTCTTTAACATCTTGATACTTTGAAGCCAACCTCCAGAAAATGATATGTTTAGGTTTAGCAATCAATTTTAACTGTTAGTTTTATACTAAATGTTTTTCGTTTCTTAAATAATCTAAAACTAACCAAAAAACTTCCTGTGCTATTTATTTTCTTGCAGGCGCTCTATGGAATTCAGTGTCCACTGGACTGTCATGGCGGAAGGACTGTGCGCGTCATTTCGTCGCAAAATATTATTTAAAATGAATTTAAGCTTATTATTTTTGAATGAAAGTTGTGTTTATAATCGTTGAAAAATAAAATAGGGATTTTTTCATTTCTAAATGAAGCCTGTTTATATACTAAATTTTATTCTAAAGTTACGGTTTTACCAGGTAAATACTCGGAGGTTGTCATAGATTATGATGACAGATAGTAAGTGTTCTAAATAGGTATTATACCTATGTTAGGAGATAGCGCGCCTCGTTCCGGGTGCCTTGTTCCGAAATGGATTTCGTAGTAGTGCAAGTTTGGTGCAAGCCCCACATGACGGAGGGGTATGCGTCAGGCATTTCCTGTGTACAAAAAAAAGACCTATATTTCGGATCCATATTTCATCACTGACAATATGCACTATTCAAAGACTGTTCTTCAAGCATTGAGGAATTTTGGACAGAGACATCTCGAAGGTTCCCGAAGGCTGCCTGAGTTAGATTTGTCGGCTAGCTAGCTTTTTTCGAAATTGGACTTACTTAGCTGGATTGTGTGTTAGAGCTTTCTTATGAGATATTATATGTACATAATATAACCATGGGTCTCATAAGAAAGCTCAGATTCATGCTGCGGGCAGTGGGGAGAGCCTAAAGGTTGGAACGCCATTTCGGCGGCCGTGTTTCCTGCCATATATACCTTAGATACCTGCAAGCCAAGAGTGAATAGGCATCTTCTAGGTAAGCGTGCTCCAACTTGGACCTCATCATTGCTTTCTTTAAAGCATGATTGTCGTCAAGCGCAAGCGCAAAGATTCAGGCGGCGCAAACCCGTAGCATGTGGAAGACCCTATTAAAGACCTATGTTCACTGTGGACGTCTGTCGGTTGATGTTGATGATTATGTCTTTAGTGCAAGTAGTTCAGTAGTTTCAGAGTTTATCGATAACAAACAAACAAACCTTTCCTCTTCATAATATATGTAGTTAGTAGCGCAAACTTGGAAAAAAATCTCGTGGACACTCTTTGATTTTCCGAGATAAATGTCATTTTACCTGACAGCCCTAATCAATTTTATCACTGATATTAATAACTAATTCATAACCGTTAAACCTAAGAGTCCAAATCTCGTTTTTCTAGTCGAGTTCCGTAGGCTCTTTGAACTCATCGCATCCCAAGAAAACCTACCATTAGATGTAGGAATAATGGAAAGAGGTCACAACCCTCAGCAATAAAGAATACGATGCGGAGAGAGATGTCACTCTCAAGGTCTTTAAATGTATCCATGCAAAAAACCACGTCGACTGGTTGCTCCGTTGCAGCGTGATTGAATATTAAACCAACAAACACACTTTCGCATTTGAAATATGGCCAATGATTATAAGAAACAGTTTAAATCTCTCTCTGCTCTCCGAGAGACGTTAGGCAAAGTGAACACGAATTATGACACTTCTGTGTTCTTATACAAGCTTAGGTCTCTCAATTTTGTCAATTAATGTCAAATTTCTTTCTCAGATCAAAACCTAGTAAGTGGTTTAAATTCAAGAGAAGTTTAGGCCGTAGTCTTCAACAAGAAACTCGGCGGTTGCTCTTTTCAAAGATTTGATATACAATATTAAATTGCTTAAAACGCACATAACTGAAAAGTTAGTAGTGCGTGATTCCGGGATCGAACCCCCGACCTTCGATTAGGAGGCGGACGTTCTAACCACTAGGCTATGACAGTTTTTAAATTAAAGGGGTTTAAATATTTTAGTGTGAAGACTGGCCAACACATTTATTCATTACATGTGCATCATTTTCTTTTTTAGGGTTCTGTACCTCAAAATGAAAAACGGAGCTCTTAAAGGACCACTTTGCTGTCTGTCCATTTGTCCGTCCGTCCGTCAAGAAAACCTATACAGTACTTCCCGTTGATCTAGAATCACGAAATTTGTTCTCGGATTTATTCCTTTACTTGGACTATGAGATTTGAGACCTATCTACCTGCCCATAATTCTAGGTTAACGGGAAATACCCTATCGGTTTTCTTGACAGACACGACAGACGGACAGACGGACAGAAAGACAGACAACAAAGTGATCCTATAAGGGTCCCGTGTTTCCTTTTGAGATATGGAACCCTAAAAACATTATGTAAGTATGCAAAGTATTTCCCTTGCAAACCATATTTAACAGTTGACATGTAGAGGTCATTGACTTTTCCTATCTTACTTTTAAGTTTTAATGCATTATTAAGTATTTACTGTTTTGACATGGTATTTAGATAATGGGTGATATTTATTTTATTTAATCTAATTCCTTTTAAAAACTTAGTAAGGCGCATTAATCTATAAAAACCTAGCCAGTTCAAAGACTTACTATGTTTTAAAATGGTCAAAGCGACTTACTAGCTTTTAATTTTACTTTAATGTGGGTGTCCTTACAATACAACGGGACATACTATGAAAGTTAGGCTTATGACATAAAACGATTTTCGGAAAAATGACATTTACTTTGTTTTGATATGGGGCGGTCGATATAATTAGGTACTAGGGTAAAGGCTCGAGTAAATGAACAGATTGGACGTTTTTACATGTATTAAGAGCTGGAATAAAAAACCGGCTGATATTCCTTTTTTAAATATTTTCTTACAAATTCTTACACTTTTTTCAATTTCAATTTCAAAACCGTGTTCCGTTCAAACCGTTCAAAAGTGCGTGTGCGTGCGTCCATGTGTGTGTGTGAGTGTGTTGTATGTTTGTACGAGTGTTTGTGAGTGTGGTATTGCGTTGTATAACCACATGAGTAGCGAACAGAGTCAAAGCTTCATACAAGCGCGCTACGATAGGTACACTACTACAAGCTTGAGGCGCGTGTGTGCGTGAGCACAGGCGCTACGTCGCGTACGGAGAGAAATCGGTTTATACCGGCTCGGCCTGTGCTCAAGCTCAGGGGCTGCAGTACACGTCGCGCGTCGTGTTTTCATTTAATTTAATGTTAATGATAATAATTTAAATAGTGTTTAAAATCTATTTTCTTGAACTGTCATAGATTTTGTTCAAAATCAATATCTGAGGATCCCTAGGATCACAAAACAGGAAATTGTTACCAAAATTTAAAAAAATCGACGCCATTTTGAAATTCTTTGTTAATTGACCGATTTCGTTCAAAATCGATATTTAGAGCTCCCTGGGATCACAAAATAAGAAACTGTTACCAAAATTTAAAAAAGTCGACGCCATTTTGAAATTCTTTGTTAATTGACCGATTTCGTTCAAAATCGATATCTAGAGCTCCCTGGGATCACGAAATAAGAAACTGTTACCAAAATTTAAAAAGTCGACGCCATTTTGAAATTCTTTTTTAATTGACCGATTTCGTTCAAAATCGATATTTAGAGCTCCCTGGGGATCACAAAATAAGAAACTGTTACCAAAATTTAAAAAAGTCGACGCCATTTTGAAATTCTTTGTTAATTGACTGATTTCGTTCAAAATCGATATTTAGAGCTCCCCGAGATCACAAAATAAGAAACTGTTACCAAAATTTAAAAAAGTCGACGCCATTTTGAAATTCTTTGTTAATTGACCGATTTCGTTCAAAATCGATATTTAGAGCTCCCTGGGATCACGAAATAAGAAACTGTTACCAAAATTTAAAAAAGTCGACGCCATTTTGAAATTCTTTGTTAATTGACCGATTTCGTTCAAAATCGATATTTAGAGCTCCCTGGGATCACGAAATAAGAAACTGTTACCAAAATTTAAAAAAGTCGACGCCATTTTGAAATTCTTTGTTAATTGACCGATTTCGTTCAAAATCGATATTTAGAGCTCCCTGCGATCACAAAATAAGAAACTGTTACCAAAATTTAAAAAAGTCGACGCCATTTTGAAATTCTTTGTTAATTGACCGATTTCGTTCAAAATCGATATTTAGAGCTCCCTGGGATCACAAAATAAGAAACTGTTACCAAAATTTAAAAAGTCGACGCCATTTTGAAATTCTTTGTTAATTGACCGATTTCGTTCAAAATCGATATTTAGAGCTCCCTGGGATCACAAAATAAGAAACTGTTACCAAAATTTAAAAAAGTCGACGCCATTTTGAAATTCTTTGTTAATTGACCGATTTCGTTCAAAATCGATATTTAGAGCTCCCTGGGATCACGAAATAAGAAACTGTTACCAAAATTTAAAAAAGTCGACGCCATTTTGAAATGCTTTGTTAATTGACCGATTTCGTTCAAAATCGATATTTAGAGCTCCCTGGGATCACAAAATAAGAAACTGTTACCAAAATTTAAAAAAGTCGACGCTATTTTGAAATTCTTTGTTAATTGACCGATTTCGTTCAAAATCGATATTTAGAGCTCCCTGGGATCACAAAATAGGAAACTGTAACCAAAATTTAAAAAAGTTGGCACCATTTATAATTCTTTCTAAATTGACTGATTTCGTTCAAAATCGATATTTAGATCTATGGATCGATATTTAAAGATCGATATTTAAACTAAGCAAACACAACAAAAACAAACTTTACCATCTTGTTGAACAAATAACTATTGTTAATTAAATTGTATCCTCCAGTGCCAACCCTACCAAAATAGTTATAAAATTTGCTTGCTTCTTAGAAGCTTTGCCTCTGTTTGCTACTCTGTGGTATAACACCATGTTAGTAAATCTTAGTATATTTTTAACCGACTTTAAAAAAAGGAAGAGTTTCTGAATTCGTCGGTATCTTTTTTTTTTATGTATGTTCCCCGATTACTCAAAGACGCCTGGACTGATTTGGATTTTTTTTTTGTTTGATAGGGTATACTTTGCAAGTGGTCCCATATAAATTTGGTAAAGATCTGATGAATATCTTTGAAGATGGAGAACAGAACTCCTCAATGGATAAGAGCAAATTCAATTTGTTTTTAATGTATGTTCACCGATTGCTCAAAGACGCCTGGACCGATTTGGAATTTTTTTTTTTTGAAAAGCTAGGTATACTTTGCAGGTGGTCCCATATAAATTTGATGAAGTTCTGATGAATATCTTCTGAGATGGAGAACAGAACTCCTCAATGGATAAGAGCAAATTGCTCGCGATCAGTGTAATTGCTTAGTAAACAGTAGGGTTTTAGCTGGGCATGGCATATTATTATAGTACAGTGGGGCCACTAAAAATTTTGAAATAAAAAATTTTCAAAAGAAAAATAAAACCGACTTCAAAAACCACAATAACTTAAATTATTTTTTACTTTTTAGTGTTTGTGATTTTGAAATCGGTTTTATTTTTCTTTTGAATTTTTTTTATATTTATTCTGGTATTCTTCTTTCTTGGATATGGATCCCTCTTGGGTATCCCCATTTCTCTCTGTCTTTGGTACTATCAAGCTAATTTTCTCTCGCGATTTGCACAATAGCATTAGACCAACGCGTCTTCGGTCTACCTACCTGTCCTTCTTTCATCTGTAAAAATCGATACAATATGACCATTTGCATTTCAGTTTTAGGGCATGTCTCAAGGTGTTTGTAGGCTTTGTCTTTTTTCTTATGTCTTCAATTCTTACTTTGAATATTTTTTGCTTAATTTATGCAACTTGCCATCGCCCTTTAGCAAGTTACTATTTCTTTTTATATTCTTTGTCTGGACCCATGTTTGGCTGGCATAGGTAAGGCATGGCAGGATGCATGTATCTATAACGGATCTTTTAAGATGTACTGGGTAAGCTCCTTTCATTCTTTCCTTTTGTGCCCAGTAAAACAAGCATACTCGGGCCACTTTGAGAACCCATTAGCAGCTAACAGCAACGCCTGGACTCCAATTTTTATATGTGGAAGCTGTATTTCCTCGTTGCGTTTATGAGCAAATAAGAATAGTTAACTACTTTTACTAAAAAAAAATTTTATTATTTGGCGCGAACCATCTAAACACCATGATGATTATTATTTCTGCGTTGTGAATATTACCAGAAGAAACAGCAAAAAAATTGTTCCAAGCGGCTCTATTGTAACTTGCAGTCTGCAATTTGAACGCTTCTGACTTCTGGTGATAAATCTGTACCTCAGCCCCAACCCAGTACCTCTAATCTACCATTTCAAGAACTTTCAGAAGGTAGTGACGATGTAGTGACTTTTTTACATCTCAACTTAGACCATTCAATCAAAATTATTTGGATCACTTAATGAGAGATCTTAGATTGTCTAAAAAGCATCAGAACATGTGGCTTCTCGGCTCAAAGGAACAAATCTGATAACATCAGACACTTGTGTTACGGTATATTATTCTCACTACTCTTAACACATTCAGTAGCTGATGTTGCACTTCCAGCGACTTGGATGCAACAAGGGCGTTAAGTTTCATTTTCTCTGTAGTCATTTGGACTGTTTTCCAGAAAATTTAGGTGACTTTCAAACTAAGATAACTATACCAAAGGGGATAATATCATATGAAAGGGCTCTATTATACATTCTAAAACAGGTTTTATTTATTATTATTATGTAAAAGAGTTTTTGATTTATCGCGCAAAATGTAGAAAAAAATATACAATAAGTCAAAAACTGAAAATCTGACAATTTTTTTTAAATTCCAAGCCGAAAATATACTTAAGAATTTATTAATAGGAATCGAGAGTTTATGCACTAGATAGAGTTCGTTCATTCACTAAATTCCCAGTTCATTTACTGGCAATTTATCCTTTTGTTAAATAAAATAATTTATAATAATTAATACCACGCATTTTATTTGATTTTTTGATATACTGTGTACAGATACACAAAAAATAAAAATTATATATAGAACAATTCTCATATATCTTAATTTTAGGTGAAAGTCAGGGTAATCCTTATTCGTTCATGTACTGGATCTTTTACCCTCCTACGTCAAAATACTAAAAGTCCGCGTAAATTTCGCAGATTGAAATGTCTGCTTGATTAATTGTCAATAGGACATGTCAAAATTGCTAGTTTGAAGGTGAAATCGTCTAAGTCATTCGAGATGGTTTTCCTCTTAATTATACGTTCCATGAAATATTTTTGACCGAACATCACTAAATCAAGAATTATCTGAATGACTCACATAGTTTAACACGACCAAAACGAAATATCTGTTTCTAACATGTCGTTGCTTTAAAAATGTACCCATTTTACGTAGTCGTATAATAGTTCGCTTTTTTTAAGATATACGATTAAATTGAAATCGACTTTCATCCGATGAAATAAGGAATAAAGTGGCTTGTATGTCATTTTGTTTGTTATTGCATGTCAAATTTTTATTTGACATAACTTTCAAAAACCGGTCAAGTGCGAGTCTGCCTCACACATGAAGAGTTCCGTACAAGTTTTTTTTTATGTAATGACAATTCAGTTGTCGGATTTTTCTGTTTACTTGGGCCACAGGAGTAGAGTGCTTGGGCTATAAGATATTGCTACCTGCCTTTCATGATTCTACGTAAACGGGAAGTACCCAATTTATAAGTTTTGATTCTCTTGAAAGATGACACACGGACAGACAACGAAGTGGTGAAGGAAAACATCGTCAGGAAACCTGCATGCTTGAGAGTTGGCCATAATGCTCCCTCAAAGGTGCGTGAGGTCTGCCAATACGTGCTTGGCCAGTGTGGTAGCTTCTCATTCTGAGAGGAGACTTGTGCTCAGTAGTGAGCCGGCGATGGGTTGATCCTGATGATGATGAATTTTAAACGTATTTTGTCAAAGTAAATAAGCTGAGTTCAAGCAGATAAAATATAAAGAAGGTGCGCCTAATGCATCATCCAAACCTGCGCGACAAAGCGACTACGATGCGGGAACCTCAGCCGCGCGGAGGGTCATCGCCTCCTACGATATTTAATGGTGCCATGCACACCTACGCGACTACATCTTTTTTTTTCTACAGATACCTACTGAACCCTAAAAATAGTTTGACTATGGTTTGGGTTTGGGTTGATTGTTCGTGGCCTTTGGTGGACTGTTGGATATTATAATTGAATTGATGTTTTCTCGTTTAACTGTGATTATAATATTTTATAAATTAGAAACTCCGCGCCTACGATCCAAAGTATCGGAGTTTTCCAAAACATTATTTTCAAATAAATAATTATGTATCTAAGCAACGTCCATCTTGACAGCTTGACATTTGCCAATTGACATAATATTATGAACCTCTGTTACAATAGTGAAAGATCCCAGGGCCACCAGCCGTCACGTATTTTCTGACGAACGAAATGTGGACGATGGAGTAGTGTTAGTATGTACTAAGAACGCATGCCTACAGACCTGCTAGCTTGCTTAGACGGCCAATTTTCAGGTATCAGGTAATCAAGGTACATAAAAACATTACTTACCTCATGTAAATTCTTCAATCTTTTTAATTTTTAGCAGATTTTTTTTATATTAATAATTAATTGACATAAGTAAACTATAAGAGAGTGAGAGAGAAGTCAATATATCCTAATACATGTCTTACTCAGTCTCAGGCGCGTAGATAATGATGCCCTCGCGCTCAAACCCACAGAGGCATTAAAATTGAATTTAGGGGATAATTGGATCTGGATCGGTCTGTCTTCTTGTAAAAGGTTTTAAAATAGTTGTCTGGTAGACATATATAAAAATGGAGCATCAGAATTTACGTGCAGTTAAGTAATTACTTATTTTGGGAGCTTTAAAGCGTCTGCAAAGCAATACGGCCGACGCGGGAAGTGTCTGGAAGTATTGGCGACATATTTTTAAGGATATTGCCTAAAATATACGTAAAAATCAGTTTGGAGAATTTACGTGAGGTAAGTAATGGTTTTATGTACTATTGGCGTCACTCAGAAAAGCAGGTATTATTTAAATATTTTTATCGAATTATTGGAATGTCCTCTCAAACCAACACAAAAAACATCAGGTTCAATGTGTAGAGGTTATCCGAGAGTTTTAATCTAAAAAAACTAATGCCAAAATAAATAATTTAATTAGAGCGTGATTGCTATCACAACATCTAATTATCCAGTTCACAATACAAAAACCGAAAATATGCGATATCGCTCCGAATCTCAGAAGGAGACTGAACTACAACCTTCGAAACACCCGTATTTATGCAAGTTCAATCTTGTTGGCCTCCTAGCAACAGATTGTATGACATCGAATGAGCCAAATATCGATTTTATCAAACTACCTGCATTAGGTAAATTAATAATTTTATATTATTTTTGACAACTCAAAACAATTTTTAAAAATAACCTTACAGTTCGGCCGTCCTGAATTTAACACGTCCTCGTGTTTCTAATCAATCTTGTCATGTCAGTCGCGGGCTTCCTTGCCCTAAGTCAAATCCAAATCATGGGCTATCCTGCCCTCCGTCAAATCATTAAAACCTACCCTTGAACTGCCGAACTCTCAGTTTTAATATCAAGTCAACAATAAATCCAAACGACTAACTTCTCATTCGATGTATACAAAATCTGAACCACTTATTGCAAATTACTTTCCACTTCACAAAAGACTAAATTCTTAAAAAAAAACTAAAAATTTTAATCACCAAATCAAACTCAATAAAAATTTTAATCAAATGTGGGTTGTTTACAAAAAGATACCAAAGCGAAATTAAGACAACGTGAGACACGTCCCGCTTCTGAATTATTGGCGTCACTCAGAAAAGCAGGTATTATTTAAATATTTTTATCGAATTATTGGAATGTCCTCTCAAACCAACACAAAAAACATCAGGTTCAATGTGTAGAGGTTATCCGAGAGTTTTAATCTAAAAAAACTAATGCCAAAATAAATAATTTAATTAGAGCGTGATTGCTATCACAACATCTAATTATCCAGTTCACAATACAAAAACCGAAAATATGCGATATCGCTCCGAATCTCAGAAGGAGACTGAACTACAACCTTCGAAACACCCGTATTTATGCAAGTTCAATCTTGTTGGCCTCCTAGCAACAGATTGTATGACATCGAATGAGCCAAATATCGATTTTATCAAACTACCTGCATTAGGTAAATTAATAATTTTATATTATTTTTGACAACTCAAAACAATTTTTAAAAATAACCTTACAGTACCTTGATTATCAGATACCTGAAAATTGGCCGTCTAAGCAAGCTAGCACGTAGGCTAGGCATGCTTTCTTAGTACTTACTAACACTACTCAATCGTACATATTTCCTGTGTCAGAAAATACGTAACCTCTGGTGGTCCTGGGATAAAAGTAATAAGAAAACCAGAAAAGAGCTGATAACTTCCAAACGGCTGAACCAATTTTTTTGGATTATAGCTAAGAACACTCTCGATCAAGCCACCTTTCAAACAAAAAAAACTAAATTAAAATCGGTTCACTCGTTTAGGCGCTACGAGGCCACAGACAGATACACAGATACACCGATACACAGATACACAGATACACAGATACACAGATACACAGATACACAGATACACAGATACACAGATACACAGATACACACGTCAAACTTATAACACCCCTCTTTTTGGGTCGGGGGTTAAAAATAGGATAAATGATCTATTTTATTGACTGAGTGACCTTAACGTGTCAGAAACGGATTAAGAAGCCCCAACGTTCAATTATAGAAGTAGCCCCAAGTAGCAATTGGCTTAGCCGTGTACACTGTATTATGTATTTACGTTATGTAAAAGTTATCGTGTTTGGTTTTATGGGTACCTATTTTTAGATAATGACATCCCACGCATTTTTCCTACCGATAGTAAAAGAGCCTATAACGAGTGTCTAGTTTCTACTAGTTTCCACGATTGATCCTCGAAGGCAAGATAGCTGGAAAAAGAACCCCTAAATTCATTCATTTATTTCAATTTTTTTTTTAATTTACACCAACAACTTTCATAATACTTTTATAATACTATAAAATATACAAATCACTGCAGTATGGTTGTCCATTACATGTGCACTTATGAAAGAAAAAATTCATTTCATTTATTGCCTATAAACATCTGCAGTGTCAGACATACCTACAGCTCCAGAATAAAAATCGCCAAGGCGGCAAATTCCATAGTTTATGATAAATCTCTCTATATGGAATACCAGTAGCGTGCACGTCATAGAGGCATAAAAGCTTTGCTTACCGTAGTTGTAACAACTCAATGCTTATTTTACATTAAAGCCTTCATAGCACTGCGGGATATCGTTAGGCTTACAAAAACTACAGCTAGGTGTGAAGGGAGGAGGCTGCCGGGACACCAGTAACTTCGGTCCAAACACGGAGATTAGTCCGGTCCTAATATAGGCCCGATCATTCACCTGATGATGACGGCCGGTCCCATCTATAAGTACAATACGGTGACTGATAATTGCATGACAAATATCTAGATAACTCTTTGTTCCATCAGTCTTTCATCATTGGATTGATGGAATTGATTGACGCGGAACCCATGGTCTAATGGACGCCTATGGTGTCTTAGTATAATCGTGTGACATTATTCCTTACTTCAGAGATAGCCGCTTTGTCGGTTCAAACTGTTCACTGTGGAGTAATGAACGAAGTTTGGCAAACTTCCGCCACATTTCAGAAAGGTCTTGAGGATTAACATATTTTATGGCGACGACAACGGAGTCAATTGTTTCAGCCTTCGTTTTGCATTTGCAGTCAAACTTTAATTACTCGTTGTTTTATTACTAATTAGATGATGCCCGCTACTTCGTCCGCGTGGATTTAAATTCTTAAACATCCTGCTCGAATTCTTTGATTTTCCTGGACAAAAAGTAGCTTATGTCCTTTCCCGGGTTACAGGCATTGTTCGTGTTTCAACCGATTCCTTAAAGTTCGGCAAGGCATTGGCGGTTCTTCTGGTGCTACAAATGTTCTTGGGCGGCGGTTTAACGAGACTGGCGACAACTGGCTGGATGAGAAACGCTGAGGACCGGGTGTGGTGGCGCTCTTAAGAAAACGCCTATGTCCAACACTAGACGTCCACAGGATGATGATGATGATGATGTAATCGCAGCTTAACAGCGTCATATCATCCGGAATTTCGTAAACAACTTGTGTATAGTTTGCAACAAAACGATGTCTACGCAGATGCCTGCAGCGAACAGTAATGAACGAAGTTAGGCGAACTTTCGCTACATTTCCGAGAGTGTCTCGGGGATTTACATAATTTTCCCCTGTACTATGTTGAGTGTTGAGAACTGCGAAAAGTGTACCAGTGCCGAAACTTTTTAATTACCATCACCTGCCTGGTTTGCTTACAGCTTGTTTATGAAATATGCCCATGTTTTTAAACTTCTATAAAAAAATTAAACTATTTTTAAACCCCGACCCAAAAAGAGGAGTGTAATAAGTTTGACGTGTGTATCTGTGTATCTGTCTGTGGCATCGTAGCTCCTAAGCTAATGAACCGATTTTAATTTAGTTTTTTTGTTTTAAAGGTGGCTTGATCGAGAGTGTTCTTAGCTATAATCCAAGAAAATCGGTTCAGCCGTTTGAAAGTTATCAGCTCTTTTCTAGTTACTGTAACCTTCACTTGTCGGGGGTGTTATAAATTTTTAATTTACACTTGTATAGTAGTGTTTTAGTTACACTTCAATAACTTTAAATAAATATATATAAAAAAGTGACCGTGGCCTAATGGTAAAAGGCACTTCGGGCGCAATACCAGGGGAAACGCAGATTAGAATTCTGGTTCAGCAATTTTTGATATGTATTTAAAATGATTTTCTTTAAAAATGGCGGAAGTCTAGAAATCCATTTTTCCCCACAATTAATTTCAGACTTGCCTTTCAAAAAGTGTAATTGATAAGTTAAGTTTTGCTAAGATAAGTTTATTGAAAAAAAAAAAATCTATTTCACTAAGATTTTGCAAAGCGGAAATCCTGAATACAATCCTTTCCAATCAGAATTAAATTTTTTTTGACAGCGGAAAACAGTTCTGTTATTGTTGTTGAAACAATTTCTGGCTCAGTGACGAAGATGATCTTGGACTCCTACCTAGAAGCTACCGTTTACGCCTGATCTGTGTTGTTTCACGCCAATTAGCTCTTCTAATTGCTTGTAGATGTTTCCATGCTTCATCTGTTCAGAAATACAGTATAGCAAGTCCTGCTGGACGTTTCCTAATAAAGCGAGTTAGTCTAGTCTTATTTTTCGTCTTCGGTCATCCGTGCTTTATCGTTCTTTGTGCTTTTTATCGTTCTATTTATCTCCCAATCGGCACGTGATGTCACTATGGGTCATGCCTGAAAACCAGCGCTGCAGTCAACTGACTGCCGCATCAAGCTGAGGCAGCGCCCCGTTCAGCCAAAATAGATAACTAAGCTAGTTTTAAGAAGTGGGTACCTGGGTCTTGGGGAACCAGGGAGCATAAACATTGGTCGGCTCCTTGGTTCCTCGGGGATTATGGCACCCTCTCTGTTTATAATTATCATATTATTTCATCTGTTAACTTATTTGGCGAAATAAAAGATAATTATTTGTTTATATTTATTTATTTACGTGTTAATCGTTGTTTAAGAACGTGAATTTAGGTTTGTGGTTAAATATTAACAACCCTATTATACCATCATATTATTTTGTCGTAGAAACAATACAATCATAATAATTAATTTGATTTGTCGGGCTTAGCATGTACGTACATACATCAATGCCACATTCAGTGTAATATTTACGACCATAATTTATCAGTTTATTATTTATTCATAGAGTCGGGGAGCGCATCGGCATAGCTATTGTTTAGTCATAATAATAGGTACATATTATGTTGTTTCAATTTACTATGCTATATTAACAGATTTTAAGTTTTTTTTTTGTAACCTGTCATTTGTGTTTTGTGGTGCAATAAAGTATATACATATATACATACATACATATTATTACATCGTACAATTTATTTGTCATATTCATACGGTTGGTTTGAGTACTAGGCATTATGCATATGTTTTGTGCTTGGAAACCCATAATATATAATACAAATTATATCTTAAAGCAATAACTTAAAACGGTCTTATTTTAACTGCTGGAATCAAGGGTAAGATACAGAAGGCATTACTTCTTGAGAGGGCACGCATTGTGAGGAGGTTCCTCACTCTGGAACTCTGACCACTAGCAGCTTGGGTCCTACTCCGCTGCTTGTGGGACCCGTTTTATCAAATTTTGAGTTAATGTTTCTGCTATTTTATTTTTTGCTATTTCTATTTTTTTTTTTAGGATAGCGAGAAGCGGCTGAGTGTGGAACGGTTTAAATAATATAGAGAAAATAGGTATAAAATTACAATTTTTTATCGTATTTTTATGAAGACTATGACTGCAAGAATCTTGTTACCTTGACCTGTCGTTGGGACCACGTAGATACTTTAGTACTCCAGTATTTAGGTACAGGGTCAAATGGTCCAAAATGGCTGCAGTTTCAAAAATATAAAGAGTGATTGTTAGACGTTATTTCATTAAAAGTTCACTTGACTTCTATTCATAGGTATACAGTACAAAGGACGCCTTAACTACAAAGAAGTTAAAGTCAACAAAGCTAACGTGGAGTTTTAAGGTAACTGTAGGTAATAAAGAAATTCCTTTTCCTTTTTCTCTTAGTTTTCCTTTTAAGAGTTTACTCGTATAAACAGTTAAAAAGTACCTTTGTGTTCGTAGACTTTGTTACTTTCTTTCACAACTACCCGCGTTTGCAACTACAAAAGATTACAAAATAGTGGTTACAAAAATATTTTTGTTTCTATACAAAAGAAAGTTTTAATTGACACTTAAAAAGGACAACCTTTATTTTTCTTTTCGTAAAACACTTTTAGAACATTAATAAAGTAAGTACAGCTATAAAATATTTTTCCTTTTATATCGAAAACCTTTACAAAATAGCTTATAGAAATTCGGGTACCTACTTACTCTAAAAATTTTACGATACATCCATAATTCCATACTGATACTATAAAGGCGAAATTGTGTCAGTCTGTCCGTCATGTTTTCAGGTTTCCATCCGTTTAACCGTATTTGACGAAACTGGCACAGAGGAGCTTACATTCCAGGGAAGGACATAAGACTACTTTTTGTTGCAGAAAATCAAAATTTGAAAACCCATATCCACGGTGAAGAAGTTACGGAGATCATTTGTTTGGAATGAAACAACCCACCACTACCGATGGCCCTACCAATGGGCCGAAACGCGGGAGGGCGCCATTTCGGTCGGTACTTGCTCGAGTACTCTTTCCCGGGGCGCCTTCTTGACTCCCTACAAGTTCTTTCACTTCCGTGTCATCATCAAGTCACTCTCCCCTTTCTGGGGCAAACGTCACAGATACATGAGATTGGTATATAATCGGCTTGCATCTCAGTGACATGTAATATAAGCTACTTTTACTCCGGAAAAGAGTTCTTACGGGATTAAAAAAAACTAAATCCACGCTGACAAAGTCGCTGATATCATCTAGTATTTTTGACGTGACAACGTCTTATAATTCGGTAGAGCCAGCTGCACGCACGAAAAAACATGACTCATGCGGCGTTACCTCGCTCTGAGGCGTTCCATGTAAGGCTTGAAGTGCAAGCGAGAGCGCGGAACGAGCGACAAAGAAGCACAATCGGCCTTTGTTGTCACGTTCAACTATCGTCAGTAAACCGACTTTACAGACAACCACCTTTTTTTTTTAATTAAAAATAGCGACAATGAGCAGGTGGGTCACTTGAAGTAATTACCGCCGCCCATGAACATTTGCAGTACCAGAGGAATGCCAGCCTTTAAGTCATTTGTTGGTCCGCCTCTTGAATAATCTGCCCCATGTTGTTATCTAGTGGGAACACCAGCGCGGATCAGCAAGCGCAGTGTGGGACGACCTCCAACCCGCTGTGGTAGTGGGAAATGGGTGGATGAGAAAGGCGGAGGACCGTGTGTGGTGGCGCTGAAGGAAGTTGATCCCACAGTCTGCATGTGCATGGAAAAAAGGATCTGGCACAGCGAGCGAGCGGTCGAAGTGCACCAGGCACCCAGGTGGTGAGGGTGAAATTCTTACGGTGGTTGTAGAAAAAGGATAGTAATGTAATAAAAAATTCGGGTGGATACAATAGAAGTGTTTTGATGTTCACAAAAACAAACTCGTAATCGTTAAAACAATAGAATCAGTTCTCAAGATGTAAAATTATGGTAATCTGCGAGACTTTTGGTGAAACTTGGCGCAACTTAGTTCCTAACTTTTGCGACCACGATCGCCGATTCTTGCCGAGAAAACTGATGCAGATCTTCGCAAACTTCGATACTACAACTAGAGTTTAGCGCGTCACTAGTTGGTGCTAAATTGCAGTTTTGTAGCTACAAGTACTCTTGGGATACCAAACGTATTGAGAACATCTGACTTGTAGTATAGAAGCAGGCGTTATTTTGAGGAAGTCCATGATATACAAGGAACCAAAAGCTTAATTTGCTATAATCCGCCAAACCAAAGAAAAGTATTTGCAACTAGGCATTGTAAGGTCTACATCCTCTGAAGATGCTTCGGTGTAGGGGCGAAACGCGCGTCGAGTGGTTTTGGGATTTGTGTGGTGCTGCGTGGTGGTTTATCGAGAAAATGTACAAAGATGATACACAAGTGTAAATTAAAAATTTATAACACCCCCGACAAGTGAAGGTTACAGTAAGAACTAGTAAAGAGCTGATAACTTTCAAACGGCTGAACCGATTTTCTTGGATTATATAGCTAAGAACACTCTCGATCAAGCCACCTTTCAAACAAAAAAAACTAAATTAAAATCGGTTCATTAGTTTAGGAGCTACGATGCCACAGACAGATACACAGATACACACGTCAATATGTATACAACTTATAACACCCCTCTTTTTGGGTCGGGGGTTAAAAAATATACATTTTACAGTAATAAAATGTATTATTTACTAGGAAAGATACGAAAAATAAAATAGATATCGACGTTAATATTTAACGAATTTAAATTCCAACGTCCGGATCGAATGAATCCAATCGCAACTCGTTTGAGCTCAGCTGAGGAGAATCAAAAATTTATGAAGGCAAGAAAGAAAACGCTATTTCAGCTCGTTTCTCGTAATTTGATCCGATTTGCCAAGTACCCTCTTACGGTAAGGCAAGTTTAGTTGATTGCTACCTACTTTAATTTGTTATCTGTGGGTAGAGTAGTTAATAGAGGTGGGGATTTACCTACCCTATGACATTTAGTAAATTAAAGTTTTTTGCTCCAATGTTTTCTACATAATATGAACTAATGTGAAATATTATATAAAAGTGTGTCTTGTTAAAATATAGTTTGAATTCAGGAGATAGATGATGCTTCTTTTTATCCCGGATTTACAGAGTTCTTACAAGTTTTTGAAACCTAAATCCGCACGCACGAAGTCGCGGTTATCAGCTTGTATTTAAGTAGGATATCACTTCTTGTTATAACACGTGCTGAGTCAATATTTTTATGTAGAGGATTCGGCAGTCTAAATTACCAATATGAGCCATTAGAAGTCACATCATTATTATAGACTTTTAGTATTTTTTCGTAAAATACCTGTAAAATAATTTTTGAATATCCATACTAATATTATAAATGTGAAAGTGTGTCTGTCTGTCTGTCTGCTACGTTTTCACGGCCCAACCGCTGAACCGATTTTAATGAAATTTGGTACAGACTTGGGATACATCCCGGGGAAGGACAAGGCTACTTTCATCCCGGAAAATCAAAGAGTTCCTACAGGATAAAAAACCGATATCCACGCGGGCGAAGCCGCGGGCATTCTCTAGTTATTAATAGTTTATTAAAATTATACGAAGTTTAAATGATATTGAAAATTCTTCAAAAATTTAAAATTTCAATGCGCTATTTTTAATTAAAAACATTCTACGTAGTTCCATAGGTTTTTTCGTGGTCGTAAGTGCTTGACGGCTTATCTGAATATATTTTATACTAGAGGATGCCCGCGGCTTCGCCCGCGTAGATTTCGGTTTTTTTTAAATCTCATAGGAACTCTTTGATTTTCAGGGATAAAAAGTAGCTTATGTCATTCCCCGGGATGTATCTCAAGTCTATACCAAACTTCATTAAAATCGGTTCGGCGGTTGGGCCGTGAAAACGTAGCAGACAGATAGACAGACAAATAGACAGACAGACAGACAGACAAACAGACAGACACACTTTCGCATTTATAATATTAGTATGGATATGGATAACATCTACTTATGAAACTGAACTCGTACGAACTATTCATGTCCTCAAAAAGTTCAGGTAAAGTTACATTAGTCTTCCACAGTTTCGGTCACGTCTCTTCGAAAGCTCTAATATCTCCCAAGAGATATAAATTCAACTTGTAAAGGACGAGTGTGAAACTATCAAGGTTTTGTACCTACATCAAAATTAAGTTCTTTAGTCACAGAACAAAATACATGATGAATATTTTCTAGTAGAAATGTTTCACCTTACATATTCAGACATGTAAAATAACTTCATCTATTGTTTATGTCCCGGCCACATTAATAGCCAACAACGCAGTGTTCAACGGCGTTTCCCGTTAAACGTAGATGTAGTTACGATCAACGTACAACCGGATTCACAATGCCGTTTGGCGTTAGATGATTTTAACCTCAATTCAATTGGCATTAGACGTTAACCGTTCAAGTGTGGCCATTCAGTTTAACGCGTTAATATTATCGTGATAATTATGGCGTTGTTGGGCATTAACGTTAAATGAGAAAGAAATGGCAATAAAGCAGTGCGGCCAGCACTGCTTTATTGCCATTTCTTCTGCCACGAGATCAAATAGTCAAATTATAGCGTTTTAAAAATCAACTATTTTAATAAATAAAAACATTCAGTTCCGAGTACGCTCAAAGCTGCTATCAGCGCGAAAATGGTGAAAATGAAATTGTTCCAAAAACAGGATGGTATTTGCAGGTCTAGCGTACTTGTATTAATTAGTAAAGGTCAGTGGTCTGGCATAAATCTGTCTCGTTTTAACTCTAAGGCTGAGATCTATAGAGCGCACTTTAACGTTGCTCAGACTTAAGACACTATTAAAACAGGACAGCGCTATACCACAGGCATAAATCTGTCTCGTTTTAACAGAAACTTAAGTCTAAGCAAAGTCAACAAGTGTAAATTAAAAATTTATAACACTCCCGACAAGTGAAGGTTACAGTAACTAGAAAAGAGCTGATAACTTTTAAACGGCTGAACCGATTTTCTTGGATTATAGCTAAGAACACTCTCAATCAAGCCACCTTACAAACAAAAAAAACTAAATTAAAATCGGTTCAATAGTCTAGGAGCTACGATGCTACAAACAGATACACAGATACCCACGTCAAACTTATAACAGCCCTCTTTTTGGGTCGGGGGTTAAAAAGTACGCGCTATAGATTTCCACCTTTGTAACATCTGAAGTCTGAACAAAGTCAAAGTACGCTGTATAGATTTTAGCATAAGAGCGCCATTACCGGCGTTTTAACAGGTCTTTACGTATTACAATTCTGCGCAAATTCACTACATGACACCGCTGAAATCAACACGAAGCTTAATGGAGACACCAATTTGTTTTTACCCTTTTGAAATGAAACACCAGCTGTGGTGTATACGCCCTCGGCACTTTTGGCACATACATCACCTTTATTTAAATGAGTAATTTGTCAACTTGAATAATATTAATAACTAGTTGGCGCCCGCGACTTCGTCCGCGTGGATTTAGTTTTTTCAAAATCCTGTAGGAACTCTTTGATTTTCCGGGGTAAAAAAGTAGCCTATGTGTTAATCCAGGTTATAGTCTAACTCTATTTTGAATTTCAGCCAAATCCATTCAGTAGTTTTGCGTGAAAGAGTAACAAACATACATATATACATACATACACACAAACTTTCGCCTGTATAATGTTAGTGTGACTAGCTTATGCCCGTGACTCTGTCCGCGTGGACTATACAAACTTCAACCCCCTATTTTACCCCCTTCAAAATAGGGGACTTACCAGTACCAGTGCAGAGATCTCGTACCATGTGCATATATACGTCTGCGTTACTTTACAAAGATACATAGGTACGCCATTTGAACACACGCCCGTATTTCAATATTTCTCTATTACCTATACCTTACTACTGGAATATGCGACATGCAGCTAACGTCAAATATTGAATTTTACCTGCATATTTTCAATGAAGACTTCAATTTCAAGATTGATGGATTTTATAGGTAGTACTGCACGATAGCATTATTAAAGTTTAATCTAAATCATTCACTAATACTATATATTAAAAAATATAAGATAATCTATAAGTATGTCTGTATATCTCTGTGTCTATTATCTATATTCACGGCCCATTCGTTTAACCGATTTTGAAAAACCACAACCATCGGACCGGACGGGAAGTCTCTGACATTATCTTAGAATATATATATTTATTTCATTTACCTAACGAATATTTCGGTGATTACGAAAAAATTCAAAGATACAATAAATCAGAACAGCATGTCGCCAATTCTTCAAGCTTCATACAAATATAATTCGAAAGTTTCAAACAATCTCACGCTCATTTGACATTTCTATATTATTTATTCTGATTTCTATAGATACCTCCACCCTTTCGTATTTGAAAAAAAAAAACATTTATCCTGCTGCGGATTCGACAGGCCATATAAAAGCAAAAAACTTATACAGCTGTTTTTATTCTGTTGTCAATATTCAGAGCCCTTTTCACCGGTTGCCGTATTCCGCATTTGTTTTGTATTTTAGTATTTAGGCCATCGAAATACCGGCCGTTAACAAAGGCAGTTTCACCTGACATCCGTCGACCTAAACGTTTTGAAACAGATTTTTTTTTTCGCTTTTAAATTGGACAATCCCTAAAACTTAATAGTTGGCTTAGCTGACTGTGCCAAAGTAACACAACTATAAGGGGGACAACACAGATAATAAACAAACCATAATTATCCAACAATATTCCTCAATAGCTCAACGATTAATGAGAGGACTGAATTCCGAGAGAACGGCGATTCAAACCCCACCTGTTGCACTATTGTCGTATCTACTCCTAGCACAGGCTTTACACTTAGTTGTAGGGGAAAGGGGAATATTAGTCATGATTACAATGTTAATATTCTTTGAAAAAAAAATCAATACAAATTTTCTTTGGAAAATTAACAGATAACGAATCATGAGAGCGAGATCATATTGCATTCCGAACAGCATGTTATTAAAGTTCGTCGACTGTACATTAAAGTAACAAGCTATTATATAACGAGGAATTTAAATTTCCTTCATACCTAATTAATGAAATTCCGCGTTTAGTAAAGTTAATATTACGTTAGCAAATCTTCAGTGTACGAGTAAATATTCCAATTCGCCTGAGGCTCATAAACTTTGTACGAAGTAGGAACGCAACATAAATCACACAATCCATACTTATAAAAAACTTTAACTGAATGAATTCTGTACATCCGCGGTACTAACGCAAAAATAACGCCTCATACTTTACCAGGCTCAGACCTTAGGTTCGGCCTGGCATGGAATACTGTTATCACCTCTGGGACGAACCTGCCAAGTACCAACTCGATGCATTAGACCCGATAGATCGCCGCGCCCGACTTGCTCAGATTTAAGACATTCAAAACGAGACAGCGGCATATCGCTGGTATAACTCTATCTCGTTTTAACTAAAGTCTGAGCAAAGTCAATAGATCTCAGCCTAAGATCATAGTATAGCACAAACCTACTTATCCTGTGAAATTTTCCATAGGATATTTCAAAGTTGTGTGGATTCGATATAAATTCATGCTATTCAAAGCAAAGTACTTTAGTTTAGAATATATTATGTATAGTTTGAGAAGCAGTTCTGGAACATCGATATTCCATTAATATCTCATCTACGTGCCGCCCGCCCATGCCCTCCGCTTACAATGGGAACTTGTTATAAAATGCATTGAGAGGAATATTACCATGTATATTATATGATGAGGAAGGCTGAGGACCGGGTGTAGTGGCGCTCTTTAGGGAAGGCCTATGTCCAACAGTGGACGTCCACAGGCTAATGATGATGATGATAATGATATTATATTACCTCCTACCTACCCCTCCGTGTTGTATTGATTTTGTAAAGGCTAATTCTGCGATTTTTTATGGTAAAGTTATAAGTTTAATTTTCTGCTGTTCTTTTGTTAAACAGCGGGTAGTTCAGGAGCTGAGATAAGAACGATGAATTTCGAAAAACTGATATTTTGAAAATTATTTACATTTGCCTACTATACCATGTATTAGTTTCAACTAAGAAGAGTAATGATATATTTTCAATGTAATATCAAACTTGTATTCACCTACTCAAATTCAGGACTTCTATTTAGTTTTTTCATCGGTTCAGTGGTTGGTCCGTGAAAACGTAGCAGACAGACAGACATACAGACAGACAGACAGACAGACAGACAGACAGACAGACAGACAGACAGACAGACAGAAAGACAGACAGACAGAAAGACAGACAGACAGACACACTTTCGCATTTATAAAATTAGTAAGGATTATATCCTCTAGAATCAAATCCGATAAAAACATGATTGGACAAACTTTTCTCGATACCTCATGTATCGCCATCTCTAGATTTGAAATTTTAGCTCGAATAGCCCGTAGCCTTAAGTATACTCTCGTAACTCAAACCTTGACTTAAATAAGTGGGGCGAGAACAGAACGCGAACTGCTTCGTCGTGGCATTGTATAACAAGGCTCTGGATGGTCGTTGGGAGTTGGACAGTGGCCAATAGGTCGGCTCTTACCAAATACCAACTTATTTTGTTGAACTAGATTCCAATACTGCAATAACAGAATCATTTTATCAATCTGATTTGTAGGTACCGTATTATTCGACTGTTCTTTTAAATATACCACAGTAAATAAAGTAATTAGTACAACAAGTGTAAATTAAAAATTTATAACACCCCCGACAAGTGAAGGTTACAGTAATAACTAGAAAAGAGCTGATAACTTTCAAACGGCTGAACCGATTTTCTTAGATTATAGCTAAGAACACTCTCGATCAAGCCACCTTTCAAACAAAAAAAAACTAAATTAAAATCGGTTCATTAGTTTAGGAGCTACGATGCCACAGACAGATACACAGATACACAGATACACACGTCAAACTTATAACACCCCTCTTTTTGGGTCGGGGGTTAGTAAAATGGTTTCAATTCCGTTTTGAAATTAGACAGTTAATTTAGCTGTAGATAGCATACCTAGTGATAACAAAAAATAATTAGCATATATATTAGAAATGTAAATCATTGCTACAATTACCTATAGTTTCTACAAAACTTCATGCAATTTTAATTACATGTAAGTATCATTAATGTTTGCTCTAGTTAACAAATAAACTTTCATAGTAAAACTTCAGTAACTATGACTTAGCAATCTAACCATTTGGCCTTGTTCGTTCGGGAATGAAGTTGTAAAAAAGTAATACGAAACTACTTTGAAACTTTGAACATAACTAACTAGAAACAAACGTCAAGAAAAAGCGTAGTTTTCTATTATTCTTTACTGTGTATTGGATTGTTTGTTTACCTTTTCTTATTTTATTTAGTTTGGTAAATGAAAATTAGAAAGTTTAGAACCTGCTATCGCAAACAAAATATACAAGTATTTAGTAGAAAAGAGTGTAATCTTTATTAACAAATGCTTTTACATAAATCTCAAAAAATTAGCTACATAAATCTTTCAAAAATCTATTCAAAGTAAGCTACTGAAAAGAGCATAGATACTTATTACACAATCGAACGTGGAAATAATACGTGTAAGAGCGTGGACTTTACTCACTCCAGCAATGCGCGGGACTGCAAATTATTGACATAATATGGTTTTTTTCTGGTGTTTTCTCGATTTGAAAATAAAAGTGATTGCAGGGGTAAAATCTTTAAGCAATTCGAAAGCACTCAAGTTTATTTGAATAAAAAATATTTTTGTTTTTATTTTACCAACTTATTTATAAAAATCCTTTATGTTAGGAAGCCGCGTTAAAAATCGCCGAGTCAGCAAAGGCTGGTAGATGTCGGGTTCAGTTTAGCGGCGTGATATACTGCGTCCCTCTACCATTGTTCGCGCAAAAAGCTGATGTTTGGAATTTTCATTTCTGCTTAATAAAATATATTATATTTTTGCTTTGCGGGCGTAGGTGATAAATCATAAATTGTGGCGGTTTTATCAATAAACATTTATAAATAAAATATAGTTGACACTGATAAAAGGGAGTGCAAGAAGTGCCTTGCTTGTCTGGTTATCTGACCGTATCTGATAGCGTTTACACTTGTGTGCACAGAGGCACTCATTCACAGATTTACTTTATTTTACAGACTTCACAGCGGTTACAGACTGGCTTTTTTTCGTCTGCGATCTGTTTTACTACGCTCGTAAACGGCGTACGTATAGTTCGCGACAGATCGACATAGCAATCAGGGTGGAGACGCCCCGCATACCGCTCAGCCGCATAGGGTGACGTGCGGTTGTTCGGAGCGTCCCCCCGCCTCATACCCCGATTGTCATTTCGACCTGTCGCGTACTATAGGCGCATCTATTCTCATACTAGAACGCGCGCCTTGCTGCACGCAAAGCACGCGTTTTAGTATGAGAATAGATACGCGGAAATCGCGAAGAAAGCATCGCGATCCGGCCTGCACGTTCATATCGCAAATTGATACTGGTTCGTGCGAATACGTCGACACAAGAGTGAATAGGCATCTTCAAGATAAACGCGTCCCATCTTAGATCACATCATCACCTTCCACCAGGTGTGATTGTGGTCAAGCGTGTGGCTATAATGAATAAAAAAATGTAAGCAAGTATGCAAAAGCGAGCTAGTTTGAGTAGTTTTGGTGAAGTCCGAATGCTCGGTTTACACTTGCGCGCGAATCGCTGCTTGAAAGGGCGTAAATGGCACGAACATCAGTGCGGATGCCTAAAAGAAGAGCAAGCATAATAACACTTCTAGACCTATCTTGGAACCCTGTAGTAGGTATTTCCATCGACCGGTTTTTATTTATCCACCTACCATCATCTGTTTACACTTATCAGTTATTAATTATTTACAGACTGCAAGCGTGCCAGCGAGTGTTATCAGCTATCGTGAATCCAGGCGCGTATATCGAATTTATCACAACGCTATTAGGTGCGATAAACACAGATTTTTTCAATTACTTTTACGAGTGCCTGCCACTTTTATCGCGTGGCCTAAAAAGAAAATATAAATCTAAGCAGGTCATACTTTATTTATACAATCCATTTACTTGAGAACTGTGACGAATGGTGTTAACCTTTTTTGAATTAATTATTATTTAAACAAGTGTAAATTAAAAATTTATAACAACCCCGACGATCCAAAGTATTTGAGTTTTCCAAAACATCATTTTCGAATAAGTTTCAAATAAATAATTATGTATTTAGGCAACATCCATCTTGACAGCTTGATATTTGTCTATTGACATAATATTATGAACCTAACGGTTATCTAACCTTCTTTTCTACAAGAAAACTAGAAAAGAGCTGATAACTCTTAAACGGCTGAACTAATTTTTTTAGATTATAGCTAAGAACATTCTCGATCAAGCCACCTTTCAAACAAAAAAAACTAAATTAAAATCGGTTCATTCGTTTAGGCGCTACGATGCCACAGACAGATACACAGATACACAGATACACACGTCAAACTTATAACACCCCTCTTTTTGGGTCGGGGGTTAAAAAAATTACAAGTTGCAATCGTTGGCTCCAGCTTAAACTACGTAAGTTCATATGCTGGAGTGCTATCCTGAACCATACATAATTATTTTGAATTTCCATATTTCTAAATACTAATACATAATTCTAAATACTATACATATTATACCGACCCACCATTGAACGGAAACTCCTTCATTGAAGTACCTACCAATAAAGCAGTCAAAGCGATTAAATACTCCTATCACCTGCTTTAACGGTGAAGCAAAGCAAACATGAGGAAACCTGCATGCCTGAGAGTTTATCCATAATGTTCTCAGAGGTGTGTGAAGTCTGCCAATCCGCACTTGGTCAGCGTGGTGGACTATGGCCAAACCTTTCTCATTCTGAGAGGAGACGCGTGCTCATTAGTGAGCCGGCGATGCCGATGGTTTGATGATGTAGATGATGGTTATATGTTAGGATCAAACATGTAGATTGGGTAAATGCAAATCAAATTGGTTCATTTATATCCGTGGAGTTTATACTTACTTGTATAATCATTTATATCTTATCTTGGACTACAAGACCTCTACAACGGCAACTAACCTGTAACAATTCAAAATAAGAATTTATTTTGCGATAAACAAGAAAATAATGAACTTTAAACACTAGAATATTGTTTAGCAATATTTAAAGGTGGTAAACCGTTTTATAACAAGTGTAAATTAAAAATTTATAACACCCCCGACGATCCAAAGTATTTGAGTTTTCCAAAACATCATTTTCAAATAAATAATTATGTATTTAGGCAACGTCCATCTTGACAGCTTGACATTTGTCAATTGACATAATATTAAGAACCTAACGGTTATCTAACCTTCTTTTCAACAAGAAAACTAGAAAAGAGCTGATAACTCTTAAACGGCTGAACCAATTTTTTTGGATTATAGCTAAGAACACTCTCGATCAAGCCACCTTTCAAACAAAAAAAACTAAATTAAAATCGGTTCATTCTTTTAGGCGCTACGATGCCACAGACAGATACACAGATACACAGATACACAGATACACAGACACACAGATACACAGATACACACGTCAAACTTATAACACCCCTCTTTTTGGGTCGGGGGTTAAAAAGCGGATGCGATGCCTTTTCAATGATTTGAAAAGGTAGAGTTTTGTACACAAATGCTTAGTATTAGTTAGCCTTAATTTCTCTCTAAAATCTGAAAAGGTAGTTTTGTAGTCATTCCCTTATGTATAAAAGCCTCAAGGCATTATTAAATAAAGAAAACATCTTTCTTTTTCAAACTGCTAAGGTTTAGCCTATGTATATAGGTACCTATGCTTTCAGAAACATCTTTTGGAGATTATTGATTCAATCAGTTGTGAATTTTACGTGCAATGTGACTTTTCTCAACATGCGTGAGTTCTACAAATATTAGCTCACTAGCACCCGCCCCGGCTTCGCGCGGGTAGCTTATTACAATTTTTGTAAGAGTCTGTAATTTTTTTGAAAATAAAATATGCCTATGTTACTGAGGAATAATGTAGCTTTGTACTTGTGAAAGAATTTTCAAAATCGCTTCAATAGTTCCAAAGATTACTTCCTATAAACAATCTTACAAACTTTATTATAAGTATATAAATATAGATTAGAAGTAAACGAATATACTTCAAAACTTGAATTGGACTTCGTCTGTGTTGGTGTTAGCTGGCGGGCGTGCTCTGCTTTTTGGAGTGTTTTTTTTTTTGTTAAAACTGACTGGAAAGCGCTCTAAGGGGGTGCCGTGCGTATGTCGGCGAGCGCCGGCACAGACGGGGTCCATACTTGTATAGTTTAACTAACTTGTTACAAATAACTACAAACTTGACATTGGCTAATCTTTGTAAGGCCAGACGATAGAGAGAGAAAAAAAACTTGTATTGCAAATTAAACAGACACGTAGAGTTCCATTACAGGCGGACGCTCAGTTATAAATTGTTTTAGTTTTAACTAAAATTTTACGAACTGCAAACAGAGCGGGCGTTTCCTAAAATTGAGTGCAGTTTAAACTATGTTCCGGCTTCATGACAACGCGGGTCGCTGAATTTTAGACTTTGTTAACTATCAAATGTTTGCTGAAACACTACTTCAGTATTTATGGTGTAGTGGTTAGAGGACAGGATAGCGTACGCGTTTCAATTAGGTTTTTTTTTTTTTCACTATAAAATCTAAACAAATTGACTCTGCCAGCTAGCTAATCCACGCATCGTCGCTTAACAGTATAAACAGAAGTTTTTTTATGTTTTTTTTGTCACAGATTAGGAATACCTAATTATTTGGTGACTAGCTTTGCGTTCATAAGCCTAAAAAAATTGGCTAAGTGCGAAGGGTTCCGTATCATCATAGAAGAAATAACACTTTTTAATTTTTTTTAATTTCTGTGGCTTTTTGATTTTTTTATTATTTGTTGTTATGGCGGCAATAGAAATACACATTCTGTAACAATTTCCACTCTCTACCTATTACGGTTCACGACGATATACAGCCCACTGACAGACGAACGGAAGGACGGACGGATGTACAGAATGACAACAAAGTGATCCTATAAGGGTTCCGTTTTTCCTTTTGAGGTACGGATCCCTAAAAATTAATAAACAATCCACCCATCGATTCTCCTTCACTCTGAAAACCCATCCAAAAACCAAATGAGCAGACATTTCGTGTCAATTTACCGTGTTTATCCGTCTACTGCCATTAACCCTCAGGCACTCACTTTAATCAATGTTTCCAATCAAAGAGAACTTCTGCGAATACTCCATTTACAATTTTCCATTCAAGGTTCTTTTACAAAGCAGAATGTCCATAATTAAGACGATATCAGGCATCGCTCGGCTGCGCGGGGCATAAAACGAGCATTACTGCTTGTTATGGGTCAGCTTTATGTTCATTGTATGTTCTACATCCGCAGAAAGAAACTGTAAAGCGCAAATTCCATCGCGCGCTAAGCTTAGCTTTTTTTTTAATTATAGGCAATACTTGATAAGAAAGGTGTTTTAGCAATCACGATATTATATTATTTCCTATTCATTCGGCGTTTTATCAATGGCTGGCACGGCCACGGCAAAGATGAAGATAAATGTATTTTATGAAATTATTTATTTTGATGTTTTTTACAACTCGCAAGGCAAATCACATTTACTTTTTGTTGCCTCGTAATGTTAACGGCCGATTCAACGGAAAAGCAATATGACAGATATTATGTTAACCAAAAATATTTACATAAGTCTGAAAATAACAGCGTCTAAAATATGTAGGTATCGCATCGCTATCGCCACTATCCATCCATGTGATCCAACCCTTATGCGAAGGAGTCGCGATTTGGATGAGAATTGGGTACTTTGGTTTGTTAATGTTTTAAGGAAATTACATTTCGGCTCTACCAGCCTTTTATAAACCTTTATACACTCATAGCTTTGGCAGTTAGATGAAATTGGAAATGGACTATTACTGTGCCAAAGTAATTTTTCTGTTCGAATTGAGAATTGAAAGGAAAATTTAAACGTTGGCATGGATGGACTTCTTTTTAACCCCCGACCCAAAAAAAAGGGGTGTTATAAGTTTGACGTGTGTATCTGTGTATCTGTCTGTGGCATCGTAGCGCCTAAACGAATGAACCGATTTTAATTTACTTTTTTTGTTTGAAAGGTTGCTTAATCGAGAGTGTTCTTAGCTATAATCCAAAAAAAATGGTTCAGCCGTTTAAAAGTCATCAGCTCTTTTCTAGTTTTCTTGTAGAAAAGAATGTTAGATAACCGTTAGGTTCATAATATTATGTCAATTGACAAATGTCAAGCTGTCAAGATCGACGTTGCCTAGATACATGATTATTTATTTGAAAATGATGTTTTGGAAAACTCAGATACTTTGGACTAGTTACTGTAACCTTGACTTGTCGGGGGTTTTATTAATTTACACTTGTTAAAGTGAAAACTTCTATAGGCACGTTGGGCGATTTTGAGATGGGTGAAAACCTCAAGGACGCGTCACTGACATGTTTTGAGGTCCACTTTGCCAGGTCTTGAGCATCCGATTTATTCTGATCTTAGATCTGAGCTCACAACGCGACGTATCGTCCAGCCAGCGCTTTCTTGGGCGGTTCAGGGTTTAGCTCCATTGTGAGGTTGTTTGAGTCCAACAGGCCAAAGTAGAAGGATTTAAGTATATCAGGGTATTAACAGGCTAACAGGGAAATCCCCGACCTCAACTGACCTGGGTCAGTCGGAGTGCGAGCATTCGAAAACACCGCTCATTCGTTTGATTATAATTTCAGAAGTAAAGCCGGGTGTAATCACGGTGCCAAAAGAAAAGTCTACGGGATACAACAAACAATCATTAATAATACCCTTTTTAACCCTTAAATATCATAACTTTCTATTAAACTCTTGATAAGCCAATTCGCTTTTATTTTTATACAAACTGATCCCGTTATTACTCATAGATGTATGAAAGTATTTTAGGACGACGACTACGCTGTGCTAAAAATATTACAACAGCCAGACAGAAGTCTCCAGTGTCACTTCTCGGTCTACTTTCTAATAAAACGAAAATGAGCTGTAATAAAAAGGTATAAAGGTCGTTAACGGCGGTTAACTAAATGTTTTAGCCCTGTTCAGCCCTAGGCTATGAATCTTTATACTCCATCATAGCGTTAAGCCTCATCATCAACGCATTAATCGATTGCCGGCCAATGTGATAGTTTTTTGCGAATTGCGCCAATGTCGCTCAATAGTGCGATGGTGTTTGAAAACATATTAATCGAAAAACCGGCCAACGCTGGCCGAACGCGACAAATATTATCCAGACGCCAAGTGGAGCTGCTCAAATTCGTCGAGTGCATTCGCCGAAGATGATAGAACAATGTGTACCTACTTAGTTTTTTATCACCCGAGCAAAAGGTAGGGTTATGATTTTAGCAGTCTATGTATGTATGTTTGTATCAAATTCTGTGTGTTCCATCGTAGCGCCTAAATTACTGGGCCGATTTTGATGGATGAGGTATCAATCGATTCTTTATTATGGTCCGAGTGACAAAGGCTACATTTTATAAGAAAAAATCGAACTGACAGATGTTACATCCAAAAAAGTGAGGGGTGTCCAAAATTTTTTTTTTGCTATTGTATCGAGTAGGATATTAAATGAAAAAGGGAAAAATTCTGAGTTCATAAATCAAAATACAGTGTTAAAATATACCGAGTGACAGAAAAACAATTTTACTATACCTATCGCTATATCTATCGGCAGTTCGCGGAAAGTAGTCGGGTTTTAGTGCTGTTTAACTTTATCTTGTTCAATACAGCAAGATATACATTTTTAACCCCCGACCCAAAAAGAGAGGTGTTATAAGTTTGACGTGTGTATATCTGTGTATCTGTCTGTGGCATCGTAGCTCCTAAACTAATGAATCGATTATAATTTAGTTTTTTTTGTTTGAAAAGTGGCTTGATCGAGAGTGTTCTAAGCTATAATCCAAGAAAATCGGTTCAGCCCAATGGTTCAGCCGTTTGAAAGTTATCAGTTCTTTTCTAGTTTTCTTATAGAGTTTATTGTGTCAGGGGTTTTTTAAATTTTGAGTTATATTGAAGCATTTTTGTGGTAGCTAGAGATAGTTTTAAAATACAAAATGAATGTCTGAAACTTAGAAGCCAGAGAAATAATAATTGGCTCTACGTTGAAAAGATAGCAGTGAGACGAAAAAATGCCTTTGTCGTTTGGTTTTTGCGGTTCGACCAATAATGAACCGCTGTTCAATTTCTCTTTGTAGTCGAGCCATGGCTTGAACTAGCAACGCGCAAAGGTTTTTTTTTCATGCTTCTATTTATATTTTTCTTATCTTAGTAGAGAGTTTATTACTTCTACTCGATTAAGTAATGTGCAATGGTTTTATTTTTAACCCCCGACCCAAAAAGAGGGGTGTTATAAGTTTGACGTGTGTATCTGTGTGTCTGTGTATCTGTGTATCTGTCTGTGGCACCGTAGCGCCTAAACTAATGAACCGATTTTAATTTAGTTTTTTTTGTTTGAAAGGTGGCTTGATCGAGAGTGTTCTTAGCTACAATCCAAGAAAATTGGTTCAGCCGTTTGAAAGTTATCTCTTTTCTAGTTCTTACTGTAACCTTCACTTGTCGGGGGTGTTTTATAATTTACACTTGTTATAGATTTACTAATGCCCGCGAATTCGTCCGCGTGCATTTAGGTTATTTAAAAAATACCACAGCCGAACTCTTTGATTTCTCGGGATAAAAAGTAGCCTATACTTATCCGTATAGGTAAGTAAGTAGGATAGTAAGGCAATGTAAGCAATGTGTGTATTAAATAGCTGATACGCGCGACTTCGACCACGTTGATATAGGTTTTAAAAATCCCGTGGGAACTGTTTGATTTTCCGGGACAATTAGCCTATGTCCATCCCCGGGATGCAAGCTATCTCAGCACCTTTAGTTAGAATCGATTAAACGAATGGGTCGTGCTAAAAGCTAGCAGACAGACAGACACACTTTCGTATTTCGAATATTAGTAGCTATGGATAATATTTCAATGGAATAAGTCAAAAATCATTGATTTAAAAAGATATTCCATATACAAAGTTGTTTATAATGATGAGTACAGTGATTTCCTTTTGTTTCAGGAGTTAGAAACCCCTTTCCGAATGATTTTGTGAATACATTTTTGGTTTGCGTTGTATTTTTCTTCATGTATAATCCGGTGTTTGACAACTAGTCAAATCAGAATCAAACGTCAAAACACGCGCTTAGTATGCGCGCTTCTTTGAAATACTGGCATGTGACGTCACAGTGATTTAACGTGCTTTTTAACCCCCGACCCAAAAAGAGGGGTGTTATAAGTTTGACGTGTGTATCTGTGTATCTGTGTGTCTGTGTATCTGTGTATCTGTCTGTGGCATCGTAGCGCCTAAACGAATGAACCGATCTTAATTTACTTTTTTTTGTTTGAAAGGTGGCTTGATCGAGAGTGTTCTTAGCTATAATCCAAAAAAATTGGTTCAGCCGTTTAAAAGTTATCAGCTCTTTTCTAGTTTTCTTGTAGAAAAGCAGATTAGATAACCGTTAGGTTCATAATATTATGTCAATTGACAAATGTCAAGCTGTCAAGATGGACGTTGCCATACATAATTATTTATTTGAAAATGATGTTTTGGAAAACTCAGATACTTTGGATCGTAGGCGCGGAATAGTCCAAGAAAATCGGTTCAGCCGTTTGAAAGTTATCAGCTCTTTTCTAGTTACTGTAACCTTCACTTGTCGGGGGTGTTATAAATTTTTAATTTACACTTGTTTAGTTTAATCGATAATTTCGAATGGTTACTACCCTTAAGACTAACAAAGGACGTGAATTTTACATATTTTTGAAGACCCTCTGTTTAATAATCACTTATAAATAATTTATTTTTGACATAGGCAAATACCATATTGAAAGCTTTGAACGTCAAATAAACATTTTTGCTATGGAACATTAGCTCTTTCAAATTAGGTTCTTTTCAAAGGCTTTTTGACTTTATCTCGCTTTATTTGGCGTCCTCACTTGAGCTTTTTAGATCTCTGTCGATGGTTTGCGGTTGAAGTTCATTTGAACTCTCAATTTGTCTCCTTTACATTTGCATCATTTCAAATGTTAATAGCTTGCTTGTGATTAAGCTTTTGCGGCTTTCATTTCACAATTTTGTTTCACGGGACTTTTTTTACTTTGATCGTTTTATTTTCTTACAAAAATGCCGAGAATACCACTTTGAGATTAGCCCCTTGGTGGATTACAGAAAGCTACGTATCTATCATTGCTACAATCTCAATTGTTGAGTTTATGCATCGAGTTTATGTCAATAGTGAAAGAAAAGGCGGACTTTGTCTGTGTTGGCGTTTGCTGGCGCACGTGCGGTGCTTTTTTGGAGTGTTTTTTGTTAAAAGTGGTCGGTTTTTGTATTTTGCTGGAGTTTTTTGGTGGGTGAACTGACTGGGAAGCGCTCTGGAGGGGCGCCGCGCGTGTGTCGGCGGGCGCCGGCACAGACGAAGTCCATACTTATATAGTTTCCCTAACTTGTATATAACTACACACTTGACATTGGCTAATTATGTAAAGCCAGACGAGTAATCTGCTGAAAAAGGCAAATCTGCCGTACGGCCGTGTGCTTCCTTCATTAGGGTTGCGCATGTGGGTTATTCTGATTCTATGAATATTGGTTGTAATATTTGAATAATAGAATACATGTCACAACTCACAATATAACGTGTGAGTGCATACGCGAGCGATGATTGACTCATTGCTTTAATAGCACCATTATGTACTGTATGCGTTTTTCTCTTACTCCTGTAATATCGGTTCCCTACCATACACGCCTCATGCACGTCTAGCCTACTTCCTAGCCATATGCCAAGTGTATCTGGAGCGGGTTACTTTGATCCAAAATCACTCTACAGTGTGCAGCGTGTAAAAGCAAGACGACAGTCATACTTACATACATTACATCTATTTAGGTGCAGGACTTAGGTTTTTTTTTAAAGAATATTAGCCATGCTAATCATGATGAATACTCCCCTTTCCCCTCAACTAAGCGTTAAGCTTGTACTAGGAGTGGGTACGACAATAGCGCAACGGGTGGGGTTTGAACCGCCGACCTTTCGGAATTCAGTCCGCTTCTCAACCATTGAGCTATCGAGGCTCATATAAGGAGGATATAGGGATAGGTTAGGTTAGCCTTGTCTGGTTATGTCTGTAGCGAGCCCCTACACATAAGACTGCATCATCATTCACCGCCATAGATATGTACACCGCCAAGTGATTTTACAGTCCAGGACTAACCGATTATAGTACTAAAAAATAGAAACAAAAAATCTGCTTCAAACTGCCGTTGAAATAAAAGCAAAATATTTACGAAATTTCTATTGGAATATAAAATTAAAAACCTGGAAAACTAACAAACTCGAACTAAGTTAAAGAGCTTTTGTGAAAACATTATCTTTACTGAGAGAGGAAGGTAAACAAACTACGAACTGTCGTTGAACCAAATTAAAAGCAAACTTAATTTGTTGATTAAGTTTGTTTTTTTAATTTACTTCAACTACAGTTCTTGGCTTCATTAATTTACTAGAGGATGCCCGCGACTTGTTCCGCGTGGAATTAGTTTTTTTAAAAATCCTGTAGGTACTTTGTAATTTTCCGGCATAAAACGTAGCGTAGCACTCTCCAGGTCTATAAGGGTCTATAAGGGTAAACTATACCCATGCAATAAGATTTTTTAAATCTTTAAAATCATGATTCTTATTTTTTTTTTTTTTTGATTCTTTTAAATATAATATCAGTGAAGTCTAATGAACGTATGAAGAAAGAAAGATACACAGATAACGAAACCTTACAAAAGATTTTCAAATGAGATACGAAATGGTTGAGTTAATTAAAAATTCCGTGAAAGGGTTAAACAGTCTTATTCGCTCCTCTAGGCATCCAGGATGAGTGCTTCGTACGTATGTAGGATTAAAAGGAATTCAAACTAACTAGTAAGTTGAAGCAAAAGTAATTTGAAATGTTTCTTACTGATACTTATCATGCTTAAAAGTTACGAGAGCATGTACTAGTTACTTAGTATTTTCTTGCGTTATATAACGGTTTAAAATGTTATTATAATTAGTAATTAATAGTTCATATGCGCGATGCAAATTCAACGTCACATTTTAAGGTTTCGTAACACACTAGCTGACTGACGCCCGCGACTTCGTCCGCGTGGATTTAGGTTTTTCGAAATCCCGTGGGATTTTCCGGGATAAAAAGTAGCCTATGTGCTAATCCAGGATACTATCTATCTCTATTCCGAATTTCAGTCAAATCCGTCCAGTGGTTTTTGCGTGAAGGAGTAACAACATACACACACACACACACACTCACATACAAACTCTCGCTTTTATAATATTTAACACATCCTAATAAACCACCCGTCAAAATTAAAACTTCTAAAAAATTCCGTTAAAAATGACCTAACAATTCTTTGTCCTGAAGAAGGTCTTTGATAGCTGGCCGAGAATAGATAAGACTACTGAAGCGTTGTTTATCTTCCCCTATCTAAGGAAGCTACTTGCGACGTCCCCAGTAATTAATAGGATGGCTTGCCCTACTTTGTTCGCAAACGATAGTATTAGTACAGAAGACTTAAACTAGCGGCACGCTATGATGGCCGGTTTGACGTTTGTCCGCTCATGAAGTTCCGTATTAATTGATAACGACTTTGAAGGAAATAATTGTATTACTTTATTGACGATAGTGATGTGCAGAGATTCATAAATTTTATCGAATGTAGTTTTAGGTTTAGGACTCAAAATTTATTTATTAAATTGATTTCTTAAATGTATACAAGTGTAGAAAAATCAGTTTGCACCATTTAAGGGGTGAATGTACTTGTGAATATGAACAATTTTCACTATGTGGACAAACCTCTGAAATCGCAAAAAAATATCAATAAATTTTTAAAAATGGAATCTAATACGATCGTCACATAGGATCGCTGGCTAGCACAACTACTACCTCCGGCAAACTCGCGTCAATGCTCAATGCAAAACAAAGCAGTTTCGAATTGACGTTGCTTCGAAAAGTATAAACTGTCAGTGCAATGCGATTGTGATATAGTTTTGACCTGGCTTTGGATTTCAAATATTGATACTGCATTACTGTTGACCCTTGCTCGTTAATTTGGACTCTGTTCAAGCCCTTTGTTGTGGATTTCGTCGATATGACCGAACGTACGCAGAGAACTGTTCTAAATAGTCAGACACGTGAGTTCGTAATACGCCTTCGTAACTATTTCGATCGTGAAGCTCAAAATGGAGGGCCAATTTTACCTATAACGTCAGTGGTTGAACGCGTAGCTGATGCGCTTAATATTGGACAACGAACTGTTAGACGGATAACTAAAAAAAAATATGGCGAGACTGGCACAGAAGAAAATAAACTTCACACACCAAAAAAGAGAAAACGAGCAAAACCAGTCGTAGGCATCGATAGCTTTGATGCCGATGCTATCCGAAGACATGTTTACGGCTACTATTTACAGAAGGAGTATCCAACAAGAAAAAAGTTGGTGCATTCACTGAAGGAAGCTGGATTATTCTTCGGTGGGGAAAGTTCTTTAACGAAGATTTTGAAGACCATTGGATTTCGATACAAAAAATGTAACAAACGCAAAATATTGATGGAAAGATTTGATATAGCGATGGCAAGGTATACTTTTTTACGGCAAGTGAAAGAAATCAAAAATTGGCAAAATGTTGTGTTCTTGGATGAAACATGGCTTAATGCTAACCATACTGTAGGCCGTTCTTGGAACGATGACACAGCAGCATCTACTTCCAAAGTTCCTGTAGGAAAAGGATCGCGACTTATAATTTGTCACGCCGGAACCATCAACGGGTTTGTCGAAGGTTCTCTCATGGCTTTTGCGTCAAAAACCACTGGAGACTATCATGAAGACATGAATGGAGAAAAGTTTACTGAATGGTTTACCTCAATGTTGTGTAGCCTCCCTGAACCATCTATTATAATTATGGACAACGCCCCATACCACTCGATGCAAATTGACAAGCCACCTGCCCAATCCCAAAAGAAAGCTGATATCGTCGCATGGCTTCGTAAAAATGGCGTAGATGCAAACATGAATATGTTAAAAGCGGAATTAGTACGTCTTTTAAAAGAAAACAAACCAACCAAGATCCGATACGTCATTGACGAAATAGCATTAGAACATGGGCACAGAGTTATACGGTTACCGCCTTACCATTGTGAGTATAATGCGATTGAGTTGGTGTGGGCTCAAATTAAGGGATATGCTGCAAGACACAATACAGAACCCCCATTTACCACAAAAAAAATGCTAAAATTATTAGAAGAAGCTTGTGAACATGTGACTAAAGGAGACTGGGAAAAGGTTGTGAATAGAACTGTTAAATTAATAAGGGAAGATTATGAAAGAGATGTGAAAATAGATAATATTATAGAAAACGAACATATAATTATTAATGTATGTGATGATAGCAGTGACGACAGTTGTTAAGGCTTTTTATTTATATACGTTAATTATGATAAGTTGATAGCGTGTTCGCGGCCTATCGGAAGTATCGTGTAGATCGTGCCTTAACTAATCTATGTCAACTGTCATATTTTATGAATTGTCAAAATGTCTACTTAAATACCTTCACTTGTAAAAGACGTTGGTTGAATTACACACACTCCGCTGAAGATGAAAAGATAGTTTTATTTGTTCCTTCCGGCGTTCCTAAAAATAGAAGATCTGCCCATCGGATCTTCGGTGTTAGCTACAATAGCTAACATAGTGGCGACCGTGACAGGACGCCCGAAGAAGGAAAAGCCATCCAGCGTGAGAGCGTTGTCGCCAGCCGGGACGCCAATCGTCTCGCAGCATCAGGCACAACGCAAGTCAACGTGGTTGCAGCCCGCCGGGACGCCTATCGTACCGCAGCATTAGGCGCAACGCAAGTCAGCATCGTTGAAGCCAGCCGGCACGCCAATCGTACCGCAGCATCAGGCGCAACGAGAAGACGTCTGAAGCCGTCGCCGGGACGCAAATCGGACCCGCAGCATTGGGCTCAGGCAGAGGGAGCACTTTTCTACGCCAGCAACAGCGAGGCCGTACCAAATAATTCAGATAAGTGTCCTATCCCACATACAAACACAATACATTCATCCAAACATCCATAAATCCATTCTACAAACACCCAATTCATACATCCATCGCTCCATAACCATCCATATATCACGCACTATTCAAAAGGCCATCCCACTTTGCACAATCAATCACAAAATTCAAAATTTTGCACGTTGTCATATTTTCATCCATTACGCATTAGTCGTACCTACCTACTCACTTCATAATTCATACGATTTCAATTACTGGCGCGCGCACTCATTCGAGCTGCGCAAGAGACTGAAACCGGCTCATTAGCCGACGACAACTGCAAGCGACGTGCATAGGTAAAACGCACCTAGTTATAGTTAGGTATAAGTTTAACTTATTCTTTGCAGCGATCTAGCGGCCGGCCGATAACAAACCAGTTTTTGTTCACCTACAGCTGTTAAACTAACTTTAATTATGTCTCTAAAGGAATTAATGATAAAACGCAGCAGCGTTAAGGGTCGTGTTACCAAATTTAAGAACTATATCTCTAAGGTTAACAAGCTTTCAGTGTTAGATTCGTTGGAATTAGGTGAATTAAAACTTAAATTAGGTAAAATTGAGTGCTTAGCTAGTGAGTTCAGTGACGTGCAGGGTCAGATTGAATCTTTAAGCGGCGATACATTAAGCGCCGAGCTAGATATTCGCGAGGAGATCGAAAATGAATTGGACAGTGTGACGGCGTTAGCTCAGGATATTCTGTCGCGTAATTCGAGGGTTCCGTGTTTTGAGGACGCGCACAGTAGTAATTCTTTAGGGCCAGGACAAGGCGTCTCACAAGGTATTGGGTTTAAATTACCTCTAATTCAAATCTCGAAATTCGACGGAACGGTTTTCCGATGGTTAGAATTTCGAGACACGTTTCGGTCTCTCATTCATGATAACGAGCACATACTACCCATTTATAAATTTCATTATTTAAACTCGTATTTAGAGGGAGATGCCGCTCGCGTCATAGCCAATCTAGAAGTTTGTGCATTGAACTACAACAAGGCCTGGAGTTTATTATGTGAACGTTATGATAACAAGAGGCAGTTAATTAATAATCACCTCAACGCTTTATTCAATATCGAAACACTGTCCCGCGAATCGGAACAGTCATTACGTTCATTAATAGATAACGTGAATAAAAATTTACGTGCGTTAGCTAGTCTGGGACAGCCCACCGACAAATGGGATGCGTTAATTATTCATATGGTTAGTTCTAAATTAGACAGCCATACTAGTATGAAATGGGAAGAGCATCGGAGCTCGTTAAGTGATATGCCAACTTTGGATGAATTTCATCAGTTTTTAAAGGAGCGTGCCGACGTTTTGGAATCATTTAACCGAAATAAAATCCAAAACAGTCGTGTTTCTTTTAATGCCGCGCCAATCGCGAGCAATAACAATAAAAATAATAAAAATATGAGACGTTATAAATCTCATTCGTATTCTGTTCAGTCTGGATACCATAATGCAGATAGGAATCGCGCTCACTGTGTGGTATGCAAGCTTGATCATGCAATTCACAGCTGCCCTTCATTCTTAGCCAAAACTCCTGAACTTAGGATAGCAGAGGCTCGGAGGCTGAAGCTATGTATGAACTGTTTAAAGTCAAACCATCGAACTCGTCAATGCTTTTCGAGACGTTGTAAGGAGTGCAGAAAACCACATTCTACCCTGCTCCACAAATCTACAGAGCAACCCACTGCACCCACAGTTCAGAATCCCGTCGGAGAACTTAGTGTGAACCTATCTAGGCAGGCAACTTCTCACGTCATGTTATCCACCGTGATGATAGAAGTTTTGAACCCTCTTAACTCTAAGACTGAAGTCATTCGAGCGCTTCTAGACTGTGGAAGCCAGTCTAGCTTTTTGACTAGGCGTATCAAAGAAAAATTAAGTTTAGAGGCGATACCCACTAACCTCACCGTTGTAGGTATAGATAATAATTCAAATAATCATGTCACCGAAAGATGTTTTGTTAGGTTTAACTCATTGCAAAACGATTATCACGCAAGTTTATCTTGTTTTATTATGCCCGAGTTAACAGCCAACATCCCGAAAATAAATATAGATTATAAATTATTCAATCTCCCCGAGAACATTCAGCTTGCGGACCCTAAGTTTTGCAGCCCTTCGCCTGTAGATGCGCTAATAGGAGCCGATTTATTCTGGGATGTAATTGGTAACACCGTTAAATCCTTAGGTGATGGAAAACCATATCTGTGTAGCTCACAATTCGGGTGGGTTATTTCTGGTCCTATTTCATTAAATTGTGACCCTAAACAAACTAATTGCAATTTTGCATCAAGCGAGTCGTTCGATGATCGCTTAGATAATCAAATACTCAAAATTTGGGAACCCCAAAAAATATTATTAAATGATACCAAGAAGGCTTGTGAGCAGCATTTCATAACTCGCATCACTCGCCTAGAATTAGGTCAATTTTGTGCCACATTGCCTCTTAAAGATTCATCCACCTTAAGTGACTCATTTAGTCAGGCTAGGAAAAGATTTTTTAATCTAGAAAAACAATTTTGGAAACAACCTGATCTAAATCAAGAGTACGTTGCCTTACTAAAGGAGTACATAGACCTAGGCCCTCGCGCTGAACTTACTAGCCCAAATTCAGTGATTTCGTTCACAATAGAAATCCCGCGATATGTACTCTGTGATAATTATGTTAAGGTCGAACTTCATCCGTCTTGCGACGCTTCTATGAGTGCGTATGACGCATGCATTTATTTAAAGGCAATCGATGCGTTAGGTAGATCGAGCGTTCATTTATTGTGCTCGAAGTTGAAGGTAGGTCCAGCCGGGATGACGATTTCACGTCTAGAGTTATCTACGGCACAGCTCGCCGCTAGGCGCAACGTACCTACGGATTTAAAACCGGTAGAATTTTTCTCTGATAATGGTCGAAATCTAGTATCTGCCGTTAAAGAAACTACTCAATTTTTAAAATCCAATGCCGTCATTTCTGACTTTCCAGTTGACGAAGAAATAATATTTTTATCTATACCTGTATATTCAGGCGAAATTCAGGAGACTGGGATCAAATCCGATATAAATATTCTCATTAAAAGATATTTGAATCATAATCATTTTACTTTCAAGGAATTTAGTAATATTTTTTCGCAAGTGGGGGCTATACTGAATAGTCACCCCTTATATCCCATGTCTTCCTCTCCTGACGATCTTCTCCCTTTTTCCTCAGGACACTTCCTGATTGGACGGCCTCCAACTAAGCTGCCGTCACCGAATATCGAAGACTTCAGTTCGAGCAGCCTGGACCGCTACTCGAAGCTTGAACTCGTGCTAATGCAAGAGGATAACGTCGCACCCCTCAACTGGCGCCTCGACTGGGTCACCGCTCTGTACCCAGAACTGATGGAGTTTCCAGTATCACCGATATCCGAACCGCGAGAGGAGTGGTGCGCAGGGCTTTGACTAGCATTTGCCCCTTGCTTCCCCAGATGGACTTTTTTCCTCTTAAACGACGTTTAAGAGGGGGGGAATTTATGTTAAGGCTTTTTATTTATATACGTTAATTATGATAAGTTGATAGCGTGTTCGCGGCCTATCGGAAGTATCGTGTAGATCGTGCCTTAACTAATCTATGTCAACTGTCATATTTTATGAATTGTCAAAATGTCTACTTAAATACCTTCACTTGTAAAAGACGTTGGTTGAATTACACACACTCCGCTGAAGATGAAAAGATAGTTTTATTTGTTCCTTCCGGCGTTCCTAAAAATAGAAGATCTGCCCATCGGATCTTCGGTGTTAGCTACAATAGCTAACAACAGTGAAAATAGTAGTATGGACGAATCTGATTAATTATGGCCTTTTGTGGCACCTTTTTTGGTATCTTTTGTATTCATATGTTTCTTGTGTGCATATAAAGTATGTATATTCATTTTCGTTCAAATATTCAGTTCGTTCAAATAAATTAAATAAACATATACATTTTTGTTTTATTAAACCTATTTAATCAGGTACAAAAACAAAACTTAATTGTTTTTTGTTCGAGAATAAATTGACATTCCACATCACTATTGTAATGTGTCAAACCGGCCATCATAGCGTGCCGCTAGTGTAAAGTACCTTTGTATAGGCTTCACTCTGAAAATCAGGTATTTTTTAAATCATTTTAACGAATTATTGGAATGTGCTCCCAAAATCTAAGCGAAGAACACGGGTTTAACGCGCAGAGGTTATCAGTGCGTTTTAATCTCAAAAACATGAATGGCAAAACATTGGCATAATACATTATTCAATCAGAGCGCAATTGCTATCGCAACATCTAATTATCCAGTTCCACGATCTACACCCCGAAAGTATTCAATAATAATAATCGACCCGAATCTCGGAAGGAGAGTAACGCAGTGTGGGACGACCTCCAGCCCACTGGACCGATGACCTGAAGGTGGCGGGGATCGGGTGGATGAGGAAGGCGGAGGACCGTGTTTGGTGGCGTGCTCTTGGAAAGGCTTATGTCCAGCAGTGGATGTATACAGGCTGATGGAATGGAATGGAATTCTCCTTTCTCCTCCAACTAAGCGTAAAACTTGTGTTGGAAGTAGGTATGTCAATAGTGCAACGGGTGGTAAGTATTTGAACCGCCGAATGAATAATTTTATATCATTTCTGACAATTCAAATCAATTTGTACTTTGTTGTAAAAACACAGGTACTAAGTAGACTCAAAAAATACTTAATTGTATACTTTACGTACAGAAGGCTCACTCCACTTAAGACTTTTAAATAAATAGCGACTATTATTACGAGTGAGTTACGACGCAATAAAGTGCAGTGCACGCACAGCGCTGCGGCCTATTTAACAAACACCTACCTTTCTTTCTATTAGATCTCGTAAACTCTCTGTTAACTCTCTCTCTCTCTCTCTCTCTCCCTCTCTCTCTCTTGTATAATGATGACTTACGCGAGAGTGACACCTTTTTTCTATAAAGTTACGAGTAAGTACATTATTTTCAAAAAAAAATAATAATGCAAACGTTTTTTTTTTTGAGGTGTTGCTTCGAACACTACAGTTTAAAAATAATTCATACGTAGAGACAAAAAGCCAAGTAGGTGTGAAGTACGCCGAAAGCGCTGGTATAACGATGCGACACTCTTATTTTGTAGCACCATTTTCATATCACGCACCGCTATGGGAACATTTTATAAGCATGGTAGACTTCACTATAGGTATATATCTCCTCTACACTCGTGCGAGGCTCAACAATCATCAGCTTGCATTGAATACATGCATTATATGGATTATTTCGTCGTTAGAACTCAAAAATCCAAATATACAAGTGTAAATTAAAATTTATAACACCCCCGACAAGAGAAGGTTACAGTAACTAGAAAAGAGCTGATAACTTTTAAACGGCTGAACCGATTTTCTTGGATTATAGCTAAGAACACTCTCGATCAAGCCACCTTTCAAACAAAAAAACTAAATTAAAATCGGTTCATTAGTTTAGGATCAAACTTATAAAATCCCTCTTTTCGGGTCGGGGGTTAATAAAAGGAAAACATGACTGACTGGCTAGATCAGTCGATCTAAATTAGAAAAGAGGACATCCATAGAAGAATTAGAGTAACCGTATGGTTTATCGAGTAGCCAAGCTGAACTAGTAGTTCTTTTTTAAATTGATTGCTAAAATGGCAAATCACCAGACAGAATAGTAGTACGGCAAATATTACTTAATCATACATAACATGTAGAAAACATTACTTCCATTTTCGCTGTCACAAAGTAACAGGAACAGGAGAAAATATTCACAGAACAGAATCATTAACAGGGCTCTCTCCGTCACTCGTTTCATACAATCGTAGTTCCAATTTCATTTGAATATTAAGCAACCAAAGTCCATGAAATTATGCAGACATATTCTAGAAACTAATATCTGTGTCTGTGGTGTTTTAGATTTTTCTAAAAATATGTAGTTTTAAAATTACAGGGGCTCAAAGATTTGTATGAAAATTTTTATGACCGCGTAACTTTGAAACCGAATATTTTAACAGAAATCTGGAAAACCACAGACATAGATATTGGTTTCTAAAATATGTCTGCAAAATTTCATGGACTTTGGTTGCTTAATATTCAAATGAAATTGGAACTACGATTGTATGAAACGAGTGGCGGAGAGAGCCCTCTTAAAGCGATTCTTTCCAAATCAAGCATTCAAAGAGTTCCGCACTTTGTAAGACGGCAAATTAAATAAAATCCTCATTCACTCCTCAACTTTGTCGAACAAGCCGGCCTCGGATCCCTTTTAGGAATTAGCATAATCAGCTCGGCTCACGCTGCAGCTTGGCGGAAGTTTTGTCGATCGTAAAGCTTTTGTAACGCCCGTGATAATAATGTCTTGTGTAATTACGAAGACATCTATTAAATTTATTTGTAGGAACGTTAATTTTTTTTATAGCGATGTTTGTTGTGCCTCGTTTCACACTAATATTATAAAGGCGAAAGTTTGTATGTGTGTGTGTGTGTGAGTGTGTGTGTGTGTGAGTGTGTGTGTGTGTATGTTTGTTACTCCTTCACGCAAAAACTACTGGACGGATTTGGCTGAAATTTGGAATGGAGATAGATAATATCCTGGATTAGAACATAGGCTACTTTTTATACCGGAAAATCAAAGAGTTCCTACGGGATTTAAAAAAACCTAAATCCACGCGGGCGAAGCCGCGGGCATCTTCTAGTATGATAATAAGTAAAAAGGCGGTGATAGATAGATAGGTGTTAAAGATTTTGATCACCTATTGGGGGCTCCAGGATTCGAAGCTTTTAGAACATAACTAGCTGACGCCCGCGACTTCGTCCGCGTGGATTTAGGTTTTTCGAAATCCCGTGGGAACTCTTTGGTTTTCCGGGATAAAAAGTAGCCTATGTGCTAATCCAGGATATTATCTATCTACTTTCCGAATTTCAGCCAAATCCGTCCAGTAGTTTTTGCGTGAAGGAGTAACAAACATACACACACACACACACACACACACACACACACATACAAACTTTCGCCTTTATAATATTCCGAAAGAGTTCTCAGATTTGCCAACAACATATTATACAATCAACGAATTTTTTAATGACAAGGCTACGTGAAAACTGTTGGCTTTGTATTCAGCGTCCCACAAGTATAGTACGCGACAGGTCGAGATGACAATCGGGGTATGAGGCGAGGGGACGCCCCGCACACCTGCACGTCAGCCGCGCTATCCCGCACCGGTTTAGTGCGGAGGTTGTGCGGGTGTGCGGTGCGTCCTCACTAGGGTTGCCATTTCAACCTATCGTTTTCATTGCACTGCGTGTATACATATTATATGTAATAACAACATTTTGTTTTTTAAAAAGACCAAATGCAGAGTGTCTTGCCGGCCCTTTTTCTCGGAAAGCAGTTTCCAAACCGGTGGTAAATTCATGAGTGGCACAAATTGTCATAAATTAACTTCATTTCATTTGTAGTTATGTGCTTTTTAAGAAATTAAATACCACCTTTTCGAGGTGACGTGCATTTTGAAGAATTAAAATATACATCAATTGCTTTAACAGCAAAGGCAAACATTGTGAGGAAACTTGCATGACAAGAGTTTTTGCCTTCTTATTCAGAAAGACCCGTTCTTAGTAGTGGGCCGGCAATGGGTAAAGATGACGATGATGAGGTATTGCGTTAATCTGTACTTCATTTTCGTATCATTAATCAAAACTAAATAATGAAATGTTTGCCCGCGTGCCTCAGGTGTATCATTATACAGCGCAATTCAAACAAAGGCGGTCTCTGTACGTACATATTCGAACAATATTCCAACACAGTATTTTATTGATAAATCGGGGATTTAGCTCGCAATACGGCCGCATTCAGATTTCCACTGGAACACTGCATAGGGTTGCCACATTTGATCAACCCAAAAACAATTACAATTTAATTTAGTTAAACATGAGAATTAAATCACAACTTTAATTTTCTTGAATGAATAAAGACTAATAAAACGCACAACAGAAGCGCGATGCGACAATAATGTGATCAAAGAATGCAATGGTTCTGTCACCTTGACGAGAAGACATTTGGTATAGTAATTTAACTTTGAAGGTTGAAAATACTAATTATTATTATTAGTTCATGAACACATTTTAATAATTTTTTTGTGATCTAATCACAAATTCAAGGTTTTCAGATTTTTCTCTTTACGAATGCTATAAGACCTACCTACCTGCCCATAATTCTATGTGAACAGGAAGTAGCTTATAGGTTTCTTGACAGACACAATGAAGGGATTTCATAAGGGTTCCTTTTTTCCTTTTGAGGTACGGACCCCTAGATAGGAAATTTATTTTCTCATGGCAACCCTAAATCAAAATAAACAGGCATTTCCATTAAATTCTAGGCTTTGAGAGATATTCGGTGGATTGAATTGGTTTCATGCGCATATCACGGCTCCTAATTACAGTGATTGCGTGTTAAATTAAAATGCGTAACGTGATGTGCTGCGAATGACCTGTTATTGAATTCATTTTGGAAATACAGCTCTTGTCTGCAGCATTGCTCGCTTTATTACACATGAACACACAAAGTAACCATTATATTTACATTAATAATATATTTTCACAGAAATCTAACTTAGAATTGTTAAGGAGCGTGGGATTGTCGCGCGCCCGCGCCGGTCGGTGGGCAGTTACCAGTTATACCTTTGAAATATAGGTAATTAGGTAAATAGAGATTTCTTGCGGCTTTTGGAACGGTTTGGAGGAAGAGCGAAGGCGAAATACAAGCTTTATTCAGAGTCGCTTAATATGTTTTTCATTCCATTTCACTCATTTCGAAATCCGCTAGAGATGTGTATCGCACTTATTGTGCTTGGGCTGCAGAGCGATGTCGCGACACTCACAGAGCAGCTTGGCGCCGAAGTGCTGCTTTTTTTTACGACTCAGGTTAAATAAATGTCGTAAGCTCGTTTGACCGAAGGAAACAATGTTAAATTCACAACAGATAGTACACAATGAGTACATAAAAAGTCCATTTTCTCTTTATGTATAGTTCATTAGCTTACGTCAGCCGCCCGCGCGGTGTTAGGGCATTATTCCACGAAACACCGCACGACACGATTTGGGATCGCGATACACAACACACGACACACTGTACACGACAAGAAGTTCTTGCGTTTTTAGACGAGTACCAATTCCAGTTGCGGAATCGGCTCTCGAATAGGCACACATTGTTGCGGCTTGTTGTGTTGACATACGCACATCATTCATCATGTGTCCCATCGTCAGCAACTTCTTGCAACACCGCTTTACTTCTTAAGAAGATGCAGAAAATAATGGATTCATCCACTTCTAAGCGAAGGATAGAAAGTGGTGTCGTGAGTACTTAGTGTGCTACGTCGTCAGCAAGTTCATACTTGTTTCGTAAAGTCACAAAAAACTCGCCAGAACATAGCAACACTCACGATATATATAGCAAGAAGTCGTCAGCAAAACGTGCGTCGTGCTGTACGGTATCATTGAATGAATAAACGATCCATAGAAATATATGGAGTTCGGAGTATCGTTCGTTACCATATTTTATCGTGACGAGCGGTCATGCAAAAATACCCTAATGTGAACATTTCCGAAATAGTTCAGTTTGAAGGCCTTTAAATGGACGGCCATTTTCTTCCGACGTTAATGGTACAATTAGTTATTTAGATCCTAACCTAACTTGCTGATAGGAAGGTTAGTAGTTCATGATTTTTTGGTCAATAAGAACTTTTTTAGCAACTAAATACCTACTGTTCAGTGGGAAATAACGGAGCTGAAAAACTTTTTACTATAGGCATCAGTTTCTGTAGCTATATTTTAAACCAAAATATGTATTATGGCACTGAAATAATGTAATAAAATAATTACTGATTTGATTGATTTTCGACCAGAAGTTCTTTAAAACTATTTTTAATGTAGTTTAGATTTTTCTTAAAATTGAACGTTATGGAAGTACTAAATTTAGAACTTAGAACTTGTTTTAAGCATTGAGTAATATTTTAAGTAAACATTAAGTAAGTAGCACTATTTATGATAGTAACAAGTTAGAGTAGTTATTTAATTATCTCCGTGTTAAGGACACCTTCGAGTTAGCAAGCGCTAATGTTTCCCTAATGGCTCTCCAAAGTACAAACCTAGTTACCTTTGTACACGGGTGACCGTACACAACAATCTGTAATTCTGTAAGTACTTACTTCAAAAGACAAATGTTTCGGTGGAAACTGGAACAAAATTCGATTTGCACATTTCCACCCGACACCCTCGGCAATGTCTATAACTAAAAGACAAAGACAAAGACAAAGAGACTGACAAAAAATTCAGCTAGACTGGGCAGTATTTTCAAAGCTTCAAAAGGTCTTACCATGCTGGCCAATGCAGTAGACTTCACATACGAACGATACGAAAATTATAGAGAACTCTCAGGCATGCAGGTATCCTCACAATATTTTCCTTCACCGTTAAAACAAGTTATATTTAATAACTTAAAACGCACAGCTCCGAAAAGTTAGTGGTGTGTGCCCGGAATTGAACCCCTAGATTCCTATTAATAGGAGACCTTCGTGTTAACCACTGGGCTACCGCCGCTATTTGACTTATCGAATTTTTATGGCATACTAGCTGACGCCCGCGACTTCGTCCGCGTGGATTTAGGTTTTTCGAAATCCCGTGGGATAAAAAGTAACCTATGTGCTAATCCACGATATTATCTATCTCCATTCTGAATTTCAGCCAAATCTGTGCAGTGGTTTTTGCGAGGAGTAACAAACATACACAGACACACACACTTTCGCCTTTATATCACTAGTGTGACTAGTGTGATAGTGTGATTAATTTTATTATTGTTAGTCCCAAGAAAAGTTGATAAAGGATTTATTTTACTGTACCAAATTCATTGCGAGGTCGGAAATAATTTACTACACCAATTTCCGTTGGCCTGAGGCCGACTTAATTATTTAAGAACATAAATCATAAGACCTACTAAATATTCGAATGGAATTAATACCCAGTTTTACTTATACGCTGAAATTGCCATGTGACCTCCCGCAAGCCGTTCATTTATTTTTCAGACCAAGGTCTACGATTAATTACGGATTTACTTGAATTTTTACATAATAAAATATAGGGTAAAACATTTGCACTTTACACACACAAATTTTTTTGAACTATAATTCAATTTGGTATAATTAAATAATACTAGGTACATAATACCATACACTTTCAAATCCAGTTCAAATATGTTTCAATTTTTTTATTAATCCACGGCAACTCTTATTTTCAGGGAAAAAGCAGTCTGCGTGCGCCTCCGGTAGGATGTAAGCTAGGCTCTGTACCAAATTGATTGCCGGCAACTTTTTCAGTGTGGATTTAGGTTTCTTAAAAATCCTGTGGGAAATCTTTGAGTTTCCGGGACAAAAATATCCTTCTCCGGGATGCAAGCTACCCGTTAAAATCCCGACAAACAGACATATTTTATCACATGAATAATATGGATATGGATTAGTATCAAACTGCGTATGTATGGAGCACGAGCCGAACACACTTGTCTTAACAGATCCTATTGATATAATTTTAAAATGAAAGTGGTGTAACTTGTATGTGACATATCACATTTATGGTGCGATAAAGTTAGTTAAAGATTTCTAGATAAGTAACTTTGATTTACTAGTACTACAAAATGCTCTTATAAAAACCGATAAATAAATAAACCATTCCCGAGAGTCATTAAAATACCAGTCGGTGATTTCAAGTCCTCGCTGTCACTATTAGTAAGTACTGTATAATAAGTGTGGGAGATAATTGTGGGTGGAAAAGCGATATACAATTGTCCGTACCGATTTTCCGTTGTCAATGTTACGTAAATACAGGTAGAGCTGTTTGCGTACAAAATCGAGGGCAACAATGGCGCATGCTGCCTCGGGCCTCCGATTTGAGGAGGCCTCACCCTCGAAAACCATTTAAAAATTTTATACGTCTTTCTTAGTATGAAAGTAGCAATTTAGTATGTTAATAGTATTCTTATATACTATGAAAATAGTGAATATAAGATTTTTCTGAGAAAGCAGATAATAAATGGCCCTGCTAATTTGATTTCACATAGTAAAAAATATAAAACCTAGCCAATTTGATTTATTAAATAAATTGGTGATTATTTATTATTCATCGAATCGTCAATTTATTTACATGATCTTTATTGCCACTGACGCGCCCTGGGTTTTCTGTTCTAGAAGGCCTCTTAACTTAGAGCAATCCTCTTTTTAGTCGAATCGAAGTCGAAAATTAAAAATTAAAAAGGTATACGTGCATAATGATAGTTTCTTTAAAATTAAATGATTTTGTTTTATTTTGGTTATTGTGAGGGATAACTGGTTTTGAAGTTTATCTTACAAACTATAAAGTACCTATATGCAAGAGGAAAAGATAAATAGATAGATAGAAGATTTTATTGCACACAAAACAAGAAAAAACCAAGACAAAACAAAGAAACTATAAGTTGAAAACAATTTTATGCAAAGGCGGCCTTATTGATAGATATAAAGATTAGGATAACTGATTCGATATCAAGATAAGAAAAATCGGTGTTTGGTTTATCTTAAAATTGAATCTTAAGTGGAAATGAGATGTAGGAAAGTGATAGAGACAAACAGCACGCTTCCGGTTTTCCAGATTATTTTTTCGTTACAATATCTGATTTTTATCTGGAAAATTGTTGCTTTTCATGTAAATTCTAAAATATTTGCTAAATAGTAGATACCTTGATTGTCTATATAAATTGCAAATAAATTGCATCATTTTTTTCCCCTTAGATCACAACATGGGACTGGGACAAGGGGCGGACCAACAAATTCTTGAAAGGCCCGCAATGCATCGGCGGTACCTCTGGTGCTGCAAATGTTCATGGGCGGCGGTAATCACTTAACATCAGGTGACCCGCCTACTCGTTTGCTGGCTATTTTATTATTTAAAAAAAATCGTCAACTCAATTCTTCACCTATCGCCGGCCTACTACTGAGAACAGGTATCCAGCTATACACATGCACATAAGCTACGAGTATTACTTACCATACTACTTATTAAGGATAACCTAACCTATCCCTATATCCTCCCTATATGAGCCTCAATAGCTCAACCGGTAAAGGAGTGGACTGAAAACCGAAAGGTCGACGGTTCAAACCCCACCCGTTGCACTATTGTCGTACCTACTCCTAGCACAAGCCTGACGCTTAGTTGGAGAGGAAAGGGGAATATTAGTCATTTAACATGGCTAATATTCTTTTTTTTAAAAAAACAAAAAAAAAAACTTACGAACAAACCAATTATAAAGCGGTTATGTATAATTTAGGTCTATGAAAGATTAAGAGCTTAGCGCCCACGGATTGGGAGGAGTGTCCGGAAAACCTTTAAATAAACAAATTATTTCGTTCAGAATAATTAATTGACAAAATTACTGAATTGTGAAGGGGCTTAAGTGATTCGGAACTAGATTACCTTTTCCTTTCAATTTGTAATAAGGCTGGCCGCAAATGGGCTACAGCTAAGTCGCTGACGTTATTTTTCGATTGCTTAATCGACCAATTAATTACCCACACTTGATTTACAATTAACCGCGGTGTTAGCATAACTTTCACGAGGGGATGGGGGTTTGACCCCGGGCACGCACCTCTAACTTTCCAGAGTTATGTGAAACATCGCGAACATGCCTGAGAGTTCTCTATATAATGTTCTAAAAGGTTTGTGAAGTCTAACAATCGGCCACAGTCTGCCAGCGTGGCAGACTGTGGCCAACCCCCTTCTAATTCAGAGATTAGACCCGTGCTCAGCTGCTAATCTCAGAATTATCATCACCAACCCACGCGGCGATGCAATGATGATGATAATTATGGCACGCAACAATAATGATGATAGATGAAGTGGGCATCAGCTACTCAGTTCAATAATGCTATGACCACCGCTGACCGCATCCAAACCAATCTTAATATATTAAATTAAAAAAAAAAATGTTTCTCCCTACCGTATCCTGTATTCTGTATCCGTTATAGACTTTGAAACCATCCAACCGATGTGCCCCAAACCTGTTTCAATAGAAAAGCAATAATGCGAAGATGATATTTTATATCGCAGTAGCATACGCCGGGTATTGGCTAGTTTATAATATTCATCAAAAAGCCTGATGAAAAAAAAACAATGGCTGCGCTTATTTTTTCACATTTTTCAGTAAGAACGTAATTATTCCCTTCCCGTTCCCTTCGTACCCATGACGATGATTAATTACTCCACCGGCTATTAAGGGCCCTCTTTTGGGGCATGAGATAACCCTGTACTTTTACAGAAATTATAAAAAGGGTAAGATATACACAATATAAGCATACATTTTGAATATGTACTCACTTTGAGATCTCACTCGCCATTTTAGGCCCTCTTTTTGGGCATGTACTAATCCTGTACCCTACACTTTTACAGCAATTACGAAAACGGTTCAACACGGTTCAAAGAAGTTCTTAGAACATTATAGAATATGAAACAGAAGAACAAACAGAACGGCGGCTTTCGGAAATAGAAAAGTTTTTATTAAAATAAACTTTTACGAGTGCTGTTGAATTGTCAAGTGAATCTCCCACTGAGCCCTTCCTACCGAGAAGAACCAGCAAGAATCTTGGCGGTTGCTCTTTTATTTGTCCGTCTGTTTGTATATCGTAGCGGTGTGAAGCCACGCGATTTTCTTTTAAGATTTATTACTTTATAACTGCTATTAAGAACCCTCTTTTGGCACATAAGAACCCATGAAACCCATATAACTCTGTACCCTAAAGTTATTCAGCAATTACGTATAAGGCGTGCCTATAGAGAAACGAATTGAAACGAAGCGAAAATCTTGAGTCACCTAGTAAAAAATCAAACCCGCGACCCGATGCCACGATTTAAGTAGGCAACTGTAGCTAGTAATATACGTTTATAATCCACTTATTCACTTACGTTAAGGCGCTGTGGTTATCTAAGTTTCCTAACTGTCTCACAAATTGTAACATATACCTAGTTTTTATAGAAAAAAATGTGAGATGAAAAATGCTGAATGTTTTCCCTATTTTTCTCTATAATAATGTCTGTAATGACAGTAAATATATGTCTAAAATAAACGTTATTTTATTGTTTAGGACATCGCCGAGCCACATTTTTGTTAAATGTGTACTGATTCTTTCACAAACATTGAAAATGTTAAATGTGCGAGAGAGAAGGAAACTTAACTAACCACGGCGCCTTAAGACAAAGCAATATTCATTAAGTCAGTTACTCCAATATAAGTTACTCTAGCAACTATTAGAGAGGATAGGATATATAAACTTTAAGTAATTACGGAACCACTACGAAACACTTACGTAAATGGCATATGGGTAAAGGTACAGGATAAGGTATACACTTTGTGAACTATTAAAATTTAATCATAGTTGTAGTACTAACTTCCAATATTCTGACGAGATGTAATCATAAAATACTAGATGAAGCCCACGACTTCGTTCACCAGAATCCCGTGGGAACTGATTGATTTTCCATGACAAAAAGTTTAAAGTTTTTCAATTTCAATTCGTGGATTGGTTTTGACACGCTTTTCTACTTATCATAGATTTCGATTGTCTATCATCGATCTATAGATTGAAGATTAGATTGATTTATTATTAATTAAGGTCATTAGTCGTGTTGTACAAAAACAAACTGCGTATCAAAAAACATAGTTTTATCATTAATTTATTTCCGCATTAGTTACATTATTATTACAGTAATAAATTACAGGAAAAATCTATAAATTACAATACGTATTCTGAACATAAGCACTACTGAGAGCTCAAGGACCCTTAGTTCGGGATCGTTTCGCTACGAGGATCCTTATCTACTACGGCCAAGTGATTCCACGTGCGTACTCCGTTTACATATGAAATTATCTGAAAATACACCAAATAAATCGCCAAATAACGAAATATAAACGGTGCAAACTAATTTACGTTCACACATCTGAATTTAAAAATCCGAAAATCGTCAAAAGTTAACTAAATTCTTCAAGTAAGGAATTCTTGAAAATTATATTATGATACCAAATACTGAATTTACTTATTTATCTGAATACCTTGTTTATCAGATCAAGAATGAAAATATATAAAACATTTTAAAACTTTGTTTTTGGCGACCTTAAGACCAATTCACACCAAGCACGTGCGTAGTGACGCGCGTGAATCTGTAGACATAACTGCACGCATTACGTCTACGCGAACGTTCACGCCACGCAAGCGGTATGCCATGTCTCATACAGTTCCATACATTACAACGCAATGGTACGCACTACGTCTACGCTTATGCAACGTTTACGCAGCCTGTATGAACGAGCTCTTATCACTAAAGTGCCTAATCTTTTCTAATAGGCGAGAATTTTGATATTGGATAACTTTGGTACAGACAGACGAAGGCTACGATTGGACAGCAAACATCTAAAAAAAGCCATTTAATACGCCCTTCATTTTTCAGTATTCTAACTAGGTATCGTAAATTATAGAGAAACGGAAAGTAAGTGAATGTTAACTTTTACGCGTCGCAAGTAACTTTTTTTTTCGTGGGAAAATCGAGGAGGAGGTTATATCGGAGTCTTAGGGTGAGATCTATAAAGCGCGCTCTGCTTTTGCTTAGACTTAAGACAGAGTCAAAACGAGACAGAGCTATATCTCTCACATAAATCTGTCTAGTTTTAACTCAATCTTAAGTCAGAGCAAAGTCAAAGTGCGCTTTATAGATTTCAGCCTGACTGACTTAACGCTACGATGTTCCACACATTGCCTGGTAGCTGTGCTACGGGCCAAGTACGTCAGCTCAACAAAAACGTGGACTTCAGCAGTCAGAACACCATCAATAGACACCTCTCTAGTGGCTTTTGTCGATGAAAAATCCCGGGAAAGCGTGGTCGCACTGATACTAGGGCTACAGGTGAAAATAGCAACACAATATCTCAAGAGCGGTCCTGAATAACAAATCGACGCCCCTCCATCACTCCAGCTTAAAGCATTACTTGTCTCATTAACGTTTAAGAAGGCAAACGCACCCTCGGTATTTTTCACTCCCACGCCTACCTATTAAGCTAAGTTACGAGCCTAGCTTTTGACTTAAAAGGTACATATTTGTACTTAGTACCAACACACCGAAGTCACAGAGTATAACATGATTATAGCCAATTTAAACTTTATCACGCAATTAGACTATTTCCCTGTTGCCTAATGTTATAAAAAGTTGTACCTAAAGTGTTAAACTTAAACGCGTGATGATGACGAGTTATGAAATTATGATTAGAATTTTGCGACAATAATTTAAAAACCGGTCAAGTGCGAGTCAGACTCGTGCACCGAGGGTTCCGTACTCGAGTTTTTTTCCGACATCAAAAACTATTAGATATGCATAAAAATATTGAAATAAAAAAACATCTGTTTTAGAATGTACACACCTTTTCATATGATAGCCCACTTGGTCTAGTTATCTTACTTTGAAAATTAAAATACTAATTATTATTTGTTCATTAAAACATTTCAATCGTTTTTAGTGATGTGACCATTAAATTCACGGTTTTAGGATTTTTCCTTTACTCATGCCATAAGACCTACCTACCTGCCAAATCTCATGATTCTAGGTCAACGGGAAGTTGCCTGTAGGTTTTCTTGATATACGACAGACAGGCAACAAAGTGATCCTATAAGGGTTCCCTTTTTCTTTTGAAGTACGGACGCCTAAAAATTTATTTATTTTTATACTATTTCTTAATCGAAATAAATTCCCCCTACACAAAATTATCATTTAAACTTTTAGCTTCGCGATACACTTTCATAGCTCGCGCGGATAGAGGCATGATGAATTACCTCCCCCCGCCCCACCCTCCCCAACCCTCCGAGCGTCCACTCAGCTCCGCTCAGCCCAGCTCAGCTCTTATCTATTGTCTGCAGAGAGCACTACCGCACATTATTCGCTGTATGCACTTTGCCCGCGGGATACGAAAACAAATGTCTATTTGGTTGGTTACAAATACAATGCCATGTTAGGGAGTAAGTTTCTTTAAATTAAACTAATGGAAAAACTGCATGGTTTCTTTAGCCGAAAGAAAACTAATAACTTCTGTTATCCATTTTAATAGATAGGTATAGTATATCAATGTAACTTGCTGACCTATTCCAGGTTCGTTCGTAATGTTTTTTCTATTTGTTGCAAAAACCAGTGAACCAATTAATAGTTGAGCCCAAGTTTTCGCTGATTAAAAACCTGTAACTAGTCAGACTTTAATCATAGTGTAATGCATGTAGGCGGACTTTAATCACAGTGTAATATTCGAATTGATTGCCTGGTCTAGCCAGCCAGTGCTCTGAAAAGGTTTCATTGAATAAATTAATTTTTATTATCGATTCAGCCATACCCGATATCAGGGGGCACGGCAGTGCCCCCGCCAAGACGAGCCAAACGCGGCGGCCGGGGCGCTACGTACCTTTTTCTCGAAGTGTTTCGCCGTATTTTCGACCCGTCATAACTTCGGTCTGGATGACGCTAGAAAGCTGAAATTTTCAGTATAAGGTGTCCTCAGCAAATTTACCAAATATACCAAATATCAAATATCTAGCTTTTATGGTTACAGATTTATTGATACCTAAAATACGCCGTTTTCGTCCCTCACTGATGATCATCACAATTCATAGTCTGTAATTCTAGGGTACTTCCCGAAGTCCTAGAAGGCTGAAATTTGGTATGTAGACTAGAAATTGCATACAAACTACAGGAAAATTGAGAAATTGGAATTTCCCCCCCTCTACGCCTCTTATGAGAAAAGCAAATCTGTAAATTCTGTCGCTAGAATGCTGATATTTTCAGGATAAGATGTCCTTGGCAGACTTATGAAACGAACTGAGTATCAATTGTCTAGCTTTTATAGTTTCAGATTTATTGACAGTCAAACTTCTAGTCTGTAATTCTAGGGCACTTCCCGAAGTCCTAGAAGACTGAAATTTGGTATGTAGACTAGAAATTGCATACAAACTACAGGAAAATTAAGACTTTGGAAATTCCCCCCCTCTACGCCTTTTATGAGAAAAGCAAATCTGTAAATTCTGTCGCTAGAATGCTGATATTTTCAGGATAAGATGTCCTTGGCAGACTTATTAAACGCACTGAGTATCAATTGTCTAGCTTTTATAATTTCAGATTTATTGACAGTCAAACTTCTAGTCTGTAATTCTAGGGCACTTCCCGAAGTCCTAGAAGACTGAAATTTGGTATGTAGACTATAAATTGCATACAAACTACAGGAAAATTAAGACTTTGGAAATTTTCCCCCTCTACACCTCTTATGAGAAAAGCAAATCTGTGAATTCTGTCGCTAGAATGCTGATATTTTCAGGATAAGATGTCCTTGGCAGATTTATTAAACGCATTGAGTATCAATTGTCTAGCTTTTATAGTTTCAGATTTATTGACAGTCAAAACTTCTAGTCTGTAATTCTAGGGTACTTCCCGAAGTCCTAGAAGACTGAAATTTGGTATGTAGACTAGAAATTGCATACAAACTACAGGAAAATTAAGAAATTGGAAATTTCACCCCTCTACGCCTCTGTATGGGGGAAGCAAATCTGTAAATTCTATCGCTAGAATGCTGATATTTTCAGGATAAGATGTCCTTGGCAGATTCATTAAACGCACTGAGTATCAATTGTCTAGCTTTTATAGTTTCAGATTTATCGACATTCAAAACCTCTAGTCACAAATTCTAGGGTACTTTCTGAAGTTCTAGAAGACTGAAATTTGTCATTAAGTAGGAATTTCAACAATTATGAACAACAGATAAATTAAGAAATCAGGTCCCCCTTCATCCCCTCGTATATGAGATGCATATCTGTAAAATCTGTTGCTCGAATTCTAAAGTTTTCAGGATAAGATGTCCGTGGCAGATTTATCAAACGTACCAAGTATCTGTGTTTCCTGAAGTCCTAAAAGACTGAAATTTGGTATATCTGCTTCAAAATTGAGTTGCAAGATTCCACCCGAACAAACATATTTACATACGAGTACATTGCAAGTTGAATAAAAGCTTTTAAAAAAAGAGGTAACGATAGAGAGTCGGCCATGAAAATGATGTACCTACAAAAAATAGATCAAAAAAAATCTAGGGCACCTGCCAAAAAGAAATGAAATCCCACCAAAAACATTTCATGTAAAAAGGTAGCCAAGACTCACAAGTTCATAATGTTTTCACTGTTAAAAAGTTATACATTGCAAGTTGAATAAAAGCTTTTAAAAAAAGAGGTAACGATAGAGAGTCGGCCATGAAAATGATGTACCAACAAAAAATAGATCAAAAAAAATCTAGGGCACCTGCCAAAAATAAATGAAATCCCACCAAAAACATTTCATGTAAAAAGGTAGCCAAGACTCACAAGTTCATAATGTTTTCACTGTTAAAAAGTTATGAGATCTCTAGTAGAGCCAAGCCCCTAGCTGAGCTTAGATTTGTGCTAGCCATGGGACCTATCCCAAGTCCAAAGTAATATAGCTCTTAAATGTTCTTGACTGTATCAAATTTATAACAATAAATAACAAATCACTCTACTTACAAGCTCTGATTCTACAAACCCTATATCTTGGTAAAAAAAGTACGGCTTGGCCGTTTACAGTTCGTGGATTTTTTATCTGAAATGACATCTAAGCCCGGAATTGCTTCTGCGACCATCACGAAGTACAATACAAATTAGTAATTGTCGAACAAACTATTCCTTAAGGCCTTAAAATATGTTATGTCATGTAATAGTTTTACGAACATTAAACGGCCAAGCCGTCCTTTTTTACCAAGATGTAGGGTTTGTAGAATCAGAGCTTGTAAGTAGAGTGATTTGTTATTTATTGTTATAAATTTGATACAGTCAAGAACATTTAAGAGCTATATTACTTTGGACTTGGGATAGGTCCCATGGCTAGCACAAATCTAAGCTCAGCTAGGGGCTTGGCTCTACTAGAGATCTCATAACTTTTTAACAGTGAAAACATTATGAACTTGTGAGTCTTGGCTACCTTTTTACATGAAATGTTTTTGGTGGGATTGTTTTTATCGGTAGGAGATTGTGACGTCATATGGACGGAATATGACATAAAAGAAAGAATAGCTATTGAATGAAACTGTACGGCTTACGCAAGCAACGCTCTTGTGATACGCCACTTCACCCCACGCCACACCAGCACGCAACGAGAAAACCCCACATCATCGGTGGCTAAGTAGAAACACCAAGCGGATCTTAAATTAAACCACCAGGCTGCAGTGAAAGAGTTTCATTGAATAAATTCACTACTTGTTCAGCCATACTCGGGACTGCTTTCAATCCGTAGGAGACTGGTACATATAAAAGAGGAATGTCGCATAAAAAGTTGAGTAGCTATTATTGAATGAAACTGTGCGGCTTATGCAAGCAACAAGCAACGCTCTTGTAATACGCTACGCCCCACCCATCCCACGCCACGCCAGCACGCCACGAGCAAGTCTCTTCAGCACGCCACGCCAGCACGCCACACAATATCACGTCATCAGTGGCCAATTCCAAACACCAAGCGGATTTTAAATTAAACCACCAGGCTGCAGTGAAAAAGTTTCATTGAATAAATTCATTATCGGTTCAGCCACACCCGGTACTGCTTTCAATCGGTAGGAGACTGTGGCATATAAAAAAGGAGTCTGGCATAAAAAGCTGAACGCAGTGAAATCAGCGGTGGCCATTATTGAGTCGAGGCTTTGTGCGGCTTAACGACGCAGCGCCCGTGGGAGCGGCTCTTTCACACAATGTGTATTTAAACCTAGCTCGATCGCATGCAATGTCTACAATCTACATTTTACAATACACTAGCTTTTATTTTAGCTTTCGTTCGGATAAAAGAATCAATTATTTTACCCAAGCTTGGTGATAGCCTTAGTGGTTATATACAAGTATAAAAGACGGAAACTTTTCAGTGCGAACACCTGCCCAGATAGTAGAAAGAAAGAAGCCTTGTCTTCGAAGTTATGTGCACTTTAATAAGCAATTAAATATAACTTGCTATAGTTAACGGTAAAAGAAAATATCTGGGCAATGATGATGCAATGAGAAAACCTGAATGCCTAAGAATTCTCCATAATGTACTTAAACGTGGCACAGTGTTTCATTTGACCAAAAAAATTTCCCTCTTCTGTTTTCAGTATTAATCGATTAAGGGATGCATTTTAAATGCACGAGTAGAACACCCACAAGTATTTGAAATTGGCACGTGGCAACACTGTGCATGGCTGAAGTCTCCTAATCTGCAATTAACCAAATCCTTTCTCATTTTGACAGAAGACCCTTGTACGTGTTAAAACTAATTTTATTTTTTACTTTGTAGAGGCCTTTGAAGTCGTTTTTCAGTTTAGCGAAAGACGTGTTGAATGGGAAATTAAATTGCGATTGATTGCGTCTGTTATTTATAAATTCAATATCTTACTACGTCTACGACGAACTTTCTTAACTGTACTTGAGTATTATAAGATTACAACTTGCTATATTTTATGCAAACAGTTTTAAACATGAAAAGGCTCGCAGCGCCGTCCTCAGACAATCCCTGTAAGTATAAATTGAATGGAAAGTTTCAAAGTCTTGGCAACCCTACCTTTAGCGGACTTAAGCTTTCCTATAAATAGAGATTGCCAAGAGTTTACGGAACAAAGCAGGGTTTTTAAACTTGCACTGCTTCCCTGAGAAAGTCTTTTAAGCGAATCCATGGTTAAAAGTAGCACAAATCATAAAGAATCTAAACACATCATAAGAATGGTTTTAAAAATCCTGTGGGAACTCTTTGATTTTCCGGGATAAAATTAGCCTATGTCACTTTGCGGATCCTTTATCTATATGCACGCCAAAAATCACGTCGATCCGTCCGTTGCGCCTTGCGGCGTGATTGAAGGACAAACCAACAAACATTTTCGCAAAATTATTAAGTACAGTAATATCATGTATAATTTTAGTAATGATGTAAAGGTATTTAGAATAGATAGAGAACTAAATTAAACTTAAATACGATAATTAAGAGGATCATTGTCAACGATCCCCCGTCGATTTCCTACGTATGATATTATTGTTCTCATCTCTATCTGCCCTGGTTCGTGTATTCTCGGTTCCTAGATCGGTGCATTTGTGATAACCAATTCTAATTGCTGTGATTGGCTGAATTTACCATGTTCTTGCTGCGACAGTGAGTTTGAGCCACTAGCGGAACAATGTTAGCCGGTCAGAAATGATTGCAATTAGTCAACCTGTATGACGTCCGTGTTCTGTTTTTGATTACAAAAAAGAAAAAATTGTTGTTGCAATCATCAATTTTAGCAAATAGTGAAAGAGAGTCGACCAATCAGAGGTCACAACTACCGTCACACTTTCTGTGAAACTATGGCAGTAGGCATACCGAGTAATGAAAACAATTTTTCATTCTGTAATGTCATGTGGCAAGTAGGGTTGCCACCTGCCTCTTTTTGATTTACAGGCTACCACCATCAAAAATACGGGGTTTAGATTTGAAGAAATTTAAAAATTTGAAGTATTTGAAGAAATAGGCGGTGGTTCTCTCTGAAATGCATGGAAAGCCTATTTAGATATTTCAGTTTATTTGTAAGTTTTGTATTTTTTCTCTGTATGTTGCCGTGTCTTGATTGGTGAACTGTGTTTGCAATGTGATTTTAAATAAAAGATTTATTTATTTAAATAGCTTTTAAAAACTCTAGTTTTGTAAAGCAAAATGTTATACATTTCATGCATACAATCTTTGCATTTTAACTTAAATTTACATTTAACTTGTAATTCCACCTTCACAGTATCAATACTATGGCCGTAGCCAGGAATCGATTTCGGGAGAGGTTTTATCAGGGCCGGAACTGAATCCTGTCATGAGGAAAATAACATTCGCTCAACTTTATGGGCTAATTACCTGGTTAGTGGAATTTCGCCTTTCAATTTGACAGTGAGATAAAATACAACAATAAAAAAGCGCGAGCGCAGTGAGCGTAAGTGTTTTTGGTTCAATTACAGAAAGAATTAAAGTGAAAGGGAAACGAGTTTAGCCATAGCAAGATTTTATTTTTAAAGCTCCCTATCCATACTAATATTACAAATACGACAGTATATCTATTTGCCTATCTATTTGTTACCCTTTCACGGCCCATCTTCTTTACCAAAATTTTGGTACTTACTATTCAGAGGTAACTTGCATCCCAGACATAAACTTTTTAGCCCGGAAAATCCCCCACGGAATTTTTAAAACTCTAAATTCATGCAAACGAAATTGCGGGGCTTACACCAAGTAATACAAATTCAAAGCGCGAGTGAAGTGAGCGCGAAATGTTTGATATATTTCCAAAAAAAAATTGGTAAGCAAATGCAAGAAATAGTGTAAGTATTATTTTAGGCTTAGGTTTTTGACGGCTTCCCAGGCGCAGTCGCCATTTCTAAATTTCTGGTCTGGTGGGAGGCTTCGGTCATGGCTAGTTATATGGTTAGTATGGCCCTAACGGCCAAGAAATTAGACTGCATCATCACTTACCACTAGAAAAGATTAAAGTCACGGGCTAACTTGTAAAAAAAAAGGCTAACATCCTCAAACCAAGCCCCGCCGCCTTGGCTACGACCATGATCAATATCGAGTGGGTTTCGGCTACGCATTGCCGCAAAAGGAAAATATTCTTTCTACTGGACATAACGTCAGTGTTCGGTTTCGCCAGCCAAGTGCGAGTCAGACTCACGCACCGAGGGTTCCGATTCGGGTATTTTTTTCGACATTTTACACGAGAAATCAAAAACTGTTATGCATTAAAAAAAATATGCATAAAAATAAATAAAAATCTGTTTTAGAATGAACAGGTAAATCCCTTTCATATGATAACCCACTTGATATATGTAGTTATCTTACTTTGAAAATTGAAAATACTAATATTTGTTCATGAACACATGACAGACGGATAGAAGGACAGATGGACAGACGGACAGACGGAAAGACAGACAGACTGATAGACAACGAAGTGATCCTATAAGAGTTCTTTTTGCTTTTGAGTTACGGAACCCTAAAAATATTTAGTTTTATTTGCCCCGTATTTTATTTTCATAATTACCGGTTTCTCTATCCTGACATACGGGGTAACCAGTAAAATACGGGGCCTCTGGCAACCCTATTCGGAAAACACTGTCACATTCAAGTTAATGTCAAATATTTTGTTTTCAATTACAGAAAGCTGCATCAATCATTATTACAATATTTTCTTTGTTGTGATTGGCTGAATTTTTGAGTTTCAGCCAATAAACAGACTGTTTGCCAATTAAACGTCATAACAATATAAATGCCAGAAAGTTTAACCAAATAAAACAAACTTAATGAGAACCTAGTGAGAATGCAAACGGCACACAATTTATAATACATATTATGTTAGTCGTATATAATAGATATTATAGTAGTCGTTCACTTTGGTAATAGTCAGATTGTCATCAGTAAAATTGATATTGGTCGATGTATCGTAAATTATTGTTTCGGTGACAAATATTTTTATTATCTATTTATCTTTGAACAGAATGGAATAGAATGAAATGGAATGGAATACAATGATAAATTTTTATTCCTGTAAACTTTTAGGTAAACTTCAAAGTGTTTTTGGATGGTCAGAAAAATTTACCACTGGTTCGGAATGCCGTTCCTACGTTTTCTAGGGTTTCGTACCTCAAAATGAAAAACGGAACTCTTATAGGATCACTTTGTTGTCTATCTCTCTGTCTGTCGTGTGTGTCAAGAAAACCTCTAGGGTACTTCCCGTTGACTCAAAACCATGAAATTTGGCAGGTAACCTAACTGCGTAATTTTGGGTAGTTTTTTTAATCGATAAAGAAAGTTTGCGACATTGTTCAATAAAAAATTTGGATTCCAACTCCTCAATCCTGATGTTGCAGGGGACCTGACTACTAAAGCTAATGGGATTTAAAAAGTGTCGATTATTAATTGATATTGAAGGTATCTATACCAAGTAAACACTTTGTCGTTGACCTCAACCCTGATGCTGTAAGAAATTGCATTCCTAAATCCTGGTGATCCCTCGGGATTTGAAAAGGATAATCCGTTTAAATATTCTTACGTGATACAGAAACAAGTTGCATCCCGGGGACGGGCTATTACGGAGAGGCAACTTTTGTTCTGGGAAATGAAAGGATCGGGATTTTTAAAAACCTAAATCCACGCGAGCGAAGCTGCGGGCATTAGCTAGTTGTAAATATATTTAGAAGCTACTATAAGATAATAGATAAGGTACTTATTTCCTTATATTTTTATTGTATGGCAGCGCGCGGTTTTAAATTATAAATTGCACGTCCTGTCCTTTTCTGTAATACATTTTTTTCTCAATATCTACCGCTTTATCTCATAGCAAGAGTCCGTAAGACATAATACAGTGAAAATAGGCAAAATATACAATTTTTGCAGTTTCCACGTCAGTACCTGTCGAATTTTTCTAACAGTGTAAGCAGCAGAGCTGAGTTTACCATCAAGTGTTGATATGTGGGTGTTCCATAGAAGCTTTGCATCTAACATTATACCGAGAAACACGGGGTTCTCCTTTATTTTCAACATATGATTATTTATCAATGAATTTATGTCATTTAAGGTCCTGGTATTGGGCAGTGTGAATTCAACACACTTAGATTTCTTTGCATTTGGAAGTAAATTGTTAGCAATAAATCAGAGAGTGACCTGTGATATGGCATAACATATAGTATACATTGTCAAAAATTATAATATTAAAGCTGTGCGTATTGCGTGAGGAATAGGTTGCAAGAGAGTTGCAACTTGCAGGGTTTGATGCATACGCTATTGCCAGCAAACATGAGACATATTTTTATCTACAGGCAACGTCTGAGTAGGTAACGCATACGTCTAACGCAAGTTGAAATGTATTTAGTTAGACCTATCGACAAGTTTGGAGTCGGGTGCAGTCTAAATGTGGCCCGTGTGTTTAGACTGTCCGTTTCTGTCAGTTTCACGTGTCGTCCCCCGCACTTCACCACCCCGCTTGCACAAATCGAGACAGCACGAAATTTTCAAGATTTCTGGGTGTAATTTCTGGTTTTCGTAGTTCCCACATAATTATAACAATATAAAATATATAACGATAATTTTTTTACTACATAATATTCATTAAATTTTCTAGGTCTGTGGTTTTTCCAAATTTCATTAAATTGCTTCGTTGTCTAGAAAAACGAGCACAAAGTTGGGCCTTTTTTTAAAGAAAAATACAAATCTTTGAGCCCCGGTAATTTTAAAACTACATATTTTTAGAAAAATCTAAAACACCACAGACACAGATATTAGTTTCTAGACTATGTCTGCAAAATTTCATGGACTTTGGTTGCTTAATATTCAAATGAAATGGGAACTACGATTGTATGGAGTAAGTGACGGAGAGAGCTCTGTTAATTATGATTGTTCGTGAGCATGATTTGTAAAATTATCTCTAATGTACTGTTTATTTAAGCTAAATACATTATTGGAGTGCAAAACCCGTATAAACGACGACATTCAAATTAATACAACACAACCGCTGAAAATTTATATTGTAGAATAGTTAATGCGAATTTAAGTGGGCGCCGTTATTTGCACGTATCACCGCCTCATTTAACTGAAATGATCTGTAAATTAAACTTAGATATATGTATAATTGCTTTAGGTAAGGCTAGATTTAATTTTTTTTTAAACCGTTTTTTCCTCCGTATGGTATTCTAACGGCCGAAATTTATATAATCTGTCGATAGATTTTGCCAATGTTTTTGCCAAAAATTGCCAAAATTGGGCCTTTTCAGGGCCCGTACCGGAAGGGTACCCAACAGACCGTATTACTAAACCTGTGCTATCCGTCCGTCTGTCCGTTTGTCAGCTGGCTGCATACCTCGTGAAATGTAATAGGAAGAGAGTTGTCACCGAATGTGTACCTATTTCTATTGACGGTATAACGACAAACAATAAAAAATTCAAAATGGCCGCCATGAATATCAAAAGTAAATAAATAGTGTTATTTCATGTACGATAGTACGGAACCCTTCGTGTACGAGTCCGACTCGCACTTGACTGAATTTTGACAACGTCGCTAAGTGACTTATCAATAGATATGGATACATGGACGTATTATAACTATGGACCGATAATAAACTGAAAATGCGTGTCAATTATTTTTGTGCGCGTAAGTCATTTTGTCACTGTGTGCACCAACTAGGGCTGGGACGGCGAATTTGGGTATATCGATACCACATCAAAATTAATTTTCTATGTTAGGTACTACGACGGACTACGTGCAATATATACTTATCCATACTAATATTATAAATACGAAAGTGTATCTCAGTCTGTCTGTTAGCTTTTCACGGCCCAGTAGTTTAACCGATTTTGATGAAATTTGGTACAGAGTTAGTTTACACTCTAAGAGTGGGCATAGGCTACTTTTATCCCGAAAAAATCAAAGAGTTCCCATAGGATTCTTAAAAGCCCATCCGTTGTACCGATTTGTATGTACAGAGATAGCTTACGTTCTGGAAATTGACAACTTTTTACTTCAGAAAATTAAAGATTACTCACGGGATTTTTAAAAACCTAAATCCACGCGGACGATTATATATTCAGTAAAAACAAAAGTAAAATGAAACACTTTTCAAATAATTTAAATCAATTTATTACGTATTATTACTATTAACGTAGACATATTTTATATACTTGCAATGTTATTTTTTGAGACGGAAAGTTTCTGGCAGCATTGAATATTAATTATTTACAATCTTCTGTAAAATATACATACATAAAATCTACACTCAGATGTTTTAATTATGTACCTTTAGCAGCTGATACCTGTAAATTGGCCATTTCTCAGAAAATAAGTAAATACGTTCTGGTGCTTCTGGGATCTTGCTCTATTATAAAATAGAAAGCTCTTTAAACGTCAAGAATTCTAGGTCAACAAAATTATAGAGAGCTAGACATTGAAAACTGACTGAAGAAAATGTTCAAAACCTTCCTTTTGTTTTATTATTAGCCAGCTCTCGAAGTGGTTTTCGTTTTTGTATAACCTGAAATTAAATGAATTTATTTATGTCTTGCTGTTACTAGTTAAAAATGCAAAATTCCTTACGATGATAATAAAATTTAAGAAAACATCAGTAAAACATGAGAAATTATTTAAACTCACTTGTACCTCAATCCTGAAAAATAATTGTTGGTCCCTTTTTGTTTAACTATTGTCAAATAAAGGAAAGTGTAATATTACTACATATTTATTAGTAGATAGGTACCTACATACAATTTGAAAGTGCTTAGTGCTTACTGGTTGATGGTATATAAGATATCCTTCAAATATAGGTATTGCATCTGATTTCAATTTATTTATTTTTAAACCAGAAATATGTATAACAATACTCTTCGAAATGTTTGGAGCATAGACGAGAATATTCCTTTGGCTCCCAGTTTTTTCGTTTTATGGCCCTGATCCACGCAGTTCTAAATTCAGGACATTTTGGAAATCTACAAAAGGATGCAAATGTTATTAAAACGATAAAAGACAAATTTGATTTTATCGATAAAGTGTGTACACATCACTAAAAATGAAGCCTAAAATAATGCATAAATTAATATTAGATTACGCTATAAAACGTGGTTTTTGTCAGTATTACACAAGATAATAACACTTATAACATGTAAATCTCTAATTTTTAGCGATTTTCGGAATAAAAATCGCGGTTGGTATCGATGAAATAGTTATTAAAGACTTACATATGAAAAGGCAATTCAGGAACTTGGACGCCTCCTTTCTTATATCTGGAGGCACAAAACACAGCGTCACACATTTGGTTTTTAGTTTTTATCTTAATTTTAACCCAGACTTTTGTGGTTTTTAAAATTTTATAAAAACGCTGCATCAAATCCCAATGTTTTGTCTCCAAATGCTGACAACTACTGTCACCAGTTACACATACAGTGCGTTGTTGCCAGACTTATATGAGCTATCGCTTTTACCCGAACGGGGGTTCCCTGAAATAGACCGAGATAACAATACCTAGTTGACACATGGATGTACAAGAGCGGCAACAACCTATGACCCCCTCTAGTCTTATAATAGCTTTATGTATGGATAGGTTGATTTTTATGGCAGATTTTTTAAAATATTATTATTATCAAAGCTGAAGAAAGAATCGCCACCAATGCTACATCGCTGCTACACTGTGAATTTTTGTGAAAAATTGTATCACTTCGGTCGTGGGTAGTTACAGAAAGAAATGAGTTTCCCCTAAGGAAAAATACCTGAATCTAGTATAGCACTCGAAGTTCCTTGATTTATGTTCTTACCTGAAAAAAGAAATGTTTATTATTAACATTGCAGAAAAAATTATTTTCATTATTTTTTATAGAGATGAGCTCTACAGTGGAGCTTAGCTTATAAATATACGTGTACTTATGCTACATGTTGAAGGACTAAAACCTCATATATGTAGTTATAAATAAATCGCTTAGTTTCAATAATTTCAAAATATTATGAAGCAAGATCAAGAACTTATAAGGACTATTGTAGTTACCGTTGTAAAGTTAAAATACTAAAGGCTCAAAAAAGGTTAGAATCCAGAGTCGTATATCCAGTTAAAAAAGACAATTACTAACAGATGATAATTCAAATTTCGAAGCCAGGAAAGACTTGAAATTTTTGTTAATTTTTCATGGCAACTCCGCCGCACATGTTTCCGAACGATTGCGCGCCTATTTTTTTTTTTGCTTTTTCCTGCAACGCGGCAAAGATGCGGCTTTTTAGTTTCACGCTTATTGTGTCGTTGGATTGTTTTTTTATTTCTGCCACACATTTAGCTACCACACGTTGCTAGCGTGAATAAAAGATAAGTTTGGGAATATGAACTCTACTTAACCTGATAAATGATAAATGGTTATCTCGTAAACTTATTTCAGCCCTGAGTCTCCATTGTAAATAGGTCAATAATTAAAAATCCCTAGCGAAAATGTTTGTCTATCCGTTTTACCTTTCGACGTTTTACGAGTAAATACATACTCGATTTTATTACTCCATCTTCCTATATCTACTTACGCACTTATAAAAATAGCGCTGGTCATCGTGTTCGAAGAAAATTATGATTGGGTCCAAGCGCAAAATATTTTCGTTAGAATTGGCGTCCTTGCTTGACTCTAGGCAGAGCAATCGAGCGATAAGTAAGAAACAAAGGGGTCTGCCGAACTGTCCTACGTAGTTAGGACCCTATGCTGAAGGGTTGTCGTAGTCGTCATTTACTACGAGAAAAAGGCGTTGGACTACTGTGTCATTCTTTATACTGTGACTGGATACTTTACTGGAATGTTGTAGAGAGAAGGGTTATATAATTTGATTTGATATTCTCTTTTGTAAGTAATAAGCAAGGCTCGACACCTGCCGTATTTCAGCGTTCCTTATCAAACATTTAATCCAATTTTAATGTTAGGGTTTTAAGACAGAAACAGACTTATACGTCACTAGCGACCCGCCCCGGCTTCGCACGGGTGGACACTACCACGAAAAATCCTATCTATTTTCCGGGATAAAATATAGCCTATACGGATTCGGAAGAATCCCTCTAAGTGAAATCGGTCCAGTAGTTTTTGAGCCTATTCAATACAAACATACAAAAATACAAAGGTTTCCTCTTTATAATATTAGTATAGATTAAGTAATGCCATGGATTGTTGAGTCAAATCAGACCGTTGTACCTAGTTTTTTTTAATTTGCGTTATAGGTCGTCAAGTAACAATAATGCTTAAAAAAGCAATATAGAAGATGCTTATTCACTCTTGCTTTGAAGGTATTTAAATTATACGAGGCAAGAAACACGGACGCCGGAAAAACATCCCAAAATTTTAAGTAATTTTAAGTTATCCTTTTTTGTAACCTGTAATTTTGTGTTTTGTGGTGCAATAAAGTATAAATATCAAAAGGAGTACCTATTTATAATTGTACCTATTTTGAACAAATTATTTTGACTTTGGACTTTGATATACATAAGTACTTACATCCCACCGATTACGTTTTCTATTGTTTATATTTTTGCATTAGAAGAAAAAAATTCTAAATATCTAGTAATAGAAAATACTAATATTTGATTTGATTTGTGTCACCAGGCGTCGGATTAGGAGTTAGGACGTATTATAAGTATGTCTCTAACATTATGCATACTTGCAAAGTAGATGTAATAAAACCTGCCATAAGTCGCTCATAAAAGTTAATCCATACATTAAAGAGCGCGACATCAAAAATTTATGGAAATATTAAACACTCCGGGGGTTTTAATTATCCTGAATGAAGAGCAGTGGTGTAATGGGGACTTGCGACATTTAAACTGGTATTAGGGGGGTTTAATTAACCTTCCTCTGGGGTATCAGCGCCATAGAATGGAAATCAAAATATAAATGAGAACTAGTAAGCCGCCCCGGCTTTACTCGGGTGATTTTCTGATAACTTTTTCTTAGTCGGAGTCTACGTTATATTGAAAACATGCAAATGCATACAAAGGCAAATAAATTTAATATGAACATAATATGTCCTGAGGGATAAGATTCGAAATGAAGCGATCCAATGGAGAAATGAGGAGTCACTGACATAGTCCAACCATTAGCAAGCAAAGTATCAGTGAGCATGCCATACCTACCTATCGTAGAAGATGGCCGTTGGAGCCGGAAAGTCCTAGAGTGGAGACCGCGTAATATAAGCAGGCGTAGTGTGAGACACCCTCCAGCACGATACACCGACGATATAAAGAGGCTGGTGGAAAGTGGCTCGATAAGCAAGGCTGAGGACCAGGTGTAGTGACGCTCTCTAGGGAAGACCTTTGTCCAACAGTGGACGTCCAAAGGCCAAACGGACGATGATTATGATAATGAATATATATAATATTTAAGTTATTACCAGATAGACTGATTAATTATTAAGTTTGACACGAGGCAACAATAGCTAATGTGAGTTCAGCCTGCGTAGAACAATCGAATTGCTTTGGTTATCACTTAACGAAATAATTGTATAAGGAAACAATAGCCTTAATTACAATATCCCTTTGTTCCGATACTCGAGAGGATAAGTAATTAAATGTAGGCTGTTTTGTTTTAGCTGCGCACAGAGGGTGGTAGTATACGTAATACACACAGTGTAAATAAATACAGTGAGACGAAAGAAAGGCTTTCCAGTCGTAGCACCTACATATCGCTTAAGCCGTATCTACAATGAGCTTACCTGCGCTCAAGAGGAAGTCGACATTTTTCGGCAGGGTTTGATTACTTTTAAAAAACGTATTGCGGCGGCTGTCTCTGTTTTGAGAAATTAATCGGCCAGTTATTAATTTTACTAATTTTGTAGTTATTTCAATCACATTTATTTGCGTAGTTAATAATTAAAAACTGATAATAAATATTTAGAAATAAGTAAATTCAGACATTATTTTTAGGAAATATTTGTTAATATTATCTTGTTTTTGTTTTATTATCCTTCGGAGCTATATAATTTTTCCAAATTTATTATATACTAATATTATGCGATCGGTCATGTATATTACATTGTGTTACCCGCATAAGTTGTGTGTGCCCGTAAGTGGTGTGTCACACTGAATAAGACTATACTATTGTATTTTTTAAGTGTTTTGTGAACATGCTGTGGGCGTACCTCATAATAAATAAATAAATAAATACCCATACGACTGATCCACGACTAACCAAGATAAATTATTAAGAGTGCTCTCCATGCTCGCTCCAAGTCAAGCGTTAGAGCATGCTATATGGCAATCAACACTTACGGGCGGGACAAACATATTTAAAGCGAGATGAGTTACGAGTACGTTCAGTGAACAACGCGATTCGACGTTTGGTATTACGTTTTTTTTTTTTGCAAATTAATTAACATTTTTTGATAAAAAACTTTTGAAATTATTAAGAAAGTTAGCATTAAAGGCAATAGCTTTACAATTTTGTAGTTTCTTACATGGTTTATTTACGTACGAAGTACTCTCAAAGTTTGGCTTAAAATAGAGATCTTTTTGGTCATAACTTTCAAAATGAATATCATTTTACTATATTTATTGTTATAGGGCATAAACAATGGAGAGATAAATCGATGTATGGCTTAGTTATAGATCTAGAACAATCAATAATATAATAATAGGCATAATACCTACGTTTGTAAGGAGAAGCGCGTAAAAAGTGTAACCTTAAAGTTTGTTCTGCCGGCTTCTGCCGGGCGATATAATATGTATTATATCTCCCACTGTCCATGCCCCAATAAATCGTAGGATTGCTCTGTCTAGATATTTCAGTTGACCTACTGTATGAAGTATCTTTTAGCTGTGGTAACACTACTATATTCTGAGATAAAGCCAACAGGCGTCCAGATTCCAGCCTTACTTAAGGACCATTAAATACCTATTAGGAGAAAAGCTTTTGTCTTACCATACAATTATATAATTACAGAGGGGCTCTATATTGTAATCTTGTAAATTGTTCCTCTTAGGGATGTAATCCAAACCGGGTGTAGAATTATAATAATTATAAGTTTGTTAAGATTTAATTATTTAAGTTTAACTAGGGTTTCCACATGTACCTTAACTCATATTACGGTATCATTAATTCGTTAGCGATCGAAATTAAGAGCCACCGTGAAATAAAGTTATAATTTGCGTAAAGTTGTTATTTATTTACTTAACTTTTATTCCAAAAAACAGAGACTTCTTTTTATTTAGTTCAATGAACAGATTTTTATTTATTTAGGAAAAAATACAGCTTAATGTATTACATGAGTTCATAGTCTATTTTAGGCAAATACACTGAGCCAGTTCAGTTTTCACACAAAGGACTCATCACCTAATTATTTTACCACAATTCCCGATCGGGCAAATTATTATTTAGGCTCGCTTATACCAACATATTGACTCATTCCTCCACAAGCACGGTAAGGTTTGCAGCCGCAATCAGGGAACGAATTAGACACTTTTCCTGATTTCAGAAAAACTGATTCAATGAGAAGTGCACGCAAGTTAATTAAAACAAATAGGTACAAGGGTTGCTTCCTATGGCAAAAATTTAAAGTACTTACTTAAATGTTTGGAAGAAGGCGATTCTAATATACAACAAAATTTGAAAGTATTTACTTACCTGCTGGTTATTTTTAGCAATTTAACGGCAAAATCCCGAGCTAAGATTTTTAGATTTTTATAAAAAATCCTAAATTATTTTTACAATTTACAAGGTAACAGCCCTACTTAATTCCGGCCTAAAGCACTGGAACAAACAATGGAATAGCTCTTTCTCCGTCTAATTATTTTGTTATGTGATAATGGATCCACATCACATTGTATCTACTAATATCACAAGATGGAACAAGATAGGGGATATTAAACTATCTATCCATCCACCGGAATACTCTAGCGTTTATCAACAAAGGGCTAGGAGTTAGTACACATCGTCTAAATTGTTCTTGATTAAATTGCACTCACGGAATACCTATTCAATTACTTAAACCCATGTCCGTGTTCGAGATGCAAGCTGTCTTTGTGCCATACTTTGTCAAATCAGTACCTACTGCGATTGTGCTACTGCACTGTAGGACCCCGCTCTGGGCCTCTGGTCTTGGGGGCCTTTGAAAATCGGAACCTAGAGAAATTATCTTTCGACAAATACGAAATCAGGTCTAAATATCATGTTCACTAGAGCCAGTTTGGAATTGGTAAAATAGTAAAAAACTTAAGAATGAAAACGTATTCCGCTCCAATCTCTGGTATAAGAAGCCTCCAAGAGCCTAAACCTTTGGAAATCTTCTTAGTCAAATACCAAATCAAGCCGAAAAAAAACTCAGCAAGGGCCAGTTTGGAGTTGGAGGTTCCTATAAAAAAAAAGAATTAAAAAGTTGTGAGTAAAGGATAGTTTTAGTAAAATTTTCAAGATCGCTTCGCTCGTCAACGATCATAGAAAAGTTTATACTTTTCTATACACGATCTTATACGATCAGGGTACCTACAAAGAATATTGAATCGTCTCCAAATACATGTCCACGCATTGCATTGGATTACACTAGCCAATGCCCGCGACTTCGCCCGCGTGTATTTAGGTTTTTCGAAATCCCGTGGGAACTCTTCGATTTTCCGGGATAAAAAGTAGCCTATGGGCTAATCCAGGATATGATCTATGTCCATTCCAAATTTCAGCCAAATCCGTCTAATAGTTTTTGCGTGAAGGAGTATCAAACATGCACACACACACACACACACACACAAACACACACACTTTGGCCTTTATAATATTAGTGTGATTCAGTGGAGTCTCACAAAATGATATTATCTAACGTCTCCAGACGAGAGACGAGATTTTTCTAAAAATATGTAGTTTTAAAATTACAGGGGCTCCAAGATTTGTATGAAAATTTTAAGACCGCGTAACTTTAAAACCGAATAATTTAACAGAAATCTGGAAAACCACAGACATAGATATTAGTTTGTAGAATATGACTGCAAAATTTCATGAACTTAGGTTGCTTAATATTCAAATGAAATTGGAACTACGATTGTATGAAACGAGTGGAAACGAGTGACGGAGAGAGCCCTCTTAACCACAATGCGCTAACGCCCTCCCATCCAGGCATCCAACTATTGAGTGTACATCGAGCAACACGTCTCAGAGAAGACTCAGCTTATTTCCTTCCGATGCGAAAAATTCTGAGATTTCATGCAGAAAGAAATTACAAATCAACACACAAAATAAATTCGTTGCTACAACACATCACTTAAAAATAGAAATTGATAAATTTTAGCAATTATGTCCATACGGTAAGCAAGGGTTGGGAATGTTTGGCTAGAGTGTGGGATTCAAACTTATTGGCCTCTGAGAAGTTATCAAAAGTCGATTTTCTGTCACTGTTTTCCGTACTGTACCTACGCAGATCCACTCTCTCAGCTACCTTAAATTTAATCGACATAAACAAATTATTTTTTTTAACAAGATTAACAAACTCCGCTGTATTTGCCTCAGTGTGCACATTGATCTCTAACGCGTATTTAACTCTGAATGGTTTTTAATAGCCATTTACACATACATGGTAAACGTTTTAAAACACCGTGGTTTAGTGGTTTAGGCAGAGTAGAGCGTTAGACTTCTTGTAGTATCTCCCCAAGGGAAGAATCGCGTTGCTTTGATTCTACTCATCAAAATAACTATAGTTTCTAGATTAGCAAATAGACACGACTGTGGAGTGTGGTAAGCTTCATTAGAATAATTAGAGCAATTATACGTTTCTACTCATGCGTGAGGTTGATTCGACGTGAATTGATACAGAGGTCCGTTTCGGTATGCAATGTTCTCGTAAACTGTTTAAGACACATTGGTCCAGTAGTTTGACCAGTAGAGCGTCGGACCTTGTAGCATCTCCCTAAGGGAAGGATCCCATTGCTTTGTTTCTACTCATCAAGATCAACTAGTCAGTAAGTATTTGCATGCGGTACAGTTTCTAGACATCGCAATTTCGCCACGACTAGACTGTGGCGCTGTGGAGTGTGGTGAGCTTCATTAGAATAATTAGTGCAATTACACGTTCCTATTTATGCATATCCAAGTGTCAGTGCGGTTGATTCGACGTGAATTTATACAGATGACAGTTTGCGTATGCAAATGTTTTCATTAACGACAATATTAATTGAAGTTATTTAGGTAGTAAGTATAAAAATTTGACGATCAACATATATCACTACTCATATTATAAATGCATGTTTGTGTTTGTTAGTTGGTTTATTAGGTTTCTGTACCTCAAAAGGAAAAAAATTAAAATAATAATATTTCTAATTTTCATAGTAAGATAACTATACCAAGTGGGGTATCATATTATAAAAGGGTTTTACCTGTACGTTCTTAAACTGATTTTTATTTATTTTTATGCATAATAGTTTTTGATTTATTGTGCAAAACGTCGGAAAATATACCCGAGTACGGAACCCTCGGTGCGCGAGTCTGACTCGCACTTGGCCGATTTTGGTTTATCGTCCAATCACGTCGCATCGTATCAACGGATCGACGTGATTTTTTGCAAGCTCCGTTGCGGTGTGATTGAAGGACAAACGAATTAACAATCACACTTTCGCAATTAAGTATATATATATTTTTTTAAGAATATTAGCCATGTTAAACAAGACTAATATTCCCCCTTCCCCTCCAATTAAGCGTAAAGCTTGTGCCAGGAGTGGGTACGACAATAGTGCAACGGGTGGGATTTGAACCGGCGACCTTTCGGAATTCAGTCCGCTCCTCAACCGTTGAGCTATTGAGGCTTATTATATTATGAGGCCTATTATAATATGAGTAGTGATGTAATATTTTAGTGTATCTAGGCAAAATATTTGCTGACGGCAGTCTTAGACCGAGATTCTGTCTACATCAGCTCTCAGCTGCTAAGGACCGTCCGAGAGGCACTCAACCGTCACTCAACCAACACTCAACACTACTCAACAGTCACAACTGGGGCGTTTCTTACACCCACACACCATCCACGAGCGCAATGATCTCAGTAAATTGTGTCAAACCCCTTCTTGAGTCTAGAATCTAGTGAACTATACTCTAGTCATGGAAAGAAGTTAGTATAGCGCTCTCTCTGTCACGTAATCCCACACAAATGACAGAGACAAAAATCACAGTGGGCGTGAACCATTTTGGGTCACCTACCAATTACAAACAAGTTTTCAAAAAACATTCAAAATTAAATTCGAAAAATTTGACAAAAAACATTCAAAATTCAATTCGCAAACATAGTTTTGTTTGTAATTGGTCGGTGTCTCAAAATGGTTCACGCCCACCGAGATTTTTGTCTCTGTCATTTGTATGGGATTACGCGACAGAAGAGCGCTATCTATACTAACTTCATTCCGTGGACAGAGTATAGAAGGTATTTACTTAATTCATTGTATGTAAATTATTGTATGGTTATTAATAATGACTAGCTGATGTTACTGACTTCGTTCAAGTGGATTAAAGTTGAAACCTTCTCGTAGAAGCGTGTAAGCGACGCGATGTGCAAGGCGCTTTAGACCTTCTGGAGTTTTTCACTCGTATCATTTTTCATTGTCAGTTCGGGAAGTATAATTTTATTGTGTACTTACTAATGTAATTAATCAAAAATGACAGAGTCGTATGGGCGCGGTACAGTGCGCCCTCTTACGCATTCAAGCGAAAAGCTACTTGTTCACCTTTTAAGTCAGTTAAGGAAAAACAAATTATACAAGGGTTCATCTGCGTAATAATTCCCTTCCCTAACTTCATTAACCCGACCTTCATTTAAAAGTCTATTGTCTGGATGTACACGGTAGTTTTTCTTTATTTCTTTCCTTTACGTCCTTTTATATGGAGAGGAGTTTTGAATAAAATCCTCGTTTGTAGTCCGTTCCGTTGCTTTGGAAGTAAAATTTTCCTTTTTAGACAATATCCACCGTGTCCTTTGGAGTACACGATTCAATGACATGTAGGAGCATATGGAATAGTCCTAATTTTATATGTGCTCACTAGGAAGGTTGTTTCTTTTAATATTCTTTTAGGTGAGATTTTTATGTTTAGCAGTCTATATATGTGTGAATGATTGTCACCGCCACCGCGCTTTGAGTGGGTTAAAAAAAATACTAATAATTCATTTCACGTACGTAACTTATCGCATTATGGTTTTATGTCAAGAGTCAAGACTCTACCGTATCTGAAAGAAAAACAGATTCTGAGAAGAGCCAGCAAGAAGCCGTGTTTTTATTCATACAAATAATATAGATGTAAAGTATGTCAGTCACATTTTCACTACCTACCATCCGCTGAATTAATTTTGAAGTTTGGTAAGGAAATAGCTTGCATTCTTCGGACGAACGTAGGCTACTTTTTACTACGGAAAATCAAAGACGGTATAAAGAAACTAAATCTCGTCGTTATCATTATTTAGTAAACATATATATATATATATATATTGGTAGTTATCTCATATTATTATCAAAGCCGGTGGCCCGTTGCTTGTCCAATAGGCTTTCAATTAGGTACCTCGTTTGACATATTGCCTGCGTGCATCGCCACCGGGTTCCTAACTTTCTATAAGTAGCGACTGAAGCAAAAAGGGTATTAAAATAAAACTTAAAAATATATCTATCTCTAAGTAGACCTTAATCTTTACATAGTATACGGATCGAATACATAACCCCGTTTTTCTAAAGTCAGTTAAAGATCTAACATTTTATGAGTATAAAACGTAATGAGAGTAAAGACCTCTAAATATTTATATAGAGACAAGAGTTCGTATGAAAAAGAATTCTAACATTCCAAAAAATCGGGAGACTTTTAATCCATAAAAAAGCCATTTAAAGCGTAAAGCTACTATATTTAAGATCCCAAAATATTTACAAAGAGTTCGTATAAAAAAGGGAATCCTAACGTTCTAATAAATAACGCCTGAAGCAAAAAAAGGTTTTAAATAAAACATGCCGTATTGCGCTTCTGACCGTTTTCCTACATCTACCCACATTTCACAAGGTAGAGAGGAAAATATTTATACCTTTGATATTCAAATTAGCCAACGTCGATTTACGGGGCCGAAAATATTTTTTTGCCTTCATTTTAAGGGTTCCGAAACCTTTTTTTTTTCTCTCTCTCTCTCTCGTCTGGCTTTACAAAGATTAGCCAATGTCAAGTTTGTAGTTATTTGTAACAAGTTAGTTAAACTATACAAGTATGGACCCCGTCTGTGCCGGCGCTCGCCGACATACGCACGGCACCCCCTTAGAGCGCTTTCCAGTCAGTTTTAACAAAAAAAAAAACACTCCAAAAAGGCAGAGCCCGCCCGCCAGCTAACACCAACACAGACAAAGTCCTCCGAAACCTCTACTCTATTACTAAGCCTCCGCTGTCCATCACTTTGTCTGTCTGTCAGCGCACTGTATCTCATGAACCGTAGTAAATAGAGAGTTGAAATTTTCACAAAATATGTATTTCTATTGTTTCTATAACTATAATTCTATTGTCTCTTTAGTATCTACTCTTCCGTAAATCATAAGAATCATTTGCAGGTAAGGGGTTTTAAAGAAAACTAACAATCGAGGCTTAAGATATCTATCATAGCAAACAACTAATAAATACTTAATAGCATAGCAAAGATAAGCGTTTTTATTATGTATTCAAGTTTTAGTTTATTGTCTGTGGCGAATGTTTGAACATACAAACAGTTTGACGATAGAATCTCAAAATGAATCAGATGCTATCGTAGTTTTTACCTTGTTTGCTACTTGATTGATTTTACGAAATCCGTTGCGCAATCACTCTAAAATCGCAGACTTGAGAAATAAATAGACGCAGCGCTCGCAAACGAGCGTGATCACAAAAGTGAAGCCAACTCACGTGCGCATGTCAAGCACTTACTTAGCGAGGTATATAACATACTAAGTATACAGTAAAGTACAAACACGATAGGTTTAAAAACATATTTTTTCCAACTTTTTCGATTACGTGAGGAAATCAATTTTCCGAAATATCTTTAAAACATAATAGATACTTGATGCTAGAAATATGCAGTCACTCAAATATCAGTTCCTTACAATTTGATCTTTTACTTATGCTAAGAGGAAGGCTCTTCCAACGCACGAGTTGTTTCAAAGTTACACGGACTAAAAGTTGTTCATAGGAGTTTTTGAGTAAGTATAACTTTGAAACTAAATATTTCTACGGTTTGACAAAGCACACACACACATATTAATTTGTAGACATGTACAAAATCTTATTGAATTTGATTGCTTAGTACGCAAGAAGAAGCGTGGGGCGTATTAAGGTGATTTCGAAAGAAAAACTGCCTCTTCACGTTTCGAAAGGTTGTTTTTATCTGAACTGTCTACCTTTTTCTTTAGTCTATGACAAAAACCCGCATTCCTGCAGTTTCTCGCTCTCTTTCCTACATCACATTCATAAAGGAGACAAATGTTCCATCCATTTGTTTCGTTTGTTGTTAGAATTTGTCCCACGCAGGTTGTTCAGGAATTTTTAATAATAAAGTTAATCCAAATTTTTCCATTTATTTCCGCTAACTTTGAAATATTTTTGAATGCAATAGAGGGTGTTATAAATCAGCTTCGAATTTTTACACTTATATATTTTAAGAATTGATAGTTTCACCCGTGATATCCATACTTCGACTTTATAAATGCGAAAGTGTGTCTGTCTGCTAGTTTTTTAAGGCCAATCGGCCTACGAACTAGAATCATCAAGACGGCTAAACGACAAAATTGATTCAACATCAATTTTGACGTTTAGCCTAGAAATAGGTTGCATATAGGGGAAGGCCATATTAAGCTACTTTTTATCCCGGGAAACCAAATAGATCCCACAGGGTTTTTGACGAAGTCGCGGGCATCACCTATTAAGTAGCTATTATTACTTACTAGCTGACGCCCGTGACTTCGTCCGCGTGGATTTAGATTTTTCGAAATCCCGGGGGAACTTTTTGGTTTTCCGGCATAAAAAGTAGCCTATGTGCTAATCCAGGATACTATCTATCTCCATTCCGAATTTCAGCCAAATCCGTCCAGTGGTTTTGGCGTGAAGGAGTAACAAACATACACACACACACACACACACACACACATACAAACTTTCGCTTTTATAATATTAGTGTGATATGAGTTTACAAACATTTTTTAATAACATCTTTTGTATGTTTTGTAAGTGCCGCCAGTATAATTATAGGAACCTTTAGAACGTAAGCTTAGAACGGATTTTTCAATCACCAAATAATGTAAACTGAAAAACTTACACTAAAACAACAATTAAAACGAATGGGGTACTAGGAAAACACATAAAATAGTAGAAAATAAATAAAAAACCAAAAGCCAAACAAGGCTGTGTAGACATTTGGTAGCAACAAATTCAGCTACGGCTCTACGCAACGCCGCATTGCTACGACACGTAGCAAATTGCTACGGAACTAAAACCGCCTTTGATATATGCGCACACAGATAACATTGTGAATTTGTCTCTTTATTGCTCCGCGGAAGCTGTGACATGTTATTATACTGTTTGAAACAGTTCCAAAGGGATAACAAATATAATGCAAACATAATCCTACTAATATTATACACGCGAAAGTTTGTATGTATGTATGGATGTTTGTTACTCTGTCACGCAAAAACTACTGGACTGATTTGGTTGGGAATGGAGATAGATAACACATAGGCTTCTTTTTATCTCGGAAAATCAATGAGTTTCCACAGGATTTTTCTCGGATGAACTTTTTCACGGGAACGAAGTCGCGGGCAACCCCTTGCATATTAGAAATGTATATTATGTTATACATACTATGTATAACTAGCTTATGCTTAGCTTATCTTGTCATCCACAGTTGAAGATAAACAGAAGACCAACGAAGCAGTTGCAGTTACAGTACATACAGTCTATCTAGAAAATGTAGGCTTTATTGAGGTTACGTCATTGTACTCGTTAGTTGAAATCCTAGTTCCGTCGTGGGCTCTCTGCCTGTCTGGAATACTTCAAACGCCTTGACCCGCTGAGCCTGCAGCGATTGCTGCAGCCTACATTTAGCGGAACAAGTAAACTATAGAAATTCAGCAAGGTTGCCAAATTTAGAACGAAAATGGTGTTTTAAATTCGACGATATGTCAAATATTAGGCTATAGGTGACATGAAATAAAAAAAAAAAAGTCCTAGGCGATTCATAGGCTACCTAGCGTAAATGCACTCGTAGGTAACATTTGACGCCTGCCAGTAATGATGAAAATAAATTGCATCTGTTCGAAGTCGGGGCGTGTCGCTAGTCTAAGATATTTAAATATTTACACTTCCCAAACGCCTGAAGACATTGTTTCGCAAATTGGATTCCAGATAAAGAACCCAATTAGCAGTAGCGCGGAGATAATTGAATGAAATCAATTTCATACCTTTAATTAATGTTGAACAAGGTGAGGTGCGTTCAAATTTAAGCAATTCTGTTTGTTAACGTTATTAGATTTGTTTTATTGGAAAACTGTTAAGGAAAACGTTTTATTTCCTCAGATAATCTAGGTATTTGTAATGACAAAATATTGCGAAATTCTTGGTGAGGACTTAGGTAAATACTTGTGAACGTTGTTAGATAAATACTGATTACCTACTTAACTAGTTTCGTACAAAAAATGTTTCACTATCCATACTAATCCATACTAATATTATAAATGCGAAAGTGTGTCTGTCTGTCTATCTGTCTGCTACCTTTTCACGGCCCAACAGTGTAACCGATTCTGACGTTTGGCACAGGGTTAGCTTATATCCCGGGGACGTACATAGGCTACTTTTTATCCCGGAAAATCAAAGAGTTCCCGCGGGTTCCTAATGACTCATCCACTTAACCGATTTTTATGAAATTTGGTACCGAAGTAGCTTGCGTCCCTGTAATCGAAATAGGCAACTTTTTATCCCGGAAATTCAAGCAGTTCCCACGGGATCTTTAAAAATCTAACTCCACGCGGACGAAGTCGCGGGCATCAGCTAGTATTATTATAAATTCGAAAGTGTGTCTTTCTGTTATTCACTGAATTCATGAACTAACCGCAATTTTGACGAAACTTGGTATCTGCTGTGTCCGTGACCGGGACGGACACTTTTTATCCCGAAAAATAATGAAAGCCATGAATAATTTCCGCTATTCTAAAGTTAACGTATGATAAGCGACAACTAGAGTTGGCAATTGGGGTGGTGACGCCCCGCACACCCGCACAGCCCCCGCGCTAACTCGGTGCGGACGAGCGTGGCTAACATGGGAATGGTGCAGGGTGTCCCCCCGCCCCATACCCCGATTTCCATCCCGACCTGTCACGAACGTGATACCTAGTTAATTACATAATTATAATAACAGTGTATCTAGAATCCATATATGTGTTTATTACCGGCCACAATGCATTTAGATAACGCTGTGTATGGTCTAGATAAGGCTTAGCCGTATCGAGGTTATGTGATTGTTATTTGATATCTATAGATTGGCTTCAAAACTACAAGATCTACAATAGATCTAATTACTTTATTCAACTTCTAAAAGAATTCAATACCAAACTATGTGGTAGGTAGGTACTTTAAAAAGGCGAGTGAATTTAGATAGCTTCTAGGCAGGCGCGGTCCACCTTAGGCTGCATTCCTCAGCATATATGCGGCATTGTTTAGACTTTAGGAGATACTATTGAGCACTGCTTTTATAGGAATGTATGGAGAGCATTTGAGGTCCTTGCTTACAATTCCGCGACACTTAACGCTCGAGATCGAAACTAGCGGCAAGCGGCTGCGACTGGCGACAGCGGCAATTGACAGTACTGGTTCCTATAACATTTTCTATGACTTATGTATATTCCGAGTATTACGGCGATATAGCCACTGCGTCCATTGAAAGGGGTCGCCGCGCTTTGCCGCCGCGACACACCAGTAGGCAGTCGCCAGTCGCTGATGCTTGTCGCCAGTCTCGGCACTCTACATGCAGTGTCGCGTGTTGCCGTAGCAAGTCGCGTACCAGCATTGATGTAGCAGGAATCAACCCCTTAATTTGTTCTGAGCGTACCCTAAACTATATCTTCAAGAGACATTAAGGTAAACATTTGGGTACTCTAAAGACAATATAAACGTGATAGCTAAACTTCGTATCAGGCACGCAAATTTTCCGAACACATTTGTCAAATATTCCAATAGCTAATCAACGCATACCGAATTGGCAAACTATGGGCCAAATAGCAATTTCGACATTCCTTTGATAACTGAACTAGTTAGGGACAGTAATATATTGATAGGATTTCCAATTTCCTTGGTGGAAATACCCCTACAAAGGGAGCCTAAGTACACCTAAGAGATTTAGCTGAAGCCTCAGACAGAAATGTCCTGATTCACTTACTGACAGACTCATCAAATGACTAGCCTAAACCTTTGGACCTAGAAAGCTGAAATTTTGCAAAGAGATTCCCTTTATAATGTGGATAAAGAATAATGCCGGATATTCCGAAATTCCCACGAGAGCGATGCTACATAATATGGTAGCTAGTTGATAGATAAAACAACATCTATCATTTGGTCTAATATAGTGCATTACTTATGTTTGAAATCAAAATCGTTTAGTTTCGAATGGTTTATTCAAAGGGCCTTGGCGTAAACGAATATAGTTTTGATTTATAACGTTTATTCAAAATGCTCGCAATCGTACCCCAGCTAAACCATCAAAATGCTTCCAAAACTAACCTGCATTCCAGGATGTTTGAAAAATATTTCACTTTACATTTATCTTCCCTAAAACCCGACGACCGTCATCGGGTGGCATGCTCCTAAGTCGATAAAACTAAAGGCCTAGTCAGACTAAACGCGCGACGATATTTGTACGGCAGAAAGTCCTACTGAACGCGTTTACGATGGGTAACCCTGCTTTCACAAATTCACCGTCGCGACGTTTTGCTCCACTCGCCGATTGTTATCGATATTTCGCGCATAATCTCACCACTGCGTGGTTGCACGAGAGTCCAGAGATAAATGTGTGAATGAATAGATAGCGAGGGTCCCGGCTTGCCATTCGACGCCTTTTTGAGAAAGTGAAATACAGAAAAATGAGAAATATCAAGCAAAAAAAAGTGATAGATTAGGTGATCAAGCCATTCGCCTCCTATTCGGAAAGTCGGCAGAACTCCCGGGCACGCACCACTAATTTTTCGGAGTTATGTGCATTTTAAGAATTTAACTTAAATATCTTTAAAAAATAAAAATAATAGCTTTAAAAATGGCAAAATCGTACTCTTTTTAGGGGTTTTTTCCAATGCTCATCTTACAGCCGTAAGTTTACCAACACTTCTTGCGATCAAACACGTTACACGACACTTAACAACATAAATCAATCCTTGCAAAAGATCTCATATTATGTCCAGCAGTGAGACGGCGACGACTTTGATAACCTCTAGGCAACAGACCATTAAACTAATGGTTAAAAATTTAGTTCAGTGTTCGGTACTTCTAGGAGTCGCGTTGGATACGTCGTTTCGCGTCATATCTGACCAAGCCTTAAGTCGATAAAGCCAAGAGATTTTCTGCTTGAGCTGACCTGTCGCTTCGTTCATTATGACGACGAGGACGTTAAACCGGGTCAACGTATCTACATTTCATTCCAAAGGAGTTTGTGTAACGAATATTTCGTTTCGACGACATCCCTGGCGTAGTTGTGAGCGCTGTGCTCTCGGGTTTTATAAGTGAGCTAGCTGATGCCCGCGACGTCGTCCGCGTGGATCACATAAACAAACCCCTATTTTACGTTTTTTGGGGTTCCGTACCTCAAAAGGGAAAACGGAACCCTTATAGGATCACTTTGTTATCTGTCTGTCTGTTGGTCCGTCCGTCCGTCGTGTCCGTCAAGAAAACCTATAGGGTACTTCCCGTTGACCTAGAATCAGAAATTTGGCAGGTAGGTAGGTATTATAGCACAAGAACAGGAACCGCGAATATGTGGTTACATAATTTAAAAAAAATTAAAATGTGTTTCAATTTTCAAAGTAAGATAACTATACCATGTGGGGTATAATATGAAAGGGCTTTACCTGTACATTCTAAAACAGATTTATATTTATTTTTACGTATAATAGTTTTGATTTGCAAAATTTTGGAAAAAATACCCGAGTACGGAACCCTCAGTGCGCGAGTCTGACTCGCACTTGACCGGTTTTTTTAATTTTCAAAAATCCTTTCTTAGTGGATGTCTACGTCATAATAGATTGCATACCGAATTTCAGCCCTATCCGTTCAGTAGTTAGAGTTTTGCATTGATAGATGAGTCAGTCAGTCAGTCAGTCAGCTTCTCCTTTCATATATTATGGAGGGTATCCCACACTCACAGTAATCCGGAGAGATCTGTCGTACACGCGTACGCGCGCATATGAAGTCATGACGTGTTTTATCACGCGTTGGTTATGTTTTAGGCTTAAGTCTTCATAGATTATAATACTTTTATCCACTCTACCCAGTCTTTAAATCAATAAACTCAGCTAGACGGAAGGAAATCCACTTATCGTCTCGAACATCCACTGTTTCGGAACATAATGCGATTTGTCTTTGTCTGAAACAAGCTGGCGTAGCTTCTACATCAGAGATTAGACGGAATCACTGAGTCGAAGAGATATGGAAGGATCACTGTCTACTGTACGGGGATTGAAGTGACAATTAGCTGATGCCTCAATTCTGTCGGCTGAATTAAGGTTTTTTGTAAAAATCCCGATAGAATTTTACAAAATCCTTTCTTACTGTCTGAAGTCTTTATAGGAAATCTTTTATCTCGTCTATCCAGACGATAAACTACAAACACCTAGCATAGGTGGAAGGAAATCCACTTATCGTCTCTGACATTCACTGTTTCGGAACATAATGCGATTTATCTTTGTCTAAAACAAGCTAGCGTAGCTTCTACATCAGAGATTAGTCGAGATCACTGAGTCGAAGAGATATGGAAGGATTACCTACTGTCTATTATAAGTATTAGTAACAACTAGCTGAAGTTTTGACTTCGTAATTCGTTTCATAAAAATCCCGTGCAAACTCTTTGATATTCCAGAAAAAAAGAAGCCCATCTTCATCCACAGGATGCAAACTGTATCAGTACCGACCGGTCTAAATCGGTTCAATAGATGGGCCGTGATAAGCTAGCAGACACACAGACTGACAGATTTATCATTTAAAATATTAGTATGGAAATGTAAATGTAGAAGCGATTTAAAGCAATAACTAGCTATTTGCATATAACTTGGTTATAAAATATTATGACTATAGATTAAACGACCACTTTTATCAACCATCGGAATACATAAGTGGCAGGATTCTAATACTTTAATCAATACTCAATCTTAATCTTTCAAACACTGCACAACAGTTATTATCAACGGTGAGTACCGAGTATGTGATTATATTGTCATAATATCGCGATAGGGGTGTAGTCATATCAGAAGAGCAGCGCACAGCGTATAGAATGATACCAAGTAATTCCTAATTCCATAAGCGTCTCTACGTAGTATTTATTTTTGCTGAGGGTTGAGACTTCTTTCCATTCATTTTTATATACAAAACCAAACCCAGGAAATCCTGAAAAACTTCTAGACGAGTGCGCTCCACCAGTGATTGCAGCCATTCGCAAGCCTATGTTTCATGTACTAGCGACTTGCTCCCGCTTCGCGCCGGATGTAATGTGGATATGGGCCCTAACGCAGGCCATACACGATCAAGTTTACCGTCAAGCTTGCGGCGGACGGCGGCAGCGTCCAGTCAACTGACAACCATACACCGTCAAGAGTGCATGACATCATGCAACCGTCAATTTTACAGGACGCCGCTTCAAGTCCGCTGCAAACTTGACCGAGTGAGGCGAGCGTGACATTTGATACGGCTATGGATACAAACGACTTCCTTCCAGTGAAGCAAGAGCATGTCCAAACGATTTGAAAAACGTTGAATTTCTTGCTCTATTCGTTGCAATGCAACCTTCATTATTCACTTCCTACGGTAGTTCATCTTATGACCTTTTTCAGCAAAAATAACAAAAACTCTCTGCAATCCAGAAGAAAAAACAATAACTTATAACTCGCACAGACAGCCGATAAATGTCAGCGAAACTAAAGACAAGGCATTGACTAAGAAGAGAAGTCATGAGGGAAAATGCGGTTAAACAAATGCGCTTATTACTTAATATGCCGCCGATTTAAAATGCAGCATTGTTCTCACCACGTCAGTCACGTGCTGACAGAAAACAAGACGTAATTTAAAAAGTGTTTGAAAAATTCGACTGCGATTTGCAGTTTGCAGTGCTGTTATTGGGTTTATAAATAAATAAATAATTGAAGAAAAAACTTTTTTCCCATTTGACAATGGCGCCATTTTTTTTTTTCAAAAACTTTATAGCCAGTATTACTCGGGATTATGATGAAGGGTTCTAACGATACTCCACACATCCAAATCTGTCCAGGCATTTAAAAATTATGGTGGAAGAGAGAAACTTACATCCATACATAAACTATGAAAACATTACACAAAAAGAGCAACTACTTTCTTGCCGGCTCTTCTCAGTAGAATCTGCTTTCCGAACCGGTGGTAGAGTCTTGATTTATCATAAGTGTCACATAATGTCCCATAAGAAACAAATTAATTTCATTTCATTTCAGTGTAAAATCGAGCGTGTGCGTGAGCTCTCACTGAACGAATATTCCCCAACATTTGAACAGCAGACTAAACCCTTCTTTACTAAATGTATTTAGTGTATTTACTTACGGGAAACGATAAGCTACTTAATCTTCCAAAGGACTCGGAATTCGGATAATACGGAAAACGTTTAGGGAACTGTCTTCCTGTCTAAAAAGTAACCGATTTTTCCTCGTTTCCTCAAAGGTCAATGACGTACAGTACAACAATAACTAACTACTTTAGTTTGGTTTTTACTTTTTACCGTTTTCATGAATCATTGTTTCGTTGAGAACTTCTTAAATGGTAGGTATTTATTTAATAACTAACTGACCAGCCTCGGCATCACTCGAATGGAATTTTCGAAAATA